>NC_083354.1:72764385-73974385 GCF_030254825.1 Meriones unguiculatus | reverse complement strand
TAGCCTTCCTTGTGGGGCACAGACAGGAGTGTGGTCTAGGACTCTGAGTATAAATGAGGTTAAAAAAGAGACAGTGTGATGTTTGATATTGGCATGTGGCTTGTAGCCATTTGGTGAGAAAAGAGACCAGAGACGGTGTCACAGTTTGGAGCAGACAGACTGAGAGAAATGCTTTGGCATACAGCAGCATGGAGGATACTGCTAGCTGTGTCTGCAGGTTTCTATAGAGCCCTAAGATTTCTATAGAGTCCTAAAAGTACCCCTTGACTCTAACTATCAGGGAGAAGTAATGGGGTCTGGACCCCCTTTCCCTACTCACCTCTTTTCTCTCTTTGTAGGAGTTAGTGGAAGGGAGGTAGAAGTCTAAGCATGCCACATAAGGGAGAGTTTTTAAAGACTGCTGCAGGGGGCATTCTACCACAGGTGGTGACCCACATGGTTTAGGATAAAATGGGCTAACAAGTGACACCCAGACATGGCTTAACAATGATGGGGAACTTGGTTGTGAAGCTGTAAACAGGAGATGGCAAGTTCTGAAAGAGTGAATGTGAGGTTTCAAGATGTCACTAAAAGGTTTATAGCAGCGGCTGTTGTGTAGTTCTTTCCTAAAATGCCCCCAGACAGAATTTTCTGTTGCTGCTTTGTTTTCTTCCTATATTCTCTTTTATAAAAGATTTAAAGAATAACAGACGAGATAGGAAGACTAGAGGTGTCACTCAATTCTGTTGTTATGGAAAGGATTACAGAGCTGGTTGTTCAACAGGAAAGTTTATGGGTAGAGATTGAAGCTCTTGGAAAGCAAAAAGCGCTACTGAAAAACGGGATTTTACCCTCTCTTGCTGCTCTGCACTGCTCCATGAGCCAGGTGTTCAGAGTACCTGCAAGGGGGCAAGAGTCTGGTAAGAACAGGAATCCCAGCAGGCCAAAACAGCTCTGGAGCCAAGGGCTCCACTAGCGGAAGTGCCTGTGACTACATAGGTAGCATGAGTTTTCCCAGGCTTTGTGCAACATATGCCTGCTAATGATGGTGGTGAGGCTGAGAATGAGATGACATGGAGTCCAGTAGAAATGTGAGATCAAAAGCAATTTAAAAAGTCTATCATATGGTATGGAATGCATTCAAATTTGGTTAAACATATGTTAAATAATGAGACTATGAAATATAAACTTATTCCCCAAGACTGGAAAGGGTTGGTGTCAGCTGTGTTAGAAGCTGGTCAGCAATTAAAATCATTATTGTGGTGAAAGAATGATGCCATGAAAATAGAACAACAAAATATAACAAGGGGGATAAATGTTGGCAAAGATCAACAACTTGGTGAAGGGCATTATGCTGACTTGTGAGAACAAATCCCATCTGATGAGGTAGTGATTGAACAATGTTGTGTTGCAGCATGAAGAGCATGGCATTTGGTTGAGGAGCCTGGTAAAAGAACCACCTCATTTAATAATTTCCAAGGAAATTATTAGGCAAGAAGCTTCAAAGCTCAAAATTGCAGAATTTTTTTATTTTTTAATTTTTTTATTATTATTAATTATACTTTATTCATTTTGTTTCCCCTCCCTCCCAATCCCATCCTTCCTCCTCTTTCGGCATGCATGCCCCTCCCCAAGTCCACTGATAGGGAAAGTCTTCCTCTCCTTCTTTCTGATCTTAGACTATCAGTTCTCATCAGAAGTGGCTGCATTGTCATCTTCTGTGGTGTGGTAAGTCTGCTCCTATCACAGGGAGCGGTGATCAAAGAGCAGGCCAATCAGATTATGTCAGAGGCAGTCCCTCTTCCCATTACTATGTAATCCACTTGGACACTGAACTGCCATGGGCTACATCTGTGCAAGGGTTCTGGGTTATCTCCATGAATAGTCCTTGTTTGGAGTATGAGTCTCTGGGAAGTTCCCTGTGTTCAAATTTTCTTGTTCTGTTGCTCTCCTTGTGGAGTTCCTATCCTCTCCAGCTCTTGCTATTTCCCACTTCTTACATCAAATTCCATTCACTCTGCCGACAGTTGGCCATCAGGCTCAGCATCTGCTTTGATAGTCTGCAGGGCAGAGGCTTTCAGAGGCCCTCTGTGGCAGGTTCTTAGGTTGTTTCCTGTTTTCTTCTTCTGGCTTTCAGAGGCCCTCTGTAGCAGGTTCCTAGGTTGTTTCTTGTTTTCTTCTTCTGATATCCAGTATATATAAAGAACTAAAGAAGCTGAAAATCAGCAAACCAAGTAATCCACTTAAAAAATGGGGAACAGAGCTAAACAGAGAACTCTCTGTAGAGGAATATCAAATGGCAGAGTAGCACTTAAAGAAATGATCAAACTCATTAGCCATTAGGGATACGCAAATCAAAACAACCCTAATATTTCACCTTACACCCATCAGAATGGCCAAGATCAAAAACTCAAGAGACAACATATGCTGGAGAGGTTGTGGAGAAAGGGGAACCCTTCTCCACTGCTGGTGGGAATGTAAACTTGTACAACCATTCTGGAAATCAATCTGGTGCTTTCTTAGACAACTAGGAATACGGCTTCCTCAAGATCCAGCCATACCACTCCTAGGCATATATCCAAAAGAGGCTCAAGTATACAAAAAGGACATTTGCTCAACCATGTTTGTAGCAGCTTTATTTGTAATAGCCAGAAGCTGGAAACAGCCCAGATGCCCCTCAACTGAAGAATGGATGCAGAAATTGTGGTATATCGATACAATGGAGTATTACTCAGCAATGAAAAATAAAGATATCATGAAATTGGCAGGTAAATGGTGGGACTTGGAAAGGATCATCCTGAGTGAGTTGTCCCAGAAACAAAAAGACACACATGGTGTATACTTACTCATATAAACATACAACATAGGATAAACCCACTAAAATCGGTACATCTAAACAAACTAAGCAAAAGAGAGGACCCTATCTAAAACCCTCAATCCCCATCCTGAAAGGCAAAGAGGATGGACATCAGAGGCAGAATTTTCTTAACTCAGAAAAATACAGTTATTTCACTCCTAGCGAAGAAGCTGCGTCTGGCTACAATGTTCAGTTGCCAAATTCCCGGGAATTTGTAGGCATTGTAAGAAGGGAAAGCATTGGAGTAATGAATGTATATCTAAATGGGATTCAGAAGGTCACCTCTTGCTATCATTAAACAGGCAGAGGGGCCTTTCATCTCGAGGCCCAACAGCAAAAAATAGGAGCTGTCCTGCTTTGGTCAGCCAGGAGATGATAAGCAGGAGGAAGATCAATGTGAAAAATTGCTACCCAAGGTCTCTGAGAAGATTTGGGCACAATGACAGATGACAAGCACTCTGCATTGTGGTATGCCAACCACTGGGCAAGATTGCCTCAACTGTTCCACTGCTAGGGCCCGGCCTAACCTATGGACAAAGCTGTGGACACCTGAAGAGTCATTGTTTCACTTTGCTCAGGATGAGGTGAGGTCAATCTCATTCTTCACTGAAATAGTCTCTCATCCTCTGTTCCTGATGGCTGGACTGCCTCTGCTTTTGGTGCCATGAGACCACAGAAACCAGGGACAGTGCCTAGGTGATGGACTAACTAGTCATCTCTGTCATTTTGATTGGTACATTTGTTTAGTTTATAATTTATTCCTCTCAGGTCTCTGATCACATTGACGGCTAAGTTAAGCTAATGGTAGCTTTGCAGCTGAAGAACAGAAAATTAGATCCACTGTTCATTCATTGGTTGTTATGCCAGGTTCACGGGACGCTCAGAGACCAACAGGAGACAACTCGATGCAATTGCAAGAGAGCTTTATTACGAGAGCAATCAAACTCGGTACCCAAGTCTCACTGGTGCAGCAGTAGAGAAGTGGGACCCCGAGTTCTAAGTGAACAGAATTTTTAAAGGGAAATTCTGTGAGCAGGGGATTTCCATGGCAGCAAGCAGGGGAGCACAAGCCTTGGTGTTACATAATTGGGTGAAGTTTAGCAGTGCAGGGTGACCTTTTCTGAGGCACACAATCACAATGACTAAGGCATATAATCACAATGGCTATTATTCTAAAACATATCTGAAACATTGGGGAGAATTTTCCCATCTGATTCTCAACCAATTCCCATTGATTATTGCCAGGGAGTTTGTCTCTATTTTCTATGAAGCATTTATTCTGTTATATTTCCTTCAGGCTGTTGTTAGGAGAATTAACTTTGTTTTCTGCCAGGTGTACACTCTGTGATATTTCCTGGTACCTGAATTCAGTTCCCAGTCAAAATCTTTATTTCAAAATGAGGTTATATTCTGGCTAATTTAAACTCTTCATGGTCAGTTCTTTAGCTAGTTAGAACTAGTAGAGGTACTAGATCCTTTATTTAGAAAGGCAAACAGGCTCACAGGCTTCATGTTAGTTGTCTGTGTCTTATGGTGAATATCTGGACAGAAAGATATGGAATTTATGTAGGGTCTGAAGATATAGGAGTTTAGGTTATGAGAATCTAGAGTGTGTTGTTTGATGGTCTGGAAAAATGTTTCCAAGTTGGTAAATGCAAGAAAGATTGGAACGCCTAAGTAGGTGTCTTAAGGTATGTGAATGTGAGTTATAATAATATAGAAAATTGATTTAAGGCATATTAAAAATGGGAAATATTTCAGATTTCTCCCTCCTGTCTGCTATGGTTGTGCTTGTGTTGCTGTAAGATTTCAGAAGTTCAGAGTTTTGACATTGAACAACAGAGTTGATAAGTTGTTGGAACTTATTATCCAGTCATAAGCTTCCTTTGGTTGTCTTCTGACATAGACTTAAAGGTGCATCTCATCATGTTAAAAATATCTGTCTAATGTGTATATATGACCCAAAAGCCATAGCGTTTACTATGGTATTTTCAATATCTGCTATTTCTGAGGTTGACTTTGACATAGCATTTAGGAATGTCTTAAACCTATTCCTTCTAGTTGCTTTGTTAAGGAAAGTTCAAGCATCCAGGGTTTATCACCAAAGCCCTTAATGTATTTCTGCCTAACTTTCCAGTATGGGGTGGAGGGAGGGGCTAAAGTAGATGCTGAGTGTATAGAAAGTGGCTTAGCTCCACTTGTGGCTGATTACCAACATCTGTGCCCACAGAAAAAGTGTTAGTTTCAGACCTTGGCCACATATGTTCATAAAAGTTACAAAAAAAAAAAAAAAACAATTAAGAAGAAATGATACACATTCTGTTGGATGCAGTTTTATCTGTTACTCTCAGAATGTTGTTACATTAGATTCAAAAAAATATTTCTTTTGTAAACTAAAAATTCATATGAGTTTCAGGAAATCAAAAAGTCATGAGACCTGGATCTGGCATAGCTCAATGAACCCCAGATGAGTCTTCCCCCTGGACTTGGGATTCCTCACTTTTTCCATTTAATAGGAAAAAAAAATTTTCTTCTGACTCTAATCTGAATTTGTCCCAGCAGATTTTTCCTGGTTGACTCTATTCCAGGATCAGCTACTGACTGCCAGCTGAACTCTGAATTCGCTGGAGGCTGAAGTAAACCAACCAGTCCAGTCAATGTGATGGCTCCATGTCTTTTCATATGGATCAACTAACCAGATGCTTCTTAGGACTGCTCCATTGCCCAGCCTTTGACTGGTATTTCAGCTGTCCTAGCCCCTGATGGCCATCCTATTGTCAGCACTGAAGCAACTGAAGAAGAAGAGTCTTCAGTCCAAAATCCCACCTAACAGGCTGAAAGGCTAAGTCAAAAGGGACTCCCTGGCATTAGCTATTATCTTGGGAACCTGCTTAGCTGGAGCAGGAGCTAGTATTGCAGCCTTTAGAGACACTAGAGAGAAAAGATTCCAGAGGATGGTTTAAATCCTGGCATAATAGTTCTCCTTGGCTTCCTTCCTCTATATGCACCCTGAAGTGACCCCCTACTCATTTTGATTTTTATCTTTGGGCCTTGTATTTTAAATCACTTGAAGGCTTTAATAAAGTAATGTTTGGGAACAAGGCAGTAATGGTAATGAGATCCCATTGTGGAAAGGTAAATCTGAAGGACTCCAGGGGTCATATTTGGAAGACTGAAGATTGGGTCTTCAAATGATCATGGGAAGGGGGGAAATGAGAGACCAAAGAATTAAGAGTCAGTGGGTATTGTTTTAAAGTTTAAAGTTCCAGCCACCTAGGTAAAACAAAACAAAAACAAAAACAACTAGATTTAATGCATTTCCCTCCTCCCACTAATAGAGTTACTAGGAAACCAGCCCATATGACTAGACCACAACTGTTTGTGGTCTTGGAGCCTAAAGTGGACCAATCATTTCAAAAGTCAATTTCCCTTACCCAATCATGTAATGCCAAAGCATGTAAGTCCCTGCATGTAGTTTTGCCCTATAAAAATCTTGTTCCCCTAGATCATGGTGCCGCATTTCTAACCTGTTTCCACAGGGGGTTTGTGTCCCATGTTCAAACACATATACAATTAAAAATCCTCATGTATTTTCAGTGGAGTCTATTCCTGGTGTTTGGGGGTTTAAGAACTGGGCAAAACATGCTTACCTCCTGGGATTTACCACCATTCAAACAACTGTGACTTTCTGCTCCCAAACTCACAGTGTTGCTGACATGTAGGGCTCAGTGAAGGGTTGTCATCAAGTCATCCATAATGCCCTCCCCAGACCAGAGCTCAGGCTGATCCAGGCCTGAAACCTCAGTGAATCTCACAAACAAAAACTGAACTGAGTCAACAGAGGCTGGGATACACCTGCTGCTTCTTTCATGGTAGCTGTGGAAACAGAGGAAGAGGAGGAGGGGCCCTGCTATCAACTTCAGGTTAGGCAATGTGAAAAGAACACACCAACCTTGCCTAGTGCACTCCTCACCCCTCACCCTAGTGCCAAGCATCAAAGACAATCACCCACAGTGACTTCCCACTCATGACCCTCCTTGGTTAATGACAGGTGGGTTGGGACCATACCCTACATGCCTCTCTCACCTCACTGTCCCAGGTAACACCTGCCTGGAGCTCATCACCTGGCCAGCATGTGGCTAATGGAAGCAGGATTCTTTCTCCCTGGGATAGACAGAGAAAATGATTTACCATCCCTTCAGCAGTCCAACCTCCCCTTGAGACTCCAAAGTGAAGTAGAGCCATGACTAAGCTGAGGGCTCCATCACAAAAAGGAAAACAGGAACCAAGCGCAGGAGCCTTGGAAATGTCTGGGGAAGAAAGCCAGGTTCCACAAATCAGGTGTACCTTTAAGACTGCGAAGAAGGGACGGATGGACTAAAAGGGGCTCAGCCTCAGCATTCTTTATCACAAACAAGAGGAGATCAGGAGGAGAGAGACACACTTGTATGGAATAAGGACAGGATGGCACATGAAATCCCAGGGCTGAGGTCTTTAATCTGGAGTCCAGAGGCTCCTGAAACTGCTTGGCATTGTGAGAGCTACATGGCTATGTGTGTTCTCCAAGGAGAAGGTCCATAGCCTCCATCAGGTTGTAAAGGGACACTTGCCCCTCAAGTGTTAACTTTTCTAGTTCAGAAAGGGCATGGTGCCCTGGCTCTGGGGACAGTGTGGAAGAACCAGGCTTAGGTTTTTCTCATCTGGGTAGGTCTTGTCTCCACAAAGCCCATGGAGCTAACTAGCCAAACAATGGGAAGACTTAGGCAAAGCCACAGCACTTAGTGGAACCTGGGTGCCCTCTGTCTCTGCATGCTGCCCTGCTGGGCTCAGGATGGGAAGGGTGAGCCAGGTCTCCTCTCTGAAGAGCCCTTCACTTGCCCTGTGTACTCATGTGCTTGACTTCAGATAATTCTTTTTTTTTTTATTCATTTGTTTTTATTTTCTCTTTGTGAGTGTTTTGCCTCCATGTGTGGATGCGAGCTTTGAAAAAGCCTGGGGCTTACAGAAGCAGGAGAGGTTGCTGGATACCCTGGAACTGGAACTATGACAGTTGTAAGGCTCTCTTAACTAATGAGCCAGCCTTCTAGTCCCAATTCAGATGCCTTTTACAATGAAAGCCTAAGCAGAAAACTGGTGTATGAGTCATACCCCTTTCTCCCTGAGACTGTGGCTGAATATGGAGACCAGAGCAGTTCCTGTGCACTAACATACAGAGGAAACAGTTTGCAGGGAAAGTCAGGCCTGATGTCTATAAATCTTCCATATTATACCTTTATCTTTTAAGATGATAGTGGCTATAATTTTGAGTGAGGTAGTGGCTTTGACCAAGAGAAGAAATCTCCCCTTTTAGATGCAAACCATGTTCTAGTCTCTTATTTTTTAAATTTATTCATAATTTTATAAATTACAGTTTATTCACTTTGTATCCCTGCTGTAGCCACCTCCCTCATCTCTTCCCATGCCCATCTCCAAGTCCACTGATAGGGGAGGTCCTCCTCCCCTTCCTTCTGACCCTAGCCTATCAAGTCTCATCAGGAATGGCTGCACTGTCATCCTCTGTGGCCTGGTTAGGCTACTCCCTCATCAGGGGTAGGTGATCAAAGAGTCAGCCACTGAGTTCATGTCAAAGAGAGTTCCTATTCCCATCACTAGGGAACCCATTTGGAAACTGAGCTGCCATTGGCTACATCTGTGCAGATGTTATCTCCATTCATGGTCCTAGGTTGGATTATCAGTCTCAGAAAAGACCCCCGTGCCCAGAATTTTTTGATCTTTTGCTGTCCTTGTAGAGTTCCAGTCCCCTCAAGGTCTTCTTATCTTCCTGTTCTTTCATAAGATTCCCTGAACACTGCCCAAAGTTTGGCTATGAGTCTCAGCAAACTCAAGTGAGAACACATTTTGGAGAGGATGTGGAGAAAAATAATCCTCCTTCATTGCTGGTGGGGATGTAAACTTGTACAACCACTTTGGAAATAAATCTGGTGCTTTCTTAGACAATTAGGAATTCTGCTTCTGAAAGATCCAGCACCATGTGCTCATAAGGTTTACTTCCCTGAAAATCTTCTATGCTCCCCTTAGGCACTCCTCTTCCCCTGTCCCCAGCCCACAGCTAATCCTTTTTTCTGTTTTCATAATTTTGTCCTTTCCAAGCTCAGGACTTGAAGTCTAACAAATCCATACTCTGGACATCCCTGCCCTAGAAAGCCCCATCCCAGAATGAATCCTATACAAAGGCTATGTTTGCCCAGTTCCTTTCTGCCTTCTCACAGGAGCAAAGGCAGCCACTGCTGGTCTCATCCATCCAATAAATTTCTTTTAAGACAGGTGCTGTTGTGACTGTCTTGCTGGAAGAAGAGAAGGAAAAAGAATCAGAAAAGGAGCAGCACTCAGGCTACAAAACTCCTCAGCTCATAAGGGTTGGGGCAACCCTGTCCTGGGAGCTGCAGTGTCTCTGTTGAGGATGCCTCCTCTCAGAGAGGTTCCTGGGCTCCTGTGCCTCAAGATTCCCTTGGAATACTCTCCTACCTCAGAGCTGGGATACCTTCCCAGGCCTCTGAGTTGTGAGTGTCCTGGACACCCCTCCATCTGAGTTCATTCCAGGCAGGCCACCACTACCACCACCACCATCACCACTTTTCCCTCTAATACCCAGGTTCATGGACATGCCAGGTAATGAATAGCTAATAACCCACAGCCTAACTCAAGTTGAGATTAATGGTGCCCAGAGGTGAGGTAGGAAACAAGATATGGTTACTATTGGAGTCAGATACAAGGGGGAGATGATGGCATCCTCCAGGCTACGGGGCAACAATAAACCACAATGGCAACAGAGAATCTGAGATGGTGAGGTTCAGACATTTGAGCTGAGGAAGAAGCATGTCCACCCTGTTCCTCCTCTCAAGGATAATTGTACCTATGGGAAGATGGGTGTGGGGTGGGGCTAACAGGAGATACATGATTCCTGGGAGGTGTCTCTGAGAAAAACTTCTAGCTACTGTTTCTAATGATGCTTGTAACAGGCTGGTAGACAACAAGGCTGGACCAAGCTGGGAGTTAGAGGCCTGGATGCCCTTTGTCATTCTCAGAATGAAGTGAGGTGAGGTCTCTGTGACCTCACAGGGTACAACCCTGCCACAGGAGCAGTTGTGGTCTTACCCTGAGGAAAACTCGGTGTCCATCAAGGAGGGCTGAGATTCACAGCAAGCTTTTGTGTCTGCATAGCTGTGGGCTTTTTCCTAGGATGGACACTACCTGAAATTCATCACGTGAGTTACTCTCTCAGTACCAAACTCTTCTTCACTGGGGTCTTTGTGAGGTGGGGAGACTAAACATGGTGTGGGACATGAATAAATAGGGACATGATTGTGAGGGAACTGAATCGTGAGGGATGATTCTCAGCATAGGAAGAGCAGGAAACAGCCTGGATCAGAAGTTTACTAGCAATGGACTGGCCTCTAAACACCACAGGGAGAGGAATCATTTGATTCCTCTCTGAGGAAGAGAGGCTTCAGAATGATGCCACACAGGTGTATCTGGATTGGGATTCAATGCTCTAGTCTTGGTGAGGAAGGATAATAAACTGAGGTTGTCATGTCCACATCTTTCCAGAACACATTGTTTGTCCAGGGAAAATTAACCAAGTACCCTAGCACTGAACTGTGATACTTCAGTCCTGGCCAGTAGCAAACTTTTCATTTCTATTCAGATACCTGATACAATATGGAAATAAACATCACTGTCAGTATCACAGGTAATAGCATGTCAATCCTCTCCCCTCTCATTCTGTACTGACAGACATATTTTCACATTGTATGTGTGCTCATGGCTGCAGGTCCACATCCATATGTGTGAAAGTGCATCAATGTCACATAACTTCCCCTACAAATATTCACGGTTACATGAAAGAGTAATCTATGTTGAGGCTGTGTTAATAAGATGATGATCTCACCACAGGTACAGCCTCCCACTTTGCTGTGTGCTCAGCAGAGTGTGGGAAAGCATGTTCGTTCCACACACTACACTCAGGCACACAGGAAGAAGCAGGAGAGAGGTGTGGTCAGGCCTCTGTTGCCTCATAGCATAGCTCATTGACAAGGTAAAGGCTGTGGTTTTGGTGTGAAGGAACTCTGTGTACAATTGTGGGCTGAAAATCAGAATGAATTGCAGGTGTACAAGAAAGTTTGGGGTGTATCATGGGACAAATCCATAAAGATTCCTGGGATGAAGTCCTGATTTTACCTCAGTGTGCTATAGTGGGGATTGGAGGGTGATAGTGTATGAGGCCCAATGTCCCAAAGTGACATTGAACTGCACCTGTGCTATAGCACAGATATGTAGAGAATGAATCTCTGCCGTTGTGCCCCAAGACAGGGGCAACTGTTAGCTCTGGCAGCCATACTGTGCAGGGCAGAAGGGAGATGCTACACAGAGTCCTCCTGCCTGGGGTTCTGGAGAGAGTTAGCTTCTTCCCAGCAGGACTCTTGTATTTGCACCCTGAGTTGTCCCCAGCATGACTGATGGCAGGCACTCTATAGGACTCTGCACTCTAGCATTCTACCTAACTCTGTACATCATATACATTTCATTTCTTGTTTGTTTTCTTAGATAAGTTTTCTCTGTGTAGCCATGGCTGCCCTGGAAATCTTTGTCCCCTAAATTATTCTCATGCTCAGAGACCCACCTGCTCCTGCCTCTCAAGTGCTATATTTGACGGTGTGTACAATCACTGAGTACCAACACTCTCCCAAACTCTGTACACTATGAGCAGTCGACCTTAGCCAGCACACTCTACACATTTCCATTTAAGTTGTACATTACTTACAGGGCATATATCTAGGTGCAATTGTGTGTGTGTGTGCGTGTGTGTACCTTCAGGTACATAGGCACGCTAGGAATAGTAGGAGCAAAACAAGAAATGCTGTGACTCAGTCTCAAGGAAGTTGTTGAGGTGTTCCTTATGTAACACAACAGGAGAACTTGTAAGAAGCTGAAACCTCAGTGGGCACAAGCAAGTCTGCAGAGTGCCATGTATATACTGTCTCGGGGTGAGGCCACTATACACAAACCATCAAGACAGTCCTGTGGAAGAAACTGTCAAGTGAGTACCTGGTCTAAGACTCAAGGCTGGAGCCCACAGAAAGTTCAAGACCAACTACTTCCACCACCCATCCTTAGCCAACACCTGCAGCTCAAGGTGGGAGGAAAGTGCTTCCCTGGGACCTTCTCCCAGGCTGCCCTACACATGAACTTTCCTGGAAACAGCCATCTTGACATTCAGCTCACAGACCCTACCCTGCCCAACCACAGACACTGATTTCCCTCTCTCTTCATCTAACTTCATCCTTATAACTTCATTAGGAAACAAGCATTAACGTATTTGTGGATGAATCTATGTGTCCATGTGTGGGAGAGAAATTGGGTCAGGTGTGTTTTTCTAGTAGTCTCCACCTTTACTTGTGAGAATAGGTGACAGCAGGTGAGGCAGAGCCAGCACCTATCACAGGACTCCAGTTCGCAAAGTGGGACAGGATGAAGCTCTCTGTCATGCTGTTCTCCAGGGAATGACATCCTCAGAAGTCACAGGCTACCTCTACAGGGTCAGGGAGAGAAACTTCATGACATCCTACTACCTGGGGAAGCCTACTTCAAGCTGTGTTTAATGGTGGTGAGTGGACAGTGTGCAGAACAAATTTTCAATCATTTTGGTACCCAGAATGCTGCAGATAGTACACTTCATGTCTCATGACAAGAGAAAGTTGCTGATAAACTGAAGAGCAGAAATGATAGATCAAGTCTTAAGTGTTGCTCACTAGAGTGATGATGACCCTTCGCTTTGACCTTGCTTGACCCAAAAGTAACGCTCCTAGGAGGAACAAGAGGACTGGGTGTGAGTCTCTTAATAGGAAATGATCATAAGAGAAGCCTTCAGCTATTGTCCCCAAATACTAGTCCAAAAGACACTGTGTGCCTGGACAGCCTTTCAGCTTTCCCAAACAGAGAGAGCCTTGGCCTCTGTGACCTCACATGAAAGTCATTATCATGATTGTGGGTGTGTCCCAGGTCTGCATCAGAGCCTCCTAGAGTGGGCAAGGGCTTGGAGTGGAACCAGGACAAGGTCGGCAGGGATGCCTTTCAGGTAAGTCAGTGCAGAAAATTCTGTGGGTGAAGAAGTGACTCAAATCAGTGTATGAACTTGTCAAACACCTTTAAAGAAGGGTTAGAACAACATAGTTCAAGGTCTGAGGGTTTCTAATATACAGGACAGATGTGAACCTGAGAAGAGGGTCAGTGGCAAGGACCACAGCGACTCCCTGGTAGAGCGTGGTCACACATAACTGGAGAAAAGGGACAGCATGCCCACACAGCAGAAAGAGGTCATGTGAAGATGGACACAGCCTCCAGTTCTTTAGCAAGGCATCCTCTAGACATTGGAGGCCTAACATCTATTGTTTCTCTAATTAGCTGTGATATTCCATCATGGTATCTCAAAGAAGGAAGGAAATGCCTCATGGTGCTACCTTGTGGAGACTCTCTCATGGGACTCACAACTTAGAATCATCAGTCTTTACACATGTGCTCATGGGCCCAACCATCCCATGGATAGTCCTATGAGAATGAGAGGATCATTTTCAACATTCTTTCCCCTAAATATTGGATGTATGACTTGTTTCATCTGGACTCTAAGTAGTAAGTGTCTGTGATTCTCTGAGAACATTTGAGATGACAGAAAAGGATAGCCAAGTTTTCCTGTATGCACAGCCACAGGTCTAACTGTAGTGGAATGCCACCTGTGGTGCTCTATATTAAAACTCTATAATTTGGGTTGTTAGGCCTCTTCCTTCCTTCTTTCAACCACCCAAACTTAAGTAGCAGATAGAAATGTTTCATGTGTAGAGGAGACCAAGACTTCTTATTTTCTCCCAGATATTTAGGGTAAAGGGGTTCATTAAGGGTTATGTACCAATCTCTGCCAACCACAGGCACAGCAGTCTCCTTCATGCTGCTGCACCCTGAAGGGTTTCTCTCCCTCTCTCTGCTTCAAACCGCCACAGCATCTCTGGTCTTCAGTTTCTGGTTTCCAGCTTCTGGTCTCTCCAAACTGCTACACTGCACACACCAACACTCAATGCCAAAAATGCCACACCCTGTGTTTCTCTGCTGCATATTTTTACTCCCAGAGTTCTAGACCTTTAAGTCTTACCATTAACATGGCTTTTCTTTTCCATGAAATTTTGAAGGTTCTTATACATTTCCTATCAGTAACTGGTCAATTTCTTCATTTCCTTGTGCTAATGGACCTGGCAAACCTGTGGAAGACCTAATATGAGTAATCAATATTGGATAGTTTCTGCTTCTGATGGCTTGGGGCAATTGCATAAATAACAAAGTTAACTCTGAGTTAGCTGGAACAAATTCATCAGTTTCTATATGCAAAACAACTCTTTCTGCATATTGAGAGTCAGTAAATATATTAAGATGTTTAGAAAAATCTAATAATACCATTATATTACATACAATTCTGATTTTTGAAATGAAGAATATGGGATTTTGATTACCTTGCTTATTTTGTTTGATTTATAACCTGCCATTCCCATCTCTTTTGCATCAGTATAAAATGTTGGTGGCTCTGGAATTGGTGTTCCCTTAACAATACATGGAAGAATCCAATTAGTTATTTTCAGAAACTGTAAATGTTTGCTTTTAGGATATTTGTTATTAATTTTGAACACCTTTACAATAAATGGAAAAATTCAATTAGTTGTTTTTATAAACTGTATATATTTGTTTTTAGACTTCGAGCTAACAGGCCCTTCTGTCTGTTTAATGGTGGCAAGAGGGATGACCTTCTGAATCCCATTTAGATATACACTCATTACTCCAGTGCTTTCCATTCTTACAACACCAAAATGTTCCAGGGAATCTGAGCATTTGAACATTGCAGCCAGAAGCAGCCTGTTTGCTCTGAGTTAATACTCTCGCTTTTTTGAACTTTGAATTTTCCAGCCTTATAATTTCCTTGGAAATTAACCAAATTTACCATAATTCAAGTACTGGGCATTTTGATATTTTAGACTTTTAGGTTCAGCTCTCATGTGATATTGGCATGATGTTGCTGAGAGGCAATGCCAGTGGTCTGTCTTGTCCATTTGTCTATTTGGACTCAAAGTATAGCCCATAGGAAATCTCACACTTCCGATTAAAAACAAAAGCATAGTTACATAACATACAAGGAAAACAAAGCTTCTAATCATCTATTGTCTTTTTTTTATTTTTCCTCAAAATATAGACTATTTGAAGATGAAATATGTTTACATCTCTATGTATGAATCCTCTTATGAGGATTCATAAGGATGCAGAACCTCAGTCATTAGGAAAAACAAGTATTCTGTCTGAAAGGATGACAGGATACAAAAACACAAATATAAGGGCTACATGGGTGAATCTAAGTAAAGAAACAATTTAGGAAAATGAAGAAAAGGGTATGCCTAGAAAAATATGTGACATTAAGAAGTAAAGACTTAAAAAAAATGTGGGCATGAAATTATCCACAAAGCTGAAAAACACAGGGCTCTACCAAAAAGAGATGTGGGCTTGGCTTTATTACTAATACTAATGAGGCATGGGCTAAGAAGGAAATATGTGGGCCTGGTCCTTTCCCTAACCCTGAAGAGGCCTGGGCCCAAAAGGAGAAGAGAAGTGGGCCTGGGCCTATCACTATCCCTGAAGAAGCCTGGGCCCAAAGGAGAAGAGAAGTGGGCCCGGGCCTATCACTAACCCTGAAGAGGCCTGGGCCTGAAGGAGAAGAACAGTGGGCCTGGGCCTATCCCTAACCCTGAAGAGGCCTGGGCCCAAAAGAGTAGAGAAGTGGACCTGGGCCTATCCACCCTGAAGGGGCCTGGTCCAAAAAGAGAAGAGAAGTGGGCCAGGGCCTATCCCTAACCCTGAAGAGGCCTGGGCCCAAAAGAGAAGAGACAAGGGCCTGGGCTTCTCCCTAACCCTGAAGAGGCCTGGGCCCAAAAGAGAGGAGAAGTGGGCCTGGCAATATCCCTAACCCTGAAGAGGCCTGGGCCCAAAGGAGAAGAGAAGTGGACCTGGGCATATCCCTAACCCTGAAGAGGCCTGGGCCCAAAAGAGAAGAGACAAGGGCCTGGGCCTATCCCTAACCCTGAAGAGGCCTGGGCCCAAAGGAGAAGAGAAAGTGGCTTGGGCCTATCCCTAACCCTGAAGAGGCCTAGGCCCAAAGGAGAATAGAGAAGGGCCTGGGCTTCTCCCTAACCCTGAAGAGGCCTGGGCCCAAAAGAAAAGAGACAAGGGCCTGGGCCTGTCCCTAACCCTGAAGAGGCCTGGGCCCAAAGGAGAAGAGAAGGGGGCCTGGGCCTATCCCTAACCCTGAAGAGGCCTGGGCCCAAAGGAGAATAGAGAAGGGCCTGGGCTTCTCCCTAACCCTGAAGAGGCCTGGGCCCAAAAGAGAAGAGACAAGGGCCTGGGCCTGTCCCTAACCCTGAAGAGTCCTGGGCCCAAAAGAGTAGAGAACTGGACCTGGGCCTATCCACCCTGAAGGGGCCTGGCCCAAAAAGAGAAGAGAAGTGGGCCAGGGCCTATCCCTAACCCTGAAGAGGCCTGGGCCCAAAAGAGAAGAGACAAGGGCCTGGGCCTATCCCTAACCCTGAAGAGGCCTGGGTCCAAAAGAGAGGAGAAGTGGGCCTGGTAGTATCCCTAACCCTGAAGAGGCCTGGGCCCAAAGGAGAAGAGAAGGGGACCTGGGCATATCCCTAACCCTGAAGAGGCCTGGGCCCAAAAGAGAGGAGAAGTGGGCCTGGGCCTATCCCTAACCCTGAAGAGGCCTGGGCCCAAAGGAGAAGAGAAGGGACCTGGGCATATCCCTAACCCTGAAGAGGCCTGGGCCCAAAAGAGAAGAGACAAGGGCCTGGGCCTATCCCTAACCCTGAAGAGGCCTCGGCCCAAAGGAGAAGAGAAAAGGGCCTGGGCCTATACCTAACCCTGAAGAGGCCTGGGCCCAAAGGAGAAGAGAAGGGGGCCTGGGCCTATCCCTGACCCTGAAGAGGCCTGGGTCCAAAGGAGAAGAGAGAAGGGCCTGGGCTTCTCCCTAACCCTGAAGAGGCCTAGGCCCAAAAGAGAAGAGACAAGGGCCTGGGCCTGTCCCTAACCCTGAAGAGACCTGGGCCCAAAGGAGAAGAGAATTGGGCCTGGGCCTATCCCTAACCCTGAAAAGGCCTGGGCCCAAAGGTGAAGAGAAAAGGGCCTGGGCCTCTCCCTATCTTGGAAATGACTTGGTCCAAAATAAGTATTGGTATGGCCCTCGGCCTCTTTGTAACTTTGAAGAACCATGGGCTCATGCTTGGTCTTGTTCCAATGAGCTGACATCTGGAAACATTTTATCCTCCAAGAAGCACACTTTGATAATGACCTGATTATGAACACTGGTATTGTACCATGTGTGACCTCCCAAGAAACCTGCCAGCTCCTTGAACCCCAAGTAGCCTTGGTCTATATTGTCAAAAAGTGTGTGTGGGCCTCACACTCTCTATTCTACCCAGGATGAATTTCACCACCAAGGAGCAAGGCCTTAAAGGGACCACCCTCATCTGAATGACCAGTTGAAATGGACAAAACCATGACCCTGACCTGGTGTAAAGCCAGGCATTATCTTTATGTTAATTGATTTTCTTAAACCAACCACAGCCTAATTAATGACCAATTTCATGCAATGTTAACAGAAATCTGGACTCACCATTGATGAGTGCCATCGAACCATGGCCATGAACGCCAATCATTAGTAACCTAGACGATCCTTTTGGTACAGAGTGGTTTCTGGGCTGTACCTGCCATTCTAACAACACAGACAACATTCTCACCTCAAGTGTGTCAAGACAACAGCATGGCTTTTAAGTAATCTGGACCACATATAAACATCAGAGAACATGGGACACTGTGGGAGCAAGGGTGTGTGGGCCGCACCCAGGAAACCCTCTGTGTCCCGTTCTTATCTGGAACACTACAAATGAAGGACAACAAATTGACCTCAACTCTGACTTAGGTAACACACCACTCCGGAGAGGATGGACAAACTTTAACACCATGAGGTGGATGTCTGAAGAATGACACAATGACAAAGGCCATAAAGTGACATCAAATGAGTCCTGCCAACTCCTTGTTTACCGAGTCCACAGGGTCCAGCTTAACTTCAATGGTTCTCTTCCAACCCAGGAGTTGTGCTCCAGTTTAGAACCACAAGCAGAATACATGGCCTTCATCATGTCTGGACCACAGCAGAGAAACCATGTGGGCAACTTTGGCATGCTGGGTGTGTGGACCCCACCCAGATATGTTATAGGCTCCAGCTGTTTTCAAGAGATCCAAGACAAGAGATCTTCTCTGTGTTAGTAAACAACAAGATCTCAAAGGAAATTGTAGACAGAACAACCAAATCTGGTGTCTGATGTGTGACACCCTCACAGACTTCCAGACTATGGTTCAAACCCTCATATCCTGACACCTTGGGTACTCATTGTTGACTTTGTTCCTCAATCTGACCTGACCAGAAAAATCAAGTCATCTGTTGTTAACAAAGTGATGACCCAGACACAACCTCAGTGCAGATGTGTAATGAACAACCCTGAAATCTTCCTCTGAAGCCATGTTTGTGGACATACTCACCTACAGAATTGCCAAAGATTCCTTAAGCCCTTGCAGGGCCGACCTTTAAGTGTCCAAATTTATATATCGATTTCTATGCCATTCTTAAAATTTCTGCAGACTTGTAATCTTATATCATTCTTTCTTGGAAATGTCCTGGCACTGTGTATATAATATAAATATAAGTTTCATATACTAACATGATCATCCTGAAATGTTTAATTTGGTTCTTTTCCTATGTTTCTAAATGATCCTTTCAATCTTTGAATTACTCAATCACAGGCTGAGATGGTTGCTCACAAATATAGGAGGCTCCACAAGTAAGACAAATATCTGTATGCTCAAACCTCATTCTCAAGATCAATGTATCTGCTTGGGGGTTTTATCTTTGCCCTTCTTAAGAAACAACAACAACCAATAGTGCAATGGGTGAAATAGGCAGGAACCCTCCTCTACTCTTACATTCACCAAGATAAGATTTCCTTGTTGGATGGGCTGCTAGCTACCCCTTCCAGTGCTGATATCAGATGAGCACCAACTGATAAAGAATGCTGATGAAGGGCTTGGGGAGTAGAGTAGGAACAGAAGGTTCACTGCGGGTCACAGGGCACTGCTCCTGGAAAGCAGCTTGCAGACCCTGAATGCAATCCACTTGGTCCAGCATCAGAGGGCTGTTGTTTTAAAAACAAGAGTCCCAAATCATTAGATTCTACCCCTAAAGACTCAGGAGCCAGATGCTGAGGTCAAAGCCAACTAGCCCTATGAAAGCACCCTGCTGACCTTCCTGACTAGTCGATATCCCAGAAGGAAGAAGCCTTTCTACTCAGCTCAAGTCCCAGAGGAAAAAGCCAAAAGCCAAAAGCACCTTCTCCACCTTCTTCTCCACACTGCTTTAAACAGCCTTGAAATCAAAAGGCCCTCTTTTCTGTTAGTCTATGACAGCTGGTTACTGGAGTGGAAATTTTGGTTTCTTTGCAATCTCATATTTTTGTTTTAATTAAATGTGTGGGATTTTAGTTGGGCCATAGTTTGTCCACACCTCTTAGTTGTCAAGTGCAGGGTGTGATCTTGGCCAGCTGCTAAGGGTCTTCCACTTGCTGCACAGAGAGGGGGTGTTCTAGGACTCAGTACAAATATGAGGCTGTGAAAGAGAAGAAGTGCTGTTTTCTGTGACGGTTAGTCTGGGCATTTGGCATGGAGCAGTTTGGAGAGACCAGAGGCCAGAGATGGCGTGCTGGTTTGGATCAGACAGAAAGAAACTCTCCAGGGCACAGCAGCATGGAGGTGATTGCTAGCTGTGTCTGTAGTTGACAGAGATAGGTATACAGTCCTAAAAGAAACCCTTGACCCTAAATTGCTGGGAGGAGTAAGGTTGTCTGGGCACCCTCTACCCACTAACACTTTCTCTATCCTACTTAATTTTGGGGTGTTGGTGGAAGAAAGGTAGAGGCCTAAATACCCCAAATACAGTAGAGTTTTAAAAAGATCTCTACATGTGGCCTTTTGCTATAGGTGAATTGCTCCAGAGTTAAGTTTCTTTAATCCTGCTTACAGAAAGTTTTGGATTAAAGTTACATGATAGGGCTGAACCACACCACAGCTATCTGTTCACAATAAACAGAAAGTTCTTAGATTGAAGGTGGGTGCTAGGGCTGAGCCACTCCACACCTGAAAAAAAGGTTTTCACAGTTCACAATCTCAGGGTTCACAATGGAATCCTATAATCCTGAAGCCTCCTCTAGAAGCAGCCAAACTGTCAACAACTTCTCACTTTGGGGTGTGGTCAGTGAGACCTTTTCTCTTCCCTGCTAGAATAGTCACTGCCTTGATCTCAGAGTGTGTTCCTGAGTTCAGTACTGCATATACAGGAGACACTTCTTTATTCTAAACTCTCTGACCTCTGGATCTTAAAATCTTTCTACCCCTCTTCCAGATGGTCTCTGAGACTCATGGATGGTGAAAAATAGTCTCACATATATCCCTGGGGTATATGAGTTGGTTGCTTGAGAAAATCAGAAGAATGACAAACCATTACACAGTTTCACTAAAAAGGTGAGATTCAGGATAAAAACTAACAAAATTGGAGATGAGAATGGGCACATGACCACAGACAGGATGGAAACCCATCGAATCCTAAGACATGGTTTTAAAACCTTTCACCAAATTGGAAAATCTATAAAGAAATCATTTTCTGGATAAATAGCACTTAACAAAGTAAAATAAAGGCAAGTTAAACAGTTGAAATAGACCAATACCTTGTTAGGAAATAGAAGCAGTAACTAAATTTCTCAAAACCTCTCTGAACTCAAATCCATGCAGGTGTACAATTTGATTCCAGGGCAATACAAAGCTAGGCAGAAAAACCCTATTTTGATAAATAGGTTTCTAAACAACAATAACGAAAACTCCAGAAAAGTTTATTTTGGCACAGAAGTCTACTATCCTTTCAAACTGATCATGGCAACAATCCTCAATATATCTCAGAATTAGAAACAGAAGGAACACTGTGCAATTCCTTTTATGAGGCCAAGGTATCAATTTACCCAAACCACAAATATCTCAAATAAAGTAAATTACAAAATATTTTCCCATATGAACATAGATGCAAAAGACTCAACATACCTGTCAACTACATCAGAGAATGCACAAAATGATCATTCACTATGATCAAGTAGGCTTCATCCCTGACATTAAGGATAGCTCAATAAACAAAAAGCAAAACATGGAATCCACTATGTAAGCAAACTGAAAGAAGGAAAACACATGATCATCTCATCACATTAGATGCAGAAAAGGCCTTTTGACCAAATGCAGCACCTATTCAGGGAATAAGAATTGGTAATTTTAGGGATAAGAAGGATATACCTCAGCACAATAAACCTTCCCACATTTGTGCACATACACCCCTGTAAAACTCCCCACACATGTGCGCATTCACAGTAAAACCCCACACTTTTGCACATACACCACATGCACATCACAAACCAAATTCAACTTTTAAATTAGAAAATGTACAACCTGAAGATGTAATCAGTTGTGTTTACCTGCCATGCAGGAGGCTTCAGTTTAATCCTCAACACTGTCAACCTGTGCATAAAACAGAAATATTACAAATGTTGCCTTCTGGGATGACTTGATGACTGGATGAAATGGAGCAGAGTTTTCCTTTTTACATGAAGATGTTTAAATCTTAGTCCTTTCAGTTTCAAAACTCTAACCTAAACCCAAAGACCAATCAATGATTTTAATAAGATCCTCACACTGAGCCTTTAAAAATTTCCTTAGCCTGCAATGCTTTTTCTTCTTACATCTTCAAAAATCATGATTTTATTGTGCTTCTCCCAAGAAGCATAATGTCTTTCCTCACCCTCCTGGTCATATCTCATGCCTCCTCTCCCAGTGACCTTACTGAGGTGGATTGCAGCCCTCTCAACTCAGAGACTGCCCTCTTGACAGTGAGCACATATGCGTACCTGTGCACTGACAGTCAAGAGACACAGATGACTTCAATAGATGACTTTCCACTACTCACTAATATGCCATTTTAAAACACACAACTAAGGACTACAATTTGCATCACAAAAATGTGTTGTGATTTCAGAGGGATAAATGACCGAAACAATGTGGGGAAAGTCACATTTTGGGCAAGCCTGAGCTAAATCAAATTAAATAGCTTTTCTCCTGTCCAACTTTTGAGCACCTTCCCTTTCTGATACTCAGTCTCAAATCAGCATTCATTATTTCATGTTTAACCAGATGTTTCTGTGCTGTGCATTCCAAGGCACTAGGGTTCATCAAAACACACTTCAAAAATATTGGTCTAAATCTTTAAGTAATGTGGACACATTAAATGTCATATTCTTGTTCCATTAATTATACAACCTTGCTTTAAGCCTATCTTCAGTACCCTTTGTGACAAATCCACTAAACTTACCTTCTACATAAAAACAGCCAAAGGGATAAATGGCTTTAGTATGTGCCTGTTTATCTTCTAAGTATTTTAACTGACACCTAAAACGTTTACATATTTATAGATGTCGTATTTTGAAATAAAAACACATTGTATACCCTCCATTGCATTGATTGCTGGTATCCAATATTTATGAAGAACTCAAAAAACTACACATCACATCAAAAGTGGCTGCATTGTCTTCTACTATGGCCTGGTAAGGCTGCTCCCCCCCAGGGAGAGGTGATCAAAGAGCAGGCCAATCAGATTATGTCAGAGGCAGTCCCTCTTCACATTACTATGTAACCCAATTGGACTCTGAACTGCCCTGGGCTACATCTGTGCAGGGGTTCTGGGTTATCTCTATGAATAGTCCTTGGTTGGAGTATGAGTCTCTGGGAAGTTCCCTGTGTTCAAATTTTCTTGTTCTGTTGCTCTCCTTGTGGAGACCCTGTCCTCTCCAGCTCTTAATATTTCCCACTTCTTACCTAAAATTCCATTCACTCTGCCCAACAGTTGCCCATCAGACTCAGCATCTGCTTTGATAGTCTGTAGGGCAGAGGCTTTCAGAGGCCCTCTGTGGTAGTTTCCTAGGTTGTTTCCTGTTTTCTTCTTCTTCTGATGTCCATCCTCTTTGCCTTTCGGGATGGGGATTGGACATTTTAGTTAGGGTCCTCTCTCTTGCTTAGTTTCTTTAGATGCACAGGTTTTAGTGGGTTTGTCCTATGTTGTATGTCTACATGAGTGAGTATATACCATGTGTGTCTTTTTGCTTCTAATAGACTAAGATCAGAAAGGAGAGGAGAACCTCCCCTATCAGTGGACTTGGGGAGTGGCATGCATGCAGAGGGAGGAGGGAGGGTGGGATCGGGAGGGGAGGAGGGAGGGGCTTATGGAGGGATGCAGAATGAATAAAGTGTAATTGATGAAAAATTTAAAAAAAAAAGAAAAAATATTTCATGGAGGACAATAAGTATCATATTATATATATGTATATATATATATATATATATATATATATATATAAAACTGTGATCCAATTTTGTTCATTTAATAATTGTTTTTACACTGTGTTCAATAAATTGTTCTATAAGGCACATTCAGCCTAGTAAAAAAATTAAATTTATTATTATTTAAAAAAAAAACTCACAAGTTTGTTGATCATTTGCATTTCATCTTTTGAAAACCTATCTTGAAGGGCTGTTGTTACTTCTTTCTCTAATAATTTCAGAGTTGTGTATCAAAGATGAATCCATTTAGAAATGACTTTGGCACAGGCTAAGAAATAGGGATATAGATTTTTTTTTTTGTGGATTCTCAAAACTGTCAGCAACTTTTGTTGGCAAGGTATTTTTTTTTTCCATTGTAAGGGTAGTTTTGACATCTGTGTCAAAAATTGGGTAGTTAGTGGCCAGAATGATGGATCATGAGTTAAAAGCACTTGCTGCTTTTCTAGAGGACCTAAGTTCTGTTTCCAGGGATTGCTCTCAACAACCTGTAATTCAGCAATAAGGAATCTAACTCTCCTCTGCTGGTCTTACTTGGTATCCATTTAAAATATCATGTATCCACACAGAGACATGCATATCCAAAAGAATGTTTTAAAATTCAGGTGGATCTAGACATTAGTAGCATGGCTCTATAGTAAAAATCAAAATAAGGTATAGTGACAACTTTGGAAATATTCATTTTCCTCCAGTTGGCTTTAGTTGTCTTGGGTCTTTTATGATTTCTTATGAATTTTAAGAATTTTTTGTTTCTGTGAAGAATATTATTGATGAGGATTGCAATGAATCTGTCTATTCTATTAGGTTCCATAGACATTTTACACTAATTCTTCCAGTCTGTGAACATGAGGATTATCAATATATTTTCTAGCATGTTCTTTAATTTTTTTCTTCAGTGTTAAAAACTTCACTCTGGAGACATTTTACTTCATTGATTATGTTGACACTGAAAAAAAAAAACAGAACTGGGAAAAGTGTGAATGAGTTTGTTTCCCTGTTTTGATTCCAAGCATATCTGCTATTAAAAAATAGAAAGCCTTTGACTGCGCTCTGGGACCTCTGCAGAGACTGATACCCCAACCAAGGACCATGCATGGAGAGGACCTAAAACTCCTGATCAGATGTAGCCCCTCTGGCATGAACTCAGTTTCAAGCTCTCTGATCACCTCTTCCTGAGGGTGCAGCTTGCCGGGCAACAGAGGAAGAAAATGCAGCCAGTCCTGATGAGACCTCATAGGCTTGGGTCAGATAGAAGGGGAGAAGGTGCTCCCCTACCAGTGGATTAGGGAAAAGGCATGGGGGCAAAGAGGGTGGGAAGGTAGGATTGGGAGGAGAAGAAGAGAGAAGGCTACAGACAGGTGCAAAGTGAATACATTGTAACTAAATAACAATATTTATAAAAGAAAATAGAAAGGCTCCTGATTCTGGTTAATTTTGTATTTTGGCACTTTGATGAAAATGTTCATTGATTCTAAGATTCTTCTAGTAGAACTTTTAGGCTCTCTTAAATATAGAACCCACAATGAAGGATACTTTGAATTCTTCCTCTCCTCTTTGTATTCCTTTAATTCCCTTTGTCCATTGCTCTATCTGAGGCTTCAAGATGTACATTGATAAGAATGCAGACAGTATATACGCTTGACTTGGACTTGCTTTTAGTGGAAATTCTCTGGGTTTTTCCTCATTTAACACAGCCATGTAAATCTGTTATAGGAACCTTTATTCTATTAAAATGAATTCCTTCCAAAAAAAAAAAAAACTAAACATCGATACACCAAGTAACCCAATTAAAAATTAAAAACAATATAAACATAGAATTAAACAGAGGAATCTCTAATGGCTGAAAAGCAATTAATGAAATGTTCAATATTCTTAGTTATCGGGAAAACACAAATTATAACAACTGAGATTTCATGTTAAACCCTTCAGAATGTCTACGATCAAGAACTCAAGCCACAGTTCATGCTGGTGGGGATGTGGAACACTGGGAACACTCCCCCATTGCTGGTGGTTGTGCAAATTTGTAGAACCCCTTTGAAAATCAATGTGGTAGTTTTTCAGAATTGGTAACAATTAGATCTCACAACCCAGTTCTATCACTCCTAGACATATATCCAAAGGATGCTCCACCAAACCATGAGGAGACTTGTTCAACTATGTCCAAAACAGCTTTACTTGTAATAGCCCCAAACTGGAAACATCCTAGAAGTTTCTCAACCGAAGAATGAATAAAGAAAAGGTGGTTCATTTCTGCAATGAATACTATCTACCTATTAAAAACAAAAACCTCATGGAATTCACAGATAATGAATAGAATTAGAAAAGATGATCCTGAGTGAGGTAACCCAGACTCAGAAAGACAACAGGGTATAAGCTCATAAGTAGATATTAGCCATCAAATATAGGATAATCATGCTACAATTGACAGATCAACAAAGCTAACTAAGAGGACCCAAGGGGGAAGCTTGAATCTCACTCAGAAGAGTAAATAGAATAGACATCAGGGGTGGATAAAGGGCAGAGACTGGGTAGGAAAGGGTTGGGGAGGAGAGCAGGAGGAATTAGGTTTGGGGAGGACAGAGGAAAAGAGTACTGGATAAGAGAACTGGAACCTGGTGGGCGGCATCTATGGGACAAGCTAGAAAACTGGGACAATGGAAGCACCCTGGAATCTGTGAGGGTGACCCTACCTAAGACTCCTAGCAATATGGATATGGAACCTGAAATGACCATCTTCTGTAACCACACAAGACTTCCAGTAGGGGGAAACCTACCCATGATTTGTCCTGCCTGTTAGATGTGCAGGGGTAAATATGAAGCAGAAATTGAGGGAATAGACAAGGTTGAGACCCATGCTATGAGAAAGAGCCCACCCCTTTCACTATTAATGATATTTGACTTTTTACAGGCAGGCACCTAGCATATCTGTTTTATAAGAGGCTTCACTCAGCAACTCTTGGAAACAGATGCAATGACCCATAGCCAAACATTAGGATGATCTTGGGAAATCCTTAGGAAGAGGAGGAGGAAGGATTGAAGAGCTCAAGGACACTACAAGAAAACCTACAGAATCAACTAACTTGGGCTCATAGGGGCTCACAGGGACTGAACCCCCAAACAGAGACCATGCATGGGACAGACCTATCCCCTCTGCACATATGCAGAATTTATGCAGCTGGGTCTTCATGTTGGACTTCTAACAGCTCAAGAAGGGTCTGTCTCTGACTGTTGCCTGCCTTGGATCCCTTTCCCCTAACAGGGTTGCTTAATAGCAGAAGATGCCCTAGTCCTACTGCAACTTGATATGCCAAGGCTGGCTGATATCCATGTGAAGCCTCCCATTTTCTTGGGAAAAGGGACGATGGAGGATGGGTGAGACATTTGGTGAGAAGGAGGTATTTGGAAGAAAGGAGGGAAGGAATACTGATTATGATGTAAAAATAATAAAAATAATAAATGATTCTGTTGCTCTCCTCTTGGAGCTCCTGTCCTTTTCCCACTTCTTTCATGAGAGTCCCTGCACTCTGCCCAAAGTTTGGCTATAGGTCTCAGCATATGCTTTGATACCCTGCAGGGTAGAGACTTTCAGAGGCCCTGTTCCCTGTTTTCTCCTCTTCTGATGTCCATCCTCTTTGCCTTTCTGAATGAGGATTTACATCCTACCCAGATGCTCCTACTTGATTACATACCTCCTTCTTGATTAGTTTCTGTTGTTTTACTGATTGTAGTATGTTAATCCTATGTTATAGGTCTAATATCTATTTATGAATGAATTTATACCCTGTGTGTCTTCCTGTTTCTTGGATACCTCAGGCAGGATGATCTTTTCCAGTTCCAACCATTTGCCTGCAGATTTCATGATTTCCTTGTTTTTAATTGCTCCATAAGGAGAGCAACAGAACCAAAAAATCTGGGCACAGGGTCTTTTTCTGAGACTGATACCCCAACCCAGGACCATTCATGGAGGTAATCTTGATCCCTTGCACTGATGTACCCCATGGCACTTTGGTGTCCAAGTGGGTTCCATAGATATGGGACAGTGAATGTCTCTGACATGAACTGATTGGCCAGCTCTTAGATCACCTCCTCCTCAGGAGGGTGCAGCCTTACCAGGCCACAGAGCAAGACAATGCAGCCACTCCTGATGATATCTGATAGACTGGGATCAGAAGAAAGGGGAGGAAGCCCTCTCCTATTTGTGGACTGGGGAAGGGGTATGGGTGGCATAGAGGGAGGGAGGGAGCTACAGGTGGGATACAAAGTAACTAAAATGTAATTAATAAAAAAATAAAAAGAAAAAATGAGCTTACATATTTAAAAATTAATAAATGAAGGCAAAAGAAATAAAATACTGAATATATGCTTTAAAAAGGAACATATTGTATAATGTTTAAATGTAAGTGTATCCCATCAAATATTTATTATTTTTTTTCAGCAAACATTCCCAATGCACTTTAAACAAGTTCTGTATAGTTTATAATTAATAAAACCTACAGTCATTTTGGGAAGAAAGATACTCAATTGAGAAACTGCCTCAGTGCCTATAGACATGCCTGAAGCAGTACTTTCTTAGTTGATGATTGATGTGGGAGGGCACAGCACACTGGGGGTGGTGCCACCCCTAGGAAATGGCCCTGGGTTGTAGAAAAAAGCAAGCTGTGCAAGTGAGTGTGCCACTTTCCTCCATGGTTCCTGCCTCTGCCATGTCCAGGTATAGGGCGTTTAATTAGCCCAACAGGAATAATGACTTAGGCAGGTTGATACAGAGGGCCAGTAACTAGCATCAGACCAATCTCCAACACCTGGGGGTCCCCCCAACCCTGCCCTACATGGTAACCAGAAACTGACCAGGGGAGGCTAGGAGCTCTGTGCTGTATCTTGTGCTCAGAGTTTCCAGGGAACTGAGTGGAAGGGGGTCTACCGTAAGACATACTGAGTTGTCCTAGCTCTGTCCTGAGCTGTTTGCAGACACTCTCTTTCTCAGCAACCTTCCTAATAACTGTCATCCTGTCAAGTGAAAGCCATTTTAGGCTCTGTCTCCTGGAAGCCTCATTGTGTGGGACAAGGTCTCTGGAGAGTAGGACCCAAGCTCTTGTCCACAGAAGATGACTAGGTCAGTGTGATACTGGTCACCCATGGATCTTCAGTGAGGAACTGTCACCGGGTTCATAGGTCATATGTGTGACAGTTGGAGAAGGGATCCAAATGATTGCTGGGTAAGCCCCAGTGGAGGCACAGAACTTTCTCTCACCTGGAAACAAGGGCTGCAAGTTGAGTTTGGAGGTCAGGCCAGGGACCCATATGATTCTATGTCTTTCGCCTAGGCCTTTACCATTCTGAACCTTTCTTCTTCTTTAGGCTTGGCATCCTGCCTAAAGGGATAGGCCCAGGCCCACATCTCTTCTTAGTATCCAGGCTTATTCTGTGTTAGGGAAAGACCCAGGCCAACATCTCTATTTTATAGGCCCAGGCCTCTTGAGGGGTGGATGATAGCCCAAATCCCACAACTCTTCTCCTTTGGGCCCAGGCCTTTTCAGTGTTAGGATAGGTCCAGGTACACACCTCTTCTACTTTGGGCCTAGGCCACTTTATGGTTAGGGATAGTCCCAGGACCACATCTTTTTTTCTTTAGGCCTGGGCTTCTTGGTTTAGGGAGAGGCCAAGCCCTGAATCTCTTCTTTGCGGCCATGGCTCTTTAGTGTTAGGGATAGGCCCAGGCCAATACCTCTTGTTGGCCCCAGGCCTCTTCATGGTTAGTGATAGGCCTAGGACTACATCACTTTTTTTTTCTCCCATACTTCTTCAAGGATAGGATAGGCACAGGCATATATCTCTCTTTTGGGTACAGACTTCTTCGGGTTTAGGGACAGGCCTAGCAACTCATCTCTTCTTTGTGCCCAGGCCTCTTCATTCTTAGAGATAGAAATAGGCCCACATCTCTTCTTCCTTAGGCACAAGCCTCTTCAGGAATAGGGACAGGCCCAGGCCCAGGTACACATCTCTTCAACTTGAGGCCTGGGCCCCTTCAGGTAGTGAGAGCCCCAGGCTCTCATCCCTTCGTAGCGCCCAGGCCTATTTGGTGTTAGGGATAGGCCTGGCCCTCACCACTTCTTCTTCTTTGGGCCCAGGCCTGTTCAGGGTATAAAATAGGCCCAGGTCCACACACATTCTTCTTTGGTTCCAAGCATCTTTAGAGTTAAGGTTAGGCCAAAGCTAACATCTCCTCTTCATAGGGCCCAGTTCTCTTCAGGATTATGGATTGGACCAAGCACACAGTTCTACTTTGGGCCCAGGCTTCTTCAATATTAAGAATTAGCCCAGTCCCATACCTCTTAATCATGGGCCCAGGCCAATATGTGGTTAGTGGTAGGCCCAGGCCCACACCTCTTCTTCTTTGGGCCCAGGTCTCTTCAGGTTTAGGGATAGGCCAGGGCCCACATCTCTTATTCTGGAGGCCCAGGCTTCTTCACAGTTAGAGAGAGGACCAGGCCCATGTCACTTCTTCTTTATTCCCGGGCCCATTCAGGTTTAGGGACAGCTCGAGTTCACCATTGCTTTTTTGTGCCTAGGACTCTTCAGGGTTTGTGATGGGCCCAGGCCCACACTTCTTTTTTGTGCCTAGGCCTATACAGTGTTATGATAGGCCCAGTCACACATATCTTCCTCCTTGGGCCCATGACTCTTCAGGGTTAGGGATTGGCCCATATCCACACCTCTTAATCTTTGGGCCCAGTCCACTTTAGAGCTAGGGGTAGGCCCAATACCACATCTCTTCTTCCTTGGACCCTGCTCTCTTCAAGGATAGGATAAGCCCAGGAATTTATCTCTCTTTTGGGCACAGATTTCTTCAGGTTTAGAGACATGTCCAGGCCTCCATCCCTTCTCTGGGCCCAGGTCTCAACATAGTTAGGAATTGGCTCATTCCACAACTCTTCTTTTTTGGGCCCAGGCCTCTTCAGGTTTAGGGATTGGTCTAGGCCCACATCTCTTCTTCATTAGGTCCAGGTCTATTCAGGTATAAGTAAAGGCCCAGGGCCTCACCACTTCTTCTTTGGTTGCAGGCTTCCTCAATTGGGGATAGTCCACTCCAGGTTTAGGAATAGGCTCTTGCCAAAACTCTTCTTTTTTGGGCACAGGCTTCTTCAGGGTTAGGGATAGTCCAAGGCACACATCCTTTCTTCCTTGGGCCCAGGTTGTGGAAAAAAAGAAAAAGAGTGAAACAGTAGTTGTAATGGAAGTTTTGATGTCTTTGTATGTTATGTTACTATACTTTTGTTTTAATCTGAAGTGTGAGATTTCAGTTGGGCTATAGTTTGTCCAAACCTTTTATATGTCATGGGTAAGGCACCGTCTTTGCCAATTGCTAATAGCCTTCCTTGTGGGGCATAAAAAGGGGCATGGTCTAGGACTCTGAGTATAACTGAGGCCAAAAAAGAGACAGTGCGACATTTAGTATTGGCATGTGGATTGTAGCCATTTGGTGAGACCAGAGATGGTGTCGCAATTTGGAGCAGACAGACTGAGAAAAATCTTCGGGGCACAGCAGCATGGAAGAGCCTGTAGCTGTGTCTACAGTTGACAAAGATTTCTACAGAGCCCTAAAAGAACTCCTTGATTCTATCAAGAAAAAGTAAAGGGGTCTGGACCCCTGCTCCTCACTAACCTCTCCTCTCTTTTACATAGAGTTGGGGTGTTAGTGGAAGGGAGGTAGAGGCCTAAGCACCCAAAATAAAGTAGAGTTTTGAAAAGACTTGTACAGGTTGCATTTTTTTTTCAATGCAGTTTATTCAGGAACCTTGAACAATCATCTGACCCTGGGAAAAGCCAGCCCACAGCTTAAATAGCCTCTGGGTAGCCAACCCCAGCATACCACGTGGGCAATGCAGATAGATCCACATTAATGGAAGCAAGCCAGATCCTCAGCCTTAGCCAAATGTGGAGTTGTTCGTGACAGAGAGCACTCACCATCGGGAAGGTGGAAGGCAAAACCAGCTCCATCTTTAAGGCATGGCATTACACAGCTCTCTACAGTTCCCCCTTTTTGTTTTAGACGCATCAGGCAAGAGTAAAGGTCTGAGCTCCGATATTAGAAATAAATTGGACTATGTAGTGATGTTCATTTAGGTGTCATCCACCGAAAGAGCATCAAACCCGTCTGATACCTTTTTCTCAGAGGCAGGACCTGGGGCATCAAATATGCTCTTCTCTGGCTCCAAAGTGGCTGACCCTGACTGCAGTGCATTTTGTCACAGGTGGTGCCCAACATCATTTAAGATAAAAAGGGCTAACAAGTGACACCCAGACATGGCTTAAGAATAATGGGGAACTTGATAATGGAGCTGTACACAGGAGATGGCAAGTTATGAAAGAGTGAATGTAATGTTTCAAGATGGCACTAAAATTTTATAGCAGTGGCTGATGCCAGGTTCTCTCCTGAAATGTTCCCAGGTGAAATTTTCTGTTGTTGCTTTGTTTTCTTCCTATATTCTGTTTTTTAGAAGATTAAAAAATTACGGATGATATAGGAAGAACAAAGGTGTCATTCAGTTCTCTTGTTCTGGAAAGAATTACAGGCTTGTTGGTTCAATAGGAAAGTTTATGGGTAGAGACTGAAGCTCTTGGAAAGCAAAAAGTGCTACTGAAAAATGGGAGTTTACCCTCTATTGCTGTTCTGCCATGCTCCATGAGGCATGTGTTCAGAGTACTCCAAGGGGGAAGGGAAGAACTGGAAGCCCAGCAAGCCAAAGAGCTCTGGTCCCAAGGGCTCCACTACAGGAAGTATCTGTGGCTACAAAGGCAGCTTCAGCTTTCCCAGTCTTTGTGCAACATTTGCCTGATAATGATGGTCGTGGGGTTGACAATGACATGACATGGAGTCCAGTAGAAATGTTAAATGAAAAGAAACTTTAAAAGTCTATCATATGGTATGGAATGCATTCATATTTGGTTAAATAAATGTTAAATAACTAGACTATGAAAAATAGACTTATTCCCCAAAAGTGGAAAGGGTTGGTTTTAGCTCTATTAAAAGCTGGTCAGTAGATAAAATCATAATTGTGGTGAATGAATGAAGCCACAAAAATAGAACAACAAAATGTAAGAAAGGGGACAAATGTTGGTAAAGATCAACTGTTTGTCGAAGGACATTATGCTGACTTATGAAAACAATCAAATCTGAAGATGGAGTGATTGAACAATGTCATTTTGCAGCCGTAAGAGCATGGGATATGCTAGAGGAGCCTGGCAAAAGAACCTCCTTTTTTACTAAGGTAATTGAAGGCCATGAAAAAGCCTTTACCAACTTCTTACAGAGATTGGGTTCAGCTTGAAATTGAGCCAAACCAGACCCTGAGACCAGACAGGTGTTGACACAGATCATGGCTTATGAGAATGCAGATACTAAATGTAACAGAGAACTTAGACCATTAAAAGAATGAGGGGCCCAAACAGACAGATGTTAAGAGAGACCACTGGCATTGCCTCTCAGGAGCATCATGCCAGTATCATAGGACAAGCCTTAGCTAAAAGTCTCCAAAATCAAAATGACTGGTGCTTTAATTGTGGTGAATTTGGTGACTTTGCAAAGAAATCATGAGGCTAGAAGCTTCACTCATAAGGGGAAGAAGCTGCTTCTGGCTACAAAGTTCAATTGCCAGATTCGCTGGAATTTGTAGGTATTGTAAGAAAGGAAAGCATTGGAGTAATGAGTGTATATCTAAATGGCATTCAGAAGGTCACCTCTTGCCACCATTAAACAGTCAGAGGGGCCTGTCAGCTCAAGGCCCCACAGCAAAATATAGGAGCTTTCCTGCTATGGTCAGCCAGGAGATGACAAGCAGGAGGAAGATCAGAATGGAAAATTGCTGATCTCACCTATTCTGAATCCAGCAGGGTTTTGGATCTGGGCACACATACCCTTCTTACCCTTTCAGCAAGATTTGTATGTTACAAAATAACCATTAGTGTTTATGGTCCTTTTCTTTCAGGGACAGAAAGGATGATCTTGGGAAGAAGTGGATTAACTTCTCAAGATTTATTGTGCATCCAGTTCTTGTAGATGGGGAGTGTAAGGAAGAATATACAATCATGACATATGTAACACATGAGATGCCAATTAATACAGGGGGTAGAATTGCTCAGCTGTTACTATATCTTTATGTCAAGGGCAAAGTCGATCCCATAGAAAGAACAGGTGCCTTTGGGAATACTAAAAAAACATGTGCTCTGGCATCAGTGGTTAATAGTACAAATGAATGATGTTGAGATGTAAGGTTTGATAGATACAAGAGCTGACATCAAAAGTCTTGGAAACAAGAATGGCCACTTCAGAAGATTTCTACAACATTTATAGGAATTGGTAAATTGTCTCAAGTAAGACAAAGTGTTGTACAGTAGATTAAATGTGTGGGACCAGAATGGCAACCAGGGAACTGAGACCTTATGTGGCTGACATACCCATACATTTGTGGGGAAGAGATCTTTTAAGACAATGGGGTACTAAAATTAATATGCCTGTAATCCCAGAGATAGCCAATGCTCAAATAAGGGGTGAAATGGTAGAGGCTTCTGTGGAAGGTATTGATATGTGTAATCAAGAACAATCACAAGCTGTGCCCACTGTCCAAGTACAGGACATCACAGGGATTGAGTTTCCAATTTTATAAGAGGGGCCACTGCTGAAATACCAACAGCCTTGCCCCCAAAGTAGTTATCAAACAGAAAAGTGTGGCTAGAGCAGTGGCCCATAATGAATGAAAAGTTACAGGTTTTGCCCCCATCTTTGTTTAGGGCTATCAGCTATGTTTAGTTCCCTGATTAGTGCTAACTGCAACTTTTGTCCTTCAAGGTTTTTGATGTTCAGTTTTAAAGCAATATGGTAGGATCAACAAGTTTAGCTAGCCCTTTTATGAACTGTGTCTAATTTTGCTTTGATTTTAGTTCAGAAAAAAGAGATTTAAAGTTATGCTAAGGACTGCAGTTGAGTACAAGATTGAGCTTTACCTATTCTCATTGGTTATGGTTTTTTAAGGTTAAGCCTAGGGTGGGTAAGTATGAAGTTTGCCTATGTATATCTACTTGAAATATAGTCCTAAAACATGCATCTAAGGAATGGGCCAGCATTAGAGATCATAGCATTCTGTTTTATAGGATACAATTTAGAGCAGATGATAAAGATAGACAAAGAGTAACTCAAATATGCTGGCCCTCAAACTTGTCAGAGATCTGATGAATATGACACTTTAATATGTTTAAATTTATTGTGACAAAAGATCCCAAAATCCAGGCAGAAGCTACTCCACGGTCTCTGAGAAGATTTGAGCACAACGACAGATGACTGCAACTCTGGATTGTGGTATGCTAACCACTGGACAAGACTTCCCCAACTAGCCCACTGCTAGGGCCCAGCCTAAACTGTGGACAAAGCTGTGGACAGCTGGAGAGTCATTTTTTCACTTAGCTGAGGACAAGGTGAGGTCGGTCTCTTACTCCACAGCAATAGTCTCTCATCCTATGTTTCTGATGGCTGTACTGCCTCTGCTCATGGTGCCATGATAACACAGGAGCCAGGGACATCACCTAGGTGATGGACTAACTAGTCACCTCTGTCATTTCGGTTGGTACATGGATTGGTACATTTATTTAGCTCATAATTTATCCTTCTCAAGTCTCTGATCACACTGACGGCTAAGCTAGCTAATGGTAGCTTTGCAGCTAAAGAACAATTAGATCCACTGTTAGTTCATTGGTCAGTTCATTAGCTAGTTAGAATAAGTAGGGACTAGAGCATTTATTTAGAAAGGCAAACAGGTTTGCCTTGCTCACAGGCTTCATGTTAGTTGTCTATGTCTTATGGTGAATAGCTGGATAGAAAGATATGGAATTTATGTAGGGTCTGAGGATATAGGAGGTTCAGATGTGAGAATCTAGATTGTGTTGACTGATGGTCTGGAAAAATGTTTCCAAGTTGGTAAATGCAAGAAAGATTGGTAGGCCTAGGTAGGTGTCTTAAAGGTATGTGAATGTGAGTTATAATCATATAGAAAAGTGATTTAAGACACATTAAAAATAGAAATGGGAGATATTTAAGATTTCTCCCTCCTTCTGCTATTTTTGTGATGGTCTTGCTGTAAGACTTCAAAAGTTCAGAGTTTTCACACTGATCAACAGCGTTCTGAGAAGTTGTTGGAATTTATTATCCAGTCATAAGCTTGTGATTTTAATTTCCTTTGGTTGTCCTCTGAGATAGACTTAAAGGTGCATCTCATCATGCTAAAAACATCTGTGTAATGTGTATTTCTGACCCAAAAAGTATAGTGTTTACTATGGTATTTCTCATATCTGACATTTCTGAGGTAGACTTTGACATAGTATTTAGGAATATCTTAAGCCTATTCTTTCTAGTTGCTTTGAAAGTCCAAGCATCAAGTTTTACCATTAATGTATTTCTGCCTAACTTTCCAGGGTGACATGGAGGTGGGTGGCTAAAAGTAGATGCTGAGTATACAAAAAGTGGCTGAGCCTCATTGGTGGCTGATTACCAACATCTGTGCCCACAGAGAAATTGTTAGTTTCAGACCATGGACACACTTTGTTTATAAAGGTTACAAAACAAATAGCTAAGAAGAACTGATACTCATTCTGTTGGATCCAGTTTTTCCTGTTACTCTCAGAATGTTCTTATATTAGATTTGCTGATATTTTACTTTTCTGAGGTTTTTAAAAAAAATATTTCTTTTGCAAACTAAAAATTCATGAATTTCAGGAAATCAAAAAGTCATGAGACCTGGATCTGCCATAGTTCAAATGGACCACAGATGCGTCTTCCCCTTATTCGTGGGATTCCTCACTTTTCCCATTTAATACAAAAAAAAAATAACTTCTGACTCTAATCTGAATTTGTCCCAGCTGATTTTTATGTGATTGACTCTATTCTGGAATCAGCAACTGACTGCCAGCTGAAAACTGAACTTTCTGGAAGCTGAAGTATTCCAGTCCAGCCAAAGTGATGGCTCCATGTCTCTTCATATGGATCAGCTAACCAGATTCTTCCCAGTACTGCTCCATTGCCCAGCCTTTGACTGATATTTCAGCTGTCCTAAGCCCTAATGGCAATCCTATTGTCAGCACTGAAGCAACTGAAGAAGAAAAGTCTTCAGTCCAAAATCCCACCTAACAGACTGAAATGCAAAGTCAAAAGGTGCTCCCTGGAATTAGCTATTATCTTGGAAACCTGCTTAGCTGGAGCAGGAACTAGTATTGCAGCCTTTAGAGACACTAGAGAGAAAAGATTCCAGAGGATGGTTTAAATCCTGGCATTATTGTTCTCCTTGGCTTCCTTTCTCTATATCCATACTGAAGTGACCCCCTACTCATTTTGATTTTTATCTTTGGGCCTTGTATTTTAAATCACTTGAAGGCTTTAATAAAGTAATGTTTGGGAGCAAGGCAGTAATGGCACTGAGATCCCATTGTGGAAATGTAAATCTGAATGACCCCAAGGGTCATATCTGGAAGACTGAAGATTGGGTCTTCAAATGATAATGGTGAGGGGAGAATGAGAGACCAGAGAATTAAGAGTCAGTGGGTATTGTTTTAAAGTTTAAAGCTCCAGCCACCTGGGTAAAACAAAACAAAAACAAAAACAACTAGATTTAATGCATTTCCCCCCTCCCACTAATAGAGTTACTAGGAAACCAGCCCATGTGACTAGGCCACAACTGTTTGGAGCCTAAAGTGGACCAATCATTTCAAAAGTCAATTTCCCTTACCCAATCATGTAATGCCACAGCATGTAAGTCCCTGCATGTAGTTTTGCCCTATAAAAATCTTGTTCCCCTAGATCGTGGTGCCGCATTTCTAATCTGTTTCCACAGGGGTTTTGTGTCCTGTGTTCAAACACATATAAAATTAAAAATCCTCATGTATTTTCAGTGGAGTCTATTCCTGGTGTTTGGGGGTTTGAGAACTAGGCACAACATGCTCACCTCCTGGGATTTACCACCATCCAAACAAATATGACTTTCTGCTCCCAACCTCACAATGTGGCTGACAGGTAGTGCTCAGTGAAGGGTTGTCATCCAGTCATCCATAATGTCCTCCCCAGGCCAGAGCTCAGGCTGAGCCAGGCCTGAAACCCCTGTGAAGCTCACAAACAAAAACTGAACTGGGTTAACAGGCTTGGCTACAGCTGCTGCTTCTGCCATGGTAGCTGTGGAAACAGAGGAAGAGGAGGAGGGGCCCTGCTCTCACCTTCAGGTTAGGCAATGTTACAAGAACACACCAACCCTGCCTAGTGTGTTCCTCACCCCTCACCCTAGTGCCAAGCACCAAAGACAATAGCCCACAGTGACTTCCAGCTCCTTGGCTAATGACAGTAGGTTGGGTCCATACCCTACACACTAATGAGGCTTGATGGGGCTTTGGTGTGTCTGTAGGTGTTACCACCTGACATCAAGGTGCTGTCAAGCACTTGCACTAGAGATGTGGCAAGTGACAGGCTTCACCCTAGGGCAAGGATGTAAGTGAGGCTGTGCTCTGAATTTGAATCAATTATGTATGACTTGTTCATTTTCACCACATCTCTGTGAGGACAGAGAGCAGGATCTGTGAGTGTTACAGTCAAAAGAGTTGTGAGTGGCCCAGTTTTCCATTGGAGATGGCCCACCTTGGAGGCTAAACCCCTGAATCAAATCTACTTGGTGGCCCACTATTGTGGCTGTAAACAAGTTTTTTATTTGATCCCAGGACTGGTCAGACTGTCCACTGAATCAAACTATTTGTCTGGTGCAGGCTGAGAGGGTTGTTTCTCAGCTGCATACATTTTAAATCTGAAGACTCTGGAGATGGAATAAATGCCAGGGCCCATAGAGAGAAGAGTGCTCAGAGAAAAAAGGCTGCTGGTACTCCCCTTGCTACTCCTGGTTGCTGTGGATGCAGTTGGATGAGATAAGTTGAAGAAATCCTGAAACAAAGATTGGAATGCCCTAAAGAACCCATTGACCCTAACTGGCAGGAAATAACTAAAGAGAAATCCACCTGTCTCCCCATTATTTTTCCTTCTCTTCTACCTTGTGTTGGGGTGTTGGAAGAGATTGGGGTGAAGGGAGGAAGAGGCATAAGAAAGCAAAATAAAATAGTAATAAAAGTTATGCTAACACCCCACCTCTTGGATGCAAATGAGAATCACCTCAAAGCTTCTGAGCAGGTGATGTCCAGTTTGGGCAGAAGCTGTGATCTGTTTGCTAGACCCAAACAGCAATGACTATCTGGACAAACAGGCCTGAGCTAACTCTGCTGTAGCTTGTGATCTTCTTCCTCTAGTCTTTGGCTACTATTCCACTTTAAAAACAAGTGCAATGACTATCTGGACAAACAGGCCTGAGCTAACTCTGCTGTAGCTTGTGATCTGCTTTTTGTAGTCTTTGGCTACTACTTCTCTTTAAAAACAAGTGCATGTAGCAGCGCAGGGCCTTTAATCCCAGCACTAGGGACACAGGTAGATCTATGTGAGTTTGAGGCCAGCCTGCTCTACAAAGAAAGTCCAGAGCAGCCAGGCTGTTACACAGAGAAACTGTGTCTTAAAAAAACAAAAACAAAAACAAGCAAACAAACAAACAAACAAAAAACTAAAAAGAACAAAGTAATGAAAACCAAGTTCATGTGACCTTGAATAAAATACTCCCCAGAAGTGATGGAGGCTAAGATACAGGCTGAGATATAAGACTCCCACAGCCTTGTCCACTAAGGGCTGCTCCAAATAGTAACTTTTGAAGAGAACATTTATTTGAGTCACATTTTTTTTATGTCAGGGGTCCCCAGGAACATCCAACCTGGAAGTCCACTCATGTGCACTCCTGTGTAGCTATGATGTGTGTATTGTGTCTGGTAGGATGTCACTCCTGCTCCTACCAACTCCAATATCCAAGGACCAGAGGCCTTGAGCATCCATTATGGATTCAAGGACTCAGCCCACAACCTAACTCAACCTAGCTAATGCATGTGTACTCTCCCCTTGCACACAATCTCCTACCACCCCCCCACCCCTGACAACCTACAGCATTTGTTTCATCAGCCTGTTGACAATTGTCTTCTTGAGAGCTGGGATCCCAGCTCTGTGGTGGACTCAATAGGGGGTGAAGAAGAAAGGACAGCTCCTTCCCGCAGGGAGCTCACTGTCTAGTTGGGGACTCAAGGTGCACATGAATACACATAGCACAGATACCCACACATACAGAAGAGACAAGCACAGGACTGAACAGCACATAACACTCTAGGGAGACACTGTGTGTTAACTAGAGTACTACTATAAAGGAGCCTGGGCTGGGAGCCTATCCCTGGTGAATGAGGGAGGGTTGAGGGTGGGAAAGAACATTTCAGAGCAGTACAGGGGAAGACATGGTGCAGTTACAGTAGGGAAGAGACAAGTTGGGCAATTACCTGAGGGCCATGGTAATTCAGTAAGTTAGCTAAGGAAAGCAGGAGCATGGAAGCTCCTGAGGATGGGGAGCACCTCCCGTTTCTCAGGTCTCTTTGAGTACTCAGTGACCCCAGAATAAGGTATAGGGGTTCAATAAGAATCAATAAGCCCAAATGCATGGGGGCTACATACAGTAAGACCCCAGGTCAGTAATCCACAGGTTCCTACCAAGCCCAGGTAGGGAAGATTGCTCTCTTTTCCTAACCAGTGGTTCACAATAAGGTAAGAGGGAAACATTTGTGGGCTCCTAAATGACCTGCTCACATGTGAAGATATGAATCCTTGATCAGCATTGGCCAAGACCCACACCCCTACCAGTATCCCTGCTCATTCAGGGACACACACAACCTCTCCGCTGTCGTCTCCCACTGCCTAGACCCACAAGCACCATATGCTGGGCTCTGTTGCCTCTCTACTCTCACTGTCCCAGATGACACCTGCCTGGAGCTGATCACCTGGCCAGCATGTGGTTAATGGAAGCAGGATTCTTTCCCTCTGGGATAGACAGAGAAAAAGATTTACCATCCATTCAGCAATTCAACCTCCACTTGAAACTCCACAGTGAAGTAGAGCCATAACTAAGCTGAAGGCGCCATTGTAAAATGTCACAGCCTGGCAGACACAAAAAGGAAAAATGGAACAAAGCTCAGGAGCTTTGGAAATGTCTGGGGAGTGAAGCCAGGTTCCACAAATCAGGTGTACCTTTAAGACTGCGAAGAAGGGATGTATGGACTAAAAGGGGCTCAGCCTCAGCATTCTTTATCACAAACAAGAGGAGACCAAGAGTAGAGAGACACACTTGTATGTGGTAAGGACAGGATGGCACATGAAATCCCAGGGCTGAGGTCTTTAATCTGGAGTCCGGAGACTCCTGAAACTGCTTGGCATTGTGAGAGCTACATGGGTATGTGCGTTCTCCAAGGAGAAGGTCCATAGCCTCCATCAGGTTGTAAAGGGACACTTGCCCCTCAAGTGTTAACCTTTCTAGTTCAGAAAGGGCATGGTGCCCTGGCTTCTGAGGAGAGTGTGGGATAAGCAGGCTTAGGTTTTTCTCACCTGGGTAGACTTTGTCTCCACAGAACCCATGGAGCTAGCTAGCCAAACAGTGTTAAGACTTAGGCAAAGCCACAGCACTTAGTGGAACTTGGGTGCCCTCTGTTTCTGCATGCTACCCTGCTGGGCTCTGGACTTGGAGGGGTGAGCCAGGTCTCCTCACTGAAGAGCACTTCAGGTGCCCTTTGTACTCCTGTGCTTGACTTCAGGTAATTCTTTTTATTCATTTGTTTTTATTTTCTCTGTGTGAGTGTTTTGCCTCAGTATGTGGATGTGCCATTTGCCAAGACGAAAAACTAAAGTCACAACACATGCTGGAGAGGTTGTGGAGAAAGGGGAACCCTCCTCCACTGCTGGTGGGAATGTAAACTGTACAACCTCTTTGGAAATCTATCTGGCTCTTTCTCAGACAATTAGGAATAGTGCTTCCTCAAGACCCAGCTATACCACTGCTAGGTATATACCCAAACTTTGCTCAAGTACACAAAAAGGATACTTGCTCAACCATGTTTATAGCAGCTTTATTTGTAATAGCCAGAATCTGGAAACAACCCAGATGTCCATCAACGGAGGAATGAATACAGAAATTGTGGAATTTTTACACAATGGAACAGTACTCAGCAATCCAAAAGGAGGAAATAATGAAATTTGCAGGCAAATGGTGGGATCTAGAAAAGTTCATTCTGAGTGAAATATCCAAGAAGGAGAAAGACAAACACGGTATATATTTGCTTATATAGACGTATACGATATGATAAGCATAATGAAATCTATACACATAAAAAAGATAATTAAGAGAGCAGACATGGGGTAAGATGATCAATCCTCATTTAGAAAGAGATAGGATGTGCATTGAACATATGACAGGAGTCTGCTGAAGGCATCCGGAAGACTCTAACTAGCAGTGTTTTCAAAGCAGATACAAAGACTCATAACGAAACCTTTGGCAGAGTACAGGGAATCATATCAAAGAAGGGGAGTTAGTATGATGGGAAAGGATAGGAGCTCCATAAGACCCAAATATATATGGGCTCAGGGTCTTTTCTGAGACTGTCATTCAACCAAGGACCATATATGGATATAACCTAGAACCTCTACTCGGATGTAGCCCGTGGTAGCTCAGTAACCAATTGGTTTCCCATAGTAAAGGGCACAAGGACTATTTCTAACAGGAACTCAATGGCTGGTAGAGCAGGACTTTGCAGCCAGTCCTGAAGATACCTGATAAAAGAGGATCAGATGAATGGGGAGGACGTCCCCCCCATCAGTGGACTTGGAAAGGGGCAGGGTGGAGATGCTGGAGGGAGGGTGGGAGTGGGAGAGAATGAGGGAGCAGGATACAGCTGGGATACAGAGTTAATAAAATGTAACTGATAAGAAAAAAAAATTTTAAAAAAAATCAAAACATGAAATCCACTATGTAAGCAAACTGAAAGAAGGAAAACATATGATCATCTCATCACATTAGATGCAGAAAAGGCCTTTTGACCAAATGCAGCACCTATTCAGGGAATAAGAATTGGGAATTTTAGGGATAAGAGGGATATACCTCAGCACAATAAACCATCCCACATGTGTGCACATACACCCCTGTAAAACTCCCCACACGTGTGCGCATTCACAGTAAACCCCACACTTTTGCACATACCCCACATACACACCACAAACCAAACTCAACTTTTAAATTAGAAAATGTACAACCTGAAGATGTAGTCAGTTGTGTTTACCTGCCATGCACGAGGCTTCAGTTTAATCCTCAACACTGTCAACCTTCGCATAAAACAGAAATATTACAAATGTTGCCTTCTGGGATGACTTGATGACTGGATGAAATGGAGCAGAGGTTTCCTTTTGACATGAAGATGTTTAAATCTTAGTCCTTTCAGTTTCAAAACTCTAACCTAAACCCAAAGACCAATCAATGATTTTAATAAGATCCTCACACTGAGCTTTTAAAAATTTCCTTAGCCTGCAATGCTTTTTCTTCTTACATTTTCAAAAATCATGATTTTATTGTGCTTCTCCCATGAAGCATGATGTCTTTCATCACCCTCCTGGTCATATCTCATGCCTCCTCTCCCAGTGACCTTAATGAAGTGGATCACAGGCCTCTCAACTCAAAGACTGCCCTCTTGACAGTGAGCACATATGCCTACCTGTGCACTGACAGTCAAGAAACACACATGATTTCAATAGATGACTTTCCACTACTCACTAATATGCCATTTTAAAACACACAACTAAGGACTACATTTAGCATCACACAAAATTGTTGTGATTTCAGAGGGATAAGAGACCAAAACAACGTGGGGAAAGTTACATTTTGGGCTAGCCTGAGCTAAATCAAATTAAACCAGCTTTTCTCCTGTCGAACTTTTGAACACCTTCCCTTTCTGATGCTCAGTCTCAAATCAGCATTCATTATTTCACGTTTAACCAGATATTTCTGTGCTATGCATTTCAAAGCACGAGTGTTCATCAAAACACACTTCAGAAATATTGGTCTAATTCTTTAAGTAATGAGGACACATTAAATGTCATATTCTTGTTCCATTAATTATACAACCTTGCTTTAAGCCTATCTTCAGTACCGGTTGTAACAAATCCACTAAACTTACCTTTTACATAAAAACAGCCAAAGGGATAAATGGCTTGAGTATGTGCCTATATATCTTTTATGTATTTTACTTGATACCTAAAATGTTTACATATTTATAGATGTGGTATTTTGAAATAAAAACACATTGTATACCCTCCATTGCATTGATTGCTGGTATCCAATATGTATAAAGAACTCAAGAAACTAAACATGGACACACCAAGTAACCCAATTAAAAATGAGGTACAGATCTAAACATAGAATTAAACAGAGGAATCTCTAATGGCTGAGAAGCAGTTAATTAAATGTTCAATACCCTTAGTCATAAGGAAAATGCAAATTATAATCACTGAGATTGCATGTTAAACCCTTCAGAATAGGTAAGATCAAGAACTCAAGCCACAGCTCATGCTGGCGGGGATGTAGAACACTGGGAATACTCTCCCATTGTTGGTGGGAGTGTAAACTTGTAGAACCCCTTTGAAAATCAATGTGGTAGTGTTTCAGAATTGGTTACAGTTGTATCTCACAACCCAGATCTACCACTCCTGGACATATGCCCAAAGGCTGCTCCACCAAACCATAAGGACACGTGCTCAACTATGTTCAAAGCAGCTTTACCTGTAATAGCCCCAAACTGGAAACAATCTAGAAATTCCTCAACCGAAGACTGAATAAAGAAAAGGTGGTGCCTTTATGCAATGAATATTATTCACCTATTAAAAACAAAATCCTCATGGAATTTGCTGATAATGAATAGAACTAGAAAAGATGATCCCTAGTGAGGTAACCCAGAAAGACAATGGGGCATATGCTCATAAGTAGATATTAGACATCAAATATAGGATAACCATGCTACAATTGACAGACCAACAAACCTAACTAAGTAAGAGGACCCAAGGGGGAAGCTTGAATCTCACTCAGAAGAGGAAATAGAATCGACATCAGGAGTAGATAAAGGGGGAGACTGGGTAGGGGAGGGTTGGGGAGGAGAGCAGGAGGAATTAGGTTTGGGGAGAACAGAGGAAAAGAGTACTTGGTAAGAGAACTGGAACCAGTTGGGCGGCATGTATGGGACAAGCTAGAAAACTGGGACAATGGAAGCACCCCGGAATCTCTGAGGGTGACCCTACCCAAGACTCCTCCTAATATGGATATGGAACCTGAAATGGCCATCTTCTGTAACCTCACAAGACTTTTAGTAGGGGGAAACCTATCCATGATTTGTCCTGCCTGTTAGATGTGTGGGGTAAATATGGAGTAGAAATTGAGGGAATGGCCAATTTTGAGATCCATGCTATGAGAGAGAGCCCACCTCTTGTACTATTGGTGATATTGCACTGTATTTACGGGCAAGCACCTAGCATATCTGCTTTACAAGTCTTCACTCAGCAACTGATGGAAACAGATGCAATGACCCACAGCCAAACATTAGGCTGAGCTTGGGGAATCCTTAGGAAGAGGAGGAGGAAGGATTAAAGAAGCCAAAGAGCTCAAAAACACTACAAGAAAACCTAGAGAATCAACTAACCTGGGCTCATAGGGTCTCACAGAGACTGAACCACCAAACAGAGAGCATGCATGGGACAGACCTAGGCCCTCTGCACATATGTAACAATCATGCAGCTGGGCCTTCATGTGAGACTCCTAACCGCACAAGGAGGGCCTGTCTCTGACTGTTGCCTGCCTTTGGATCCCTTTCCCTTAACAGGGTTGTTTTGTTTATCCACAATTGGAGAAAATATCCTAGTCCTACTGCAACTTGATATGCCAAGGCTGGTTGATATCCATGTGAAGCCTCCCCTTTTCCTTGGATAAAGGGAGGATGGGAAGATGGGTGAGAAGTTTGGTGAGAAGGAGATACTTGGAAGACATGAGGGAAGGAAAGCTTTGATTATGATGTAAAAATAATAAAAATAAATAAATGGTACTGTTGCTCTCCTCTTGGAGCTCCTGTCCTTTTCCCACTTCTTTCATAAGATTCCCTGCACTCTGCCCAAAGTTTGGCTATAGGTCTCAGCATCTCCTTTGATACCCTGCAGGTTAGAGACCTTCAGCAGCCCTCTGAGGTAGGCTCCTGTCCTGTTCCCTGTTTTCTCCTCTTCTGATGTCCATCCTCTTTGCCTTTCTGAATGAGGATTGAGCATCTTACCCAGATGTTCCTTCTTGATTAGATACCTCCTTCTTGATTACTTTCTGTTGTTTTACTGATTTTAGTATGTTTATCCTATATTATATGTCTAATATCCCCTTATGTGTGAGTATAGACCCCGTGTGTCTTTCTGTTTCTGGGATACCTCACACAGGATGATCTTTTCCAGTCCCACCATTTGCCTGCAGATTTCATGATTTCCTTGTTTTTAATTGCTCCATAAGGAGAGCAACAGAACCAAAAATTCCGGGCACAGGTTTTTTTTTTTTCTGAGACTGATACCCCAACCAAGGATCATTCAGGGAGGTAAACTTGATCCCCTGAACTGATGTACCCCATGGCACTTTGGTGTCCAAGTGGGTTCCATAGATATGGGACAGTGAATGTCTCTGACATGAACTGATTGGCCTGCTGTTTGATCACCTCCCACTCAGGGGGTGCAGCCTTATCAGGCCACAGAGGAAGACAGTTCAGCCACTCCTGATGATATCTGATAGACTGGGATCAGAAGAAAGGGGAGGAAGACCTCTCCTATTTGTGGACTGGGGAAAGAGTATGGGTGGTATTGATGGAGGAAGGGAGCAACAGGTGGGATACAAAGTGAATAAAATATAATTAATAAAAAAAGAAAATAAAATAAAAGTAAGCTTACATATTTAAAAAATAAATAGATGCAGGTAGAAGAAATAAAATACTTAATTTATGCTCTAAAAAGCATAAATTATACAATAAACATATTGTATAATGTTCAAATGTAAGTGTATCCCATCAAATATTTATCATTTTTTTTCAGTCAAAATTTCCCAATGCATTTTAAGCAAGTTCCGCATAGTATTTTATTAATAAAACCTGGAGGCATCTGGGAAGAAAGATCCTCAATTGAGAATCTTTGGGCTTTGTATTTTCAATTGCTTAATGGCTTTCATAAAGAAATGCTTGAGAGCAATACACTAATGGTGCCCAGATCCCATTCTAAAAAGGCACATCTATAGGATAGAAGGGGTCATATCTGGAAGACCCAAGATTGGGTCTTCAAATGATCATGGGAAAGGGGGAAATGAGAGACCAAAAAGATTAAAAATTAGCAGGTACTATTATTTAAGGCCTGAAATATGTGGGTGGAATAGTCTAGTAATGCCTTGAGAAGAAGGACTGCCTTACTGCATTCCTTCCCCATCCACTAGGGATAACAGTTGCTAGGAAACTGGCCAATCCCCCTAGGGAGGGACGCCAGGTGATTATGGTCTGGGGAGCTTCCTATAGCCAATCAATTAAAAATGTAGCATTTTGACCAATAGATGAGTGCCAGGCAGGAATTGCCCCTGCCTTGGGCATGCTGGGAGGGACCAGAATCTATATATCATCCAACTACCTGGGTGCAGCACTCTCTTCTCCCACCGCTTTGGTGGTGGTGGGGGTGTGTGGGCCCAAGCTGCAGCTTGTAATTTACAATAAAAAGAACCTCATGTATTTGCAGCAGAGTCTAGTTATTCCTGGTCTTTTGGGGCTCATGAACTGGGCAGAACAGCTACTAGTCCACTTTAAAAGACAAGTACAAGGAGCTGAGCAGGCCATGAATCCCAGTACTAGGGAGGCAGGCAGATCTATGTGAGTTTAAGGCCAGCTTGCTCTACAAAGAAAGTCCAGAGCAGCAGGGCTCTTACACAGAGAAAAACCTATCTTGAAAAAACAAAACAAAAAGAAAGAAAAAGAAAGGAAGAAATAAAGAAAGAAAGAAAGAAGAAAGAAAGAAAGAAAGAAAGAAAGAAAGAAAGAAAGAAAGAAAGAAAGAAAGAAAGAAAGAAAGAAAGAAAGAAAGGAAGGAAGAAAACCAAGTTCATGTGACCTGGAATAAAACACTCCCCAGAAGTGATGGAGGCTAAGATATAGACTGAGTTATAAGCCAGTATCCTCCCACAGCCTTGTACTTCAAGGACTGCTCCAAATAGCAACTGTTGAAGAGAACATTTATTTGAGTCACAATTTTTTTTTATGTCAGGGCCCCCAGGACCAGCCAACCTGGATGTCCATTTGTCTGCACTCCTGTGTAGCCATAATGTATGTTTTGTGCAGAATGGTGTTCCTCCTGCTCCTACCAACTCCAATATGCAAGGACCAGAGGCCTTGAGCATCCATTATGGATCCAAGGAGTCAGACCACATCCTTACTCAACCTAGCTAACCCATGTGTACTCGTCCCTTGCACACAATCTCCAACCCCCCACCCTGACAACCTCCAGCATTTGTTTCATCAGCCTGTTGACAATTGTCTTCTTGAGAGCTGGGATCCCAGCCCTGTACTGGACTCAATAGGGGGTGAAGAAGAAATGACAGCCCCTTGCTCTCAGAGAGCTCACAGTCTAGTTGGGGACTCAAGGTGCACATGAGTACACAAAGCACATATACACAAATACAGAAGAGAGAAGCACAGGACTAAACAGCACATAACACTCTAGGGAGACACTGTGTGTCAACTTGTGTATTTCTACAAAAAAGCCTGGGCTAAGAGTCTAGCCCTGGTGAATGAAGGAGGGCTGAGGGTGGGAAAGAACATTTCAGAGCAGTACAGGGGAAGGCATGGTCCAGTTACAGCAGGGAAGAGACAAGCTGGGCAATTAGCTGAGGGCCTTGGTAAGGGCTCCTCTAAGTTAGCCAAGGAAAGGAGAAGCATGGAAGCTCCCGGGGATGGGCAGTGACTTCCCTTTCTCAGCTCTCTTTGAGTATGTGGTGACGCCAGAATAAGGCATAGGGGTTCAGTAAGAATCAATAACCCCAACTGAATGGGGGATACAAACAGTAAGACCACAGGTCAGGAATCCACAGGTTTCTACCAAGCCCTGGTAGGGAAGAACACTCTCTTTTCCTAATCAGCAATTTGTTCTAGCAAAGGAGGGAAACATTTGTGGGTTCCAAGTGACCTGCTTACATGTGAAGATATGAGTGTGTTACCTTAAGCCACCCCAAGACTGGATTCTAATGAGTAAAACTGTAGACCTCATGTTTTTGTTTGGAAAGCCCTCTGTTACACAGACACAGTGCTCTTCCAGGCTTGCCTCCAAGCTCTGGTTTGCATATTTCCTCCCTCAGTAGTTGGGATCCAGTTTACTGGTGCTGCTTTCTGTTAGAAAGGACTGTCCTCAGCACATGGAGGAGATGGGTGCTGTGTCTCCTGCAGCATGGGTGCAAGCTTCTTGGCATGTCATTTCTCATGGACATCTCTTTGTCATTGTTTTACTCTTGGGTTTTTATTTTTTGTCCTAATGGAAGTTTTTTTGTTTGTTTGCTTTGTTTGGTTTGGTTTTGAGATGGGCTTTCTTTGTGTAAAAGCTCTGGCTGTCCTGGAACTAGCTGTGAATTCAGAGATCCACCTGCCTCTACCTCCCTAGTGCTGGGATTAAAGGCCTGTGCCACCAGCACATGGCGCTAGTGGGATTTTAACAGTAGGTTTTTTGTTGTTGTTGTTGTTGTTTTTAAGATATTGACAGTAGTTAAAAGAATATTTTTTGGGCAGACTGTATTTGGGTGGAAGTCAGGCAGATGTCCTACCTCAAATTTTTCCTTTCAGTGGCCTTGAAAATGGTGTGTGTGTGTGTGTGTGTGTGTGTGTGTGTTGTGGGAAAACTGAATCTCTGTTTTGTCTCATGCAAAGCTTCATAATGGAACAATGACACTCTTTGTAACTTTTTTTGATCTTCGTTAAATTTGTTGGTCTTTTATTATGGTTCGATTTCTTCCAGTGCTAGATTTTCAAAAAATTAAGCAGAGGGCATCCCCTGGGGTGTGGGAATGATTCAATTAATATCCACTATTTTCTGTGTAGAGTGAATCCCTGGATTTCATTGTTTTCGAACTCGATTTTTCCATTTCCAGATAATTCCTCCCCCTCCTCCCATATCTCCAGATTGTCTGGATGACACTGATGCTCTGGGCAGTATGCTAATCTCTTGGTACATGAGCGGCTATCATACTGGCTACTATATGGTAAGGATTCCCTGGGAATGTCCTGACATGTTCTGTGAAGGTGTACACTGCTGAGCTTTGCACCTAAAGCCAGATCTTGAATGACTACAAATGTGGCTTGTTCTATGGAGCCTAAAAATTTAAGGCAGATTTTAAGACTACCTTAAAGTTTAAAAATTGACATGTTTCATCAGCCCTCCTGAATATGATTGTAGTTAATTTCAAAGGTCTGTTTTTGTTGTTTGTTTGTTTGTTTGTGTTTTTTCAAGATGTGGTTTATCTGTGGGTATTGGGATCACATCCTTGGCCTTGCGCATGCTTCCCAAGCTCTACCACTGAGCTGTACCCCAGCCTGGCCATTTTTTGCAGTTCAGTGTTTAAATCTTGTGTGTAGCTCTTACCTTCCATTGTATATAAATACATAAATGTTCTGTTATCCATTCTACAACAACATTTGTTGTTGTTGTTTTGTCTTGGTTTTTGTTTTGTTTTTGAGACAGTTTCTCTTTCTAGCCTTGGCTGTCCTGGTCTTTGAAGACCTCAAACTCACAGTGATCCACCAGCCTCTGCCTCCCTGAGTAAAGGCATGTGCCACCACACCTGGCTACTCTAGTCTACTATTAATGACTATCTTGTCAATTTGGGGCTGTAAAAATGTTTCTGGGATAGAGAAATGTCATTGCAATCAAGAGCATTGGCTGCTTTTCTAGAAGACCCAATTTCGATTCCTGGTACCCACATGGCTGCTCCTAATGTGTATAACTCAAGTTTTGCTAGATCTCATGTCCTCTTCTAGCCTGTACAGGTACTCTGTGTATGCAAGCAAAATACCCATACATATAAAATAAAAATTTTTTAAATTTAAAAAATATGTTGCTATGAATATGCTATTTTTCTAGCACCAAACTGTTCCCAGTCTCCTGGGTTTTTGTTGTTGTTTGTTTGTCTTTGCATAGCGTCTTTCTGTATAGCGCAGCTTTGTACTACCCCAGACTGGCTTTCATATCACAGTCCTCTTGCTTTGTCTACTAAGCACTTGCTCATTAGGCATACATCACTAAGTTGAGCTTAAGGGTTATTTTTTTGCTTCATTCTGTTCTGTTTTTTTTTTTTTTTTTTTTTTTTTAAAGAGAGACCAGGCTAGCCTTGGACTCACAGAGATCTGCCTGCTTCTATCTCCTGGTGCTGGAATTAAAGGCATGGGCTACCACTCCCTACATGAGGCAGGGTTTACTGTAGCCCAGGCTGTCTTTAAACTTGCTGTGTAGCTGAAGATGACTTTGAACTCCCAGTCCTACTTCCTCAGCCTCCTGATGCTGGCTCGCAAAGCTGCACCACCAGGCTGGGCATCAAACTTGGCCTGAAATGTTTATGCACACTTTTATCTAGTGTGTTCCCTGTTCTTTTAACTTTTTATTTGCATTCTTTACAGGGTTTCAGACAAAATAAAAAGGAAGGATAGAGCTCACCCACAAATTAAGCAGTAAGTCTGTTATTTTCTTGTATAACTCTTAAAGTTTGTGGGAAATGAATGTTTTGAACATTTACAAATTAATGTTTATGTAAACTAGTTTTTGTTTTTGTTTCTTTTTTTGGGGTTTTTTGGATTTGCACATGTGCGTGTGTCCCTGTGTGTTGGGAGTGAGGTTGGTTCATGCTGACAGAAGTGGGTGTTGAATCCTCTGGAACTTGAGTTACATGTGGTTGTCAGCTGCTTGTCATGGTGCTGGAATGGAACTCATAGTCTAGAGGAACAGCGAGTGCTCTTAACTGCTGTGTCCTCTCCAGCCCCACTAAAGTCTGCCAAAAATTAGATTAAATATTGAATTATCCCCACATGATCAAATTCTCATGGGGTCAAAGTGTCATCTTCCAAATACTTGCTGGATGGTTTGGTTATGTTGACAAAACAAAGAGTCTTAGGCTGGCCTTGAACTCCAAGCTGCCTGCCTCAGTATCCATAGTGCAAGGATTATACTTTGCACCACTGTACTTGGCTTACCATCTGGTGTAGAGTGTGAAGATAATTGCAGTATCATTGCCCAGTCAGGCTTGGGTGCTTGTGTGTGCGTGTTGGGTGAGGGGTGTGATAGGGATTAAAGCGAGGTCCTCACACAAAAGTAGTAAGCAAATATTCTGCCACCAGATCCACATGTACTTTTTAGGTTAAACTTTTTGTGTGTGTGGAGGTTTTGTGTACATGAATGTTTATGTTCCATGTGCATGGCTGGTGCCCTTGAGGCTAGAAGATGGCGTTGGATCCTATGAAACTTGTTCTAAATGGGTGGTTATAACTTGCCTGGGTCTTCCAAGAATAAGAGTAAATGCTGTTAACCACTGAGCCATCTCTCCAGACCCACCTGCTCTTTTGATAAGTAATGCAGTGTGCAGTAGACTGTATTATCTGTTGCCTTAGTTACTGTTCTATTGCTGGGAAGACACACCATGACCAAGGCAACTCATAAAAGAAACCATTTAATTGGGGGCTTGCTTACCATTTTAGAGGATTAGTCCATGATCATCATGGCAGAAAGAAGACAGGTAGGTTTTGTTTTGTTTTTTGTTTGTTTTTTCTGTTTGTTTGTCCTTCTTTGTTTTTGTTTTTTTGTTCTTTGATCCAGTGTTTCTCTGTGTGTAGCTGTGGTTGTCCTGGAACTCGATTTGTAGACCTTGAACTCCCAGAGATTTGCCTGCCTCTACCTCCCATCAGGTGTTTTTAACAAAATCTCCATCGTTTGGCTTTACCAATGAAGGCTTGGGAGCCAGATGTTGTGGTGAAAGCCTGCTAGATCAGAAAGAGAAAACAGCCAGCTGATTTTCCTTCTAAGGAGACATCTCTCAAGGGTCTCAAACAACCTCCTTTAAACTAAATGTCCTTCCCTTCTACTTCCTGTGTGTCTCTATCCATCCACCTGACTACCTCTTACTCTCAGGGTTTTTTTCTTAATAATCCTATAATCACTTCCTATCAACTGGTTGCTTGCTCCACCTCTTTACTGTGGTTGACCTTATTTAATTCTGTTCACAGTTTTCAAGCAGAAAGCTCTTGGATTAAAGGTATGTGGCAAGGCTAAGCCACACCACACCACTAAAAAAAGGTTTTTCTAGTAAATAACAGAATTTCGGGGTTCACAGTATAAGCAATTTTCCTGCAACAAACAGGCATGGCCCTGGAATGGTAGCTGTTTATATATATATAATTCTTGTAACTTTCTGGAGGCCCTAAACATTTTAATTCATTTTTAACTTTAGAGACACTTAACATTGTAATCCAAGTAACTAATTTCTAGTTTTACTACATTTAAATAAATATTCATAAAAAATATTCACCAAAAAATCTGAGCACAGGAGTCTTTCCTGAGACTGATACTCCAACCAAGGACCATGCATGGAGATAACCTAAGACTCCTGCACACATGTAGCCCCTGACAGTTCAGTATCCAAGTGGGTTCCATAGTAATAGGAACAGGGACTGTCTCTGACATGAACCGATTGGCCTGCTCTTTAATTACCTCTCCCTGAGTGGGGAGCAGCCTTACCAGGCCACAGAAGAAGACAATGCAGCCACTCCTCATGAGACCTAATTGACTAGGATCAGAAGGAAGGAGAGGAAGACCTCCCCTATCAGTGGATTTGGGAAAGGGCATGCGTGCAGAGGGGGAAGAAAGGAGGGATTGGGATGGGAGGAGGGAGGAAACCACAGGGGGGATACAAAGTAAATAAAGTATAATTAATAAAGAATTAAACAATACATATATATTAAATCAGAAGTAACTTAAATTACAAAATTCATCATTTTCATGCACTTTCGTTTACTCTGACAGAAACATGGTTTGGAAAAAAAAAAGATAGTTCTACAAGTATTACCTAAAGCTTCTTTGTTATTTTTAACATCACTGGGAATTGTTATTCATTGATCTCACACTTCAAGTAACCTGCCAAGATTAACCACAAAATGTGTCAGTTGAAGCTTGATATTAAAAGAAAAAAAAATACTCATTATGCTGTTGCAGTCACTGTTTTTAGTTTCTTTGCTTGTTTTTTGTTTTTGTTTTTTTCCTGGTTTTATGACACAGGGTTTCTCTGTGTAGTCTTGGCTGTCCTGGAACTCACTTTGTTGGCCAGGCTAACCTCAAACTCACAGAGATCTGCCTGCCTCTGTCTCCCAAGTGCTGGGATTAAAGGCCTGTGCCATCATGCCTGGCTCAGTCACTACTATTTAATGAGGAAAAATAAAAAAGATTTGATAATTTGTAGTATGTTTAAATTCTAGTAGGAAAGATAAATTTAGCACTTCTTAATTTTTAAACCAATATTATGTTTATATTAGCATATTTTATTCTTTGCCTTCTTTTTAAAAATATGATCTGGGACCGACAAGATTGTTTTATAGGCCAAAGGCCTGATGGTCTGAATTCAGTCCCTAGGGTGGAAGAAAAGAACCAGCTCTTACTGGTTGTCTCTGACTTCCACACTTGTATACAGAAGTGCCCATGCAGTTTCTTTTTCTGTATTTTATAACTGACTAGACTTTTCTTTCAAATTCAGGTTCAGCTCTCTCCCTAGGAGATGGTATGTTGGTGTCCCTGGTCCATAAGAACAGAAGTGTCACTGTCATCTTTGTGGACTCTTGTTTGAGTGACGTCATCAGCATTTTCTCATTCTGGCCTCCACGCCTGAATCACCAGTGGAGCGTGTTTAGAGCATAAGTGGATTGAGGAGCGAACGGGGAGATGTAATGCATGGAAGCCAGTCTGCTGAAACTGTCTGAGCACAGCTGTAGACTGTAACTTTCCTAGTGTGTCAAGATTTTTATTAATGCCTTTAAAAACAAATAATAGTCCTTTTTTAAAAAGTCTTGACGTTATAAATATTTTCCTTTGGGATATATACAGTAAAATTGAGTCTATTTAAAGCTAGAGAAAGAAAACTATCCAGACTTATTACTTGGGTAAAAGGTAATTGCAGAAAGTAGAACAAATTGGCAATCCAAGATAGGGGGACAAAAGCTAACTCAAGTCGCAGGGGCTATCCTGACCAGGCAGGAACCAGGGTGTGTTCTGGTTGTGTGTGTGTGTGTGTGTGTGTGTGTGTTTTCTGTGGCCCAAATATAAGGTCAGAGAACTACTTGTGAAGTCTTCTCTTTTTCTATGTAGGTGCTAGGGATTAATCTGAGGTCATCTGGTACCTGGTGTGTTGGAGATTGGTCCGATGCTTGTGTTTTGATGCTAATTACTGGCCCTCAAGATCTGGATAAACCTATCCTTGTTGTGTAAAGCTGCCTAAGACATTACACCTGATTGGTTGATTAAAGGACTAAAACCTGGACAGGGCAGAATGGGGTAGGTGTGGCTAAGGTTCCCAGGCTTTGGGAAGAGGAAAATCATGGGAAGAACACAGAAAGACAGGAAGAGAGGAGGAAGGAGGATACCAGTATGGGTTAGGGTGGAGAAGGAACCACGTCGGCCAGGAGGAAGGACCTCAAGGATGGTCGGATGGAGAAAACACCAAGATCAAAAATATAAGCCAAGTATTTATAAGATTATGGGTGGAAGGTAGCTCAGATAGGAATGGTGAGTGTGCTTTCACAAGCATTCTGGCTGACTCTGTGGTTTCTCATCCTTAGTGTTAGATGAGTAAACTTCTCAGGCACAAGCCATGGATGTGCCTTGATAGGAGAGATCTGAATACTCTCACTGTTTGGGGCAGTGTATAAGCCCTGAATCCTAGAATGGGTTTCAAGTAACTCAGACAACACTAGGAAAACATTGCCACCATCCTTCCCATTTATTCCTGAATTATTGGTGAGCATCACCATATTTCCTTCAATATATTTTGAGGTGTTGATATCACTGTAAACATTTAGCTTTTTAATTTTGTAATTAATAGTAAATCTTCCTTTTCATCAGCCTGTTGCATGGTTGGACATGCTTTGAGATGATGTCTTCTGTAGTCTAGACTAGCCTTATCCTGGTTATCTACCTTATCCTTTTGCCTCCATTTCCCCAGCACTAGATTACAGGATTGCAGGATATGGCACCACATCCTGGCTCTGAAACAGCATCAAAATTTAATAAGTACCAACTCACTCATTATAAAAAAATTGATTGACTTTTAAGTAAACCAGCTGGAGATGAAGCTCAGGTGTTGATTACTTGCCTAGCACAAATAGCTGGGTTTGGGCCATAGCATTTTACAAACTGGGCAAGGTGGTGCATGCCTGTGAGGCCAGCATGTAGAAGGTAGAGGCAGGAGGATCAAATGTTCAGTGGCTGCTTGGGCCAGAGAGAGAAATACCACAGGCTTGCTCGAAAAAGAGAAATATTTTATTTTAAATTGTTATTTGCACTTTTTTAAATGTTTTTATAAATTACAGTTTATTCACTGTATCCCCACTGTAGCCCCTTCCCTCATCCCCTCCCACTCCCACCCTTCCTCCACCATCTCCTTTCATGCTCCTCCCCAAGTCCACTGATAGGGGAGATCCTTTTCCCCTTCCCTCTGACCCTAGCCTATCAAGTCTCAGCAGGACTGTCTGCATTGTCTTCCTCTGTGGCCTGGTAAGGCTGCTCTCCCTCAAGGGGAGGGGATCAAAGAGCGAGCCACTGAGCTCATGTCAGAGACAGTCCCTGTTCCCATTACTATGGAACCCACTTGGAGACTGAGATGCCATGGTCCACATCTGTGCAGGGGTTCTAGGTTATATCCATGCATGGTCTTTGTTTGGAGTATCAGTCTCAGAAAAGACCCCTGTGCCAAGATTTTTTGATTCTGTTGCTCTCTTTGTGGAGCTCCTGTCCCGTCCAGGTCTTTCTGTGTCCTTATTTTTTCATAATATTCCCTGCACTCGGCCCAAAGTTTGGCTATGAGTCTCAGCATCTCCTTTACCTTGCTGGGTAAAGTCTTTCAACAGCCCTTTGTGCTAAACTCCTGTCCTGTTGCCCGAATTTTATTTCACCAAATTACAAACAACAAAATAATGTTTTGGCCATTTAAAATATATGATTTAATGGCATAAATAACATCCACATTCTTGTCCATCCATCACCCCTACCCTTTCTTAGGACCTTTTAATTCTCCCATCCAGCAACTTGATTCCATTAAACACAAACTATTTTTTTAAATTAGATTTTTTTAAAAAAATTATTCATTTATTTATTTTGTGTATATGTGTACCCTGCATGTACAACAGCATGTTGTAAGGTGGCATCAGATCCCATTATAGATGGTTGTGAGCCACCATGTTTATGTTGGGAATTAAACTCAGGAAGAGCAGACAGGGCTCTTAACCATTGAGCTATCTCTCCAACCCTAAATAGTAACTCTTCCCATCATTAGCCCATTTTCTTTCTTTCCTTCTTTCTTTCTTTCTTTCTTTCTTTCTTTCTTTCTTTCTTTCTTTCTTCCTTCCTTCCTTCCTTCCTTCCTTCCTTCACTTTACATTCCAATCTCAGCCCCCTTCCTCCTCTTCTCCCACCCTCCTTCCTTCTTCCCCATACCCCTCCTCTCCTCCCCCTTAGAAAAGTGGAGCCTCCTCCCACCTACACTTCCCAGCACATCAAGGCATTTCAGGACTGAGCACATTCTCTACTACAGAAGCAAGGCAAGGCAGCCCAGCAAAGCATACAGGAGAGTCCTTGTCAGAGACAGACCCTGCTCCCTTTGCTAAGGGACCCACATGAAGCCCAAGCTGTCCATCATGTACACACGAGTAGTGGCCTTGAGCCACTCCATGCATGGTTCTTAGTTGTTATTTCAGTCTCCTCAAGCCCCCTGTGCCCAGGTTATTTGGCTCTGTTGGTCTTCTTGTAGAGATCATGTTCCCTCCTGGTCCTTCTACTCTTCCTCCCCTCTCCCACAAGGCTCCCTGCCCTCCACCCAATGTTTGGCTGTAAGCCTCAGCATCTGTTTCGATATGCTGCTGGCTGGAGCATATCCTAGCTAGCTCCTGTCTACAAGCATGGCAGAATGCCCTTAATAGTGTTAGGGGTTGCCTCTCTCCCATGGTGTGGCCAAACATTGGTTGGACATTCCTCAGTCTCTGCTCTATCTTTATCCCTGCACATCTTGTAGGCAGGGTAAATTTTGGGTCCAAGTTTTTGTAGGTGGGTTGGTGTTTCCCTCCCTCTACTTGGAGTCTTGTTAGTGGGTGGCTTCTTAATCTCCATGTTTCTTGCTAGGAGGGGTTTCCGCTAGAGTCACCCCCATGCCCTCCCAGAAGCCTACCTATTGTAGGTCTCCAGCCTGTCTCAGAGATGCCCCAGGCCATGGTTTCTCTTCTCCTGCATGCCCTCTGTCCTCCTTCCACCTCTCCTTCTCTCCCCACACCAGACCCATATCTCATTTCCCTCAGCGCTCTCTCTCCTGTCCTGTCCCCTCTCTTTGAGCACTTCCTCTATCTATTCTATTTCCCCTTCTCAGTGAGATTCATGCATCCTCCCCTGTGTCCTTGTCACTTAGGTTCTTTGGATCTGTGAATTATAGTATAGTTATCCTGTATGTCCTGTATCCTAATAGCCGCTTATAAGTAAGAACATACTATGTGTGGCTTTTTGGGTCTGGGTTATCTCACTCAGGATGATCTTTTCTAGTTCCCACCATTTGCCTGCAAATTTCATGATTTCCTTGTTTTTGATAGCTGAGTAGTATTTCATTATGTAAATGTACCACAGTTTCTTTATCCATTCTTTGGTTGAGGGACATCTGGGTTGTTTCCAGTTTCTGGCTATTACAAATAAAGCTGTTATGCACATAGTTGAGCAAATGCCCTTGTTTTGTGATAGAGCAATCCTTTGGGTATATGCCCAGGAGTAGTATAGCAGGGTCTTGAGGTAGAGTTATTCCCAATTTTCTGAGAAACTGCCAGATTGAATTTCAAAGTGGTTGTACAAGTTTACACTTCCACAAACAATGTAAGAGTGGTGCTCTTTCTCCACATCCTTGTCAGAATATTCTGTCACTTGAGTTTTTGATCCCAGCCATTCTGCCCAGTATAAGGTGGAATCTCAGAGTTGTTTTGATTTGCATTTCCTGAATGACTAAGGATGTTGAATATTTTTAAGTGCTTCTCAGACATTAGAGAGTCCTCTGTTGAGAATTCTCTTCTTAGCTCTGTGCCCCTTTTTAAAATTTAGATTATTTGGTTTGTTGGTGTTTAATTTCTTGATATATTTTGGATGTTTGCCTTTTGTCAGATATAGGATTGGTGAAGATCTTTTCGCAATCTGTAGGCTGCCATTTTGTTCTGTTGACAGTGTCCTTTGCCTTACAGAAACTTTTCAATTTCAAGAGGTCCTATTTATTGATTGTTGATCTTAGAGCTTGAGCTGTTGGTGTTCTGTTCAGGAAGCTGTCTCCTGTGCCAATGTGTTCAAAGCTCTTCCCCAATTTTTCTTCTAACAGATTTGGTATCTCTGGCTTTATGTTAAGATCCTTGATCCACTTGGACTTTAGTTTTGTGCAGGGTGATAAATATGGATCTATTTACATTTTAAACATGTAGACATTCAGTTAAACCGGTGTCATTTGTTGAAGATGCTATTATTTTTCCATTGTAAGTTTTCGGTTCCTTTTTCAAAAAGCAAATGTTCATAAGTGTCTGGGTTTATTTCTCAGTCTTCAGCTCAATTCCATTGATTCACCAGTCTGTTTCAATGCCAGTACCGTGCAGTTTTTATCATTGTCACTCTGTAGTACAGCTTAAAATCAGGGATAGTTTGATCAGTCTTTTGTAAAATCTGTTTTACTGTCTGTCCCAACAAACTTATCTACCTAGATATATTATATAAGTATAATCATATAATAATTAACCCCATGTGTAGCTCATTTGCCTTCATATAATGTTTTCAAAGTTTACCATGGCACAGCATATATTAGACTTTCATTTCTTTTTATAAGTGAATAATAATAATATTACTTTGTGTGTAGGTTTATAATTGTGCACGTGCCATTTTGTTTATCTATTAATCTGTTCATGGACACTGAGTTTTAATGCTGCAGTTATAGTTTGTGTTACTAGTGTCTGTTTGAGCTCTGCTGTATTGGTTTTTATACATTCCCACCAGTAGAATTGTTGCTTTATACAGTACTTATGTTTTTGAGACAGGGTCTCTCTCTATGGCTAGAATGGTTTGTAACTCACAGGAATCCTCCAGCCTCAGCCTCCCACTCATTGGGGTTAGATCTATGAGCCACCATATCTTTTTTGTGTTTAACCTTTGAGGAACTCCCCAACTGTGTTCCATGGTGGCTACCCCATGTATCTCCCACTGCAATGTGCAAGCCTCCACTTTTTCTACATCTTCCACCCCATTTTCCCTTTGTTTTGCTTATCTTAGACACATTCTAGTAAGTGAGCATTCTCACCTATAGTTCAGATTTACGTTCCTCTAGTGACTGTATGGGCCTCTTTGTGTGACTGTATACCTTTCTGAGAGAAAAATGCGCTTAAATCTTTGTCCATATAAACATGTTGTCAAGGTATGGAGGTTCATACCTGCACTCTCAGGAATCCAGAGTGAGGGAAGAGGGCAGTCCTGACTTTGAGACCAGCTTGAGCCATATAATGGGTCTGGGGCAGCCAAGGCTGTAGAGTAAAACTGTCTAAAAAAGAAAAAAAAAAACAGAACAGAATCATTGTTGCTCTATTGTAGGAGTTCTTTCTGTACTGTGGATATTAAACCCTTATGATCAGGGAAGGCATCTCACTGGGAGAGCATTGGTCTATCAGTTGTAAGACCCCAAGTTCCATCACAGCCTGAAAAAAAAAATCTATCCAAACCTAAATTCAGAGATGTAGCTTGAAAGACATTTTCTCCCATCCTGTAGATTGTCATTTTATCTTGTAATGTCCTTTGATGCATGAACAACTGTTAATTTTGATAAGGTCTGTACTAGCCAGGGTCCCAAAGAAGAACAGAACTTACAGAGCATATACATATACATATACATATACATATACATATACATATACATATACATATACATATATGAATGACTTACATGTTGTGGTCTAGCTAGTCCAATAATTACTGTCTACAATTGCTAGTCCAAGAATCCAGTAGTTGTTCAGTTTATGAGGCTGATTGTCTCAGCTGGTCTTCAGTATATGCTAGAATCCTGAAGAAACAGGCTCTAATAATAGTGAAAGAATAGATTTGCTAACAAGAGGCATAGCAAGCAGGCAAAGAGAGAGGGGGGGAGAGAGAGAGAACTTTCTTTTTTTTTATGTCCTTATGTAGGCTGCCTGGAGGAAGTATGGTCCTGATTAAAGATGGCTCTTCCCTACTCAAAGGTCCAAGTTAGAAGTTGATCTTCCTACTTCAGATTATTTAATTAGAAAAAAAAATCTCACAGGTGTGCCCAATCATTTAGGTTTTAGTTAATTTTAGATGTAATGAATTTAACAACCAAGTGTGGCCCAAGGTTTGTTTGTTTGTTTATTTATTTATTTATTTTAGCTACTGCTTTGTATAGCATGTCTAAGGATCCATTGTGAAATCCAAGGTCATGAAGATTACCTGTTTTTTTCTAAAAGTTCTATAGTTTTAGCTCTTACATATGTTGTCAATTCAATTTTTACCTTTTTTTGAGTTGGAAGCTGGAATCCAACTGTGTTCTTTTGCATATGCAAAAACAGTTGTTCCCAGTCTGTTGGTTGGGGAGATGTCTCATTTATTTTGTGAGTCTAGAGACCAGCACAGGGCTTCCCCTGCATTCTGTGATCAGTAGATGTTGCAGCTGGCAGTATCTTCCTGGATGTGCTTCCTAGATGTTAAGAAGTCTGAGAAACTTCATCTTGAAAGCATGAAAATGGCTGAAGGTCACAGCACACTTGAGAACTTCCACTGGGGAACTTGAGTGATGGGAACTATGTGCTGCTTTCTAGATCAACTCTTTGCAAACTTGGACAAGTTCCCCGGCCTGAAAGAACTGTCTGTGAGACTACATGGCAAAGCAGATGTGCTTTCATTCCTTCCTGGAGAGTTCCCAAACCTCCACCACATGGAGAAATTATCCATCCAAACTTCCACAGAGTCTGACCTCTCCAGACTAGGTAAGGATGGTGCTTGGATCTACAGCTCATGTCTCAGCTGAAAAAGCTACTTAGCTAGTAATTATTAGAACTGTTAAATCATCATTAGTTAAACCTTCCCTGGGATTCACAGCATGAACTGTGGGAATACCAACCTTCCTTGGAGATTTATTTGTGAACCTTGGGTTTTTACTATATACTAAGATCTGTTCTGAGCACTTGACAAATATTAACTCACTCTTTGCACTCAGTGTGTGAGCTGAGGTACTGAGATTATTGCCACTGTGCAGCTGGAGAAATTAAGGCAGAAAGAAAGATGTTAAGCAATTTCCGAAAGTTTTCTCAGCTACAACAGGCTGCTTATGCAGCCACAGCCATGTCGCCATGATAAGCCTGATGCTTTTCTAAACCCTCACTCAGGGAAGTAGAGCCTTTCCTTCTCTTCTTCCTACCTCTTTACCAAGCACGATTTCCCTGATACTTGGGCTTCCTTCCTTGCCCTCTGAAACAACCCCCTCACCCTAACCTAGTAATGTGCAGTGGCTGGTCTGCCATAGTCCTGCCTTCCACTGTTGAACATACCAGCGTAACTGAAACAGCACATATTTTCTCAGTTTTTCTTCATCTTTCTCTCCAAAATTATCTGTAAAGTTTTTTAAGATTTATTTATTTATTATTTACACAGTATTCTGCCTGCATGTGTGCCTGCACAGCAGAAGAGGGCACCAGATCACATTATAGATGATTGTGAGCCATGATGTGGTTGCTGGGAATTGAACTCAGGAACTTTGGAAGATCAGCCAGTGCTAGTTGATGGCAAGCCTTGATGTTGAATTCTGAGAATAGAAAATTGATCCAGAGAGGGTCAGGAACTTGTCCCAGGTCAGTTCCAGAAGCTGAGCACAAGCCCAACATGGCCTGAACTCTGCACACTGAGAAACTGCACTGAGCACCATGTGTTACCACATCACTGTGTCACTGTCCATTTAATCAGTGTGGCTGGGACTGATGGACTGAGGGCCCAATTCTGATAGAAATTTGTGGCCTTCTCTAATTTCTAAAAATCCTTCATCTTTTGCAGTTAAATTGATTCAGAACTCTTCAAATCTTCATGTCTTCCATCTGAAATGTGATTTACTGTTGAATTGTGAGTCTCTCATGCTGCGCTTGCTTCCTGCAAGAAACTCAGAGAGATTGAGTTTTCTGGACAATGCTTTGAAACCACACCATTTGGTAAGAATTGTACAATGTTGACTTCAGATGCTCCTGTGCGCAGTCTTTCAATACTCTAGGATTAAAATGCAACTGTTGGTGTGGGAACTGTGACAACACCTGATCTTCAGTGAGGCTTTCACAAAAGTGAAGTACATCTGTCTACAATTTAAATCTTTCATTTTCAGAGCAGTGTCTTCTTCTTAGTCATAGTAATTCTGAGTAGTATGTCACCTTTCTTCACTTTTGAAATACTCTTTGTTTCAGTGGTCCTCTGTGTCATAGGAAATTTATCTAACTCAACTCAATTTTATTTTCCCTTTCCTAGTCACCATGTTGCCAAATTTTGTTTCTCTGAAGATGTTGAAACTTAAACACCAACAATTTCCAGATAAGGAAATGTCGGAAAAGTTTGGTAAGTTTGTAAATCAGCGTTTCTTAATTCTTTTTCTCCTTGTTGTTGTCATCGTAGTCATCATTGTGTGGTTGTTGTCCTTCGCCTCTTCTACCTCCTCTTCCTCTTCCTCCTCCAGTGAACCCACAGCAAAGCAAGTTGTGAACAATTGTCCCTTGACTATTGGTTTAGGGTTTCTATTGCTGTGACGAAACACCATGACCAAAAGCAGTGTGGGGAGGAAAGGCTAAATCTCACAACTCTCAGGTCAAACTGCATCACTGTGGGATGGCAGAGCGAGAACCTGAAGGCAGAAACTGAATCATAAGGGTGCCTCTTGCAGGATTTGTCCTTGTGGATGGCTCAACCTGCTTTCTTTTTTTTTAAATTTTTTATTTATTACACCTTATTCATTTTGTATCCCCCCATAAGCCCCTCCCTTCTTCCCCTCCTGATCACACCCTCCCAGACTTCCAACTTTGCTTCCCCATGGGGTTTTCTTGCTACTGGGACTCCCAGTCTCAGGCACCCTTGTGCCCACCAATCAGCCTGGGAAAGTGATCAGGACACGCAAAAAAAGCCCTTGTTACCCTGGATTTCTTCCGGGTTCTGGCTAGGCAGTCGAGAGTGGATCCGACGAAATCCCTTGCCTTGGGAGCCTCCCCTCACCTGGGAAACACGATCGCTGTAGTTTTAGGGCTCAGAGTTCAGTCTCCTGGTCACTGCACGGAGAGTGCTGTCCCGCTTCTCAGACACAGTGCTCTCCTGGCACCACTATCTTGGCTCCCCCCTCAACCTGTTTTCTTATATCACCTATGACCACCTGTCTAGGAGTGGCACCACCCACAGTGATCTGGGTCCTCCCACATCAATCATCAGCCAAGAAAATGCACCAGAGGCTGGCCATAAGACAGTCTGGTAGAGGCATCTTCTCAACTGAGGTTTCCTCTTCCAAACTGACTCTAGTTTCTGTCAAGTCGACATAACACTGCCAGTACAACATCCATGGCAATTGGTTCCAGGACACCCCTTCTGATGCCAACACTGGAAGATGCTTAAGTCTATGATACAAAATGGTTAAGTATTTGCATATGACCCCAAATAGTTTAAGCCTTCTCTAGTTCCTACAATACCTAGTACAATATAAGAGCTATGTAAACAGCATTGTGTTCTTCAAGGAAAGGGGGGAAAAGTCTATACATGCTCAACATGGACATAACTTTAAAAATATTTCATGTCTGGCAAAATGGTTCAGAGCACTACAAAAGTATGATGTCAAGCTTGAAGCCTGGAATTTGATCCCTGTGATATGCATAGTGGAAAGAAACGTTGTTCTCTGACCTACACACACACACATTCTGTCACACGCACACATAATTAATTAAATGTAATAAAAACATACAAGCTGTGGTGGGTGGACATGCCGATACAGAGGGTCAGCTGCATGAGCTACACAGGTCCTTAGGAATACATCATAGAGGATTCAGTCTCACTCCCCAGATGCCCTAAAGGTGGGGCTCAGGAATGCTCATGCTTGAGTTCATTAAATGCGATGTTCTTGGACTCATTGATGCCTTAGAGAAAATTTGGTCATGATGGCACTGTGTGACTTCATTTTACAGCATCCACGCCAAAACACTAGGTTGTTTTGGTTTCAAATGTTTCTGGAGTTTATATGTATCTCTATTTAACCTTAAGAAAACATTATATTATGACTCATAATTAACACAATGATAAGTATAGGCAGAATTTTTTTTTATTTCAATTTTTTTAATTTTATTTTATTAATTACACTTTATTTATTTTGTATCGCCCCCATAAGCCCCTCCCTCCTCCCCTCTCGATCCCACCCTCCCTCCCCTTTCTGCATGCATGCCCTTCCCAAAGTCTACTGATAGGGGAGGTTCTCCTCTCCTTTCTGATCTTAGTCTATCAGTTCTCATCAAAAGTGGCTGCATTGTCCTCTACTGTGGCCTGGTAAGGCTGCTCCCCTCCAGGGGGAGGTAATCAAAGAACAGTCCAATCAGATTATGTCAGAGGCAGTCCCTCTTCCCTTTACTATGTAACCCACTTGGACACTGAACTGCCATGGGCTACATCTGTGCAGGGGTTCTAGGTTATCTCCATGAATAGTCCTTGGTTGGAGTATGAGTCTCTGGGAAGTTCCCTGTGTTCAAATTTTCTTGTTCTGTTGCTCTCCTTGTGGAGACCCTGTCCTCTCCAGCTCTTAATATTTCCCACTTCTTACATAAAATTCCATTCACTCTGCCCAACAGTTGTGCATAAGGCTCAGCCTCTGCTTTGATAGTGTGAAGGGCAGAGGCTTTCAGAGGCCCTCTGTGGTAGGTTCCTAGTTTGTTTCCTGTTTTCTTTTTCTGGCGTTCAGAAGCCCGCTGTAGAAGGTTCCTAGGATGTTTCCTGTTTTTTTCTTCTTCTGATGTTCATTCTCTTTGCCTTTCAGGATGGGGATTGACCGTTTTACTTAGGGTCCTCTCTCTTGCTTAGTTTCTTTAGATGCACAGATTTTAGTGGGCTTGTCCTATGTTGTATGTCTATATGAGTGAGTATATACCGTGTGTGTCTTTTTGCTTCTGGGACAACTCACTCAGGATGATCCTTTCCAGGTCCTACCATTTACCTGCAAATTTCATGATTTCCTTATTTTTCATTGCTGAGTAATACTCCATTGTATAGACCTACCACAGTTTCTGCATCCATTCTTCAGTTGAGGGGCATCTGGGCTATTTCCAGCTTCTGGCTATTACAGATAAATCTGCTACAAACATGGTTGAGCAAATGTCCTTTTTGTGTACTTGAGCCTCTTTTGGATATATGCCTAGGAGTGGTATGGCTGGATCTTGGGGAAGCACTATTCCTAGTTGTCTGAGGAAGTGCGAGATTAATTTCCAGAGTGGTTGTACAAGTTTACATTCCCACCAGCAGTGGAGAAGGGTTCCCCTTTCTCCACAACCTCTCCAGCACGTGTTGTCACTTGAGTTTTTGATCTTGGCCATTCTCATGGGTGTAAGGTGAAATCTCAGGGTTGTTTTGATTTGCATTTCCCTAATGGCTAATGAGGTTGAACATTTCTTTAAGTGCTTCTCTGCCATTCGGGATTCCTCTACAGAGAATTCTCTGTTTAGCTCTGTTCCCCATTTTTTTAAGTGGATTACTTGGTTTGCTGCTTTTCAGCTTCTTTAGTTCTTTATATATACTGGATATGAGTCCTCTATCAGATAAAGGGTTGGTGAAGATTCTTTCCCAATCTGTAGGCAGTCACTTTGTTTTGATGACGGTGTCCTTTGCTTTGCAGAAGCTTTTCAGTTTCATGAGGTCCTATTTATTGACTGTTGCTCTTAGAGCCTGTGCTGTTGGTGTTCTGTTCAGGAAGTTTTCTCCTGTACCAATGAGTTCTAGGGTATTCACCACTTTTTTTCCTAGCCGATTTTATGTCTGGTTTTATGTTGAGTTCTTTGATCCACTTGGACTTCAGTTTTGTGCAGGGTGATAAGTATGGATCTATTTTTATTTTTCTACATGTAGACATCCAGTTGGACCAGCACCGTTTGTTGAAGATGCTATCTATTTTCGATTGTATGGTTTTGGCGTCTTTGTCAAAGATCAGGTGTCCATAAGTGTGTGGGTTTATTTCTGGATCCTCTGTTCGGTTCCATTGATTCACCATTCTGTTTCTATGCCAGTACCATGCAGTTTTTAAAACTGTTGCTCTATAGTACAACTTAAGATCAGGGATGGAGATACCTCCAGAAGATCTTTTATTGTAGAGGTTTGTTTTAGCAATTCTGGGTTTCTTGTTATTCCATATGAAGTTGAGAATTTTTCTTTCCAGGTCTGTAAAGAATTGTGTTGGTAATTTGATGGGAATTGCATTGAATCTGTAAATTGCTTTTGGTAACATGGCCATTTTTACTATGTTAATCCTGCCAAGACATGAGCATGGGAGATCTTTCCATCTTCTCATATCTTCTTCTAATTCTTTCTTCAGAGACTTGAAATTTTTTCCATACAAGTCTTTGACTTCCTTGGTTAGGGTTACTCCGAGGTACCTTATGTCATTTGTGGCTATTGTGAAGGGTGTTGTTTCCCTAATTTCTTTCTCAGCCATTTTGTCTTTTGTATAAAGGAGTGCTACTGATTTTTTTGAGTTAATTTTGTATCCAGCCACTTTGCTGAAGGTGTTTATCAGCTGTAGGAGTTCCCTGGTAGAGTTTTTGGGGTCACTCACGTATACTATCATATCATCTGCAAATAGTGATAATTTGACTTCTTCCTTTCCAATTTGTATCCCCTTGATCTCCTTCAACTGTCTTATTGCTCTAGAGTTTTAATACTTTTTAAATGATTTATTTATTTTTGTTTCATGTGGGTTGTTGTTTTGTCTGCACGTTTGTCAGTATGGAGGTGTTGGATCCTGTGGAACTTGAGTTACAGAGAGGTGTAATCTGCCATGTGGGTGCTGGGAATTGAACCTGGGTTCTCTAGAAGAAAAGCCAGTGTTTTTAGCTGCTGAGCCATCTCCTTAACCCCAAATTTAAATAGTTTTGACTTAAGAAATGATTGAGAAAGTAATCAGATTTTATGGTAAATATTGTGAAAGGTTAAATAAAGGGAGGGGAGAGAGTGCAGTTATGTGGTACAGAGGTATGTCTTCATAATGTTTTTCAGCCTTTATTGTGTATAAAGAGAGCCTGAGTTTTCTTTGTAGAAGTGGATAGGTAATTCAGTGTGCTAAAACAGCAGGAACAGGATCAGGATCAGGCACCAAGATGGCTGGCATGTATCACATGTCAATTATGCAAAACAGACATTGAGTATAATGAGAGCCAAGTCTCCTCGCTGCTGAAGAGAGAATTTACAAGCATTGACAGGGCAGGGAGGGGCAGCCAGATGACTCAGCTGGTAAAGGGGTTATGCCAAGCCCAAGGACCAAGTTTAGATCCCTGGACTCACATGGAAGAAGGGGTGAAGCAGCGCTTACAATGTTGCCTTCTGCCCCCCACACATGCTCTGTGACATGTGGGTGCCCACACACCAACACTGACCTGATGTAAGTCAATGAATGTCAACCAAAAAGAGCCCCAGAGAGAGGCCACTCCTCAGGCTTCACCACCCCTGTTAGGAGGAAGTGAGTGTTAGATTCCTGTGCCCAGACTGAGAGCTAGTCCATCTCATGAAGTGTGTTTCCTCCTTCTTAAATTTAATTAATTAAATTTTAAGACATTTTTGTTATTCTGTTTGCTCGCATGTGTCTCTGTGCACCACATGTGTGCCTGGTGGCCACAGAAGTCAGATGAGGGTTTTGAGTCCCCTGAATCCAGGCGATTATCAGCCACAGTGTGCAGGCTAGCAACTGTGTGAGGGACTGCTACAAAGGCAAGAAGTGCTCCTAACTGCTGGGCCTTCTCCGCAGCCCCACATATGTTCCCTTAAAAATAAATTACTGTATACACATTGTGATGATCTAAATTTGAGAAGCTTTGCTTATGAATCTCTGTCCATACAGCAAATTGGGCAACAAAAATATATGTCAGAAAGAGAAAAGCAAAGTGGAAATGTTGGTGTGGACTCATAGTTTTTTGTGCATGGTTTTTTTTGCAGGGGTTCATTGTGTGTGTTTGTGTGTGGCTGTGCTGTGGCATGGGGGTGGCAGTCAGAGAATAGCACGTGGGAATCGTTTGGTTCTCTCATTCTACCATCTGGATTCCTGGAGTCTAACTGGGGTGTCAGGCTTGGCTGCAGATGCCTCTCCCCCTGAGCTGTCTCACCAGCTCTGAGCCATGAACAGAGAGAGCGCTCTGAGTACGTTTCAAGTCATCCATATCTCCAACTGTACACAGGCACGCTCCTCACACAGCCACCAGAGAGTCTGGAAGCTTGGCTGTAGTAACAAACACACAGGTGCTCAGATGTCCATTCTTTTTAATGGTTTGAAACCATTTTCTGTACAGAGAACTAGTGTGATTTCTTTCAGTGGCTAGATATCTGAAGTAACCTGTTCATGACAGATCACCTAGAAGCAGAGAGTGGTGGTAACACATGCCTATGATGTGTTGGGAGTACTGGGAGGATGAGGCAGGAGGATTATGAGTTCTAGCCATTCTGGTCTGGACTACAGGCTGAGACTCTGTTCCAAGATTGCCAAGACCAACCAACCAGTTAACAAAATTTAATGGTCCTGTTTCCTGGGCACGCTCACATAACCACTGCCTGTGGTACACACTGAGATTTAAATTTTAGGTCTGATTTGCTGGTTTGAATGGATGTGGCAAGAGCAAGACCCATAGCTGAGTTTTCATGACTGGCACAGTAGAGCTGCCAACAGTGCACCCTGCTTTGCTTTCAGATGAACAAGAAGGCAAAACAAAGCTTATTCTGTGTGTATGTGTGTGTGTGTGTGTGTGTGTGTGTGTGTACATGTATGTGTGGTGCCATGGTATCCAGCATGCTAGGCAAGACTTTTATCACTGAGCCAACTGCCTAAATCCCTGGACTTGAGTTCTAAATATTATCTTTCCTGTGGTAACTAAGGACTGTGAACAAATGGTTTTTTCCAGAACTGGGAAGGGGAAAGTTGAAGATAAATATGGAGTATGGTTTATGCTGGAAAGGTTTTTAAATTTTCTGTGAGGCCACAGATGTTGAGACTTGGAGATCATAGGTGCAGAGTGTCACACTAAGGAGGACTGATGTGTGGTGGAAGGCTGTCATGGTGGCAGAACATGCTTTACTGAGGAGTGTGGGTATCTGCAGAGTGATGGCTGGAGGTGGAATGGCAAGGGGAATGGGCAAAGACACTGTGCAGCTAGGAGGGTGACGTGAAGGAGAGGCCCCCACTTTAGAGGACATTTTTATTTAATACAACATGATGCGTAGAACCTGTTAGTGGTGGGGCCTGAGTAGGGAATGCCTGGGGCACAGGCTGTTCATGGTGGACCAGCAACAGAGGATGGCTTTGCTGTGTCTCCCACAGCACTGGCTCTGGGTTCTCTCAGGGACCTAGAAGAACTGCTTCTTCCCACCGGGGATGGGATTCACCAAGTGGCCAAGTGGTTCAGCAGTGTCTGCAGCTTCAGCGTCTCCAAGTTCTTTCCGTTCACGACACCTTGTTTGACAACAGTGTGCTGGAAATTGGTGAGTTTTTCTCAGAGAAAGTGTTTCCCTTGTACTGTTCTCTCTCACCATCACTTCATTTGCCTCCGGACTTTTCCCGTGGGAAAATCATCTGCAATAGGCACTGCTTTACATATACATACCCCAAAGCTTTGTTTTTGCCTTATTTTCATAGTAACACATGTGACCAGAATGTACTGATTTCACTGCTGTGCACCATTCTTATTTGACCACATGTGTGCTCTTTCTAGACGCTGGTTACTATGGGTGCTTCTAAGAGCATGCTCATACAATGTATGCGTTTAGGTATCCTGGGGCTGGAATTTCTGAGATTTCACATAGATTGATTAAAACTGCTTGCTTTGTTGTATGTGGCACATGCTTATAAGTCTACACTGGGGAGGTTCCGGGGTTCCTTGTCTAGATATCAAGCTCAATGGCAGGTTGGGTTACAGGAGACTTTGACCACAAACAAGGAAACAAAGGAACACATCTCTTTACAGTGAAGAAACATGAGATGAGAGACAGAGGACTAAATCTTTGCAGCTTTCCCCTTCACCACAGGTTGCTTCACAGTCTGTCTGTAGTAGATATTGTCAGACCCTTACAGCGCAGGTACTCTAATGATTCTCATGTATAGGAAAATCCGTGGCTTTAGTTGAGGAGCTGAGGGATGGATATCTTTCAGATTAACCAGCATCGGAAAGAAAAAGACAGAACAGAGCAAAAAGAAATAGTCATACCTTTCTGTGATGCTCCTCAGAACCCAGGCAGACCCCATCAAACCTCATGGAGGCTTAGCTTATAGGTACTGCACTCAGGGTCAGGAATTCTCAGAAGAAAATTCTCACACTGTCTTAAGGTGAACCCACCTTCTTTAGGGCAGACTCCTAGCCAGGTCCCTGAAAGGAGAAGCTCAGTGCCTGTCTCCATCTTTGCACCAAAATTAATCCCAGAGGATGTGTTTAAATCTTCAGCTGTGGGACTGGAGACGTACTCAGTTATACTCTTTATATTGTGTGAGGTCCTGAGTTCATGCCTAAGCACCACAAAAGTGAATCAATCAATCAATCAATCAATCAATCAATCAGTCAATCTCTGCCACCCTGTTCACACTCATAGCTCTAGTTTGTTTTTAAATCTTCAAGCTAGGTGCACAGCACAGGTCGAGATGTAAGATCTTTCTGGAAGACCAGTGCTCTTTATCTATGGTGGCACTTCATGCTCACTTGCTGTATATCAATATCAGCGTCCAGCACTATCTTCATGACTTTTCCTTCATCTTGCTTTTGATCTTCCTATGACCCACCATTCAAGGCACATTCTTGATCAGTTAGGTTGGTGTAAGTGGCACTGGACAAGCTCAGTCTCTGTGCCAGGGAAGCAGGGGAGGCTGACTGTTGCTGAGAAAACATGGTATAGGCTAAATACATTATTATTAACTCCATCATTATTATAATGATATTATCTAACCTGCTATTACAATCAAATGAAAACACAGATACCTGTCAGGTTTTATAATTGCCTTGTACCACCTTGGGCTGGGCAGATAATTCCACCTTCACTATCTCAGCCTGCATCCCTTCCATCTCTTATAATCATTCCTAATTGGGCCACCTCTCATCCATAATTCCATAAATACTTTCTTATCCTTCATCTGGAGTGCTCCCTTCCAAGCCATTCCCGGAGTCCTACCTTCCAGCCCATATGGTTCTCTCTTTACTTAACCCATGGCGACCTTCTCTTTCCTCCTCTCTTCCTGACTGTTCATTTCCTTCCCATGATTCTTCTGTCCCCAAAGACTGGGAACCTTAGCCATATCTACCTCCTTCTGTCCTGCCTAGATACAGACCTTTGAATCAACCAATCATGGAAAATGGGGAGCATTCCTTTTCATCACATGGTTACAGGAGAGACTTCAACATTATTAACAATGTCCGTGGCAGGGCGTTATTTAAATCTCAAAGCACTGAAATCAGCATTTGAATACATAGCACCAGACCAAACCCCAACATCAGATCTCTGAGTTCTAGGGCAGCCTGCTCTACTCAGCAAGTTCCAGGCTACCCAAGGCAGCATAGTGGGGCCTTTTCTCAAAGTAAAACAAAAGAATTTAGAAATAAAATTTAAAAACATACCTACCTCACTAAGGCATTCATTGATGAGAGAGAGAGGGAGAGAGAGAAAATGTGTTGCAGCTGTCCAAGAATGGCCTCACCATCCACTCAGAGATCAATCTCAGTCAGATACTGAGGGTTTATTGAATGCGCACCCCAAGACTGATCACAATCACAGACAGCCCAGACTGACCTTCGACCCTGTTACATTCTCAGGGTAGGCCTTTTATAGAAAGACCACATTTAGAAGGCAAGGGGAGAGCAGTATTACGTTTTAAGTTTATTTTGGCTAACGAGACAAAGTGTTATCAGCTAACTTTTAAGTTGATTGGTCCTAAGTGAGGTAAGTAAGCTGTGGCTAGGGGTTTTCCAGAATGCTAAGATAACTAAGTAAGAGTAATGGGTTAATCTGACCTTGTAGACAGATTTTTCATTGTCAGCAAATTAGTCACTTGGGAGGCAGATCCTGAGAACTTGGACTTAATTTCATCTCATAATCAAAATGGAGACAGAAGACAAGATGGCTATAGTTATGTTAAAGGTGAAAGCAGGTCTTAACAACGTTGTTTCAGAGATAAAGAGGGTGGAGCCATGGTTTTACCACCATCTTTGTTTAGGGCTGCCAGCTGTGTTCAGTTCCCTGTATAGTGCTAAGTGCAATTTTTGTCCCTTTAGCATTTTGCTGTTGAGTTTTAATTCAAGTGGTTGGATCAGCACGATTTGCTAGCCCCTCTATGAACTATATCTGATTAAAAGTTTTGCTTTAATTTTAGTTCAGAAAAAGCAGAGTTAAAGTTATGCTAATGACTGCAGTTGAGCTGCAGCTACTCTTTTGTTTATATTTTTAAGGTTAAGCCTAGGATGGGTAACTATGAAGTTTTGTCTATGTAAATGTACTTGAAATCTGGTCTGAAAACACACATCTAAGGAATATGCCAGAATTAGAAATTATAGCATTGTTTTATAGGATGCAAAGTAGATAGATAACTAAAGATAGACAAAGAGTAACTCAGATATGCTGGCCCTCAAGCTTGTCAGAGGTCTGATGAATATGGCATTTTAACATGTGTGAGCTTATTATGACAGAGTCCCCAAATCCTGGCAGTCTCCAAAAAGATTTGGGCACAACAACAGATGACAGTGACTCTGGATTGTGGTATGCTAACCACTGAGCAAGGCTGCCCCAACAGGCCTACTGCTAGGGCCCAGCTGAAACTGTAGACAAAGCTGTGGACACTTGGAGAGTCATTATTTCACATTGCTGAGGGCGAGGTGATGTCTATCTCTCATGTTTCTTTCTCCACAGAAACAGTCTCTCATCTTCTGTGCCTGGTCACTGGACTGCCTCTGCTCATAATGCCATAAGCCAGGGACACTGCCCAGGTGATGGACTAACTAGTCATCTCTGCCATTTTGACTGGAACATTGATTGGTACATATAATTAGCTTACAATTTATCCCTCTCAGGTCTCTGACCACATTGATGGCTAGGCTAAGCTTATGGTAGCTTTGCAGCTAAAGAGCAGACAATTAGGTCCACTGTAGTTCATTGGTCAGTCCATTAGGTAGTTAGAACTGCTAGGTACTAGATCTTTTATTTAGAAAGGCAAACAGGTTTGTCTTGCAGGCTTCATGTTAGTTGCCTGTGTCTTATGGTAAATAGCTGGATGGAAAGATGTGGTGTTTATGTAGGGTCTGAGGATATGGGAGTTTAGGTTGTGAGAATCTACAGAATATTGTTTAAGGATCTAGGAAAATGTTTCAAGGTTGAAAATGCAAGAAAGATTGGAGGGTCTAAGTAGGTATTTTAAGGTATGTGAATGTGAGTTGTATTATGGTTTAGAAAAGTGATTTAAGGAATATTGAAAATGGGAGATATTTTAGATTTCTCCCCTCTTTGCTATTGTGTTTATGTTGTTAAAATATTTCAGAAATTCAGAGTTTTGACATTGATCATTAGAGTTCTGATAAGTTGAAGGATCACTGACTGCTTATTAACCAATCACAAGTTTGAGATTTTAATTTCCTCTTGGTTGTCTTCTTCAGATAGACTTAAAGGTGCATCTCATCATGATAAAAACATCTGTTTAATGTGTATATCTGACCCAAAAGCAATAGCTTTTACTATGGTGTTTTTAATATTTGCCATTTCTGAGTTAGACTTTTACACAGGATTTAGGAATATCTTAAACCTATTTGTTCTAGTTGCTTTGTTAAGGAAAGTTCATGCATCCAGGGTTTACCACTAAAACCACTAATGCATTCCCACCTAAATTTCCAATGTGACATGGAGGTAGGGGCTAAAAGTGCATGCTCAGTGTACAAAAAGTGGCTGAGCTCCATTGGTGGCTGATTACCGACAGCTGTGCCCACAGGAAAAGTGTTAGAGTTTTAGACTGTGGACACACTTAAATTGCTTATAAAGGTTACAAAACAAACAGCTAAGAAGAACTGATACTCATTCAGTTGGATGCAGTTTCACCTGTTACTCTCAGAATGTTGTTATATTGGATTTGCTGATATGTTACTTTTCTGAGTTTTTTTCATGTGTATAATCTGTATGAGACAGTAAATTCTTTGCTCTCCTATATTCAGTTGATGAGTTTTTCCCTTGGTCCTGGGATTCCTCACTTTCTGGAATTATTAGACAAAGTTTAACTTCTGTCTCTAGTCTGAATTTCGTCTTAGCAGATTTTCACCTGGTTGACTGTATTCCAGGATCAGCTACAGTGTGCAAGCTGAAAATCTGGATTTGCTAGAAGCTGACATGATTGCTCCCTGCCTCTTCAGGTGGATCAACTAACCAGATGCTTCTGAGGACTGCCCTATTTCCCAGCCTTTAGCTGGCATTTCAGCCCCTGATGCCAATGGTCCTATTGTCACCACTGAAGCAACTTCTGAAGAAGAGCCCTATGGCCCCAAATCCCATATAATAGGCTGAAATACTAGGTTGAAGGGGGCTCCCTGACATTAGCTATTATCTTGGGTATCTGCTTAGCTAGAATAGGAACTGGTATTGCAGCAACTGAACAAAAATCCTGGAGAGACCCTAGAGAGAAAAGATTCCAGAGGATGGTTTAAATCCTGGTATAATAGTTCTCTTTGGCTTAGTACCCTTATATCCACCCTGAAGAGACCCCTACTCATTTTGATTTTTACCTTTAGGCCTTGTATTTTAAATTACTCAATACAGCAATGGTACTCAGATCCCATTATGGAGAGGTAAATTTGGAGAACTGACTCCAGGGATCATATCTGGAATGAAGGAGTCTGGTAATGGAGTTTTATCTTCTGGCCTTTGCAGATAGGAGTCTAATCTCAAGTTCACTTTCTCAGAAACTGAACTTGGCAGCTTCTCAGAAGCTGATATTAGCAGCTTCTCCAGCAGGATGCTCTGCTCCTGAGAACAAGATAACAAACTCCGTGCAAACTTGGAACCAGACAGCAAACTTTGTGTAACTTTGAGTGAATCCTCGGACACTTTGCCAGGTGAAGCAAATGAGCTGTTATCATGAGAAAGTTGTTTGTAGGTTTTGTTGTTGTTGTTGTTGTTTGTTTTTGTTTTTGCTTTAAAAGAGCTGCTTCAGTGCCTAATAAATGAGTCTAGATCAGAAACCTGTGTTGACTCCCTTCTTCAAGTCTCTGCCCCTTTCATTCCCACCCCCTCTTTCAGGTAGACACTGCTTGACTTGCCCATGGGACAGGCCACTGGAAGACCCAAGATTGGGTCTTCAATGATCATGGGAAGAGGGAAATGAGAAATCAAAGATTAAAAGTCAGTGGCGATTATTTTAAAGTTTAAAGCACAAGCCTGAGCTAAGGCCAGCTAGGTTGAGACATGTCCAGCCACCTGTGGGGAAGAAGTAGCCTCAGTGCCCTGAGGGGAAGAACTAGCCTTACTGCATTCTTTCCCCACCCACTAGTTAGACAGTTGCTAGGAAACTGGGCCATAGGACCAGGCCAGAACTGTTGTGGTCTTGGCGCCTAAAATGGACCAATCATTTCAAAAGTCAATTTCCCTTACCCAATCATGTAATGCCAAAGCATATAAGTCCCTGCTTGCAGTTTTGCCCTTTAAAAACATTGTTCCTCTAGACCATGGGGTTGCATTCCTCTCTTGTTTATGGAGGAAGTTCATATCCGGTGTTCGAACACATTTACAATAATAATAATATTAAAAAAAACCTCATGTATTTACAGTGGAGTCTATTCCTGGTCTTTTGGGGTCTCAAGAACAGGGCAAAACAATAGATGGTTGAGAATTTTTATTTGGGTGCTACCTTGGTCCTCTACGAAAACAAATGTTCTTGACACCTGAGCCATCTCTCTAGCCCAGGGATGGTAATTTTTTAAAATCTGCATGCTCATCACCAAACTCTCTCCTTTCCACCCAGGAACCCACCACTCCCATGCATTCTTGCATGATGATTATTTTCACATTCTTTTCTGGCCATGCCCAACTGCCTTGTTTATCTGCTAGGCCAAAATGCCCTCAGCCACTTTGGGGCTACCCTCTTTCTCACTCCTATGATCTCTCCTGATTCCCACCTTCTCCTAATCCTAGTCGTCTCACAGATTCCCATCCCAGACTGCCCTATTCCAACTCTACCAGAGACAGGTGACCATAAAGTATGGGACATTTCTACACCAGTAGTTGCTACCCACCAGTCCTCATCCGCCTTTAGAACCTCTCTTCCTTCCCCTCCAAACCCCAGTTTCCCATGGGGAAACTCACTGCCATGGCCTTAAGCCTATCATTACCTGCTTGCCTTCTCAGGGACTTCCAATCCCTCCTGAGTCACCTTATAACACTCCTGTTCTCTCAGTGCTTAAGCCTTTTGGAGTGTGCCACTTAGTACAGGCCCTCCAACTTATTCACCAGGCAGTTATCCCAACTCAACCCGTAGTCACTAACCCTTACACTCTGTTCTTTAACATTCCTCCTACATCCTCTCACTTTACTGCCCTGGATATAAAGAATGCCTTCTTTCCTGTAACCCTACACCTTGACTCATAGTTTCTCTTTGCCTTCACCTGGGAGGACCCTGATACATGGACTACAAGATAGCTCACATAGACATTTCTTCCTCAGGGCTTTGAGGATAGCCCACATTTTTTTTGTACAGGGCCTGGCCTCTCCTCCTTAGATCTTCATCCCAGCAAGCACTCCTTTGTTATGTACTCTGCAGTCCTTCCTTGTCTTTGTCTCAGAGAAACACTGCTGCACTATTAAATTATCTTGGTTCCCTAGGTTAATGTGTCTCTCCTTCTAAAGCTCAGTTGTGCTCTCTCTCTCTCTCTCTCTCTCTCTCTCTCTCTCTTTCTCTCTCTCTCTCTCTCTTTCTTACTTAGGCATCCAACTCAGTTCAGAGTGGAAGACTCTCATGTCTAACTGGGTGCGGCTTCTGAAAAATCTACAGCTACCAACTACAGCAGACCAGATTCTTTCATTTTGAAGCCTGGTGGGGTTCTTCAGACACTGCATGGCCAATTTTGCTATTATAGCTAAGCCACTGTACCAGGCAGCCAGAAAGACCTCCCAGGGCCCCTCACCTACCCATCCCTTGTCTTCCCTCACTTCTTTTTACTGTGGCATGTTCTCTTATTGGACCTTGCCCTGGCATTCCCAGACTCCAACCAACCCTACCGCCTCTTAACTGATGAGAGAGTGCGAGTGAACACAGGTGTTTTAGTTCAACTGGATGGGCCCTCCATCCAGCAGTACCTTCTTGTCAAAACAGCTAGCTCTTGTTATGCCCAGTTGACAAGATCCCCAAAGACCACCAGGAATCAACTCCGCTGCAAATACATGAGGGTTTATTTAATACAAGCTCTGGGCCCTGGTCTCAGCAACCTCCCTGGTGAATAGGAGCAGTGTGTGGGGCTGTCTAGGGGAACAACGTTTTTAAAGGGTAAAACTACAAGCAGAGAGTTACATGCCATGGTGTTACATCATTGGGTAAGGAAAATTGACCTTCCAAATGATTAGTTTACTTTAGGAGCCAAGATCAGAAATGGTTCTGGCCTGGCCATCTGGGCTGGTTTCCTAGCAACTGTATCTCTAGTGGTCAGGAAAAGAATGTGGTCAAGTTAGTTCCTCCCAGCAGGTGACAGGACATGTCTCTACCTGGCTGATCTTTGTTCAGGCTTGTGCTTTAAACTTTAAACCAATACCCAAAATTCTTTGGTCTCTCAATCCCATGGTATGTGGATGGCAGCTGTGTCTGAGAGCCCTGATATCGGCAATGGAACTCACCCAGGAAACTCTCCATCACCCTGTTTCAGCCTATCACGGTATACTCCTCCCATTGCCTCTCAGACCCTTTGAGTCATTCCTCTCTCTTCCTTCTTAGGCCCTCACAGATTCAAGCCTTCTGCCTGCTGTTTCTAGAAAAGCCCCACATTACCCTAATCTCCAGTCCTGCCCTAAACCCTGAAACCTTCTGACCCATTCCCTACCACCAGGCATGGGGACTCAACTACTCTGGGGTTTCAGTACCATCCTTTTCCAGCAAGAAATATGAACTCAGTGCCTACATACCCAAAGAGGTCAGTATGTTTGGTTGGCATCTCCAGTTGCCCTCCCCTCCCCCACATAATCTGCTAAACCCCAATTTCTCTCTCCAACCCTGCCCCTTTTGAGAAAAGCCTCCACATTCCTGGCATTCCTGAGGACTGCCCCAATTACCTCACCTGGAGCCACCAGTCCCCCAAGTCCAGCAGGTGCAGAAACATCATCTTCCTTTGGGCCTACATTCCTTAAAAACCCCACCCGCCATAGTCAGGGTGCAGCTTCATTTGGCTTTGTCACCTGAGGCTGCTGCACTCACCCAAAAGCTTCAGTTCCCAAATAAACCTGCTCTTTCTATACTTTTAATCAGGCTTGGATTTGCTTATTTTGTCGGTGGAGATAACCCATGAGATGTTGTAAAATTCCTAATTCGGTTCAAATAATTTTAAACACCCCCTGCAGAATAGCAAAAGCTGCAGAAGAAGTTCAGTTAGGCTTCATGTGTCACAAGCACATAAACTGCATTAGGAAGAACATGCTTGGGATAGAAAAAACAGTCACTCTAGGTCAGGTCCAGAGATGAGATCAGGTCTTGGTATGCACCATGATAAAAATAGCCATGAACAAAGTATGTATGGTTTTATTATGAGTATAAAATTAAGAACAGATAATTTTTCTATACAAGACTTTAAGAATGAGACATGACAAATCACCTGTTTCTTGGTAAAAACCTTGTTAACCTACAACATAAAGGAACTATTGCTTTGAATTTATAATGAACTTGTGGAGCTAAGAGAAAGATGAAAACTGTTTTGTCAGACATTAGTCTTAATAAAAGAACCTGTAAACAGTAATTCTGCTGTAACTCCTTAAATCCTCTTAACCTATGGCATAAAAAGCTTTTGCTCTGAGCTAACAACGAACTTGTAGTGTGAAGGAGAGCTAAAAAATGTTTAGTTAGACATGAGTCTTAATGGAACAACATGTAATCAGTAATCTTGCTGTAACTCTTTCTTGAGTAATGACTTTCTGTTTTTCTGACAACTGCTTTCATGGGCATGAAGTAATTTTTATTCTGACATAGAGAATTTTGCTTTAGAGGGTATAAGAGGAACCAAGAAATAATAAACAGTGGTTGGAACCTGCTTGGTGGAGCTCTCTCTTTCGAGTGTGCTCCACCCACCCAGCAGGTGCATGTAGATGTGTATGTATGTAAAGTTGTGAAAGTTGAAGCTTTGCTCCATCCGCCATCGACCAAAAAAGTAAAGTTGTTGGAGCCTGCTTTGCTTCATCTACCAAGTGCATGTGTGAATGCGTGATTCCTTCCTTCCCCTTTTTTCTTTCTCACCAGTCCCAGATAATTAAGTTTTGTATCCTCAGAGAAAAGTCTGTTGAGTGACTAAGCACTGACTCAACACAAACCTTCCCAGTCTCCCTGACCTGTCAAAGCTTGTCTTTCACAACATATTAGACCCCAGACAGCTTCTCTACCTCAGCTAGTTCCCAAGGAAGTGAGACAGAGAACTGTTGGATTTATAAAAGCTTTAAAGCACAGTAATGGAGTAGATATCAACTCTGTAAGGTATTTTTCTATTTCCCAGTTGCATACCCCAAGTTACTTGCCATAATTGTTCCTGCCTGGGATGCTTTTGTTCCATCATGCCAGCCCTCATGGACACATGCTTATGGTCCATACTGCCCCATGGCAACTTCCTTCTTTCCAGATTCCTCTCCTGCTTCTCTCTCCTGCCTCAAGGTCCCATCTGACCCTAAGCCCTGGAACCTGAGCTATGACTACTTCTCTTCTGCTCAGTTACAGTCTTCTAGCTATTTTTATTAACCAACCAACTTTAAATTGGGGAGCAAGGTTTACACTACATCAAATAGTGTATGTATGTGTTTGTCTGGTTAGAAACCAGACAATCTTGGGGGCGAGTATTTAGCATTTGAATTCTACTTAGAACTTATATCTTTTTGAAAACATTTCTAAATTCTAAACAACTTTATTGTTGAATATTAATATTTATTATAGATTTGCCTTTTAGTAAAGCAGCAGTTATTTCTAAACCTGCTGTATACCCTAATCACCACACAGAGACTAGGATTTATTTAATTAACCTAGAGCAAAATGCTGGGTAATAGTTACTCCATACTAAACCTGCATACTTTCCTACCACTCAGATTTCACCCATTTTACTTGCTTTTAGTCATATCTTAGGTCCGGTTTATCTCCCCTCATGGTTCAAAGTCCTGTCCTGCCAATCTCTCTCCTCTCCTCCCACTCCCTTCCTTCTTTTCCTTCTGGACCTGGATGTCCCACCCTATTCTCTCCACTGCACAGCATTGGCTGGTTGAATTATTGACAATACAGAGAACAAATGGTGACATGTTTACAAAAACTTGAGACAGGTGATACTTAGAATAAACATCACAAACACTGTCAGGATTGGAACCAGATAGTGGGGTAGAGAAATCAGCATTTGAATGAACAATGAATAAATTGTATACATTCCACAAGAATATTATACCAACACAACTTAATTATGAGACTAAGCTATTTAGTCTTCAACCCCATCAGAGATCTGAGTTTGATTATTTCCTGGCATCTACTCCTCTTGGGTGTGTTTGCTTTATTTATTTGTTTGTTTATATTCTAGAGCATTTAGGAATGCTTTTAAATTGTTGGTATGAGAACTCTCCAATTTCTTTTATGAAGGTGCTTAGTGTTATAAATTATCCCCTTAGCACTGATTTCATTGTGTCCTATATGTTTGCATATAGTGTACCTTCATTTTCTTTGAAGTCTAAAAAGTTTTTAATTTCTTTTTTTTTCTCTCCTGACCCAGTGGTCATTGAGTAGAGAGTTCTTCAATTCCCATGAGTTTGTAGGTTTCCTTGTGTTTTTGTTGTTGTTGAAATCCAGCTTTAATTCATGGTGTTTGATAAGATAAAAGGTGTTATTTTATTTTTCTTGTCTGTTGAGGCTTGCTTTGTGACAGAGTATATGGTCAGTTTTAGAGATTGTTCTATGGGGTGCTGAGAAGAATGTATATTCTTTTGTGTTTGTAGATACCTGTTAGGTCCATTTGGTTCATGATGTCTCTTCATTTCATTATTTCTCTGTTTAGTTTCTGGCTCAAAGGTCTGTCCATTGGTGAGAATAGGGTGTTGAAGTCTCCCACTAGTAATGTGTGGTTTAAGCTTTAGTAATGTTTGTTTTACAAATGTGGATGCTCTTTAGTTTGGGGTATAGATGTTCAGAACAGAGAGAATATCTTGGTAAATTTTTCCTTTGACAAGTATGAAGTTTTTGTCTCTGTCTCTTTTGATTAATTTTGGTTGAAAGTGTATTTTATTAGATACTAGAATGGCTACTCCAGATTGCTTCTTGGGCTCATTTGCTTGAACAACCTTTTTTGCAGCCCTTTACTCTAAGATAATACTTGTCTTTGTTGCTGAGTTGTATTTCTTCTATGCAGCAGAATAATGGATCTTGTTTTTGCATCTATTCTGTTAGCCTTCATCTTTTTATTGGGGAATTGAGTCCACTGATGTTGAGAGATATTACTGATCAATGATTGTTAATCCCTCTTATATTTTATGTCTGTGGTGGGGTTTTGTGGGGGGGTTGTTTGTTTTTGCTGATGTGAGGTTATTTATTTCCTGTGTTTTCCTGGTTGTAGTTACCATCCTTGGGTTAAAAATTTATTTCTACTACCTTCTGTAAGGCTTGATTTGTGAATAGATATTGTTTACATTTGTTTTTGTTGTGGGCCATCTATGATGATTTTGCTGGATATAGTAGTAGGGCTGACATTTGTGGTCTTTTAGTGTCTGAAAGAAATCTGCCCAAGCCCTTCTTGCTTTTAGAGTTTCTGTTGAGAAGTCAGGTGTAATTCTGATAGGAAACTGTGGGTTTCCCTTAAAGTCTTGAGAAGGGCTTTGTTAACAGTGAGAATGAGAGTCTGTAAAAGAGATAATCACCATGAAAATGATGTAGTGGTTTGAGTAAGAATGGCCTTCATAGGCTTATATTTTTGAATACTTGATCCCCATTTGTCAGAACTGTTTGGGAAGGATTAGAAGGTGTGGTCTTTCTGGAGGAGATTCATCACGTGAGGGAATGCTTTGAGGCCTCAAAAACCCACACTATTCACATTTAGTTCTTTCTGCCTGGTGCTTGGGGCTGAAGATATCTAGAAACCTGAGCTCTCAGCTAGTAATCCAGCAGCATGCCTTCCTGCCTGTTGCCATGATTCCTGCCATGACAGCCGTGGACTCTAACCCTTTGGAGACATACATTCCAAGTTAAAGCCTTTCTCTTACAAGTTGCCTTGGTCATGGTGTTTGTATCAGAAATTGAAAAGTGACTAAGACTGGAAGAAGAAGGAGCCTCTGCAGAGAGTCTTCATTTGCAGACCAAATCCATGAGCAGTCTTCCTGAGGAGTCTCTGGCCAAATCCCAGCACAAAGAAACGATCTGAGTTTTATAACCTTTCAGGGTGTCAGGAAGCTTCACACCATATGATTTAGTTCAGCACAGGGTATGTGACAAGGAGCATGAAGAGCTACTTTTCATCTTTTCATAAATTGAAAACTGCCAAATCATAACATGGATTGCTTCTTAAATCTGTCCCATAGACCACTGCAACAGGGTGTGGCCTGACAAGGAGTATGATGTGTGTGCATGTGTGTATTTGTATGCTGTGTTTTCTCTGTGTTAGCAAGCCACTAATTACAATGGGGGCTTAACCTTAATGGCCTTTTCCTAATCACCTTCCAAAATATCAGGTATAACCTGGTTGTGGAAGCAGCTGCTTGACAAAACATCTCTAAATTACCAGTCTACAATTGGCATTGCTTCTTCCTATATGTCTTCCTGCCTTGTTTCTTACTGTGACTCCATCTTTTTCCATTAATTCAACCCTAGTCAATGCAACCAGGAAGATTACCGGGGACGGGGGGCTTGGGGAAAAGGAAATGGCTCAGAAAAACCACTATGGAGAAAACATTTATCTTGGCTGTAAAGGCAGTGGACCCTGAATTAACTGAACAAGAAATTGAATCCATAGAGGCCTTTTACGCTAATTGTTCCCAGAAAAATGTTAGTCAGCTCATGGATGGAAAATGATATCAGGAATTGGTTGAGTTCCCGCTCAAACCCTAGATTGCTGCAGTCAAAAAGGCATTAGACCCTAGAGAAACTAAAACTAGTGTCTAGATTTATACTGATGATTAGTTTATGAGGAAAGGGCTAGAAACCCTCTGAATGATCACTCCTATTACAAAAGACATTTATAAAGAGCTCAGAAGGAACTTGCTCAACTACAAACAACAGCTGGGAATTAAGAATAGCCTAGTGTGTCTGGCACCTCTTTGTTCTTATGCTGCTTAGTATAACCACAGGTTCTGCCCAGATGACCTACAACATTGAGGTCTGGATGGGAGAAGCATTGAGCTAGTGATTAAATATGCTTGCTTGCAATGTAAGCACTGTAGCATGTATGAAGAATACAGCTTGCTGCATTCTGAGTTCTTGGCTGCAATCACTGTACTGTGCATGTTGAGTACAGCCTGCTAAACTCTGCTTATTCTCATCTGTAGGTCTTGGGGGAAAGGCCAGTATTCTGGGGAAAGAAAAAAAGGACTCTGATCATGTATAAAAATATATAAGGAAATGATTTAACAATAACAGACTGGGATTGACTCTCTGTTCCAAGGAGAGAAGAAAAAAGAGAGGATGAGTAGACACCAGAGAGACTGCCCCCCAAGAACAGACTCTTGAAATGAGTCATTCATCAGCTTGTCCTGCCCCTGTGTGTGTGCTTTTTCTCTCGTACCAATCCAGTCCTCCCTATCTTGAGACCTTCCACTGGCTGAGGCTGGTACCGAAGGCCCACCTCTAAACACAATACATTAAGTTCCCACTCCTAGACTCTCAGAATGGCATCACATGTCAACACATGAAGCTGTGGGGAATACAAACTATATCTGAATATAGCAAGAGAGCTCTTTCTAGGAAAAGGAGAAGACAGCTACAAAGACCTTTGGATAAGAATGTTTATGGAATAGTCAGGGAGCAACAAGGAAACCAGTGTAGTCAGAGTAAGAGAAGAAATTAAGGAGGCAGATATGGGCAGGTCAAGGTCCAGGCCACTGGAGAGTTAGCTGCATTTACTTTAAGCGGGAGTCCAGTAAAGAATGGCGAGGCGGAGGGAGAACATGATTTGACTTCCAGGAGGAGCCTCTGAGAGCATGCCACCAGTTTCAAAACAGGAAGCAGGCTAACCAGGTAGAATCTGTGGGGTGTTTTGTTTGGTTAGTTGGTTGTTGACACAGGATCTCACCATGTAGCCTTGGCTAGCTTGGAGCTCACTCTTTAGGCTGGCTTTTTAACTTCACAGAGAGATGCCTGCTTTGCCTTCTTGGGCCTGGATTAAGGTGTGAGGCACCATGGGTGATTAGATCAAATGGAATTTCCAACATCTATCAGTGGGTTACACATTGACTATGAAAATGAAGATAAGGATAACTCCATGGGTTTCACTAAGCAACTGTAGGAGTGTAGTGTCACCCTCCCTGGCCCTGGGGATCGTTGGCAGTTATTGGTCAGAGGTGATGGACTGTGAGTTCAAAGCCCCTCAAGTATGGATGCAAATGATGACTTCTGGGACCAGCTGCCAGGACCAGCTTCTGGAAGACAGATCAATCTTATTCGGGGTGAATAAGGGCTATATAAAACTTTGGAGAAGGGATAGAGGTACCCAGAGTGGTTATAAATCGCTGAGTGTAGGACTCGGAGTAGAGGATGTGGAAAACCCAGGTTCCCAAGCAGACAAGAGGAAGCCAGCTAACAAAGAGCATTTTCTATTATGGGCTTTCAGGTTGTGGTGAACTGCAACCTTAGCAGCAGAGGTTTCAGACAGTCAAGTGGGAGTTTGGGGAGATGAAGCCTGCAGAAAGAGTACTTTAGTGCAGGTGCTGAGACCCATAAACAAAATTTGGGCAGAGTGCAAGGAATCTTGGGAAAGAAGGGGGAGATAGTAAGACCTGGAGAGGACAGGATCTCCACAAGGAGAGCAATAGAACCAAAATATCTGGGCTTAGGGGTCTTTTCTGAGACTGATACTCCAACCAAGGACCATTCATGAAGATAACCTAGAACTCCTGCACAGATGTAGCCCATGGCAGCTAATAAGGGGACAGTCTCTGACATGAACTCAGTAGCTGGCTCTTTGACCACCTCCCCCAGATCGGGGAGGAGCCTTGCCAGGCCACAGAGGAGGACAATGCACCCAGCTCTGATGAGATCAGATAAGCTAGGGTCAAATGGAAGGGGAGGAGGATCTCCCTTATCCATGGACTTGGAGAGGGGCATAGGAGGAGATGAGGGAGGAAGGGCAGTATTGAGAGGAGAGGAGGGAGGGGACTATAGCTGGAGTAAAATGTGAATAAACCCTAATTAATATAAAATATGAAATTTAATTAAAAAAGAGTACTTTGCTGAAGGGGAGTTAGCTTTGGAGATGTGATATTTCAATGCCTTTTGGAGGTATATCTATAGTCTCAGGCTAGAGCTGGAGATGGAGGAGGTGGTGTAGACCTGGAACTCAAAGCCATTGAGCTGGATGAGGTGGTCCAGGAAGTGCACTTAACAGAGACAAAGTCAGGAGAACTCAGACCCCTACTTCCCCCACCACACATGTGGTCAGAGAGGAGAAACAGCAGGGGCTTGAGCTGCAGCTCTCTGAGGAGGAAAGCAGGAGTGATGCCTCAGAGAAGGTGGAGCAGGTGCTTCCTGAGGCCAGTGATGGGCCCCACTGGAGTTACCAGTAATGAAGTGGAATAAGGTACAAAAGGCCAATTAGTAATTACAGATTTATTGATTTCTTTAGTGAAAACACTGCCAGTCCACCTCATTGTTAGCATAACTACACCTTGCTACCTGGAACAGAGTGACCTGTCATTTCTGTCTACTCACTGGATTCTGTTATAACATTTAAACATTTCTGACAATAAAGTATTACATGTCAAATCAGATAATAAAATATTTAATGTCTGATCCTATAGAGACAGGGTGTCTCTGAGTTTCAGGTAAGCTTGCTCTACAGAATGAGTCTAAAAACAGCCATGACTACACAGAGAAACCCTGTCTCAAAAGAAACAGAGAGGGAAAACAGAAAGAGAAATAGAGAGAGAGACTGTCTTGGAACCAAACAAGGGTCCTCTGTAAAAGTAACAAGTGTTCTTAACAATCTATTAACAAGTGTTCTTAACATCTCTCAAGGTCCTGAATCTTTTATTTTAAACATAAAAATAACACAGGGAACTGTAAGATAAAGAATAATACAGAAAGGAGTAGAATGGAAAGTAAGAATACTTTCTGACTCAACTTTACAGATATAATCAAAGATTTAATAAAATCTGTTTGGAAATCTATTTCCTCCAGATTTATTGAGGTATAAATTGACCAATTAAAAGTATATATTTATGTTAAGCCAACATAAGTATCAAGATAAGATTTTTATATACATGTGGAATACTAAATGAATGTCAAAGCCAAGTTAATATATCCCTGAGTCCTTAATGTTTCTACAAATATGATTTTAACAATCTTAGTCCCCAAGAGACAGAGGCAGACAGATCTCTGTGAGTTCCAGGTAGGCCTGATCCACACATTCAGTTCCAGGCTATCAAAGGCTACCTAGTGAAAACCTGTCTCTAAACAACAAAATGGAAAAACAAAGGAAACCTTAAGGCCATTACAGCACATGCAAACTTTTCAAAATCCTCTGGAAGAATAGCAGTTTTCTCTAAGCCCATTTCCCCCCTCACATTGGCAATGAATGAGACATGACAGTAAGCATGGCCACACCAATGCTGGCGAACATACAAAAGCCCTGCAAATACTAAGCATCTCCTGGAAAGTCAGCTGCATCCTGTGGTAAAGTTGCCTCATGCTTCATCATGTGTGAGAATGATGCAATACTAAACTGTCTGTTTCTTACCTCCATCAAATACTCCTTCCTTTTATACACTGATGTTCTTTTCCCCAGCCCATTCCTGTTGACCTTGGCAATGGAGTGGTCTCTGCGTGAACTTGACAAAAGCTGTAATCTTTAGGCAGGAAGACCATACAAGGACTGCCAAGGCACTGTTCATCATAGCTGCTAAGTTTAGTGAGGAACAGGCAGGCTTCTAGAAAAGTATCAGCAGCCTGCACCTTTAATAAATATTATTTCATATGATGGTTAGTTATGCTTTTAATTTTTTTAACTTTTATTAATTACACTTTATTCACTTTGTATCCCCCCATAAATCTCTACCTCCTCCCCTCCTAATTCCACCTTCCCTCACCCTTCTTCAAACATGCCCCTCCCCAAGTCCACTAATAGGGGAGTTCCCCCTCTCCTACCTTCTGATCCTAGTCTATTAGGTCTCATCAGGAATGGCTGAATTGTCATCTTGTGTGGCCTGGTAAGACTGCTTCTTGCTCAGGGGGAGGTGATCAAAGAGCAGGCCAATTAGTTAAGACAAGATCTTGCTATACAACACAAGCTGCTCTGAACTTCTTAATTCTCCCACTTCAGTCTCATAAATGCTGAAAGGACAGAGGAGTACCACCTTGCTTAGCTACAGTAAAATGTTTTAGGAAATCAGATATTTAAAACTGTCAGTAGCCTTCAGCTGCATCCTTCACTTCTGAATGACAGGAGAGAATGGCAGTACCCATTTCCAGAAGATAGTCAAGCGTTTGCACTGAGGGTGTCTTTCCTTCATAGCATTCATCACTTTCATGTCCTCTTCATCCAGGAGCCAGCTGAGCATCCCGAGCCAGATGAGGCTGGGCAGTCTCATCACACACTGACTCAGAGCCTTGACAGTGGTGGCCTGAACTTGGATGCATTCTGAGAGAAGCCTGCAGACGTTCAGCTCTTGCAAGTTTGGCAGGTTGTTGAGAGCTTGAAAGAAATGTCTGTATCCTTCCTGTGTAATCTTGTGATTCACTGAAAGATCTAAGTTCTCAAGTTTCTGGAAGCCTCCACTGGTTGCTACCTTGGCTAGAAAACAAAACATTTAAAAAAGAGAATTACAAGGCTGTCAGTAATCGTGACGAGTTATTGGTACTACTCCCAACCCTGACAATGAAAGTAGGAAATGGTCAACATGATGTTTTAGAGGTCATTCTTTGAAAGCACCAAACAGCTGCTTTGCAGATAGGGAACGACCTCGCCAAACTGCAAAGGGGAACAGAAATCAGGAGAAAGTGCCTAGACAGGTAAAAAACAAACAAACAAAAACACTGATCTACCTGAAAGATCTTACAACTCTACATGTGCTTTGCACTTAGCTTGAAGGTATAAAAGAAAATGAGAGCCATAAGGAAGGTAGACAAAGTGGCGGAGAGATCAATAGACTGAATGACTGACTGATTGATGGAATGACTGATTGACTTTTGTGGTGCTTGGGCATGACCTCAGGGCTTCACACAATCTAAATGAGCACTGCTGAGTACATCTCCAGTTTCACACCTAGAGATTTAAACACACCCTCTGGAAGTAATTATGGTGCAAATAATGGAATCTATCTCACATGGAATCATGCCCTTAGCTCCTCTTTTAAGGGTTAATCATGTGGGGCAGGTCAGGGACCTGGCTAGGAGACCACCCTTAGGAAGATGGGTTCACCTTAAGATAATGTGTTTTTTTCTCAGAATTTCTGAGCCCTAGTGCAGTATCCATTAGCCAAGTGGGATCTGTCTGGCTTCTGAGGTGCATCTGAGAAAGGTAAACCATTTCTTTTTTGTCTCATGTCTTTCTTTCAGCTGCTGGTCAATCTGAAAGATGTTCCTCAACTCCTCAACTAAAGTGGTGCAGGATATTTGATTCCATTATGAACCCCATAATTGTGAACTGTAAAACCCTGTTCTTATCACGTTTGGTTGAGCTGAGAGTAGCAGGCCTGACCCACACCCCTGAAAAGTTACCATTGGGCATAACAAGCCCTATCACACACCTTTAGTCCAAGAATGTTTTATTGTGAACAGGTGATTATGGTATAGTTTACCCAGCCCTAGCACACACCCTTAAGAGCTTTCTGTACACCAAATTTAATAAAGTTAACCTTAGATCAAGAGGCAGAGCAATAAACAAGCTCATAGTGATTAAAGAATAGGAGGGACTTTGCATTGAGGGGTATTTAAGACAGTGTGGAGACATAGAAAAGAACCATTACCTCAAGCTCTGCTTTAGCTTAGGCTTCAGCTCTTCAGCTCCATGGCTTTGGGGCTTTGAACTAGGAAGCCCTCAGCCTCGGGTTTTTTGGCCTTTCCTTCCTGAACTGTCACTTGAGCTAGTAAGCCTTTTGGGCTTTTTCCATCCAGACCTGAGCTGAGAAGGAATGTCAGCTGGGTCCTTTCTCTGCCTCTCTGAGCTAGTAGGTTTTCATCCTGGCATCTGACTCCTGAGTCTTTATTGGTAAAATTTATTGGTAAAATTGTTTTTTATAACAACAGTAAAGCCTTGGATTTCATTACCCATGAGAATCATCAGAGTACCCAAACTACAAGGGATTGACAATATCTACTAGGGACAGAATGTGAACCAGCCTCTGGTGAGGGTAAAAGCTACCACAACACCATGGAGACTTTTGCTCCTGTTTCTTTGTGCTCAGTCTCATGTGACCCAACCTGGCCTTGAACTTGCTATTTAGACAAGGAACCCTTGAACCTCCTCAAGTGTAGACTTACAAGCATGTACCACATCTAAGCAAAAAACATGGTTTAATCAATATATGTGAGGTATCTCAGAAATTCCATCCCCAGAAATACCCAAACATGTATATTTTACATGAATGCTCTTAGAAGCACTTCTCAGTAACCAGCTACTAGAAACAACTCAAGTGCCCATTGAATAGACACACAGAGGTCACAGGTAGTCAAATAACGATTAGACGCACAGCAGTGAAATCAATACACTATGGTCATATGTATTATTCTGAAATAAGGTACAAACACAATTTTTGGTGAAAAAAGACAAAACATTGCCTATCTTATAGAATTCCCTTATAGAAAAGTCTAGCTGTAAATAAAGCTACGGTGAGAGAGAGCAGTGCAGTGGTCATTTGTGTATGGAAGTGGAGGACACTGTTGGAGAATGGATACAACTTGGGCTTTCGGGCACTGGGGAAGCTCTGTGCCCTAACCTGGTTCATTGCCACACTGATTAGATGGCAAATGTTTCAGTAACATGTACAGGAAAACGGATGCAGCTCTATATTTCAATTTGCTACAACTTGTTTACATATTGCCAGTATCCAGTTGACCAAAAGGGGATACGGCCAGGTATCTAAAGTAACAAGTATGGAGACAAAGATTTTACCGGGGTGTGGTGCAGTAGCGGAACACTGCTCTGGTGTATGTGAAGTACTGAGTTCAATCCCCAGCACTGGGAAAACAAACCACAGCCTGAACACTTCTCTACCTTCCCTCCCTTACCCCTTTACCTTGACCACATTTAAAGAAAAAAAAAAAAAAGGAGAGCACTGACCTTCCCACTTAGACCAAGATAAATCTAAATTTTCAAAAGGGCATGAGAAGCAGCAGCATGATAGTGCAAATGAGGAATGCTTTGGAAGTCTTTCTCAGGTCTAGACATTTGCAGCAGGTAGCTCCAAGGGCACCACTGCTTGCACACAGGGTGAAACCTTTTCTCTGAGGTAAGCTTACCAATTTCCAGCAAACTGTCATCATCCAAGGTCTGGTGAAAAGCAAGAACTCGGAGACACTGAAGCTGCAGACACTGCTGGACAATCAGTCTGGCCACTTGGTGAATCCCGTCCCCAGTGGGAAGAAGCAGTTCCTCCAGGTTCCTGAGAGAACCCAGAGCCTTTGCTGTGGGAGACACAACAAAGCCATCCTCTGTTGCTGTTCCACCATGAGCAGCTGTGACCTAGACATTCTGCCCTCTAGGAGGCCCCACCTAACAGAGGCCCTCCTCATCACTGCCCTCTCAAAGAAGAAGACAAAAGGGGTCAGTGCTCCAGGATATTTGATCACACTGTGAATCCCAGGCTTGTGTTGTTTATCAAAATATCCTGTTTCTAGTTGTGGTGGGGCTTAGCCTTAGCACACACCTTTAATCCAAGAATTTGCTTGAACAGGATTAAATAAAGTCAACAAAAGTTCAAGAGGTGGAGCAAGAAATCAGTTGATAGGGAGTGAATGTAGAAAAAAAAATAGAGAGTAAGAGAAAGTCAGAAGGATGGATAAAGAAACACATGGGAGGTAGAAGGGTAAGACATTGAGTTTTGAGGGGTTTTTGAGATGGTGTTGGGAAAAAGAGTTTCCCTTTGTTACATAGGTTAAGCAGGAAGGTCAGCTGAATGCTTTCTCTGCTTCTGTCATAGCAGGCTTTTTAAATTTTTTTACCCAAGCATCTTGCTCCTGAATCTTTATTGCTGCAACTAAGTGATTGAAATTTGTTTAAAAATTTATATGTATACATATATACATATATATATATACATATATATATATATATATTGCTTCAACACATGGCACAAACACATGAACAGAGAAATTATGCCAGTGCAGACAAACTGAGAAGCTGTAAGATTTGGTAAGTCACCTGGAAATTCTCCAAGAAGTTAAGATGAGAAATACCATAATACAAGGTGCTCAGACCCTGCATAATCCTGCTTTAAATAGCTTTAAAACAGCAGCAGTAAATGAAAGGATAAACGACTTGACTGAGATTGACATAATTCAGATTATAGTTACACCAGCCTAGCAATTAATATTTTATCCTTAATAGCCATAGTAGATTTTTGTACCCTCTCAAAGAAAAAAAAGAAAACTTAGAGACATAGGGAAAATAAAAATATCAAAAGTGGACTGATAGGATACAAGCCTGAGAAGAAAAATTAGAGATACTTATAAATAAAAATGAGAACAACACTCAGACAAAGACAGAGACATTTAGATAAGAACTTACTGTGCCACTGCATGATGAAACTGAAGAGGGGCAGCTTAAGGTTATTAGAAATCCAACCTTAGATTATACATAACTATACAAAAGATGATAGACACCCCCAATGTTCTGAGGAAGTTAAATGGAATCTTATAGGCATATTGAATTTGAGATTGAAAGAAGTAATAATTTTATTTGGTATGCATTCACCCTATGTATTGGCAACTTAGAACAGAATTATCCTTTGTCTGGAAAGATTTGGCAACAGCAATATTGGAAGCCAGTTCTCAGTTACAATGGCAAACATGGTAGAAAGAGGAAGCTAGGACAATAGAACAATGATATAAGACTGGAAGTATTAATATTTCCCAGGATCCATTGCTAGGTAAAGGTCAATATGAGGAGTTACAAAGGTAGCTTGAATATGATAATCACACCATGACACTTTGTTGCTTAGCAGCTTTAAATGTTTGGTACAAAGTTGAAGAATCAGGAAAGAGGTTGGAGTCATTTACTAAAATCTACAAAGACCAAAATATGTCTATACTGACCCTTTTGCAAATATTGACTTCAGCTGTGAATAAAATAGTATCAGATTCACGAGTCAGACATTTTGATTGGATTTTTGGCTTTTGAAATGCTAATTCAGAGACAGGTGGTGTTGGTACATGTCTCTAATCCTAGCAGTCAGGAGGCTGAGGCAGGTGGATCTGTGAGTTTGAAGCCAGCCTGATCTGCAGAGTGAGTTCCAGATAGCCATGGCTACACAGAGAAATCCTTTCTCAAAAAAACCAAAACAGAAAAAATGCTTATTCAGAATGCAAAAGTGTGAGCAGTCCTTTTAAGCAGGATTGGCACCAATAGATGAATGGACTAGAAATATGGCTGATATTGGATCTCATGTTTATAATGCTGCTCTGATAACAGAAGTAATTTCTAACAGTCTTAAGAACAATCAAAATGTGAGATGTTTCAATTGTGGTAAGCCAGGTCATTTTTAAAGGGATCGTAGACAAAGCATTCTTAGAAACTATGGGGGTGTTTTTCCCCTAGAAATCATTGAAACAGAAGGCCTCTCACCTTTGTGGAGTATGCAAAAGGTGTGGCAAAAGACGGCACCGGACTAATGAATGAAGATCAACAAGTGAGGAAGGGGAATGGGAGAGGTGAGACTGAATATCACTATGGTGTCCTCCAAAGGACCAGCATGGTTGATGCATGACCCATACTTTGGTGGATCATGCACAGCCACCCAACACAGACTTGAAATAAGTCAATGAATGTAAACAATAAAGGCCCAGGGAAAGGCCACTCCTCAGGCCTCATAAGACCCAGTCAGGAGGAGGCAAGTGTTCAGATTTCTGTGCTGAGTCTGAGATCTAGTCTCATCAAACAATGAGCATTTCTGGGAAACACTTAAAAAAAGCAAGACAATGTCAATATAGGGTAGAGAGCTTTCTCTTCACAGTTCTTCTCAGATTTATTGTGCATAAGGAGAGCTTGAGTTTCTCCTTGATCCCTTTTGTTTCTTTTAGGTAGAGATAACAACGCTCTGTGTGTGAATGTGCGTGCACATGTGTGTGGTTGTGTGTGTGTGAATGTGTGTATGTGTGCTTTGTGGGGAGACTGGATAGATGAGTTAGTGTGCTAAAGTATGGGCACATTCCATAAGCCACAGGCTGAATTTTTAAACATTGTGTCTGTACCAAACGCATACAGACTCTTCTCCTCTTCAATATTCCCAGAAGAACACAGCATAACATTTGTTTGCAGGGCGATAGGTGTTGTAGGCAATGGAGAGATGGGTTAAAGTACATGGAGGATGTGTGGAGTCATGGGCAAACATGGCACCATTTTGTATCATAGAGGATCTTCTAGTGTTTACAGCAGCAGCAGGCCCTAGACCCAACTGCCATGGGTGTCAAGGAACAACTATACACAACTTGCTTGGTTGTGGGCTCATTCTAGAACGCAGGAGAGGAGAAGATGAAAAATAAATTAAGAAACAATGTTTTACAAACTTACCAAACTTTCTTGATGTTTCCTTATCTGGAAAGTGTTGGTCGTTAAGATTCAGTATCTTCAGAGAAACAAAATTTGGCAAGACGGTGACTAGGAAAGAGAAAATAAATTTTAGTTAGGCCAGACACATTTCCTATGACAAAGAAGAATATCATTGAAATAAAGAGTATTTCAAATGTGATGAAAGGTGATATAATATTCAGGTTGAATTACTATGACTAAGTAGAAGACATTGCTCTGAAAATGAAAGATTTAAATAGTAGACAGATGTATTTCACTTTGGTGAAAGCCTCACTGAAGATCAAGTGTGATCACAGTTCCCACAACAACATTTGCAATTTAATCCTAGAGTACTGAATGACTGTGCAAAGAAGCATCTGAAGTGAAAGTTTTACCGTTCTTACCAAATGACGTGGTTTCAAAGCATTGTCCAGAAAACTCAATCTCTCTGAGTTTCTTGCAGGAAGAAAGCGCAGCCATGAGAGACTCACAATTCAACAGGAAATTACATTTCAGGTGAAAGACATGAAGATTTGGAGAGTTCTGAATCAATTTAACTGCAAAAGATGAAGGATTTTCAGAAATGAGAGAAGGCCATGAATTTCTACTAGAATTTGACCCTCAATACATCAGTTCAAGCTACAGTGATTAAACAGGCAGTGACTTGGTGGCCCAGTGCCTCTATGACACAATGGTACAGTATCTAGAAGTCAGACTACATTCATTGGGGTTATGCTCAGTTTCTGCAGCTGACTACTGGGCAAATGACCTGGGGCAAGTTCTGGACCCCCTCTGGAAACAGAGAACTGAAAAAGAAAACTATTTCTGTTCACTATATTTCACCCCCAGTGTCAGCATCTTGATGTCTCCATGTTTGCACCCTTTACTGACACAATAGGAATTCTGTGCAAAGTAACATAAAAAAAGAGAACAACTCTGAAACACAACTTTAAAAACATGTAAACCTATTCATTTTGTCTATGTGTATGTGGTGTGTGGAGATCATCCATGTGCCAAGCACATTTTGGGAGGTCAGGGGAAAACTGGGAGAACTCGATGTTTCCTTTCACCATACAGATCTAGGGGACTGAAGCCAACAGGACTGACTTAAGCACATTTACCTTCAACTTGGAAAATGTTTTGTTTGCTTGCTTTGGTTTCTTTTCAGACGGGGTCTCATATTGTATCTCCGACTAGCCTGGACATAACTACGTTTACAGGGAGAGGCTGGCTTTGATGTGATAGTCTTCCTGTCTAAGCCTTCCAAATGCTGGGACTATAGGCAGGAGCCTCCATACTCTAGTGACTTTTTGACATGCAAATCTGCCATGTCAGTTCCTAGCTTACATCTCCTTAGTGTTCAGTGCTTTAAAAATTAAGGATCTGATGGTGCTTTTGTCATTTTGCTAAATGGCATGTTGTAGAAAAATGGCTGCACAGCTGTCTGTCAACAAGAGGCTGGGATGAAGAGAAATGGAGAAAAGGTTCTAACTGCTTCTTGGCTATTCAAGCCAACTCAAAAGCCATGTACTCCCTTTGTAAACTTTGTGTACATTGTAAACCCACAAGGTCCCAGGCCTACAAGCAATAAAATTGTCTCAATCCATGATCTCATCCCAAAAATCAGGCCACAGAATCCCTCCACTCCTAGACCTCCCTGGAAAGCTGTGCCCCTCCAACCGCACACCATGAAACCCTACATAAACCCTGTGTTCCACCCAATTCTCTGCTGCTTCTTGCTTGAGAAGAAGCAACCCCCCCCCAAGTCTTCCCTCCCAATAAATCTCTTGTGCGAGGTTTGTTATGTGGTGTGGCTTGGTGGTATTCCTTGGCTCTGGACTGCCAGGATATCTTCTGGAGCACACCAAAACCCTTTTGGCTGAGCAGAACGTTTGCTGGGGAAACCTCCCCCACAGAAGCAGAGCTATTACACTTGCACTGGGGAAACTCTCCAGGCAGTTGGAGCAGAATTCCTGTAGGGGAAGCCTTTTCTTTCAGAGCTGCAACACCTACACTGCTCCCAGTCAGATTCCTTTGCCCTCAGTAGACAGATCTGCACTTGCCACTCAGACAGCAAAAGAAGAGGACTCCACACACTGCTTTGCAGGGGAAGCTTTAGGAGTGTAAAGCTCAGGCTGTGCAGTCAAACCTTCTGTTTGGAGAGACATTTCCTTAGCCCTGAGCCATTGCTGACCTCATTTCCCCAGCTGACAATCAGCAATAATCATCAAACCTTCTCTCACACAGGGGCTGTGAAGACTGAGTCAGCGGTTGTGAAGGGCTGAGAACAGTTCCCCACATGTTAAAGACTTGGGTAACAAATAAATCTCTGCCCTCTTAAGGAGGTAGAGTACTGTTCCCACACCTTCCCATGGACACAGTTCACGCTTTGAAGCCCAGGGAAGGTTTAACTAATGATAGTAACAATTACTAGCCAAGTAGCTTTTCCAGCTGAGACATGAGCTGGAGATCCAAGCACCATCCTTACCTAGTCTGGAGAGGTCAGACTCTGTGGAAGTTTGGATAGATAACTTTTCCATGTGGTGTAGGTTTGGGAACTCTCCAGGAAGGACTGAAAGCACATCTGCTTTGCCATCTAGTCTCACAGACAGTTCTTTCAGGCCCAGGAACTTGTCCAAATTTGCAAAGAGCTGATCTGGAAAGCAGTACATAGTTCCCATCACTCAAGGTCCCCAGTGGAGGTTCTAAGCTGTGCTGTCATCTTTAGCCATTTTAATGCTTTCAGGATGAAATTTCTGAGACTTCCTAACATCTGTGTAGGAAGCACAGCCATGAAGATACTGCCATCTGCTACATCTGCTGATTAGATACTACAGGGGAAGCCCTGTGCTGGTCTCTAGACTCACAACATATATAAAATTTTCCCCAACCAACAAACAGCATGGGAAACAACTGGTTTTGCACATGCAAACAATTATATTTGAATTCTTACCTCCAACTTACATAAAAATGTAACTCAGATCCTCTCCACCAACCTGATCCTGTGCATCCTCTTCCAAAGTCTGTCCAGGTAATTCTCCAACCCTCCTCTCTCATCCATCCCCAAACTGCCTAGATCTAGTTTGGATCCCACATCCATTACCTGGGTCTAGTCCAGCTACCTCTGCCTGTGTCACTGCCAAACTCTAGAATTCTTTCACAATCCACCCTGCCTTCCTTTCCAGCCCCAACCTTCAGCCACATCCTACACAATCTTCTCCAGGGTCTAAGTGGGTGAGTTTTTCTGATGCTCCCCACCTCCTACCCTCCCCAACCCCCACAAGCTTGGACTAAAATGCATATCTTGCATATCAGCTCAGGCTCCGGTGTCCACCTGAGCCATATCCAACTTGTAGGCCCAATCCAAAGCTCACAATCATAAAACTGATGGAATGACAAAGAAAATCTAGGATTTGAAAATAAAATTCAATAAAGATAGAAACACTAAGGAGTCAATCTAAATATATATATATATATATAATTTAATAACCCAATAACTGAACTAAAAAACTCAAAGGACAGACTTACAAGTAGAATGAATCAAGCAGATGATTCAGTATGAGGACTTGAAGATAAAGTACATGAAATAAGCAAAGAATATGGGGGGGGGGGGGACACAGCAAAGAAACATATAGGAGATGTAGGACACCAAGAAAAGACCAAACTTTCAAATTTGAGAAATAGACGAGGGAGAAAAAGCCCAGGTCAATGACATAGACCAGCTCTCCAACAACATCATAGAAGAAAACTTGCCCAGATTAAGAAAAGACATACCCATACAGAAGATACAGGAAGCACAGAGAACACCAAATAGAAAAATCCTGAAAAGAAACTCTTCATGGCATATTTTTTTACTTTCAATAATTTAATTACTAACTACTGATGTAGTTAGTAATTAAATTTTAATTACTGATGTCTTTTTTTAACCTTTCAACTATTGTTGTTTCTTTTTTTATTTATTACAATTTATTCACTTTGCATCCTAGCTATAGCCCCTCCTTTATCCCCTCCCCATCTGACCATCCCTCCCTCTTCTCCTCCCATGCCCATCACCCAGCATACAGATAGGAGAGGTCTTACTCTAGTTCCATCTGACCCTAGCATAACAGGTCTCATCAGGACTGGCTGCATTGTCTTCCTCTGTGGCCTGGCAAGGCTGCACCCTCTCAGGGTAAGATGATCAGAGATCCAGCCACTGAATTCATGTCAGAGACAGTCTCTGTTCTCTTTACTAGAGACCCCACTTGGAGACTGAGCTGCCATAGGCTACATCTGTGCAGAGGTTCTAGGTTATCTCCATAAGTGGTCCTTGGTTGGAGTATCAGTCTCAGAAAAGACCCCTGTGTCCAGAATTTATGGTTCTGTTTCTCTCTTTGTGGAGCACCTGACCCCTCCAGGTCTTTCTCGCCCTTCTTTAATAAGATTCCCTTCACTCTGCTTCATGGCATATTTTAATGAAAACATTAAGTATACAAAAAATTTGAAAACATCAGGAGAAGAAACACAAGTCACACATACAGGAACACCCATCAGAATAACAGCTGATTTCTCAATGGAAACACTGAATGCCAGAAAATTCTGTGTCACTGCATATCAAATCCTAAAAAACCACAACAGACAATCTAGATTAATACTGATAGTAAAACTATCTACCATACTTGATTGGAGGGAAAATTCTATGATATAAATAGCCTACAAAAACTATATCCAAAAAACCAACCTAAAGAAATTAAGGGAGACATTATTTCAGACTGAAGAGAGGGGTGAACTGAGCTAAGAGATGAAGGAATTTGAAGGTATGATTACTAAAGTACAAAGTAGCACTGAAAGCACAAACAACACCAGAAATCAACAACACATCACTACAACCAACATATGCACTTCAATAATACCTTCAAATATTAATGGTCCCAATTCTCCAATCAAATGATTCAGGCTGACTGAATGAATCAAGAAATAAAATCATGTCAGGCAGTAGTAGCACAACCTTTAATTCCAGCACTGAGGAAGCAGAGGCAGATGGATCTCTGTGAATGAGGCTAGCCTGTTCTACAGAGCAGGTTCCAAGATAACCAAGGCCAAACAAAGAAACCCTGTCTCTAGAAACATATTAATAATAATAATAATAATAATAATAATAATATATTCATCTATCTGTTGTCTATGAGCAACTATCTTAGATTTAAAGATAGGCACTTACTAACTCCCCCTTCTCTCTTATGATTCCCTGCACTGTGCCCAAGTTTTGGTTATGAGTCTCAGCATCTGCTTTGAAACACTGCTAGGTAGAGTCTTTCAGAGGCCTTCTGTGGTAGGCTCCTGTCCTGTTTCTTGTTTTCTCCTACATCCAATGTCCATCCCATTTGTCTTTCTAAGTAAGGATTCACCAACTTACCCTGGGTCCTCTTTCTTGTTTATCTTCTTTAGGTGTATAGATTTCAGTATGTTTATCCTATCTTATAGGTCTATATAAGTGAGTATATACCATGTGTGTCCTTCTGCTTTTGGGATACCTCACTTAGGATGGTCATTTCTGGTCCCACCATTTGCCTGCAAATTTCATGATTTCCTCATTTTTAATTGCTGAGTAGTATTCCATTGTGCAAAAGTACCACAATTTCTGTATCCATTCCTCAAATGAGGGACATCTAGGTTGTTTCCAGGTCCTGGTTATTACAAATAAAGCTGCTATGAACATGGTTGAGCAAATATCCGTGTTTTGTACTTCAGCATTTTTTGGATATATGCCTAGGAGTGGTATAGCTGGATCTTGAGGAATCACTATTCCTAATTGTCTGAGAGGACAGGAGCTCCATAAGGACCAAATATCTCTGGGCACAGGGGTCTTTCATGAGACTGTTTCTCCAGGTAAGGACCATGTATGGATATAACCTAGAACCCCTGCTCAGACGTAGCCATGGTAGCTCAGTGTCCAATTGGGTTCCCTAGTAAGGGGAACAGGAACTATTTTTGACAGGAACTCAATGGCTGGCTCTTCGACACCCCTGTCCCCGAGGGAGGAGCAACTTGCTAGGCCACAGAAGAGGACATTGCAGCCAGGCCTAAAGAGACCTGATAAGCTAGGGGCAGATGGAAGGGGAGGAGATCCTCCCCTATCAGTGGACTTGGAAAGGGGCAGGAAGGAGATGAGGAAGGGATGGCAGGATTGGGAGGGAATGAGGAATGGGGCCATGGCTGGGATACAAAGTAAATAACCTGTGATTAATAAAAAAATATATAAAAATTATTGTAAAAAAGAATATAGCTTCTATGAATATTAAAAAAATAAATAAAGATAGGCACTTATATAGAGTAAAGAATAGACAAAATACTCCAATTAAATGACACTAGGAGTCAAGTAGGCATTGTTATGCTAATATCTGACAAAATAAACAAAAATGATGTAGAAGAAATGAGGAAAAATACTTCACTGTAATCAGAAAACAGCTAACCAGAACACATTATTATTATAAACATATATTCACCAAATTCTGGTGCATCCAATTGTATAAAAAGTGTACTACTGGAATTAAAGACACACACTAACACCAACACATTGGTATTAGCTCATTTCAATACCCTAGTTTCAATACCCTATTTCTCATAGAAATATCAAATTTAAATGACATCATCTATGAAATGAACTTAACAGATGCCTATAGAATATTTCACCCAAACACCAAAGAATATAAAGTCTATTAAGCTACGCACACAAGCTTCTCTAAAATAGATCATATTCTGGGACACAAAACAAATCTGGACAAATTCTGAAAGATTTAAATAACTCAGTGTATCCTGTATGACCATAATATAATAAAACTTAAAATCAACTTCAAACACATCTCTAGGAAATACACAAATTACAGAGATTAAACACATTACTGAATGATAAATGGGTCAAAGAACAAATCAAGACAGAAATGAAAAAGATTTCCTATAACTAATACAACACAACACAAAAACCTGGAGACACATTAAAAATAATCCTACATGACAATTTTATAGCTCTAAGTACTACATTACAAAAAAAAACAGCTAAAGTACAGATCAATGACTTAATAGTACAACTCAAACATTTGGAAAAATAAAGAGAAACCAAACCCAGATCCAGCTAATGGCAAGAAATAGTAAAACTCAAAGTGGAAATTAATGAACTAAAATAAAACAACACCAGGAATCAACAAATAAGAATTGTGGCTTTTTTGAGAAGATAAACAAGATTGACAGGCCCTTGGCCCAACTAAACAAGTGAGGTAACCCAAACCTGAAAAGACAACTGTCACCTGAGGTTCCTGGCTCAAAATCTCAGATATGAGTATATAATCTGGAGTAACAGCATAAAAAATGGGGGAAAAGACCATTGTGAGGAGAGCACTAGAGAGAGAAATAGCAACAGAGGGGAAATCGCAGGGTTCAAGCAATGTAAAAGAGTAAATAGGAAAAACAGAGGACTTTAAACACAGAGGAGAGGAAGGAGACAAATAGAGAAGGAGGATGGAGGGACTATTAATTATCCACTTAAAAATACCTATGATACATTTAAGTAATAAATATGTGCTTATATACATACATACATACATATATAAATACCATACAAATATACATAATTTAAATGAAAATTTCCCATCTGTGCTGACAATGCTCCTCCCAAAAGCCCTAGGTTATCTAACAAAAATCCTGACACCAGGCATGAGAAGCCCTCTTTTTGTGTTGTCAGTCAGGATTGTCTAAGAAGCTCCCCAAACATTAAAGACTATTTCTGATGGCATTGTTTGCCTTCAAGAGGTGGAAGATATATCTCTATTGCTGAAGAGACCATGTGCTTCAGACACAGGACCTTAAGATGTGAGCTGGAACTGACCTGAGAGCCTCCTCCCTGAGGACTAGCTTTTGTTGTACCAGAAGGCAGTATGCAAGCTTCCAAGGGAGGGAAGCAACCAATTCTTCACAGCTATGATATCTATGAACCACAGCAATGACCAGCGTGACACAATACCTCTAACTGTGTAATGGTGACGTTTATACCTTAATGGTAACCAACCATCTCTAATTGGACATAAGTTCCACTCAACAAGAGGGAAGACATGACTGGTACTGGAAACCTAGCCAAGTTCTCAGGGCTTGCAAAGCTTGGATGTTGAAGAACAACCTCCACTGTACTAAACTACTGTACTAAACCAGCATAATCCCTAACTACATTCTACATATCTGTCCTTGTGCCCACAGACTATTTCTACCCTCATCAAAGAAACTTCTCTTTGCAACAGAGGAAAACTATTACAGAAAACTGAAACTGATCAAAATTAAGAATTGTGATGCCTAGTCCCAACTGACACATCTACAACATGACTGGTTGGCCTAAGGCTCAGAGATCACTGTAAGGAAAAGGATGGGAAAGATTCTAAGAGCCAGAGCCAAGTTTTACTGATGTTCTGTCTTCTGGAAATGTCAGAGAATCTACACCCATGAAGTCTCACTAAGAAAGTTTCCTAAACATGACCTCAACAAGATTCACACCAATGGACATGCTAATGTGGACAAGCTGAAGCTCAGGAAGCTTCAACCACGAGGAAGAAGGTCAGGCAACTAAGGATGCTAAGACAGGGATTAATACTCTTCCCAGGGAAGAGCACACCAACTGTTATACAATGACAAATGGTCAGCACTCTGTGTGTGCAACATTGTATGGACTGAGCACGTTGCATATGCATATGTGTGTGAGAGTGTGTGTGTGTGTATGTATGTGTGTATAAAACATGTAAAGAAAAAGGTCATAAATTCGATTGAGAGCAAGGGGAGTTCATGGTAGAAGTTGAAACAAAGACAAGGAAGGGAGAAAAATATAATTGTTTTACACACACATATGTGTGTATACATATATTCCAAAATATATAAATACACCTGAACGGTTTGTCCAATGTTACTTGTGTGTGTGTGTGTTTCTACCTTCTGTTCAATAAAAAAAGCTCTTAATTAATGCCAAGGTATTTATTCCACTACTGTAAACTTAGGGTAATAGTGACCTGTTGGTTGTTTTCTTAGTTCAAAGGCATATTTTTTCTTTTGTGTTCTATGTCATAGTTAAGGATCCATTTTCAAATCTAAGGTCTTAAAGATTACCTGTTATGGTTTCATTCTTGAACTGTCATTGATCTACTTTGAGCTATATTTTTTTATCCTATCTCTCTTATCTTTAATTTTTAAAACTTTTTTGAGATTAAAATAAAATTACATTATTTCTCACCTTTCATTTTCTTTTTACACTCCCTTCCATCTATCCCTCCATCTACATTTTTCTCATTTCTCTTATTTTGAGACAGGATCTCAAGTTCCCAGTCTGACCTTAAATTTAGTATGTAGCCAAGGCTGCCCGTGAATTTCTTCTGCCACCACCTACCATGTATTGAGAATACAAACATGAACAACCTTGCTCTGTTTGCACAGTGCTGGGAATACAGCCCAAGATCTTACGAATGTTTATGTTATACAATGCATGTTTATGGCATATCAACATTCTAGCAGCTAAGCTACATTCCTACCCTGCTTTGTCTACCTGTTGCATGAGAGTCAATCAGCTCTTTTGGAATCTGTGAGTGGATATTTTTCATCACATTAAATTTTTTTTTTCAAGAATGAGATATGTAGAAGCATAACTATCCAGCACACAGTGAGTTTAAATCTAACCTGTGCAAGCAAAGACACTATTTAAAAACCAAAACCAAAAACAGGAGGCACATTTTTAAAACCCAGGAAAAAGTCATATTTAATGTTTACCTAAAAATGCACATATAATTTATGTAAGTATAGGTGTACATATAAACATAACTGAAGTGAAGTTATGCCACCAGAGGTGAAATGCCATGAAAAAAATAAAGTCCAAGTGCAAGGTATAAAAATTTCTCTTCGCATTGTGGTCAGGAGATCCTTCCCTCCAATATAACATAGGCTTTTGCTGTTTCCTTTGGTTGCCTCCCAGAATTTGATGACAGGATCCTTTTACTCAAGACACCACATATTTCAAGCTCAAGACATGAAAGAATCTAGAACTGACCTTGGAAGCCTCTTCCCTAAAGACTAACTCTCTCTCTCTCTCTCTCTCTCTCTCTCTCTCTCTCTCTCTCTCTCCTCATTAAACTTGTTTTAATGGGTCTCAAAATTCTGTGACAGATTTTTGGTCAAGTTGTGTCCATTAAAAAGTACTGATTTTGAAAACTAATAACTTAAAACTGCCACACACACACACAAAGGTCCAGGAAACATTCTTCTTTTCTTCTGAAGGTTTTACGATGCATTGTTATCATTAACCAGTATTTTACAATTAAACTTAAATGGCCAATTGAGACAAACAGTTCTGAGACCATTCTTTCACCACTGATTAAGACAAAGAAAACAAACAAACAAACAAGATTAACTCTCACAGTATCCAAAGGTGCTATGAAAGCTGTCAAGGGAGAAAAGCAATTCACTGTCCTACCCAGCCACAAAGCCTATGAACCATAACAATGACCAGCATGGATGGTATATCCTATGGTATATTAATGGCTTTTTGTATCTTGGAGGTAACCAACACCTACCCAATAAAATAAAAAGGCTGCTCAGGAATAGTAAATTCATGTCTGCTACCATAAACCTAGCTAACTTCCTGTGGCTGGTAAAGTCATGGACCCTGAAAGACAGCCTACTCTTGCCATTTGCTAAACAAGTGTAATTTCTACCTGCATTCTGAATACTTGTCCTTATATCCACAGATAAGTGTAGCTGTTGATCTGCATCAAAGAAATCAAAGAAGCTTCTTCTTTCTTTTTCTTTTTCTTTTCCTTTTGTGTGTGTGTGTGGTTTTTGGAGACAGGGTTTCAATGCATAGCCCTAGCTGTCCTGGAAATCACTCTGTGGACCAGAATGTCTCAAATTCACAGAACTCTGTCTGCCTCTGCCTCCCAAGTGTTGGGATTAAAGGTGTATGCCACCACCACCTGTCAAAGAAGCTTCTTTTTCACAAAAGATTATACCGTAAGTCCACAACTGGACAAAATCTAGAGAACAAGCTACCATGTGGAGCCCACCCCAATTGATATATATATATAAAACTGCTCTTATACCCAAGGCTCATGGAACATGGTAGGAGAGGGGAAAGGAAGCTTGTAAGAGCCAGAGGATCAGAATATCTGCTATGAGATAGTGAGTTCCATACATATGACTAGAAAGCTACACCATAAAATCTCAACAATGTGGTTGCCTAAGCAAGGCCTATACAATGACAACACCAGTTAAAAACAATATGGGTAGTCCCACCCCTAGATGAAGAGCTATGTATGCTTAGTGGACGCTGAGGGGGAATTCAGCTTCTCCACAGACAATGCCCAGCAGGTTATCCAATCCCAAGCGGTCAGGCCTGAGCACATACATATACAAGCAACACTAATAGACTCAGCAGTTTGTATTTATATATGTGTTTATATATACAGATATGTAGACTAGGTTGACAGGGAACTGGGGAACAATAGTAGGTGTTGGAGGGAAGAGAGCATGGCATAGAAAGTATGTAAATACAGCACTCATGTATAACATTGTCAAAAATATAATGAAATAAATGTAAGTAAAAACAATAAAACAGGCAAACAAAATAAACAGAGAGAGAAAAAGAAGGAAGGAAAAAAGAAATAAAAAGGAAAAAGAAAGATTGAAAGCTCATGAGGCCTCAACCCTACACAAAGAACTATAAAAACCTAAGGGATGCTAATGATGGGAAAACCAGTCTTCCCAGGGAAGAGCATGCCAGTTGGTTATGTCCTAACAAATGGTCAGTCCTTAAGTCATATATACAAGTAGTAGTATTCAGACTGAGCCAGTATTTAAGTATTGAGAAATGTATACACATAATTAGTATACAAGTATATTAGAAATATATATACACACATGTATGTATATATGTCAATATCAATATCAACAACTAATTTTAAAAACATGCCATGAATCTGAAAGAGAGCAAGGACGGGCATATGGAAAGGCTTCGATGGAAGATAAGAAAAAAGGACATGATATATTTTATAGTTTCAAAAGTAATTCTTAAAAAGAAAAAGGACAGGGCTGGAGAGATGGCGCAGTGGTTAAGAGTGCTTTCTGCTCTTCCAAAGGACCAGGGTTCAATTTCCAACACCCACATGGCAGTTCACAACTGTTTGTGATACCAATTTCAAGGGATCTGACATCATCACATCAAATGCACATAAAATAAAAATTAAATAAATTATTAAAAAGAATAAAAAAGTCTTTAAAAAAGTTAAAAAAAGAAAAAGGACTATACAGACAGAGCAAAGAATACTTGAGCATATAGCATGCTGCTAAGAAAAATAAAAGTTCTGCTACTAACAATAACAAAATTTAAAAATTAAATATTTGCCAAGGTATAAAGACTGAGAAATTAACTGAATGAAAGATAGTAAAGTCTAGGAGCTGAAAAGATGGCTCGGCAACTAAGAGCTCCTGCTGTTCTGCAGAGGACCACAATTAGGTTCCCAACACCCACATTAGGCAGCTGAAACAACCTGTAACCACAGCTCCAAAGAATCTGACACTCTCTTCTTACCTCTGAGGGCAACTAAACATACAAGCACAGGAAAACAGACAATTAAATAAATATATTTTAAAAAACATCATTTTAAAGTCTATCCTGAAAACTATCAAACACGCTTAGAAGAAGACATAATTATTATTTATGCAGATTAAATGTCTTCTGTGGAGAAGCCATTTCCTCCTCTGGGCAGCGAGAGTGCAGAAGGTTCTCCAGCATCATCTTACATACAACGCCCCATTAACCAACAACAAGCAACTCAAGCACCCTTCTGAGTACCTTGAGAGATGAAACTATGGTGGCAATATTTTCCTAGTGTTCTCTGAGTTACTTGAAACCCATTCTAGGATTCAGGACCTTATACACTGCCTCAAACAGTAAGAGTATTCAGATCTCTCCTATCGAGGCACATCCATGGCTTGTGTCTGAGAAGTTTCACTCATCTAACACTCAAAATGAGAAACCACAGAGTCAGCCAGACCGCTTGTGAAAGCACAGGGATACCTGGTAACTGGTTCGTCCCTGAGACCTCAAGAGACTGCAGGGCAGGCAGGGTGAGAAGCAGCTCCTGTTCTGCTGTGCTGAGCTCCAGCCTGCACAGGGAACACTTGGTGACAGAGGTCTTATTCAGCTCCAGAGCTGGGTGGATGCTTTCAAGAAAGCCATTGCTGTTGGACAAGCAGAGCTCAATATTCTGTGAAGCTGAGAAGACTTCCATTAGGACCTGGAGCAGTGCTTGGTCTGCTGGGCCCATCTCAGCCACTGCAACTTCCAACCTAGGGATCTTGTGTGGCTTGGGTGACAGTTTCCAATAGCCAGAATTTATTTTGGGTAGATGGCTACGTTGGTTATTCATTTTATTGAAAAAACTGTATACATTCTCTTGATTTTTAGCTAAATTTTCTGCCCATTCCTTCATATGTACAAAGGCAGATGCATAGTCCTCATCTATAGTTGGTGGCTGTAATGTTTCATAACACTTTTTCATGACTGAATAACCTACATTAGGTGACATTTTATTTCCATTCATGGAGACTTTTATACTTGCCAACAGTAATAGGCTTTCTGGGTGGTCCCTAAAGTACTGGAAATTCAATACTTTTAAAGCCAGTTTTCTCCCTCGAAGGAATTGCAAAATCAATGGAGAACATGCAGAAACTGTGTTGCTTTCATAAGCAAAGTTTAGAGCAAGTCTCAATAAATTTTCTGAAAAATTTGAAGACAAAGCTTCAGGAGAAAAGTGCCACAATTCTTTAATTGACTGTGTTATAAAAGAAGGTTCTGCTCCATGCTTTACATGATCCTCTTCTTCAGACATGTTCTCCAGCGACTCTTTCTCATCCACCAACTGAAGCAAATGAGACACAACTTCTGGCCCTGCCTTTGATGAAGGGTGGCTGGAGACATACTTCAAAAAGTTGTTGTAGGTGGTCAGAGCCTTCAAGGGTGAGTTAATTTGTCTCAAATAATGAATTCCCAGGTCTTGCTCTTCCTGCCTGTCTGAACCCAGGAGTTGAGTCAGCCTCATGGCAGCAAGAAATTCTTGGAAAAGAGGACTTAAAAACCGGTAGACTGGTCTCAGTCTCTGGGCAGTGAATTTGCTCATCAAGCAGGCAGTCAGGTCTTCATCTTCATCCACACCAGCCTCTGTGAGGTCATCATTGTTGAACTCAAAGCATGAAGAAAAACGCCCTCTCAATGCCAGCTGCCCACATGAGGACACAGTGGCCTTGAGGGCCTCAGCTGCAGCTTTGTACTTTAAGGACAGGTACTTCATATAGGACTTGAAAACTGCCACATCATGAAAGGGCTGGTCAGAAGGATTTTGAAACAAGTCAGTACAGACTGCTGCTACGAAGAGAGGAGTTTTGTGAATTCCCCTTAAATCCTCATTCTTTCCGAAATAAACCATAAACTCTTGCAGAAGTGTTATACTCTGTGACAAGACCTTCCTTAACACAGAGACTGTATTATAGAAAGGAAATTCTTTGATCTCTAGAACTGTATCCAGGTGTGGACGGATGGACTTGGCCCTGTTTGTATGGACAGCGATCAATAAGCAGGTTCGTGACAAGTAGTTTTTTGTAATCAGTGTCTCTAGGGCTTGGGGGAGTGAGTCCATCCCATTATAGTCATCCAACAGGAACAGCACCTGGTGTTTTAACTGCTGGATGCTGCTGCTTAGGCATGCTTCATTAACACAGCCTCCTGCCTCTAGAAGTTGGGCACAGATGATGCTGGCCAGACCCTGGTCTGGTCTGGTGGAACTAAGGGAGAGGTAGAAGACCAGCTGGAACCTGTTCAACAGGGGACAGCACCCTGATGCCCAGAGAAAAGCTATTTTCTTCAGGAAGGTTGTCTTCCCACTGCCAGCTTCCCCCTCCACACACATGACTGAGCTGAGATTAGCAAAGACCTCTGGGATTGTCAGGGCCCCTTGCACTGGCCTGCTGATGTGCTTTGCAATGATGGACACATCACAGCCAAGCAAGTGGTCAGTGCCTTGGCTAGAGCACACCTCTGGCAAATTCATGTGGCGGAAAGTGGCTTTGGTGTAGGCGCCTCGCAGCTGCTCACTCAGACTCTTTGCCTCTTGAAACCACTGGGCTTCCCTCAGAGCCAAGCCTGTGGAGAGAAGGGAGGCAGAGGAAGATGTACCTTCACACCTCTTTGATTGCTTTGCTTGTCTGCTAAGAGTGGATTAGGACTCTCCTCTCCTTCCCATGACCCCCCTCCATACCCTAAGACCCTCTCATCTTTCCATAGCATCAGTGTGGGGTACTATGTCTATTCCTCTCATTTGACAGGGACTTGGATATCCTGGCACCATAATTTCCCTTTAGGATCTCAGGAGACCAGCCTGCTGCATGATGCCTTTAACACTGGCTGCTTTGGATCTGGCATGAGGACTGGTGTCTGTAGTCCTGCATTCAGCCTCAAGATGCCATAGGAGCGCTCTCTCACCCACAGCTCCCTTCACCTCAGTGCTCTCCTCTAGGAGCTCCTTGGACAATTATAAACACACTTTCCTGTCCAAAGCCCATGTACAAATACACAGAATCCCATGTGCTTTCAAGTTCTCACCGGCCTTGGTGGGATGAACTGGGTCCTCCTGATTACTTTCACTTGTGATTTCCTCGAAAGAGAAATCCTTTATTAAATTAAAATTTGCATGATAGTGAGACATTATGTTATCATTGAGAACCCAATGTCTTCTAGACTTCACTATGTTTGTGGCATGTATCTTACCAACTGAACAACATTTCTAGCCCTTGCAATGTCATTTTGAAATTCGCAAATACTGTACACATATCACTTCATCCCAGAGTTGATTATATTTTCAGTTTTCAACCTCTTTTCTTCATTTTTTTCTGGTTTGTTTGCTGTCGGGTTTTTTGTTTTGTTTTGTTTTTAGAGATGGGGTTTTATAGTATAATCCAGGCTGATCCTGAACTCACAGCCATCTCCTTGCCTCAGCTTCCAGAATGCTATATTGTAGACATGAGCCATGATTCCCAGATTTGCTTTTGCTTTGTGGGAAGGCAATCATAGCACACCTACCAAACAACTGCAGCATGCAGCAGTTGGTATGCCCATTGAATTCGTAGTTGTGTCTTCTGTTGCAAAAATAGATTTCCTGATTTACTACTTGGCATTTGGTTTGGCTCACAAAGCATATTCATGGGCCAGAAATATGTCTCAGTCCTAGAGTGCTTGCCTAGCAAAAAAGGGTCTTGGTTTAAATACAAGAAACAACATCAAAAGTCAAATCAGCTGGACATGGGTGCAGACAGTTGGAACCATAGCATTTTTAAGGCCAAGGCAGAGATCAAAAGTTCCAGGTCAGGTTTGGCTACACAGAAAATTCAAGATCAGCCTAAGCTGAAAATCTGAAAATCTGTCTCAAGCAAAAGTCCAACTAAAAAAAATGACACATTTGTTTAAGGTTCTAAAGTTCTAGCAGAAAGTCGAGCCTACTGCCCTGCAGGAAAAGGGCAGATGGACTGTTTAGTCTACGTTTTAATCAAGTCGAAATCTAAAAGGGTCTCAAGCGTCTGAATCTTCTGGGAGAAGGGCTCATTGTTCAGTGTGAAGCCCCATTTATAGCTATCATGTGACAGTTGCTTCTTAGATTCTCATGGACTGTATTTAATTATGATATATTTACAGTTGACAATCACAGATCAACCCCACAATGATGTGTTGCTGAGTCAGAGAAGGGGCAGGGCTCATTACCATGGCTTCAAGAAGTGCATGGTGGCTCTCAAGGGCTGGAATCACTTCTGCAGAGGACTTCAAGTTTTGAAGAAATACACAACTATGCAAAGAAGATAAAAGTCATGAAATGGTTCCATGCAGTTAAGTGTCTGTATTAGGTTTATGGAGAACATGAAGATTCAGGACCAGGAGTGAAACAGAAAGTGAACATTTTCAGTGACTCTGTCAGTCTTGCATCCTGTATAACCTTCAGTTTCTGGGTCCCAATAACGATGCATGTGGTTTGTAAAGTAATGGTGAGGATATTGGGGGAGTGTGTTGGGGTGAGAACAGAGTTAGTGCCTGTCCGTGAAACCACCTAAAACAATCAGAAAGAATAGAAAATAGTGACACAGCACTGTGGGTGCAGAGGCAAGAGGATAACTAGGGCTCGCTGGATGCTAACAGGTTCAGAGAGAGACCCTGCTTCAAGGGAACAAGAGGTTGACATAAAGGAGAGGAGAATCCCTGTCTCCCTTTGGCCCCATGTAGAACACACATTGCACACACAAACAAACATTACCTAAGTGAAAAAGGTAAAAATAAATAAAAATTCACAGATTAAAATATGACAAAACTCTATAGAGTCATGGAAAAAGAACAACAAGGGACATTAAAAGATACTAAACAAAGTGTACAATTAAGAATTTAGTTAACAGTAATTTTTAACCATTTCAACTTTTGTCAAACTGTCAGAAACAAACCCACAAGATCCAAGTGTGCCAACTACATGAAATTCACTTTAAGATAAAAACATAGATATCACACAAATAAAATTTTTGAGTAGATATCCAGAGTTTAGAGATGGCACAGTTGGCAAATGCTTGCTGGGCAAACATGGAGACTGGGCTCAGAGCTCCAGCACCTGTGTAATAGCGAGGCAATAGGGACAGTGTAAACTTAGTGCCTGAGAAGGAGAGACAGAAAGACCGAAGGGGCTCACTAACCAGCCAGTAAGTCTCATTGGCCAGCTCCAGGCTTACTGAGAGACCTGTCTCACAAAATAAGTTGGACAGAACTACAGACCTATTTCTGAATACACAGAGCATGTTGCTTTCAGGATAGAGAGGAGCTGACTCAGAATTTCCTCCCTGCTGTCTCCCTGTCACAGTACTGGAAGAGGTTTTTCAGTCTGCTGATGGAGGAAGGCCACCTGCATTCTACAACATCACCATCATGCCAGACAAGATGAGGCCAACGGTGAAGAGTGGCCTGAATCTTTGGGGATAACCAACTGCTTTTGAATTGGACTTGAGGCTGTTTCACAGATGCTCTGAACCTGGTCAATCTTGGTGTGGTGGTGCAGGCCTGTAAATCTCAGCACTTGGGTCTCAAAGACAGGTAGACCTCTGGGTCAAAGGCCAGACTGATCTACATAGCAAAGTCAGAACAGAAAGGGCAACACAGTGAGACCCTATTTCAAAAAGGCAAAAAAAAAAAAAAAAAGAAAGAAAACAAAAACCTAAATTAAATCTGGTCAAAAGCACATGGCCCAAAAACTCTCTAAAGGTCTTAGCAGGGAAGGGTCTAGGAATACTATCTGGCTTAATGGACATCCTGTCAAAATTCCTTCTAAATATTTATGTTCCTATGCAAGGAATGCTGCTGCTTTGATCCTTGGCTACATAAGCTTCTCACTGTAGTAAAGAGAATAATTGGTTATTGAGTGCCATACATGAGATGTCTATGTCAACCTCACACCAAGGCTCTGGGAGCATCTGATGGCACAGCCATATCCATTGGAAATAGCAAAAGTCATGAAGCCTGCACAGCTGTTTGACACAGCTCTAGCAAAGAAGAGCCAAATGCTGCAATCATTTTCATTCTTTCCCTCTTTTGTAGGTTTTTAGGATAAATGTGTTTTATTGGGGGGGAGAATCCTTTCTGCATTATGATTTTTTCTGTCTTTTCCTGAGAAAATTATGTCAGAGTTATTTCCATTTAGGAAAAATAACATTATTTGGCCACTGTTTTGAAGATTTCCTTATGCTTTGGAGATCACTGAGCACAGATTAGCACATAAACTAGCAATTCTTTTATGAGGCCATTACTACAGGAATCTTTTGTGGATATCTGCCTTTAAGCAAACTCAAACAGTATGATTGGTATAGGGGAAACAAAGATAGCTGACAAGCTCTGACTGGCCAGAATACCAGGTAACAGATCAAGGCCTCCCTTTACAATACACTTAGAACTCTCTGAAAATGTAGTTTAAAGATAGGGGGTCATACAGAGTACACCCCTGGAGGAAGAGAACTCAGTAAATAAGACAGATTGACTAAAATAACTTGTTCCTAGTTTATAGTGTAGATGATGACACAAGTAGTAAAAGGAGTTGTGTATTAATATTTGTTCTTCATTAAAAAGAAAGTTCAGGTGTTTTCTGTTTCTCTGGAGTGCCTTAAATCTACAAGAACCACCAGCCTAAAAGCAGGATGTTATATAAGAAATGTGTTTGCTTTGGATAAGACAATCTTTAGATTCTGTGACTTGGAGTTATAAGGCTTATAATAAAGATAAATTTGCTCTGTTTATATTTTCTAATCATGACTGAAGTTGTAACACTTCATAATGAAAAATCAAACAAATCTTCTGTACTTCTTGGACATGTTAGTCTGTCATTAGTCTGTCTTTGTTTTCTGAAACCTGGGTAATAAAGAAGCAATCTCATTGCTAGTCAATCAGAACTGCAAAATTCCCCTGAGCACCTCTCCTGACTCACTCCTCTCTCCCTCGCCAATTATTTCCTCTGCACACTACTCTCTGTTGCTCTCGTTCATCCATAAGCCCTGATCAAAGTGGCAGAGCTTTCTGAGCCACGGTTTGGAAGCCTGTTCTTTTTTAAAAAGTATTTTATTCTTTGGAAATCACAGATGTGCGTACAATGTATGTGGATTATATCAACCCCCACTGCCTTTCTTCAGTTTCCCCAGACTCCTCCTAAAGTCAGGTCGCCTCCCAGCTTCATATCCTCTTTTAACTGAATTCAATTAGTGCTGCTCATGGGTGAGTGGACACAGGGCCATCCAGCAGAGCTCAGGAAACCTCAAGGCCCAAGGCTGAACAAGTGTCAACAGCTCCCCTCCTACAGGTGGGGCTTGGCTTGGCTGGATTTGGCACAGGCTTGTATGGATAGGCAACCACAGCAACTGTGAGTTACTGAGGGAAGGACCCTGCTGTGCACAAAACAAGACAAACCCAAGCTGTCCTCTACAGCCTCTGGCTCTTCTGACCTCTTGGATCCCTGTTCTGCAATGGCCCCTGAGTTTGGGAGGAGGAAGTGTACCCTCAGAAATGAGCACACCCTGTCACTCACTGTCTCCACTTTGACCTTGTTGTAAGTCTCTGGAATTCTGTTCTTGTTAAGGTCTGAATTTATGTTCATTCCAGACTCCCATTAGCAACTGAGAGCCCTGGGGTGTCCCAGAGAGACACTTGGAAGAAAGGATATGGTCATTGTTGCCAATTGTAAGTTTACATCTTGCTGTTGTCTATCTAAAAAAAAGCTGGGGCTAAAGAGATGGCTCAGTGTTCAAGAGCTCTGGCTGCCCTTCCAGAAAGCCAGAGCTCAATTCTCAGCACCCACATGGCAGCTCATAACTGTCTATAACTCCTGCTCCATGGGATCTGACTTCCTCACACATGCAGACAAAACACCAATGTATAAAATAAAAATGAATAAGGTAAAACAAAACAAAACTTGGGTGTGGTGGAACATGCCTGTCATCCAGCACTTGGGAAGGGGGAGGCGGCAAGATAAGAGTTTAAGGCCATCCTCCCTAAACACTGAGTTTGAGGCCATCCCGAGTTATCTGGCACTCTGTCTCAAACACCCCTCTACCAGCTGACCGGCCCCCCAACAAACATAGCAGGCAAGCCAATCAATTATGGTAGCACATGGCTGTGCATCATGAGAGTAAGGCAAGAAGATGTGAGTTCAAGGAAAATCTGAGCTATACTGCAAATCAAGATCAGCTACACATTAAATTTTTAATTTTTTTTTTTTCTGAAACAGGTTTTCTCTGTGTAGCCCTGGATTCCTGGGACTCACTCTGTAGACATACTAGGATTCTGTCTTAAACAATGTGAGGGCTGGAGCAGTAGTTCAGTGGCAAAGTGCTGCTTCTCACTCATGACATTCTGGATTTAACCTTCTGTCCCCTTCCACACACATACACCAGACATAGAACTAAAACAAAAAGAAGCAACAAACAACTGAAGAAGAACAGGCAAAGTTGAAGGTTCATGTAGATGTGTGTGTGCTTTTGTTTGGTAAAAGGACTGTGAACTGAAAATCAGGACTGTGTTTGCCCCTGGATGAGGAGGGCAGCATCCTCAGGACAAGGGAGTGGCAAGGTGGCCTCTGAGGCATTGAGAGACCTTGACTTCTTGACTTTAGCACTCAGCTCCTAGGCTTTATTGTTATTGTCCTTTCAACCAGATACGTAAGTACAGTAGATACGCATTACGTATGCTAGTTTTAATTATAATAAAACAAAGTTTGTTGATAGATTCTAGAATAAGTCTTAAGTACAACCAAAATGTCTCCCAACTTGCCACACAGGGTTTAAGAAGAAGACCCTGACATTCTCAACTATTTTCTACATACTCCTAAAGAAAAAAGAAAAAAAGTGAGGCCTGAAAATGTCTCAGTGGGAGAACAGTCACTACTCCCGTGGAGGACTTAGGCTTGCTTCCCAAAACCCATATCAGGCAGTTCACAGCCTCCTGTAACTCAGTTCTAGGATATTTGATGCCCTTGTTCTGATCTCTGTGGGTACCAGGCATGCAAGCAGTGCACATATATACATGCAGACAAAACACCCAAAAATCAAATACTTTAAAAAGTAACTAAGAGAAAAAGAAAAAAGTGACCACTGCTGTCACTCATCTTCTAACTTCAAAATGAAATGGATTATCTATCTTTGTATTTATTTATTTATTTATGGCAAGGATAAGTCTTGCTATATATCCCTGGGCTGGCACAAAACATATGATTTTAGAAGGAAGAGAACTAAGAAGAGCTATAGAGAGATAAGAGAATGTAATGGGAGGATAGTGGTGAGCATGATTGTAGTAAACTGTAATATATATAATATACGTAAAACATAATGTAAATATATATATATGCAATGTTATTGTATGTATTAATGCACACTAAGAAAACATTTTTAAGGAATATTTTAAGTGATTCAGATACTATTAGCATCCTATCTCAAGTCCAGATGGTTATTGAAACCTTTACATTTAAATGTTAATAATTAAACTTAAATCAATTTAGAACACTTTTAGGTATGTGTTGGATGGAAAGAAAACACACTGGTGGACCTGAACACAGACTGCAGCTGCACCAACAGTTGCAGATTTTCCTGCCTTCCAAGGGAAACCGGATCAAAAGACTCTTATTTCTTAATAACAAGTGCTGGATTTTAAAACAGATCAATGTTAGGGTAATTCATATTAAAGCATTTAATATAAAACAAAACGAGGTTTTTCTTCATTCAGCTTCCTGAGAGCTAGGAAGTCATGTGTCAACCACCTTGCCCAGAAATACCCACTTTTCAATCTGCACATATTGATATTTATCTTTGAAAATTCTAATTACTACATAATAACAAATTTCATTTTGCAAGTGGACCTTTCTATGGTTTTCTTATGTAGAAGAGGAATAAAAATACATTTGAAGATTTGTGGAGAGCTGAGAGAATGCAATCGCCATTACGAGATGGCGCCGACATCCAGCTCTGGCCCTAATGAACAATAATAGAGTGCGTGTGCAAGTTGCAAAAGCGCGCCAAGTCACTGTCTAGCCCGGGGACGTTACTTCCCAGTCCGGGGAGCCACACGGGGCAATGGGCAAGCAGCCAACCAGCGGAGTACACGCCGCCATAGGGTGTATTTAAGCAGCACCATTCTGGTGGTTATCGTCTTCCTCTATTCATTGTAATAAATGCTTGCTGCAGAAGGATCCTTGTGTCCGCGTGCATTCTTGCTGGCGAGACAATTATGCGGGTCACAACTGGTGCCGAAGCCCCGGGACGCCGGGCAGCCTTTGATTGCCAGCCCTGAGGAGACCCCTCGCGGGGAGGATTCAGAACTGCAGCACCAAAGGGTAAGTTCTGAGAGGCAGCTCATCTTAGAGAGATATCGCCCCATTTAATTGTCCCAGTTGCTCTTGCGTTTGTTTTGATGGCTTTAGCGATTTTTCTTTTGGTATTCATTTTGTTTCCATAAAGACTGGTGCTAAAGTGTTTTGTCTCTGTGGGACATCGTTAGACTGACGTACATAAGCCGCAGTGTCCCCTCCCTGTGTCAGTTTCTCTCGTAGATAAGGGAGCAACATGGGAGCTTCACATTCGGTGATCACGGCGCTTCAGTTGCTTTTAAAACAGCATAAATTAAAGCTTTCAAAAAGAACGTTGAAAGGGTTTATTATGGAAATTGATCGCATCGCTCCCTGGTTTGCATGTTCAGGGTCGCTGACGCTTGCTTCCTGGGATAAGCTAGAAGCTGATTTATGGAGGGCAGAAGAAAATGGAAAGCTAAAAGCTGGAGCTAGGTCATTGTGGATTTTAGTAAAATCTTGCTTAGAAGATGAAAAATGCCACCCATCTGTAGCAGCTGGCCAAGGGGTGTTAGAGGAATTACAAGACAGCATGTCAGAAACAGAACGGAATAAAAGGTTGGGGGCCCTTAAGAAAAAAGAAAAAGACGTCTTTAAGAAAAAAGACCCTTCTGCGGATGTTAAAACCGCAGAAGCGAGAAGTAAAGGAAAGGATGCCCTGGGAGAGAAAGGTGAAAAGGGGAGTAAAAATCCAAAAAAAAAGGCCTCTTTATCTGATAAAAGAATTGGAGGCTTTGGGACTTGATAGCTCTGAATCTGAGCAGCTAAATTCCTCCGAAGGGTCAGATTTAGAGGTAGAAGCGGCTCGCTATGAGGAGCAGAGGCACCACCCTGAGGAGCCACTGTTAACACCAGATCGAGAACAAAAGAGGGGAGGAGCTGAAATTCGCGGGGCTTTCTCATTAACCCCTAATGCTCCTCCACCTTATGTTGAGAGACACGGTTTAGATTCCTTCTTTTCAAAAAGGGATAAAAGGAAGCTTTTGCAGGCCTTCCCTGTATTTGAGGCCGCGGAAGGAAACCGTGTTTATGCACCGGTAGAATATCCCCTTGTTAAAGAACTTGCTGAATTGGTTAACAAATATGGGGTAGATGCTAATTTTACGATCATGCTGCTTGAAAGACTTGCTAGCGTGGCCATGACCCCAAATGATTGGCAAAATACCATAAAAGCTGCTCTCCCTAGTATGGGACAGTACTTAGAATGGAAAGCCTTGTGGTATGATGCTTCCAAAACTCAGGCAAGGGCCAATGCCCATGCAGAAGACAATCAGCGGCAATGGACCTTTGATTTGCTAACGGGGCAAGGTCAGTTGGTTCATGATCAGACAAATTATGATTGGGGGGCATATGGTCAGATCTCTGCTGCCGCTATTAAAGCATGGAAAGCCCTTTCAAAGAAGGGCAAGGCCGGAGGACACCTGACAAAGATTATACAAGGCCCTCAGGAGTCATTCACAGATTTTGTTGCCAGAATGACAGAAGCAGCAGGTAGAATATTTGGAGATCCGGAGCGAGTTAGGCCAATGATAGAACAGCTGGTATATGAAAATGCTTCCCCAGAATGTAAGACAGTCATTACTCCTAGAAGGAACAAAGGGCTAACAGATTGGATAAAAGTTTGCCGAGGACTCGGAGGCCCACTTACCAACACCGGCCTGGCGGCAGCCATAATACAAAGCAAGAACCGCCCAAGTTCTGGAAACAATAAAGTTTGTTTTAATTGTGGCAAAATGGGTCATTTAAAAAGAGACTGTCGTGTGTCTGTGCAAAAGAAAGTTCCTGGACTTTGCCCTAAGTGTAGAAAAGGCAATCACTGGGCTAATGAATGTCGTTCAGTTAGAGATATTCAGGGAAAACTTATCCAGCATGAAACCCCCCCTAATGAGAGGAATGAGAATATTCCAAAAAACGGGTCTCAGGGCCCCAAGTCTCAGGGCCCCAACAAATATGGGACACAGGCAGACAACAGGAGGGTTTATCCAGCTGTAGAGCAACAAGAGGATCAGCAGGGCTGGACCTCCGTTCCACCTCCCAATTCTTATTAATGCCACACATGGGGGTGCGACCTGTCCTAGTGGAGTTTGAAGGCCCCCTGCCTGAAGGAAGTGTCGGTCTTATTTTGGGTCGCTCCTCTCTCACTTTAAAAGGACTTATGGTCCATCCTGGAATATTAGATCAGGATTTTACGGGACAGCTCCAGGTGCTTTGTTCCTGCCCCCAAGGCGTATTTTCTATTTCTCCTGGAGATAGGATTGCTCAATTAGTCCTCCTCCCAAGCCTTCATGACTGTTTTCCATCTACCGGAACACCAAGGGGCACAAAAGGACTCGGTTCCACAGGAACAGATTTTGCTCATTTGGGAGTTGATCTTAAAACTATACCTACCCTACAACTACAACTAGAAAGGAAAAGTTTTACTGGTATTTTGGACACAGGGGCTGATAAAAGCATTCTCTCTTCCACCTGGTGGCCTAAGGCGTGGCCTGTTACACAATCATCCCACTCCTTACAAGGGTTGGGATATGAGGCCAGCCCTGCGGTTAGTTCACGTTCCTTGATGTGGCAAGCACCGGAAGGTCAAACAGGAAGTTTCATACCATATGTTCTTCCTCTCCCTGTCAATCTCTGGGGAAGAGATATTTTGCAGGATTTAGGATTGGCATTGACCAATGAGTACTCTCAACTAGCGGTTGATATAATGAAAAGGATGGGTTATAAGGAAGGAAAAGGCCTTGGTAAACAGGAACAAGGGAGATTACACCCGATTTCACAGGAAAGTAATACAGGGAAACAAGGCCTGGGTTTTCATTAGCTGCCATTGAGGGTTCCATGCCCATATCTTGGCTCACAGAGGAAGCCGTATGGGTTCCTCAATGGCCCCTTTCCTCTGAAAAGCTGGAAGCCGCTACAAGGCTGGTTAAAGAACAGGTACAGCTTGGTCATTTAGAACCATCTACTTCCCCCTGGAATACACCCATTTTTTGTTATAAAAAAGAAATCAGGAAAATGGAGGCTTCTCCATGATTTGAGGGCTATTAATACACAGATGCGATTATTTGGAACAGTGCAATGAGGCTTGCCTCTGCTTTCAGCCCTGCCTAAGCAATGGAGAATTATAATAATAGACATCAAGGATTGTTTTTTTCTCCATTCCATTGTGCCCACGAGACAGACAGAGATTTGCCTTTACCCTACCTGCTGTTAATCATCGTGAGCCAGACAAAAGATATTAATGGAGAGTTCTACCTCAAGGCATGGCTAATAGCCCCACCATGTGTCAATTGTATGTGCAGATGGCTCTTGAACCAGTTAGACAGCAATTTCCTTCCTTGTTACTGATTCACTATATGGATGATATTCTCTTGTGCCATGAGGAGTTAGCCATCTTGCAAGATGCGTATCCTTTGTTGCAAAAAACCCTGCAACAATGGGGATTGCATATTGCCACTGAAAAGGTCCAAATTTCAGAAGTAGGTTCCTTTCTAGGGACTGTTATTTATCCGGAACGAATAGTTCCTCAGAAAATAGAAATTCGCAGGGATCATTTGCATACCTTAAATGATTTTCAAAAGTTATTAGGTGATATAAATTGGCTTAGGCCATTTTTAAAGATTCCTTCTGCTGAATTAAAACCCCTATTTGATATTTTGGAAGGGGATGCTCATATTTCTTCACCCAGAGCCTTAACACCGGCTGCAAGCCGCGCCCTGCAAGTGGTAGAAGACGCTTTACAAGATGCCCAATTAAAACGTGTAGATGAAACTAAGACCTTTGACCTGTGTGTCATTAAAACTAAACATTTACCAACTGCTGTATTATGGCAAGATGGACCCTTATTGTGGGTTCATCCCAATGCTTCTCCTGCAAAAATTATTGAATGGTATCCAGATGCAGTTGCTCAACTTGCACTTCGTGGGTTAAAAGCAGCCATTACATACTTTGGGAAGGAGCCAAAGTTCTTAATAGTGCCTTATACAGCTCATCAAGTTCAGGTATTGACTGCTACCTCTGATACTTGGGCGGTGCTAGTTACCTCCTTTAGTGGTTTGATTGATAATCATTATCCTCGACACCCTGTTTTGCAATTTGCTTTAACTCAAGAGGTAGTCTTCCCGCATGTAACGTCCCAGGAACCACTTCGGGATAGACTGGTAGTTTATACAGATGGGTCAAAAACAGGAGTAGGAGCTTATGTCGTTAATAATAAAGTTGTTTCTAAGCAATATCATGAGACCTCGCCTCAAATTTTAGAATGTTTAGTAGTGCTAAAAGTTTTGGAAAAATTTCCAGGTCCCTTAAATATTGTTTCTGATTCTAGTTGTGTGGTAAATGCAACCAAAATCTTAGAGGCTGCTGGATTGAATAAAGCATCTAGCAAGCTTGCAAAATTTTTTCAAAGGATTCAGTTTGCCTTAATTACCAGAAGATCCCCTGTTTTTATTACACATATTAGGGCTCATTCCGGTCTACCGGGGCCCATGTCCCATGGAAATGACCTGCCAGATGGAGCCACAAAGATGATTGCATTTGCCCTCCTTTCAAATTTAGAATTGGCTAAGGAGTTTCATAAAAAATTTCATGTTACAGCTGAGACATTGCATCATCGATTTGACATAACTAGAAAAGAAGCTAGAGATATTGTTACCCAATGTCAAAATTGCTGTCAGTTTTTACCTGTGCCTCATGTTGGGATTAATCCCAGAGGAATCCGTCCGCTACAGATGTGGCAAATGGATGTTACTCAGATTTCATCTTTTGGCAAACTACAATATTTACATGTTTCCATTGATACTTGCTCTGGAGTTATGTTTGCTTCTACCCTGACTGGAGAAAAGGCAGCCCATGTTATTCAACATTGCTTGGAGGCATGGAGTGCTTGGGGAAAGCCCAAAATTCTAAAAACTGATAATGGGCCAGCCTATACTTCTCAAAAATTTGGACAGTTTTGTCATCAAATGGGAGTGACCCACCTAATGGGTCTCCCATATAACCCTCAAGGACAGGGTATTATTGAACGTGCTCATCGAACTCTAAAATCCTACTTAATAAAACAAAAAGGGGGAGTTGAGGAGGCTCTGCCCTCAGTGCCACGAGTGACTGTTTCCTTGGCACTCTTTACTCTCAATTTTTTAAAGTTGGACAGTCAGGGCCACTCGGTGGCTGATCGTCACTGCTTAGAGCCTGATAGGCCTAAGGAAATGGTCAAAAGGAAGGATGTCTTGACTGGTCAGAGGAAAGGCCCGGATCCTATTTTAATAAGATCCAGGGAAGCTGTCTGTGTTTTCCCACAGGAAGAAAACAATCCATTCTGGGTACCGGAGCACCTCACGCGAAAGCTCGCGGCAGCTGAAGATGATCCTCCAATGAATATACCTGCAACTAATTTCAGTTCTTGCTTGGATCCTTCTAAATCAGGTTCCTAGTATTGTGGGGGTACAACGTTGGGCCATTTTGTCTGCAGTCCCGAAGCCTATGCCGGTCAGACATAATTCATTGACTTTCCCAAAATTCTTCTCATCCAATAAAGATTTAGGCCTGCCTTATTTGCCTTATGATGAGACTGAGGCATCATTAGGGGAAAGCCATGACTTTCCAGAAGCTGGCTCCCTTTGCTTTCAAATCGAGGATTCCATAGGAGATTGTGTTCGGCTTACCAAAAGGATTCTTGGGTCATTTGGCTATAAGGATTGGGATTGGGAAGTTATGTCCCAAAAGGAAAGGGGTAGTAAGGACGCCATCGATATCTATTATACCTTTTCGCATAAGGTCACCTGGATAAACGGTTCCTTTTTAGGACCAAATTTTTTAGATAAAGATAGACCTCTTCAACCTAGGGTGGCCCCTTCATGTGCATGGGAAGATGATGAGTCTATCCCTCCATGGTCCGACTGCCAGTCGTGCTTTACTCAATGGGCTGACAAAAATAAAACCTTTTCCTTTTCCCCAAATATGTTGATGGATCCTACAAAAAGTTCGGTAATGAAAAAGGGGCTCTTTATACAACATCGAGATATGGCCCCTTTTTATAAATGGGTACTTTGTGGGATAAATGGTAGTTGTACGGACCTCAATCCTCTGGGATTCATTAGTGGTGGTACTGTAGGGAAATCGATCGTCATGGGCGCCCTAAATGGTACTGAGATAAAAAAAAAAAGTTTATGGAAATGGTGAATGTGACAAGGCAAATTACCCATTGGAATAGAACCATTACAAATCAGACGGCTTTTCCACCTAGTCCTGTCTGTGTTTATCCCCCTTTTTTACTTGTTTTGTCCAATAATTCTTTTAGAAATTGTACCAATGAGACATGCTGGATGTCGCAATGTTGGAATGCCAGGCGTTACACTCATGCCCTGGTTGTTAGAGTCCCGCAGTGGATCCCAATCCCTGTGGAGACTCCATCCACCCTCTCCCTGTTTAGACAGAAGAGAGATTTTGGCATCACCGCAGCCATTGTTACTGCCATCGCTGTCAGTGCAGCTGCTGCCACTGCAGCCGGCTTGGCAATGGCAAATTCAGTCCAAACAAGCACAACAGTAAATCAATTGTCAGCAGGTGTGGCTGAAGCCATGAACCTTCATGTATCTGCTAGCGCACAATTAAAAGGTGGATTGATGATTCTTAACCAGCGTCTGGATCTTATGTAAGAAAGAATAGATATTTTATTTCAATTGGCTCAATTAGGATGTGAGAGAAAAATAGGAGCACTCTGTATTACCAGTGTACAATATGAAAATCTTACACAAGCCACTAATTTGTCCAGGAAATTGTCCTTATATCTTGCAGGAAACTGGTCAGAAGGATTTGAAGAAACGCTTGAAGAGCTAAGGGCAGCGGTGGTGACCATTAATTCTACTCGAGTGGATTTATCGCTCACAGATGGCTTATTATCCTGGGCTTCTTCCGCCTTTTCTTATTTTAAGGAATGGGTGGGTGTTGGAATGTTTGGTGCAGCCCTATGTTGTGGCTTAGTGTTCTTACTTTGGTTGGTCTGCAAGCTCAAAGCCCAACAACAACATGACAAGGTCGCGATCGCGCAAGCACTTGTGGCCTTGGAACAAGGATCATCTCCCAAAATTTGGTTATCCACGTTAAAAAATTAAAACAGACTGTGACACTCAGTCGATGCACCTCAGGGGTTTTACCCATTGCACTGAGTCGATGAGTGATCCAAGTCACAATGTTGCCTTTGCCTAAGCAGCTATGGTACCTAGATAGGAGGATGACAGCCCTTGCACTCCCTGAAATTTTATTCCATTGCACGGGAATGGGTGTCACCTCCATTTTTAATCTTCTCCCTTAGCCCCTGCACCCAGAGGACTTGTCTCCATTGCACCTGGTGGGGTAAGGGAGTAATCTAAAGCTCTTGATTGCTTACTCCCCAAAGAAGGAGTTCGCTTGATCAAGCTTAGGGCTCTCTTGTGCTGTGCTTATAAGGCTTTAAGGCAGTTTTCATTTATTAAAACAAAAAGGGGAAATGTGGAGAGCAGAGAGAATGCAATCGCCATTACGAGATGGCGCCGACATCCGGCTCTGGCCCTAATGAACAATAATAGAGTGCGTGTGCAAGTTGCAAAAGCGTGCCAAGCCACTGTCCAGCCCGGGGGCGTTACTGCCCAGTCCGGGGCGTCACACGGGGCAATGGGCAAGCAGCCAACGAGCGGAGTACACGCCGCCATAGGGTGTATTTAAGCAGCACCATTCTGGCGGTTATCGTCTTCCTCTATTCATTGTAATAAACACTTGCTGCAGAAGGATCCTTGTGTCTGTGTGTGTTCTTGCTGGCGAGACAATTACGCGGGTCACAAAGATTGACAGAAAAGGGGTGAGAGTAGCTCTATTGTAAAGTGATTGCCTGGTGTACTCAAACCAGTGCTTCTACCACCAACACTGGAAAAAGAAAACCACTGGGGAAATCTTAGACATTAGAAATATAAAACCATAAAGCATTCTAAAAGGAGGTGAAAAGAAAAACTAGTTTGTACTCAAAAGAATCAGAAGGGCCTAGAACTGGCAGACATGATGTGGCCTCTGCAGTGGGCTTAGGTGGCTGAGGCGGGAGGATCACGAAATCAAGTCCTACTAGATAGAATTGTTATGACAGTCTGTGCTACACAGATCCTGTTTTTAAAAGTGTGTACATAGATCCAACAAAAACTAAGATCTTACTATAATGAGAAAAAAAGCTAGACAGGGAGAGTATCAAGGGGGGAAAGGAATGAAGATAGAAGAATGAGCCCTTCACAGTAGGAACCAAAGAGTGAGCAGATACTACCTACCCACAGATAACAAACCTGGGCAGTGAGGGAATAACAGATAAAGTGAGTTTAAAGTCAAGAGAATTCACTTTGCTCACTTTGGGAAAAACTTGGTGTGGTCTGCTAAAGGGTCGTCACCTTCCTCCCACTTCTCCATACATCCTCCACAGGAAAAACACCGGACAAGGTCCTTTTTGCCTAGGAAAAGGAGATGGGGTCAGCTCAACAGCACATACACCTGTCAACTCGTGAATTCGACTCCAGATTTCACTAGTGAAATCCTGCTTGCTCCTCCAGTTGGATTATGTGGCAATACCACGCACAGGAGGCAAAAGTTCACACAGGACTCTTGGTCCTTCCGTGGTCTGGTCAGCAACAGTCAGCAACAGTCGCTGAAGGTTCCTGTGCACCGTGTGCTTTGATGAAACCTCTCCCAAACCATCATCCTGAAAGATTTGCCATCAGGATCTAGAGTAGGAGCTCCGTGAGAGCAGAGATTTCTGTCTGTTCTGGACAATGATGACATATGGGACATTCACAGACATAGGCAACCAACAAGCAATTGCTTACTGAGTAAATCAGAAGAATATACTTGTATCTGGGGCAGGATGGAAGAGCAAACTTAGAAGCCTCTATGCAAGGCAGGTTATGAAGAATCCCTGTCTCTCCTCACATTATTGCCAGCTCTACTCCTCTAGAAATAGGAGCACATCATTTGTGACACTCAGGCAAGGCTGGCAAGAGAAGACAATGCGTTAAGACCAGGTGGTGAGTTTAGTGCCAGTAGAATAGGCCTGTCAGATGAAGTGACCTCAGGATCCCCAAGCTCAGAGGCTGAGCACCAAGGGAACTATGGAAAACTGAAGGTCTTATGAGGCCCCAAAGAGATCTATGACAAACGAAAATAAAGAAAAGTGCAATTCCAGGATTAGATATGTGGCAGACACAAAATTCTGAGTCAGATGCTAAAGAGATGCTCAGCATAAAGAGCACTGGCTGCTCTTGCAAAGGAGTAAGGTTTGTTTCCAGCACCACATGCTGGCACACAGCAACTATACCTCCAGTTCCAGGATCCAACACCCTGTCTAGCCTCTGAGGGCACCAGGCAGGCATGTGGCACCCATACTTCCATTCAGGCAACACTCACACACAGAAACATACAAATAAAGGGGAAAAACCTGACTGACCTGTGTAAAAAAGGCCTGCTTTGACAAGAGCTTCAACAGCCACAGGTGACTTGTGGGGCCAGTTCTTAAAAGTCTCCTTCCTCAAGTCTTCATTAGCAAAGACGCTGTCATTGCAGTAAGCTTGGGGAAAAGATGTGGGTGAGAAGAGCAGGCTTTGATAACAAAGTTCAAGTTAGGTGTGTGTATAGGTGGGAATGATGTCATGATCTGTACTTGTGTCAGAATAATTGAGGGTGGTTAGAAGAGCGGGAAGAAATAAGAGGTACAAGAAAGACCATGTTAGAACTGCTGGAGCAGAATGGCAAACACTGGGGTATTCCATTCATTCTATTAATTTCTGTGCATGGTCACTGTGTTAAAGTGTAACTTAAGACTATTCTTTGGTCATCTAGAATCAGGATACAACAAAATCAAGACAGGATTCCAGTTTTCAGGTCAGTGTGAAGATTTGAGAAAGGTCATTTCTTCTGTGGCTTTCTTAAAAACAGTCATTTTGATGGCTTGCTCTTTGAGATCACCACACTGGGAAGATCACTCATCCTGGCTCTGGGCCACTGGTCTTCTCCACACTGTGAAGACTTGAAAATTAAACTGTCCCAACCTTGGTCTGACAAGTTTCTCAAGATGAAAGCCTGCTGTGTTCACACATAATCCTAGATTCCCCCTTTTTTTTCCTTTTGCTTTAAGTATTTCTTTGGCATTTGGAATACTACACTTTAATTTAAACAGAAAAATATTTTTAGAGTCTAAAACTTTTTATTTCATTGACTTTTGACTTCTATTAAGCCACAATGTCATAGCAAATAAATTCTGTTTTTCTTTTTTTTCAACAATGTATCCTATGTATATATTTTTTAAATTTTATTAATTACATTTTATTCACTTTGTATTCCTCCCTTGAACCCCACCCTCCTCCCCTCCCAATCCCACCTTCCCTCCCCCTTCTCATGCCCCACTCATGCCCTTCCCCAAGTCCACTGATAGGGGAGGTCTTCCTCTCCTTCCTTCTGATCCTAGTCTATCAGATCTCATCAGGAGTGGCTGCATTGTCTTCCTCTGTGGCCTGGTAAGGATGCTCACCACTCAGGGGAAGGTGATCAAAGAGCACCTACTAAAATCTGCACACCTAAAGAAACTAATCAAGAGGTAGGACTCTGGCTATAATGCTCAATCTCCATCCCGAAAGGCAAAGAGGATGGATATCAGAAAAAGAAGAAAACAGAAAACAAGTTAGGAGCCTGCCACAGAGGGCCTCTGAAAGGCTCTGCCCTGCAGACTATCAAAGCAGATGCTGAGACTTATGGCTAACTGTTGGGCAGAGTGCATGCAATCTTATGAAAGAAGTGGGAAATAGTAAGATCTGGAGAGGACAGGAACTCCACGAGGAGAGCAACAGAACCAAAAAATCTGAGCACAGGGGTCTTTCCTATGACTCATACTCCAACCAAGTACCATGCATGGAGATAACCTAGAACCCCTGCACAGATGTAGCCCATGGCAGTTCACTGTCCAAATGGGTTCCATAGTAATGGGAACAGGGACTGCCTCTGACATGAACTGATTGGCCTGCTCTACTGTTTTTCTTAGTTATCACAGGTATTTTTCTCTGGTTGGAGCTGGCTGGCACTTGTGTTTCTTTGGCTTCCTTCTTTATCTGATCATTTCCTTCACCTATATTAGGAAGCTGTCTCAGGACTTAGAGTTCTGTGTGTGTTCATGTGTGTGCAGGTATACGTGCAGGTATATTGTTCAGATATCTGTGGAAGTCAGAGGACAACCTTCACTGTGTCTCCCTTGTTGTGAGGGGCTTTCACTTCTCTGGTGTGGTTGAAGATCCCCAGGATTCCATCTTTCCCTGCTTCCCCAGCCCTGAGATTACAAATGCACAACAGTAACACCTGGCTTTGTCACATGGTTTCTGGAGACAGAATGCAAAGCTTCGTGTTTGCAAGGAAAGCACCCTGCATGTACTGCCCATCCCTGACCCTTAGAGTTCCTAATCAGATAAATACTTTCAGTCATTTTCTTCCTGCTCATGACTTGCTTCTTTAATAAAAAAAGAGCATGCTGTGTAACACTGTAGACTCTTCCAGTTTTACTGTGGTAGAATTCATGATCACACCTTTTTAACAGCCCATTCCTCATGGTGACAATATCACTTTTTTTGTAGGCTCTTGCATATGTGGCCAAAGAAACAGCTCTGCATTCAAAGACCAAGAGAATAAACATTGTCTGCATCTTCTTTTTCCGTTTGTGTTTGTTATTTAGCAAGTTACTGGAATACAGTGTTTCCAGTGAGAAGGACGCCATCTCTCTCTCTCTCTCTCTCTCTCTCTCTCTCTCTCTCTCTCTCTCTCTCCTCTCTTGCTCTCTTGGTAAATGTGTGTGTGTGTGTGTGTGTGTGTGTGTGTGTGTGTACTCACTTGATTATGAATGTGTGTTGAGTGTTTTGCCTACAGGAAGCATATATGTATACCACAGGTTGGCTGGGGCCCCAGGTGGACAGAGAGGATGTTACATCCCCTTGAGATGAAGTTAGAAATTGTTGTAAGCAACTACCTTGGAGACACTTTGAACTGAAACTGAGTCCTTGGCAAGAACAACAAACACTCATAACATCTGAGGCATCCCTTCACCCTCATGCTCATTTGGGGAAGGAGGCACAATGCTTTGCCATGTAGGCTAAGCTAAGCTATCCTTAAACTCATCATATTTCTGCCTTAGCTTTTTTAGTGCTGGGATTACAGGCATGGACCTCTATACTTGGCCGTAACCTCATTCAGCTTATACTGGCCTCTAACCTGTTATCATAGTCCTACCTGGCCATGGATACCTCATTCCACCTTCCAAGAGCAGGAAATACAGGGAGAAGCACACTCATATGACCATAGAATTCTTATTCTATTATGACTGTTTTCACCTGTCCACTACCCCATGTTCCCATGTCTCTGACCTCTGCTGGGACTGAACTCAGAGCCTGTCCTACTTGCTGTATGGATGCCCTACAACTGAGCTAGATTCCTAACATTAAGATTTTGTTTTCCTTTGGATGTTGGCATGAAACACAAGGACCTTGTTCATTCTAGGCAAGTGAGTAATATCCTTAAGCCTGTCACATCATTTTAATGTGAATATTCCTTAATTGCTTAACAGCACACTATGTCACTTAAGAATGTTTTGGGGACTGGGAATGTAGCTCAGTTGGTAGCATGTTCTCCTAGCTTTCAGGAAGTCCTCAGTTCCATCACCAGCACCCAAGAAGCTCTGTCTCAGCACTCAGCGGGAGAAACAAAAGTTCAAAATTCATTTGCATTTGAGGCCAGCCTGGAACAGGAGAGATGCTCAAAAATGCTTCCAAAACATGTTATCCAAAATGTTAGCTGTTTTAAAGAAGCATCCATGACAGCGCCCACCCTACCACACTTAGCTGTGTTTACCTATGCTAAGCAGTGAGCCAGTTCATGGCTCCACGGTACAGATGCTTGCTGCTGAGCCCCAAAAAACTTTTAATTAATCCCTGGAACCCTCATGGCAGAAGAAGAGAAGCAACTCCTATGTTGTCCTCTGGCTTCCGACCTTCACACATGGACCCACACAAACACATATACATTATGGAAATAACTGAGTGAAAATTGGGTTTTATTTTCCTTTGTTTTAGAGACAGATTTTCTTTGTGTAGACTTGTCTGTCCTGGACTTGCTTTGTAGACCAGCCAGGTTTCAAACTCAAAGATCCACCTGCCTCTGCCTCCCTGAGTGCTGGGATTACAGGCATGTGCCACAGTACTTGGCTGGGTGCCAATTTTTAAAAACTTTACTTTTAAGGATTCACTTATTTTTATTTTTGATGTAGGTGTTCTGTCTGCGTGTTTGGCTGTACCACATGTGTGCAGTAGCCAAGGAGGTCAGAGGACGGTATTGGATCCACTGGAACAAGACTTGCAGAGTTGTCAGCTACTACAGGGTGCTGGGAACATAACCCAAGTCCTTCCCAGGAGCACAAGTACATTAACTGCTCAGCCATCTATCCCAGCCATAAGGTTAAAAAAAACACAAAACAAAACAAAGTAATTCCATGATGGAGAAATCAATTATAAAAATATTTTTTGAAGAAAGTTGATAAGGGCTGAAGAGATGGCTCAGTGGTTAAAAGCATTTTCTACTCTTTTAGGGGACCTGAGTTCGGTTCCCAGCACCCACATCAGACAGCTCACAAATGCCTGTTACTCCACCTGGAAGGGATCTGATGCCCTTTTCTGGCTTCCAAAAGCACCTGTATATGTACAGCGTGTGCACACAGAAAGAGGGAGACAGAGAGACAGAGAGACAGAGAGACAGAGACCGAGATACAGAGAGAGAGAGAGAGAGAGAGAGAGAGAGAGAGAGAGAGAGAGAGAAACACCAAAAGAAAGAACCAAAGAAAGACTTTGGAATGTGCCTGAGGTTTTACCTGATACCATAGGTAATTCTCTTCTGACCCAGGAATTCACAAAATGTTCTCCCTGAGGAAAAGAAATTCAGGTTACTGCCTGATTGGCTGACTTACAAGATATACATCTATCTGTGGCCTGCAACTTAAGGTCTTCCCAAACTGAAGTGAATTTTCATTCGAGCAGCAGAATTTGAGCAAAGCAGCCCTTTAATTTTGGTTTGATTTCTATTGATCTTGTAAACTTTTACGCAGTGCCAAACATCAGTGAAATGGAAGCTTCTCAGGGTCACTCTTACCATACACCCTGCTCAACCACAGAACTGCACTTACACACAGAGGTGTATTTGGACTCATGAGGAACTGAGACATGGGAAGGGAGCCACGATCTCCAACCAAGCAGCTCTCCCTCTGAGAAAACTGCACCCCAACTGTCAGCCCATGCCCTCTGCAGAGGCTGCCTCTCAGTCAGTCAGACAATACAGTCTCCTTTGGCTTCAGTTTGAGGTGGGCTCCCACTGCTTGCCATTAGGAAGTCCTTACTAATTTAAGGGTGTAAATAACCAGGTTCAGGAGCCACATTTGAGTGCCCTCCCTCTGCCATGTACTAGGTCAGAAGATTGAGTCAAACATCCAGATGGAGGCGGCAGGAGGTAGCTAGAGTAGTGAGTGGCCTTACTCAGAGGGAAGATGAAGGAGGCAGCAGAAGCAACCCAAATCCAGCCTGGAAACTGTCTAAGTGGTTCCAGCTTCACAAGACAAGAGTTTTGTTTCCTCTGTGCAGAGAAGAGGCAGGACAAGACAAGAGAAAGGAAGAAAAACATATAGAGTATTTGGGAAAACAAACAAACAAACAAAAATGAACATCACCCTGATGAATCACATATTATTAGGTAACAAACATATGCTATTAGAAATGGCCCTTGTAAATTACCGTTACATGAACAAATCCCTCGTAGCTTTGAATATACTGGGCAATTTCCTCTGACGACTTCTTACTTTGAAGAAATTCACATCTATAATTAAAAATATAATTAAAATATACTCTGAGTTCCTGGAGCTGTACCATTTCCCAGGACGCGCACCAATCTGCAGCCCTAGAGACCAGCACAGATCAGAGAGTAGCAGGTGAAACCTCCTCCACCCTTCCCCATCTACTGGCCTGCCAAAGCCTGCCAGCAATAGTTTTGAGGGCAGCCCAGAGTGCTTGGGCTCCACTTCCCTGTGAGCCCTAAACCTCAGTTTCCTGGGCCTGTGCCATTTCCCAGGAACCACTCCAATCTGTGGCCTTGGAGATCAGCATTGATCAGAGAGCAACATCGAGGATCAGGGAGTAGCAGAACCGAATGGATCAGGGAGGAGTAGGACAACCAGAAGACTGAGGCCATCTGGGACCAAGATTTCCACATATAACTCCAGAGACCTGCTACCATCAGAGACCACCAGGCCTGCTAATACCAAAGTCAACCAAATGACTAAGAATCAGTGCAAGAACACAAGCAACAAATTTCAGGGCTACGTGACATCACCCAAACCCAACTATCCTACCACAGCAAGTCCTGGGGATACTATCACACTAGAAGTACAAGAAAACAATCTTAAATCTGAGGTTGTGAAAACAAATGATTAAGGCCTTAAAAGAACTAAATACATCCCTCAAAGAAATTCAGGAAAATACAATCAAACAGGTAAAGGAATTGAATAAATCCCTCAGAGAAACACAGAAAAAAAAAGCCAAATGGGAGAAGGAAAAGAATAAAACTGTCCAAGACCTAAAAAGGGAAACAGAAGCCATAAGGAAAACACAATCTGAGGCAATCCTGAAGACGGAAAACCTAGGGAAGAGAACAGAAACTACAGACAAAAGCATCACCAACAAAATACAAGAGATGGAAGAGAGATTCTCAGCTGTAAAAGATACTATTGAAGAAATCGATTCATCAGCCAAAGAAAATGTTAAATATAAAACATTCTTGAAACAAAACATCTGTGAAATCTGAGACAATAGCAAAAGACCAACCCGAAGAATAATAGAAATTGAAGGAGAAGACTCCAAGCTCCCTGGCCCAGAAAATATTTTCAACAAAATCATAGAAGAAAACTTCCCCAACCTAAAGAAAGAGGTGCCTATAAATATACAAGCCTACAGAACACCAAATAGACTGGACCAGAAAAAATTTCTCCCATCACATAATAATCAAAACACTAAATGTACAGAACAAAATAAAATATTGAAAGCTGAAAGGGAAAAAGGCCCAATCACATTAAAAGGCAGATTTAATTCCTACCAGAATTAAATCTGACTTCTCACCAGAAACTCTAAATTCAGAAAGAAGGGCTTGAGCAGCTATCTTACAGACACTAAGACACCACATATGTCAGCCGTGACTAATATGTCCAGGAAAACGGTAATCACCATAGAGGGAGAAAGCAAGATATTCTATGAAAAAAAAAAAATTTAAACAATACCTAACCACAAACCCAGCCCTACAGAAGGAAAACTACAGAGGGAAAACTGCAACCCCAGCAGGCTAATCACTCCCAGATAAACACAGGAAACAAATAACCCCACAACAATAAACCAAAACAGGGAAGGGGCACACACACACACACACACACACACACACACACAGCACCACCAACACCACCACCACCAAAACCACCACCACCATCAAAATAATGGGAATCAACAACCAGTGGTCATCAATCTCTCTCAATATCAATGGCCTCAACTCCCTGTTAAACACACACACACACTCACACACACACGCTAACAGAATGGATGTGTAAACAGGACCCATCATTCAGTTGCTAACAAGAAATACACCTCAGCAACAATGATAGACGTTACCTCAGAATAAAGGGCTGGAAAAAGGTTTTCCAAGTAAATGGTCACAGAAGCAAGCTGGAGTGGCTATTCTAATATCTAACAAAATAGACTTTCATCCAAAATTAATTAAAAGAGATGATAGAGGGCACTTCATACTCATCCAAGGAAAAATCAACCAAGATTATATTTCATTTCTGAACATATATGGCTAAAATGCAAGAGCACCCACAGTCATAAAAGAAACATTACTAAAGCTTAAATCACACGTTGAACCCCACACGTTAACAGTGGGAGGACTTCAACACATCTCTCTCACCAAAGACAGATCATTGAGACAGCAACTAAACAGAGAAATAATGAAGCTAATTGACGTTATGAGTCAATTGGACTTAACAGATATCCACAGAACATTTAACTCAAACACAAAAGAATATGCCTTGTTCTCAGGACCTCTTGGAATCTTCTTCAAAACTGACCACATACTCAGATAAAAAGCAAGCCTCAACAAATATAAGAAAATTGAAATGACAACTTGTATTCTATCAGACTACCATGGATTAAAGCTAGACTTCAACAATAACAGAAACAATAGAATGCCTAAAAACTCATGGAAAATGAACAACTTTCTAGCTAATGACTACTGGGTCATGGAGGAAATAAAGAAATTAAAAGCTTTCCAGAATTCAATGAAAACGAAAGCACAACATACCTAAACTTATGGGACACAATGAAAGAAGTACTAAGAGGAAAGTTCATAGTACTATGTGCCTTCATAAACAAATGTAGAGAGCTTATACTAGCAACTTAATAGCTCACTTGAAGGCTCTATAAAAATGGAAGCAAACACACCCAAGAGGAGTAGGCATCAGGAAATAATCCAACTCAGGGATGAAATCAATATCCTAGAAACAAAGAGAACAATATAGAAAATCAACAAAACCAAGAGCTGATTCTTTGAGAAAATTAACAAAACCAAGAGCTGATTCTTTGAGAAAATCAACAAAACCAAGAGCTGATTCTTTGAGAAAATCAACAAATTAGAGAAACCCTTAGCCAAACTAACTAAAAGGCAGAGGGAGAATATCCAAATTAATAAAATCAGAAATGAAAAAGGGGATATAACAATACATACCGAGGAAACCCAAAGAATCATTAGATCATACTTCTAAAACTGTATGCCACAAAATGAAAAAAAACTCTATAAACAGAGATGTTCTACACTGCAAAGACCACTTGATAAAACCTCTCAAACTATTGGACTTATACATCACTAACACTGTCAGGAAAAATACTTGCAAACACAAGACCTGAGTAGGTCCCAACCAGATGGAGAGCCAGCACTGAGCAGGGAAGTGGACACAGGTTCCCACCCTAACCAAGAAGCTATTTCCACTGGAACCTGATGATGAGGGGACAATCAGTCTCCAGTGTAGTTTCACTGAGTATAACCACACACTTCAGGGCAGGCCTATGCCCAGGAATACTTGCCAACACAAAACACACTTTTTTTTTTTTTTTTTAGTCATACTAGTTTTTTGATTGTTATGATTTTCTTGTGAAGAGGGGCGTTTTGAAACACAGAGAGAAAGAACACAAGTTGGCTGAGTAGGGAAGTGGGGAGGATGTGGGAGGAGTTGGAGGAGGAGGAAAATCATGATCAAAACATATTGTATTAAAAAAGATTTTAACTCACCTCAAACCTTTTTCATGAGAATTACAAGTGTTCTGATAGAATTATTTTTATTTATATTAAGGAAAATACATATATTTACTTAAAATTCAGTCTTAAGATTACTTTATTTTTATTTTATATTGAGGGGTTCTATGTTGCCCAGACTGGTGATAAATTCCTTGCTTAAAGCAATCTCCTGCCTCTGTCTCAGGAGCATTATAAGCACACAATAGAGCACATTTTTTTTTCTTAAACTAAACATGAAGAACAGGCAGTTGAGCCTCGTTCCCACAGTCAGATCACAGTGACAGTAAAGGGAACAATATGAAAATTAGAGGTAGCATATTTCACCTACTAAAGAAAACTGTCATGATAATTTTTAAAATGGCAGATATTAATCTATTGGTTTTGATTTTTGTAACGTATGTTGAATATCATCTTGAAATGCATTCCTTTTCCCATACAAACCACGCTGCTTTTAAGACTGAACAATGTTTCTCTAACTGACACTAGCGTTCCTAGCAGTGTGGTAAGGAGGAGACTGAGAGCTCTTTTGTCAATGGGGATGAGACCAGCCTTGCCTTGCTGCTTTTAACAGCATGAGGAGATGAACTCTACATAGCTCCAGAACTTCTATTCGGTTTTTGTGACATCCATGGATCCTGGCTCCATTTTTCAACTTTCCATGCATTGCCCTATGCCTAAATGTACCCCATGTGGCACAGAGCAGTGACTTGATGTTATCAATTCTTTTTAAAATAGTAATAAATGAACTTGCTTTTAAAATATTTCAATAACTCTTTCTCTTTTGAGATAGGATTTTATATGGCACAAACTCATTTTAGGCTCTCTGGAACAAAAACCTTGAATTCCTGCTCCTCTTGTCTGCCACTCACAAGACCTGAGATCACTGACATGTGCTGTCCTTCCCACCTCAACATTACTTTCTTAAATGTTATTTTTAAAACAATTGCAGGGACTAGAGAGATGGCTCAGAAGTTAAGAATATTGGCTTTTCTTTCAAAGGTCCTGAGTTCAATTCCCAGCAAACACATGGTGGCTCATAACCATCTATAGTGAGATCTGGTGCCCCCTTCTGGTGTGGAGGTGTACATGCAGGCAGAATACCGTAAAATAATAAATTAATCTTTAAAAACTATTGTGATAGCTGGGCATGATGATGCAAATTGCAATCTCAACACTTGGAAATCAAAGAAAGGAGCACGGTGAGTTTGATGTCAGTTTGGGATACAGAGTGAGTCCATGTTTTAAAACTTAAAACTATACTAAAACCAGCTCACATTTATTATTCAGTTTTAAAAAAAATGTAAGAAAGTATTCAGATATTTTACAAAAATTTCATAAAAGAAGTGATCAGGCCAGTGTTTAAAACTGAAGTCTCAGATGCTAAGGATAAAGAACACAACAGGAAATTTGGAGACTGAGTTCTGATGTCAGCCCTGTGCTCATGCTGACAGACATAAGGAAGGTACATCAGTCATTGCATGTGATGCGTGGTAGGTTTTACAAGACCTACAGGCTATATGTTATTATCTGCACTTTACACTCAAGGCTCTACGAAGGTCAGTGCCTCAGTTCAGGATTGGACGTCAGGCGGCCTGCACATGCAAGTTTGCCTCGCTCCATCTCTGTCTGGTCCTTCTTGTGTGAGCAGACTGAAAAAATCAGACTAACTTTGTAACCTATGTTTTTTTTATTTGCCTTATAACTTATATTTTCAAGTTTTAGGCCCATATTAATTAAAGCCTCTTAGTGCTCTCCAGAGAGCTGAGAAATGTAAAAGTTCCTGACATCAGCCATCTGTGAGGGCAGAGATAAGGAAGAAAACAAGCAGAGATCCCTCCTAAATGGAGAGTAAATCACCGGCTGGTGCCTGTAAAATGAGCTTTGTTTGGAAACTGAGATGATTTAATCATTCTCCCACCTTTAACTGTAGCTATGTCTCATATGGCAGGAAATTCCAAATTGACTTGAAGATCAGATTTTTACAACAGGGTTGCCCCGACCTAAGGGTGACCAGAACTAACCAATTATTTTAAAAGTTAAACACCTCATCCAATCCCGAATCTCCAAGATAGCAACCCCAGGAGATTCACGCCTTTTGTCTTTTAAAAACCTAAGATCATTGTCTCCAGGTGCCACTCCTAGCTGACCAGCAGGGGTGACCACATTGCGCAGTGGTCAAGATGAACCTCTTGCCATTTTGCATCGATGGATGATTAGTTTCCTGAATTCTCTTCATACCTTCTTATATTTAGGCTCATGCTGGGCCTAACAAGGCCTTACTCCTTCCAGCTGTGGGCCAGTGGCTGGACCGTCTCCTCTTCCTGTGTAGGTCATGTTCACTCTGCTGTGTCAGAGAAGCAACCAAAGACCACTGGAGGCAGATGTGCGGCTCTAGTTGGGGCTGATCACATGGGAATGGTGTGGCTGGAAGGTGTCCAGAGTGTAGCCAGCAACACTAAACCCAGGGCCCTGAGCTGGGCCAGAGCTGCTTTAGGAGCCCAGGAGCAGCAGTGGGGCCCCTGTCTGAGGCTGAACTGCAGCAGGTGCATCTGCAGGGTACAAGCCCAACTCCTAAGGAGATGGTGACATTCTATGATTTGCTAATCAGGGCCCATCATTCCTATGACTATATCATTGATTTCCAGGAACCATTTCTTCCTCAGCTACTGTTTTCACCCCTTTTTCCTTTCCTCTGTGTCCCCTCTTCCCTTTAAACCTCCTCTTCCTTTCTTTTAGGCTTCCTTTTCAATAATTTAAGTGAAGCAAGTAAAATGTGAAGTTTTCTTGCCACCTCACAGCTCAACAAACCCAAGCCCAAGATCATCTATTTAATTTACATCATCATTTCATAGCTTTTTCTATACATTTGTGAACATGTTGTGATATAATTTAAGAATTTCTTTTTGGTTTGGTTAGTTTTGGGGTTTTTTGTTTTTGTTTTTGTTTTGTTTTGTTTTTTTGTGACAGAGTTTATCTGTGTAACCTTGGCTGTCCTAGACTCACTTTATATACCAGAAACCAGGCTGCCCTTGAGCTCATAGAGATCCACATGCCCTTTGGCCTCCCAGGTGCTAGTTTTAGAATTTTTAAAGACTGTTCACCCTAAATGAATTGTGCCTATTTATGTTTCCATTTACAAATAATCCTAGATAGCCTTTCATTTCTGTGAGCATGGCTGACTGTGTGCAAGGTGTCTGGTAAATACTTGCCTAGTTGGTTTGTGTGTGATCTAGCATCTACCCAGCAACTTTCCTATACACAATATGAGCTACAACTATTTGGAAAAAAAATATCCCAGCCATGGTAGTGTGTACCCACAGTCCTAACACATCAGAGGTTGAAGCAGAAAGATGAGCAAGTTGAGGCCACCCTGGGATATATAATGAGGCCCATCAATAAAATAAAATAAAAGTCTTTTCGAGTCAAGCACCATTCACTGACATTACAGAAAAACACAGCCATCAATAAATAAATAACTAAATAAATAGGAACATTCAGCCAAGTATAAAGTTCAGGAAATTATACAGAGCAGCTTAAGTGATTTCTTTTAAGAAATAATTGAAAAGGTGAAAGGTGAAGAAAATGGATTCATAATTCTGGGCTGGAAAAACAGCTAAGAGGGCAGCTGTGCTTGCTATTAAGTCTGATGATTTGAGTGTGATACCCGGGGCCCCTCCCTTAGGCCATCTTCTGACCTCCACACACATCCTAGCAGAAGAACAACACCCCCATTCTCACAGCCCCAGAAGTGCACTTTTTTATTTTAAAAACAAACACACAAACAAACAAAACTGTAACAGAGGGAGGGAGATGAGCATTTGAATGCTGATTCACGTATTTGCCATTAGGCACTTATGCCATCTTTTCCTAGAAGACTTAAGGATACTATGGTCCCATCTCACACGCTATAATACTAACAGATGCTTTATGTGGTCCCTGGAACTCACTTTGAAGTATCCTGGTTCTTGTTATTCCATAGAAAACATTGGCAGGCAGTGGAGGAGGAGATTGTTACTGACCAAGTGCTGACAAGTGCTTATTATAGTGATATTTTAATTTCCATGAGATGTTCCATAATCAAAGCTTGAAAACCAGTGAAAGAAGTAAATCTTTGTTGGCAGAAACAAATAAATAAAAGCAAAGAAATTACAAAACCAGTACTAAACAGATCACTAAATTTAATTAAAATATGTTTTTTTTTCTAAGCGGGGAGCTAAAGACCACTGCAATACCAAAATCCTTGAATCTCTGAAGCAAAACTTCTTTTCTCTTGTGGCACGAGGATGTGGATGACCTAGACATCTGGCCCTCTTGCCTTTCAGCAGAGGGTGGCTTTGAACTCCTGATTTTCCACTCTTCATCTTCCTAGTGCTGGGATTACAGGTATGTGCCACTGCATCCAGCAAGCATTTTTATTTGGTGCATATTCCACACATGTGAAAACACTTGTAATGCCTTAAACATTCTGACTTTCTTTGTTTTATACACCAATTCTACCCCTGTACAGACTAACACATTTATTAGTTGGGATAAGTCTCGGGGCTTTTGCCTAACAGACATTGTCTTAGTATTTGGGTTACTGAGTAGGTAGGTTAGTAGGGATAATGGCACAGTACAGGCTTGAGGGTCTGCAGTTTGAAGCCCAGTGTGTATGTAAAGGTGGGGTATGGTCACACACTTCTTCAACCCTCGCCCTGGGTCAACAGAGACAGGCAGGTCCTAGACACTCCCTGGCCAGCTAGTCAGCCAATCTGTGAGTTCTGGTTCAGTGATCCCTGTCTAAAGATAGGGAGAGAGTGATAGGGAAAGCATGCTAGGTCAACATGTGCCCACAAAATGAACACACACACACACCAAACCAAACCAAAAATATGTTTTCAAATGAAAGCAAAATTACTTTAAGGTGGATCCAAGATGGCAGCACACCATATCAGAGAGGCAGAGGATCTGAAACTCTGAAATTGGTGAGTAGAGGGGCAACTGAAGCCACAAAATCAACATTGAGGCTTCCAGAATGAGCGGGGACATCACATGAGCTGAGACCATTTAGATTCAGGTCACAGGTGGACTTCTCTGGGGATGGAGAGTTGCGAACATTCACTTCTCCATTTAGGGGCTCCCTCCTCCTCAGTGGAGCTGGCCCACAGAGACTCTTAGAGACTCCAGAGACTCTCAGCAGAGAACTTACTGCCTAGGGACTGAGACAGCAGAGGCAGGGCTCCTAGCTCCTTAGCCACAGCTGCCAGCTCTACCAGCCTTCTGATTCCCAGATCCACAGTACCATCCTTCTGAGTCCCAGGTATGCAGGTGACCATACCAACTCCACAGGTCCTCCTCGCCAGTGACAGTAAGGCCACACAATCCCTCAGTGGTGATAGCTGGCTGTACACCCATCAAAGTTGCCAGACCAGCCAAACCACCCAGTTACACCAGGCACTGGGCCACATAGGTCTGTGGACTACTGTTGTGCCCCCCCCCCCCAGGAATTCCCAGCAGGCACCTAGACCAGCCTCCCAGTCTAGCTGCTGCAGCTGGACTTCCAAGTTCAGCGGCTACAGCACCAGTGAGCTGAAGGAGCTCCTACCCCCACATTGACTGAGCAGGTCCCAACTGAGAGTAGAAAACAAGGAGAACCCCTGTACTTTCCAATTTGACCTGCTAGAGAGTGAGGGTGCCTTCCAGAGCTTGCAGAGCCCCAGATGCAGGGTCCTTCTAAGCTAGCAGCCAGACATTCAATCCTCCCACCCATGTGCAAACTGTGGGAAACAGAGGGACAGTGTTCTCAACATTGAGGCCCCAGAATACTGGAGGTCTACCAGTGGAGTTCAGGCAAATAACTCCTGGAGCTCAGAGCCGAATACTTGTGGCCTGCAACACCATTGAGGTATTCAGGGAATGTGCACAAGCGAATTGCACCTGTGAAGACCTCCAGCACCTATAATCTCTTTGGTGCCTGCACAATATCCTGCCCCACACTTCAGGCATTTATATTCTCTAACACCCTGTCAGTCAAGGCACACTTCCACACACATGCCCATGCACACACACACACTTACACACCCACCTACATTTGTCCTTCTGTGCCCACAAATCTTTCTCCCTTAGGTACAGCTGAAGCACCAATGCACACTCTCAAACCACTGGACCTCTCTCATTTTCCTGAGGAATTCTCCAGACACCAGAGAAAGATGGCACCACTCTGAAATGAAGAATCCAGGAACAAACAGTAATAGTTACAGATAAGCAGATGGCCAGAGGTTGGCAAAAGAACACATCCAACAAAATCCAGAACATCATGGTGTCACCAGCAACCCCAAAAATCTATGGATACTCCATTTCATTGGAAACACAGGAAAATGATTTTAAAGCTATGCTTATCCAGTTATTAGAGGCACATAAAGAGGAAACAAACAAATCTCTCAAATAAACTGAAACATGGGTGGAAGCAAATAAAGAGGAAATGAACAAAGCTCTCAAAGAAACATAGGCAAATATAGCCAAACAAGTAGAGGCACAATTAGTGGCATATAGAGAGGAAAACAACAAAAAAACAGAGACTATCATAGAGATATAGGAATCCACATTCAAGCAGATGAAGGAAATGATGCATGAAAACAGAATTAGAAGCAATAAAGAAAACACAAACAGAGAAAACCCTGGAGCTGGAGAACTTAAAGAAAAGATCAGGAAACACAAAGGTAACTATCAAAAATAGAAAACAAGAGATGGAAGAGAGACTCTCTGGTGCTGAAGATACACTTGCAGAAATTGAAACTTTTCTCAAAGAAAAAGTAAAATCGGAAAATTCCCAAACACAAACATCAAAGAAATAAAGGACACCACAAAAAGGCGAATTCAAAGAATTATAGAAATAGACAAAAAAGAACATACCAGGCTCCAAGGTCCAGAAAATATCTTCAAGAAAATCATAGAAGAAAAATTTCCCAAATTAAAGAGATGTCCGTAAATATACAAGAGGCCTACAGAACACCAAATAGACTAGACCAGAAAAGAAACTCCTCATGTCACATCATAGTCAGAACACTAAATCTACAGAACAAAGAAAATATATTAAAAGCAGCAAGAGAAAAAGACCAAGTAACATATAAAGATAGACCTATCAGAAACACACAAGACTTCTTATCAGAAACTATGAAAGCCAGAAGGACCTGGGCAGATGTCATGCAGACCTTATGGGACCACAGTTGCCAACCCAAACTACTATACCCAGCAAAGCTTTCAATCAACATAGATGGAGAAAACAAACTATTCCATAACAAAACAAAATTTAAGCAATATCTATATAGGAAACCAGCCCTACAGAAGATACTAGAAGGAAAACTCCAATCCAATGAAAACACTACACCCAAGAAAACATGGGATAAAGATAATTTTCCAACAAAATTAAAAAAAAAAACAAGCAATGAATCATAGTAAGACCACCAACTCCATAATAAATGGAACTAACAGTCATTGGTCACTATTATCCATCAACATCAATGAGCTCAAATCTTCAATAAAAAGACACAGACTAACAGGATGGTTGCAGAAACAGGATACAACATTCTGCTGCATCCAAGAAACACACCTCTGCAACAGAGATAAACACTACCTCAGAGTAAAGGACTAGAAAAATGTTTTTCAAGCAAATGGACCCAAAAAACAAGCTGGAGTAGCTATCCTAATATCTAATAAAATAGACTTTCAACCAAAATTAATCAAAAAAGATGAAGAGGGGTACTTCATTCTCATCAAAGGAAAATTCCACCAGGTGGACATCACAATTTTGAACATCTATGCCTCAAATACAAGACCACCTACATTTGTAAAGGAAACATTACTAAAGCTGAAATCACTCATCCATCCCAACGCCTTAATAGTGTGAGACTTCAACACTCCACTCTTATCAAGGGACAGATCATCCAGACAGAAGCTTAACAGGGAAATAAGGGCACTTACAGAGCTCCTAAATCAAATGGACCTAATAGATGTCTACAGAACTTTTCACCCAAATTCAAAAGAGTATACCTTCTTTGAACACCTCATGGAACCTTCTCCAAAATAGACCATATAGTTGGTCACAAAGCAAGCCTCAGCAGATACAAGAAGATTGAAATAATCCCTTGTATCCTATCTGATCATCATGGTCTAAATCTGGACCTCAACAACAACACAAATAGCAAAAAGTCTACACATAAATGAAAACTGAACAACTTGCTACTCAAAGACAGCTGGAGCAGGGAAGAAATAAAGAAAGAAATTAAAGACTTCCTAGAATTCAATGAAAATGAAGGTACAACATACCCAAACTTATAGGACACAACAAAAGCAGCGCTGAGAGGAAAGCTCATAGCACTAAGTGCCTGCAAGAAGAAATTTGAAACATCCTATACAAGCAACCTAAGAGCTCACTTGAAAGCCCTAGGGAAAAAAGAAGCAAACACACCAGAGGAGTAGACAGCTGGAAATATACAAGCTCAGGTCAGAAATCAATAAATTAGAAACAAATAAAACAATTCAAAGAATCAATGAAACCAAGAGTTGATTCTTTAAGAAAATCAACAAGATAGACAAGCCCCTAGCCAAACTAACAAAAAGGCAAAGAGAACCTAAAAGAGGGACATAACAACAGGCACTGAAGAAATCCAAGCAATCATTAGGTCTGACTATAAAAGCTATACACAACAAAATTTGAAAATCTAAATGAAATGGACAATTTTCTTGATAGATTGCACTTACCAAAGTTAAATAGAGATCAGGCAGAAACGTTGAAAAGTCCTATATGCCCCAGGGAAATAGAAGCAGTCATCAATAGTCTCCCTTCCAAAAAAAAAAAGCCAGGGCCAGATGTTTTCAGTGCAGAATTCTACCAGACCTTCAGGGAAGAGCTAACTCCAGTTCTCTTTAAACTATTTGACAAAATAGAAACAGAAGGAACATTACCAAACTCATTCTATGAAGCCACAGTCACCTTGGTACCTAAACTACACAAAGACCCAACAAAAAAAGAGAACTTCAGACCTATCTCTCTTGTGAACATTGATGTAAAACTACTCAATAAAATTTGCAAGCAGAATCCAAGAACACATAAAATATACCAACCACCATCACCAAATAGGCTTCATGACAGGCATGCAAGGGTAGTTCAACATAAAGAAATCCATCAATGTAATCCATCACAAAAACAAACTTATGCAGAAAAGCCACATGATCTTCTCATTAGATGCCAAAAAAGGATTTAACAAAATCCAAAACCCATTCATGATTAAAGTCTTGGAGAGACCAGGGATACAAGATACATACTTAAACATAGTAAAGGCAATTTAGAGCAAGCCTATAGCCAACATCAAACTAAAGAGAGAGAAACTTAAATCAATTCCACTGAAATCAGGGACAAGGTAAGGCTGCCCATTCTCCCCATATTGCTTCAACATTGTACTTGAAGTCCTAGCTACAGCAATATGACAACTAAAGGAGATCAAGGGAATACAAATCAGAAAGGAAGAAGTCAAATGTCACTATTCACAGATGATATGATACTACACATGAGTGTCCCCAAAAATTCAACCAGAGAACTCCTTCAGCTGATAAACACATTCAGCAAAGTGGCTAAATACGAAATTAACTTAAAAACTCTTAAGCCCTCCTGTATACCAAAGATAAAAGGGCCGAGAAAGAAACTAGGGAAACAACATCCTTTATGACAGCCACTAAAAACATAAAGTACCTCGGTGTGATTCTAACCAAGCAAGTGAAAGACCTGTTTGAAAAAAAACTTCAAGTCTCTAAAGAAAGAAATTGAAGAGGATATCAGAAGATGGAAAGATCTCCCTGCTCATGGAACAGTAGGATTAACATGGTGAAAATGACCATCCTACCAAAAGCAATATACAGATTCAATGCAATTCCCATGAAAATACCAACACAATTCTTAACAGACTGTGAAAGAAAAATTCTCAATTTCATAAGGAAAAACAAAAAACCCAGAATCTCCAAAACGATCCTGTACAAGAACAGATCATCTAGAAGTATCTCCTTGGCTGATCTCAAGCTGTACTACAGAGCAATAGTAATAAAAACTGCATGCATTGGCATAGAAACAGAATGGTAGATCAATGGAACTGAATAGAAGACCCAGAAATAAACCCACACACCTATGGATACTTGGTTTTTGACAAAGAAGCCAAAACCATTCAATAGAAAAAAGACAGCATCTTCAACAAATAGTGCTGGTCCAACTGGATGTGTACATGCAGAAAAATGAAAATAGATCCACATTTATCACCCTGCACAAAACTAAAGGGCAAGTGGATCAAAGATCTCAACATAAAACCAGACACACTAAATGGGTTAGAAGAAAAAGTGGGGAAGAGCCTAGAACTCGTTTGCACAGGAGACAACTTCATAAACAAAACATCAACAGCACAGGCTGTAAGAGCAAAAAAATCAATAAATGGGACCTCATGAAACTAAAAAGCTTCTGTAGAGCAAAGGACACTGTCGTCAGAACAGAACGATAGCCTACAGACTGGGAACGGATCTCCACCAACCCTATATCTGGACTAATATCCAGAATATATAAAGAAATAAAGAAGTTAAAAAGCAACAAATCAAGTAAACAAAAAGGAGCTAAAGAGAGAATTCTCTGTAGAGGACTATAGAATGGCAGAGAAACACCAAATTAACACTCAACATCCTTAGCCATCAGGGAGATGCAAATCAAAATGACCCTGAGATTTTACCTTACATCCATCAGAATAGCTACGATCAAAATCTAAAGTGACAACACATGCTAGAGAGGTTGGGGGAAAGGGGAACTCTCCTTCATTGCTGGTGGAAATGTAACTTGTAAAACCACTTAGGAAATCAGTCTGGTGCTTTCTCAGACAATTAGGAATAGTGTTTCCTCAAGATACAGCTATACCACTCCTAGGCATATATCTAAAACATGCTCAAGTACACATCAAGGACATTTGTTCAACCATGTTTGTAGCAGTTTTATTCATAATAGCCAGAACCTAGAAACAACCTAAATGTCCCTCAATGGAGGAATGGATACAGAAATTGTGGTATATTTACACAATGGAATACTACTTAGTAATTAAAAACAAGAAAATCATGAAATTTGCAGGAAAACAGTGAGATCTAAAAAAGATCATCCTGAGTGAGGTATCCCAGAAGCAGAAAGACACAGACGGTATATACTCACTTATAAGTGGATACTAAGCCTATAGTATAAACATATTAAAATCTGTACACCTAAAGAAGCTAAACAAGAAAGAGGACACAGGATAAAATGATCACTCCTCACTTAGAAAGACAAATGGGATGGACACTGGAAGTAGGAGAAAATAAGAAACAGGATGGGAGCCTACCAAAGAGGACCTCTAGCCCATAGCATCCAAGTGTGTTTCCCTAGCAAGGAGAACAGGGACTGTCTCTGACATGAACTCGGTGGCTGGCTCTTTCACCCTTCCCACCCCTCGAGGGAGGAGCAGCCTTTCTAAGCCACAGAGGAGGACATTGCAGCCAGTCCTGATGAGACCTGATAAGTTAGGGTCAGATGGAAGGAGAGGAGGACCTCCCCTATCATGGACTTAGAGAGGGGCAGGGAGGAAAGGAAGGAGGGAGGGTGATATTTGGAGGGAATGATGAAGGGGGCTACAGTGGGGATACAAAGTAAATAAACTGTAATTAATATAAAAACTAAAAATTAGACAAAGAAAGGCTAAAAAAAAGAAAAGTAGTGGTTACAAGGTTGATTAAAAATGTATTAAAAATATCCTTTATGGATCAAGCCAATAAAATCACTCAATAATCCAGCAAAAAGAAAAAAAGAAAAAGAAAAACTTCAAAAATAGAAGAAAAAGCTAAGTTTGTGTGATTCAAATTTATCACTATGTGACCACTTAAAAAGTTCTGGGGTGACCCCGTATAGGATAGGAGGAAGATCAGAACTCAAGGGAATACCCCAACAATGTGGCTCTTTTATCTCTAGTTTTATTTTGCTCTGTAAAACATTAAAAATTTTAATCATGAAATGTGATCCACTTACTTGGGGAACCACTTGGCATGCTCCTTCCAGGGATCGTCTCCTTCTTCCCAGTTTCCCAGGCATCCACCGCAGGAGAAGCACTGCACAGTGTCCCTTTCACCTACAGATGCAGGGAAGCCATGGTACCAGGTGTGTCTTGGAGCTGATCATACTGAACCAGAGCAACACAGACCCCAGCATTCCTGGCCACACCCCACTGCCCTAAATGACCCACTCCTGAGTCTGGACCTCCCATCCCAGCCATGGCCATCCTCCATAAACACAGCCCAGGGCTTTGGGGGTCCTACTAGGTGATCTAGCACTCAGCTACACACTGAGCCCACTGCCGGTACTCTTAAGGTCTATATGTAAAGAAAAGTAACATTTTACTTTATACAAACACACATGTGTGTGCATGTGTGTGTACATATATATACATATGTATAGCAAACCAATGCTTCATTAAATGTGCACTAAAGCAGAAGCAAAGTTATTAAAGTTGAAATGTAATGAAATACACATTATGTCTAATGTAATACAGTTCACCAATAATTGTTGATTAGCAAAATACTGCCCACAAAATGGAACCTAACCCTTAACCACCACAGAAAACCTCACAAAATGGGACCCAGTTAGTTACCTGTAAAGACAAAGCCAGCTGCGGAGAGTCCACGTGGTGAGGTCCCATGGGCATAAAAAGGCCACTTCTCAAAGGACTCCAGCCTGGCCTCTTCTTCTTGGTACTGTGCTTTGCCTCCTCTCAGTGTCTTCTCTGGACTCTTCACCCTTATGTCATACTTGCCAATGTTACCAACATCTTTGCCCAACAGGAACTCACATTCTGGACGAAATTTCTTGTGGATTTCTATGGGAACTTTCCTGAGGCTGGTGTGAAAGAGGATTAAGCTACAGCAAAAGCATTGCACCCCAGGTTTCACCTCAGTAAGGTAAAACCCAGCAGCTGCCATGTCCTGAGGCGTCCATGAGCTATATGGGTCATAGGTCACAAAAGTCTTTAATCTCCTGGCTTCACTGCGCATCTGTGAGTTAAAACCTTTCTTCATTTTCATTCGTGCTTTATGCTCTTCTTCATCTTGGCTCTTGGCCAGCTGCACTGCATCCACACCGAGAAGAGCAGAGAGCTCATGGAGATGATCATAATCAAACTCAGTAACTGGCTCCACAGAGGCCTCCCCGTGCTCGGCCATCTTCTAAAAGAGAAAGGAAAACAGACAATGGCGATAGCAATGCTTTGCTATAAAGAACATGAATTTAGGTCCCATGAGGTGGCTCAGAGGGTAAAAACACTTTCAGCTAATCCCACGATGGTGAAAGAAGAGAACTGACACCCACAAGTTGTCCTCTCACATCCACATGGACATGGGGATACACACACTCATGCCCCTGCCCCATATGTCAAAACAAAGGGACTAAGAAGAAATAATTGCTGTGTCGACTTGTGTCTCAAGCAAGTGGACTAGGCCATGAGGACCAGCTATGAACAAGACAAATAGGCCTGTTTCCATCCATAAAGGCTCTGCCCACCTTTTGTTTCTTTGTTTGTTATTCTGAGATAGAATTATGCTATGTATTCCATGCTGGTCTAGAACTTGTGGCTGAGGCAGGTGCCACAGGAAGGTGTTAATCTTGGGACCCTCTTTGGTTTGGGTTGTGCACATCTCCCTCTTGTAGTAACCTACATATACCAAGGATACCCTGCCACTTGCATTGGGCCACTTTCTGGGCTTTTGGATTTTTTTCTTTCCTCTTTTGGACAGTCAAGTGTAGGCAGTCTCTAGTCAGGTGTGGCACCAATTCATTAGGAAGGGAGAATGGACAGGCTGATCTCACCTGCTCACTGGTTTGAGGTGCATATGCAGGAAAGTAAAACTACTTTCTCACATTTATGGAAAGTTCCCTATTGAGCATCTTATCTTTTGCATAACTACATATGCATATGAAGAAAGTCAGTTGTGTTATGTGAAGGACATGCTCAGGTATTAAAGGCTTGGTTAAATTCAGCCTGTCAGACAAAACAAAGAACCTGTCTCCTTTCTTGTAACTCGAACCCTCATTTCCTCAACCCCATGAGTGAAAGCCCAAGCAATAATCAGGGTGTGTCAGAACTCTCATTCACACAGCCATTTGTCCACCTTGACAGTGTATCCTCCTCTAATCTGTAGCTTCACTTTGCTCCAGATGAACTTATTTGCTTCTTTTGAAAATCTTAGAGCCTTTGTTTTCAGTTGTTTGAATTAAAGGCCAAGAGCTTAAAAACAGACAGACCACATCAGCCTACAGGATGCTACACAGTTTGTATCACCAAGACCTTTTCCAAATGTGAATAATGGCCCCATTGTTGTGATGTGGGCACATATTTGCCAAGCATGTTAGAGAAAAATATACAAGAAATCTCATAGCCTCGTAGAGAAAATATGTTAAAATCACCCTGTTCTTTAAAACCCTTCTCTTCTGTTCACTTTTCAGAGGTAGTGCTCTGCGTGTAAGCTGTGTTAGGTCCACAGTGGCCCCCACAGTGGTAGTGCCAATAACCATGTCCTATCTCAGGCAGGACTCTGGCCAGGGAAACAGAAGTTTATTGAGTAAACCAGAGGGTAAATTCAGCATCCCTCAGGAACCTCAAAGGCACCTTTCTGTTTACCAGGAAAATCACCACTTCCTTTATCCAGCTGTCCCTAACAGTCACCTGGGGCACAGACATCTAGTTTCTGTTAACCAAACAGCAAAAGCCTGCACTAACTCCCAGGCTGTTTTGAGCCATACCTCTCCTCCCTATTCCCTTAAGATTGACATGACCACTGTTCCCTGGCCTCCAAGTGAACACCTGGCACTTTAATTTCCTAAACAAACTTTTTTTTACCCATGGGCGGTCCAGTTCAGTGGTTTTACTCACCCTTGTTTACAAACTCCAGATGCAGGGGAGGATTTGAGTCTGGCAGGCAGCCACTGAGCTTCCCAAGATCTTATATCTCTTTACAGTGGGTTGTATGAAGCACAGAGATGCTTACAGGCAAGGAGATAGTTTATTAAGGAGACATTCTAATCAGCTAAGAATGCTGCCTGGACTGTGACCCAGACCCAAGAGAGGAAAGGGACAGCTCTGCATGACACTTCACACAATATTTGCCTCTCCCAGTGTTCTTACAAAGCTAGCTCTTCTGCAGCATGCTCCTTTGGTTGAAATGAAGCCCAGGTCAGGAAGAGCTTCCAGTCTTCCACTGTTGCTGTCTTTCGTATTAATCTCTGGAACCTCCTCCTCTACACTATTCCCTATTCTATTATTATATTAGTAGATCATAATTATTATTATAGTTGCTACAGAATTTATCTTATCAATTATTTTTCTCTAAGTTAAAATGTTGCATTGTCCCATTAGCCTATATAGATATAGACATGGACATACAAAGACATAGACATAGATACAGACATAGAGACAGAGACATAGATATAGACATAGACAGAGACATAGACATAGATATAGACAGACATACACATACACATAAATACATACTTGCAATGTGCTGGGGTGGCTGTTAGGGATCGAGCCTGGGTCCTCTATTTTGCCTAACAGGCTTGGACTAACCAAGCCCTTAGTCCCTTCAGTAGTCCAGGGTGGGTGTTAAGCACTGAGCCCAGGACCTTTTGTATACTAGGAAAGTACCCCACCTCTGAGCTGCCTCAGCCAGCACAGCCATGGGCAGTACATGGACATAGCAGGGAAATAGTAGACAGAGACACAAGACCCTGGGTTTCCTGCAAGAGTAAATCATTTTTATTTTCCCACTGTGTATTTATTGGTTTCCTAGCTACTAGAGACAGCCCTGCAGTCAAGGCTTGAACAAACAGGATTTCTATCTGAGTTCTGAGAACTTAGATAAGATTAGAATGTTACAGATAATGTCATTTGCCATTCATCCAGCCAAGAGACCATTCCACAGGGAATTTGACTCACCAGAAGCCATGCTAAGTTGGGAGGCATAATTATTTCCTCAGAGGATAATGTTTGTATTACAGAGCTTTCAACCCTCAGCACTGCTAAACCTGCCCAATTTTCTTAGTTCTAACAGGGAAACTGTAGCTTAGGAGGTCCAGGGTTACAAACATTGGATGCTCTTCCAGAGGACCTGGGTTCCATTCCCAGTAAACCCTACCACCCTCTTCTGGCCTGGCACCAGATCTAGCACCCTCTTCTGGCACCAGGCATCTACCTTGGTTGCACAGACATGCATGCAAACAAAACATACCTACACCCAAAATAAATGATGAACAAATAAAATTCCTTAAGCCTGTAACTTTTCCCTTTTTCCTATTTCTTTCTGTCTTTCTTTCTTTTTTTTTTTTTTAAATACTGACCAAAAGCCTAAGCATGGGCTCCTGACACACTAGACTCCATTTTTCTGAAGACCTTTACTCCCAACCCACACATTGTTTGTTGAACTCCACTGCTGAATTTGCCTGTGTCTTTGGGTCCTAACTCAAAAGCGTGACTTTCTCTCCTCTTCCCCATGTGTCTCCTTCTGGAAGCTGCTGTGATTTATACCTTACTTGCCTCATCGTTTTTCTCTGAAACTCTAATAAAATCATCCCTGAGCTTCCTTCTGATCTCAACTTTTTTTTTAAATTAATAAGACCAAGAACCCAAGAAGGGAACCCCTAATAGGTTGTGTGTGAGTGTTTGTGATTTGTGAGTGTGGGCGCCCCAGGCCACAGTGTGTCTGTGAGGCTGGTTTTTCCCTCCACAGTGGAACCCAGGGATTGAATTCAGGCTTGCAAGGCAATCTCTTTTACCTGCACTGCTTTGGGCTTTCGTTGCTTGTATGTAGTTTAGTTCATTGACTTCTGAATGGCTAATCACTCTCCTACAATGGAGCATTTATGCCACTGCCATTTTCTCTTCATAAACAAAGATGGGTTCAAGATGCTAAAAACAAAAGCTTTCCTCAAGTTTAAACATTTTCTCAGAGTAAATTCCTGAAATAAGAATTGCTGAGTCAAACACATGCATTCTCTTAAGGGTTTGGGTGTCTGTCAGGCACTGGCTTTGCTAATGGTCATCTGGGCTCCTTTTACCTTCAGTAAGGTCACGGTCCTGCTTCTTCTCAGGTGGTTTCCTGAAATGGGGATTCACATATCAGAATTCCATGTCTCTCTGTAACAGAAATTAAAGTCTGCTTACAAACCAAAAACTGATTTCCCAAGGGAAAAGCCTGGTCAGGAGTCTCAGTGACGTCCATGTCCAGCACCCCAGTGGCCATCCTGGGGGACAGGCATGGGCTCCACGCATGGCCATAAGTAAGTGAAACTGAGCTTGTGTGGTTCCATCATAATCTGTTGGTCAGTGGCTACTTCAAGTTCCCAAAGAACCTCCTGTTCTTCAAAGCCACATATAAAGTTAACACCAAACACCCACCCAAGCCAACCCTTTCAAATCTTTGAAAATAGAGGTTTACAAAAAATTTCAAACATGATGTGTGATTTCTCCAGCAATCAAGAAACAAAGCCCATTTTTTGGTCTATCTTATCTCCATCTTGTATCTAGTAAAATAATTCTGAAAATTGGGTTTTTTTTTTTAGAGTAACCCAAATAAAAATATTTCCCATTTGTTAAGTCCTGTTTATCTCAGCTAACCAGCCCTCCCTTCCCTCACTGGTTAGCTGATGAACTGGAATTTTCAGTTCAACCTGATTCCTTCCTGCAATGAGGCTATGCATCCCAGTTGAATCAAATGGACACTTTTCATCAACAGTTTGTAGCAGTAAGCAAGAGGGTTTCCACTGCCTCTGGAATACCAGTGTGGTGGTACACACCCCAAGTGCCATCACTCAGGAGCAAAAGCCTGGATTCAGGCTATTCTGGTCTATAGAGCGAGTTCCAGGACAGCCAGAGCTAAAAAACTCCCTTCTCCCAAAAGAGAATAATAAACAAATAAATGAATATCCTCTGAGAGCATCTTAAATCCTCTCCTCTTGCAAGGCTTAATTTTTACTTTTTTGCTAAAATAGGGTTAATAATAATGAAAGCATTTTCCAGCTGCTTAGAGCACCAGTGTCCCCAAGCTTATGACACTCTTGCTATATAGTCTTGGCTAGCCTTGAACTTGTTCTTGCTCTCCCAAATCCAAGGTAACTTAATGAATTCTTTTTATTACATTTGGAAAGTATGTGTGTGAGAGTGCATATCAGGTCTTTCTTTCTGCCAGGTGAATCCCAGGGAGTAAACTCATGTTATCAGGCTTCCACAGTGGTACCTTTACTTGCTGAGCTATCTAGACAATACGTTCTTAAAAACCCTATCAGTTCAGAATGAAGCAAGTAGAAGGTTACACTTTAGTACATCCACTATCGTCTACAATTCATTTGCTGTATCATCAACTTTATCACACCCCATAAGAGAATTTTAAATGATTCATAATGGTTATCAAATATACTGTGTCTTCAATGAAGGCTGAATCTCTTGACATTCCCCAGAGAGCCTATAGGTTTCAACCTGTGGGCCTCGAACCCTTGTGGTCAAAGGTCCCTTTCACAGGGGTTGCCTAAGACCATCAGAAAACACAGATATTTACATTATGATTCATACAGTAGCAATGTTGGACGTGTGAAGTAGCAACGAAGATAACTTTATGTCTGGGTCACCACAGGAGGAGCTGTATTAAAGGGTCTCAGCATTAAGAAAGTTGAGAACCACTACAATAGAGTGTTTCAAAGTAGATATGTAAGTAGGCCTCAGTTATTCAAATGTTTCTATCCAGCACCTGCAAACAGCCAAAAAGTAGATATTCATGAACTTTCTTTCCTCAGAGCTGGGGTCAGGGGTAGGTTCTCCATTCAGACACCTTATCATCCTTTCTAGTAGTTCAGGTAAGACACAATCATGCAGTTGATCACATAAATTCCTACTTTCAAGCATTTTCACTATTAATATTACAATGTTATTGGGACACAATGCACACATTATATGTTCTCTTCTTTGCAATGCAGTTAATAGATTTTAGGACATTCACAGACTAGTACAATCAGTGATTTTCAAACAACTTACCACTCCCAAAAGAAAGAACAGTATCTATTAGTACTCGATGGCTTTCCATTTCTCCTCAATCTCCTTAGCCCTACAAAACTTCTAATTCACTCTATTTTCAGTTTTACAGGAAAAGGTAATGCAGTCATTCAATTATTTGAAAACAGCAACATGAGAAAAACACCATGTTTCTCCTTGCACAAGACACAGTCCTTGGGCAGAAACAAAGATCCCGACGTTCACCTCAGTGGATATCAGTGCTCATGTAGCTGCACACTGAGCCTCCACATGGCATTTCCTATGTGCACAACTAATTTTGTATCCACACAGTTATGTTGATGAACTCACAGACTGAAATGCTGGGTGTGACTAATTCTGAGAAATACTCGGCAGCTGTCTGGAGTAAGGAGTACCCATGCTTTAGCACCACCTGCTTGGGATGGTTTGGGCTGGCAATAGCATCAGAAAGATGCTGAGTCATTTCCTTTTCTTATCCCACACAGAGAAGCTGCCATAACTGCCACTTTCTTGTGGTCTGTAACAGGCAGCTCCTTAACTCTCTCCCTGCTAAATGGCTTAGAAAAGTGTTCAGCTAAGTCAATCCTTCCAGTAGTTGGTGGTATACAAGTTAGTGGCATACAACTTATAGAAGAAAGTATTTAAGTGGGTTCATGGCTCCAGAGGGTTAGAGTTCTTGATGGTGGAGTGAAAGCAGAATGGCAGGAACAGCCTAGAGTTCACATCTGAAACCACAGGCAGGAGAGCTAGAAACAGAGAGTGCACTGAGAATGGTTAGGATTTGAAGTCTCAAAGGCCATCCTTGTGACACACAAAGTCACCTTCTAGCCCTTCACAAACAGTTCCACCAACTGGGGACCAAGTATTCAAACACACAAACCTATGAGTCATTCTCACCCAAACCACCTCATCCACAGCTCCCTTCAATCCATTTTTGCCACCTAAGAGTCCTACCATTATTTCTACAGTTTCAGGACTCCTAGGTTATGTCACTGAGCACTGAACAAAAGAAACATTTTCATGAGCACAAAAGCAAGAACAAAGTTAGGCTTTGTAAATGGCTCAGGAGGTGAAAAATGCTTGCCTCCAGAACATGATGACCCAAGTTCAACCCCTGAAATCCACCTAAAAGGAAGCAGCCATGGTGATGCATGCTTCTGATCCCAGCAGTACAGAAAGACAAACAGGTAGATTTCTAGGTCTGTCTGGACAGACAGGCAAGGCAATGAACCAGTACCCTTAGGCCTGCCTGAATGAACAAGGTGGATATCCCTGAGAAATAGCACCAAGGCTCACCTCTAGCCTCTGTATGCTCATAGTTTACACACATGCACCACACACCACACAGAGAAGGAAAAAACTAAAAGAAAACAAAGTGATTGATGTCTGCAGAATATCTATTGAGTGTCTGTAATTGTGAGAAAAAAAAATCTAAAGATATTATGTAAGAATGGTGTTTTCCTTTCCCTGAAGGGGGAACAGCCTTACCAGGCCACAGAAGATGACAATGCAGCCACTCCTGAGGTGATCTGATAGACTAAGATCAGAAGGAAGGAGAAGAGGACCTCCCCTATCAGTTGACTTGGGGAGGGGCATGCATGAGGAAGGGGGAGGGAGAGTGGAATCGGGAGGGAAGGAGGGAGGGGCTTATGGGGGAATACAAAATAAATAAAGTGTAATTAATAGTAAAAAAATAAAAATATTAAAAAAAACATAAAAATAAAAACAAAACAAAACAAGAATGGTGTTTCATCTCAGATGTGTATGAGACAGATAAAGAGACAGTGAACCCCATCGGCTCACGGAGGCGGGGAAAGGCCAGTTTGTCATCTACTTCCTCAGTGTCTCTGGGTCAAAACAAGTCACAGAACAAACTGTTCTCATGAACCCCTGTCTCAGGCCATTTGTGAATCTGTACATTCTCCCTTCTGTCCACCTGTGCAGTGGAGCATCTTAACTCTCCTTTATTACATGTCAACCCATTCCATTGCTCTCTCTATATGTTGCTTTTAGGGGTTATTTATCTTTAGTAAGTGGTAGTAACTTTACTCTGGGTTCCCATGTAGCCACCAATAGAATCTCTGGTGAGAGAGGCACAGTGGTGGCATAGTGGCATGAGTGTTACAGGGGTAGTGAATGGCTTTCTCATTAGATTTGAGGCCTGCTCCACCTGGGAGAAATTCATACCTGGTATTGTGAACCAAGCTAAAAGCCTTTGGTTAAACTGTGTGTAGTAAGTAGCACATGGCTTTCATCCCAGCACACAGAAGGCAGAGGCAGGATGATTTCTATGAATTAGAGGTAAGCCTAGTCTACATAGCAAGTTCCAAGCCAGCAAAGGCTGCAGAGTGACAGCCTTTGTAAAAATAAATCTTTTCAAAATACGTGGAGCTGAGAGGTCATAGACCCTAGGGAGAAACTGCTCTAATTGCTTTTCTTCTATGACAGTGTGATAAATACCATGACCAAAAGCCAAAAGCCACTTAGAAAAATTCTAGACTGTGTCAAGGTGACCTCCAAAGCCAACCAGGGCAGCAAACTGTTACTGATATTTTACTTTAGGTAAATCAAACTGCTGTATGAGTATTAATATTTATTCCCATGGATTAGGTCTGCTCTCAGTCTTGGTCAAAAGAGTTCCTCTTGCAGCTGACAGAAGATTATAGATTCATGTAATATTCTAATACATATCAATGTACAGATTCATATCTGGTCAAAGTGCTCAGAATATGTATCTCTTGAATGATTAGCCCTAAATGAGATATCCATATCGACCTCACCCCATGAGGCTTACAGAACATCATAAATGAGAGGGCAAAAAGAAACTAAGAGCTAGAGAATGAGGAAGAAGCTGAAAATGTTTTTAATGACATGGACATTGAACTCATGAACTCAACAGCACCTGTATTTAATTGCATAAGACGTTATAGGATGAAGCCAGTCAACATTCTAGCACAGAGAAGGGAGGGCCTCAGAAGGTCCTGCCCCAACTGAATAGCATATTGGCAGTTTATGGGTGCTTTGGGACAGAGTCTTTTCTTTTTTCTTCTCCCTGAGATGTGGACAGTTGTAGGTTCTCTATGGTACAGAGGATGGCCCCAAACCCATACAGATGGCACTAGTTGAACTCAGTTGATTATGTTAAAAAAAAAGAAGGAAGGAGGGAAAGAAGGAAAGAAAGAAAGAAAGAAAGAAAGAAAGAAAGAAAGAAAGAAAGAAAGAGAGAGAGAGAGAGAGAGAAAGAAAGAAAGAGAGATGGAGGAAAATGAGGATGAGAAAGGGACCTGTGTGGGATGTGTGAGCAAGCCTCACGGTGTGTATGATTCAGACACATTACATGCATGTATGAAATCTCAAAGAATAAAATTTAAAAGCTTTAAAGAAAATACCCAAAGATTTTTAACACGCAAACTCACAGAATGTATAGTCAATAAATTTTGAAAAAATTAAAATATATATGTATATAACATACATAAAAAGATATGACATATCTTTAATCAAATATATGTACTTGAGACTCTCAAACATTAAGTTAAAAAAGGCACATACTTAAACATAGTAAAGGCAATATAGAGCAAGCCTATAGCCGACAACAAACTAAACTGCAAGACTGCCCACTCTCTCCATATTGCTTCAACATTGTACTTGAAGTCCTTGTTACAGCAATAAGACAACTAAAGGAGATCAAGGGAATACAAATCAGAAGGGAAGAAGTCAAATATCACTATTCAGAGATGATATGATAGTACACATAAGTGACCCCAAAAATTCAACCAGAGAACTCCTTCAGCTGATAAACACCTTCACCAAAGTGGCTGGATACAAAATTAACTCAAAAGAATTACAATCCCTACTGTATACCAAAGATAAAAGGGCCAAGAAAGAAATTAGGGAAACAACACCCTTCATGACAGCCACTAAAAAACATAAGTAACTCGGTGTGATTCTAACCAAGCAAGTGAAAGACCTGTTTGAAAAAAAAATTCAAGTCTCTAAAGAAAGACATTGAAGAGGATATCAGAAGATGGAAAGATCTCCCATGCTCATGGATCAGTAGGATTAACATGGTGAAAATGACCATCCTACCAAAAGCAATATACAGATTCAATGCAATTCCCATCAAAATACCAACACAATTCTTTACAGACCTTAAAAGAAAAATTCTCAATTTCATAAGGAAAAACAAAAAGCCCAGAATCTCCAAAACGGTCCTGTACAACAACAGATCATCTGGAGGTATCTCCATCCCTGATCTCAACCTGTACTACAGGGCAGTAGTAATAAACACTGCATATATTGGCATAGAAACAGAATGGTGGATCAATGGAACTGAATAGAAGACCCAGAAATAAACCCACACACCTATGGATACTTGATTTTTGACAAAGAAGCCAAAACCATTCACTGGAAAAAAAGACAGCATCTTCAACAAATAGTGCTGGTCCAACTGGATATCTACATGAAGAAAAATGAAAATAGATCCACATTTATCACCCTGCACAAAACTAAAGTCCAAGTGGATCAAAGACCTCAGCATAAAACCAGACACACTAAATTGGTTAGAAGAAAAAGTGGGGAAGAGCCTAAAACTGGTTGGTACAGGAGACAACTTCCTGAACAAAACATCAACAGCACAGTCTCTAAGAGCAAAAATCAATAAATGGGACCTCATGAAACTAAAAAGCTTCTGTAGAGCAAAGGACACTGTCATCAGAACAAAACGACAGCCTACATACTGGGAAAGTATCTTCACCAAACCTATATCTGACAGAGGACCAATATCCAGAATATATAAAGAAATAAAGAAGTTAAAAAGCAACAAATCAAGCAATCCAATTAAAAAATGGTGTACTGACGTAAACAAAGAATTCTCTGTAGAGGAATATAGAATGGCAGAGAAACACCCAAAGAACTGCTCAATGTCTTTAGCCATCAGGGAGATGCCAATCAAAACGACCCTGAGATTTCACCTTACATCAAGATTAGAATGGCCAAGATCAAAAACTCAAGTGACAACACATGCTGGAGAGGTTGTGGAGAAAGAGGAACCCTCCTCCAATTGCTGGTGGGAATGGACAACCACTTCAGAAATCAATCTGGCGCTTTCTCAGAAAACTAGGAATAGTGCTTCCTCAAAATCCAGCCATACCACTACTGGGCATATATCCAAAAGAGGCTCAAGTACACAAAAAGGACATTTGCTCAACCATGTTTGTAGCAGTTTTATTCATAACAGCCAGAACCTAGAAACAACCCAGATATCCCTCAACGGAGGAATGGATACAGAAATTGTGGTACATTTACACAATGGAATACTACTCAGCAAGTAAAAACAAGGAAATCATGAAATTTGCAGGAAAAAAGTGGGATCTAGAAAAGATCATCCTGAGTGAGGTATCCCAGAAGCAGAAAGACATAGATGGTATATACTCACTTATAAGTGGGTACTAAGCCTATAAGATAGGATAAACATACTAAAATCTGTACACCTAAAGAAGCTAAACAAGAAAGACTTTAATTTCTTTCTTTATTTCTTCCCTGACCCAGCTGTCATTTAGTAACCAGTTGTTCAGTTTCAATGTGTGTGTAGGCTTTTTGTTATTTCTGTTATTGCTGAGGTCCAGCTTTATTCCATGGTGATCAGACAAGATACATGGGATTATTTCAATCTTCTTGTATCTGTTGAGGCTCGCTTTGTGACCCACTATGTGGTCTATTTTGGAGAAGGTTCCATGAGGTGCTGAGAAGAAGGTAAATTCTTTTGTGTTTGGGTGTAAAGTTCTGTAAATGTCTGTTAGGTCCATTTGATTCATGACCTCTGTCAGAGACATTGTTTCTTTGTTTAATTTCTGTTTGGTTGACCTGTCCTTTGTTGAGAGTGGGGTGTTGAAGTCTCCCACTATTAATGTGTGTGGATCTATATGTGCTTTAAATTTTATCAATGTTTCTTTCACAAATGTGGGTGCCCTTGTATTTGGGGCATAGATGTTCAGGATTGTGATGTCTTCCTGGTGGAATTTTCCCTTGATGAGTATGAAGTGTCCTTCCCCATCTCTTTTGATTAATTTTGGTTGAAAGTCTATTTTATCAGATATTAGAATGGCTACTCCTGCTTGCTTCTTGGGTCCGTTTGCTTGGAAAGTCATCTTCCAACCCTTTACCCTCAGGTAATGTCTATCTTTGTGTCTTAGGTGTGTTTCTTGTATGCAACAGATTGCTGGGTTTTGTTTACGTATCCATTCTGTTAATCTGTGTCTTTTTATTGGAGAGTTGAGTCCATTGATGTTGAGAGAGATTAATGACCAGTGGCTGTTAGATCTCTTGATTTTGATGTTGGCTGTGGTCATCAGGTTGTGTGCTTGGTTGCTTTTTGTTTTACTGAAGTGAGGTTATTTATTTCCTGTGTTTTCTTGAATGTAGCTAGCTTTCTTGGGTTGTATTTTCCCTTCCAGTGTCTTCTGTAATGCTGGATTTGTTTGTAGGTATTGTTGAAATTTGTTTTTGTCATTGAATATCTTGTTTTCTCCATCTATGAGGACTGAGAGTTTTGCGGGGTATAGTAGCCTGGGCTGACATCTGTGTTCTCTTAGGGTCTGCATGATATCCGTCCAGGCCCTTCTGGCTTTCATAGTCTCTGTTGAAAAGTCAGATGTGATTATAATGGGTTTGCCATTATATGTTACTTGGCCTTTTTCCCTTGCAGCTTTTAGTATTTTTTCTTTGTTCTGTATACTTACTGTTTTGATTATTATGTGGCGGGAGGATTTTCTTTTCTGGTCAAATTTGTTGGGTGTTCTGTAGGCTTCATGTATTCTTATTGGCCTCTCCTTAACTTGGGGACATTTTCTTCAATGATTTTGTTGAAAATATTTTCTGGGCCTTGGAGAAGGGAGTCTTCTTTTTCTTCTATACCTATTATTCTTAGGTTTTGTCTTTTCATATTGTCTTGCATTTCTTGGATGGTCTGTGTCAGGAATTTTTCAGATTTAACATTTTCTTTGACAGATACATTGATTTCTTCCATTGTATCTTCTACACCTGAGATTCTTTCTTCCATCTCTTGTAGTCTGTTGGTTAGGCTTACCTCTGTAGTTACTGTTTTCTTCCCTAGATTCTTCCTTTCCATTATTTCTTCCATTTGTGTTTTCTTTAATTTTTCCAATTCTATCTTCAGGTCTTGAGTTGTTTTGTTACTTCCTTCACCTGTCTGATTGTACTTTCCTGTTTTTCTTTTAGTTCCTTCAGCTCTGTTTCTTTCATTTCATTCAGTGCTTTAAGCATTTCCTTTCTAAAGGCCATAAACTGTTTGGCTGCAGCTTCCTCTATTTCTTTACGGATGGCCATATTCTGTTTGAGTTTATCTTCCTTTATGTCTTTATGTATCTTATTTGTTTCCTCTGTTATCATCTTCATGAGCAAAGTTGTTAGGTCATCTTCTTGGGTTTCAGTTATGCTGGGGTGTCCAGGGCTACTTGCCCCTGGGTAACTGGGTTCTGGAGATGCCGTATTGCTCTGTCTTTTGTTGCTTGAGCTTTTACGCTGGCCTCAACCCATTGTGCTATCTTAGGTGTTTGGGGTTATTTTCTGGTGGTTCCTGGGGATCCTGTGGTGGAGAGAATCCCCTTTGCAGAAAGTTGGTTTTTCCTGAAGGATGTCTTCTCAGCTTTTTGGGTATAGTGCCTGGATGGCTGGTGTTTTTTCAGGAGTTGCTCACCTCAGGGATATAGACTTGAGTGGTAACCGTGGTCTTTGTTAGTTGAGGGGGTTCTCCTCTCACACAGGGAAGTCCTGAGGGCAGCTGCCCTGTTTCTGGGTTTCTTGTTGTAAATTTAATGATCAGCTGCTGTGACCCAGTTGGACATCAGGTGCAGCAACTGTTTGTGCCTGTGTCTGGAGCACAGCTGAGTGATGGCGCCTCGGCCCCACTAGTCTGCTAGACTTTTTCTAGGGAAGGATTGGGTGATTTATGTCAGTACAGTTTCCTTCCTTCCCTGTGGATTCTCTGGAGACATGGACTCCCAGTGTCTTTTTTTGCCCTGGTGTACTCTGCTCAGTGTCCACCAGCTGGCTGGCCGCAGAAACTGCCTGTGCCTGGAGCACAGCTGAGTGCTGGCGGCTCAGTCTCTGCCAGCTGTCTGGTGCGCAGAAACTGCCTGTGTCTGCCTTTGCAGCCTTTGGGATCCTGGGTGCCTCCCTAAGCTGGGTAATTTTCCGGGGACCTTTTCAGGCTGGGGGTGTCGGCTGAGTGCTCTGAGATCAGACCAGCCATTTCCCTCCCTGTGTGTTTGCACTGGACAGTGAAACTCATTCGCTGGTGCCCTGGTGCCCACAGTTCTATCTCAGGCGGCGAATCAGGCTCGCAGGCAGACAGGGCTCTGTGACGGAGCCTGGGTTTCGGGCTCTGGCTCCGGGCTGGGTCCTGGGGTGACCGTGGAACCTGAGTCTTTTCCAGGGGATGTCTGGGTGACTTAAGGCCGGTCTCAATTGTTTCCTGTACCCTGGGGTTATCTCTTGACTGAAAATTCCAGTCTCTGATAGTGTGGTGCGCACGGTTCAGTCTGGAACCGTGACCAGAGACACTGGCTTGTGGCTCTGGGCTGGGGCTGGGGCTGGCAGCCGGCAGCCAAGCGTCTGGCGGAATCGGGATCTCTTCCTCGGTGTAGCCTGGTGAGTTAAAAGCTGATTGAATCCATCACTGTGGGGTATCCTCTCACCTGGGAAACACAATGACTGTGTTTTATGGCTGCGAGTTCTGATTACTGGTCACTGTGCTGATCTTGCTGCTGCTGTTCAGAATGAGAGTCCTCTTGGCGCCACCATCTTGCCCCTCCCCCGCTCTTTAACTTCTTTATTTCTTTATATATTCTGGATATTGGTCCTCTGTCAGATATAGGGTTGGTGAAGATCGTTTCCTAGTCTGTAGGCTGTCATTTTGTACTGAAGACAGTGTCCTTTGTTTTACAGAACAAATTAAATTAAATACTTCCTAGAATTCAATGAAAATGAAGGTACAACATATCCAAACTTATGGGACACAATGAAAGCAGTGCCGAAAGGAAAGTTCATAGCACTAAGTGCCTGCAAGAAGAAATTTGAAACATCCTATACAAGCAACTTAATAGCTTACCTGAAAGCCCTAGGGAAAAAAAAGAGAAGCAAACACACCAGTAGACACCTGGAAATATTCAACCTCAGGTCAGAAATCAATAAATTAGAAACAAATAAAACAATTCAAAGAATCAATGAAACCAAGAGCTGATTCTTTAAGAAAATCAACAAGATCGACAAACTGTTAGCCAAGCTAACTAAAAGGAAGAGAGAACCTAAAAGAGGGACATGACAACAGGCACTGAAGAAATCCAAACAATCATTAGGTCTGACTACAAAAGCCTATATGCAACAAAATTTGAAAATCTAAATGAAATGGACAATTTTCTTCATAGATTGCACTTACCAAAATCAAAATAGAGATCAGGAAGAAAGATTGAAAAGTCCTCTATGCCCCAAGGAAACAGAAGCAGTAATCAACAGTCTCCCTTCTAAAAAAAAAAGCCAGGGCCAGATGGTTTCAGTGCAGAATTCTACCAGACCTTCAGGGAAGAGCTAACTCCAATTCTCTTCAAACTATTTGACAAAATAGAAACAGAAGGAACATTACCAAACTCATTCTATGAAGCCACAGTCACCTTGATACCTAAACCACACAAAGAACCAACAAAAAAAGAGAATTTTAGACCTGTCTCTCTTGTGAACATTGATGTAAAACTACTCAATAAAATACATGCAAACTGAATCCAAGAACACAAAAAAAAATCATCCACCATGACCAAGTAGGTTTCATCCCAGGCATGCAAGGGTGGTTCAATATACAGAAATCCATCAGTGTAATCCACAATATAAACAAATTGAATGAGAAAAACCACATGATAATGTCCATCCCTGATCTTAAGTGTACTATAGAGCAACAGTTTTAAAAACTGCATGGTACTGGCATAGAAACAGAATGGTGGATCAATGGAACCGAACAGAGGACCCAGAAATAAACCCACACACTTATGGACACCTGATCTTTGACAAAGATGCCAAAACCATACAATGGAAAAAAGATAGCATCTTCAACAAATGGTGCTGGTCTAACTGGATGTCGACATGTAGAAAAATGAAAATAGATCCATACTTGTCACCCTGCACAAAACTGAAGTCCAAGTGGATCAAAGACCTCAACATAAAACCAGACACATTAAATCGGCTTGAAAAAAAAGTGGGAAATACCCTAGAACTCATTGGTACAGGGGAAAACTTCCTGAACAGAACACCAACAGCACAGGCTCTAAGAGCAACAACCAATAAATGGGACCTCATGAAACTGAAAAGTTTCTGTAAAGCAAAGGACACCGTCATCAAAACAAAGCGACCACCTACAGATTGGTAAAGAATCTTCACCAACCCTTTATCTGACAGAGGACTCATATCCAGTATATATAAAGAACTAAAGAAGCTGAAAAGCAGCAAACCAAGTAATCCACTTAAAAAATGGGGAACAGAGCTAAACAGAGAATTCTCTGTAGAGGAATACCGAATGGCAGAGAAGCACTTAAAGAAATGCTCAACCTCACTAGCCATTAGGGAAATGCAAATCAAAACAACCCTGAGATTTCACCTTACACCCATCAGAATGGCCAAGATCAAAAACTCAAGTGAAAACACATGCTGGAGAGGTTGTGGAGAAAGGGGAACCCTTCTCCACTGCTGGTGGGAATGTAAACTTGTACAACCACTCTGGAAATCAATCTGGCGCTTTCTCAGACAACTAGGAATAGCGCTTCCTCAAGATTCAGCCATACCACTACTGGGCATATATCCAAAAGAGGCTCAAGTACACAAAAAGGACATTTGCTCAACCATGTTTGTAGCAGCTTTATTTGTAATAGCCAGAAGCTGGAAACAACCCAGATGCCCCTCAACTGAAGAATGGATGCAGAAATTATGGTACATCTACACAATGGAATATTACTCAGCAATGAAAAATAAGGAAATCATGAAATTTGCAGGTAAATGGTGGGATCTGGAAAGGATCATCCTGAGTGAGTTGTCCCAGAAGCAAAAAGACACACATGGTATCTACTCACTCATATGGACATACAACATAGCACAAACCCACTAAAACCTGTGCATCTAAAGAAACTAAGCAAGAGAGAGGACCCTAACTAAAACGTCCAATCCCCATCCAGAAAGGCAAAGAGGATGGACATCAGAAGAAGAAGAAAACAGGAAACAACCTAGGAACCTACCACAGAGGGCCTCTGAAAGTCTCTGCCCTTCAGACTATCAAAGCAGATGCTGAGCCTGATGGGCAACTGTTGGGCAGGTGAACGGAATTTTAGGTAAGAACTGGGAAATAGTAAGAGCTGGAGAGGACAGGGTCTCCACAAGGAGAGCAACAGAACAAGAAAATTTGAACATAGGGAACTTCTCAGAGACTCATACTCCAACCAAGGACTATTCATGGAGAAAACCTAGAACCCCTGCACAGATGTATCCCAGGGCAGTTCAGAGTCCAATTGGGTTACATAGTAATGTGAAGAGGGACTGCCTCTGACATAATCTGATTGGCCTGCTCTTTGATCACCTCCCTCTGGGGGGGGGAGCAGCCTTACCAGGCCACAGTAGAGGACAATACAGCCACTTTTGATGTGAACTGACAGACTAAGATCAGAAAGGAGAGGAGAACCTCCCCTATTAATGGACTTGGGGAGTGGCATGCAAGCAGAGGGAGGAGGGAGGGTGAGATTGGGAGGGGAGGAGGGAGGGGCTTATGGGGGGATGCAGAATGAATAAAGTGTAATTGATGAAAAATTTAAGAAAAAAGGGAAAAAAATAATTTAAGAACCTTAAATAACTTTCAAAATTGGAGGAAAACATGGAGTTAGTCAATTGGCATGGAGCACGTCTCGCCCCTGGGGGCAATGGTCTCCTGAACCTACTCAGACCTTGGACACCACCACTGCTAGTTCTAGAACTGACGCAGGATGTTCCAACGAGGGGTTAAGGCTTCTCATAATATTTCCTATAAGCCCACACCTATTTGTCTATATCCCCCATTTTTATTCATTATTAGCCAGATGGAGCCAAGTAATTGTGGTAATGATACTTGCTTTTTTGCCCAATGCTGGAATGCTAGTAAATTTAGGTATGCCCTGGTTACTCGCATGCCTCACTGGGTGCCTGTGCCCATTGATGCCCCTCACGCTATGACTCTCTTCAGACAGAAAAGGGATCTTGGAACTACAGCCACCATTGTTACTGCCATCTCATTGACGGCTGTTGGAGCTACCACCAGGGCATTAGCCATGAGTCATACTGGGCAGACTGCTCAGACCCTGAATAATCATTTAGCCAATGTAGCTCATGCCTTAGTTGTACATAAAGGAATTAATGCTCAACTAAAAGGAAGCTTGATGGTGTTCAATCAGAGGATTGACCTCTTGCAGGAGCAAATTGATACCCTATGGCAAATCGCTCAACCTGGCTGTCAATGAAAGTATGCTGGACTTTGTGTCACTAGCATACAACATGAGAATTTTTCCTGTGCTGCAAATCTGTCTAAACAATTGTTGAGCTATATTTTAGGTAACTGGACTGGAGAATTCGATACTACGATGGAGCAGCTGAGAGTGGCCATTGTCACAGTAAATTCTACCAGAGTGGACGCAGGACTAGCCACAGGATTATCAACATGGATTGCTGCAGCCATGAATCATCTGAAGGAATGGGCGGGCATGGGAGTGTTAGCAGGCCTTCTGGTGTTGGTCTCCTTGGTTTGCCTGTGGTATATATGCAAGATTAGAGTCTCACAACAGTGTGATGCAGCCATGATCATTCAGGCCTTTACAGCCATTGAAGCAGGACATTCTCCCCAAGCATGGTTGGATACCATAAAAAGCTAAAATGATACGCTCAGGATGCGAGGCTAAGCACTGCACTCAGGGTCAGCCGCTTTGGACCCAGAGAAGAGCATGTCTGATTGCATACGGGTTGATGCCCCAGGTCCCGCCTCTGAGAAAAAGGTATCAGACGGGTCTGATGCTCTTTGGGTGGATGACACCTAAATAAACATCTGTACAAAGTCCCAATTTATTTCTAATATCAGAGATCAGACCTCTACTCTTGCCTGATGCGTCTAAAACAAAAAGGGGGAACTGTAGAGAGCTGCGGAATGCTATGCCTTAAAGATGGAGCTGGTTTCCGCCTTCCACCTTCCCGATGGTGAGTGCTCTCTGTCACGAACAACTCCACATTTGGCTAAGGCCTAGGATCTGGCTTGCTTCCATGTATGTGGACCTATCTGCATTGCCCCCGTGGCACGCCTGGGTTGGCTACCCAGAGGCTATTTAAGCTGTGGGCTGGCTTTCCCCGGGGTCCGAGGATTGTTCAATGTTCCTGAATAAACTGCATTGAAAAAAAAAAAAAAAAGAAGCTAAACAAGAAAGAGGACACAGGATAAAATGATCAATCCTCACTTAGAGAGACAAATGGGATTGGCATTGGAAGTAGGAGAAAACAAGAAACAGGACAGGAGCATACCATACAGGGCCTCTGAAAGACTCTACCTAGCAGTGTATCAAAGCAGATGCTGAAACTCATAACCAAACCTTGGGCAGAATGCAGGAAATCATATGAAAGAAGGGGGAGTTAGGAAGACCTGGAGATGATGGTAGCATCACAAGGACCAAATATATCTGTACACAAGAGTCTTGTCTGAGACTGATTCTTCAATCAAGAACCATGCATGCATATAACCAAGAACCCCTGCCCAGACGTAGCCCATAGCAGCTTAGCATCCAAGTGGGTTTCCCTAGTGATGGGAAGAGGGACTGTCTCTGACATGAACTCAGTGGTTCACTCTTTAACCTTCCCCCCTCGAGGGGGGAGCAGCCTTGCTAGGCCACAGAGGAGGACATTGCAGCCAGTCCTGAAGAGACCAGATAAGCTAGGGTCAGATGGAAGGGAAGGTGAACCTCCCCTATCATGGACTTAGAGAGGGGTAGGGAGGAGATGAGGGAGGGAGGGAAGGTGAGATTGGGAGGGAATGAGGGAGGGGCTACAGCTGAGATACAAAATAAATAAACTGTAATTAATATAAAAAATAAAAATAATTATATATATATATATATATATATATATATATATATATATATTAAGGAGAATCATCTAGAGAAACAGATACTTTCCAGGTTATGTCTCAGAGAAGCCTGAACTGTCCTGACCAGCCTGATTTTTAACTCTTCCTCATCCCAGAATATAAACTATTCAGGCAGGAAACTACAATACCGTTCCCGGGTACAGTCATTACAGCATGGAAATCATGGTGCCAGACTCTTGAGGTAGCTGGTCAAATTGTGTCTTCAGTCAGGAAGCAAAGAGTGATAGGTACCTAATTTGCTCTGTCTATTTAAATTGGCATACTCTGGAGAGTTCACAAAACTAAACTATAATATGTGGTCCTCCTATTTGGTTATATTCACTTAGCATAATATTTCCATGATTCATCCATGCTATACAACATGCATCTGTACATCTACTCCCTTGTTAAAGAATATTATATTGCTGTGTATATACGTCATATTTTATTTTTCCAATCATATTTATCAAGTAATTTGATTTGATTATATTGTTTTAGATCTTATGTTCAAGTGTGGGCATTTTCACTCTAAAATCTATAAGTGCATTTTCATTTTATATTCTTTGTTGTTTTATTTCATTTTAGAAAGAAAAGAAATTTCTTGTACACTGCAAAGACAGCAGCAGGCGTGGCATTAACAGAAGAACTGCCTACTGGGATCTTTGTTGGTATAATGTTCTTTTGGAATGTATACAATTTACCCTCATTCATTCAAAAGTTGATTTCTCTACCCCACTATCTGGGTTCAATTAGGACATTGCATTGTGATGTTTATTCTAAGCATTACCTATCTCAGGTTTGTGTAAACATGCCACCATTTGTTCTCTATATTGTCAATTAAACAACCAGCCCCAATGCTGTGAAATGGAGAGGAGAGGGTGAGACATCCTGGTCCGGAGGGGAAAGAAAGGAAGCCAGGGACTAGGAGCAGAGAGGTCTGCAGGATAGGTCTCAAAACTACATGGAGAGATGAACTGCACCTAAGATATGACTAAAAGCAAGTATAATGGGTGAAATCTGAACAGTAGGAAACTATGTCAGCTTGGAGGTTTAGAATGGAATAACTATTGCCCAGCATTGTGCTCTAGATTAATTAAATAAATCCCAGTCTCTGTGTGCTGATTTGGGTATACACTTGGTTTAGGACTAACTGATACTTAACTAAAAGATATATCAACAATAAATATTAAATAACCACAACAGATCTTTGATTGTTTCTTTCATATATACATTTGAGACAGGAACTGAGCATATAATCCACAAGTTCTCCTGCCTCCATTTCCTGAATGCTGGGGAAAATGGGGATTTTCCACCATTTGCAACCATCATATTGCTTTAAGGAGACGGCAAATTCTGCTTTTGTGTCATCAGAAGGTAAGACTATAATAAATTAGAAATTCACTCTGGTGCTTTGACAGTTGGAGGAGTTGGTGGAACAGACCCTGTAGCCAGTCATTGGCATAAATTATCACATCATTTGAAATTTCAGAAGTAACCCCACTTTTTTCCTCCTTTCTGGATGTCATGTCTAAGGATTCACCTGCACATTACCATCTGGCTTACTAGACCTGAGATCTTTTCATTCTCACTGATCATCATACAACACAATTTGTACCAAATGACCAATTTAGCCTACAACAGCCTATCTCATCTTCCACCAACATTGGACCCATATGTAGAGTTCATCTGCTTAGAGAACTTCTGAAAAATGAATCGTTACTTAAACCAAAGGCATAAGCCAAAAGACACAATTGTGCAACTGCAGCTTCCTCTTCCACCCTTTATACACATAGACCAATCCTCAAGCCTTGTCTGCATTCTCAGTATTTCAGTATCCCACAGGAGTATCCAGCTTAACACTTGAACTACAGTTGGACAGACCTTCCTTATCACATGTTTTACACACTCTACCTTGATCTATCTCATCCAGTTCGAAATTTTTCTACTACCCATATTTCTACAAAAAAAACTGCAGCAAACTGAAGGCTTTAATTTCTTCCATCTGTTTTTATTTTGTTTTGGGGACTCAGTCTCCTGAGTGTTGGGATTCTCTGCATTAGCCACCATGCTAAATTGCAGACCTTGAAGGTAATGAAAAGTTACATCATGTAGAAATTATCACATTTAAGAATACCTAATAAGATTTTTTAAAGACTCCTATCACTCCTTATCACAGAGGAATCACGCCTCTGAGGACCAAACAGCTACTCACCTCTTTGGTTCTTTTTAGTTGTCCCCCGATGCCCTCTCCGTAAAGTCCCCTTAATGAAGATGAGACAAAAAACACACTTGCCCAATTCTGGTTTCCTGTTCCACGCCTCTGCAGAAGGAACTGGCCATGACTTGGCAGCTCTGCTTAGTTACTTCATGTTTGCCCACACAAGCTGCAGCATTCCTTTTGCTGGGACAAGCTACCCTGACAAAAGCAACTTAATGAAGACAGTTGATGTCCTAACTTCCATCGTGGCAGGGAAAGGGTGGGAGAATGAGCAGAGGTTACTGGTCACATTTCATTCTCAGAGAAGAAGGAGAGAAAGAAACTAGGAAGTTGGGCCAGGATATAAACCCTTCAGGCTGTAACCAAGTACTCATTTCCTCCAGGGAGGCTCCACCTTTTAAAGGTTCCACAAACTTCTGAAAGGGCTCTAGCTGGACAAGAAATAGCCAAACCCATGAGCTGCCTATAAGGACTATTTTACAATCATGTCATAATAATCAAGAACCAGTACCCTCTACTAACTTTCCTTTCCCACCCCATCCTTATGCTCCTCTTCCTTTTATAAAAAAAAAGTTTTATTGCATTTTATTTATTTTGCATGAGCTTGTGGTCAGGTGTACACATGCCACATAGTGGAGGAGTGTGGTGAACATCAGATCTCTCCTTCAGCTAGGCAAATCTGGGGGATGGTTATCTTTCCAAGCAGTTCTTTTGTTTTAGTATAGGATCTCACATAAGCCCTTTAATGAGAAACCCAGAAAGTGCTGGAGGAAGTAAAAGTCGAATTGCACAATTATGGAAACTACCAGTTAAGGCTCTATATTGTACTAAGATGGCTAGTCAGGACCCCAGAAGAGTAAGTCCTATATATTTCATTTTGAACCATTTAGGGTTGTTCTAATTTTTTTGTGACACTATTCTTAGGGAGACATGAACACCTACCAACCCCAAATAGAGACCCAACCACAGAATGCAATCGAGAATGGTATCACATCACAGAATGCCCAAGTCCAACCTGGGGCCAGGAGTGCTGGTAAAACCTTTAATCCCAACACTTGGGAGGTGGAGGCAGTAGATCTCTGTGAGGTCAAGGTCTACATGGTAAGTTCCAAGCAAGACAGATCTATGCAGTTAAAAAAAAAATTGAGGGCTGAAGAGATAGCTCAGTGGTTAACAGTGGTTATTGCCCTTACAGAGGACTGTTCCTGCAGAGGATAGGAGTTCCATTCCCACCTCCCACATCAGGCAGCTCACAACTACCTATAACCCCAGCTCCAGAATATTCAATACCTCTGGCCTCCATGGGCACCTTAATTCACTTGTACAAACCCACAAACAGACCACACACATTCACATAATTAAAAATTAAGCTTAAAAAGTCTAACTGACGAGCCAGTTAGTTTCAATGTAGGTACTTACAGAAAGATGGGGGAGGGGAAAGGACTCACCAAAAGCCCTTTGCAGCACAGGCTACAGCTCCCCAGAGCTAGAGACCCAGAGCACACCCTCTACCCGCAGGCAGCTCAGCAGGCTGGAAAGTATACAAGGTCCTAGGCCCTAGGGGAACTGGGGACCTCCCAATAGCTGAACAGCTCCTGTTATAAGGAGACAGTTGTCTGAGTACATCCATCTCAAGGACAGCTTCTCCATCTTGCTGGCAGGTTCAAACTAAGTTCATGTACCCAGGCCCAGGAACCAACTCCTCCTACCCTGATTGGTGGGAAAGTATAACAATCATTTGGCACAAATACTTGTAGTTTGCAAGCTTAAGTATTCTTTGATATTCTGGCTCAGGGTTGCAATTTAGCTCATGAGCCTGTTCTGTGGCCCTGATCAATCAGTAGCAGCTTGATTACAATACATTTGTGTCACCTGTATTGACCTGGTGTTTGAGTTACATTGGATCTAAGAGAACCCCATAACAAGAAATCCATGTTTCCTTTGTGAAACATTTCTTGATTACCTTCCTGCTGACCATCCCACCATATGATTGCTTTCTGTTTAGTCCCATTTCCTCTACAAACTGGAAGATGCTATACTTGTTTTTGTTTGTTTGCTGGCTTGTTTGTTTTGAGTCAGGGTCTGTGTAGTTCCACGGGTCCTGGACCTCATTAAGTAGACTGGGCTAACCTCAAACTCTGAGATCCCTCTGCCTCTGCCTCCCAAGTGCTGGGATTAAAACTGTATGTCATCACATATGCCCTGATGCTGTACTTAAGTTTCCATGAGCCTTAGCTTGTGCAAGACCTCCTGATTGCAATCTTTCTTTATTTTCTCATCACCTGTCCTTCTCCTTAGGACTCTGCACTGAAAAAATGACCTGCTGGTCCAGGTCAACTTTAGTGTCAGAGGAAAGTATTATACAACATCTAGTTTACTTTCTGTTTTTGTGGGATACACCATGACATAAAGCGTGGAGTTGGGAGGGCTTATTTTGGCTTACAGGTTAGAATCCATCATCAAGGGAAGCAACTGCAGGAACTCCTATAACTCCACCTGTAACTCCAGAGACCTGCTACCATCAGAGACCACCAGGCCTGCTAATACCAAAGTCAACCAAATTACTCAGAATCAGTGCAAGAACACAGGCAACAAATCCCAGGGCCATGTGACATCACCAAAACCCAACTAGCCTACCACAGCAAGCCCTGAGGACACTATCACACCATAAGCACAAGAAAACAGTCTTAAATCTGATGTTGTGAAAACAAAAGATTAAAGCCTTAAAAGAAGTAAATAAATCCCTCAAAAGAAATTCAGGAAAATACAATCAAACAGGTAAAGGAACTGAATAAATCCCTTAGAGAAACACAGAAAAAAACAAAAAAAAACAAAAAAAAAAAAAACAGCCAAATAGGAGAAGGAAAAGAATAAAACTGTCAAAGACCTAAAAAGGGAAACAGAAGCCATAAGGAAAACACAATCTGAGGCAATCCTGAAGATGGAAAACCTAGGGAAGAGAACAGAAACTACAGACAAAAGCATCACCAACAAAATACAAGAGATGGAAGAGAGATTCTCAGCTGTAGAAGATACTATTGAAGAAATCGATTCATCAGCCAAAGAAAATGTTAAATATAAAACATTTCTGACATAAAACATCTATGAAATCTGAGACAATAGCAAAAGACCAACCCGAAGAATAATAGAAATTGAAGGAGAAGACTCTAAGCTCCCAGGCCCAGAAAATATTTCCAACAAAATCATAGAAGAAAACTTCGCCTACCTATAGAAAGAGGTGCCTATAAATATACAAGCCTACAGAACACCAAATAGACTGGACCAGAAAAAAAAATCCTCCCATCACATAATAATCAAAACACTAAATGTACAGAACAAAATAGAATATTGAAAGCTGAAAGGGAAAAAGGCCAAGTCACATTAAAAGGCAGACCTATCAGCTTTAAATCTGACTTCTCACCAGAAACACTAAAAGCAAGAAGGGCTTGAGCAGCTATCTTACAGACACTAAGACACCACATATGTCAGCTGTGACTAATATGTCCAGCAAAATGTTAATCACCATAGAGGGAGAAAGCAAGATATTCTATAACAAAAACAAATTTAAACAATACCTAACCACAAACCCAACCCTACAGAAGGAAAATGACAGAGGGAAAACTGCAACCCCAGCAGGCTAATCACACCCAGAAAAAAACAGGAAACAAATAACCCCACAACAATAAACCAAAACAGGGAAGGGGCACATACACACACACACACACACACACACACACACACACACACACAGCACCACAAACACCACCACCACCATCAAAATAATGGGAATCAACAACCAGTGGTCATCAATCTCTCTCAACATCAATGGCCTCAACTCCCTGTTAAAAACACACACAGTCACACACACACGCTAACAGAATGGATGTGTAAACAGGACCCATCATTCAGTTGCTAACAAGAAACACACCTCAGCAACAGTGATAGACGTTACCTCAGAATAAAGGGCTGGAAAAAGGTTTTCCAAGTAAATGGTCACAGAAGCAAGCTGGAGTGGCTATTCTAATATCTAACAAAATAGACTTTCATCCAAAATTAATTAAAAGAGATGAGAGAGGGCACTTCATACTCATCCAAGGAAAAATCAACCAAGATTATATTTCATTTCTGAACATATATGGCCAAAATGCAAGAGCACCCACAGTCATAAAAGAAACATTACTAAAGCTTAAATCACACATTGAACCCCACACGTTAACAGTGGGAGGACTTCAACACATCTCTCTCACCAAAGACAGATCATCGAGACAGCAACTAAACAGAGAAATAATGAAACTAATTGATGTTATGAGTCAATTGGACCTAACAGAGATCCACAGAACATTTCATTCAAACACCAAAGAATATACCTTCTTCTCAGCACCTCTTGGAATCTTCTTCAAAACTGACCACATACTCAGATAAAAAGCAAGCCTCAACAAATATAAGAAAATTGAAATGACAACTTGTATTCTATCAGAATACCATGAATTAAAGCTAGACTTCAACAATAACAGAAACAGTAGAATGCCTACAAACTCACAGAACTTGAACAACTCTCTAGCTAATGACTACTGGGTCATGGAGGAAATAAAGAAATTAAAAGCTTTCCAGAATTCAATGAAAATGAAAGCACAACATACCTAAACTTATGGGGCACAATGAAAGAAGTACTAAGAGGAAAGTTTATAGCACTATGTGCCTTCATAAACAAATGTAGAGAGCTTATACTAGCAACTTAATAGCTCATTTGAAGGCTCTGTAAAAATGGAAGCAAACACACCCAAGAGGAGTAGACATCAGGAAATAATCCAACTCAGGGATAAAATCAATAACCTAGAAACAAAGAGAACAATACAGAAAATCAACAGAACAAGAGCTGATTCTTTGAGAAAATCAACAAGATAGACAAACCCTTAGCCAAACTAACTAAAAGACAGAGGGAGAGTATCCAAATTAATAAAATCAGAAATGAAAAAGGGGCTATAACAACAGATACCAAGGAAATCCAAAGAATCATTAGATCATACTTCCAAACCTGTATGCCACAAAATTGGAAAATCTAAATGAAATGGATGATACTTACCAAAGTAAAATCAAGATCAGGTTAACAATTTAAATAGACCTATAACCACTAAGGAAATAGAAGCAATCATCAAAAGCCTCCCGACCAAAAAGAGCCGTGGACCAGATGGTTTTAGCCTAAATTTTAACAGACTTGCAAAGAACTAGTACCAACACTCCTCAAACTACTTCACAAAATAGAAACAGAAGGAACATTGCCAAACTCATTCTATGAGACCACAGTTACCCTGATACTGAAACCACACAAAGACCCAACAGAGAATTTCAGATCAATCTCCTTTATGAACATTGATTCAAAAATACTCAATAAAATACTTAAACTGAATCCAAAAACACATCAAAATTATCATCCACCATGATCAAGCAGACTTCATCCCAGAAATGCAGGGATGGTTCAACATATAAAAATCCATCAACCTAATCCACCATATAAACAAACTGAAGGAAGAAAAAAAAAATCTCATGATCATATCATTAGATGGTGAAAATGCCTTTGACAAAACCCAACATCCCAAGGGGGATCCAAGATGACAGTGACCAGTGGCATAGTATCTGAGAGGCTGAGGACTTGAAACTCCAAAATTCGTGAGTGGAGGGGCAGCTAAAGCCTGAAAATCGATGAGGCTTCCTGAACAAGAGGGGGCATCACATGAGTTGAGACCTTTAGATTCAGGTCACCGGAGGACTTCTCTGGGGACAGAGAGAAGTGAACTTTTGAACCCTTTGCACTTCCCTTTTTCGGGCCTCCCTCGGAGTTGGCCCACAGTGCCAGAGATTCTCAGCACAGAACTCTCTGCCAAGGGATTGAGACAGCAGAGGCGGAGCTCCTATCTCCTCAGCTGCGTGGCTGCCAGCCTTACCCACCTTCTGAGTCCCAGATCCAAGGTACCAGCCTTCCTGGTCCCAGGTCCTGGGTCTGCAAGCAGCTGTACAGACTCTGCAGGGCCTGCTAGCCAGTGACTATATGTCCCCTCAGTGGTGGACAGCTGGCTGTACAGCCACCAAAAGAACCAGGTACACCAGGCGCCAGGTCACCTAGGTCTGTGGACCAATGTTGTAGTCCCCCAGGACTTCCCAGCAGGCACCTGAACCAGCCTCCCATTCTGATGCTACTGCTGGACTCCCTACTTTGGTGGTTGCAGCACCACTGAGCTGACAGAGCTCATCCTCCCATGTTTGACTCAGCAGGTCCAAACCTGGGAGTAGAGAGCAGGGGTACCAAGGTAGTTGCCGATTTGACCTGCTAGAGAGAGAGTGTGCCCTCAATTCCCTGCAGAGCCCCAGATCCATGGTCCTTCTAAGATAGCAGCTGGTCATCAGATCCCTCCCATCCACACATCCACTGTGGGAAACAGAGGGATTCTTGGGACATTGAAGCCCCTGCTCTGCGGGGTCCACCAGTGGAGTTCAGGCAAATAACATCTGGAGCTCAGACAGAGTCAGATACCAGTAGCCTGTAGGACACTGAGGTACTCGGGGAATTTTCATAAGCAATTATCACCAGCCTGTGTGACACTTTCAGTGCCTGCAACCCCTTTGGTGCCTGCAAGGCAGCACCCCTCCCACACACTCAAGGCTTCTACATTATCTACCCCCCTGTCTCCTTAAGGTACAATTCCGGCCATGTGCAAACACACACCCTTGCCCGAACTTGTCCTGCTGTGCCCTGGGACTTTCCTCCCACAGGTACAGCTGAAACACCAATGCACATGCTGAAACCACTGGACCTCTCTCATCTTCCTGAAGAATTCTCCAGACTCCAGAGAAAGACCATACAGTCTGAACTGCAGAATCCAGGAAGAAACAGTGAAGGTTACAGATAAGCAAATGGCCAGAGGTCGGTGAAAGAACTCATCCAACAAAAATCAGGACATTATGGCTTCACCAGCAACCCCCCAAATCAATGGCTATCCAATCCATCTGAAACAGGAAAATGACTGTAAAGCTATGCTTATCCAGTTATTAGAGGCACATAAAGAGGAAACAAACAGATCTCTCAGAGAAATACCATACAAATAGAGACAGTTAAAGAGGAAATGAACACATGTCTCAAAGAATTGGCCACACAAGTGGAGTCAAATAAAGAGGAAATGAACAAAGCTCTCAAAGAAACACAGTCAAATATAGCCAAACAAAAAGAGGCACAAGTAGAGGCACAATTACTGGAATAGAGAGAGGAAACGAACCAAAAAAATTGAGGCCATCATACAGAGACAGGAATCTACCTTCAAAAAGATGAAGGAAATGGTGCAAGGCATAAAAACAAAATAAGAATCAATAAAACACACACACACACACACACACACACACACACACAGAAAACTTCTAACATGGACTCTATTGCCTGGTTTGGATCAGCTCCCCATGGCAGGACTGCGTTTCCTGGCCTCGGTGGATGAGGATATGCTCAGTCCTGATGTGACTTGATGTCTTGGGTAGGGCTGATAAAAGGGAAGAGGACTCTTATTTTCTGGAAGGAAAGGGAGAGGGGGGGGAAGGTAGAAGGGGGAGAGGAGATTGGGAGGAGAGGAGGGAAGGGTCACCCTTATGATGTAATGCAAATGAATTTAAATAAAAGAAAATTTTCTTTATTAAAAAACTCTATAAACAGAGATGTTCTACACTGCAAAGACCGTTTAATAAAACCTCTCAAATTATTGGACTTTATACATTACTAACACTGTCAGGAAAAATACTTGCAAACACAAGACCTGAGTAGGTCCCAACCAGATGGAGACCCAGCACTGAGCAGGGAAGTGGACACAAGGACCCTAACCAAGAAGGTATTTCCAACTGATCCCTGCTGATGAGGGGACAATCGGTCTCCAGTGGAGTGTCACTGGGTATAATCACACACTTCAGGGCAGGCCTATGCCCAGGAATACTTGCCAACACAAAACACACTCCGTTTTTTTTTTGTTTTTGTTTTTGTTTTTGTTTTTGTTTTTTTGGTCATACTAGTTTTTTGATTGTTATGATTTGCTTGTAAAGAGGGGCGAATTCAAAGAATAATAAGAATAGACCAAAAAATCCATGCCAGGGTCCAAGTTCCAGAAAATATCTTCAAGAAAATCAAAGAAGAAAAATTTCCCAACTTAAAAAAAGAGATGTCCATAAACATATAAGAGGCATATAGAACACCAAATAGACTAGACCAGAAAAGAAATTCCTCATGTCACATCATAGTCAGAACACTGAATCTACAGAACAAAGAAAATATATTAAAAGCAGCAAGGGAAAAAAGCCAAGTAACCTATAAAGGTAGACCTATCAGAAACACACAAGACTTCTTATCAGAAACTATGAAAGCCAGAAGGGCCTGGGCAGATGTCATGCAGACTTCATGGGACCACAGATGCCAACCCAGAGTACTGTACCCAGCAAAGATTTCAATCAACATAGACGGAGAAAACAAACCATTCCATGACAAAACAAAATTTAAGCAATATCTACACAGGAAGCTAGCCCTATAGGAGATAATAGAAGGAAAACTCCAATCCAATGAAAACACTACACTCAAGAAAACATAGGATACAGATAATTCCCCAACAGAAATTACAAGAAAACAATCAATGAATCACAGTAAGTCCACCAATTCCACAATAAAAGGAACTAACAGTCATTGGGCACTATTATCCATCAACATCAATGGACTCAAATCTTCACTAAAAAGACACAGACAAACAGGATGGTTGCAGAAACAGGATACAACATTCTGCTGTATCCAAGAAACACACCTCTGCAACAGAGATAAACACTACCTCAGAGTAAGGGGCTAGAAAAATGTTTTTCAAGCAAATGGACCCAGAAAACAAGCTGGGGGTAACTAATATCCTAATATCTAATAAAATAGACTTTCAACCAAAATTAATCAAAAAAGATGAGGAGGGGCACTTCATTCTCATCAAAGGAAAAATCCACCAGGAGGACATCACGATTTTGAACATCTATGCCCCAAATACAAGACCACCTACATTTGTAAAAGAAACATTATTAAAGCTAAAATAATTCATCCATCCCAACACCTTAATAGTGGGAGACTTCAACACTCCACTCTCACCAAGGGACAGATCATCCAGACAGAAGCTAAACAGGGAAATAAGGGCACTTACAGAGTTCCTAAATCAAATGGACCTAACAGATGTCTACAGAACTTTTCACCCAAATTCAAAACAGTATACCTTCTTTGAGCACCTCATGGAAACTTCTCCAAAATAGACCATATAGTTGGTCACAAAGCAAGCCTCAACAGATACAAGAAGATTGAAATAATCCCTTGTATCCCGTCTGATCACCATGGAATAAAGCTGGACTTCAACAACAACATAAATAGCAAAAAGCCTACACATTCATGAAAACTGAACAACTCCCTACTCAATGACAGCTGGGTCAGGGAAGAAATGAAGAAAGAAATTAAATACTTCCTAGAATTCAATGAAAATGAAGGTACAACATATCCAAACTTATGGGACACAATGAAAGCAGTGCCGAAAGGAAAGTTCATAGCACTAAGTGCCTGCAAGAAGAAATTTGAAACATCCTATACAAGCAACTTAATAGCTTACCTGAAAGCCCTAGGGAAAAAAAAAGAGAAGCAAACACACCAGTAGACACCTGGAAATATTCAACCTCAGGTCAGAAATCAATATATTAGAAACAAATAAAACATTTCAAAGAATCAATGAAACCAAGAGCTGATTCTTTAAGAAAATCAACAAGATCGACAAACTGTTAGCCAAGCTAACTAAAAGGAAGAGAGAACCTAAAAGAGGGACATGACAACAGGCACTGAAGAAATCCAAACAATCATTAGGTCTGACGACAAAAGCCTATATGCAACAAAATTTGAAAATCTAAATGAAATGGACAATTTTCTTCATAGATTGCACTTACCAAAATCAAAATAGAGATCAGGCAGAAAGATTGAAAAGTCCTCTATGCCCCAAGGAAACAGAAGCAGTAATCAACAGTCTCCCTTCTAAAAAAAAAGCCAGGGCCAGATGGTTTCAGTGCAGAATTCTACCAGACCTTCAGGGAAGAGCTAACTCCAATTCTCTTCAAACTATTTGACAAAATAGAAACAGAAGGAACATTACCAAACTCATTCTATGAAGCCACAGTCACCTTGATACCTAAACCACACAAAGAACCAACAAAAAAAGAGAATTTTAGACCTGTCTCTCTTGTGAACATTGATGTAAAACTACTCAATAAAATACTTGCAAACTGAATCCAAGAACACAAAAAAAAAAAAAAAATTCATCCACCATGACCAAGTAGGTTTCATCCCAGGCATGCAAGGGTGGTTCAATATACAGAAATCCATCAGTGTAATCCACAATATAAACAAATTGAATGAGAAAAACCACATGATAATGTCCTTAGATGTTGAAAAAGCATTTGACAAAATCCAAAACCCATTCATGATTAAAGTCTTGGAGAGACCAGGGATACAAGGTACATACTTAAACATAATAAAGGCAATATAGAGCAAGCCTACAGCCAACATCAAACTAAACAGAGAGAAACTTAAATCAATCCCACTGAAATCAGGGCCAAGGCAAGGCTGCCCACTCTCTACATATCGCTTCAACATTATACTTGAAGTCCTAGCTAGAGCAATAAGACAACTAAAGGAGATCAAAGGAATACAAATCAGAAAGGAAGAAATCAAAGTATTACTATTCACAGATGATATGATAGTATACATGAATCACCCTAAAAATTGAACCAGAGAATTCCTTCAACTGACAAACACCTTCAGCAAAATGGCTGGATATAAAATTAACTCAAAAACTCAGAAGCCCTCCTGTATAAAACAGGATAAAAAGATAAAACAGCCGAGAAAGAAACTAGGGAAACTACATCCTTAACAATAGCCACTAAAAACATAAAAGTTCCTCAGTGTGATTCTAACCAAGCAAGTGAAAGACCTGTCTGAAAAAAACTTCAAGTCTCTGAAGAAAGAAATTGAAGAGGATATCAGAAGATGGAAAGATCTCGCATGCTCATGGATCGGTAGGATTAACATAGTGAAAATGGCCATCCTGCCAAAAGCAATATACAGATTCAATGCAATTCCTATCCAAATACCAACATAATTCTTTACAGACGTTGAAAGAAAAATTCTCCACTTCATATGGAAAAATAAAAAACCCAGAATATCCAAAATGATCCTGTACAACAGATCATATGGAGGTATCTCCATCCCTGATCTCAAGCTGTACTACAGAGCAATAGTAATAAAAACTGCATGGTATTGCCATAGAAACAGAATGGTGGATCAATGGAACCAAATAGAAGACCCAGAAATAAATCCATACATTTATGGATACTTGATTTTTGACAAAGAAGCCAAAACCATTCAGTGGAAAAAATACAGCATCTTCAACAATTGATGCTGGTCCAACTGGATGTCTACATGCAGAAAAATTAAAATAGATCCATGTTTATCACCCTGAACAACACTAAAGTCCAAGTGGATCAAAGACCTCAACATAAAACCGACACACTAAATTGGTTAGAAGAAAAAGTGGGGAAGAGCCTAGAATTCATTGGCACAGAATGCAGATATCCTGAACAGAACATCAACAGCGCAGGCTCTAAGAGCAACAATCAATAAATGGGATCTCATCAAACTAAAAAGCTTCTGTAGAGCAAAGGACACCGTCATCAGAAAAAAAAGGATAGCCTACAGACTGGTAAAGGATCTTCACCATCCCTATATCTGACAGAGGACCAATATCCAGAATATATAAAGAAATAAAGAAGTTAAAAAGCAACAAATCAAGTAAACTAAAAGGAGCTAAAGAGAGAATTCCGTGTAGAGGACTATAGAATGGCAGAGAAACACCTAAAGTAACACTCAACTTCCTTGGCCATCAGGGATATGCAAATCAAAATGACCCTGAGATTTCACCTAACACCAATCAGAATGGCTAAGATCAAAATCTCAAGTGACAACACATGGTAGAGAGGATGTGGAGAAAGAGGAACCCTTCTCCATTGCTGGTGGAAATGTAACTTGTGCAACCACTTCAGAAATCAGTCTGGTGCTTTCTCAGACAATTAGGAATAGTGCTTCCTCAAGATTCAGCTATACCACTCCTAGGCATATATCCAAAGATGCTCAAGTACACAACAAGGACATTTGCTCAACCATGTTTGTAGCAGCTTTATTCATAATAGACAGAACCTAGAAACAACCCAGATGTCCCTCAACGGAGGAACGGATACAGAAATTGTGGTACATTTACACAATGGAATACTACTCAGCAATTAAAAACAAGGAAATCATGAAATTTGCAGGCAAATAGTGATCTAGAAAAGATCATCCTGAGTTAGGTATCCCAGAAGCAGAAAGACACAAATGGTATATACTCACTTATAAGTGGATACTAAGCCTAAGACAGGACAAACATACTAAAATCTGTACACCTAAAGAAGCTACACAAGAAGGACATTCCAGGGTAAGATGATCAAACCTCACTTAGAAAGACAAATGGGATGGACATTGGAAGTAGGAGAAACAAGAAACACGGACAGAAGCATACTATAGAGGAGCTCTGAAAGACTCTACCTAGCAGTATATCAAAGCAGATGCTGAGACTCATAACTGAACCTTGGGCAGAGTCCAGGGAATCATATTTAAGAAGAGGGAGTTAGTATGACCTGGAGAGGATGGAAGCACCACAAGGACCAAATATATATAGACACAGGAATCTTGTCTGAGACTGATTCTCCAACCAAGGACCATTCATGGATATAACCTAGAACTCCTGCTCAGACGTAGCCTATGGCAGCTTAGCATCCAAGTGGATTTCCCTAGTAAGGAGAACAGGGATTGTCTCTGAAATGAACTCAATGGCTGGCTCTTTGACAACCCCACCCACCCACCCAGGGAGGAGCAGCTTTGTTAGGCCACAGAGGAGGACATTGCAGCCAGTCCTGATGAGACCTGATAAGCTAGGGTCAGATGGAAGGGGAGGAGGACCTCCCTATCATGGACTTAGAGAGGGACAGGGAGGAAAGGAGGGAGGGAGAGTGGGCATGGGAGGGTATAAGGAAGGGGGCTACAGCGGGGATACAAAGTAAATAAACTAATTAATATAAAAAATAAAAATTAGACAAAGAAAGGCTAAAAAAAAGAAAAGTAGTGGTTACAAGATTGATTAAAAAAAAACTAAGAATGTATTAAAAATATCCTTTATGGATCAAGCCAATAAAATCACTCAATAATACAGCAAAAAACAAAACAAAACAAAAAAAAACTTTAAAAATAGAAAAAAAAGCTAAGTTTGTGTGATTCAAATTTATCACTATGTGACCACTTAAAAAGTTCTGGGGTGACCCCGTATAGGATAGGAGGAAGATCAGAACTCAAGGGAATACCCCAACAATGTGGCTTTTATCTCTAGGTTTATTTTGCTCTGTAAAACATTAAAAAGTTTACTCATGAAATACGATCCACTTACTTGGGGAACCACTTGGCATGCTCCTTCCAGGGATCGTCTCCCTCTTCCCAGTTTCCCAGGCATCCACCGCAGTAGAAGCACTGCACAGTGTCCCTTTCACCTACAGATGCAGGGAAGTGATGGCACCAGGTGTGTCTTGGAGCTGATCATACTGAACCAGAGCAACACAGACCCCAGCATGCTTGCTCTTCCATGTCCCCTCTGGCAGAATCCCTGGCCACAGTCCCACTGCCCTAAATGACCCCCTTCTGAGCTCTGGACCTCCCATCCCAGTCATGGCCATCCTCCATAGACACAGCCCAGGGCTTTGGAGGTCCTACGTAGGTGATCTAGCACTCAGCTACACACTCAGCCCACAGTCGGTATTCTTAAGGTCTATATGTAAAGAAAAGCAACATTTTACTTTACACACATATGTGTGTGCATGTGTGTATGCTTATACATACATATCTATAGCAAACCAATAATGTTTCATTAAATGTGCACTAAAGCAGAAGCAAAGTTGAAATGTAATGAAATACAGATTATGTCTAATGTAACACAGTTCATTAGCAAAATACTGCCCACAAAATGGAACCTAACCCTTAACCACCACAGAAAACCTCACAAAATGGGGCCCAGTTAGTTACCTGTAAAGAGAAAGCCGGCTGTGGAGAGTACACATGACGAGGTCCCATGGGCATAAAAAGGCCACTTCTCAAAGGACTCCAGCCTGGCCTCCTCTTCTTGATACTGTGCTTTGCCACCTCTCAGCGTCTTCTCTGGACTCTTTACCCTTATGTCATACTTGCCAATGTTACCGACATCTTTGCCCAACAGGAACTCACATTCTGGATGAAATTTCTTGTGGATTTCTATGGGAACTTTCCTGAGGCTGGTGTGAAAGAGGATTAAGCTACAGCAAAAGCACTGCACCCCAAGTTTCACCCCAGTAAGGTAAAACCCAGCAGCTGCCATGTCCTGAGGCGTCCATGAGCTATATGGGTCATAGGTCACAAAAGTCTTTAATCTCCTGGCTTCACTGCGCAAATGTGAGTTAAAACCTTTCTTCATTTTCATTCGCTCTTTGTGCTCTTCTTCATGGCTCTTGGCCAGCTGCACTGCATCCACACCGAGAAGAGCAGAGAGCTCATGGAGATGATCATAACCAAACTCAGTAACTGGCTCCTCAGAGGCCTCCCCATGCTCGGCCATCTTCTAAAAGAGAAAGGAAAACAGATAATGGTGATAGCAATGCTTTGCTATAAAGAACATGAATTTCGGTCCCATGAGGTGGCTCAGAGGGTAAAAACACTTGCAGCTAAACCCAGGACATGGAAAGAAGAGAACTGACACCCACAAGTTGTCGTCTGACTTCCACATGGACATGGGAATACACACACTCATACCCCTGCCCCATATGTCAAAACAAAGGGACTAAAAGAAATAATTGCTGTGTTAACTTGTATCTCAAGCAAGTGGACTAGGCCATGAGGACCAGCTATGAACAAGACAAATAGGCCTGTTTCCATCCATAAAGGCTCTGCCCACCTTTTGTTTCTTTGTTTGTTATTCTGAGATAGAGTTATGCTATGTATTCCATGCTGGTCTAGAACTTGTGGCCCAGGCAGGCACCACAGGAAGGTGTTTACCCTGGGACCCTCTTTGGTTTGAGTTGTGTACATCTCCCTCTTGTAATAACCTACATATACCACAGACACCCTGCCACTTTCATTGGGCCACTTTCTGGGCTTTTGGATTTTTTTCTTTTCTCTTTGGTGACAGTCAAGGGTAGGCAGTCTCTATTAAAGTGTGGCACCAATTCATTAGGAAGGGAGAATGGACAGGCTGATCTCACCTGCTCACTAGTTTGTGGTGCATATGCAGGAAAGTAAAACTACTTTCTCACATTTATGGAAAGTTCCCTATTGAGCATCTTATCTTTCACATAATTACTTATGCATATGAAGAAAGTCAGATGTGTTATGTGAAGGACATGCTCAGGGACTAAAGGCTTAAATTCAGCCTGTCAGACAAAACAAAGAACCTGTCTCCTTTCTTGTAACTTGATCCCTCCATTTCCTCAACCCCATGAGTGAAAGCCCAAGCAATAATCAGGGTGTGTCAGAACTCTCATTCACACAGCCATTTGTGCATCTTGACAGTGTATCCTGCTCTAATCTGTAGCTTCACTTTGCTCCACATAAACTAATTTAGCTTCTTTTGAAAATCTTAGAGCCTTTGTTTTCAGTTGTGTGAATTAAAGGCCAAGAGCTTGAAAACAGACAGACCACATCAGCCTACAGGATGCTACACAGTTTGTATCACCAAGACATGTTCCAAATGTGAATAATGGCCCCATTGTTGTGATGTGGGCACATATTTGCCATGCATGTTAGAGAAAAATGTACACGAAATCCCATAGCCTCGTAGAGAAAATGTGGTAAAATCACCCTGTTCTTTAAACCCTTCTCTTCCGTTCACTTGTCAGGATTAGTGCTCTGTGTGTAAGCTGTGTTAGGTCCACAGGGGCCCCACAATGGTGGTGCCAATAACCATGTCCTATCTCAGGCAGGACTCTGGCCAGGAAAACAGAAGTTTATTGAGTAAACCAGAGGGTAAATTCAGCATCCCTCAGGAACCTCAAAGGCACCTTTCTGTTTACCAGGAAAATCACCACTTCCTTTATCCAGATGTCCCTAACAGTCAACTACCTGGGGCATGGACATCTAGTTCCTGTTACCCGAACAGCAAAAGCCTGCACTAACTTCCAGGCTGTTTTGAGCCACAACTCTCCTCCCTTTTCCCTTAAGATTGACAAGGCTTTTTCTGTGCTACTGTTCCCTGGCCTCCAAGTGAACACCTGGCACTTTAATTTCCTAAACAAACTTTTTTTTACCCATGGGCGGTCCAGTTCAGTGGTTTTAGTCTCCCTTGCTTACAAACTCCAGATGCAGGGGAGGATTTGAGTCTGGCAGGCAGCCACTGAGCTTCCCAAGATCTTATACCTCTTTACAGTGGGTTGTATGAAGCACAGGGATGCTTACAGGCAAGGAGATAGTTTATTAAGGAGACATTCTAATCAGCTAAGAATGCTGCCTGGACTGTGACCCAGACCCAAGAGAGGAAAGGGACAGCTCTGCATGACACTTCACACAATATTTGCCTCTCCCAGTGTTCTCACAAAGCTAGCTCTTCTGCAGCATGCTCCTTTGGTTGAAATGAAGCCCAGGTCAGGAAGAGCTTCCAGTCTTCCACTGTTGCTGTCTTTCGTATTAATCTCTGGAACCTCCTCCTCTACACTATTCCCTATTCTATTATTATATTAGTAGAACATAATTATCATTATAGTTGCTACAGAATTTATCTTATCAATTATTTTTCTCTAAGTTAAAATGTTGCATTGTCCCATTAGCCTATATAGATATAGACATGGACATACAAAGACATAGACATAGATACAGACATAGAGACAGAGACATAGATATAGACATAGACAGAGACATAGACATAGATATAGACAGACATAGACATACGCATAAATGTACATATACCTGCAATGTACTGGCGTGGCTGTTAGGGATCGAGCCTGGGTCCTCTATTTTGCCTAACAGGCTTGGACTAACCAAGCCCTTAGTCCCTTCAGTAGTCCAGGGTAGGTGTAAAGCACTGAGCCCAGGACCTTTTGCATACTAGGAAAGTACCCCACCTCTGAGCTGCCTCAGCCAGCACAGCCATGGGTAGTACAGGGACATGGCAGGGTAATAGTAGACAGAGACACAAGTCTTTGGGTTTCCTGCAAGAGTAAATGATTCTCATTTTCCCACTTTGTATTTTTTGCTTTGCTAGCTAATAGAGAGCCCTGCAGTCAGGGCTTGAGCAAACAGGATTTTCATCCCCTTATCTGAGTTCTTCCTTTTGCACTTCCTGCCCCTGTAGACTTTCTGATCTGCTCCAAGGATTAGAACATTACAGATAATGTCCCTTGCCAGTCACCCAGCCAAGAGACCATTCCACAGGGAATCTGACTCACCAGAAGTTGGGAGGCATAATTATTTCCTCAGAAGATAATGTTTGTATTTACAGAGCTTTCACCCCTCAGCACTGCTAAACCTGCCCCATTTTCTTAGTTTTAACAGGGAAACTGTAGCTTAGGGGGTCGAGGGTTACAAACACTGGATGCTCTTCCAGAGAACCTGGATTCCATTCCCAGTAAACCCAAGTCCCAGCTCACAATGGTGTCTACTCCAGTTTCAGGGTGATCTAGCGCCCTCTTCTGGCCTCCATGGGTTCAAGGCATGCACCTTGTTGCACAGACATGCATGCAAACAAAACACACCTACACCCAAAATAAATGATGAATAAATAAAATGCTTTAAGCCTGAAACTTTTCCTTTTCTCAGTTTTTCTTTTCTTTTTTTTTTTTTTGGATACTGACCAAAAGCCTAAGCGTGGGCTCCTGACACAATAGACCACTAGACTCCATTTCTCTGAAGACCTCCACTCCCAACCCACACATTGCTTGTTGAACTCCACTGCTGAATTTGCCTGTGTCCTTGGGTCCTAACTCAAAGGTGTAACTTTCTCTCCTCTTCTCCATGTCTCTTCTTCTGGAAGCTGCTGTAATTTATACCTTACTTGCCTCATCATTTTTCTCTGAAACTCTAATAAAATCATCCCTGAGCTTCCTTCTGATTCTCTACTTTTTTTTTTAATTAACAAGAACAAGAACCCAAGAAGGGAACCTTGATTTCCCCCTAATAGGTTGTGTGTGAGTGTTTGTGATTTGTGAATGTGGGAGTCCCTGGTCCCAGTGTGTCTGTGAGGCTGGTTTTTCCCTCCACAGTGGAACACAGGGATTGAACTCAGGCTTGCAAGGCAATGTCTTTTACCTGCACTGCTTTGGGCTTTCTTGATTGTGTGTTGTTTAGTTCATTGACTTCTGAATGGCTAATCACTCCCCTACAATGGAGCATTTATGCCACTGCCATTTTCTCTTCATAGACAAAGATGGGTTCAAGATGCTAAAAACAAAACCTTTCCTCAAGTTTAAACATTTTCTCAGAGTAAATTCCTGAAATAAGAATTGCTGAGTCAAACACATGCATCCTCTTAAGGGTTTGGGTGTCTGTCAGGCACTGGCTTTGCTAATGGTCATCTGGGCTCCTTTTACCTTCAGTAAGGTCACGGTCCTGCTTCTTCTCAGGTGGTTTCCTGCAATGGGGTTTCACATATCAGAATTCCATGTCTCTCTGTAACAGAAATTAAAGTCTGCTTACAAACCAAAAACTGATTTCCCAAGGGAAAAGCCTGGTCAGGAGTCTCAGTGACGTCCAAGTCCAGCACCCCAGTGGCCATCCTGGGGGACAGGCATGGGCTCCACGTGTGGCCATAAGTAAGTGAAACTGAGCTTGTGTGGTTCCATCATAATCTATTGGTCAGTGGCTACTTCAAGTTCCCAAAGAACCTCCTGTTCTTCAAAGCCACATATAAAGTTTACTCCAAACACCCACCCAAGCCAACCCCAGTAACTTTGAAAATAGAGGTTTGCAAAAAATTTCAAACATGATATGTGATTTCTCCAGCAATCAGGAAACAAAGCCAATTTTTGGTCTATCTTATCTCCATCTTGTATCTAGTAAAATAATTCTGAAAATTGGGTTTTTTAGAGTAACCCAAATAAAATTTTTTCCCATTTGTGAAGCCCTGTTTATCTCAGCCAACCAGGCCCTCCTACTGGTTAGCTGATGAACTAGAACTTTCAGTTCAACCTGATTCCTTCCTGCAATGAGGCTGTGTTTCCCAGTTGAATCACATGGACACTTTTCATCAACAGTTTGTAGCAGTACGCAAGACGGTTTCCACTGCCTTTATATTTCTCCAAAGAATCTCTAGTGAGAGAGGCACAGTTGTGACAAAGTGGCATGACTGTTACAGGGGTAGTGAATGGCTTTCTCATTAGATTTGAGGCCTTCTCCACCTGGGAGAAATTCACACCTGGTACTGTGAACCAAGCTAAAAGCCTTTGGTTAAACTGTGTGCAGCATCACCTGTCTTTAATCCCAGCACACAGAAGGCAGAGGCAGGAGGTAAGCCTAGTCTACATAGCAAGTTCCAAGCCAGCTAAGGCTGCAGAGTGATAGCCTCTGTAAAAATAAATCTTTTTAAAATGCCTGGAGCTGGGAGGTCATAGACCCTAGGGAGAAACTGCTCTAATTGCTTTTCTTCTATGACAGTGTGATAAATACCATGACCAAAAGCCAAAAGCCACTTAGAAAAATTCTAGACTGTGTCAAGGTGACCTCCAACGCCAACCAGGGCAGCGACCCATCACTGATGTTTTACTTTAGGTAACACCAAACTGCTGTCTGAGTATTAATATTTGTTCCCATGGATTAAATCTGCTCTCAGTCTTTGTCAAAGAAGTTCCTCTTGCAGTGAACAGAAAATTATAGATTCATATAATATACATATACCTATCAATGTATAGATTCATATCTGGTCAAAGTGCTCAGAATATGTAACTCTTGAATGATTAGCCCTAAATGGGATGTCCATATCAACCTCACCCCATGAGGCTTAGAGAACATCATAAATGAGAGGGCAGAAAGAACGTAAGAGCTAGAGAATGAGAAAGAAGCTGAAAATGTTGTTTTTAATGACGTGGACATTGAACTCATGAACTCAACAGCACCTGTAGTAAATTGCATAAGACCTTATAGGATTAAGCCAGTCAACATTGTAGCACAAAGTTGTAGGACCTCAGAAGGTCCCACCCCAAATGAATAGCACATTGGCAGTTTATGGGTGCTTTGGGACAGAGTCTTTTTTTTTTATTCTCCCTGAGATGTGGACAGTTGTAGGTTCTCCATGATACAGAGGATGGCCCCCACCCATACAGACAGCACTGGTTGAATTCAGTTAATTATGTTAAAAAAAAAGAAGGAAGGAAGGGAAGAAAGAAAGAAAGAAAGAAAGAAAGAAAGAAAGAAAGAAAGAAAGAAAGAGAGAAAGAGAAAAATATAGAGAAATGGAAGAAAATGAGGATGAGAAAGGGACCTGTGTGGGATGTGTGAGCAAGCTTCACGGTGTGTATGATCCAGACACATTACATGCATGTATGAAATCTAAAAGAATAAATTTTAAAAGCTTTAATGAAAATAGCCAAAGAATTTTAACTGACAAACTCACAGAATATGTAGTCAATAAATTTTGGAAAAATTAAAATATATATGTATTTAGCATATATAAAAATATATGACATATCTTTAATCAAATGTATATATACTTGACACCCTCAAACAATAAGTTAAAAAAAAGGCACATACTTAAACATAGTAAAGGCAATATACAGCAAGCCTATAGCCAACATCAAAATAAATGAAGAGAAACTTAAATCAATCCATTGAAATCAGGGACAAGGCAAGGCTGCCCAGTCTTTCCACATCTGTTCACTATTGTACTTGAAGTCCTAGCTAGAGCAATAAGACAACTAAAGGATATCAAGGGAATAAATTAGAAAGGAAGAAGTCAAAATATCACTATTCACAGATGATATGATAGTATACATGAGTGACCCCAAAAATTCAACCAGAGAACTCCTACAGCTGATAAACACCTTCAGCAAAGGGCTGGATACAAAATTAACTCAAAAAACGAAGAAGGTCGCCTGTATACCAAAGATAAAAGGACTGAGAAAGAAATTAGGGAAACAACACCCTTCACAATAGCTACAAAGGACATAAAGTGCCTCGGTGTGACTCTAACCAAGCAAGTGAAAGACCTGTCTGAAAAAAAACTTCAAGTCTCTGAAGAAAGAAATTGAAGAGGATATCAGAAAATGGGAAGCTCTCCCATGCTCATAGATCGATACGATTAACATAGTGAAAATGGCCATCCTGCCAAAAGCAATATACAGATTCAATGCAATTCCCATCAAAATGCCAACACAATTCTTTACAGACCTTGAAAGAAAAATTCTCAACTTCATATGGAAAAAAAAAATCCCAAAATCTCCAAAACGATCCTGTACAACAACACATCATCTGGAGGTACCTCCATCCCTGATCTCAAGGTGTACTACAGAGCAATAGTAATAAAAACTGCCTGGAATTGGCATAGAAACAGAATGGTGGATCAATGGAACCAAATAGAAGAACCAAAAATAAATCCACACACCTATGGATATTTGATTTTTGACAAAGAAGCCAAAACCATTCAATGGAAAAAATACAGCATCTTCAACAAATGGTGATGGTCCAACTGCATGTCTACATGCAGAAAAATGAAAATAGATCCATATTTATCACTCTGCACAAAACTGAAGTCCAAGTGGATCAAAAACCTCAGCATAAAAGCAGACACACTAAATTGGTGAGGAGAAGAAAAAGTGGGGAAGAACCTAGAACTCATTGGCAGAAAACACAGATGTCCTGAACAGAATATCAACAGCACAGGCTCTAAGAGCAACAATCAATAAATGGGACCTCATGAAACTAAAAATCTTCTGTAGAACAAAGGACACTGTCTTCAGTACAAAATGACAGCCTACAGACTAGGAAAGGATCTTCACCAACCCTATATCTGACAGAGGACCAATATCCAGAAAATATAAAGAAATAAAGAAGTTAAAGAGCAGGGGAGGGGCAAGATGGTGGCGCCAAGAGGACTCTCATTCTGAACAGCAGCAGCAAGATCAGCACAGTGACCAGTAATCAGAACTCGCAGTCATAAAACACAGTCATTGTGTTTCCCAGGTGAGAGGATACCCCACAGTGATGAATTCAATCAGCTTTTAACTCACCAGGCTACACCGAGGAAGAGATCCCGATTCCGCCAGACGCTTGGCTGCCGGCTGCCAGCCCCAGCCCCAGCCCAGAGCCACAAGCCAGTGTCTCTGGTCACGGTTCCAGACTGAACCGTGCGCACCACACTATCAGAGACTGGAATTTTCAGTCAAGAGATAACCCCAGGGTACAGGAAACAATTGAGACCGGCCTTAAGTCACCCAGACATCCCCTGGAAAAGACTCAGGTTCCACGGTCACCCCAGGACCCAGCCCGGAGCCAGAGCCCGAAACCCAGGCTCCGTCACAGAGCCCTGTCTGCCTGCGAGCCTGATTCGCCGCCTGAGATAGAACTGTGGGCACCAGGGCACCAGCGAATGAGTTTCACTGTCCAGTGCAAACACACAGGGAGGGAAATGGCTGGTCTGATCTCAGAGCACTCAGCCGACACCCCCAGCCTGAAAAGGTCCCCGGAAAATTACCCAGCTTAGGGAGGCACCCAGGATCCCAAAGGCTGCAAAGGCAGACACAGGCAGTTTCTGCGCACCAGACAGCTGGCAGAGACTGAGCCGCCAGCACTCAGCTGTGCTCCAGGCACAGGCAGTTTCTGCGGCCAGCCAGCTGGTGGACACTGAGCAGAGTACACCAGGGCAAAAAAAGACACTGGGAGTCCATGTCTCCAGAGAATCCACAGGGAAGGAAGGAAACTGTACTGACATAAATCACCCAATCCTTCCCTAGAAAAAGTCTAGCAGACTAGTGGGGCCGAGGCGCCATCACTCAGCTGTGCTCCAGACACAGGCACAAACAGTTGCTGCACCTGATGTCCAACTGGGTCACAGCAGCTGATCATTAAATTTACAACAAGAAACCCAGAAACAGGGCAGCTGCCCTCAGGACTTCCCTGTGTGAGAGGAGAACCCCCTCAACTAACAAAGACCACGGTTACCACTCAAGTCTATATCCCTGAGGTGAGCAACTCCTGAAAAAACACCAGCCATCCAGGCACTATACCCAAAAAGCTGAGAAGACATCCTTCAGGAAAAACCAACTTTCTGCAAAGGGGATTCTCTCCACCACAGGATCCCCAGGAACCACCAGAAAATAACCCCAAACACCTAAGATAGCACAATGGGTTGAGGCCAGCGTAAAAGCTCAAGCAACAAAAGACAGAGCAATACGGCATCTCCAGAACCCAGTTACCCAGGGGCAAGTAGCCCTGGACACCCCAGCATAACTGAAACCCAAGAAGATGACCTAACAACTTTGCTCATGAAGATGATAACAGAGGAAACAAATAAGATACGTAAAGACATAAAGGAAGATAAACTCAAACAGAATATGGCCATCCGTAAAGAAATAGAGGAAGCTGCAGCCAAACAGTTTATGGCCTTTAGAAAGGAAATGCTTAAAGCACTGAATGAAATGAAAGAAACAGAGCTGAAGGAACTAAAAGAAAAACAGGAAAGTACAATCAGACAGGTGAAGGAAGTAACAAAACAACTCAAGACCTGAAGATAGAATTGGAAAAATTAAAGAAAACACAAATGGAAGAAATAATGGAAAGGAAGAATCTAGGGAAGAAAACAGTAACTACAGAGGTAAGCCTAACCAACAGACTACAAGAGATGGAAGAAAGAATCTCAGGTGTAGAAGATACAATGGAAGAAATCAATGTATCTGTCAAAGAAAATGTTAAATCTGAAAAATTCCTGACACAGACCGTCCAAGAAATGCAAGACAATATGAAAAGACAAAACCTAAGAATAATAGGTATAGAAGAAAAAGAAGACTCCCTTCTCCAAGGCCCAGAAAATATTTTCAACAAAATCATTGAAGAAAATGTCCCCAAGTTAAGGAGAGGCCAATAAGAATACATGAAGCCTACAGAACACCCAACAAATTTGACCAGAAAAGAAAATCCTCCCGCCACATAATAATCAAAACAGTAAGTATACAGAACAAAGAAAAAATACTAAAAGCTGCAAGGGAAAAAGGCCAAGTAACATATAATGGCAAACCCATTATAATCACATCTGACTTTTCAACAGAGACTATGAAAGCCAGAAGGGTCTGGACGGATATCATGCAAACCCTAAGAGAACACAGATGTCAGCCCAGGCTACTATACCCCGCAAAATTCTCAATCCTCATAGATGGAGAAAACAAGATATTCAATGACAAAAACAAATTTCAACAATACCTACAAACAAATCCAGCATTACAGAAGACACTACAAGTGAAAATACAACCCAGGAAAACTAGCTACATTCAAGAAAACACAGGAAATAATTAACCTCACTTCAGTAAAACAAAAAGCAACCAAGCACACAACCTTATGACCAGAGCCAACATCCAAATCAAGGGATCTAACAGCCACTGGTCATTAATCTCTCTCAACATCAATGGACTCAACTCTCCAATAAAAAGACACAGATTAACAGAATGGATACGTAAACTAAACCCAGCAATCTGTTGCATACAAGAAACACACCTAAGACAAAAGATAGACATTACCTGATGGCAAAGGGTTGGAAGACGGCTTTCCAAGCAAACGGACCCAAGAAGCAAGCAGGAGTAGCCACTCTAATATCTGATAAAATAGACTTTCAACCAAAATTAATCAAAAGAGATGGGGAAGGACACTTCATACTCATCAAGGGAAAATTCCACCAGGAAGACATCACAATCCTGAACATCTATGCCCCAAATACAAGGGCACCCACATTTGTGAAAGAAACTTTGATAAAATTTAAACCACATATAGACCCCACACATTAATAGTGGGAAACTTCAACACTCCACTCTCAACAAAGGACAGGTCAACAAAACAGAAATTAAACAAAGAAACAATGTCTCTGACAGAGGTCATGAATCAAATGGACCTAACAGATATTTACAGAACTTTACACCCAAACACAAAAGAATTCACCTTCTTCTCAGCACCTCATGGAACCTTCTCCAAAATAGACCATATAGTGGGTCACAAAGCAAGCCTCAACAGATACAAGAAGATTGAAATAATCCCTTGTATCTTGTCTGATCACCATGGAATAAAGCTGGACCTCAACAATAACAGAAATAACAGAAAGCCTAAACACACATGGACACTGAACAACTTGTTACTAAATGACAGCTGGGTCAGGGAAGAAATAAAGAAAGAAATTAAAGTCTTTCTAGAAATCAATGAAAATGAAGACACAACATACCCAAACTTGTGGGACACAATGAAAGCAGTGCTAAGAGGAAAGTTCATAGCACTAAGTGCCTTCAAGAAGAAATTCGAGACAGCTCATTCAAGCACCCTAATGGCTCACTTAAAAACCCTAGAAAAAGAAAAAGCAAACACACCAAGAAGGAGTAGACGGCTGGAAATAATCAAAGTCAGGGCTGAAATCAATCAATTGGAAAGAAAACAATTCAAAGAATCAATGAAACCAAGAGCTGGTTCTTTGAGAAAATCAACAAGATAGACAAACCCTTAGCCAAGCTAACTCAAAGGCAGAGAGACACCACCCAAATCAACAAAATCAGAAATGAAAAGGGGGATATAACTACAGACACTGAGGAAATCCAAACAATCATTAGGACTTACTTTAAAAGTCTAAATGCAACAAAATTTGAAAATCTAAATGAAATGGACAATTTTCTTGATCGATTTGACTTACCAAAGCTGAATCAGGACCAGGTAAATCAACTAAATAGTCCTATATCCCCCAAAGAAATAGAAGCGGACATCAAAAGTCTCCCATCCAAAAAAAGCCCAGGACGAGATGGCTTCAGTGCAGAATTCTACCAGACCTTCAAAGAAGAAATAACACCAATTCTCTTCAAACTATTCCACAAAATAGAAACAGAAGGAACATTACCAAACTCATTCTATGAAGCTACAGTCACCTTGGTACCTAAACCTCACAAAGACTCAACAAAGAAAGAGAATTTCGGGCCAATCTCCCTTATGAACATTGATGCAAAAATACTTAATAAAATACTTGCAAACCAAATACAAGAATACATCAAAGATATTATCCACTATGACCAAGTAGGCTTCATCCCAGGTATGCAGGGGTGGTTCAATATACAGAAATCCATCAATATGATCCACCATATTAACAAATTGAAAGAAAAAAAAACACATGATAATCTCCCTAGACGCTGAAAAAGCATTTGACAAGATCCAATATCCATTCATGTTCAAAGTATTGGAGAGATCAGGGATACAAGGCACATATCTAAACATATTAAAGGTGATATACCCTATAGCCAACATCAAACTGAACGGAGAGAAACTTAAAGCAATCCCACTGAAATCAGGGACAAGACAAGGCTGCCCACTATCTCCATAGCTCTTCAACATAGTGCTGGAAGTCCTTGCTAGAGCAATAAGACAGTTGAAGGTGATCAAGGGGATACAAATTGGAAAGGAAGAAGTCAAATTATCACTATTTGCAGATGATATGATAGTATAGTATTCTTGAGTGACCCCAAAAACTCTACCAGGGAACTCCTACAGCTGATAAACACCTTCAGCAAAGTGGCCGGATACAAAATTAAATAAAAAAAATCAGTAGGCCTCCTGTATACAAAAGACAAAAGGGCTGAGAAAGAAATTAGGGAAACAACAGCCTTCACAATAGCCACAAATGACATAAGGTACCTCGGAGTAACCCTAACCAAGGAAGTCAAAGACTTGCATGAAAAAAAAATTCAAATCTCTGAAGAAAGAATTAGAAGAGGATATGAGAAGATGGAAAGATCTCCCATGCTCATTGCTTGGCAGGATTAACATAGTAAAAATGGCCATCTTACCAAAAGCAATCTACAGATTCAATGCAATGCCCATCAAATTACCAACACAATTCTTTACAGACCTGGAAAGAAAAATGCTCAACTTCATATGGAATAACAAGAAACCCAGAATTGCTAAAACAATCCTCTACAATAAAAGATCTTCCGGAGGTATCTCCATCCCTGATCTTAAGTTGTACTATAGAGCAACAGTTTTAAAAACTGCATGGTACTGGCATAGAAACAGAATGGTGGATCGATGGAACCAAACAGAGGACCCAGAAATGAACTCACTAACTTATCGACACCTGATCTTTGACAAAAACGACAAAACCATTCAATGGAAAAAAGATAGCATCTTCAACAAATGGTGCTGGTCCAACTGGATGTCTACACGTAGAAAAATGAAAATAGATCCATACTTATCACCCTGCACAAAACTGAAGTCCAAGTGTATCAAAGACCTCAACCTAAAACCAGACACATTAAATCGGCTTGAAAAAAAAGTGGGAAATACCCTAGAACTCATTGGTACAGGAGAAAACTTCCTGAACAGAACACCAACAGCACAGGCTCTAAGAACAACAATCAATAAATGGGAACTCATGAAACTGAAAAGCTTCTGTAAAGCAAAGGACACGGTCATCAAAACAAAGCGACTACCTACAGATTGGGAAAGAATCTTCACCAACCCTTTTTCTGACAGAGGACTCATATCCAGTATATATAAAGAACTAAAGAAGCTGAAAAGCAGCAAACCGAGTAATCCACTTAAAAAGGGGGGAACAGAGCTAAACAGAGAATTCTTTGTAGAGGAATACCGAATGGCAGAGAAGCACTTAAAGAAATGCTCAACCTCACTAGCCATTAGGGAAATGCAAATCAAAACAACCCTGAGATTTCACCTTACACCCATCAGAATGGCCAAGGTAAAAAACTCAAGTGACAACACATGCTGGAGAGGTTGTGGAGAAAGGGGAACCCTTCTCCACTGCTGGTAGAAATGTAAACTTGTACAACCACTCTGGAAATCAATCTGGTGCTTTCTCAGACAACTAGGAATAGCGCTTTCTCAAGATTCAGCCATACCACTCCTGGGCATATATCCAAAAGAGGCTCAAGTACACAAAAAGGACATTTGCTCAACCATGTTTGTAGCAGCTTTATTTGTAATAGCCAGAAGCTGGAAACAGCCCAGATGCGCCTCAACTGAAGAATGGATGCAGAAATTGTGGTACATCTACACAATGAAATATTACTCAGCAATGAAAAATAAGGAAATCATGAAATTTGCAGGTAAATGGTGGGACCTAGAAAGGATCATCCTGAGTGAGTTGTCCCAGAAGCAAAAAGACACACATGGTATCTACTCACTCATATAGACATACAACATAGCACAAACCCACTAAAACCTGTGCATCTAAAGAAACTAAGCAAGAGAGAGGACCCTAACTAAAATGTCCAATCCCCATCCGGAAAGGCAAAGAGGATGGACATCAGAAGAAGAAAAAAACAGGAAACCTAGGAACCTACCACAGAGGGCCTCTGAAAGCCTCTGCCCTACAGACTATCAAAGCAGATGCTGAGCCTGATGGGCAACTGTTGGGCAGAGTGAATGGAATTTTAGGTAAGAACTGGGAAATAGTAAGAGCTGGTGAGGACAGGGTCTCCACAAGGAGAGCAACAGAACAAGAAAATTTGAACACAGGGAACTTCCCAGAGACTCATACTCCAACCAAGGACTATTCATAGAGATAACCCAAAACCCCTGCACAGATGTAGCCAAGGGCAGTTCAGAGTCCAATTGGGTTACATAGTAATGTGAAGAGGGACTGCCTCTGACATAATCTGATTGGCCTGCTCTTTGATCACCTCAACCTGGAGGGGAGCAGCCTTACCAGGCCATAGTAGAGGACAATACAGCCACTTTTGATGTGAACTGATAGACTAAGATCAGAAAGGAGAGGAGAACCTCCCCTATCAGTGGACTTGGGGAGTGGCATGCAAGCAGAGGGAGGAGGGAGGGTGGGATTGGGAGGGGAGGAGGGAGGTGCTTATGGGGGATGCAGAATGAATAAAGTGTAATTGATGAAATATTTTTAAAAAAAGGGAAAAAATAATTTAAGAAACTTAAAGGACTTTCAAAAGTGGAGGAAAACATGGAGTTAGTCAATTTACATGGAGCACGTCTCGCCCCTGGGGGCAATGGTCTCCTGAACCTACTCAGACCTCGGACTCCACCACTGCTAGTTCTAGAACTGACGCAGGATGTTCCAATGAGGGGTTAAGGCTTCTCATAATATTTCCTATAAACCCACACCTGTTTGTTTATATCCCCCATTTTTATTCATTATTAGCCAGATAGAGCCAAGTAATTGTGGTAATGATACTTGCTTTTTTGCCCAATGCTGGAATGCTAGTGAATTTAGGTATGCCCTAGTTACTCGCATGCCTCGCTGGGTGCCTGTGCCCGTTGATGCCCCTTACACTATGACTCTCTTCAGACAGAAAAGGGATCTTGGAACTACAGCCACCATTGTTACTGCCATCTCATTGGCGGCTCTTGGAGCTACCACTGGGTCATTAGCTATGAGTCATACTGGGCAGACTGCTCAGACCCTGAATAATCTTTTAACCAATGTAGCTCATGCCTTAGTTGTACAAAAAGGAATTAATGCTCAACTAAATGGAAGCTTGATGGTATTCAATCAGAGGATTGACCTCGTGCAGGAGCAAATTGATACCCTATGGCAAATCGCTCAATTTGTCTGTCAATGAAAATATGCTGGACTTTGAGTCACTAGCATACAACATGAGAATTTTTCCTGTGCTGCAAATCTGTCTAAACAATTGTTGAGCTATATTTTAGGTAATTGGACCGGAGAATTCGATACTACGATGGAGCAGCTGTGAGTGGCCATTGTCACGGTAAATTCTACCAGAGTGGACGCAGGACTAGCCACAGGATTATCATCATGGATTGTTACAGCCATGAATCATCTGAAGGAATGGGCGGGCATGGGAGCGTTAGCAGGCCTTCTGGTGTTGGTCTCCTTGATTTGCATGTGGTATATATGCAAGATTCGAGTCTCACAACAGAGTAATGCAGCCATGACCATTCAGGCCTTTACAGCCATTGAAGCAGGACAGTCTCTCCAAGCATGGTTGGCTACCATAAAAAGCTAAAATGTTACGCACAGGATGCGAGGCTAAGCACTGCACTCAGGGTCAGCCGCTTTGGACCCAGAGAAGAGCATGTCTGATTGCATGCGGGTTGATGCCCCAGGTCCCGCTTCTGAGAAAAAGGTATCGGAAGAGTCTGATGCTCTTTGGGTGGATGACACCTAAATGAACATCGGTACAAAGTCCCAATTTATTTCTAATATCAGAGATCAGACCTCTACACTTGCCTGATGCGTCTAAAACTGTAGAAAGCTGTGGAATGCTGCGCCTTAAAGATGGAGCTGGTTTCCGCCTTCCAGCTTCCCGATGGTGAGTGCTCTCTGTCACGAACAATTCCACATTTGGCTAAGGCCGAAGATCTGGCTTGCTTCCATGTATGTGGACGTATCTGCATTGCCCACATGGCATGCTGGGGTTGGCTACCCAGAGGCTATTTAAGCTGTGGGCTGGGTTTCCCCAGGGTCAGATGATTGTTCAAGGTTCCTGAATAAACTGCATTGAAAAAAAAAAAGAAGTTAAAGAGCAACAAATCAAGCAATCCAATTAAAAAATGGGGTACAGCGTAAATAGAGAATTCTCTATAGAGGAATATAGAATGGCATAGAAACACCTAAAGAACTGCTCAATGTCCTTAACCATCAGGGAGATGCAAATCAAAACAACCCTGAGATTTCACCTAACACCCCTCAGAATGGCTAAGATCAAAAACTCAAGTGACAATACATGCTGGAGAGGATGTGGAGAAAGAGGAACCCTTCTCCATTGCTGGTGGGAATGTAAACTTGTACAACCACTTCAGAAATCAATCTGGCACTTTCTCAGACAATTAGGAATAGTGCTACCTCAAGATCTAGCTATACCACTCCTAGGCATATATCCAAAGATGCTCAAATATACAACAAAGACATTTGCTCAACCATGTTCATAGCAGCTTTATTTGTAATAGCCAGAATCTGGAAACAACCCAGATGTCCCTCAGTTGAGGAATGGATACAGAAATTGTGGAACTTTTACACAATGGAATTAAAAACAAGGAATTAAACAGCAATTAAAAACAAGTAAATCATGAAATTTGTAGCTGGAATCTGGAAAGGATCATCCTGAGTGAGCTTTCTCAGAAGCAGAAAGACACACATGGTATATACACACTCATATAGACATATAACATAGGATAAACCTACTAAAATCTATACACCTAAAGAAACTAATCAAGAGGAAGGACTCTTGCTAAAATGCTCAGTTCCTATCCAGAAAGGCAAAGAGGATGGACATCAGAAGAAGAAAATGGGAAACAAGTTAGGAGCCTCCCACAGAGGACTCTGAAAGGCTCTGCCCTGCAGACTACCAATGCAGATGCTGAGACTTATGGGCAACTTTTGGGCATTTTCATTTTATATTCTTTGTTGTTTTATTTCATTTTAGAAAGAAAAGAAATTTTTTGTACACTCCAAAGACAGCAGCAGGCATGGCATTAACAGAAGAACTGCCTACTGGGATCTTTGTTGGTATAATGTTCTTTTGGAATGTACACAATTTACCCTCATTCATTCAAATGTTGATTTCTCTACCCCACTATCTGGGTTCAATTAGGACATTGCATTGTGATGCTTAGAATAAGCATCACAAACTGTCTCAAGTTTGTGTAAACATGCCACCATTTGTTTTCTGTATTGTCAATTAAACAACCAGCCCCAATGCTGTGCAATGGAGAGGATAGGGTGCGACATCCTGGTCCGGAGAGGAAGGAAAGGAAGCCAGGGAGTAGGAGCAGAGAGGTCGGCAGGAGAGGTCTAGAAACTACATGGAGAGATGAACCGCACCTAAGATATGACTTAAAGCAAGTATAGTGGGTGAATCTGAATGGTAGGAAACTACGTCAGGTTTGAGGTTTAGGATGGAATAACTATTGCCCAGCATTGTGTCCTAGGTTAATTAAATAAATCACAGTCTCTGTGTGCTGATTTGGGTATACAGCTGGTCTAGGACTAACCGCTGCTTAACTAAAAGATATATCAATAATAAATATTAAATCACCACAACAGATCTTTGATTGCTTCTTTCATATATACATTTGAGACAGGAACTGAGCATATAATCCACAAGTTCTCCTGCCTCCATTTCCTGAATGCTGGGAAAAATGGGGATTTTCCACCATTTGCAACCATCATATTGCTTTAAGGAAACTGCAAATTCTGCTTTTGTGTCATCAGAAGGTAAGACTGTGATAAATTAGAAATTCACCCTGGTGCTTTGACAGTTGGAGGAGTTGGTGGAACAGACCCTGTATCCAGTCATTGGCATAAATTATCACATCATTTGAAATTTCAGAAGTAACCCCACTTTTTTCCTCCTTTCTGGATGTCATGTCTAAGGATTCACCTGCACATTACCATCTTACTAGACCTGAGATCTTTTCATTCTCATTGATCATCATACAACACAATTTGTAGCAAATGACTAATTTAGCCTACAATAGCCTATCTCATCTTCCCCCAACATCGGACCCATATGTAGAGTTCATCTGCTTAGAGAACTTCTGAAAAATGAATCTTTACTTAAACCAAAGGCTTAAGCCAAAAGACACAATTGTGCAACTGCAGCTTCCTCTTCCACCCTTTATACACATAGACCAATCCTCAGGCCTTGTCTGCATTCTCAGCATTTCAGTATATCCGACAGGAGTATCCAGGTTAACACTTGAGCTGCAGTTGGACAGACCTTCCTTATCACATGTTTTACACACTCTACCTTGATCTATCTCATCCAGTTGCGAATTTTTCTACTACCCATATTTCTGCAAAAAACCACAGCAAACTGAAGGCTTTAATTTCTTCCATCTGTTTTTATTTTGCTTGGGGACAGGGCCCTGCTAGATGCCCAAGTTGGCCTCACTGTTGACATCATCCTGCCTCAGTCTCCTCAGTGTTGGGATTCTCTGCATGTGCCACCATGCTAAATTGAAGACCTTAAAGGTAATGAAGAGTGCACCTTTTCATTTAAGGGTACATATGGCAACCAACCATGGAGAAATGATCACATTTAACAATACCTAATAAGATTTTTTAAAGACTCCTTATCACTAATGTATAAAATCCTCCAGGAATCATGCCTCTGAGGCCCCACACAGCTACTCACCTCTTTAGTTCTTTTTAGTTGTCCCCCGATGCCCTCTCCTTAAAGTCCCCTTAATGACAATGAGACAAAAGACACACTTGCCCGACCCTGGCTTCCTGTTCCATGCCTCTGCAGAAGGAACTGGCCATGACTTGGCAGCTCTGCTTAGTTACTTCATGTTTGCCCACACAAGCTGCAGTATTCCTTTTGCTGGGACAAGCTACCCTGACAAAAGCAACTAATGAAGACAATTGAAGTTCTAAATTCCATTGTGGCAGGGAAAGGGTGGGAGAAGGAGCAGAGGTTACTGGTCACGTTTCATCCTCAGTGAAGTAGGAGAAAAAGAAAGTAAGAAGTTGGGCCAGGCTATAAACCCTTCAGGCTGTAACCAAGTACTCATTTCCTCCAGGGAGGCTCCACCTGTTAAAGGTTCCATAAACTGCCCAAAGGGCAAGAAATATCCAAACCCAGGAGCTGCCTATAAGGACTATTTTATAATTATGTCATAATAATCAAGAACCAGTACCCTCTACTAACTTTCCATATATATGAACAGCTTTCTTTCCCACTCCATCCTTATGCTCCTCTTCCTTTTATAAAAAAGTTTTATTGCATTTTATCTATTTTGCATGTGCTCACAAGGTATACACGTGCCACATAATGGAGGCGTGTGGTGAAGATCAGATCTCTCCTTCAGCTAGGCAAATCCTAGGTATAGGTCTTTGACAGCTATTGTATTGGACAGTCAGTGGCCTTTTCAATTAGAGCACTTGGCTCTACCATCAAGCATGGGAAATCATTGTCTATTATTTGATTATTTTTCATGTCATTCTTTTTCTACTCTTTTCTCTCTAGTAACCCAATTTTAGGGAAATAAAATTGTTAATTTACATTGTTACCTTTTTTTTCCTCGTATTTTCTCAGTATTGTGCTGGTTTCTGGGTTTCTTTACATGGTCAGACAGGATCTGTCACTGACATGGGGCCATGCAACAGAGCTCAGGAAGCTCAAGGCCCACAGGCTGAAGAAGACTGACTCCAGCAGAAACAAGTGTCAACAGCTCCCCTTCTACAGGTGGGGCCTGGCTTGGCTGGATTTGGGGCAGACTTGTATGGATAGGCAACCACAGCAACTGTGAGTCTCTGAGGGAAGGAACCTGCTGTGCACAAAACAAGACAAACCCAAGCTGTCCTCTACAGCCTCTGGCTCTTATGACCTCTTGGGCCCCTCTTCTGCAATGGCCCCTGAGTTTGGGAGGAGGAAGTGTTCCCTCAGGAATGAGCATACCCTGTCACTTACTGTCTGCACTTTGACCTTGTTGTAAGTCTCTGGAATTCTGTTCTTGTTAAAGTCTGAATTTATGTTCATTCCAGACTCCCATTAGCAACTGAGAGCCCTGGGGTGTCCCAGAGAGACACTTGGATGAAAATATATAGTCACTGTTTCCAGTTGTCAGTTTACATCTTGCTATTCTCTAACAAAAGGTGGGGCTAAAATGATGGCTCAGTGGTCAAGAACACTGGCTGCTCTTCCCGAAACCAGGACTCAATTCCCAGCACCCACATGACAGCTCACAACTGTCAATACTACTGTTCCAGGGTATCTGACTTCCTCACAAATGCAGACAAAACACCAATGTACAAAATAAAAATAAATAAGCTAAAAAACAAAACAAAACAAGATCTGGGTCTGGAGCATGCCTGTCATCCAGCACTTGGATGGTGGAGGCAGGTGGATAAGTTTAAGGCCATCCTCCCTAAACACTGAGTTTGAGGCCATCCCAGGTTATCTGGCACTCTGTCTCAAAGGCCCCTCTACCACCTGACCACACCCAAACAAAAACAGTAAGTAAGTCATGTATTATTGTAGCACATGGCTGTGCTTTGAGAACTCATGAGACCAAGGCAAGAAAATGCGAGTTCAAGAGAAATCTGAGCTATACTACAAACCAAGATAGTAAAATCTTTTCTTAAATTGGCTTTTTTGAAACAGGGGTTCTGACTATTCTGGAATTCTCTTTGTAGACACAGTAAAATCTTATCTCAAACAATTTGAGGGCTATAGCTATAGCTCAGTAGCAAAGTGCTTCTCACTCTTGGGCAAGGCCTTCAATTCCAGGTCAAATATCTTACAGAGGAAATACAGGAAAACCAAGAATTTCAGGAGTAGGGCAGCGGTTTAGTGTGTACTTCGTAATCATGGCACCTAGATCCAATCTCTCTGTCTCTCTCTCTCTCTCCCACACACATGACATAGAACTAAAACAAAAAGAAACAACAAACAACTGAAGAAGAACAGGCAAAGTTGAAGGTTCATGTAGATGTGTGTGTGTGTGTGTGTGCGTGCGTGCGTGTGTGTGTGTGTGTGTGTGTGTGTGTGTGTGTTTGGTAAAAGTACAGAGAACTGGAAGAGGAGGACAGCATCAACCAGGACAAGGGAGTGGCACAGTGGCCTCTAAGGCATTGGGAGACCTTCAATTCTTGACTTCAGTGCTCAGCTCCTAGGCTTTATTGTTATTGTCCTTTCAAGCAGATACGTAATTACAATAGATATGCATTACATATGCTAGTTTTAATGAAAATAAAACAAAGTTTGTTGATAGATTCTAGAACAAGTTTTAAATACAGCTAGATTGTTTCCCAACTTGCCACAGGGAAGAGGGATTAAGAAGAAGGCCTCTACTATGGCCTGGTAAGGCTGCTAGTAGAGGACAATGCAGCCACATTTGATGTGAACTGATAGACTAAGATCAGAAAGGAAAGGAGAACCTCCCCTATCAGTGGACTTGGGGAGTGGCATGCATGCAGAGGGAGGAGGGAGGGTGGGATTGGGAGGAGAGGAGGGAGGGGCTTATGGGGGGATGCAGAATAAATAAAGTGTAATTGATGAAAAATTAAAAAAATCTCTAATATAAAAAAAAGAGATCAGTAATCAGTATAGAACTTTTGGGCAATAAAGAGAGCTGGTCCTATAGAGATGAGGATTCCCAGGGCTTGAAGACTTAACAGAAATACTGAGAAACGCTGAGGCATGGACATTGCATGTGAATGAAGGCTACAGCACAGATGGCAGAGTTAAATAAGTGGGAAATGCTCTGTAGAGTTTCAAATGCCCGAGGAGAGGCAGGTGTGAACCAGGTATGAAACTGGGAAGTAGACATCATTATTCAATGAAAAAAAAAAAAAAGAAAGAAAGAAAAGAAGAAGAAGGCCTCTATGTTCTCAACAATTCCACATACAAAGAAAAAAAGTGGGGCCTGAAAAATGTCTCCATGGGAGAACAGTCACTACTCCTGCAGAGGACTCAGGTTTGCACCCAACATCCATATCAGGCAGTTCACAGCCTCCTGTAACTCAGTTCTAGGGGCTTTGATGCCCTCTTTCTGACAACTGTGGGCACCAGGCATGCAAGCAGTGCACAGATATACATGCAGACAAAACACCCAAAAGTCAAATACTTTAAAAAGTAAAAGAAAAAGAAAAAAGTGACCACTGCTGTCACTCATCTTCTAACTTCTTCTACCTATCTATCTAAGTTGAGGATAACTCTTGCTATGTAGTTCTGGGCTGGTATGAAATATGTGATTTTAGATGGAAGGGGAGCAGGAGAACTAGAGGGAGATACAAAAAGGTAATGGGAAGCTGGTGGTGAGCATGATTGAAATAAACTGTAATATATATAATAAACATGTAAAAAATAATCTATATATGAAATGTTATTGTATATAATTAATGTACACTAATAAAACATTTTTAAAGAATTTTTTAAGGGTTTGGGATATTATTCCTGTTCTGTCTCAAGACCAGATGATTACTTAAACCTTTACATTTTAAAGTTTAACAATTGTCCTTAGATGCTGACAAAATCCAACATCCATTCATGTTTAAAGTCCCGAAAATATAAGGGATACAAGACACTTACCTAAACAAAGTAAAGGCAATATACAGCAAGCCTATAGCCAACATCAAACTAAATGAAGAGAAACTTAAATCAATCCCACTGAAATCAGGAACAAGGCAAGGCTGCCCACTCTTTCCATATCTCGTCAACATAGTTCTTGAAGTCCTTGCTACAGCAATAAGACAAATAAACGAGATCAAGGGAATACAAATTAGAAAGGAAGAAGTCAAAGTATCATTATTCACAGATGATATGATAGTATACATGAGTGACCCCAAAAATTCTACCAGGGAACTCCTACAGCTGATAAACACCACTAAAAAAAAAATCAGTAGCCTTCCTGTATACAGAAGACAAAAGGGCTGAGAAAGAAATTAGGGAAAAAACACCCTTCACAATAGCTACAAAGGACATAAAGTACCTTGGTGTAATTTTAACCAAGCAAGTCAAAGATTTGTATGAAAAAAAAAATTCCAGTCTCTGAAAAAAGAAATAGAAGATATCAGAAGATGGAAAGATCTCCCATGCTCATGGCTTGGCAGGATTAACATAGTAAAAATGGCCATCTTACCAAAAGCAATCTAAAGACTCAATGCAATTCCCATCAAATTACCAACACAATTCTTTACAGACCTTGGAAGAAAAATTCTCAACTTCATATAGAATAACAAGAAACCCAGAATCGCTAAATCAATCTTCTACAATAAAAAATCTTCTGGAGGTATCTCCATCCCTGATCTCAAGCTGTAATATAGAACAACAGTAATAAAAACTGCATGGTCCTGGGGAGTAGAAACAGGCTGAAGGACCAGTGGAATTGAATAGAAGACCCAGAAATAAACCCACACACTTATGGACACCTGATCTTTGACAAAAATTCCAAAACCATACAATGGAAAAAAGATAGCATCTTCAACAAATGGTGCAGGTCTAACTGGATATCTACAGTAGAAAAAATGCAAATAGATCCATACTTATCACCCTGCAAAAAACTAAAGTCCAAGTGGATCAAAGACCTCAACATAAAACCAGACACATTAAATCTGTCAGAAGAAAAAGTGGGGAAGCGTCTTGAGCTCCTTGGCACAGGAGATAACTTCCTAAACAAAACATCAGCAGCACAGGCTCTAAGAGCAACAATCAATAAATGAGACCTCATGAAACTGAAACATTTCTGTAAAGCAAAGGACACTGTCACCAGAACAAAACAATAGTCTACAGATTGGGAAAGGATCTTCACCAACCCTTTATCTGACTGAGGGCTAATATCCAGAATATATAAAGAACTCAAGAAGTTAAACAGCGACAAATCCAATTAAAAAATGGGGTACAGAGCTAAACAGAGAACTCTCATTAGAGGAATATTGAATGGCAGAGAAACACTTAAAGAAATGCTCAACATCCTGAGTCATCAGGCAAATGCAAATCAAAACGACCCTAAGATTTCACCTTACACCCATCAGAATGGTTAAGATCAAGAACTCAAGTGACAAGACATGCAGGAGAGGATGTGGAGAAATGGGAACCCTCCTCCACTGCTGGTGGGAATGTAAACTTGTACAACCACTTTGGAAATCAATCTGGCACTTTCTCAGACAATTAGGAATAGTGCTACCTCAAGATCCAGCTATACCACTCCTAGGCATATATACAAAAGATACGTATATAACAAGGACATTTGCTCAACCATGTTTGTAGCAGTTTTATTCATAATAGCCAGAACCTGGAAACAACCCAGATGTCCCTCAGCAGAGGAATGGATACAGAAATTGTGGTACATTTACACAATGGAACTACAGACAAGGAATTAAACAGCAATTAAAAACAAGGAAATCATAAAATCTGCAGGTAAATGGTGGAAACTAGAGAAGGTCATCCTGAGTGGCCTATCCCAGAAGCAGAAAGACACACATGGTATGTACTCACTTATAAGTGCATTTTAGATGTATAAAACAGGACAAACATACCAAAATCTGTACACCTAAAGAAGCTAAGCAAGAAGGAGGACCCTGGGTAAGATGCCCAATCTTCATTCAGAAAGGCAAATGAGATAGACATCAGAGGAAGGTGAAAACAAGGAACAAGAGAAGAGCCTAACCACAGAGGGTCTCTGAAAGACTCTACCCAGCAGGGTATCAAAGCAGATGCTGAGACTTATAGCCAAAATTCAGGCAAAGTGCAGAGAATCTTCTGAAAGAAGGGGGAGACAGAAAGACCTGGGAAGGTCTGGAGCTCCACAAGGAGAGCAACAGAACCAAAAAATCTGGGCACAGGGATCTTTTCTGAGACTGATACTCCAACCAAGGACCATGCATGGAGACAACCCAGAACCCCTGCATAGAGGTAGCCTGTGGCAGCTCAGTCTCCAAGTGAGTTCACTAGTAAGGGGAACAGGGACTGTCTCTGACATGAACTCAGTGGCTGGCTCTTTGATCCCCTCCCCCTGAGGGGAGAGCAGCCTTTTCCAGCCCCCCTCAAAAGACTGTGAAATACAGTCCTGATGAGACCTGATAAGCTAGGGTCAGATGGAAGGGGAGAAGGTCCTCCACTATCAGTGGACTGGGCAAGGGGCATGGGAGGAGATGAGGGAGGGAAGGCGGGCAAAATTGGGAGGTGATGAGGGAGGGGACTATAGCTGGGATCCAAAGTGGATAAATTGTATTAAATAAAAAATTGTATAAAAAATAAAGTTTAACAATTAGATTTAAATCAGTTTAGAGCACTTTTATGTATGCCTTGGAATGGAAACAGGACACACCTGTGAAACTGAACACAGACTGCATTATGAAAGCTCTCTAGAAAGAAGCAACTTTCTTAGTCAGATTGAGACTGATTTCCTTATGGGTTGCAACAAAAATATTTGTGTATAGTCTTGTTCCAGAGCTTTTGTAGCTGTCATTTTCTTTTCCTAGGAAGGTCCCCCTTCTTTTTTAGGCAGAGTTTTCTAAAGGAACAGAACTGATAGAATATATAAATATAGGTCTAGGTAGAGATATAGATAGGCAGACATAGATAGATATATAGAATAGATGTGGAAATGTATCTATATATCCAAATACATGGCATTTATGAGACTGGCTTACAGGATGTAGCCTGGGTCATTCAGCAATGTCTGTCTCACACTGTGAGGCTGAGAATCTGGCTGTTGTTGACTCTACAAGGTGGGATGATGACTCAGCAGTCCCATTCTGGCACCGGAGTCCTAGAGGATTCCTGGAGAGGGCTGGTTGGTCTTCAGTCTACGTTTTACTCATGAAGAAGTTGGTTCTAATACCAGTGAAGGAATGCCACAGAAGCAAGATAGATGAACTTGCCTGTGAGAATGAGCACAAGAACAAAGCACTTCCCTTCTTCCATGTCTCTTTATCTGGGCTGCCAGCAAAGACTGCTCCTTGTCATTAGGATAAGTCTTCCTCCTTCAAGTAACCTGATTAAGAAAACCCCTCATGGGAATGTCCAGAGCTTGCATTTTATTTGATTCCAGATGTAGTCAAGCTGACAACCAAGATTAGCTGTGCCATGATGGTTTGATAGTTCTGTAAAGGGTCATGTGTTGAACTGGAATCCTCATTGTAAGAGTCTAGGAGTGGGAACTTTATTGTGTTTCGAGGTGGGATCTATAGAAGGTCATTAAGGTGAAGCTCCCATTGCATCCTGGTAACTTCCTAAGATAGATCAAAAAATGGTCCATGTGCACAGACACATAGTAGGTAAAATAATTTTAGAAAATTAAAAGCGAAGACTATGACAAGGAGGAGAGTGGGAGGGAGATTCATATACAGAGGTTACTGGAGGACACTGTCTCTGGATTTATAATGTGGTCAGAATGTGAAATGTCCTCATGCACAGCTCATGTGTTTGAGCATTTGGTTTCCAGCTGGTGATATATTGTGGAACCTTTGAGAGGCGGAGCCTGGTGGAGGAAGTGGGTCACGGGGGACATGGCTTTGAGACTTTAGAACCTGGTGCCACTTCCTGTTCATTTTCTCCGCCTCTTCGCTGCTGATGCACTGTGACCAACTGGCTGGTCTTCTGTGTCACGATGAAATAGCGATCTTCAAACTGTAAGCCAGAATAAGCCTTATTCTCTGTGAGCTGCTTTTGTCAAGGGCTTTTATCCCAGCAACAGAAAAGTAATGACAGGCTGCACTAGTGAAAATGGAAATTCACCAAGCACAGCCTTAGGCTGGCAAGTCCTGGCCAGTTCCTTCTGTAAAGGGAAGGAACAGGAAGCTAGAGTAGGGTAATTGTGTCTATAGATAAGAACACAACCTTTGTCTCATAATTGCTAACGAGACTGTAAGATGTGGTGTATCAAAGGACGAGTTCAAAAATAACTAGACAAGACATTGAGTAGCCTGAGGGTTGATAGAAGTCCAGAAGGACCATTGCTGGGCACTTCGCATGCTAGTGACGAGGAGTTCTTTTTATCTTATTAGGGATAGTCAAACGTGGTTATCTGCTACGCTGGGCAAACTCATCATAAAAATTGCCCGATGAAAGAGTGTGCTTTAAAAGGTTCAACTTGGCCAGGTATGGTGGCACATACTTCTAGTCCAACCACTCAATAGGCTAAGCAAGATGATGTCTGCCTTGAGGCTAGCATGGGCTGTAGAGCAAAACCCTGTCCCCCAAACAAGTGAAAACCTTCAGTTTGCAGCAGCTTTTGCAAAAGTGTAGCTAGGTAGGCAAATTCCAAATTGAATGAGGGAGATAAAGCATCGTGTGACAGCGTTACCTCTACCCAAAAATAGATTTGATATTCCTTTGAGAGCACTGAAATGTGTAGATTGGTCATATACTTGCACAAAGGTGTTCCTACTTTTGCCCTATGTAAAAACTTTTTGATAGTTTCATATCTGAGAACTATATTTACATTATTTCTACCCACCCCTCTATGATCCCACCAAATTCCTGACTCCTTCTTTAATTATGACACACACACATCCTTACTGAGTCCATTTAGTGTTCCTCATATGTATATGTGTTTGGGGCTGACCAGTTGGGACTGGATATCCTATCAGGGGCTTGTCCCTCTTTCAGCAGCTGTTCACTGCCCAGACTTCTTACAGTGGGGAGGCCTTGTGACATTCCTCCATCCACACTGGCATGTCGAGCTTGTGTCGTTCTGCAGGTCTTGTTTAGGTGGGCGTATTGTTGATATTTCCCAGGGGCAGCTTCCCTGCCACAGAGGTAAATGAGCCCCTCACTGTAGAGGCTCCCGGCTTTTCTGAGGGGTAGGAGTGCTGATTGCTTTTCTCCCGTGGCAGCCTGCATAACACCTTCAGATACCGTGAGAGCTAATCGTCAAGGAAGAGGCTTCCAGACCTCTTTGAGGCTGATCCCTCCAAGGACTATGTCCAAAGTGTGTGGCATCTTTAGCAGTAGGGTCTTTTACAAGTTCTAGAAGGAAACCAAGGGCAAAGACAATAACCTGCTTTTGGGATTCTTGTGGGAGACTCAAAGGGAGGTTATCCATGTCTGGCACTGGGATGTTTATTAGATAGTCTATCACTCTTTGGAACAGCATCACCTCATGTTTTATAACTTAATTTAAATTATATACACATACATACATATATATGCAGTTTTAAAAACATAAAATAATGTTTCCTTATGGCTTTTTCAAACATCCCTAGAGTTACTTATCCACCATCCCTCCCTTTCCCTCTGAATTTTCCTCTCTCTCTCTCTCTCTCTCTCTCTCTCCCCCCTCCATTTTCCCCTTTCCCCTCTTCATAGCATCTGTGTCCTATCCCCCTCTCTAGAGCCCCCTCTCCCCCTGCCCATGACCTCTTCCTACCTGCCTGGGTTTTGCACTTACTCCAGGTTATAGATTCACATCTAAGGTTCAGAACTGGGGACCACAAATAAGAGAGAACTTGCAGCATTTATCCTTCTGGGTTTGACTCTGCTCACTCAGTATATATCCTGCTTTCACTGTTTATCTGCAGATTTCATGCTTTCACTGTTTTGCATCTTTAGAGCTGAATAGAGTTCCACTGCCTGTGTGTACCACACTTTCCTTATTCACCCATCAGCCAACAGAGATTTAGGCTGTTTCTGTTCCCTAGCTATCGTAACTAGAGAAACCATGAACAGGGCTGAACAAGTCTGTGGAGTGGCTTGCTGAGTCCTTTGGGCACATATGCTAAGGAGGGGCATAACTGGGTCAAATTGTAGGTTGATTTTTAGCCTTTTGAGGATTCTCCATGCTGGTTCCCAGAGTGGCTGCACCAGTTTGAAGTCCTGACTGATGGCTCCCTTTCCCCAACATTTTCTCCAACAACTTATGGTTTTGATCTTTCCCATTCTGGCAGGGGCAAGATGAAATCCCAAAGCAATTTTGAATTATATTTCCTAACTGTTAAGGATGCTGAATACTTTAAAGATATTTTGTGACTATTTTTACTTCTTCTTTACTGATTTATAGCTCATTTATTGATTGGGTTATTTGTTTTCCTGATTCTTCATTTTTTGAAGAATCAATAAATGGACAAGATATGTTGTATTTAAGTATTTGTGTGTGTGTGTGAAATGACAACAGTCAAAGAAAAAACAGTCATTAGTTTGAGAAGGATTAAAGGTGGAGAGATTAAGGAGGAACTAGAAGGAGAAAAGAGAGCTGGGGGAATGATGTAACATTTTATTAACTAAAGCTTTAAAAAGAAAGAAAATTCTCCACAATGTTGTCTATTGGCTACTATGATGAAAGTGTGTTATTTTTAAGAATTTAATTATTATTTATTTTTTTCCTAAATTTTTTAATTATTATTATTAATTACACTTTATTCATTTTATATCCCCCCATAAGCCCCTCCCTCCTCCCCTCCCAATCCCATCTTTCCTCCCCTTTCTGCATGCATGCCCCTCCAAAAGTCCACTGATAGGGGAGGTCTTCCTCTCCTTCTTTCTGATCTTAGACTATCAGTTCTCATCACAAGTGGCTGCATTGTCATCTTCTATGGCCTGGAAAGGCTGCTCTCCCATCAGGGGGAGGTGATCAAAGAGCAGGCCAATCAGATTATGTCAGAGGCAGTCCCTCTTCCGATCACTATGTAACCCACTTGGACACTGAACTGCCATGGGCTACATCTGTGCAGGGGTTCTAGGATATCTCCATGAATAGTCCTTGGTTAGAGTAAGAGTCTCTAGGAAGTTCCCTGTGTTCAAATTTTCTTGTGCTGTTGCTCTCCTTTTGGAGTTCCTGTCCTCTCCAGCTCTTGCTATTTCCCACTTCTTACATAAAATACCATTCACTCTACCGGACAGCTGGCCATCAGACTCAGCATCTGCTTTGATAGTCTGTAGGGCAGAGACTTTCAGAGGCCCTCTGTGGCAGGTTCCTAGGTTGTTTCCTGTTTTCTCCTTCTGCTTTCAGAGGCCCTCTGTAGCAGGTTCCAAGGTTGTTTCCTGTTTTCTTCTTCTTCTGATGTCCATCCTCTTTGCCTTTCAGGATGGGGATTGAACATTTTGGTTAGGGTCCTCTCTTTTGCTTAGTTTGTTTAGGTGTATCGACTTTAGTGAGTTTATCCTATGTTGTATGTTTATATGAGTGAGTATATGCCATGTGTGTCTTTTTGCTTCTGGGACAACTCACTCAGGATGATCCTTTCCAGATCCCACCATTTACCTGCAAATTACATAATTTCCTTATTTTTCATTGCTGAGTAATACTCCATTGTATAGATGTACCACAATTTCTGCATCCATTCTTCAGTTGAGGGGCATCTGGGCTGTTTCCAGCTTCTGGCTATTATAAATAAAGCTGCTACAAACATGGTTGAGCAAATGTCCTTTTTGTGTACTTGAACCTCTTTTGGATATATGCCTAGGAGTGGTATGGCTGGATCTTGAGGAAGCGCTATTCCTAGTTGTCTGAGAAAGTGCCAGATTCATTTCCAGAGTGGTTGTACAAGTTTACATTCCCAGCAGCAGTGGAGAAGGGTTCCCCTTTCTCCACAACCTCTCCAGCATGTGTAGTCACTTGAGTTTTTTATCTTGGCCATTCTGATGGGTGTAAGGTGAAATCTCAAGGTTGATTTGAGTTGCATTTCCCTAATGGCTAATGAGGTTGAGCATTTCTTTAAATGCTTCTGTGCCATTCGATATTCCTCTACAGTGAGTTCTCTGTTTAGCTCTGTTCCCCACTTTTTAAGTCGATTATTTGGTTTGCTGTTTTTAAACTTCTCTAGTTCTTTATATATACTGGATATGAGTCCTCTGTCAGATAAAGGGTTGGTGAAGATTCTTTCCCAATCTGTAGGTAGTCGCTTTGTTTTCATGACCATGTCCTTTGCTTTACAGAAGCTTTTCAGTTTCGTGAGGTCCCATTTATTGGTTGTTGTTCTTTGAGCCTGTGCTGTTGGTGTTCTGTTCAGGAAGTTTTCTCCTGTACCAATGAGTTCTAGGGTATTTCCCACTTTTTTTTCAAGCCGATTTAATGTGTCTGGTTTTATGTTGAGGTCTTTGATACACTTGGACTTCAGTTTTGTGCAGGGTGATAAGTATGGATCTATTTTCATTTTTCTACGTGTAGACATCCAGTTGGACCAGCACCATTTGTTGAAGATGCTATCTTTTTTTCATTGAATGGTTTTGGCGTCTTTGTCAAAGATCAGGTGTTGATAAGTGTGTGGGTTTATTTCTGGGTCCTCTGTTTGGTTCCATCAATCCACCATTCTGTTTCTATGCCAGTACCATGCAGTTTTTAAAACTGTTGCTCTATAGTACAACTTAAGATCAGGGATGGAGATACCTCCAGAAGATCGTTTATTGTAGAGGATTGTTTTAGCAATTCTGGGTTTCTTGTTATTCCATATGAAGTTGAGCATTTTTCTTTCCAGGTCTGTAAAGAATTGTGTTGGTAATTTGATGGGCATTGCATTGAATCTGTAGATTGCTTTTGGTAAGATGGCCATTTTTACTATGTTAATCTTGCCAAGCCATGAGCATGGGAGATCTTTCCATCTTCTCATATCTTCTTCTAACACTTTCTTCAGAGACTTGAAATTTTTTTCATACAAGTCTTTGACTTGCTTGGTTAGGGTTACACCAAGGTACTTTTTGGCATTTGTGGCTATTGTGAAGAGTTTGTTTCCCTAATTTCTTTCTCATCCCTTTTGTCTTTTGTATACAGGAATGCTACTGATTTTTTTGAGTTAATTTTGTATCCGGCCACTTTGCTGAAGGTGTTTATCAGCTGTAGGAGTTCCCTGGTAGAGTTTTTGGGGTCGCTCATGTATACTATCATAAAATCTGCAAATAGTGATAATTTGACTTCTTCCTTTCCAATCTGTATCCCCTTGATCTCCTTCAACTGTCTTTTTGCTCTAGCAAGGACTTCCAGCACTATGTTGAAGAGCTATGGAGATAGTGGGCAGCCTTGTCTTGTCCCTGATTTCAGTGGAATTGCTTTAAGTTTCTCTCTGTTTAGTTTGATGTTGGCTATAGGCTTGTTGTATATTGCCTTTATTATGTTTAGATATGTGCCTTGTGTCCCTGATCTCTCCAAGACTTTAAACATGAATGGATGTTGGATTTTGTCAAATGCTTTTTCAGTATCTAGGGAGATTATTATGTGTTTTTTTTTTCAGTTTGTTAATATGGTGAATCACATTGATAGATTTCTTTATATTGAACCACCCCTGCATAACTGGAATGAAGCCTACTTGGTCATAGTGGATAATATCTTTGATGTGTTCTTGTATTTGGTTTGCAAGTATTTTGTTAAGTATTTTTGCATCAATGTTCATAAGGGAGATTGGCCTGAAGTTCTCTTTCTTTGTTGAGTCTTTGTGAGGTTTAGGTACCAAGGTGACTGTAGCTTCATAGAATGAGTTTGGTAGTGTTCCTTCTGTTTCTATTTTGTGGAATAGTTTAAAGAAAATTAGTGTTAGCTCTTCTTTGGAGGTCTGGTAAAATTCTACGCTGAAGCCATCTGGTCCTGGGCTTTTTTTGGTTGGGAGACTTTTGATGACCACGTCTATTTCTTTGGGGGATATAGGACTATTTAGTTGATTTTCCTGGTCCTGATTCAGCTTTGGTAAGTCAAATTGATCAAGAAAATTGTCCATTTCATTTAGATTTTCAAATTTTGTGGCATATAGACTTTTAAAGTAAGTCCTAATGATTGTTTGGATTTCCTCAGTGTCTGTAGTTTTGTCCCCCTTTTCATTTCTGATTTTGTTGATTTTGTTGGTGTCTCTCTGTCTTTTAGTTAGCTTGGCTAAGGGTTTGTCTATCTTGTTGATTTTCTCAAAGAACCAGCTCTTTGTTTCATTGATTCTTTGAATTGTTTTATTTGTTTCTAATTGATTGATTTCAGCCCTGACTTTGATTATTTCCAGCCGTCTACTCCTTCTTGGTGTGTCTGCTTCTTCTTTTTCTGTGGTTTTTAAGTTAGCCATTAAGCTGCTTGAATGAGCTCTCTCAAATTTTTTCTTGAAGGCACTTAGTGCTATGAACTTTCCTCTTAGCACTGCTTTCATTGTGTCCCACAAGTTTGGGTATGTTGTGTCTTCATTTTCATTGAGTTCTAGGAAGACTTTAATTTCTTTCTTTATTTCTTCCCTGACCCAGCTGTCATTTACTAACAAGTTGTTCAGTTTCCATGTGTGTGTAGGCTTTTTGCTATTTCTGTTATTGTTGAGGTCCAGCTTTATTCCATGGTGATCAGACAAGATACAAGGGATTATTTCAATCTTCCTGTATCTGTTGAGGCTTGCTTTGTGACCAACTATATGGTCTATTTTGGAGAAGGTTCCATGAGGTGCTAAGAAGAAGGTAAATTCTTTTGTGTTTGGGTGTAAAGTTCTGTAAATATCTGTGAGGTCCATTTAATTCATGACCTCTGTTAGAGACATTGTTTCTTTGTTTAATTTCTGTTTTGTTGACCTGTCCTTTGTTGAGACTGGGGTGTTGAAGTCTCCCACTATTAATGTGTGGGGTCTATATGTGGTTTAAATTTTATCAATGTTTCTTTAACAAATGTGGGTGCTCTTGTATTTACGGCATAGATATTCAGGATTGTGATGTCTTCCTGGTGATATTTTCCTTTGATGAGTATGAAGTGTCCTTCCCCATCTCTTTTTATTAATTATGGTTGAAAGTCTATTTTATCAGATATTAGAATGGCAACTCCTGCTTGCTTCTTGGGTCCATTTGCTTGGAAAGCCGTCTTCCAACCTTTTACCCTCAGGTAATGTCTATCTTTGTGTCTTAGGTGTGTTTCTTGTATGCAACAGATTGCTGGGTTTAGTTTACGTATCCATTCTTTTAATCTGTGTCTTTTTACTGGAGAGTTGAGTCCATTGACGTTGAGAGAGATTAATGACCAGTGGCTGTTAGATCCTTTGAATTTGATGTTGGCTGTGGTCATTACGGTTTTGTTCTTGGTTGCTTTTTATTTTACTGAAGTGAGGTTAATTATTTCCTGTGTTTTCTTGAAAGGAGCTAACTTTTTGGGGTTGTATTTTCCCTTCCAGTGTTTCTGTAATGCTAGATTTGTGTGTAGGTAATGTTGAAATTTTTTTTGTCATTGAATATCTTGTTTTCTCCGTCTATGAGGACTGATAGCTTTGCAGGGTATAGTAGCCTGGGCTGACATCTGTGTTCTCTTAGGGTTTGCATGATATCCATCCAGACCCTTCTGGCTTTCATAGTCTCTTTTGAAAAGTCAGGTGTGATTCTAATGGGTTTGCCATTATATGTTACTTGGCTTTTTTCCCTTGCAGCTTTTAGTATTTTTTCTTTGTTCTGTATACTTACTGTTTTGATTATTATGTGGCGTGAGGATTTTCTTTTCTGGTCAAAGTTGTTGGGTGTTCTGTAGGCTTCATGTATTCTTATTGGCCTCTCCTTAACTTGGGGAAATTTTCTTCAATGATTTTGTTGAAAATATTTTCTGGGCCTTGGAGAAGGGAGTCTTCTTTTTCCTCTATACCTATTATTCTTAGGTTTTGTCTTTTCATATTGTCTTGCATTTCTTGGATGATCTGTGTCAGGAAATACTCTCACTCTGTGAGAGTGTTTAGGGAGTCTCATCATTGTTTAGGGATTTCTTTTATGGGGTTCAGGAGATGGAAAGGCTGGTTGCTAGGTAAGGGCCCTCTGTTTTGACTGGCGGATTTGAATTATCCAAGTCCTTGGTCATTGCGCATGTCACATGTATGTCATAGAATGTGTGTGATTTTAAGTATATATGTGCCTTAGATAGAAAATAGAGGATTCTCCTTAAACATTAAAGACACAGTTTTGCCTGCCTGCATCTGCACCCAAATCCAGGTCAGTTTGATCAGCCTTTCCAGTCCTCCTATCCCAATACTTTGGGAATGTACTTGACTAGAGACTGACTAAAGTTGATTACTGTTAGGGACAGGGAAATCTATACTGTTGTCCAGAGATGAAGCTGTGTCCTGAAGGAGGGGTGTGCAAAGAGTGTGTACAGGTGAAGAACTTAGGAACACTAAGCACATTATTGCAAAACCAAATAGGGTCCCAGACCAAATGCTCTACTATGCTTGTTGGCTTCACCCTTAAGTGCAAGATTCTGTCTAAGAAAAACAGCAAACAGTCAAGCTGAAGGACACTTGCAAGGCTCCATGAATGGAGCCAGCTCTCTATGTCTAGTTCACTGCCAGTCCTCAAGGCCTAGCCCATTGCTTGACACACAGGGAGGTGCTTAGCAAATATTTGTTGATTGAGTGAGTGAATATTGATGTTTCATAGTTTCTCAAGCAACTTCTGTCTTTCACAAGTGGAGGTCAGATGGCAACATACAAAAGTTGCTGGTCTTCTACCTACCATGTGGGTCTTGGGGAACAAACTGAAATCATCGGGCTTGTGGCAAGCCTCTTTACCCACTGAGCCATCTTCCTGGCTCAGAGACACAACCCTTTATAATAAAGGTATTGCAGACACCAAAATCATCTGCGTTCCTGTCTCATTTAGAAAATGGCATCCCAGGGAGAAGCCTGCGAAGAGAGAATTTATGAGTTTGATGATGATTTGGCCTCTGAGTTCTCTGCTTTTCTCGGTGTGGACGCACTTCGGATCTTAAAGAGACAGCATGAAGAAGACCACAAAGAACGAATGAAGATGAAGAAAGGTTTTAACTCACAGATGCGCAGTGAAGCCAGAAGATTAAAGACTTTTGTGACCTATGAGTCATTCAAATCATGGACGCCTCAGGACATGGCAGCTGCTGGGTTTTACCATACCGGGGTGAAACTTGGGGTGCAGTGCTTTTGCTGTAGCTTAATCCTCTTTAGCACCAGACTCAAGAACCTTCCTATAGAAATCCACAAGAAATTACGTCCAGAATGTGAGTTCCTGTTGGGCAAAGATGTCGGTTACATTGGCAAGTATGACATAGGGTGAAGAGTCCAGAGAAGACGCTGAGAAGTGGCAAAGCACAGTACCAAGAAGAGGAGGACAGGCTGGAGTCCTTTGAGAAGTGGCCTTTTTATGCCCATGGGACCTCGCCACGTGTACTCTCCGCAGCTGGCTTTGTCTTTACAGGTAACTAGGTCTCATTTTGTGAGGTATTTCTGTAAAAATTTAGTTTCCAAACTAATCAAGAGGAAGGACTCTGAACCATCTCTCCAACCTTTCTTTTCTTTTCCTCCTTCTCTTCCTCCTTTTTACTCTTTCTCTTCTGTTCTTGTTCTTGTTCTTCTTGGACTTGGTCTTATTGTTCTCCTTTTTCTTCTTGTTCTTATCCCTGTTGTTCTTGGTCTTCAACTTCTTCATCTTCTTGTTCTTCTTGTTGTTTTTATTTTTCTCTTCTTCCTCCTCTTTTTTTCTCCTTGTTCTCCCCCTTCTTTGTCTCCTCCTGCTTTTTCTCCAAGACACACCTGGTGCCATCAATTCCCTGCATCTGTAGGTGAAAGGGACACTGTGCAGTGCTTCTCCTGCGGTGGATGCCTGGGAAACTGGGAAGAAGGAGACGATCCCTGGAAGGAGCATGCGAAGTGGTTCCCCAAGTAAGTTTTAAATGCTTTTTTCTTAAAGATTTCAGCTTTTATTTCTGTTTCTGTTGCTTGGTATTTAGCAAAATAAAACTGGAGATAAAAGAGCAACCTTGTTGGAGTATCACATGAGTTCTGATCTTTCTCCTGTCCAATATGGGGTCACCCTAGAAATTTTCAAGCAAGGAAATCTGGTCACATAGTGAAAAGCTTGAATCACATCAGCTTAAATGGCCCTTTTCTCTTTTGTGTTATTTTGCTTTTTATCTTTTCATTTTCATATTTCCTGTGTAGTATGTTGGTGCATGTAGACTGTGTTAATACGTGTGGTGTGTTCGTGTGTAGTGTACATATGTGCCCTTGTGCATTCCTGTGGAGGTCACATGCTAACCTAGCCCACCTTCTTCACCATCATTCTTCACCTTATCTTTTGAGACAAGCCACATGGGATCCATCTGTCCCCATCTCTCCAGGGTTAGGATTAGTGACATGGTGGCCTGGTCCCTGCTTTTATATGGGCAACACAGATTTTAACTCAGGGCGTCATGCCTAAGCTAAGGTACTTTACCTGCTGAGACAATCCCCAGACCCAATTGTTTACTTCAGTTTTAATATTTGGGACATTGGGGATGTGCATTAGTGCAGGCACCCTCGAGGACAGATGTGTCAGACTTCCTTACCGCTGCAGTTACAGGTGGCTGCCCAAAGTGGGTGCCTGTGCTGAGCCCAGGTCTTCTGCAAGTACATTGAGCACATGCTCTCCAGCCCTCTCAACAGTTACTACTGTTGTTTTATTGTCCCCAACACTAGTATATGTCGGGTCGAGCAGTTTCATGATTTCCCTTAACTACCAAATGAGTCAATCTGCACAGGAATGGAAACGATGTATTGATGGAAAAGACGAGAACAGTCTTTAAAATATTACAAGTGGTTTCCCATATTCAGAGAAATATGCACCAAATGAAAATTTTCCCTGGATATAGTGGCACACACCTGCAATCTCATAACTGTGGTTCTCCTCCTGCCTGGGGGGCTGAGTCCCAGCAGCTGACGAAGTCAGGAGGAGCAGGAGACGAGAAGCCTGCCTGGAATGGCAAGCGAGAACCATATAGGGATCACATAGCCTGGGAACAGCTGATGGGTAGTTCAACTTCCAGAGAACAAAGAATATATGCCCTGGGAAGTGAATGGGGCTTAGGAAAGATGTGTACTTTAATTATTTGTGATAATGTGTTTAGTGGTATGATTTTGGCATCTGATGTTTTGTTTCCGTTACATACAGATGTATTCTTCTAACTAGTTTTCAAATTTTCATTATGAAAGTCTCAAAGAAATCAGAGAAGTGTATAAAATGAGCACCTGTCAGCAGCTGGCCTGATCCTATTTCATCTACCTCTTTCCTGCCATCCCCATGGAATGGTCATGATTGGGTTATGTCAAAGCAAAATCCAGCTAACACATGGTTTCATTTCTTATTCCTTTAGCATATAACTTTAAATCGTGATTTAAAAAAAGAGCCACAGAATTGTTATGTCTCCTACAAAGATGAACAATAAAGTGGAATAACATTAAATATCTTAGCTAGTATTCAAACACCCCACTCCCTTCATTGTTGGTGAATTTTTACATTGATTTAGAGTGTGAGTGTGTGTTCCACTCTCTGCTTGCTATGAATCAACCTCTTTGATTTACCACACATGTGTTTCAAGAAGAGAGCAGCGGGGTATAGCAGTGCGTGCCTATAGCGCAGGCTACTGTTGAGGCTGAGGTGGGAGCACGGCCTGAGGTCAGAGTTTGGCATCACCATCGCAACACAGGGAGACCCTGCCTTGAACTAAAAGTTAAAATAATATGAAGATTGTCCTGCTCTGCTTTCTGTTGCTTTGATAAACACCATGACCAAAAGCAGCCCCAGGAGGAAAGGGTTTACTTGGCTTACATGTCCAGATTACAACCCACACTGAGGGGTGTCAGAGCAGGAACATAAGCAGGAACAGACAGACACTATGAAGGGACACACTGCTTGTCCCCTTGCTCCCAGGCTCATATCCAGCTTCCTTTCTTAGGCCTCCCAGGACCACTTGCCTGGTGTGGCTCTGCCCACAGCAGACTGGACCCTCCAACATCAATCATTAATCAAGAAAACGCCCCACAGACTTGTTGACAAGCCAGTGTGATGGAGGTGTTTTCTCAGCGGAGGGTCCCTCTTCCTGGATGACTCTAGCTTATATGTCAAGTTGATGAAAAACTAAAGCAGCACAAGGTTGGAATTTTAAATAATGGCATTTTGTCATTAATATGATTTACATGTTTCTAACACAATGTTAATTCTCATGAATAACACTTCAGGAAAAAAATGGACAGTTTTATTGAAGGATCAAATTCAACAGTTTGATGGGTTTTTAGCAAATATTTCTTGTGATATAGACGGTCTTCGTCACAATACTGGGAGTGTTTTTAACCATATTTTTAATTGTAGATGTGAATTTCTTCAAAGTGAGAAATCGTCAGAGGAAATTGCCCAGTATATTCAGAGCTACGAGGGATTTGTTCACGTAACGGTAATTTACAATGTCAACTCTTTCTGAGATGTGATACGTCAGGGTGATGTTTTGTTGTTGTTTGTTTTCCCAAATATTCTTTGTTTTTCTTCTTTTCTCTTCTCATTGTCCTCCCTTTCTCTGCAGAGAGGAAACAAAACTCTTGTCTTGTGAAGCTGGAACCACTTAGACAGTTTCCAGGCTGGCTTTGGGTTGCTTCCTCTGCCTCCTTCATCTTCCCTCTGAGTGAGGCCACTACTCTAGCTACCTCCTGCCTCCTCCATCTGGATGTCTGACTCAATCTTCTGACCTAGTACGTGGCAGAGGCTGGGCACTCAAAGCTGGATCCTGAACCTGGTTATTCACACTCTATAATTAGTAAGGACTTCCTAGTGGCAAGCAGTGGGAACCCACCTCAAACTGAAGCCAAAGGAGACTGTATTGTCTGACTTACTGAGAGGCAGCCCCTGCAGAGGGCATGGGCTGACAGTTGGGGTGCAGTTTTTTCAGAGGAAGAGCTGCATGATTGGAGAGGTTCTTCTGAGCAAGGCTCCCTTCCCATGTCTCAGTTCCTCATGAGTCAAAATACACCTCTGGGTGTAACTGCAGTTCTGTAGTTGAGCAGGGTCTGTGGTAAGAGTGACCCTGAGAAGCTTCCATTTCACTGATGTTGGCATTGCATCAAAATTTACAAGATCAATAGAAATCAAACCAAAATTAAAGGACTGCTTTGCTCAAATGAAAATTCACTTCAGTTTGGGAAGACCTTAAGTTGAAGGCCACAGATAGAGGTATATCCTGTAAGTCAGCCAATCAGGCAATAACTTGAATTTATTTCCCCAGGGAGAACATTTTATGAATTCCTGGGTCAGAAGAGAATTACCCATGCTATCAGGTAAAACCTCAGGCACATTCCAATGGCTTTGCTTGTTTCTTTTTTTGTGTTCTCATTCTCTCTCTCTCTCTCATGCTCGAATGTGTGTGTGTGTGTGTGTGTGTTGTTTGTGCCACATGTATACAAGTGCTTTTGGAAGATAAACAAGAGTATCAGATCCCTTGGAGACAGAGTAACAGGCATTTGTGATGTGAGCTGCCTGATTGTGGGTCTTAGGAGTTGAACTCAGAACTCTTGGAACAGCAGTAAGTGCTCTTAACCACTGAGCCATCTCTCCAGCCCTCATCATCTTTCTTTAAAAATTATTTTCATAAGTGATTTCTGTAATAGTGAATGACTTTGGTTGTATTGCTTTCTTAAATGGCTCTGTGTGCTGTTAAGAAGTTAAGGAATATCCACATTAGAATGAGACAAGAGGCCTGAGTGTGTTGCTCCCTTGCCTAGCATGAGCAAGTCCTTAGGTTCCATCCCAGCACCCACATGAAAACAAAACCTGAGTGTTAGGAATCTTGCTGAGTTGGGGAACATCTGTATAGCAAGTAGGATAGGCCCTGAGTTCAGCCCCAGCAGAGGTCAGGTACGTGGGGACAAGGGATAGTAGACAGGATGAAAACAATCATAATACAGTAAGAATTCCATGGTCGCCTGAGGCTGCTCACCCCTGGAATTCCTGCTCTTGGAAGGTGTAAGGAGACACTTCTGCCCAGGTAGGACTATGGTAACAGGTTAGAGGCCAGTATGGGCTGCATGAGGTTGGTGCCAAGTGTAGAGCTCCATGCCTGTGATCCCAGCACTAAGAAAGCTGAGGCAGAAATAGGATGAGTTTAAGGATGGCTTAGCTTAGCCTACATGGCAACGCATTGTGTCTCACCTCCCAAATAAGCAGAAGGTGAAGGGATGTCTCAGATGTTAAGAGTGTTTGTTGTTCTTGCCGAGGACTCAGGTTCAGTTTAAAGTGGTAGCAGTTTACAACAATCTGCAACCCCCTCTCACAGGAATCTGACTTCCTCTCTGGCCACCAGAGAGGTCTCCAGGCACACGTGTGGTAGACATACAAACATGTAGGCAAAACACTTACACATACATGTAGTGAGGATTTTGGTTTCTTTAAAAACACAGACAGTTATAGGAATATGTTTTCATTTTAATCGCAGATGTGAGATCTGGGGCTGCTTTAGATTGTCCCCAGAAGCTGACTCTGATTTGCCTCCTACTTTGGCTTGGGTGTGATTTGGCCAACTGCAGGTAGTTTCTGCATGTGTAAGACTTTTGGAATTCTGGGGACTCTTGAGTGAGTATAGAAATGCTAGAGCTGCCAGCAGGGCTGTGGCTGCTGCTCCTCCTGCTCTGGTAGAGGCGCTGGCTGCTGCAGCTGCTGCTGGTAGTTGCTGGCTGGTGCTTTTTGGGTTGGTTGCTCTTTGTCATGCGGTTGTGTGCAGAGATGAGTGGAAGAAATTGAATATTGCTCCAAGGAAATCGATGCCCCTAACCAGCAGGAAGTATTCTAACAATATTGAAGCCCCCTTTCCCCTGTAACCTTCTTTCTCTTTTACCTAGTGTTGGGGGTTTGGAAGGGTAGAAGAAGGGGGCAGAGCAGTGGTAGATAAAAGAACCCAATAAAGTACTCAAATGTCTGGCTACACATACATACATACATACTTACAAGCACGTACACGGCATCCTTCTGACTGAAAACACCATTTTCCAATAAGTTGTTAAAATAGCAAACACTTTGGGGAAAAGGAGAAGCAGTGTTCTCTAGGTCTTGGGAACGCAGAGCTGTGTCTTTGGCCACATGAGCAAGAGTCTACAAGAAGGGTGACATTGTGGACATAGGAAATGGGTTTCTCAGAAGAAGGCTTGCTCATGAATGCTACCTTAGCAAAATGAAGTCTACAGCGCTGCCCAGCGCACTCTTGTCATTGTTAAATGAGCAGGTTAAAAGAGAAACAGGGAAGGTTGTCCTCAGACTTCCACAGATGTGAGTCCATATATGCAAACGGACTTGCACACACATGAAACACTCCGAATTGTAAGTCTTGAGACAGTTTCCTGATGTAGTGAAAGAAAATGATGAGATAAAGAATGAAACTAAGGAAAGTCTGAAGTGCCAACCTGCTCTTCAGAGTACACAACCAGAAAGCACACTGGTGAGCAATGAGGAAAACAGTATAACCTATTCCCTATGATCTCGGGGCTTAACGAAGTCAAAAGTAAAATACAAAATGTTTCTAAACTCTAAGTTTTTTTCTTAATTAAATTAAAGTATAGTATTCTCTGTGCCAATGAAATACTTAAAGCAAAGGGGAAAAAATTCTAATCCTAGGATGAAATGTGAACACGGGCAGGCTTTCTTCTTGAAAAACTTGTCAGACCAAGGTAATGGGAATTTAATTTTCACATGCTCACAGCATGGAGAAGACATGTACCAGTGTCCAGAGACCAGGGTGAGGTAAAAAGTCTAATGGAGACCCCCCCATACATGTGGTCATCTCAAAGAGCAAGCTGTCATAACAAATGTTTTTAAGGGAGCCACAGGGGAAATGACCTTTCTCAAATCTTCACAATGATTCTGGAAATAGGAATCTCCTCTCAATATTGCTCTATCCCAATGCTAGATGACCAGGGGACAGTCTTAAGTTACATTTTAACACACTGACCATGCACAGAAATGAATAGAATGAATGGAATACCCCAGTCTTTGCCCAGCAGTTCTAACATGGTCTTTCTTGTATCTCTTATTTCTTCCTGCTCTTCTAACCACCCTTAATTATGCTGACACAAGCACACATCATAAGATCATCCCACCTATACACACAACTCACTTGAACTTTGTTATCAAAGCCTGCTCTTCTAACCCACATCTTTTCTCCAAGCTTACTGCAATGACAGCGTCTTTGCTAATGAAGAAGTGAGGAAGGACATTTTTAAGGACTGGCCCCACGAGTCACCTGTGGCTGTTGAAGCTCTCGTCAAAGCAGGCCTTTTCTACACAGGTCAGTCGGGTTTTTCCCTTTTATTTTTACATTTCTGGGTGTGAGTGTTGCCTTAATGTAAGTATGGGTGTCACAGGCCTGCCTGGTGCCCTCAGAGGCTAGCCAGGGTGTTGGATCCTGGAACTGGCGATATAGTTGCCGAGAGCCAGCATGTGGTGCTGGAAACAAACCTGACTCCTTTGCAAGAGCAGCCAGTGCTCTTCATGCTGAGCATCTCTTTAGCACCCAAGTCAGAATTTTGTGTCTGACAAGTAGTCTAACCCCAAACTTGCACTTTTCTTTATTTTCATTTGTCATAGATCTCTTTGGGGCCTCATAAGACCTTCAGTTTTCCATAATTCCCTCGGTGCTCAGCCTCTGGGCTTGGGGATCCTGAGGTCACTTCATCCTACAGGCCTATTCCACTGGCACAAAACTCACCACCCAGTCTTACCGCATTGTCTTCTCTTGCCAGCCTTGCCTGAGTTTCACCGATGAAGTGCTCCTATTTCTAGGGGAGGAGAGCTGGCAATAATGTGAGCAGAGACAGGGATTCTTCATAACCTGCCTTGCATACAGGCTCCTAAGTTGGCTCTTCCATCCTCAAGTATATTCTTTTTTTTTTATTTTTTTTTTATTTTTTATTTTTTTTATCAGTTACATTTTATTAACTCTGTATCCCAGCCATGTCCCGATCCCTCATTCCCTCCCAGTCCCTCCCTCCCTCCCTCATCTCCACCGTGCCCCTTTCCAAGTCCACTGATAGGGGGGACCTCCTCCCCATTCATCTGATCCTGTTTTATCAGGTATCTTCAGGACTGGCTGCAAAGCCCTCCTCTGTGGCCTAACAGGACTGCTCCTCCCTTCCGGGGTGGGGAGACCAAAGAGCCAGTCATTGAGTTCCTGTTAGAAATAGTCCCTGTTCCCCTCACTTTGGGAAATCAATTGGTTACTGAGCTACCACAGGCTACATCTGAGTGGAGGTTCTAGGTTATATCCATACATGGTCCTTGGTTGAATGTCAGTCTCAAAAAAGACCCTGTGCCCAGATATATTTGGTCCTTGTGGAGCTCCTATCCTTTCCCCATCAGACTAACTCCCCTTCTTTCTTATGATTCCCTGTACTCTGCCAAAGGTTTGGTCATGAGTCTTTGCTTTGAAAACACTGCTAGTTAGAGTCTTTCAGATGTGCTCAGTAGACTCCTGTCTTACGTTCAATGCTCATCCCATCTGTCTTTCTAAATGAGGATTGATCATCTTACCCCATGTCCGCTCAATTGATTATCTTTTTTAGGTGTATAGATTTCATTATGTTTATCATATCTTATAGGTCTATATAAGTGAGTATATCCCATGTTTGTCTTTCTCCTTCTGGGATATTTCACTCAGAATGATCTTTTCTAGATCCCACCATTTGCCTGCAAATTTCATGATTTCCTCCTTTTTGATTGCTGAGTAGTATTCCATTGTATAAAAATACCACAATTTCTGTACCCATTCCACCGTTGATGGACATCTGGGTTGTTTCCAGGTTCTGGCTATTACAAATAGAGCTGCTATAAACATGGTTGAGCAAGTGTCCTTTTTGTGTACTTGAACAAACTTTGGGTATATACCTAGCAGTGGTATAGCTGGGTCTGGAGGAAGCACTATTCCTATTTGTCTTAGAAAGTGCCAGATAGCTTTCCAGAGTGGTTGTACCAGTTTACATTCCCACCAGCAGTGGAGGAGGGTTCCCCTTTCTCCACAACCTCTCCAGCATGTGTTATCGCTTGAGTTTTTCATCTTGGCCATTCTGATGGGTGTAAGGTGATATCTCAGGGTCGTTTTGATTTGCATTTCCCTGATGGCTAATGAGGATGAGCATTTCTTTAAGTGTTTTTCTGCCATTCGATATTCCTCTGTCGAGAATTCTCTGTTTAGCTCTGTTCCCCATTTTTTAATTGGATTACTTGGTTTGCTGCTTTTCAGCTTCTTTAGTTCTTTGTATATACTGGATATTAGTCCTCTGTCAGATAAAGGGTTAGTGAAGATTCTTTCCCAATCTGTAGGCAGTCGTTTTGTTTTGATGACGGTATCCTTTGCTTTACAGAAACTTTTCAGTTTCATGAGGTCCCATTTATTGATTGTTGCTCTTAGAGCCTGTGCTGTTGGTGTTCTGTTCAGGAAGTTGTCTCCTGTGCCAATGAGTTCTAGGCTGTTCCCCACTTTTTTTCCCAATTGATTTAGGGTATCTGGTTTTATGTTGAGGTCCTTGATCCACTTTGACTTTAGTTTTGTGCAGGGTGATAAATATGGATCTATTTTCATTTTTCTGCATGTAGACATCCAGTTGGTCCAGCACCATTTGTTGAAGATGCTGTCTTTTTTCCATTGAATGGAATTGGCTTCTTTGTCGAATATTGAGTATTCATAGGTGTGTGGATTTATTTCTGGGTCTTCTATGCGGTTCCATTGATCCTCCTTTCTGTTTCTATGCCAATACCATGCAGTTTTTATTACTGTTGCCCTGTAGTACAGCTTGAGATCAGGAATGGAGATACCTCCAGATGATCTGTTGTTGTACAGGATCGTTTTGGAGATTCTGGGTTTTTTGTTTCTCCATATGAAGCTGAGAATCTTTTATTCAAGGTCTGTAAAGAATTGAGTTGGTATTTTGATGGGAATTGCATTGAATCTGTAGGTTGCTTTTGGCAGTATGGCCATTTTCACAATGTTAATCCTACCAATCCATGAGCACGGGAGATCTTTCCATCTTCTGATATCTTCTTCGATTTCTTTCTTCAGAGACTTGAAGTTTTTCTCAAACAGGTTTTTCTCAAACACTTGCTTGGTTAGAGTCACACCAAGGTACTTTATGTTATTAGTGGCTATTGTGAAGGGTGTTGTTTCCCTAATTTCTTTCTTAGCCATTTTGTCTTTGGTATATAGGAGGGCTTCTGATTTTTTTGAGTTGATTTTGTATCCTGCCACTTTGCTGAAGGTGTTTATCAGCTGAAGGAGTTCTCTGGTTGAATTTTTGGGGTCGCTCATGTATACTATCATATCATCTGCAAATAGTGACACTTTGACCTCTTCCTTTCCGATTTGTATCCCCTTGATCTCCTTTAGTTGTCTTATTGCTCTGGCTAGGACTTCAAGTACTATGTTGAAGAGATATGGGGACAATGGACAGCCTTGTCTTGTCCCTGATTTCAGTGGGATTGATTTAAGTTTCTCTCCATTGAGTTTGATGTTAGCTATAGGCTTGCTATATATTGCCTTTACTATGTTTAGGTATGTGCCTTGTATCCCTGATCTCTCCAAGACTTTAAACATGAATGGGTGTTGGACTTTTTCAAATGCTTTTTCGGCGTCTAAGGAGATGATCATGTGGTTTTTCTCCTTCAGTTTGTTTATGTAGTGGATTACATTGATGGATTTCCGTATGTTGAACCACCCTTGCATGCCTGGGATGAAGCCTACTTGGTCATGGTGGATGATATCTTTGATGTGTTCTTGGATTCGGTTTGCAAGTATTTTATTGAGTATTTTTGCGTCAATGTTCATAAGAGAGATAGGCCTAAAGTTCTCTTTTTTTGTTGGGTCTTTGTGTGGTTTAGGTATTAAGGTGACTGTGGCTTCATAGAATGAGTTTGGTAGTGTTCCTTCTGTTTCTATTTTGTGGAATAGCTTGAGGAGAATTTGAGTTAGCACTTCTTTGAAGGTCTTGTAGAATTCTGTGCTGAAGCCATCTGGTCCAGGGCTTTTTTTGGAGGGGAGACTCTTAATAACTGCTTCGATTTCCTTGGGAGATATAGGGCTATTCAGTCTTTCTACCTGATCTTGACTTAGTTTTGGTAGATGGAATCTTTCAAGAAAATTATCAATTTCATTTAGATTCTCAAATTTTGTGGCATATAGGCTTTTGTAGTATGACCTAATAATTGTTTCGATTTCCTCAATGTCTGTGGTTATGTCCCCATTTTCATTTCTGATTTTGCTGATCTGGATAGTTTCTCTCTGCTTTTTAGTTAGTTTGGCTAAGGGTTTGTCTATCTTGTTGATTTTCTCAAAGAACCAGCTTTTTGTTTCATTGATTCTTTGGATAGTTTTATTTGTTTCTAGTTGATTGATTTCAGCCCTTAGTTTGATTATTTCCAGCCGTCTGCTCCTATTGGGTGTATCTACTTCTTTTTTTTCTAGGGTTTTCAGTTGGGCCATTAAGTTGTTTGTATGTGATGTTACGAATTTCTTCTTGCAGGCACTTAGTGCTATAAATTTTCCTCTGAGCACTGCTTTCAATGTGTCCCATAAATTTGGGTATGTTGTGCCTTCCTTTTCATTGAATTCTAGGAAGTCTTTAATTTCTTTCTTTATTTCTTCCTTAACCCAGCTGTCATTGAGTAGTAAGTTGTTCAGTTTCCATGTGCGCGTCGGCTTTTTGTTATTTCTGTTGTTGTTGAGGTCGAGCTTTATTTCATGGTGGTCAGATAGTATACAAGGGATTATTTCAATCCTTTTGTATCTGTTGAGGCTTGCTTTGTGGCCCACTATATGGTCTATTTTGGAAAAGGTTCCATGTGGTGCTGAAAAGAAGGTGTACTCTTTTGAGTTTGGGTGAAATGATCTGTAGACGTCTAGTAGGTCTATTTGATTTAGGGATTCTGTGAGTGCTTTTATTTCCCTATTTGGTGTCTGTCTATTTGATCTGTCCCTTGGTGAGAGTGGAGTGTTGAAGTCTCCCACTATTAAGGTATTAGGATCAATGTATGATTTAAGCTTTAATAATGTTTCATTTACGAATGTCGGTGCTCTTGTATTTGGGGCATAGATATTCAAGATTGTGATGTCCTCTTGGTGGATTTTTCCTTTGATGAGAATATAGTGGCCCTCCTTATCTTTTTGGATTAACTTGGGTTGAAAGTCTATTTTATTAGATATTAGGATGGCTACTCCAGCTTGTTTTCTGGAACCGTTTGCTTGAAAAACAGTTTTCCAGCCCTTTACTCTGAGGTAGTGTTTGTCTTTGTTGCATAGGTGTGTTTCTTGGATGCAACAGAATGTTGGATCCTGTTTCCTTAACCATTCTGTTAGCCTGTGTCTTTTTATTGGTGAGTTGAGTCCATTGATATTGATAGATAATAGTGACCAATGCATGTTAGTTCCTTTTGTAATGGAGTCGATGATCTAACCCTGTTTCATTGCTTGTTTTCATTTTTGTTGGGACATTATCTGTATGCCCTGTTTTCTTGGGTGAATTTGTTTTCATTGGATTGGAGTTTTCCTTCTAGTATCTTCTGTAGGGATGGTTTGCTGTGTAGATATTGTATAAATTTAGTTTTGTCATGGAATATTTTGTTTTCTCCATCTATGTTGATTGAAAGCTTTGCAGGGTATAGTAGTCTGGGTTGACATTTGTGATCTCTTAGAGTCTCCATGATACTTGTCCAGGCCCTTCTGGCTTTCATAGTTTCTGATGAGAAGTCCGGCGTGATTCTGATAGGTCTACCTTCATATGTTACTTGGCCTTTTTCCCTTGCTGCTTTTAATATCTTTTCTTTGTTCTGTAGATTTAGTGTTTTGACTATGATGTGACGTGATGTGTTTCTTTTCTGGTCTAGTCTATTTGGAGTTCTGTAGGCCTCTTGTATATTTATGGACATCTCTTTCTTTAAGTTGGGAAAATTTTCTTCTATGATTTTCTTGAAAATATTTTCTGGACCTTGGAGTCTAGAGTCTTCTTTTTCGTGAATTCCTATTATTCTTAGATTTTGTCTTTTCATAGCATCCTTGATTTCTTGGATATTTTGTGATTGGAACTTTTCTGATTTTACTTTTTCTTTGAGAGAAATATCAATTTCTGCAAGTGTGTCTTCAGCTCCAGAGATTCTCTCTTCCATCTCTTGTATTCTGTTGGTGATGCTTACTTTTGTGGTTCCTGATCTTTTCTCCAAGTTCTCCAGCTCAAGGGTTTTCTCATTTTGTGTTTTCTTTATTGATTCTAATTCTGTTTTCATGCCTTGCACCATTTCTTTCATGTGTTTGAATTTGGATTCCTGTCTCTCTACGATGGCCTCTATTTCTTTTTTCATTTCCTTCTTATATGCCACTAATTTTTCCTCTACTTGTGTATCTATTTGTTTGGCTATGTTTGCCTGTGTTTCCTTAAGGATATTGTCTATTTCTTCTTTCTTTGCCTCCAATTGACTGGCCATCTCTTTGAAAGACTTGTTCATTTCCTCCTTATGAGCCTCAAATAATTGGGCAAGCATGGCTTTAAAATCATTTTCCTGTGCTTCTGCTGAATTGGTGTATCCATCGATTTTGGGGTTTGCTGGTGAAGTCATGATGTCCTGATTTATGTTGGAAGTGTTCTTTCGCCTACCTCTGGCCATTGGCTTATCTGAAACCTTCCCTGTTTGTTTTTGGATTCTGCAGATCAGACTGGTGCTGTCTCTCTCTGGTGTCTGGAGAGTTCTTCAGGAAGCTGAGCACTCTCAGCATGTGCTGAGGACTAGCTGTACCTGTGGGAGGAAAGTACGCAGGCGCAAACGGGGCAAATGCAAGCGTGTGTGTGCGCGCGCACACGCGTGTGTGTCTGTGTGTGTAAGTGTGCGTGGATGAGTTTCTCGAGGGACAGAATGATGGCTAATGTTGAACCCTTGAGTGTGTGGGAGGGGCTCTGCACTGTATATGTCGCAGGCGCTAATGATGATCGCAGCGCAATTTCTGGCATTAACTGTCTTAGCTCCTCAATCAGGCCCAAAGGGCAGGAACTTCAATGTCCCTAGTGCCCCTCTGTTTCCCAAAGTGGGTATGTGGGTGGGAGGGGGGTTCGATGCCTGGCTTCTGATTTAGAAGGACCCAGGATCTGGGGAACTGCAGATTCTCAAGGATGCACTCACTTACAGGCAGGTCTCTTGGCCGAGATCGTGGTATCCGGGGCTCTCTGCTCTCTGGTTTGGCCCTGCTTCTTTGATGTGTTCCGCCAGTTCTGTGCTGCTGTCACTGCCAGGTTCTGAGGTCTTGCTGCAGCTGGAGATTTCAGGGTGGTCACTTCAGCAGGGATGGGGTAACCAGGCTCTCTGTTCTCTGGTTTGGCCCTGGTTAGTCTTAAACTGGAGGGCTGTTGTGCCCCGCCAGTTCAGTGCTGCTCCGCTGCCACGTCCCGCTGTAACTGGAGACTGGGTTGCTAGTCCCAAAGCTTTCTGGGAAGTCCTGGGATCTGTCCATTGTGCTCTCCAAGCTTGGGAGGCCCAGCGCCTGGTGTGTCCAGGTTGTATGACGTTTCTGCCTGGTTTCGGTGAGTAAATAGCTTATTCTCTGTCACTGTGGGATTGAGCGGGCCGTACCGTCAGTGATGGCGATCCTGCGGAGCTAGTATGGTGTCTAGCAGATTCGCGCCCTGGGAGGATGGTGCAGCCGCTGCACGAATCTGGGACTCCGGGGCACGTACTGCTGGCTTTTGTCTGCCGCTAAAGTGCTTGGGGCTCCGTCTCAGCGGCTGTATACCCCAGGCAGTTAGGTCTGCGCTGAGAAAGATGAGTCAGCTGTGCCGCTGTGCCAAGGAGGAAGGAGCCCTCAAGTATATTCTTCCGATTTACTCTGTAAACAATTGTTTGTTGGTTGCCTATGTCTGTGAATGTCCCCTGTGTCATCATTGTCCAGAACAGACAGAAATCTCTGCTCTCACGGAGCTCCTACTCCAGTTCCTGATGGCAAATCTTTCAGGATGATGGTTTGGGACAGGTTTCATCAAACCACACGGTGCACAGGAACCTTCAGCGACTGTTGCTGACTGTTGCTGACCACCCCATGGAAGGACTAAGAGTCCTGTGTGAACTCTTGCCTCCTGTGCGTGGTATTGCCACATAATCCAACTAGAGGAGCAAGTAGGATTTCACTAGTGAAATCTGGAGTCGAATTCTTGTGAGTTAACAGGTGTACGTGCTGTTGAGCTGACCCCATATCCTCTTCCTAGGCAAAAAAGGACCTTGTCCGGTGTTTTCCCTGTGGAGGATGTATGGAGAAGTGGAGGAAGGTGACGACCCATTAGCAGACCACACCAAGTTTTTCCCAAAGTGAGCAAAGTGAATTCTCTTCACTTTGAACTCACTTCATCTGTTATTCCCTCACTGTCCATGTTTATATCTGTGGGTAGTGTCTGCTCACTCTCTGGTTCCCATTGCGAAGAATACATCTATGTATCTTCATTTCTTTCCTCACATGAGAGTCTCTCTGTCTAGCTAGACATCATAGTTAAATCTTAATTTAGGTTGAGTCAATATGCACACATATTTCTCTATGTAGCTCATGCTACCTTAGAAATGCTATGCAGTCTATGTTCAGCTCCTCAGGTGTGTTTGGTGTGCAGCCAATGCATACCTTAAAGTGTTCTAGATTTATTTAAGTCTAATTATTAAACTTTAAAATGTAAAGTTTTAAATAACTATCTGGTCTTGAGATAGAATGGAAATAACATCCCAAGTCCTTAAAGTATTCTTTAAAAATGTTTTGTTAGTGTATGTTAATTATATAAAATAATGACATTTTAATATATGTACATTTATGACCTTTACACACAAAAATATATATATTACAGTGTATGACAATCATGTCACCACCATCCTTCCATTTACCTTCTCTTATCTCCCTCTATCTCCACTTAATCCTCTTCCTTCTAAAATCATGTTTTAGAGCAGCCCAGGGCTACATAGTAAAACTTTTATTCAACTTAAATAAATAAATAAATCATACATACATAGAATATTTCCATTTAATTTTGAAGTTAGAAGACTAGTGACAGCAGTGGTCACTTTTTTCTTTTTCTCTTACTTTTTAAAGTATTTGACTTTATTTTTTTATTTTTATTTTTATTTTTATTTTTTTTAGTATTTGACTTTATGTGCATGGGTGTTTTGTCTGTATGTATATCTGTGTACTACTTGCATACCTGATTCCCACAGAGGTCAGAAAGAGGGCATCAAATATCCTAGAATTGAGTTACAGGAGGCTGTGAACTGCCTGATACGGGTGTTGGGAAACAAGCCTGAGTCCTCTTCAGGAGTAGTGACTGTTCTCCCACTGAGACATTTTCAGGTTCTACTTTTTCTTTTTTTAATTTGGAAGTAATATGCAGAAAATTGTGGAGACTGCAGGAGCTGTCTTCTCAGTCCCTGGGATGGTAAGTAGGGAGGAAATCTAGTTATATTTAAAACTTGTTTTATAATGTGTCGATGAAGTTTTGTTTTGTTATAATTACAAACTAGCATATGTAATGCGTATCTACTGTAATTACATATCTGGTTGAAAGGACAACAATAAAGCCTAGGAGCTGAGCGCTAAAGTCAAGAAGTCAAGGTCTCTCAGTGCCTTAGAGGCCACCGTACCAGTCCCTTGTCCTGGTTGATGCTGTCCTCCTCATTCAGGGGCAAACAGTCCTGATTTTCAGTTCATTGTCCTTTTACCAAACACACGCACAATCACACACACACACATCTACATAAACCTTCAGAAAATGGGAGGCCTCCTGTGGATATCAATCGCCTTGGCATATCAAGTATAGTAGGCACATTTTCTTCTGTTGAGGCTAGACAAGGCAGCCCAAATAGGGGAAAGGGCTCCAAAGGCAGGCAACATAGTCAGAGACATCCCTTTCTCCTGCTGTTAGGAATCCTACATGAAGACTAAGCTACACAACTGTTACGTACATGTAGTGGACCTAGATCAGTCCCATGCATGCTGCCTGGTTGGCGGTTCAGTCTCTGTGAGCCCCCATGGGACTAGTTCAGTTGATTCTGTAGGTTTCCTTGTGGTGTCTTTGACCCCTCTGTTTCCCACAATCCTTCCTCCCCTTCTTCTTGCAGGGTTCCCCAGGTTTCACCCAGTGTTTGGCTGTGGGTCTTGCATCTGTTTCCATCAGTTGCTAGGTGAAGCCTCTTTGATGACAGTTATACTAGGCTCCTGTCCGCAAGTATAACAGAATATTATTAATCATGACAGTGGTAGGCTCCCTCTCATGGAATGGGTCTTAAGCTGGATCAGTCATTGTGGGGTACTCCCTCAATTTCTACTCCATCTTTACCCCTTGTAAGTCGGACAAATTGTAGGTCGAAGATTTTGTGGCTGGGTTGGTGTCCCAATCTCTCCATTGGATGTCTTGCCTGGTTACAGGAGATGGCTGCTTCAGGCTCCATGTTCCCCATTGCTAGGAGTCTTAGCTACGGTCACCCTCAGAGATTCTTGGGAGGTTCTATTGCCTTAGGTTTCTAGCTTGTCCCAGAGAGACCCCCTATTGCAGTTGACTCTGCCAGTACTCTCCCATGCTCCCCACACCTGATCCCTCCTGTCCCCATCCCTAAGTCTGCCCTGACCCAGTCTCCGCCTACCATCCACCCACAATGCCTATTCTATTTCTCCTTCTCTGTGAGAGTCACACAACCCCACTTGAGCCCTCCTTGTTACTTAGTTTCTTTGGGTCTGTGGATTGAATCATAGTTATCCTTTACATCACAGTTAATATCCATTTATAAGTGAGAACATACCGTGTTTATCGTTCTGGGTTATCTTACCAGGATGGTCTTTTCTAGTTCCATTCATTTGCCTGCAAATGTCATTCTGTCATTGTTTTTAATAATACTCCATCATGCAAATATTCCACATTTTCTTTAGCCATTCTTCCATTAAAAGGCATCTAGGTTGTTTCCAGTTGGCTATTATGAATAAAGAGGCAATGAACATGCTTGAGAAAGTGTCCTTGTGGTAGGATGAAGGATCCTTGGGTATATGTCCAGGTGTGGTATAGCTGAGTCTTGAGGTAGATCTATTCCCAGTTTTCTGAGAAACTGCTAAATTGATTTTCAAAGTGATTGTATAAGTTTGCATTCCCACCAGCAGTGGAGAAATGTTTCCCTTGCTCCACGTCCTCACCAGCATGAGCTGTGCCTTGAGTTTTTGATCTTAGCCATTCTCAAGGGTGTAAGATGAAATCTCAGAGTCGTTCTTATTTATATTTCCCTGATGGCTAAGGATGTTGAACTTTAAGTGCTTCCCAGCCATTAGAGATTCCTCTGTCAAGATTTCTTCGTTTAGATCCATATTCCATATTTTAATTGTGTTACTTGGTTTGTTGATGTTTAGTTTCTTGACTTCTTTATAAATTTTGGATATCAGCCCTTTGTCAGATGTGGGGCTGACATTGTAAGCGCAGAGGATGTAACTCAGATATCATATGGTTCCCTAAAACCATATGACGTTCCATAAAAACGTCTTTAGCTCTGAATAAAATGAGGTATGGTAAGATGTTTGGAGTTCAAGAAAAGGAAAAAAAAAGTGGCATCAAAGCCAAGGGTGTGTGTAGGCTCATGCCTATAATACCAGCAGTTGGGAAATGGAGAAAGGCAGACAAATACTTCAACGTTACCCTTGGCTACATAGGGAATTCCAGACCAACTACACTACCTGACACTGTCTCAAAAAAAAAAGTGTGTGTTTAATAATCTGTCTGCATCCATCCCTGTGTATGGTATTAAACATGTAGTTACTAATGACTAAGCAGGGAGGAATGCTAGATGAACTTTGCAGGACTCTTCTTGTCCTAGACATTACAGTTCTGATAACTCACAAAGTCCTCACCCATACAGAAGATGTGTGTAAAATGCATGTACCATACATTACAGTTCTGATAACGCACAAAGTCTTCACCCATACAGAAGATGTGTGTAAAATGCATGTACCATCTAGGAACATGACTACTGCACACATGTGAAATTTATTCTTTCATACCTGGACTATGTCTTCCTTTTATCAGAATTGAGCAGGCTAGGTTTAGAAGATATTTAGAAGATCCTCAGTAATAATACAATGCCCACTCTTAAATCAAGACCCAGTTATGATTTAATAAAGAATTTCTCTTTCAAAGGAAATCACAAGTGAAAGCAATCACGAGGACCCAGTTCATCCCACCGAGGCTGGTAGGAACATGAAAGCGCATGGGATTCTGTGTATTTGCACATTGGACAGGAAAGCATATTTCTAATTGTCTGAGGAGCTCCTAGAGGAGAGCACTGAGGTGAAGGGAGTTGTGGGTGAGAGAGTCAGTGCTCCCATGGCATCTTGAGAGTGAATGCAGGACTACCAACAGCAGTCCTCATGCCAGATCCAAAGCAGCCAGTATTAAGGCATCATGCAGCAGGCTGGTCTCCTGAGATCCTAAAGGGAAATTAGGGTGCCAGGATATCCAAGTCCCTGTCAAATGAGAGGCCTTAGACATAGTACCTCACATACTGATGCTATGGAAAGATCTGAGAGGGTCTTAGGGTATGGAGGGGGGTCATGGGAAGGAGAAGAGAGTCCTAATCCACTCTTAGCAGACAAACAAAGCAATCAAAGAGATGTAAAGATACACCTTCCTCTGCCTCCCTTCTCTCCACAGGCTTGGCTCTGAGGGAAGCTCAGTGGTTTCAAGAGGCAAAGAGTCTGAGTGAGCAGCTGCGAGGCACCTACACCAAAGCCACTTTCTGCCACATGAATTTGCCAGAGGTGTGCTCCAGCCAAGGTACTGACCACTTGCTTGGCTGTGATGTGTCCATCGTTTCAAAGCACATCAGCAGGCCAGTGCAAGGGGCCCTGACAATCTCCGAGGTTTTCGCCAATCTCAGCTCGGTCATGTGTGTGGAAGGGGAAGCTGGCAGTGGGAAGACAACCTTCCTGAAGAAAATAGCTTTTCTCTGGGCATCAGGGTACTGTCCCCTGTTGAACAGGTTCCAGCTGGTCTTCTACCTCTCCCTTAGTTCCACCAGACCAGACCAGGGTCTGGCCAGCATCATCTGTGCCCAACTCCTAGAGGCAGGAGGCTGTGTTGGTGAAGCGTGCCTGAGCAGGATCATCCAGCAGTTAAAACACCAGGTACTGTTCCTGTTGGATGACTATACTGGGGTGGACTCGCTCCCCCAAGCCCTAGAGACACTGATTACAAAAAACTACTTGTCACGAACCTGCTTATTGATCGCTGTCCATACAAACAGGGCCAGGTCCATCCGTCCATGTCTGGATAAAATTCTAGAGATCAAAGATTTTCCTTTCTATAATACTGTCTCTGTATTACGGAAGTTCTTTTCACATAATATAATCCGTGTACAAAGGTTTTTCAATTACTTTGGAAAGAATGAACATCTGAGAGGAATTAACAAAACTCCTCTCTTCATGGCAGCCGTCTGTAATGACTGGTTTCAAAATCCTTCTGACCAGCCCTTTCATGATGTGGCCTTTTTCAAGTCCTATATGAAGTATCTGTCCTTAAAGTACAAAGCTGCAGCTGAGGCCCTCAAGGCCACTGTGTCCTCATGTGGGCAGCTGGCCTTGAGGGGGCATTTTTCTTCATGCTTTGAGTTCAACAATGATGACCTCACAGAGACTGGAGTGGATGAAGATGAGGACTTGATGAGCAAATTCACCACCCAGAGACTGAGACCAGTCTACGGGTTTTTAAGTCCTCTCTTCCAAGAATTTCTTGCTGCCATGAGGCTCACTGAACTCCTGGGTTCAGACAGGCAGGGAGACCAATACCTGGGAATTCATTATTTGAGACATATTAACTCACCCTTGAAGGCTCTGACCACCTACAACAACTTTTTGAAATATGTCTCCAGCCACCCTTCATCAAAGGCAGGGCCGGAAGTTGTGTCTCATTCGCTTCAGTTGGTAGATGAGAAAGAGTCGCTGGAGAACATGTCTGACGATGAGGACTACATGAAGCTCCACCCGGAAGCTTCACTATGGATGGACTCTGTTAGAGGATTGTGGCAGTTATCTCCTAAACTTTTCTCTTCATTAATTTCAGAGTATTTAGTGAGCATTGCTTTAAACTTTGCTTATGAAAGCAACACAGTTTCTGCATGTTCTCCATTGATTTTGCGATTTCTTCAGGGAAGAACACTCACTTTAAAAGTATTGAATTTACAGTACTTTTGGGAGCAACCAGAAAGCCTGTTATTATTGAAGAGTATTGAGGTCTCAATAAATGGAAATAAGTGGGTACAGCAAATATATTTGTCATTAATAGAAAAAAGTTTGGAAACATTACAGCCACCAACTGTAGATCAGGACTATGCATCTGCCTTTCAACCCATGAATGAATGCAAGAAATATTTGGCTGAAAAAGAAGAGATCGTGAGGAACTATGCGGATATCCGACACCAGGCCCCACCAAATATCAGTACTGGCTATTGGAAACTGTCACTCAAGCCACACAAGATCCCTAGGTTGGAAGTTGCAGTGGCCAACATGGGCCCAGCAGACCAAGCACTGCTCCGGGTCCTAATGGAAGTCTTCTCAGCTTCACAGAATATTGAGCTCTGCTTGTCCAACAGCAGTGGCTTTCTTGAAAGCATCCACCTGGCTCTGGAGCTGAATAAGACCTCTGTCACCAAGTGCTCCGTGTGCAGGCTGGAGCTCAGCACAGCAGAACAGGAGCTGCTTCTCACCCTGCCTGCCCTGCAGTCTTTTGAGGTCTCAGGGACGAACCATTTACCAGGTATCCCTGAGTGTGCTTTCACAAGCAGTCTTGCTAATTCTGTTTCCTTGTAGGCATAAGGTTATTGTGTAATTCAAGTTCTGATTTCTGTACTCCCCACATCTGGTTGCAGTCTTTGTTCTGAGAATCTCCCGCCTCAGTATTGTGTAAACACTGCTCCCCAGTTGTTGCCTGATAGGCTAATAAAGCAGCTTACAGCACAGTACTGAGAAGTTACTCTACTGTTAATCCTCTAGGCTAATCTGGCTTCCTCCCCATGTAAATCCCCAAGATACTTGCACTTATGGCATTGTCTGCTCCAGCTGCTCTCTCCTCATGGCTCATGATGAAGAATTCAGATGGAAATCTATAGAGGCTCAAGATTTTAAAAGGCTTAAGGAGGAAAAACAAGTTGTGGCTTTCACTCACCGTGTGTTGAACAAATACTTAATAACTGGGCCACACGGAATTGCATAACTCCAAAAGACTGGAGAGATTTGATGACAGCCATTCTAGAGCCTAGCTCTTAATTGCAATGGCTGGCATGGTGGAAAGATGAGGCTTCACTTATGCATTAATGAAATAGGACTAGAGGAATTGATATTGTCAACGATGGTAAGGAATGGTTATATGGCTCATGAATGCAGGTTATCCAAGGCAATTCCTTAATTTCAGAAAACTGACTAAGGGACTTCACTTAAGGTCTGACAGAAAAAAAAAAACAAAACAACAAAACAACATGAACCATTAGTTTCCTGCCCACCAAAAGAGGATTATTATAAAAAAAAAAAAAAAATAGAAAATTCAAGGCCTGATAGGACAAACAGGGCTACCAAAAACTTAGATAAACCATTTAAAGGAGATAAAGATGCTCCTAGGGGATAAAACAAGAGGCACTAAAGATGAAAAATCAGATATTTTGGCAAATGCTATAAATTATAAAAGGCCAAAATTAGAATTACAGTTAGATATCATTGAGATGGAAGGATTAGTGTCTCCTGGAGCATATGTAACAATAATTTTCCAAGACTCCTGGTATCCAATTTGGCGACTTAAAAAGGTATCTACACAGCTCCTGGGAATTGTGTCATTGTCGCAGGTAAAACAAAGCCTAAAATGTCTTAAATGTGTAGGGCCAGAAATCCCAACAGGAAAATTAAGGCCATATATGACTGATGCAGCCATGAATTTATGGGGGAGGGATCTATTGCAACAGTAAGAAGCATGGATTGCCATTCCTCCAACTGCAGGGACAAGCCATAAAATCAGGGATGTTCTTGACAAAGGTAGTAAAACTGTCCAAGTTGTCCATAAACAGAACACAGCACAAGCTGATTCTCCAAGGTCATATGGAGGAGACCCTGCTGACACAACACCAATGGCCTTCCTGCTAAGGCTGACTAACCAACCTATTCGAATAGAACCATGGCCTATGAGAAAAGAGAAAGTATAAGCAGCTTACAGCCAAGAGCTGAGTGGAGGAGAGAATAAGGCTGGACTTCTTGCCCTCCAGGAGGGGAAGAGTTAGAGGATGAAGTGGGGAATTTCCAGCCATGGGCAGAGGTCCAAGAGACATGAAGAGAGAGCAGCTGGAGCAGAGAATACCATAAAGTGCAAGTATGTCAATGATTTACACAGGGAAGAAGCCAGACTAGCCTAGAGGGTTAAGAATAGAGTAATGACTGCTCAGTATTGTTGTGTAATTTACCTTATTGACATACTAGGGGACAACTGGGGAACAGTGTTTACCCAACATGGAAACAGGAGATTCTCAGAACAAGGGTTGCAACCAGATATGGGGGGTGTGTGTACAGAAATCAGCATTCAAATTACACAATAACTTTATGCCTCCATTTTCTCATCCTTAGTTTTAGATGAATGAAACTTCAGTTTCATCTCTTCATAAATGTTCCTTTATAGGAGAAGTTTAAATGCTTTCACTGTTTGGGGCAGTGCATAGATCATTGGAAGGTCCTGAATGACAGAATGGGTTTCACATAATTCAAGAATAGCTTCCGTGTTTCATTGCTTGAGAGGTTGTAAGGGCACTTGAACTGCTTGTTATTAGTCAATGTTGGACTGTGTGTGCGATGTTGCTGAAGAGATATCTGCATTCTGGGTGCGAGAAGGAGGGGGGGTTAGCTTCTCCAGAAAAGGAATTAAAAAGTAGGAACAATATAGTCTTACTTCTATTTCTGTTGCTGTAATAAAAGATTCTGACCAGAAGTGACTTGGGGGAAGAAAGGGTTTATCACATCTTACACCTCCTGGCTAGCACAGTTCACCCCTGAAGGATGTCGCAGAGGGAATGAAAGCAGGAACCTGGAGGCAGGAACAGGAGAGACCAGGGAGGACTCTGGCTTCCTTTCCATGGCTGCTTACATATGTGCCTTCTTCTTCAACTCTTGACCACCTGCCCAGAGCAGCACCACCATCCCCCCTGAGTTGGCCCCTTGCTCATCAATCATTAATTTAGGGGATTTTTTTCCAAATTTAGGATCCTCTTCCCTAATAACTCTAGCCTGTTTCAAGTTGACAGAAACCAACTAGGAAAAATATCTCCTATTAGTTGTGTTTAACATTAGGTAATACTTGGTTATTTTCAGTACAGGCTTCACCTGACTTTCATTAAATTTGTTTATCATTACTTAGAAGTTTTGATAGTCCTGTAAATGTTCATTTTTTTTTAAATTTCATAATCATAACTAGTCTAGTTCTTGTCTTTAGCTGTGTGTTACATGCTTAGGAATGCTTTTCTTGTCTATATCTGAATGTTTTTTTTGTTTTTTACTGTGTGTGTATGTGTGTGTGTGTGTGTGTGTGTGTGTGTGTGTGTGTGTGTGTTTGCAGATGTGTGCATGGGCACGGAACCCTGTCAGAGCATGCATATAGGGGGGCAGAGACAACCTCAGGAAAGCCATTTTCCCTTCCATCTACCCTGTGGCTCTTAGGGATCAAAATGAGGTTGGCAGGCTTGATACAAGTCCTTTTTCTCACTGAGCCGTATTCCTGTGCCATACACCCCTCTTGTTTAGGAATTTTCTGCTCATATGGCATTTGAGACAGAGGCTCAGTGTTCTGAGACAGATCCATTCTACAGGCTAGGCTTCCCTGGGACTTGCCATACAACAAGGCTAGCCTTGAGCTATGGTAACCCCCTTTTTTCAGTCTCCCAGCCACTGAGGTCACATCTGTGAGCCACCACACCTTCTTCGTGTTTAACCTGCTGCGGAAATTCCCCGCTGTGTTTCATGGTGGCTTCTTCATTATACTTCCCCACCCACAAGGTGCAAATCTCATTTAGTCTTATTTTTCCCTTTCATCTGCTTCATCGCAAATATATTCTAGTAAGTCAGTAAGTCATATTTAAGGATCCATGGTGAAACCCAAGGTTGTGAAAATTACTTGTTCTCTTCTAAGAGTTCTAGTGTTAGTTGTTATAGTTGTCATTAGTTCACTTTGAGTTAGCTTTCATGAATTGGAAGTGAGAGTCCAACTGCACCCTTTTCGCATGTGCAAAGTCAGACATTCCCATGCTGTTGGATGGAGAGAAGCTTTATTTATTTCGTAAGTTTAGAGACCAGTATGGTGCTTTCCCTGTAGTTTATGATCAGCAGATACTGTAGCTGACAATATATTCCTGGATGTGCTTCCTAGACTGGTGTTAGGAAGTCTAAGAAACTTCATCTTGAAAGCATGAAAATGGCTGAAGGTCGCAGCACACTTGAGAACTTCCACTGGGGACCTTGAGTGATGAGAACTATGTGCTGCTTTCCAGATCAACTCTTTGCTAACTTGAACAAGTTCCCAGGCCTGAAAGAACTGTCTGTGAGACTAGATGTGCTTTCAGTCCTTCCTGGAGAGTTCCCAAACCTCCACCACATGGAGAAGTTATCCATCCAAACTTCTAAGGAGTCTGACCTCTCCAGACTAGGTAAGGATGGTGCTTGGATTTCCAGCTTATGTCTCAGCTGGAAAAGCTAGTTGGCTAGTAATTGGTAGAACCGTTAACTAATCATTAGTTAAACTTTCCCTGGGCTTCACACCGTGAACTGTGTCCATGGGAAGGTGTGGGAACAGTGTTCTTCCTCCTTAAGAGGGCAGAGATTTATTTGTTACCCGAGTCTTTAACATGTGGGGAACTGTTCTCAGCCCTTCACAACCACTGACTCAGTCTTCACAGCCCCTCTGTGAGAGAAGGTATGAAGATTATTGCTGATTGTCAGCTGGGGAAATGAGGTCAGCGATGGCTCAGGGCTAAGGAAATGTGTCTCCAAACAGAAGGTTTGACTGCACAGCCTGAGCTTTACACTCCTAACACTTCCTCTCCTGTTGGTAGGACCCTGCTGTTTGAGGTTGCAATCTTCCCAGTCCAGATAGCCATTCTGAGTTTGGCACTAGATGAAGGACTTCCTTTTCCCAGCAGGGCCTCCTACTCTCTGCCTGACCTCATCTGGAAAGTATCTTTAGGCATAAATACCTCTAGCCATATCTGATATATGGCTGTTGGCACAGTTGCTCTCCCCTCCCTGTGCCCATATGATAATTAGGTACTGTGTTTCCGTTCTTATGATAGGAGCATCCTGTTTAATGCAAATCAAGAATCCTTGAAGTGCCAATTATGTACACGTATCCCGAGAGCCCTCACCCACTCCCCAAGGAGTATAAAATTGTTCTCTTGAATTAAAATTGAACTGTCTCCCTGAAGTGGTTCCCAGAAGGTATTTTCCATCATGCTAGCGGCCTTCAAAGGCCTGCATCTCACCTTTTGCTCCTCCTGCTTTCATTGGCTTGTGGTCAACAGTTCCCCAGGGAGGATAACCACTGCTGGCACCTAACATGGGGCATACCCCAGCAACAGAATTCATATGTCGCTGGAAAACTTTCATTCAGTTCCTTATAGAAAGCTATTCTTTCATATGACTATGTCAATTAGACACAACATGAGCCCAACAAATATAGTCTGAGCTCTAGATACTTGCCACTGAGTCACTACGTTATGAATGTTGTGTCATTGCCTGTTTAATCACTGTGGCTGGAACTGATAGATTGGGGGTCCAATTCTGATAGAAACATTCAGCCTCTAATTTCTGAAAATCTTTCATATTTTACAGTTAAATTGATTCAGTACTCTCCAAATCTTCATGTCTTCCATCTGAAATGTGATTTCCTTTTGAATTGTGAGTCTCTCATGGCTGCACTTGCTTCCTGCAAGAAACTCAGAGAGATTGAGTTTTCTGGACGATGCTTTGAAACCACACCATTTGGTAAGAACTGTACAACTTTGACTTCAGATGCTGCTGTGCACAGTTATTCAATACTCTAGGATTAAAATGCAATGGTGTCGTGGGAACTGTAACCACACCTGATCATCAGTGAGGCTTTCACAACAGTGAAGTGCATCTGTTTACAATTTAAATCTTTCATTTTCAGAGCAGTGTCTTCTACTTAGTCATAGTAATTCTGAATATTATATCACCTTTCATCACTTTTTAGATACTTCTTATCTCAACAGTACTGCTCTGAGTCATAGGTAATGTGTTTGACCCAAATAAATTTTATTTTTCCTTTCATAGTCAACATATTGCCAAATTTTGTTTCTCTGAAGACATTAGATCTTAATTGCCAAAAATTTCCAGATAAGAAAACATCAGAAAAGTTTGGTAAGTTTATAGAAGCGTTTCTTAATTTATTATTTTCCTCCCCCTCTTCCTCCTTCTCCTCCTCTTCCTCCTCCTGCAGTGAACTCACAACAAATCAAGGTGTGTACAGTTGTCCCTTTACTTCCATGACAGTTAGGTCCAGGAGGTGCTGCTGCTGTAAACACTAGAACATCCTCTACTCTATGATACAAAATGGTGCAGTGTTTTCCCATGACCCCACACACATTCATATACTTTAAGTAACTTTTCCATTGCTTACAATGCCTAATGCCATGTAAAAAAATGTTACATTGTGTTTTTCTTTTTTTTAATTTTAATTTAATTTTATTTTTAATTACACTTTATTTACTTTGTATCCCCCCTCTAGTTCCCTCCCTCCTCCCCTCCCAATTCCTCCCTTACTTCCCCTTCTCCAATCATGCCCCTCCCCAAGTTCACTGGTAGGGGAGGGTTTCTTTTTCTTCCTTCTGATCCTAGTCTGTTAGGTCTCATCAGGACTGGCTGCATTGTCTTCCTCTGTGGCCTGGTAAGGGTGCTTCCCACTCAGGGGGAGGTGATCAAAGATCAGGCCAATCAGTTCATGTCAGAAGCAGTCCCTGTTCCCATTACTATGGAACCCACTTGGACACTGAACTGCCATGGGCTACATCTGTGCAGGGGTTCTAGGTTATCTCCATGCATGGTACTTGAAAATCTGTGTTCAGATTTTCTGGTTCTGTTGCTCTCCTTGTGGAGTTTCTGTCCTCTCCAGATTTTACTCTTTCTCACTTCTTTCATAAGATTCCATGCACTCTGCCCAAAGTTTGGCCATAAGTCTCAGCATCTGCTTTGATAGTCTGCAGGGCAGAGCCTTTCAGAGTGTGTTGTTCTTAAAGTAAGGAAGAGGGGGAAACATCTGGATATGTTTAGCTCAGACACTTTTAAAAAAAAATTGAACCTGTGGTTTGTGGAATGTGCTTATAGGTCATGCACCAGCCATGTTGGTCCTTTGGAGGACACCATGGTGATACTCAGTCTCACCGCCAGATACTATTGCTCTCATGCATCCTCATGTTTAAACTCATTAAATGCAATACTCTCAGACTCACTGACACCTTAGGATAGAAGTTGGTCATGGTGGCACGGTGTACCTCTATTGTTAGACACCCATTCTAGATGTGCTCTACCTGTTCTGTTTCAAAGGTTTCAGAATCTACACAAAAACTTCTATTTATGTTAAGAAAATTAATCTGTGATAAACCATACTGAGCACAATGATGAGTATAGACAATTTATATACTTTTTTTTTTAGTTAAAAAAATGTTAGAAGGCCAGGTGGTGGTGATGCATCCCTTTAATTCCACCACTTGGGAGGCAGAGGCACATGGATTTCTGAGTTAGAGGCCAACTATTCTACTGGGCAGCCAGGGCTACAAAGGGAAGCCCTGTCTTGAAAAACAAACAAACAAAAGAAAGTTTAGAAAAATAATATGGTTTCATGGGAAGCACTAATGGGGAAAATGGAGGCAATGGCGATACGGGGTGCAGAGCTCTGTCTTCACAGTGCTTCCCAGACTTTTGTAGGAGAGGTGACCCCCCCTTCCTCTTCCCTTCTGCAGAGGCAGCTGCCTCGTGTGTTTGCTTTGTCCTTGGAGGTGCTGGTAAAGCAGCAGGGACAACATCAGGCACTCTCAAGGCTACTGTCTCAGGTTGACTGTGTAAAACTCACACTGCAAGCATCAAGTTTCCCCACTGCTGGAAAAGAAAATTACAAGTATTAAAGCAGAATGCTGGTCAGGCTAAGGAAGCAACACTTTGAATTCCTGTACCCAGCTTGTTAATGAAGCCTTAATGGAGTGGATTATATTTCCTTTTTTAAAGATGAGTGCACACACATACACACAAACAGTCACAAAGTGAATTTCAGGATTTCCCTCACAGAGGTCAGCCAAAATTATAGCTTTTTCAGGAAAAAGGCCGGAGATGGCTCAGCAAGTAAAAGGCCTGGCACCAAGGCTGATGACCTGAGTTGGATCTCTGGGGCCCAAATGATGGAAAGGAAAAGAGCCTACTTCCAAAAGCTGTCCTCTGATCTCTAAACCCCTAAACCCATACTATGCTACATGTATGCCAAAGTACATGCACATATGCACTCTCAAGTATGTACACACACACACACAAAATACATATAGGTACATGCTGGAGTGCAGTGCCAGCGGGTTCAGAACCTGAAGGAGGAAGTGTGCAGTCAGTGAATGAAGACTTGCATCAAGGGATGCAGTTCACACACTCTGACACTGAGACAGCTCAGGCCACCCTTACTTATGCATCCATTTTTTAACAGCTGAAAAGGTTTTACATTCGTTTTCTCATGCACAGTCTGTTTTAAGACCTTCCTATGTGTAGCACACTGTACTTTTTCCTTCCTTCTCCTCCTCAATCTCCACGGTTTCCTGCCAACCCATGAACTGCGTCAAGAAAGAGGAAACAGCTTCAGCAAGCAGTTACTATCCAACCCAACACACTGGTACTTAACCAAGTGACCATGGTTGGCAGCAATTGTGGTTGCAGTATAAAGAGATGATAGATTACAACACAGGAAATTCTGATTTAATTATTGGCAACTGGCATCTTCTCATGCCCTAATCAGGATATTTAATTCCTTTAATGCCCAGGGCTCTCTGCAAATTAGCAACCTGAATCAATTCCTCACCCTTGCTTAGCTTGCCTCTGAGTATTCCTATTTCGTCTTGGAACTAGAGATCCATCAAGACCTTCCTAACTTTTTGATAATCACATAGCTATTGTTTGGAACAGGTCAGTGGGCAAATTGTTCTCAGAACCAAGTTTCTATGTGGAGAGAACATCCAGACAATAGCTGATGTACCTAGACCAGGCCCTCACGTTGGCTCAACCACATCATCATTAACAAACTCCCACAATCCTCAGAGACAAACCAGAATCTATCACAGCCTGATCTGAGCCTTGCAAATGCAAGGCAAAAGTGAACCAAGCATTCCCTCGGAAAAGGCCAGGAGATTCTGCACTAATATCCTCACAGGTCCTTGTCATGTGGAAACCCAAGTCCTCAGGCCTTGTAATAAGGGGAGCCGCCAGCATCTCACTCACGCACCATTCCCAGAAGAGGCTTGGCCGCTGCCAAATGTAATTTAAGTTGTTTTTCAAATGTCAAAAAGAAAGAACCACAAATTGGAAATATGTGTGCAAACTCATAGTTTGTTATTTCATAAACACACAAGGATCTATATACATATATAGACATCTAGGTGTCTACATACGGGTATCTCTTAGGACTGTCACAGCAACTGTCTTTTCCAGAAAGTACTTTTCCAGTGTTCAGCTGCTCATTTCTTTTCTTTTTCTTTTTTTAATTTCGTATTAGTTTATTTACTTTACATTCTGAGGGTCGCCCTCCCTCCCCACCTCCCAGTCTTCTCTTTCCCCTCCTTTCCCCTTCCCCTTTTCCTTCCCCCAAGAAAAGGGGAGCCCCCCTCCCTCCTGTATTAACCTTCCCCAGCACATCAAGTCACATCAGGTCTGCTCTTATCTTCATCCCCGGAGGCCAGGCAAGGCAGCCCTACCAGGGGGAAGTGATCCAAAAGCAGGCAATAGAGTCAGTCCATATTAAAAAGAGCACCCCCTCCATCCACCAGGTGACCCACATGAAGACCAAGCTGCCCACTGGCTGCAAGTGTGCAGGGCCCTAGGTCCACACCATGCATGCTCCTTAGTTGATGTCTCAGTCTCTGAAAGCCCCCATGTGACTGGGTTAGTTGTCTCTGTTGGTCTTCCTATGAGGTTCCTGTTCCCTCCAGGTCCTTCCATCTTTCCCCCAATATTTCCTCAAGACCCCTAGAGTTCCGCCCATGCTTGGCTGAAAGTCCCAGCATCTGTCTTGATCTGCTGTTGGCTGAATCCTTCCAGAGGACCGTCAAGTTGGGCTCCTAACTGAAAGCATAGCAGAGTATCATTATTAGTATCCGGGGCTAGCTTTTCTACTGTGGGGTGTGCTCATTTCTTTTCCATTTTAAATAGTTTTGTTTTCTGGTCACAGAGCTAGGATAGTTTCTTGGATAGATCTTAAATAACCCATTTGAGAAAGACCACTTAGAACGTGGGAGTGGTTCTAAGTGCCCCTGATCACAGCTCCTGGGAGGATGAGACAGGAGATTATGAGTTCCAGGCCAGCCTGAGCTATAGGGTGAGACTTTGTCTTTTAAAAGCCAAAATAAATCATTTAACCCAACTAAATGAGGCTCACACCCTGTGCATACTAATGAAACTACCATCAGGGCATATTTTTTACACCCAGCTTTGCTGGTTTAAGCAGATATGACAAGAAACTTCCTGAGGTTTCATAGGTGGCCCAGCAGAGCTGCTGGCTACCCATCTTGCTGTGATTTTACAGAAAAGATGGAGTGAAAAGAAGGCTCAGTTATTTGGCATGTTTGTGCCTGTGGACGTGTGTGCATGTTGGTGGCACAGGTATGGAACCCAGGGTCTCAAGCATGCTAAGCAAGCACTGTGTCATTGTGTCGATTGCCCAAATCTCTGGAGTTGCTTTCTAAGTACTCTTTCCTGAAAGAATCAGAGTCTGTGGATACATCGTTCATTCAAGAACCGCAACAGGAAAAGCCAAAGATGAATCTGGAATATTGGTCCATGCCAGAAAGTTTTCAAACTAGTTTCTGTGGGTCCTCAGGAGTAGACTTAGTGATCATGTGATCTACAGATTATCCTGCTAAGTAAGAGTGAACTTGGAAAGGAAGGCTTTCACAGTAGTGTACCATGCTTTTAGTGTTTAGTGTGGGTCTCCTCGGTGTGAAATCACTGGAGTGATGGCAGGAGGAGGGATGATAAAAAGGGGGTCGAATCAGAAGAGTGAGTAACCTGATGCCAGAGGAAGCTTGGCTGCAGGAGAGAAAGTGGAAATGAGGAGACAGCCTGGACTTGGGTGAAGAGACAGGTTGGGGAAGATGCAGAGAGCAGCAGGGAGCAGCTGTGTGCTGACCCCTTCTCTTGCTCTTGGAGAAGACCATGATGCGTAGGACCTGTTAGCGGTGGGGTCTCCTAGAATACAGAATACCTGGGTCACAGCTGCTCATGGTGGAATAGTAACAGAGGATGGCTTGCTGTGTCTCCCACAGCACTGGCCCTGGGTTCTCTCAGGAACCTGGAGGAACTGCTTCTTCCCACTGGGGACGGGATTCACCAAGTGGCCAGACTGATTGTCCAGCAGTGTCTGCAGCTTCAGTGTCTCCGAGTTCTTGCCTTTCATGACACCTTGGATGACGACAGTGTGCTGGAAATTGGTGAGTGTAAAAGCCACTAACATAACTGGAGCTGCCTGCTGCAAGTGTATAAAAAAAGTGTGTGTAAACTGTCCAACTTACTTCCTCGTTTCGTCTGTCATGCTGCTGCTTCTCATGCTTTTTTGCAGATTTAGGTTCATCCTGGTTAAACTGGGAAGGTCATCAGCGTCCTTTGGAAGCTATAGAAGCTATTCAGTCTGTGTTGGGGATTGAACCCAGTGCGTCACTCATGCGTCCTGGGCCAGTGCTCTGCCACTGCACCACAGCCTAGTCGAGTCTTCTTTATGACACTTGGTGCTTCACAAACCTGGCAGTATACTCTACTTATTGCTTGAGTGATTACAATATGTAAAAGGAAGTCTGCACTATAGAGCCGGACAAGAGTTTGGCATTTTGAATAATAAAATTACTTGTGTCCTAGAGCCGGGTCCATTTGAAGAACTTTTAACAATAAGCACAGAAGTGTCTGGAGCAAGAGGCAGGAGTTAGCTTCTAAAAAAGAGAGCAGACAGGACAGGAAAGGTTCTCCTAGAGTGGGCATCATGGGTTCGTTGCAAACACTGGGTTTCATCTTATCACTTCTCAGTACTGTTACTCTACAAACAATATTTAAAGTGGTGATTTAACCAGGTGTGTTGGCATGTGCCTGAAATCCCAGCTCTCCCCGAAGGCATAAGGAAGGCAGATCACTCTCTGTAAAATGAAGACCAGCCTGGTCTGCTCTGTGAGTTCCAGGCCAGCCAGAGCCACATAGTAAGAGGCTGTCTAAAAAATGAATAAATAGAATAGAATAAAATAAAGGTAATTTAGCCAGGCATGGTGGTAGTACAGCCTTAGAATTGCAGCACTCACAGGCTGAGGAGGAGAATTAAGACATCAGGTTGGGGCTGGAGAAATAGCTCCGAGATTAAGAGTGATTGCTCTATAACCATGAGAACCAGATTTAGGACTCTGGAGACTGCTGGCTTTTAGCCTAGTTGAGTAAATGCAAGGCTCAGGTATAAGGACAAACCTCTGCCTCAAGGGAAATGATGTAATATGATAAAGACAACCGATGCCTTCTTCTGGCTTTCCCAGGCATCATGCCCACCTATACAGTGTGTATATTACATGTACACATAAGACTTTGTCTCAAAAACAAGGAGGGAGGGTAGTAATTTATGATTTTCTTAAGAGTTTCATTTCTCTCCCCTTCAGAGGAAATCTGGGCAACATTAGCTTGGATGGCTTCTTTCTTTCTCTGTTTTTTTTTTTTTTTTTTTTGTTTGTTTGTTTTGTTTTCTTTTGTTTTTTGTGTTTTCCAAGACAGGGTTTCTCTGTGTAGCCTTGGCTCTCCTGGACTCGCTTTGTAGACCAGGCTGATCTCAAACTCACAGTGATCTGCCTGCCCCTGCCTTCCAGAGCATGGGGAATACAGGCATTTGTTGCTGGGCCCAGGTTTGTATAGCCTCATTCATCTCTGTTTATTATAAATCAATATTTTGCCTCACTCCTTTCTCTTACATTAGGTCTCAGACCCAGAATCTTAAATTTTGAAGCAACTCTGACCTTCTCCCTCTTGAGAAAAACCCATCATTCAAAGCAATGAGAAATATCCCAACTATCACTGAACAGCCCTACTTAGGGCACAGCTGACACATAAGGGCTTCTGTCTTTAAAGTCAAGCTAGAGCATGATTCTTGGTGAAATCAAACCTAACACTTGCCCAAATTAGGGGACACGGTTGTGACAATTAAAACAAGCAAAAAACATTGCTAGCAAAAACCCCACTTCCAGTCATAGACTTGGGTTGAGAACTTACTCTGGCCTGCCCCAATTTCCTCCAGAGCTCTAAGGAACCAGGAAGTCATTTGGGCACACTGGAGCACAGACACAGGGAAAAGACAAGCTTTTTGGAATAGCACCTACCCTTTTCTGCAAAAGGGGAGGCACTGTTGCCACAATTTCTCAGTCCCTTGTACTATAACCTCTTCCTATGTGCCCCGCCTTGGTGTATGTCGTCCTTTGAAACCAGAACAGAAGTCCTCATTGCCCAGACAGCTAAAATGCTCTGTTCTTGACTTCTGGTTTCTTCTTCTTCCTTGCAGTTTGGCCAGGTGGTTCCCTATCAACTTGGCAGCTGTTCAGGGCTTTCAAAGAAATATCTTTAAAACACATTTAAAGCCAAGCATTGTGGTATTTCCTTTAATCCAAGCTGTCAAAAGGCAGAAGAAGGCAGATGTGAGTTCTAGACCGGTCTCAGCTAAATAAGTGAGTTCTAGGACACCCAGGGCTATGTAGTGGGACCTGGTCTTAGAAAAAAATATGATTAGCAATTTTCATTGGTGGTGGGTGTGAGGTTAGTTACAAATAACTTTGTAAGCTTTACTCAAGTCTTCATAGCATTGTGTCTTCATGAATATTTTGTCTGCTTTCTTTCCAGCCAAGGGAGCAACCAGCAGAGGCTTCCAAAACCTTGAGAACTTAGACCTTTCAATGAATCACAAAATTACAGAGGAAGGATATAGACACTTCTTTCAAGCCCTCAACAACCTGCAAACTTGCAAGAGCTGAACATTTCCAGGCATATCCCAGAATGAATCCAAGTGCAGGCCACCACTGTCAAGGCGCTGAGTCAGTGTGTGATGAGACTGCCCAGACTCACGAGGCTCAGGATGCTCAGCTGGCTCCTGGATGAAGAGGACATGAAAGTGATGAATGCTATGAAAGAAAGACACCCTCAATGCAAATGCTTGATTATTCACTGGAAATGGATAGTGCCATTCTCTCCTGTCATTCAGAAGTGAAGGATGCAGCTGAAGGCTACCGACAGTTCTACAAACCCAATATTCGAATACATTTTACTTTAACTGACTATGGGATAATCCCAGCATTTAGGAGACTGAGGCAGGGAGATCAAGAGGTTGAGTTCACCCTGGGTTACATAACTAGTCCTTACTTTAGACCTACATCAAAATCAAACTGTTTCATAACTATTGCATATACAAGAATGGCCAGGCTGGTAACTGTTTGAACGCCTGCATGCCTACATTGAGCTATGATGAACAGTGCCCTGGCAGTCCTTACATAGTCATGAGATGAGAGCTTCAGTCACGTTCATACAGAAAACCCTCCATTTCCAAGGTCAGCCAGAAGGGAGGGGCTGGGGAAAGAACACTGATCTATGTAAAAAGCACAGCATGGGAGGAGTATTTGATGGAGGTTAGAAACAGTTTTAGTATTGAATTAGTCCCACACATGATGAAGCACGAGTCAGCTTCATGCTGGAGCCAGCTGGGCAGAGTCGAACGGTTCTTGAGTTGGGTGTGAGGATTAAAATTAATAAAATAAACACACAGCACACAGTAAACTTTTTAAAGGTCCAGACTCGACAGCTTTTGCAAAAGGCAGACTGCTGCAGCAAGCAGTGCCAGCAGCCAGTCTCAAGTCTCTGCCTGCCTCCTCTGCCTCCAGCCTTCTGACCACTTTATTTTTTGAGTAGTTACTTTTAGCCAGTAAAACATCTCAGAACAATAGGTTAATTTGCACAAGGAGCCTGAGGAAGAGGTGTAACCCTCACAAGCTATCCCACCTATGTCACAAACAAAAGGAGATGGACTTGAAAATTCTCCTCTGCCATTAGTAAAGGCCTCCAAAAAGCCATCTCTCTGCCGAGATTAAAATCTCAAAGCAGGCCACTGAGAAACTGCTCCGGACAACTTCACCACAGGATGCAGCTGCCTCTTTCCAGGAGATGCTCTGGTCTTTGCAGGGCTTTTGTGTGTTTACCAGCCTTGGTGTGGCCATGCTAGCTTATGCCATCTCTCCTTTGAAAACACGAGGGAAAATACGGGCTTAGAGATGCTTTTGTTCTAGAGGCTCTGGGGAGTTACATATGTTATGATAGCTTTATAACTTTTCTGGAAATCCACTCTGTTCAGAGTATAATCTCTTCAGGTTTTAATCTTATACCCTGAATTTCTGGGTATTTTAAACTTGATTGTGATAATTATTTGTCATTTCATAACTTTCGCCTCTCTAGAGGCAGTGAACCTGGAAGAAGAGAACCAATAAATAAGGTAGACTAAAGTCTCATGCACTGGCCAATTTTACTCAGAGCATCAGACAATTTATACTCTGATAGACAAGAAAAAAAAGTACTGAGTAAAGTTCTCATGAGTTTAAGCTGTATATAATCATAAGGACAAGCTGCATTGTAGCAAAAACATATTTCTGTGAACAGCAGTTCTCAGCCTATGGGTACTGACCCCTTGGAGGTCAAACAACCCCTTCACAGAAGTTACTCAAGACCATCAGAAAACATAAATATTTATGATTCATAACAGTAACAAAATTACAGTTATGAAGTAGCAATAAAAATGATTTTATTGTTGGGGTCACCACAACATGAGGAACTGTACTGAAGGGTCACAGCACTGGGAAGGTTGAGAACTGCTGGTAGAGAGGCATACAAAGGAGACTTAAAACATGTAATAGAATAGCAGCAAACAATGCATAATCTGATGGAAACCTGCTCCTATTCACTACATCTGGGAGGGGCACAAAAACACATTCCAAGAACAATTCCATCTTTTGAAGACACTGACGTCACAAGACACTTGTTTTCTTGGAGTGTTCTCATAAGCACTCAAGAATTCTCACACGACTCCCATCCTTAGACCATATTCCAACACATAATGTATATAAAAACACCTAAACACCTTAAATATATACGCTTTTTATTTTTGCGTTATGAAATAAGGCTTGGAAAGGTTGAACATAAAAAATAATTAGCATTGGTTATCTCTGAGGACTGAGGAAGGTGGCATTCTTGATTATTATTTTTCTCCTTTTTGTATTTTTTTTGTTTTATAATTGCTTGTTACTTTAATACTTAAAGTAAAACTTTAGGGTTGGGGTGTAGTTCAAAGTGCCTACAGAGTATTCTTGAGACCCTAAGCACAATCTCCAGAACTGCCAAAGAGAACATAAGAAAATAACTATAAAACTTAAGTAAGCTAGGGCTGGAGGCTCAGCAGTTAGGAGCACTGGCTGATCTTCCAGAAAACTCAGGTTCAATTCTTAGCAGTCTCATGGAGGCTCCACATTGCTGTACATACAGACAAAACACCCATTCACATACATAATTTTTATAATCAAATAAAGTATCTTTGTTGGGATCAGCAAGCAGGCATTTCTACAGGCAGCCCCTGGGGCCTGGCAGACCCTGCAGGTATCAGGCATTTGGAAAGACACCCAGACCACCTGCTGACCACCTGGAACCACCCGCGCATGCTCTGGACCCCCCTATAAGAGAACTGGGGCCCCTCTCCTTGCGCTCTTCCTTTCTCTCGCTTCTTCTCTCTCTGTGTCTGTCTCTCTCTCTTTCTCTCTCTCTCTCTGTCTCTCTCTCTATCTCTACCTCCCTCTCTGTAACCACAGAAACAGTCTCTCATCTTATGTGCCTGGCTGGACTCCTCTGTTCAGGATGCTGTGAGACCACAGGAGCAAGGGACACTGCCTAGGTGATGGACTAACTAGTCATCCCTGTCATTTTGATTGGCACATAAATTAATATATTTATTTAGCTTATAATTTATCCTTCTCAGGTCTCTGAACACCTTGACGGCTATGCTAAGCTTACGGTAGCTTTGCAGCTACAGAGAAGATGATTAGATCGACTGTTAGCTCATTAATCAGTTCATTAGTTAAAACCACAGGGTACTAGATCTCTTATTTAAAAGGAAAACAAAGGTTTGCCTTGCTCACAGGACTCATGTTAGTTGCCTGTGTCTTAAGATAAATAAATGGAGCTTATATAGGGTCTGAGGATACAGGAGTTTAGGTGGTAAAAATCTAGAGTGTTGTTATTTGCTCTGAGAAAATGTTTCAGGGTTGATAAATGCAAAGATTAGAGAGTCTAAATAGGTGTTTTAAGGTATATGAGTTATAAGATTTTAAAAGTTCAGAGTTTTGACATTGATCAATAGAGTTCTGATAAGTTGATGGAGCAATAACTGCTTATTATTCAGTCACCAGGTTGAGATTTTAATTTCCTTTGTTGGCTTCTAGAGATAGACTTAAAGGTGCTTCTCGTTATGTTAAAAACATCTGTTTAATGTGTATATCTGACCCAAAAGTCATAGCTTTTAGTATGGTATTCTTAATATCTGCCATTTCTGGGGTAGATTTTAAAACAGAAATATCTTAAACCTATTCCTTCTAGTTGCTTTAAGTAAGTTTCCCTTTTATTTCATAAAAGGCTTTTGCCTTTTCAGAGTTCACCTTAAAAAGTACTTATGCTGTTAACACATACGTATGTCTACTGCCTTTTTCTCAATACACAGTACAATTATAATACTAACATGTTTAAGGTTTTATATCTCTCTTAAAACTTAAAAGTAATTCCTGGTTTGGAATTTTCTTTCCTGGCTACCAGACTGCCATTTACTACATACAACCACTGGCTGGATTGGTGAGTTCACTCCATTTTCTCAGCATGCATGCCTCTCTTGGTAGGGGAAGCTTGACCATAGAGCTCTGGCAGCTTCCTACTATCTTTTGAGATGGGGGACCCCCCCCCCTCAGCTGTAGCCTTAATTGTCTAGGTTTGGCCCTCTATGCTGACTTTCATTTTAGGGCCACACTCTCCCTTGGGCGGTACACCCCCTCTACGGGTTTCTTTCCCCCCACTCGCTCATGCACGCACTGGCTCGCTTGCTCATGGAAAGGTCCCCTCTCTCCCATACGGCTCTTCTCATTTTCCCTTGGGAGCCTTCTACACGCGCTTCTCTCTACGTGCTCCTGCACTCAGTCCTAGCTAGGCAAGAAGCGTTTTCTCTCGGGCCGTGCCACGGGGCAACTGGCCCTCGATCGCTGGCCAATATCTGACGAGATTTGGACCAGATCGGATCATTCTCTACAGAGACTCGCCGTCTCCTGGGATGCCATTAGAAGGCCTCCGTCTCTCTCGGCTCCCAATGGATAACACCCATCACCACATCCCTACATAGAGACTTCTCTGCCCCCAATGGGAGACGCCCAGACGCCCGTCCCTCCAGACAGGCTGGAGAATTTCAGGTTTCTATCCCTAGTGCCAGCTAGTACCAGGGCCTCTTAAGTTTACACGCTCCTGTAACTAAACCTCACCTCAATGACAGATCAAAAACAAAGCCTTCTTTAATATTGCCAGTGATTGGGTAAATAAAGTCCGTCCAGGTAGACAGAGGTTCTCATGTACAAACCTCATCGATCCAAACCTTTCAATGCCTACCTACAGGATTTTCTCTATTTCAGTGTCCTGCCAGACACAGATGTCTCCTACAGCAGCAACAGTGCCAAAGCAGCTACAGGTGTTCAGCTCTGACCTTACAGACTTCCAACAAGCTAGACCAGCACCTTCCCTCCTGTCGGGAGCCGTGACTCAGCGGCCTGCTTTGATATTTAAATCTCATCAGAGAGATGGCTTTTAGCAGGTCTTTACTAATGGCAGAGGAGAACTTGCAAGTCCATCTCCTTTTGTTTGTGACATAGGTGGGATAGCTTGTGAGGGTCACACCTCTTCCTCAGGCTCCTTGTGCAAATTAACCTATTGTTCTGAGATGTTTAACTGGCTAAAGTAACTCCTCAAAAAATAAAGTGGTCAGAAGGCTGGAGGCAGAGGAGGAGGCAGCACTGGAGACTGGCTGCTGGCACTGCTTGCTGCAGCAGTCTGCCTTTTGTAAAAGCTGTCGAGTCTGGACCTTTAAAAAGTTTCCTGTGTGCTGTGTGTTTATTTTATTAATATTAATCCTCACACCCTACTCAAGAACCGTTCGACTCTGCACGGCTGGCCCCGGCACCCTCCCAGCCATGGGTGTTCTCACAGACCTGGAAAAGCATCAAGGCAGCCTATTCTTCCTAGACTTGGTCAACACTTCAGCCTTTTGACCTCCCTACGTCGCCCCCAGTGTCAGCAGGAAGTAGCCAGAAGAGAATCTACGCCCGTTATCCACCTGTTGTTAACAAAAGGCTCAAGTGGTGTGCTTCAGGACCAGGACAAGCAGCTCCAGGTTCTCCCAGTGTTTCCCAGTCCTTCCCCGCTGCCTTGCATGGCTGGCAACTCTCTCTGTTAAAAACCCTCTGCCCTAAATTTTCCAGGGCAGAGACTTCTCTCATTCTTAACCTTACAACCTGACCATTTGTTGCTATAATTCCCCTCTCTCTCAACCTCTTACATGACAACCAAGAGCTGCTTCCAATGAGCCTAAATTTATATACTTTAACTTACCTTATAAAAGGCAGCCCAAACTCCCTATTTTTAATTATAGAAAAAGGGGGGAATGTTGGGATCAGCAAGCAGGCATTTCTACAGGCAGCCCCTGGGGCCTGGCAGACCCGGCAGGTATCAGGCATTTGGAAAGATACCCAGACCACCTGCTGACCACCTGGAACCACCCGCGCATGCTCTGGACCCCCCTATAAGAGAACTGGGGCCCCTCCCCTTGCGCTCTTCCTCTCTCTCACTTCTTCTCTCTCTCTCTCTCTCTCTTTCTCTCTCTCTCTTTCTCTCTCTCTCTCTCTCTCTCTCTCTCTCTCTCTCTATCTATCTCTATCTACCTCCCTCTCTGTAACCCCCCTCTACCTAATAAACCTCCCGCGTGGAACCAATCTCGTGGTGTGATCTGTGGACCCGCGTGTAACCTCTGTAACCTCTACACATCTCTTTTTTATAATTCCTAACAATCTTGTCATCAAAACAATAGCACACCCTCCCTCTGGGGGATCTGATCTCTCTGCTTATCTGATATGTCATGACTTTTGCAATCAGAAAGGTTTTACATGTTATATCAGAGTCCACTGAAGACCGAAATCATGACGCTATTACTATAGGGAAGTTTGAGGAAAGTGCGATGCAGTCGTGAGCTCTGAGGACTGGGATGAACAGAAACTGGCTTGAAAGGAGTAACTCTGACCACACTCAAGCTCTTCACCCTCGGCTGAGAAACCATGCTGTTTAGAGCAATGCCTTGCAGGACAAAGCCATGACACCAGAACTTGCTGGGACCCTGGAGCTGCAGCCTGGGATCTGCTGGGCTGTATTTGGTGCAAGAGGCCTCAGAATGCACAGCCAGCACTTGTGCTGCCCCGGATGTCTGCGGATGGAGCTGGCGCAGGGAAGACGGAGCAGGTGTTTCCTGAGGCCAGTGAGGAACCCCGTTATAGCTCAGCTGCTGGTAACAGGACGCTTAAGATGCGGACTGCAAAGCAGTCACTGAAGGTACTAGTGTAAGAAAGTCCTCCCTACCTCTCCAGAACTAGCAGAAGCCCTGGCTCCCTCGGTGTCTCAGCAGCACCCTCTGCTGACAACACTGCATGCAGCTTTGACGGGACCAGTGTCCAGATCAGGAAGCCTGTACTCCAGGAATGCTGAATTGGGAAATAGGCAATGACATGGTAACTGCTTGAACTCATTATATGCAGTAGCACAGATGGGGAAAACCTAGGTAAGCTGTGTACAGTAGCACACGAGTGTAACGCAGCTACTCTGTAGGCTGAGGCAGAAGTTCCAGGCCAGCCTGGGCCATCTAGAGAGACACTGTCTCAAAACAAAATTGAGGAAGTGCTAGGGATGCTGCTCTGTGTTCTGGCGTTCCTAAGGCCCATAGTACTGCAGAGTCAAAAGAAACAGGGGCTAGGAAGATGGTTCTTGCAGAGGACCCAGGCTCAATTTCCAGGACCCGCATGGCAGCTCACAGTCATCTGTAACTCCAGTTCCAGGGCATCCAATGTTCTTTTCTGGCCTCTCTGAATACCAAGCAAACATATGCACATGGTATACACACATACACACACACACACACACACACAGAGAGAGAGAGAGAGAGAGAGAGAGAGAGAGAGAGAGAGAGAAAACACCCATAGCCATAAAACAAAAACAAAATCCTTTAAAGAAAGAGTTCTAATAAGAATTCAATGGTTCTGGTTTATTCCTCAGCACTTACAAGGAAAAAAACAAAGCTACTGAAATGTGTGTTTCTGATCACATACTCCATATACCAACTCCCTGAACCCATCCAATGGGCTGCCTTTCTGAACACTGTATCTTCTTAGAACATCTGTTTTATTTTTAAGTTAATAAAAAAAAACCAGAAAATCAATTTTACATCAAAGCATAGTTTACATCGAGCGCAAGTGAAACAAGTAACAAGAAATAACTGTGAAGTCATGAAAATAGATATTAAATATTTTATTAAGCACCAAAGAAAACAAGTCTAGAAAACAGCTTTCTCTGGAAGGGTACTTCACAAGCAGTGGTGGGTTGTTTTTGTTTTTGTTTTTGTTTTTTTTTCATGCTATCTACTTTATTTGGGTTCTTATACCTCTACCTTCCTTCAAACTCCCCAGCACTAGGTAAGAGAAATGTTAGAGGGGAAAGAGGAGGTAGACCTCTTTACACTTAGCTTGTTGGGGCAAGTCCAATATCTGTAGTCAGAATACCCAGCAGTGCAGCAAATGCAGCAGCAGGACAAACCAGGAGCATCAGTGGGCAGCAGCTGCCCGCTTCTTTCTCAAAGCCCATCTCTCTCTGGGCCCTGGCATTTATACCCTCTCAGAGTCCTCAGAATTAAACTATCTGCAGCTGGCAAAGATGACGCCCTTCTTAGAGCATGAGACAATCATAGTTAACAGCTGTGGACAAACTAAAGCAGCCCGGTATCCCACACCTGGGATTAAAAGAAAATCATGTTTATATAACTGAGTTTTGAAAGAAACCAAAATTTCTACTACAGTTATGTCTTCTCCCCCAAGCTTTTAACTCCCAGTCCACCACAACAGCTGTTTTAGCATCACACAGATCTACACACTGATACATTCGTTGCAGTCCGAATCTTATCCTGTTACTAGCAGCTGAGCTACTATTGGGGCTCCTCACTGACCTCAGGAAGCACCTGCTCCACCTTCCCTGAGGCATCACTCCTGCTTTCCTCCTCAGAGAGCTGCAGCTGAGCCCTCTGCTGTTTCCCCTCTCTGACCACAGGGGAAGTGGGGGTCTGAGTTCTTCTGACTTTGTCTCTGTTAAGTGCACCTTCCTGAACCACCTCATCCAGCTGAATGGCTTTGAGTTCCAGGTCTACACTGTCTCCTCCATCTCCACCTCTAGCCTGAGACTCTATTGATATGACTCCAAAAGGCATTGAAATATCACATCTCCAAAGCTAACTCCCCTTCACCAAAGTACTCTTATTGCACATTTTCATCTCTTAAAACTCCCGCTTTATTTCTCCAGTTGCTTTGTGAAACCCATGAAGTTATCCTTAGCTCTTCTCTTACGCCACATATAATCTGACAAATCCTGACAATTCACTTACAAAATACTGTGGGTTCCACATGAGTAGCCCACTTCCGTGAAGTCTGTGGTGCATCATCATGCAGCCAGAGGTTCCTCGTGGAGGTCAGATCATGCACTGCCTCTGACTCACTCTTCTCCACGGGGCTCACAGTTCAAGGAAAATGCTGTGGAACTGTCTTCACAATAGCCTGACCATTGGGCCCTGCTTATTCCCATCTCCTTAATCTCGCCTTCCTTCCACTCCTTACTGGTCCTTGAATATTCCACACACATTCTTATTTTTTTGAGACAGGGTTTCTCTATGTAGCCCTGGCTGGCCTGGAACCTGCTCCATAGACCAGGCTGGCCTCGAACTCACAGAGATCTGCCTGCCTCTGCCTCCCCAGTGCTGGGACTCAAGGTGTGTGCATTTTTTATACAAGGGCCTTTGCCGTTTGTTGTCTTTTTCTTTTCCTGGGATGTTCTCTCATGCCATGGGTTAGAAATGTTTTGAGTATTCCTAAATTTTCATGTGTTAAAATGCAACCCCCCACTGTGAACTACTCGGAGTGGGAACTTAACCTACTGTGTTTGCAGCTGGAGGTATTTAGGTATTGAAGGTATTTAGGATAAAGTCAACAAGATGACACTCCAGCGGTTGGGAGCACTAGCTGCTCCTTCGGAGGACTGGGGTTCATTCCCAGTTGGTGGCTCGCAACTGTCTGTAACTCCTGTTCCAGGGAACCTGACACCCTCACACAGACAGACATGCAGGTAAAACACTGATGCACATGAAATATAAACAAATGAAAACATATGAAGCTCCCGCTGAATCCTGGTGGTTTTCTGAGAATCCAAATATGAACACATACACACAATGTATGCACTAATCATGCTCGTTGCCTCCTGCAATATTATGCCTGACTCAAGCTCAGCACACTAGACAAAATCATCACCCCTGAAGCTCCAGAACTGTGAGCCAAAACACATCTTTCTAACTACTCTTCAATAGGCTACTTTCCACTTTATGAGAGGTGAGACCACACATGTACATATGGGCACACATATGGCCATTTCCACGTGCCCTTTGTCTTTGTCCTGTATTACTCGCTCGAGAGCCTGGGTGTGGAGTTAGGCTGATGGCCAGTACACTGGTGATCCTCCTGCCATTACCTAACCATTATCCATGCTTTTACTCACCCGAGCATCTCCACTGCCTTGCTCTCTCTGCTTTACTGTATGAGATGTGATCTCACTGTGTTGGCCAGGCTAGTCCAAAACGATAAATTCTACCTCAGCTTTCCAAGTAGCTGGAACTACATTACACCAACATTCAATGCATCCTTCACCAAGAGCAACTCGCAGCATTTAAACAATGTTGAGTATTTGCTTGAATGAATGACCTCAGTTCAAATAAATGTATTAGGTGCTAAAGGGAGTTAAAATTAGTGTTAATATCCAACGTCTGGTTAGGTTTAATGGAAATGTTAATAATTAAATTTAAACTCCCAATTAACTAAGTTATGCTGAATCTATAATAGCTAGTAGTTAAGAAAGGTAATGTTCTCTTCTACAACCTCAAGTCACAGAACATATTTTGCAAAGCTTCTTACTAGGTATTGACAATTCATTAAGTTAATCATGCTGACTTGACAGCTAACATGCTAGGCACAGAGGGAGCTTAGTTAATTTAGTGTACCTAGCCAAGACTTAGCAAAGGATAGCATTTGCCATATTCTGTTTTTAAAGTAGTGGAGATCACATGCAGTGCCTTGCATGTGTGCTCTACCAATGGGCTCCATTTTCAGCATAAAATGTTGATCATATTTAACCTCCAAAAGTGAGTAAACCAGGGAGAAGCCTGAGTGCTTAAACATTAATCCTTACCATAAGAATATAATGGAGGTGGTACCTGGAACAGCAAGGCCATGATGGGAAGAGAATGGCATGGGCAACTGGGTCAGGAAGTAGACATGATTAAGGAACATCATGGAGAGAGAGGGACACTAGAAGGACAGACAGAGAAAGGGAGGTGCAGAGAGAACAGCATGGCTTCTACAAGACAGAACTCAGTTAGGGTGTGGTAACACCTGCCTGGGAAGCCATCGTTTGGGAGGCTTGTGAATCACAAGCAAGCCAGGCTGAAAACAAGACTGTTTCAATGAAGAACAGAGCTGGCAAGGTGGCTCAGCAGGTAAGGGCGCCTGTGTTGTAGTAACTAAAATGGGGTTTGGGCCACATGATGTATATTATTAGCCCTATAATTATCGAGGCAGTATTATTTAACCCACTACCACAATTAATAAGACACAGGTACCTGTCAGATTTTATAATTTCCTCACATTGGGCCAGGCAGATATTTCACCTACGCTGTCTCAATATCCTCACCATCCACTTCCCAGCCCCCATCAAATGCCATCTGCCTTAACCATTCCTATCTGAGCTACCTTCCACCCATAATCTTATAAATACATGGCTTATATTTTTGATCTTGGTGTTTTCTCCATCCGACCATCCAGAGTCCTTCCTCCTGGCCGACATGGTTCCTTCTCCACCCTAACCCATACTGGTATCCTCCTTCCTCCTCTCTTCCTGTCTTCCCATGATTTTCCTCTTCCCAAAGCCTGGGAACCTTAGCCATAGCTACCCCATTCTGCCCTGTCCAGGTTTTAGGCCTTTAGTCAACCAATCAGATATAATGTCTTAGGCAGCTTTACACAACAAGGATAGGTTTATCCAGATCTTGAGGGCCAGTAATTAGCATCAAAACACAAGCATCAAACCAACCTCCAACACGCCAGTACCAGATGACCTCAGTTTAATCCCTAGCACCTACATAGAAAAAGAGAAGACTTCACAAGTAGTTCTCTGACCTTATATTTGGGCCACAGAAAACACACACACACACACACACACAACCAAAACACACCCTCGTTCCTGCCTGGTCAAGATAGCCCCTGCGACTTGAGTTAGCTTTTGTCCCCCTATCTTGGATTACCAATTTGTTCTACTTTCTGCAATTACCTTTTACCCAAGTAATAAGTCTGGATAGTTTTCTTTCTGTATCTTTAAATAGACTCAATTTCACTGTATATATCCCAAAGGAAAATAGTTATAAAGTCAAGACTTTTTTAAAAAGGACTTTTATTTGTTTTTAAAGGCATTAATAAAAATCTTGACACACTAGGAAAGTTACAGTCTACAGCTGTGCTCAGACAGTTTCGGCAGACTGGCTTCCATGCATTACATCTCCCCGTTCGCTCCTCAATCCACTTATGCTCTAAACACGCTCCACTGGTGATTCAGGTGTGGACCCCAGAATGGAAAAATGCTGATGACGTCACTCAAACAAGAGTCCACAAAGATGACGGTGACACTTCTGTTCTTATGGACCAGGGACACCAACGTACCATCTCCTAGGGAGAGAACTGAACCTGAATTTGAAAGAAAAGTCTAGTCAGTTATAAAATACAGAAAAAGAAACTGCATGGGCACTTATGTATACAAGTGTGGAAGTCAGAGACAACCAGTAAGAGCTGGTTCTTTTCTTCCACCCTGGGGACTGAATTCAGACCATCAGGCCTTTGCCCTCCAAAACAATCTTGTCAGTAGTCCCAGATCATATTTTTAAAAAGAAGGCAAAGAATAAAATATGCTAATATAAACATAATATTGGTTTAAAAATTAAGAAGTACTATATTTGATCTTTCCTACTAGAATTTAAACATACTACAAATTATCAAATCTTTTTTATTTTTCCTCATTAAAAAGTAGTGACTGAGCCAGGCATGATGGCACAGGCCTTTATTCCCAGCACTTGGGAGACAGGCAGGCAGATCTCTGTGAGTTTGAGGCTAGCCTGGCCAACAAAGTGAGTTCCAGGACAGCCAAGACTACACAGAGAAACCCTGTGTCATAAAACCAGGAAAAAAACAAAAACAAAAAAAAACAAGCAAACAAACTAAAAACAGTGACTGCAACAGCATAATGAGTATTTTTTTCTTCTTTTAATATCAGCTTCAACTGACACATTTTGTGGTTAATCTTGGCAGGTTTCTTGAAGTGTGAGATCAATGAATAACAATTCCCAGTGATGTTAAAAATAACATAAAAGCTTTAGGTAATACTTATAGAACTGTTTTTTTGTTTGTTATGTTTTTTAATTTTCCAAACCATGTTTCTGTCAGAGTAAATGAAAGTACATGAAAATGATGAATTTTGTAATTTAAGTTACTTCTAATTTGATATATATATAATTTTTATTTAATTCTTCATTAATTATACTTTATTTACTTTGTATCCCCCCTGTGGTTCCCTCCCTCCTCCCGTCCCAATCCCTCCTTTGTTCCCCCCTCTGCATGCATGCCCTTTCCCAAATCCACTGATAGGGGAGGTCTTCCTCTCCTTCCTTCTGATCCGAGTCAATTAGGTCTCATCAGGAGTGGCCGCACTGTCTTCTTCTGTGGCGTGGTAAGGCTACTCCCCCTGCAGGGAGAGGTAATTAAAGAGCAGGCCAATCAGTTCATGTCAGAGACAGTCCCTGTTCCTATTACTATGGAACCCACTTGGATACTGAACTGCCATGGGCTACATCTGTGCAGGGGTTCTAGGTTATCTCCATGCATGGTCCTTGGTTGGAGTATCAGTCTCAGGAAAGACTCCTGTGCTCAGATTTTTAGGTGAATACTTTTTTATGACTATGTATTTCCATGTAGTAAAGCTAGAAATTAGTTACTTGGATTATAATGTTAAGTGTCTCTAAAGTTAAAAATGAATTAAAATGTTTAGGGCCTCCAGAAAGTTACAAGAATTATATATACATACATACATACATGTATATATATATATATATATATATATATATATATATATATATATAAACAGCTACCATTTCCAGGGCCATGCCTGTTTGTTGCAGGATAATTGCTTACACTGTGAATCCCGAAATTCTGTTATTTACTAGAAAAACCTGTTTCTAGTGGTGTGGTGTGGCTTAGCCTTGCCACACAATTTTAATCCAAGAGCTTTCTGCTTGAACACTGTGAACAGAATTAAATAAGGTCAACCACAGTAAAGAGGTGGAGCAAGCAACCAGTTGATAGGAAGTGATCATAGGATTATTAAGAAAAAACCCCAGAGAGTAAGAGGTAGGCAGGTGGATGGATAGAGATGCACAGGAAGTAGAAGGGAAGGACATTTAGTTTAAAGGAGGTTGTTTGAGACCCTTGAGAGATGTCTCCTTAGAAGGAAAATCAGCTGGCTGTTTTCTCTTTCTGATCTAGCAGGCTTTCACCACAACATCTGGCTCCCAAGCCTTCATTGGTAAAACCAAACGATGGAGATTTTGTTAAAAAACACCTGATGGGAGGTAGAGGCAGGCGAATCTCTGGGAGTTCAAGGTCTACAAATCGAGTTCCAGGACAACCACAGCTACATACAGAGAAACACTGTCTCAAAGAACAAAAAAACAAAAACAAAGAAGGACAAACAAACCGAAACAAAAAACAAAAAACAAAACAAAACCTACCTGTCTTCTTTCTGCCATGATGATCATGGACTAATCCTCTAAAATGGTAAGCAAGCCCCCAATTAAATGGTTTCTTTTATGAGTTGCCTTGCTCATGGTGTGTCTTCCCAGCAATAGAACAGTAACTAAGGCAACAGATAATACAGTCTACTGCACACTGCATTACTTATCAAAAGAGCAGGTGGGTCTGGAGAGATGGCTCAGTGGTTAACAGCATTTACTCTTATTCTTGGAAGACCCAGGCAAGTTATAACCACCCATTTAGAACAAGTTTCATAGGATCCAACGCCATCTTCTAGCCTCAAGGGCACCAGCCATGCACATGGAACATAAACATTCATGTACACAAAACCTCCACACACACAAAAAGTTTAACCTAAAAAGTACATGTGGATCTGGTGGCAGAATATTTGCTTACTACTTTTGTGTGAGGACCTCGCTTTAATCCCTATCACACCCCTCACCCAACACGCACACACAAGCACCCAAGCCTGACTGGGCAATGATACTGCAATTATCTTCACACTCTACACCAGATGGTAAGCCAAGTACAGTGGTGCAAAGTATAATCCTTGCACTATGGATACTGAGGCAGGCAGCTTGGAGTTCAAGGCCAGCCTAAGACTCTTTGTTTTGTCAACATAACCAAACCATCCAGCAAGTATTTGGAAGATGACACTTTGACACCATGAGAATTTGATTATGTGGGGATAATTCAATATTTAATCTAATTTTTGGCAGACTTTAGTGGGGCTGGAGAGGACACAGCAGTTAAGAGCACTCGCTGTTCCTCTAGACTATGAGTTCCATTCCAGCACCATGACAAGCAGCTGACAACCACATGTAACTCAAGTTCCAGAGGATTCAACACCCACTTCTGTCAGCATGAACCAACCTCACCCCCAACACACAGGGACACACGCACATGTGCAAATCCAAAAAACCCCAAAAAAAGAAACAAAAACAAAAACTTTTCCTATAGTTTACATAAACATTAATTTGTAAATGTTCAAAACACTCATTTCCCACAAACTTTAAGAATTATACAAGAAAATAACAGACTTACTGCTTAATTTGTGGGTGAGCTCTATCCTTCCTTTTTATTTTGTCTGAAACCCTGTAAAGAATGCAAATAAAAAGTTAAAAGAACAGGGAACACACTAGATAAAAGTGTGCATAAACATTTCAGGCCAAGTTTGATGCCCAGCCTGGTGATGCAGCTTTGCCAGCCAGCATCAGGAGGCTGAGGAAGTAGGACTGGGAGTTCAAAGTCATCTTCAGCTACACAGCGAGTCCAAAGACAGCCTGGGCTACAGTAAACCCTGCCTCATGTAGGGAGTGGTAGCCCATGCCTTTAATTCCAGCACCAGGAGATAGAAGCAGGCAGATCTCTGTGAGTCCAAGGCTAGCCTGGTCTCTCTTTTAAAAAAAAAAAAAACAGAACAGAATGAAGCAAAAAAATAACCCTTAAGCTCAACTTAGTGATGTATGCCTAATGAGCAAGTGCTTAGTAGACAAAGCAAGAGGACTGTGATATGAAAGCCAGTCTGGGGTAGTACAAAGCTGCACTATACAGAAAGACGCTATGCAAAGACAAACAAACAACAACAAAAACCCAGGAGACTGGGAACAGTTTGGTGCTAGAAAAATAGCATATTCATAGCAACATATTTTTTAAATTTAAAAAATTTTTATTTTATATGTATGGGTATTTTGCTTGCATACACAGAGTACCTGTACAGGCTAGAAGAGGACATGAGATCTAGCAAAACTTGAGTTATACACATTAGGAGCAGCCATGTGGGTACCAGGAATCGAAATTGGGTCTTCTAGAAAAGCAGCCAATGCTCTTGATTGCAATGACATTTCTCTATCCCAGAAACATTTTTACAGCCCCAAATTGACAAGACAGTCATTAATAGTAGACTAGAGTAGCCAGGTGTGGTGGCACATGCCTTTACTCAGGGAGGCAGAGGCTGGTGGATCACTGTGAGTTTGAGGTCTTCAAAGACCAGGACAGCCAAGGCTAGAAAGAGAAACTGTCTCAAAAACAAAACAAAAACCAAGACAAAACAACAACAACAAATGTTGTTGTAGAATGGATAACAGAACATTTATGTATTTATATACAATGGAAGGTAAGAGCTACACCTACACACAAGATTTAAACACTGAACTGCAAAAAAATGGCCAGGCTGAGGTACAGCTCAGTGATAGAGCTTGGGAAGCATGCACAATGCCAAGGATGTGATCCCAATACCCACAGATAAACCACGTCTTGAAAAAACACAAACAAACAAACAAACAACAAAAACAGACCTTTGAAATTAACTACAATCATATTCAGGAGGGCTGATGAAACATGTCAATTTTTAAACTTTAAGGTAGTCTTAAAATCTGCCTTAAATTTTTAGGCTCCATAGAACAAGCCACATTTGTAGTCATTCAAGAGCTGGCTTTAGGTGCAAAGCTCAGCAGTGTACACCTTCACAGAACATGTCAGGACATTCCCAGGGAATCCTTACCATATAGTAGCCAGTATGATAGCCGCTCATGTACCAAGAGATTAGCATACTGCCCAGAGCATCAGTGTCATCCAGACAATCTGGAGATATGGGAGGGGGTGGAGGAATTATCTGGAAATGGAAAAATCCAGTTAGAAAACAATGAAATCCAGGGATTCACTCTACACAGAAAAGAGTGGATATTAATTGAATCTTTCCCACACCCCAGGGGATGCCTTCTAATTAATTTTTTGAAAATATAGCACTGGAAGAAAGGAAACCATAATAAAAGACCAACAAATTTAACGAAGATCAAAAAAAGTTACTAAGAGTATCTTTGTTCCATTATGAAGCTATGCATGAGACAAAACAGAGATTCAGTTTTCCCACAACACACACACACACACACACACACACACACACACACCATTTTCAAGGCCACTGAAAAAAAAAATTTGAGGTAAGACATCTGCCTAACTTCCACCCAAATACAGTCTGCCCAAAAAATATTCTTTTAACTACTGTTAATATCTTAAAAACAACAACAAAAAACCTACTGTTAAAATCCCACTAGCGCCAGGTGGTGGTGGCACAGGCCTTTAATCCCAGCACTAGGGAGGTAGAGGCAGGTGGATCTCTGAATTCACAGCTAGTTGCAGGACAGCCAGAGCTTTTACACAAAGAAAGCCCATCTTAAAACCAAACCAAACAAAGCAAACAAACAAAAAACCTCCATTAGGACAAAAAATAAAAACCCAAGAGTAAAACAATGACAAAGAGATGTCCATGAGAAATGACATGCCAAGAAGCTTGCACCCATGCTGCAGGAGACACAGCACCCATCTCCTCCATGTGCTGAGGACAGTCCTTCCTAACAGAAAGCAGCACCAGTAAACTGGATCCCAACTACTGAGGGAGGAAATATGCAAACCAGAGCTTGGAGGCAAGCCTGGAAGAGCACTGTCTGTGTAACAGAGGGCTTTCAAAACAAAAACATGAGGTCTACAGTTTTACTCATTAGAATCCAATCTTGGGGTGGCTTAAGGTAACACACTCATATCTTCACATGTAAGCAGGTCACTTGGGAACCCACAATGTTTCCCTCCTTTGCTAGAACAAACTGCTGATTAGGAAAGGAGAGTGTTCTTCCCTACCAGGGCTTGGTAGAAACCTGTGGATTCCTGACCTGTGGTCTTACTGTTTGTATCCCCCATTCAGTTGGGGTTATTGATTCTTACTGAACCCCTATGCCTTATTCTGGCGTCACCACATACTCAAAGAGAGCTGAGAAAGGGAAATCATTGCCCATCCCTGGGAGCTTCCATGCTCCTCCTTTCCTTGGCTAACTTAGAGGAGCCCTTACCAAGGCCCTCAGCTAATTGCCCCGCTTGTCTCTTCCCTGCTGTAACTGGACCATGCCTTCCCCTGTACTGCTCTGAAATGTTCTTCCCCACCCTCAGCCCTCCCTTATTCACCAGGGATAGGCTCCCAGCCCAGGCTTTTTTGTAGGAATACACAAGTTGACACACAGTGTCTCCCTAGAGTGTTATGTGCTGTTTAGTCCTGTGCTTCTCTCTTCTGTATGTGTGTGTATGTGCTTTGTGTACTCATGTGCACCTTGAGTCCCCAACTAGACTGTGAGCTCTCTGAGAGCAAGGGGCTGTCATTTCTTCTTCACGCCCTATTGAGTCCAGCACAGGGCTGGGATCCCAGCTCTCAAGAATACACTTGTCAACAGGCTGATGAAACAAATGCTGGAGGTTGTCGGGGGGGGGGGGGGGTTGGAGATTGTGTGCAAGGGGAGAGTACACATGGGTTAGCTAGGTTGAGTTGGGCTGTGGGCTGACTCCTTGGATCCATAATGGATGCTCAAGGCCTCTGGTCCTTGCATATTGGAGTTGGTAGGAGCAGGAGGAACACCATTCTGCACAAAACATACATCATGGCTACACAGGAGTACAGACAAGTGGACATCCAGGTTGGCTGGTCCTGGGGCCCCTGACATCAAAAAAAAAAATTGTGACTCAAATATATGGTCTCTTCAACAGTTGCTATTTGGAGCAGTCCTTGAAGTACAAGGCTGTGGAAGGATACTGGCTTATACCTCAGTCTATATCTTAGCCTCCATCACTTCTGGGGAGTGTTTTATTCCAGGTCACATGAACTTGGTTTTCTTTCTTTCTTTCTTTCTTTCTTTCTTTCTTTTTCTTTTTGTTTTGTTTTTTCAAGATAGGTTTTTCTCTGTGTAAGAGCCCTGCTGCTCTGGACTTTCTTTGTAGAGCAGGCTGGCCTTAAACCCACATAGATCTGCTTGCCTCCCTAGTACTAGGATTAAAGGCCCTGCTCAGCTCCTTGTACTTGTCTTTTAAAGTGGACTAGTAGCTGTTCTGCCCAGTTCACAAGCCCCAAAAGACCAGGAATAACTAGACTCTGCTGCAAATACATGAGGTTCTTTTTATTGTAAATTACAAGCTGCAGCTTGGGTCCACACACCCCCACCGCCAAAGCGGTGGGAGAAGAGAGTGCTGTGCCCAGGTTAATTGGGTGATATATAGATTCTGGTCCCTCCCTGCCTGGCAAGCATCTATTGGTCAAAATGCTACATTTTGAATTGATTGGCTATAGGAAGGTCCCTAGACCATAATCACCTGGTGTCCCTCCCTAGGGGGATGGGCCAGTTTCCTAGCAACTGTTATCTCTAGTGGATGGGGAAAGAATGCAGTAAGGCAGTCCTTCCTCTCAGGGCATTACTAGACTTCTCCACCCACATATTTCAGGCATTAATTAATAGTACCTGCTAATTTTTAATCTTTTTGGTCTCTCATTTCCCCCTTTCCCATGATCATTTGAAGACCCAATCTTGGGTCTTCCAGATATGACCCCTTGTATCCTATAGATGTGCCTTTTTACAATGGGATCTGGGCACCATTAGTGTATTGCTCTCAAGCATTTCTTTATGAAAGCCATTAAGCAATTGAAAATACAAAGCCCAAAGATTCTCAATTGAGGATCTTTCTTCCCAGATGCCTCCAGGTTTTATTAATAAAAAACTATGCAGAACTTGCTTAAAGTGCATTGGGAACTTTTGACTGAAAAAAAAATGATAAATATTTGATGGGATACACTTACATATGAACATTATACAATATGTTCGTTTTTAGAGCATAAATTAAGTATTTTATTTCTTCTGCCTGCATTTATTTATTTTTTAAATATGTAAGCTTAGTTTTATTTTATTTTCTTTTTTTATTAATTATATTTTATTCACTTTGTATCCCACCGGTTGCTCCCTCCCTCCCTCTATACCACCCATACTCTTTTCCGGTCCACTAAAAGGAAAGGTCTTCCTCCCCTTTCTTCTGATCCCAGTCTATCAGATATCATCAGGAGTGGCTGCATTGTCTTGCTCTGTGGCCTGATAAGGCTGCACTCCCTGAGTGGGAGGTGATCAAAGAGCAGGACAATCAGTTCATGTCAGAGACATTCACTGTCCCATATCTATGGAACCCACTTGGACACCAAAGTGCCATGGGGTACATCAGTGCAGGGGATCAAGATTACCTCCATGAATGGTCCTGGGTTGGGGTATCAGTCTCAGAAAAAAACCCTGTGCCCAGATTTTTTGGTTCTGTTGCTCTCCTTATGGAGCAATTAAAAACAAGGAAATCATGAAATCTGCAGGCAAATGGTGGGAACTAGAAAAGATCATCCTGCGTGAGGTATCCCAGAAACAGGAAGACACACAGGGTCTATACTCACTCCTAAGTGGATATTAGACATATAATATAGGATAAACATACTAAAATCAGTAAAACAACAGAAACTAATCAAGAAGGAGGTATCTAATCAAGTAGGAGCATCTGGGTAAGATGTAAATCCTCATTCAGAAAGGCAAAGAGGATGAACATCAGAAGAGGAGAAAACAGGGAACAGGACAGGAGCCTACTACAGAGGGCCTCTGAAGGTCTTTACCCTGCAGGGTATCAAAGCAGATGCTGAGACCTATAGCTAAACTTTGGGCAGAGTGCAGGGAATCTTATGACAGAAGTGGGAAAAGGACAGGAGCTCCAAGAGGAAAGCAACAGAATCATTTATTATTTTATTATTTTTACATCATAATCAAAGTTTTCCTTCCCTCCTTTCTTCCAAGTACCTCCTTCTCATCAAACTTCTCACCCATCCTCCATCCTCCCTTTATCCAAGGAAAATGGGAGGCTTCACATTGATATCAACCAGCCTTGGCATATCAAGTTGCAGTAGGACTAGGACATCTTCTCCAATTGTGGATAAACAAAGCAACCCTGTTAGGGGAAAGGGATCCAAAGGCAGGCAACAGTCAGAGACAGACCCTCCTTGTGCTGTTAGGAGTCTCACATGAAGTCCCAGCTGCATGATTGTTACATAATGTGCAGAGGGCCTAGGTCTGTCCCATGCATGCTCTCTGTTTGGTAGTTCAGTCTCTGTGAGACTCTTTGAGCCCAGATTAGTTGATTCTCTAGGTTTTTCTTGTAGTGTTTTTGAGCTCTTTGGCTTCTTTAATCCTTCCTCCTCCTCTTCCTAAGGATTCCCCAAGCTCAGCCTAATGTTTGGCTGTGGGTTTCCATCAGTTGCTGAGTGAAGACTTGTAAAGCAGATATGCTAGGTGCCTGCCCGTAAATACAGTGCAATATCACCAATAGTACAAGAGGTGGGCTCTCTCTCATAGCATGGATCTCAAAATTGGCCATTCCCTCAATTTCTACTCCATATTTACCCTGCACATCTAACAGGCAGGACAAATCATGGATAGGTTTCCCCCTACTAGAAGTCTTGTGCGGTTACAGAAGATGGCCATTTCAGGTTCCATATCCATATTGCTAGGAGTCTTAGGTAGGGTCACCCTCACAGATTCCGGCGTGCTTCCATTGTCCCAGTTTTCTAACTTGTCCCATACATGCCGCCCAACTGGTTGCAGTTCTCTTACCAAGTACTCTTTTCCTCTGTTCTCCCCAAACCTAATTCCTCCTGCTCTCCTCCCCAACCCTCCCCTACCCAGTCCCCCCCCCCCCTTTATCTACTCCTGATGTTGATTCTATTTCCTCTTCTGAGTGAGATTCAAGCTTCCCCCTTGGGTCCTCTTACTTAGTTAGCTTTGTTGGCCTGTCAATTGTAGCATGGTTATCCTATATTTGATGGCTAATATCTACTTATGAGCATATGCCCCATTGTCTTTCTACTTACCTCACTAGGGATCATCTTTTCTAGTTCTATTCATTATCTGCAAATTCCATGAGGATTTTGTTTTTAATAGGTGAATAATATTCATTGCATAAAGGCACCACCTTTTCTTTATTCAGTCTTCGGTTGAGGAATTTCTAGGTTGTTTCCAGTTTGGGGCTATTACAGGTAAAGCTGCTTTGAACATAGTTGAGCACGTGTCCTTATTGTTTGGTGAAGCATCCTTTGGGTATATGTCCAGGAGTGGTAGAACTGGGATGTGAGATAGAACTGTTACCAATTCTGAAAAATTACCAAATTGATTTTTCAAAGGGGTTGTACAAGTTTACACTCCCACCAACAATGGGAGAGTGTTCCCAGTGTTCTACATCCCCAACAGTATGAGCTGTGCCTTGAGTTCTTGTTCTTAGCTATTCTGAAGGGTTTAACATGCAATCTCAGTTTTTTGCATTTTCCTTATGACTAAGGATATTGAACATTTAATTAACTGCTTCTCAGCCAGTAGAGATTCCTCTGTTTAATTCTATGTTTAGATCTGTACCTCATTTTTAATTGGGTTACTTGGTGTGTCCATGTTTAGTTTCTTGAGTTCTTTATACATATTGGATACCAGCAATCAATGCAATGGAGGGTATACAATGTGTTTTTATTTCAAAATACCACATCTATAAATATGTAAACATTTTAGGTATCAAGTAAAATACTTAAAAGATATATAGGCACATACTCAAGCCATTTATCCCTTTGGCTGTTTTTATGTAGAAGAAGGTAAGTTTAGTGGGTTTGTCACAAAGGGTACTGAAGATAGGCTTAAAGCAAGGTTGTATAATTAATGGAACAAGAATATGACATTTAATGTGTCCTCATTACTTAAAGATTTAGACCAATATTTCTGAAGTGTGTTTTGATGAACACACTTCATCAAATGCACAGCACAGAAACATTTGGTTAAACGTGAAATAATGAATGCTGATTTGAGACTGAGCATCAGAAAGGGAAGGTGCTCAAAAGTTCCACAGGAGAAAAGCTGGTTTAATTTGATTTAGCTCAGGCTAGCCCAAAATGTAACTTTCCCCACATTGGTTGGTCTCTTATCCCTCTGAAATCACAACAATTTTGTGTGATGCTAAATGTAGTCCTTAGTTGTGTGTTTTAAAATGGCATATTAGTGAGTAATGGAAAGTCATCTATTGAAGTCATGCATATCTCTTGACTGTCAGGGCACAAGGAGGCATATGTGTTCACTGACATGAGGGTAGTCTCTGAGTTGAGAGGCCTGTGATCCACTTCATTAAGGTCACTGGGAGAGGAGGCATGAGATATGACCAGGAGGGTGAGGAAAGATATCATGCTTCTTGGGAGAAGCACAATAAAATCGTGATTTTTGAAGATGTAAGAAGAAAAAGCATTGCAGGCTAAGGAAATTTTAAAAGGCTCAGTGTGAGGATCTTATTAAAATCATTGATTGGTCTTCGGGTTTAGGTTACAGTTTTGAAACTGAAAGGACTAAGATTTAAACATCTTCATGTCAAAAGGAAACCTCTGCTCCATTTCATCCAGTCATCAAGTCATCCCAGAAGGCAACATCTGTAATATTTCTGTTTTATGCGCAGGTTGACCGTGTTGAGGATTAAACTGAAGCCTCCTGCATGGCAGATAAACACAACTGACTACATCTTCAGGTTGTACATTTTCTAATTTAAAAGTTGAGTTTGGTTTGTGATGTGTACGTGGTGTATGTGCAAAAGTGTGGGGTTTACTGTGAATGCGCACACGTGTGGGGAGTTTTATAGGGGTGTATGTGCACACGCATGGGGAGTTTTACAGGGGTGTATATGCACACATGTGGGAAGGGTTATTGTGCTGAGGTATCTCCCTCTTATCCCTAAAATTCCCAATTCTTATTCCCTGAATAGGTGCTGCATTTGCTTAAAAGGGCTTTTCTGCATCCAATGTGATGAGATGATCATGTTTTCCTTCTTTCAGTTTGCTTACATAGTGGATTTCATATTTTGATTTTTTTAAGTTTTATTTTTTTCTTATCAGTTACATTTTATTAACTCTGTATCCCAGATGTATCCTGCTCCCTCATTCCCTCCCACTCCCACCCTCCCTCCCTCATCTCCACCCTGCCCCTTTCCAAGTCCACTGATGGGGGGACCTCCTCCCCATTCATCTGATCCTCTTTTATCAGGTATCTTCAGGACTGGCTGCAAAGTCCTCCTCTGTGGCCTAACAGGACTGCTCCTCCCTTGGGGGGTGGGGAGGTCAAAGAGCCAGCCATTGAGTTCCTGTTAGAAATAGTCCTTGTGCCCTTTACTATGGGAAACCAATTGGTTACTGAGCTACCTCGGGCTACATCCGAACAGAGGTTCTAGGTTATATCCATATATGGTCCTTGGTTGAATGACAGTCTCAGAAAAGACCCTGTGCCCATATATATTTGGTTCTTATGGAGCTCCTATCCTTTCCCATCATACTAACTCCCCTTCTTTGATATGATTCCCTGTACTCTGCCAAAGGTTTGGTTATGAGTCTTTGTATCTAGTTTGAAAACACTGCTAGTTAGAGTCTTCCGGATGCCTTCAGTAGACTCCTGTCATACATTCAATGCACATCCTATCTGTCTTTCTAAATGAGGATTGATCATCTTACCCCATGTCCGCTCTCTTAATTATCTTTTTTATGTGTATAGATTTCATTATGTTTATCATATCGTATACGTCTATATAAGCAAGTATATACCGTGTTTGTCTTTCTCCTTCTTGGATATTTCACTCAGAATGAACTTTTCTAGATCCCACCATTTGCCTGCAAATTTCATGATTTCCTCCTTTTTGATTGCTGAGTACTATTCCATTGTGTAAAAATTCCACAATTTCTGTATTCATTCCTCCGTTGATGGACATCTGGGTTGTTTCCAGATTCTGGCTATTACAAATAAAGCTGCTATAAACATGGTTGAGCAAGTGTCCCTTGGGTATATACCTAGCATTGGTATAGCTGGGTCTTGAGGAAGCACTATTCCTAATTGTCTGAGAAAGCGCCAGATAGATTTCCAAAGAGGTTGTACCAGTTTACATTCCCACCAGCAGTGGAGGAGGGTTCCCCTTTCTCCACAACCTCTCCAGCATGTGTTGTGACTTGAGTTTTTCATCTTGGCAAATGGCACATCCACATATAGAGGCAAAACACTCACACCGAGAAAATAAAAACAAATGAATAAAAAGAATTACCTAAAGTCAAGCACAGGAGTACAAAGGGCACCTGAAGGGCCCTTCAGTGAGGAGACCTGGCTCACCCTTCCAAGTCCAGAGCCCAGCAGGGCAGCATGCAGAAGCAGAGGGCACCCAAGTTCCACTAAGTGCTGTGGCTTTGCCTAAGTCTTAACACTGTTTGGCTAGCTAGCTCCATGGGTTCTGTGGAGACAAGGTCTACCCAGGTGAGAAAAACCTAAGCCTGCTTATCCCACACTCTCCTCAGAAGCCAGGGCACCATGCCCTTTCTGAACTAGAAAGGTTAACACTTGAGGGGCAAGTGTCCCTTTACAACCTGATGGAGGCTATGGACCTTCTCCTTGGAGAACACACATACCCATGTAGCTCTCACAATCCCAAGCAGTTTCAGGAGCTTCTGGACTCCAGATCAAAGACCTCAGCCCTGGGATTTCATGTGCCATCCTGTCCTTACTCCATACAAGTGTGTCTCTCTCCTCCTGGTCTCCTCTTGTTTGTGATAAAGAATGCTGAGGCTGAGCCCCTTTTAGTCCATACATCCCTTCTTCGCAGTCTTAAAGGTACACCTGATTTGTGGAACCTGGCTTCATTCCCCAGACATTTCCAAGGCTCCTGAGCTTGGTTCTTTTTCCTTTTTGTGTCTGCCAGGCTGTGACATTTTACAATGGAGCTTAGTCATGGCTCTACTTCACTATGGAGTTTCAAGGGGAGGTTGAATTGCTGAATGGATGGTAAATCTTTTTCTCTGTCTATCACAGAGGGAAAGAATCCTGCTTCCATTAACCACATGCTGGCCAGGTGATCAGCTCCAGGCAGGTGTCATCTGGGACAGTGAGAGTAGAGAGGCAACAGAACCCAGCACATGGTGCCTGTAGGTCTAGGCAGTGGGAGACAACAGCAGAGGAGTTGTGTGTGTCCCTGAATGAGCAGGGGTACTGGTAGGGGTGTGGGTCTTGGCCACTGCTGATCAAGGATTCATATCTTCACATGTGAGCAGGTCATTGGGACCCCACAAATGTTTCCCTCTTACCTTATTGTGAAACACTGGTTAGGAAGAGATCGATCTTCCCTACCTGGGCTTGGTAGGAACCTGTGGATTACTGACCTGGAGTCTTACTGTCTATAGCCCCCATGCAGTTGGGGTTATTGATTCTTACTGAACCCCTATGCCTTATTCTGGGGTCAATGAGTATTCAAAGAGATCTGAGAAAAGGGAGGTGCTCCCCATCCCCAGGAGCTTCCACGCTCCACCTTTCCTTGGCTAACTTAGAGGAGCCCTTACCATGGCCCTCAGGTAATTGCCCAGCTTGTCTCTTCCCTACTGTAACTGGACCATGCCTTCCCCTGTACTGCTCTGAAATGTTCTTCCCCATCCTCAACCCTCCCTCATTCACCAGGGATAGGCTCCCAGCCCAGGCTCCTTTGTAGGAGTACTCAAGTTAACACATGGTGTCTCCCTAGAGTGTTATGTGCTGTTTAGTCCTGTGCTTCTCTCTTCTGTATGTGTGTGTATCTGTGCTGTGTATTCATATGCACCTTGAGTCCCCAACTAGACTGTGAACTCCCTGCGGGAAGGGGCTGTCATTACTTCTTCACGCCCTATTGGGTCCAGCACAGGGCTGGGATCCCAGCTCTCAAGAATACAATTGTCAACAGGCTGATGAAACAAATGGTGTAGATTGTCAGGGGTGGGGGGGTGGTAGGAGATTGTGTGCAAGGGGAGAGTACACATGCATTAGAAAGGTTGAGTTAGGTTGTGGGCTGAGTCCTTGGATCCATAATGGATGCTCAAGGCCTCTGGTCCTTGCATATTGGAGTTGGTAGTAGCAGGAGTGACATCCTACCAGACACAATACACACATCATAGCTACACAGGAGTGCACATGAGTGGACTTCCAGGTTGGATGTTCCTGGGGACCCCTGACATAAAAAAAATGTGACTCAAATAAATGTTCTCTTCAAAAGTTACTATTTGGAGCAGCCCTTAGTGGACAAGGCTGTGGGAGTCTTATATCTCAGCCTGTATATCAGCCTCCATCACTTCTGGAGAGTATTTTATTCAAGGTCACATGAACTTGGTTTTCATTACTTTGTTCTTTTGGGGTTTGTTTGTTTGTTTGTTTTGTTTTAAAGACACAATTTCTCTGTGTAACAGCCTGGCTGCTCTGGACTTTCTTTGTAGAACAGGCTGGCCTCAAACTCACATAGATCTACCTTCGACCCTAGTGCTGGGATTAAAGGCCCTGCACTGCTACATGCACTTGTTTTTAAAGTGGAATAGTAGCCAAAGACTACAGGAAGTAAATCACAAACTACAGCAGAGTTAGCTCAGGCCTGTTTGTCTAGATAGTCATTGCTGTTTGGGTCTAGCAAACAGATCCCAGCTTCTGCCCAAACTAGACAACACGTGCTCAGAAGCTTTGAGGTGTTTCTCACTTGCATCCAAGAGGTGTGGTGTTAGCATAACTTTTATTACTATTTTATATTGGTTTCTTATGCCTCTTTCTCCCTTCACCCTAATCTCTTCCAACACCCCAACACCAGGTAGAAGAGAAGGAACAATAATGGGGAGAGGGGTGGATTTCTCTTTAGCTATTTCCTGCCAGTTAGGGTCATTGGGTTCCTTAGGGTATTCCAATCTTTGTTTCAGGATTTCTTCAACTTATCTCATCCAACTGCATTCACAGCAACCAGGAGTAGCAAGGGGAGCACCAGCAGCCTTCTCTCTCTGAGCACTCTTCTCTCTATGGGCCCTGGCATTTATTCCATCTCCAGAGTCTTCAGATTTAAATTGTATGCAGCTGAGATACAGCCCTCTCAGCCTGCACCAGATAAATAATTTGATTCAGTGGACAGTCTGAACCAGTCCTGGGATCAAATCAAAAACTTGTTTACAGCCACAACAGTGGGCCACCAAGTAGATTTGATTCAGGGGATTAGCCTCCAAGGTGGGCCATCTCCAATGGAAAACTGGGCCAGTCACAACTCTTTTGACTTTAACCCTCACAGATCCTGCTCTCTGTCCTCACAGAGATGTGGTGAGAATGAACAAGTCATACATAATTGATTCAAATTCAGAGCACAGCCTCACCTACATCCTTGTCCTAGGGTGAAGCCTGTCACTGGCCATATCTCTAGTGCAAGTGCTTGACAGCACCTTGATGTCAGGTGGTAACATCTACAGACACACCAAAGCCCCATCGAGCCTCATTAGTGTGTAGGGTATGGACCCAACCTACCTGTCATTAGCCAAGGAGTTGGAAGTCACTCTGGGCTATTGCCTTTGGTGCTTGGCACTAGGGTGAGGGGTGAGGAGCACACTAGGCAGGGTTGGTGTGTTCTTGTCACATTGCCTAACCTGAAGGTGACAGCAGGGCCCCTCTTCCTCTTCCTCTGTTTCCACAGCTACCATGGCAGAAGCAGCAGGTGTAGCCCAGCCTGTTAACCCAGTTCAGTTATTGTTTGTGAGCTTCACAGGAGTTTCAGGCCTGGCTCAGCCTGAGCTCTGGCCTGGGGAAGACATTATGGATGTCTGGATGACAACCCTTCACTGAGCACTACATGTCAGCCACTGTGTGAGGTTGGGAGCAGAAAGTCATAGTTGTTTGGATGGTGGTAAATCCCAGGAGATAAGCATGTTGTGCCCAGTTCTCAAACCCCCAAAGACCAAGAATAAACTCCACTGAAAATACATGAGGATTTTTAATTGTATATGTGTTTAAACACTGGACACAAACCCCCTGTGGAAACAGGTTAGAAATGCGGCACCACGATCTAGGGGAACAAGATTTTTATAGGGCAAAACTACATGCAGGTACTTACATGCATTGGCATTACATGATTGGGTAAGGGAAATTGACTTTTGAAATGATTGGTCCACTTTAGGCTCCAAGACCACAAACAGTTGTGGCCTAGTCATGCGGGCTGGTTTCCTAGCAACTGTATTAGTGGGAGGGGGGAATGCATTAAATCTAGTTGTTTTTTTTTTTTTTTTTTTTGTTTTGTTTTGTTTTGTTTTGATTTACCCAGGTGGCTGCAGCTTTAAACTTTAAAACAATACCCACTGACTCTTAATTCTTTGGTCTCTCATTCTCCCCTCACCATTATCATTTGAAGACCCAATCTTCAGTCTTCCAGATATGACCCCCGGAGTCCTTCAGATTTACCTTTCCACAATGGGATCTCAGTACCATTACTGCCTTGTTCCCAAACATTACTTTATTAAAGCCTTCAAGTGATTTAAAATACAAGGCCCAAAGATAAAAATCAAAGTGAGTAGGGTGTCCCTTCAGTGTGGATATAGAGGAAGGAAGCCAAGGAGAACAATAATGCCAGGATTTAAACCATCCTCTGGAATCTTTTCTCTCTAGTGTCTCTAAAAGCTGCAATACTAGTTCCTGCTCCAGCTAATCAGGTTTCCAAGATAATAGCTAAAGCCAGGGAACCCCTTTTGACTTTGCATTTCAGTCTGTTAGGTGGGATTTTGGACTGAAGACTTTTCTTCTGAAGTTGCTTCAGTGCTGACAATAGGATTGCCATCAGGGGCTAGGAAAGCTGAAATATCAGTCAAAGGCTGGGCAATGGAGCAGTACTGGGAAGAATCTGGTTAGCTAATCCATATGAAGAGACATGGAGCCATCACTTTGGCTGGACTGGATTACTTCAGCTTCCAGCAAGTTCAGTTTTCAGCTGGCAGTCAGTTGCTGATTCCAGAATAGAGTCAATCAGGTAAAAATCAGCTGGGACAAATTCAGATTAGAGTCAGAAGTTATTTTTTTCCTATTAAATGGGAAAAGTGAGGAATCCCACGACTAAGGGGAAGACTCATCTGTGGTCCATTTGAACTATGGCAGATCCAGGTCTCATGACTTTTTGATTTCCTGAAACTCATATGAATTTTAGTTTGCAAAAGAAATATATTTTTTAAAAACCTCAGAAAATTAAAATATCAGCAAATCTAATATAAGAACATTCTGAGTGTAACAGGAAAAACTGGATCCAACAGAACGAGTGTCAGTTCTTCTTAGCTATTTGTTTTGTAACCTTTATAAACAAAGTGTGTCCATGGTCTGAAACTAACAATTTCTCTGTGGGCACAGATGTTGGTAATCAACCACCAATGAGTCTCAGCAACTTTTTGTACACTCAGCATCTCCATGTCACACTGGAAAGTTAGGCAGAAATACATTAATGGTTTTGATGCTAAAAGTGGATGCTTGGGCTTTCCTTAACAAAGCAGTTAGAAAGAATAGGATTAAGATATTCCTAAATACTATGTCAAAGTCTACCTCAGAAATGTCAGATATGAGAAATACCATAGTAAACACTATGCTTTTGGGTCAGAAATACACATTACACAGGTGTTTTTAGCATGATGAGATGCACCTTTAAGTCTATCTGAGAGGACAACCAAAGGAAATTAAAATCACAAGCTTATGACTGGATAATAAATTCCAACAACTTCTCAGAACGCTGTGTGAAAACTCTGAACTTTTGAAGTCTTACAGCAAGACTATCACGAAAATAGCAGAAGGAGGGAGAAATCTTAAATATCTCCCATTTCTATTTTTAATGTGTCTTAAATCACTTTTCTATATGATTATAACTCACATTCGCATACCTTTAAGACACCTACCTAGGCCTACCAATCTTTCTTGCATTTACCAACTTGGAAACATTTTTCCAGACCAACTGTCAACACAATCTAGATTCTCACATCTGAACCTCCTATATCCTCAGACCCTACATAAATTCTATATCTTTCTATCCAGCTATTCATCATAAGACATAGACAACTAACATGAAGCCTGTGAGCAAGGCAAACCTGTTTGCCTTTCTAAATAAATGATCTAGTCCCTACTCGTTCTAACTAGCTAATGAACTGACCAATGAACTAACAGTGGATCTAATTGTTCTTTAGCTGCAAAGCTACCATTAGCTAGCTTAGCTGTCAGTGTGATCAGAGACTTGAGAAGGATAAATTATGAGCTAAATAAATGTACCAATCCATGTACCAACCGAAATGACAGAGATGACTAGTTAGTCCATCACCTAGGTGATGTCCCTGGCTCCTGTGTTATCATGGCACCATGAGCAGAGGCAGTCCAGCCATCAGAAACATAGGATGAGAGACTATTGCTGTGGAGTAAGAGACCGACCTCACCTTGTCCTCAGCTAAGTGAAAAAATGACTCTCCAGCTGTCCACAGCTTTGTCCACAGTTTAGGCTGGGCCCTAGCAGTGGGCTAGTTGGGGAAGTCTTGTCCAGTGGTTAGCATACCACAATCCAGAGTTGCAAGTCATCTGTCATTGTGCTCAAATCTTCTCAGAGACCGTGGAGTAGCTTCTGCCTGGATTTTGGGATCTTTTGTCACAATAAATTTAAACATATTAAAGTGTCATATTCATCAGATCTCTGACAAGTTTGAGGGCCAGCATATTTGAGTTACTCTTTGTCTATCTTTATCATCTGCTCTAAATTGTATCCTATAAAACAGAATGCTATAATCTCTAATGCTGGCCCATTCCTTAGATGCATGTTTTAGGACTATATTTCAAGTAGATATACATAGGCAAACTTCATACTTACCCACCCTAGGCTTAACCTTAAAAAACCATAACCAATGAGAATAGGTAAAGCTCAATCTTGTACTCAACTGCAGTCCTTAGCATAACTTTAAATCTCTTTTTTCTGAACTAAAATCAAAGCAAAATTAGACACAGTTCATAAAAGGGCTAGCTAATCTTGTTGATCCTACCATATTGCATTTAAACTGAACATCAAAAAGCTTGAAGGACAAAAGTTGCAGTTAGCACTAATCAGGGAACTAAACATAGCTGGTAGCCCTAAACAAAGATGGGGGCAAAACCTGTAACTTTTCTTTCATTATGGGCCACTGCTCTAGCCACACTGGTCTGTTTGATAACTACTTTGGGGGCAAGGCTGTTGGTATTTCAGCAGTGGCCCCTCTTATAAAATTGGAAACTCAATCCCTGTGATGTCCTGTACTTGGACAGTGGGCACAGGTTGTGATTGTTCTTGATTACACATATCAATACCTTCCACAGAAGCCTCTACCATTTCACTCCTTATTTGAGCATTGGCTGTCTCTGGGATTACAGGCATATTAATTTGAGTACCCCATTCTTGTAAAAGATCTCTTCCCCACAAATGTATGGGTATGTCAGCCACATAAGGTCTCAATTCCCTGGTTGCCATTCTGGTCCCACACATTTAATCTACTGTACAACACTTTGTCTTACATGAGACAATTTACCAATTCCTATAAATGGTGTAGAAATCTTCTGAAGTGGACATTCTTGTTTCCAAGACTTTTGATGTCAGCTCTTTTATCTATCAAACCTTACATCTCAACATCATTCATTTGTACTATTAACCACTGATGCCAGAGCACATGTTTTTTTAGTATTCCCAAAGGCACCTGTTCTTTCTATGGGATTGACTTTGCCCTTGACATAAAGATATAGTAACAGCTGAGCAATTCTACCCCCTGCATTAATTGGCACCTCCTGTTTTACATGTCATGATTGTATATTCTTCCTTATACTCCCCATCTACAAGAACTGGATGCACAATAAATCCTTGAGAAGTTAATCCACTTCTTCCCAAGATCATCCTTTCTGTCCCTGAAAGAAAAGGACCATAAACACCAATGGTTATTTTGTAACATGCCAATCTTGCTGAAAGGGTAAGAAGGGTATTTGTGCCCAGAACCAAAGCCCTGCTGGATTCAGCATGGGTGAGATCAGCAATTTTCCATTTTGATCTTCCTCCTGCTTGTCATCTCCTGGCTGACCATAGCAGGAGAGCTCGTATATTTTGCTGTGGGGCCTCGAGCTGACAGGCCCCTCTGACTGTTTAATGGTGGCAAGAGGTGACCTTCTGAATGCCATTTAGATATACACTCATTACTCCAATGCTTTCCCTTCTTACAATACCTACAAATTCCAGCGAATCTGGCAATTGAACATTGTAGCCAGAAGCAGCTTCTTCCCCTTATGAGTGAAGCTTCTAGCCTCATGATTTCTTTGCAAAGTCACCAAATTCACCACAATTAAAGCACCAGTCATTTTGATTTTTGAGACTTTTAGCTACGGCTTGTCCTATGATACTGGCATGATGCTCCTGAGAGGCAATGCCAGTGGTCTCTCTTAACATCTGTCTCTTTGGGCCCCTCATTCTTTTAATGGTCTAAAGTTCTCTGTTACATTTAGTATTTGCATTCTCATAAGCCATGATCTGTGTCAACACCTGTCTGGTCTCAGGGTCTGGTTTGGCTCAATTTCAAGCTGAACCCAATCTCTGTAAGAAGTTGGTGAAGGCTTCTTCAAGACCTTGAATTACCTTAGTAAATGAGGAGGTTCTTTTGCCAGGCTCCTCTACCATATCCCATGCTCTTACGGCTGCAAAATGACATTGTTCAATCACTCCATCTTGAGATTTGATTGTTTTCCTAAGTCAGCATAATGCCCTTCGACAAACAGTTGATCTTTACCAACATTTGTCCCCTTTCTTACATTTTCTTGTTCTATTTCTGTGGCTTCATTCCTTCACCACAATTATGATTTTATCTACTGACCAGCTTTTACTAGAGCTAAAACCAACCCTTTCCACTTTTGGTGAATAAGTCTATTTTTCATAGTCTAGTTATTTAACATTTATTTAACCAAATTTAAATGCATTCCATACCATATGATAGACTTTTAAAGTTTCTTTTCATCTACCATTTCTACTGGACTCCATGTCACGTCATTGTCAGCCTCACGACCATCATTATCAGGCATATGTTTCACAAAGACTGGGAAAGCTGAAACTGCCTTTGTAGCCACAGATACTTCCTGTAGTGGAGCCCTAGGGACCAGAGCTTTTTTGGCTTGCTGGGCTTACAGTTCTTCCCTTCCCCCTTGAAGTACTCTGAACACCTGCCTCATGGGGCATGGCAGAGCAGCAATAGAGGGTAAACTCCCATTTTTCAGTAGCACTTTTTGCTTTCCAAGAGCTTCAGTCTCTACCCATAAACTTTCCTATTGAACCATCAAGTCTGTAATCCTTTCCAGAACAAGAGAACTGAGTGACACCTCTGTTCTTCCTATCTCATCCGTAATTTTTTAATCTTCTAAAAAACAGAATATAGGAAGAAAACAAAGCAACAACAGAAAATTTCACCTGGGAAAATTTCAGGAGAGAACCTGGCATCAGCCACTGCTATAAAACTTTCAGTGTCATCTTGAAACATTACATTCACTCTTTCATAACTTGCCATCTCCTGTGTACAGCTCCAAAACCAAGTTTCCCATTATTCTTAAGCCATGTCTGGGTGTCACTTGTTAGCCCTTTTTATCTTAAATGATGTTGGGCACCACCTGTGACAAAATGCCACCTGTACAAGTCTTTTCAAAACTCTACTTTATTTTGGGTGCTTAGGCCTCTACCTCCCTTCCACTAACCCCCCAACTCTATGTAAAAGAGAGAAGAGGTTAGTGAGGAGCAGGGGTCCAGACCCCTTTACTTTTCCCTGATAGAATCAAGGAATTCTTTTAGGTCTCTGTAGAAATCTTTGTCAAAGGTAGACACAGCTACAGGCTCTTCCATTCTGCTGTGCCCCGAAGATTTTTCTCAGTCTGTCTGCTCCAAAATGCGACACCATCTCTGTTCTCACCAAATGGCTACAAGCCACATGCCAATACTAAATGTCGCACTGTCTCTTTTTTAGCCTCAGTTATACTCAGAGTCCTAGACCATGCCCCTTTTTATGCCCCACAAGGAAGGCTATTAGCAACTGGCAAAGATGGTGCCCTACCCATGACATATAAAAGGTATGGACAAACTATAGCCCAACTGAAATCTCACACTTCAGATTAAAACAAAAGTATAGTAACATAACATACAAAGACACCAAAACTTCCATTACAACTACTGTTTCACTCTTTTTCTTTTTTTCCAAAACCTGGGCCCAAGGAAGAAAGGATGTGTGCCTTGGACTATCCCTAACCCTGAAGAAGCCTGTGCCCAAAAACGAAGAGTTTTTGCAAGAGCTTATTCCTAAACCTGGAGTGGACTATCCCCAACTGAGGAAGCCTGTGACCAAAGAAGAAGTGGTGAGGCCCTGGGCCTTTCCCTATCCCTGAAGAGACCTGGACCTAATGAAGAAGAGATGTGGGCCTAGACCAATCACTAAACCCGAAGAGGCCTGGGCCTAAAAAAGAAGAGTTGTGGAACTGAGCCAATTCCTAACTATGTTGAGACCTGGGCCCAGAGAAGGGATGGAGGCCTGGACATGTCTCTAAACCTGAAGAAATCTGTGCCCAAAAGAGAGATAAATTCCTGGGCTTATCCTATCCTTGAAGAGAGCAGGGCCCAAGGAAGAAGAGATGTGGTATCGGGCCTACCCCTAGCTCTAAAGTGGACTGGGCCCAAAGATTAAGAGGTGTGGATATGGGCCAATCCGTAACCCTGAAGAGTCATGGACCCAAGGAGGAAGATATGTATGCCTGGGCCTATCCATAACACTGTATAGGCCTAGGCACCAAGAAGAAGTGTGGGCCTGGGCCCATCACAAACCCTGAATAGTCCTAAGCACAAAAAAGCAACTTGAGCTGTCTCTAAACCTGAATGGGCCCGGGAATAAAGAAGAAGTGACATGGGTCTGGTCCTCTCTCTAACTGTGAAGAAGCCTGGGCCTCTGGAATAAGAGATGTGGGCCCTGGCATATCCCTAAACCTGAAGAGGCCTGTGGCCAAAGAAGAAGAGGTGTGGGCCTGGGGCCTACCTCTAACCACATATTGGCCTGGGCCTATGATTAAGAGGTATGGGAGTGGGCTAATCCTTAACATTGAAGAAGCCTGGGCCCAAAGTAGAACTGTGTGCTTGGTCCAATCCATAATCCTGAAGAGAACTGGGCCCTAGGAAGAGGAGATGTTAGCTCTGGCCTAACCTGAACTCTAAAGATGCTTGGAACCAAAGAAGAATGTGTGTGGACCTGGGCCTATTTCATACCCTGAACAGGCCTGAACCCAAAGAAGAAAAAGTGGTGAGGGCCAGGCCTATCCCTAACAACAAATAGGCCTGGGCGCTACAAAGGGATGAGAGCCTGGGGCTCTCACTACCTGAAGGGGCCTGGGCCTCAAGTTGAAGAGATGTGTACCTGGGCCTGGGCCTGTCCCTATCCCTGGAGAGGCTTGTGCCTAAGGAAGAAGAGATGTTGGCCTAGGTCTATCTCTAAGAATTAAGAGGCCTGGGCACAAAGAAGAGATTAGTTGCTAGGTCTGTCCCTAAACCCGAAGAAGTCTGTGCCCAAAAGAGAGATATATGCCTGGGCCTATCCTATCCTTGAAGAAGTATGGGAGAAAAAAAAGTGATGTAGTCCTAGGCCTATCACTAACCATGAAGAGGCCTGGGGCCAAACAAGAGGTATTGGCCTGGGCCTATCCCTAACACTGAAGAGGCATGGCCTCAAAGAAGAGATTCAGGGCTTGGCCTCTCCCTAAACCAAGAAGCCCGGGCCTAAAGAAAAAAGGATGTGGTCCTGGGACTATCCCTAACCATATAGTGGCCTAGGCCCAAAGTAGAAGAGGTGTGTACCTGGACCTATCCTAACACTGAAAAGGCCTGGGCCCAAAGGAGAAGAGTTGTGGGACTTGGCCTATCACCACCCCTCAAGAGGCCTGGGCCTAAAAAATAGAGATGTTGGCCTGGGTCTTTCCCTAACACAGAATAAGCCTGGATACTAAGAAGAGATGTGGGCCTGGGCCTATCCCTTTAGGCAGGATGCCAAGCCTAAAGAAGAAGAAAGGTTCAGAATGGTAAAGACCTAGGCGAAAGACATAGAATCATATGGGTCCCTGGCCTGACCTCCAAACTCAACTTTTAGCCCTTGTTTCCAGGTGAGAGAAAGTTCTGTGCCTCCACTGGGGCTTACCCAGCAATCATTTGGATCCCTTCTCCAACTGTCACACATACGACCTATGAACCTGGTGACAGTTCCTCACTGAAGATCCATGGGTGACCAGTATCACACAGACCTAGCCATCTTCTGTGGACAAGAGCTTGGGTCCTACTCTCCAGAGACCTTGTCCCACAAAATGAGGCTTCCAGGAGGCAGAGTCTGAAATGGCTCTCACTTGACAGGATGACAGTTATTAGGAAGGTTGCTGAGAAAGAGAGTGTCTGCAAACAGCCCGGGACAGAGCCAGGACAACTCAGTATGTCTCACGGTAGACCCCCTTCCACTCAGTTCCCTGGAAACTCTGAGCACAAGATATAACACAGAGCTCCTAGCCTCCCCTGGTCAGCTTCTGGTTACCATGTAGGGCAGGGTTGGGGGGACCCTCAGGTGTTGGAGATTGGTCTGATGCTAGTTACTGGCCCTTTGTGTCAACCTGCCTAAGTCATTATTCCTGTTGGGCTAATTGAACAGCCTATACCTGGACAAGGCAGAGGCAGGAACCATAGATGAAAGTGGCACACTGGCTTGCACAGCTTGCTTTTTTCTACAACCCAGGGCCATTTCCTAGGGGTGGCACCACCCCCAGTGTGCTGTGCCCTCCCACATCAATCATCAACTAAGAATGTACTGCTTCAGGCATGTCTATAGGCTTTGAGGCAAGTTCTCAATTGAGGATCTTTCTTCCCAAATGACTGTAGGTTTTATTAATTATAAACTATACAGAACTTGTTTAAAGTGCATTTGGAATGTTTGCTGAAAAAAATAATATTTGATGGGATACACTTACATTTAAACATTACACAATATGTTCCTTTTTAAAGCATATATTCAGTATTTTATTTCTTTTGCCTTCATTTATTTTTAAATATGTAAGCTCATTTTTTATTTTTATTTTTTTTATTAATTACATTTTACTCACTTTGTATCCCCCCTGTAGCTCCCTCCCTTCCTCTATCCCACCCATACCCCTTCCCCAGTCCACTAATAGGAGAGGTCTTCCTCCCCTTTCTTCTGATCCCAGTCTATCAGATATCATCAGGTGTGGCTGCATTGTCTTGCTCTGTGGCCTGGTAAGGCTGCACCCTCCTGAGGAGGAGGTGATCTAAGAGCAGGCCAATCAGTTCATGTCAGAGACATTCACTGTCCTATATCTATGGAACCCACTTGGACACCAAAGTGCCATGGGGTACATCAGTGCAGGGGATCAAGATTACCTCCATGAATGGTCCTTGGTTGGGGTATCAGTATCAGAAAAAAACTCTGTGCCCAGATTTTTTGGTTCTGTTGCTCTCCTTATGGAGCAATTAAAAACAAGGAAATCATGAAATCTGCAGGCAAATGGTGGGAACTGGAAAAGATCATCCTGTGTGAGGTATCCCAAAAACAGGAAGACACACAGGGTCTATACTCACTCCTAAGTGGATATTAGACATATAATATAGGATAAACATACTAAAATCAGTAAAACAACAGAAACTAATCAAGAAGGAGGTATCTAATCAAATAGGAGCATCTGGGTAAGATGTAAATCCTCATTCAGAAAGGCAAAGAGGATGAACATCAGAAGAGGAGAAAACAGGGAACAGGACAGGAGCCTACCACAGAGGGCCTCTGAAGGTCTTTACCCTGCAGGGTATCAAAGCAGATGCTGAGACCTATAGCTAAACTTTGGGCAGAGTGCAGGGAATCTTATGACAGAAGTGGGAAAAGGACAGGAGCTCCAAGAGGAAAGCAACAGAATCATTTATTATTTTATTATTTTTACATCATAATCAAAGTTTTCCTTCCCTCCTTTCTTCCAAGTACCTCCTTCTCATCAAACTTCTCACCCATCCTCCATCGTCCCTTTTTCCAAGAAAATGGGAGGCTTCACATTGATATCAACCAGCCTTGGCATATCAAGTTGCAGAAGGACTACGGCATCTTCTGTTATTGTGGATAAACAAAGCAACCCTGTTAGGGGAAAGGGATCCAAGGCAGGCAACAGTGAGAGACAGACCATACTTGAGCTGTTAGAAGTCAAACATGAAGACCCAGCTGCATAAATTCTGCATATGTACAGAGGGGAAAGGTCTGTCCCATACATGCTCTTTGTTTGGAGGTTCAGTGTCTGTGAGCCCCTATGAGCCCAGGTTAGTTGATTCTGTAGGTTTTCTTGTAGTGTCCTTGAGCTCTTCAATCCTTTCTCCTCCTTTTCGTAAGGATTCCTCAAGCTCATCCTAATGTTGGGCAATGGGTCATTGCATCTGTTTCCAACAGTTGTTGAGTGAAGCCTCTTATACAACACATATGCTAGGTGCCTGCCTGTAAAAAGTCAAATATCATTAATAGTGAAAGGGGTGGGCACGTTCTCATAGCATAGGTCTCTTCAGGGTAAGGGATAGGCCCAGGCCCAATTCTCTTCTCTTTTGGGCCCAGGCCTCTTCAGGGTTAGGGATAGGCCCAGGCCCACTTCTCTTCTCTTTTGGTCCCAGGCCTCTTCAGGGTTAGGGATAGACCCAGGCCGTTCTCTCTTATCTTTTGGGCCCAGGCTTCTTTAGGGTTAAGGATAGGCCCAGGCCATTCTCTCTTCTCCTTTGGACCCAGGCCTCTTCAGGGTTAGAGATAGGCCCAGGCCCACTGCTCTTAACCTTTGTACCCAGGCCTCTACAGGGTTAGGGATAGGCCCAGGCCCGATCTCTTCTCTTTTGGGTTCAGGCTTCTTCAGGGTTAGGGATAGGCCCAGGCCTACTTCTCTTCTCTTTGGGGCCCAGGCCTCTTCAGGGTTAGGGATAAGCCCAGGCCCTATCTCTTCTCTTTTAGGCCCAGGCCGCTTCAGGGTTAGCACTAGGCCCAGGCCCTTCTCTCTTCTCTTTTGGGCCCAGGCCTCTTCAGGGTTAGCAAAAGGCCCAGGTCCTTGTCTCTTCTCCTTTGGGCCCAGTCCTCTTCAGGGAAAGAGATAGGCCCAGGCCCACTTCTCTTCTCTTTTGAGCCAGGCCTCTTCAGGGATAGGGATAGACCCAGGCCCACTTGTCTTCTCTTTTGGGGAGAGGCCTCTTCAGGTTTAGGGATAGGCCCAGGCCCACTTGTCTTCACTTTTCTGCCCATGCCTCTTCAGCGTAGGGATAGAGCCAGGCCCACATCTCTTCTCCTTTGGGCCCAGGCCTCTTCAGGGTTAGGGATAGGCCCAGGACCTTCTCTCTTCACTTTTGGGCCCAGGCCTCTTCAGGGTTAGGGATAGGCCCAGGTCCTTGTCTCTTTCCCTTTGGGCCTAGGCATCTTCAGGGTAAAGGATAGGCCCAGGCCCTTCTCTCTTCTCTTTTGGGCCCACGCCTCTTCAGGATTATGTAAAGGCCCAGGCCCACTTCTCTTCTCTTTTGGGCCCTTGCCTCTTCAGGGTTGGGGATAGGCCCGGGCCCACTTCTCTTCGCTTTGGGGCCAGGGCATCTTCAGGGTTAGGGATAAGCCCAGGCCCTATCTCTTCTCTTTTGGGCATAGGCCTCTTCAGGGTTAGCAATAGGCCCAGGTCCTTGTCTCTTCTCCTTTGGGCCCAGGCCTCTTCAGGGTAAGAAATAAGCCCAAGCCCACTTCTCTTCTATTTTGGGCCCAGGCCTCTTCAGGTTTAGGGATAGGCCCGGGCCCACTTCTCTTCTCTTTTGGGCCCAGGCCTCTTCAGGGTTAGGGATAGGCCCAGGTCCTTGTCTCTTCCCATTTGGGCCCAGGCCTCTTCAGGGTTAGGGATAGGCCCAGGCCCACTTCTCTTCTCTTTTGGGCCCAGGCCTCTTCAGGGTTAGGGATAGACCCAGTCCCTTCTCTCTTCTTTTTTGGGCCCAAGCCTCTTCAGGGTTGGGTATAGGCCCAGGCCATTCTCTCTTCTCTTTTGGGCCCGGGCCTCTTCGGGGTTATGGATAGACCCAGGCCCACTTCTTTTCTCTTTTGGGCCCAGGGCTCATCAGGGTTAGGGATAGACCCAGGCCCTTCTCTCTTCTCTTTTGGCCCCAGGCTTCTTCAGGGTTAGAGATAGACCCAGGCCCACTTCTCTTCTCTTTTGGCCCCAGGCCTCTTAAAGCTTAGGTATAGGCCCAGGCCCACTTCTCTTCACCTTTCTGCCCAGGCCTCTTCAGGGTTAGGGATAGGCCCAGGCCCACTTCTCTTCTCTTTTGCACACAGGCCTCTTCATGTTAGGGATAAGCCCAGGCCCTATCTCTTCTCTTTTGGGCCCAGGCCTCTTCAGGGTTAAGAATAGGCCCAGGCCCTAGTCTCTTCTCTTTTGGGCCCAGGCCTGTTCAGGATTGGCAAAGGCCCAGGTCCTTGTCTCTTCTCCTTTGGGCCCATGCCTCTTCATGGTAACAAATAGGCCCAGGCCCACTTCTCTTCTCCTTTGGGCCCAGGCCTCTTCAGGGTTAGGGATAGGCCCAGGACCTTCTCTCTTCACTTTTGGGCCCAGGCCTCTTCAGGGTTAGGGATAGGCCCAGGTCCTTGTCTCTTTCCCTTTGGGCCTAGGCATCTTCAGGGTAAAGGATAGGCCCAGGCCCTTCTCTCTTCTCTTTTGGGCCCACGCCTCTTCAGGATTATGTAAAGGCCCAGGCCCACTTCTCTTCTCTTTTGGGCCCTTGCCTCTTCAGGGTTGGGGATAGGCCCGGGCCCACTTCTCTTCTCTTTGGGGCCAGGGCATCTTCAGGGTTAGGGATAAGCCCAGGCCCTATCTCTTCTCTTTTGGGCATAGGCCTCTTCAGGGTTAGCAATAGGCCCAGGTCCTTGTCTCTTCTCCTTTGGGCCCAGGCCTCTTCAGGGTAAGAAATAAGCCCAAGCCCACTTCTCTTCTATTTTGGGCCCAGGCCTCTTCAGGTTTAGGGATAGGCCCGGGCCCACTTCTCTTCTCTTTTGGGCCCAGGCCTCTTCAGGGTTAGGGATAGGCCCAGGTCCTTGTCTCTTCCCATTTGGGCCCAGGCCTCTTCAGGGTTAGGGATAGGCCCAGGCCCACTTCTCTTCTCTTTTGGGCCCAGGCCTCTTCAGGGTTAGGGATAGACCCAGTCCCTTCTCTCTTCTTTTTTGGGCCCAAGCCTCTTCAGGGTTGGGTATAGGCCCAGGCCATTCTCTCTTCTCTTTTGGGCCCGGGCCTCTTCGGGGTTATGGATAGACCCAGGCCCACTTCTTTTCTCTTTTGGGCCCAGGGCTCATCAGGGTTAGGGATAGACCCAGGCCCTTCTCTCTTCTCTTTTGGCCCCAGGCTTCTTCAGGGTTAGAGATAGACCCAGGCCCACTTCTCTTCTCTTTTGGCCCCAGGCCTCTTAAAGCTTAGGTATAGGCCCAGGCCCACTTCTCTTCACCTTTCTGCCCAGGCCTCTTCAGGGTTAGGGATAGGCCCAGGCCCACTTCTCTTCTCTTTTGCACACAGGCCTCTTCATGTTAGGGATAAGCCCAGGCCCTATCTCTTCTCTTTTGGGCCCAGGCCTCTTCAGGGTTAAGAATAGGCCCAGGCCCTAGTCTCTTCTCTTTTGGGCCCAGGCCTGTTCAGGATTGGCAAAGGCCCAGGTCCTTGTCTCTTCTCCTTTGGGCCCATGCCTCTTCATGGTAACAAATAGGCCCAGGCCCACTTCTCTTCTCTTTTGGGCCCAGGCCTCTTCAGGATTAGGGATAGACCCAGGCCCTTCTCTCTTCTCTTTTGGCACCAGGCTTCTTCAGGTTTAAAGAAGGCCAGGCCCTTCTCTCTCCTCTTTTGGGCCCAGGCCTCTTCAGGGTAACGGATAGGACCAGGCCCATTTCTCTTCTCCTTTGAGCCCAGGCCTCTTCACGTTTAGGGATAGACCCAGGCCCTTTTCTCTTCTCTTTTGGCCCCAGGCTTCTTCATGGTTAGGGATAGACCCAGGCCCTTCTCTCTTTCCTTTTGGACCCAGGCCTCTTCAGGATTGGATATAGGCCCAGGCCCTTCTATCTTCTCTTTTGGGCCCAGGCCTCTTCAGGGTTAGGGATAGGCCCAGGCCCACTTCTCTTCTATTTTGGGCCAGGTCCTCTTCAGGGTTAGAGATAGACCCAGGCCCACTTCTCTTCTCTTTTGGCCCCAGGCCTCTTAAAGCTTAGGGATAGGCCCAGGCCCACTTCTCTTCACCTTTCTGCCCAGGCCTCTTCAGGGTTAGGGATAGGCCCTGGCCCACTTCTCTTCTCTTTTGGACCCAGGGCTCTTCACTTTAGGGAAAAGCCCAGGCACTATCTCTTCTCTTTTGGGCCCAGGCCTCTTCGGGGTTAGGAATAGGCCCAGGCCCTTCTCTCTTCTCCTTTGGGCCCAGGCCTCTTCATGATAAGAAATAGGCCCAGGCCCACTTCTCTTCTCTTTTGGGCCTAGGCCTCTTCAGGGTAAAGGATAGGCCCAGGCCCTTCTCTCTTCTCTTTTGGGCCTACGCCTCTTCAGGATTATGTATAGGCCCAGGCCCACTTCTCTTCTCTTTTGGGCCCTTGCCTCTTCAGGGTTGGGGATAGGCCCGGGCCCACTTCTCTTCTCTTTGGGGCCAGGGCATCTTCAGGGTTAGGGATAAGCCCAGGCCCTATCTCTTCTCTTTTGGGGCTAGGCCTCTTCAGGGTTAGCAATAGGCCCAGGACCTTGTCTCTTCTGTTTTGGGCCCAGGCTCTTCATGATTGGAAAAGGCCCAGGTCCTTGTCTCTTCTCCTTTGGGCCCAGGCCTCTTCAGGGTAAGAAATAAGCCCAGGCCCACTACTCTTCTCTTTTGGGCCCAGGCCTCTTCAGGTTTAGGGATAGGCCCGGACCCACTTCTCTTCTCTTTTGGGCCCAGGCCTCTTCAAGGTTAGGGATAGGCCCAGGTGTTTGTCTCTTCCCCTTTCGGTCTAGGCCTCTTCAGCGTAAAGGATAATCCCTGGCCCTTCTCTCTTCTCTTTTGGGCCCAGGCCGCTTCAGGGTTAGGGATAGGCCCAGGCCCACTTCTCTTCTCCCTTTGGCCCAGGCCTCTTCAGGGTTAGGGATAGACCCAGGCCCTTCTCTCTTCCATTTTGGGCCCAGGCATCTTCAGGGTTGGGTATAGGCCCAGGCCCTTCTATCTTTTCTTTTGGGCCCAGGCCTCATCAGGGATAGGGATAGGCACAGGTCCATGTCTCTTCCCCTTTGGGCCTAGGCCTCTTCAGGGTAAAGGATAATCCCAGGCTCTACTCTCTTCTCTTTTGGGCCCAGGCCTCTTCATGTTTAGGGATAGGCCCAGGCCCACTTCTCTTCTCTTTTGGGCCCAGGCCTCTTCAGAGTTAGGGATAGACCCAGGCCCTTCTCTCTTCTTTTTTGGGCCCAAGCCTCTTCAGGGTTGGGTATAGGCCCAGGCCCTTCTCTCTTCTCTTTTGGACCCAGGCCTCTTCAGGATTAGGGATAGACCCAGGCCCTTCTCTCTCTCTTTTGGCCCCAGGCTTCTTCACGTTCAAAGATAGGCCCAGGCCCTTCTCTCTCCTCTTTTGGGCCCATGCCTCTTCAGGGTTAGGGATAGGCCCAGGCCCACTTCTCTTCTCCTTTGAGCCCAGGCCTCTTCACATTTAGGGATAGACCCATGCCCTTCTCTCTTCACTTTTGGCCCCAGGCTTCTTCATGGATAGGGATAGACCCAGGCCCTTCTCTCTTCCCTTTTGGACCCAGGCCTCTTCAGGATTGGGCATAGGCCCAGGCCCTTCTATCTTCTCTTTTGGGCCCAGGCCTCTTCAGGGTTAGGGATAGGCCCAGGCCCACTTCTCTTCGATTTTGGGCTAGGTCCTCTTCAGGGTTAGAGATAGACCCAGGCCTACTTCTCTTCTCTTTTGGCCCCAGGCCTCTTAAAGCTTAGGGATAGGCCCAGGCCCACTTCTCTTCACCTTTCTGCCCAGTCCTATTCAGGGTTAGGGATAGGCCCTGGCCAACTTCTCTTCTCTTTTGGACCCAGGCCTATTCACGTTAGGGATAAGGCCAGGCCCTATCTCTTCTCTTTTGGGCCCAGGCCTCTTCAGGGTTAGGAATAGGCCCAGGCCCTTGTCTCTTCTCTTTTGGGCCCAGGCCTGTTCAGGATTGGCAAAGGCCCAGGTCCTTGTCTCTTCTCCTTTGGGCCCAGGCCTCTTCATGGTAAGAAATAGGCGCAGGCCCACTTCTCTTCTATTTTGGGCCAGGTCCTCTTCAGGGTTAGAGATAGACCCAGGCCCACATCTCTTCTCTTTTGGGCCCAGGCCTCTTCAGGGTTAGGGATAGGCCCAGGCCCACTACACTTCACCTTTGTGCCCAGCCCTCTTCAGGGTTAGGGATAGGCCCAGGCCCACTACACTTCACCTTTGTGCCCAGCCCTCATCAGGTTTAGGGATAGGCCCAGGCCCACTTCTCCTCTCTTTTGTGCCCAGGCCACTTCAGGTTTAGGGATACACCCAGGCCATACTCTCTTCTCTTTTGGCCCCAGGCCTCTTCAGGGTTAGCAATAGGCCCAGGTCCTTGTCTCTTCTCCTTTGGGCCCAGGCTCCTTCAGGGTAAAGGAAAGGCCCAGGCCCTTATCAATTCTCTTTTGGGCCCAGGCCTCTTCATGGTTAGGAATAGGCCCAGGCCCACTTCTCTTCTCTTTTGGACCCAGGTCTCTTCACGGTTAGGGATAGACCCAGGCCCTTCTCTCCTCTCTTGGGCCCAGGCCTCTTCAAGGTTAGGGATAGGCCCAGGTCCTTGTCTCTTCCCCTTTGGGCCTAGGCCTCTTCAGGGTAAAGGATAGGCCCAAGCCCTTCTCTCTTCTCTTTTGGGCCCAGGCCTCTTCAGGGTTGGGTATAGGCCCAGGCTCTTCTCTCTTCTCTTTTGGGCCCTTGTCTCTTCAGGTTTGGGGATAGGCCCGGGCCCACTTCTCTTCTCTTTGGAGCCAGGGCATCTTCAGGGTTAGTTATAAGCCCAGGCCCTATCTCTTCTGTTTTGGGCCCAGGCTCTTCAGGATTGGAAAAGGCCCAGGTCCTTGTCTCTTCTCCTTTGGGCCCAGGCCTCTTCAGGGTAAGATATAAGCCCAGGCCCACTTCTATTCTCTTTTGGGCCCAGGCCTCTTCAGGGTTAGGGATAGGCCCAGGTCCTTGTCTCTTCTCTTTTGGGCCCAGTCCTCTTCAGGGTAAAGGATAGGCCCAGGCCCTTCTCTCTTCTCTTTAGGGCCCACGCCACTTCAGGATTATGTATAGGCCCAGGCCTACTTCTCTTCTCTTTTGGGCCCTTGCCTCCACAGGGTTGGGGATAGGCCCAGGCCCACTTCTCTTCTCTTTGGGGCCAGGGCATCTTCAGGGTTAGGGATAAGCCCAGGCCCTATCTCTTCTCTTTTGGGGCTAGGCCTCTTCAGGGTTAGCAATAGGCCCAGGACCTTGTCTCTTCTGTTTTGGGCCCAGGCTCTTCATGATTGGAAAAGGCCCAGGTCCTTGTCTCTTCTCCTTTGGGCCCAGGCTTCTTCAGGGTAAGAAATAAGCCCAGGCCCACTACTCTTCTCTTTTGGGCCCAGGCCTCTTCAGGTTTAGGGATAGGCCCGGACCCACTTCTCTTCTCTTTTGGGCCCAGGCCTCTTCAAGGTTAGGGATAGGCCCAGGTGTTTGTCTCTTCCCCTTTCGGCCTAGGCCTCTTCAGCGTAAAGGATAATCCCTGGCCCTTCTCTCTTCTCTTTTGGGCCCAGGCCGCTTCAGGGTTAGGGATAGGCCCAGGCCCACTTCTCTTCTCCCTTTGGCCCAGGCCTCTTCAGGGTTAGGGATAGACCCAGGCCCTTCTCTCTTCCATATTGGGCCCAGGCATCTTCAGGGTTGGTATAGGCCCAGGCCCTTCTATCTTTTCTTTTGGGCCCAGGCCTCATCAGGGATAGGGATAGGCACAGGTCCATGTCTCTTCCCCTTTGGGCCTAGGCCTCTTCAGGGTAAAGGATAATCCCAGGCTCTACTCTCTTCTCTTTTGGGCCCAGGCCTCTTCAGGGTTAGGAATAGGCCCAGGCCCACTTCTCTTCTCTTTTGGGCCCAGGCCTCTTCAGAGTTAGGGATAGACCCAGGCCCTTCTCTCTTCTCTTTTGGGCCCAAGCCTCTTCAGGGTTGGGTATAGGCCCAGGCCCTTCTCTCTTCTCTTTTGGACCCAGGCCTCTTCAGGATTAGGGATAGACCCAGGCCCTTCTCTCTCCTCTTTTGGGCCCATGCCTCTTCAGGTTTAGGGATAGGCCCAGGCCCACTTCTCTTCTCCTTTGAGCCCAGGCCTCTTCACATTTAGGGATAGACCCAGGCCCTTCTCTCTTCACTTTTGGCCCCAGGCTTCTTCATGGTTAGGGATAGACCCAGGCCCTTCTCTCTTCCCTTTTGGACCCAGGCCTCTTCAGGATTGGGCATAGGCCCAGGCCCTTCTATCTTCTCTTTTGGGCCCAGGCCTCTTCAGGGTTAGGGATAGGCCCAGGCACACTTCTCTTCGATTTTGGGCTAGGTCCTCTTCAGGGTTAGAGATAGACCCAGGCCTACTTCTCTTCTCTTTTGGCCCCAGGCCTCTTAAAGCTTAGGGATAGGCCCAGGCCCACTTCTCTTCACCTTTCTGCCCAGTCCTATTCAGGGTTAGGGATAGGCCCTGGCCAACTTCTCTTCTCTTTTGGACCCAGGCCTATTCACGTTAGGGATAAGGCCAGGCCCTATCTCTTCTCTTTTGGGCCCAGGCCTCTTCAGGGTTAGGAATAGGCCCAGGCCCTTGTCTCTTCTCTTTTGGGCCCAGGCCTGTTCAGGATTGGCAAAGGCCCAGGTCCTTGTCTCTTCTCCTTTGGGCCCAGGCCTCTTCATGGTAAGAAATAGGCACAGGCCCACTTCTCTTCTATTTTGGGCGAGGTCCTCTTCAGGGTTAGAGATAGACCCAGGGCCACATCTCTTCTCTTTTGGGCCCAGGCCTCTTCAGGGTTAGGGATAGGCCCAGGCCCACTACACTTCACCTTTGTGCCCAGCCCTCATCAGGTTTAGGGATAGGCCCAGGCCCACTTCTCCTCTCTTTTGTGCCCAGGCCACTTCAGGTTTAGGGATACACCCAGGCCATACTCTCTTCTCTTTTGGCCCCAGGCCTCTTCAGGGTTAGCAATAGGCCCAGGTCCTTGTCTCTTCTCCTTTGGGCCCAGGCTCCTTCAGGGTAAAGGAAAGGCCCAGGCCCTTATCAATTCTCTTTTGGGCCCAGGCCTCTTCATGGTTAGGAATACGCCCAGGCCCACTTCTCTTCTCTTTTGGACCCAGGTCTCTTCACAGTTAGGGATAGACCCAGGCCCTTCTCTCCTCTCTTGGGCCCAGGCCTCTTCACGGTTAGGGATAGGCCCAGGTCCTGGTCTCTTCCCCTTTGGGCCTAGGCCTCTTCAGGGTAAAGGATAGGCCCAAGCCCTTCTCTCTTCTCTTTTGGGCCCAGGCCTCTTCAGGGTTGGGTATAGGCCCAGGCTCTTCTCTCTTCTCTTTTGGGCCCTTGTCTCTTCAGGTTTGGGGATAGGCCCGGGCCCACTTCTCTTCTCTTTGGAGCCAGGGCATCTTCAGGGTTAGTTATAAGCCCAGGCCCTATCTCTTCTGTTTTGGGCCCAGGCTCTTCAGGATTGGAAAAGGCCCAGGTCCTTGTCTCTTCTCCTTTGGGCCCAGGCCTCTTCAGGGTAAGATATAAGCCCAGGCCCACTTCTATTCTCTTTTGGGCCCAGGCCTCTTCAGGGTTAGGGATAGGCCCAGGTCCTTGTCTCTTCCCCTTTGGGCCTAGGCCTCGTCAGGGTAAAGGATAATCCCAGGGCCTTCTCTCTTCTCTTTGGGGCCCAGGCCTCTTCAGGGTTAGGGATAGGCCCAGGCCCACTTCTCTTCTCTTTTGGGCCCAGGCCTCTTCAGGGTTAGGGATAGACCCAGTCCCTTCTCTCTTCTTTTTTGGGCCCAAGCCTCTTCAGGATTGGGTATAGAACCAGGCCCTTCTCTCTCCTCTTTTGGGCCCAGGCCTCTTCAGGGTTACGGATAGGCCCAGGCCCACTTCTCTTCTCCTTTGAGCCCAGGCCTCTTCACGTTTAGGGATAGACCCAGGCCTTTCTCTCTTCTCTTTTGGCACCAGGCTTCTTCAGGGTTAGGGATAGGCCCAGGCCCTTCTCTCTTTTCTTTCCGGCCCTGGCCTCTTCAGGGTTAGGGATAGGCCCAGGCCCACTTCTCTTCCCTTTTCGGTCCAGGCCTATTCAGGGTTAGGGATAGACCCAGGCCCTTCTCTCTTCCCTTTTGGACCAAGGCCTCTTCAGCATTGGGTATAGGCCCAGGCCATTCTATCTTCTATTGTGGGCCCAGGCCTCTTCAGGGTTAGGGATAGGCCCAGGCCCACTTCTCTTCTATTTTGGGCCAGGTCCTCTTCAGGGTTAGAGATAGACCCAAGCCCACTTCTCTACTCTTTTGGCCCCAGGCCTCTTAAAGCTTAGGGATAGGCCCAGGCCCACTTCTCTTCACCTTTCTGCCCAGGCCTCTTCAGCGTTAGGGATAGACCCAGGCCCACATCTCTTCTCCTTTGGGCCCAGGCCTCTTCACGTTTAGGGATAGACCCAGGCCTTTCTCTCTTCTCTTTTGGCCCCAGGCTTCTTCAGGGTTAGGGATAGGCCCAGGCCCTTCTCTCTTCTCTTTTGGCCCCAGGCTTCTTCAGGTTTACGGATAGGCCCAGGCCGTTCTCTCTCCTCTTTTGTTCCCAGGCCTCTTCAGGGTTAGGGATGGGCCCAGGCCCTTCTCTCTTTTCTTTTCGGCCCTGGCCTCTTCAGGGTTAGGGATAGGCCCAGGCCTACTTCTCTTCTCTTTTGGGCCCTTGCCTCCACAGGGTTGGGGATAGGCCCAGGCCCACTTCTCTTCTCTTTGGGGCCAGGGCATCTTCAGGGTTAGGGATAAGCCCAGGCCCTATCTCTTCTCTTTTGGGGCTAGGCCTCTTCAGGGTTAGCAATAGGCCCAGGACCTTGTCTCTTCTGTTTTGGGCCCAGGCTCTTCATGATTGGAAAAGGCCCAGGTCCTTGTCTCTTCTCTTTGGGCCCAGGCTTTTTCAGGGTAAGAAATAAGCCCAGGCCCACTACTCTTCTCTTTTGGGCCCAGGCCTCTTCAGGTTTAGGGATAGGCCCGGACCCACTTCTCTTCTCTTTTGGGCCCAGGCATCTTCAAGGTTAGGGATAGGCCCAGGTGTTTGTCTCTTCCCCTTTCGGCCTAGGCCTCTTCAGCGTAAAGGATAATCCCTGGCCCTTCTCTCTTCTCTTTTGGGCCCAGCCCGCTTCAGGGTTAGGGATAGGCCCAGGCCCACTTCTCTTCTTCCTTTGGCCCAGGCCTCTTCAGGGTTAGGGATAGACCCAGGCCCTTCTCTCTTCCATTTTGGGCCCAGGCATCTTCAGGGTTGGGTATAGGCCCAGGCCCTTCTATCTTTTCTTTTGGGCCCAGGCATCATCAGGGATAGGGATAGGCACAGGTCAATGTCTCTTCCCCTTTGGGCCTAGGCCTCTTCAGGGTAAAGGATAATCCCAGGCTCTACTCTCTTCTCTTTTGGGCCCAGGCCTCTTCATGTTTAGGGATAGGCCCAGGCCCACTTCTCTTCTCTTTTGGGCCCAGACCTCTTCAGAGTTAGGGATAGACCCAGGCCCTTCTCTCTTCTGTTTTGGGCCCAAGCCTCTTCAGTGTTGGGTATAGGCCCAGGCCCTTCTCTCTTCTCTTTTGGACCCAGGCCTCTTCAGGATTAGGGATAGACCCAGGCCCTTCTCTCTTCTCTTTTGGCCCCAGGCTTCTTCACGTTCAAAGATAGGCCCAGGCCCTTCTCTCTCCTCTTTTGGGCCCATGCCTCTTCAGGGTTAGGGATAGGCCCAGGCCCACTTCTCTTCTCCTTTGAGCCCAGGCCTCTTCACATTTAGGGATAGACCCAGGCCCTTCTCTCTTCACTTTTGGCCCCAGGCTTCTTCATGGTTAGGGATAGACCCAGGCCCTTCTCTCTTCCCTTTTGGACCCAGGCCTCTTCAGGATTGGGCATAGGCCCAGGCCCTTCTATCTTCTCTTTTGGGCCCAGGCCTCTTCAGGGTTAGGGATAGGCCTAGGCCCACTTCTCTTCGATTTTGGGCCAGGTCCTCTTCAGGGTTAGAGATAGACCCAGGCCTACTTCTCTTCTCTTTTGGCCCCAGGCCTCTTAAAGCTTAGGGATAGGCCCAGGCCCACTTCTCTTCACCTTTCTGCCCAGTCCTATTCAGGGTTAGGGATAGGCCCTGGCCAACTTCTCTTCTCTTTTGGACCCAGGCCTATTCACGTTAGGGATAAGGCCAGGCCCTATCTCTTCTCTTTTGGGCCCAGGCCTCTTCAGGGTTAGGAATAGGCCCAGGCCCTTGTCTCTTCTCTTTTGGGCCCAGGCCTGTTCAGGATTGGCAAAGGCCCAGGTCCTTGTCTCTTCTCCTTTGGGCCCAGGCCTCTTCATGGTAAGAAATAGGCGCAGGCCCACTTCTCTTCTATTTTGGGCCAGGTCCTCTTCAGGGTTAGAGATAGACCCAGGCCCACATCTCTTCTCTTTTGGGCCCAGGCCTCTTCAGGGTTAGGGATAGGCCCAGGCTCACTACACTTCACCTTTGTGCCCAGCCCTCATCAGGTTTAGGGATAGGCCCAGGCCTACTTCTCCTCTCTTTTGTGCCCAGGCCACTTCAGGTTTAGGGATACACCCAGGCCATACTCTCTTCTCTTTTGGCCCCAGGCCTCTTCAGGGTTAGCAATAGGCCCAGGTCCTTGTCTCTTCTCCTTTGGGCCCAGGCTCCTTCAGGGTAAAGGAAAGGCCCAGGCCCTTATCAATTCTCTTTTGGGCCCAGGCCTCTTCATGGTTAGGAATAGGCCCAGGCCCACTTCTCTTCTCTTTTGGACCCAGGTCTCTTCACGGTTAGGGATAGACCCAGGACCTTCTATCCTCTCTTGGGCCCAGGCCTCTTCACGGTTAGGGATAGGCCCAGGTCCTTGTCTCTTCCCCTTTGGGCCTAGGCCTCTTCAGGGTAAAGGATAGTCCCAAGCCCTTCTCTCTTTTCTTTTGGGCCCAGGCCTCTTCAGGGTTGGGTATAGGCCCAGGCTCTTCTCTCTTCTCTTTTGGGCCCTTGTCTCTTCAGGTTTGGGGATAGGCCCGGGCCCACTTCTCTTCTCTTAGGAGCCAGGGCATCTTCAGGGTTAGTTATAAGCCCAGGCCCTATCTCTTCTGTTTTGGGCCCAGGCTCTTCAGGATTGGAAAAGGCCCAGGTCCTTGTCTCTTTTCCTTTGGGCCCAGGCCTCTTCAGGGTAAGATATAAGCCCAGGCCCACTTCTATTCTCTTTTGGGCCCAGGCCTCTTCAGGGTTAGGGATAGGCCCAGGTCCTTGTCTCTTCCCCTTTGGGCCTAGGCCTCGTCAGGGTAAAGCATAATCCCAGGGCCGTCTCTCTTCTCTTTGGGGCCCAGGCCTCTTCAGGGTTAGGGATAGGCCCAGGCCCACTTCTCTTCTCTTTTGGGCCCAGGCCTCTTCAGGGTTAGGGATAGACCCAGTCCCTTCTCTCTTCTTTTTTGGACCCAAGCCTCTTCAGGATTGGGTATAGAACCAGGCCCTTCTCTCTTCTCTTTTGGGCCCAGGCCTCTTCGGGGTTATGGATAAACCCAGGGCCACTTCTTTTCTCTTTTGGTCCCAGGGCTCATCAGGGTTAGGGATAGACCCAGGCCCTTCTCTCTTCTCTTTTGGACCCAGGCTTCTTCAGGGTTAGGGACAGGCCCATGGCCCATCTGCTCTTCAATTTTGGGGCAGGTCCTCTTCAGGGTTAGAGAAAGACCCAGGCCCACTTCTCTTCTCTTTTGGCCCCAGGCCGTTTAAAGCTTAGGGAGAGGCCCAGGCCCACTTCTCTTCTCTTTTGGACCCAGGCCTCTTCACGTTAGGGATAAGCCCAGGCCCTATCTCTTCTCTTTTGGGCCCAGGCCTCTTCAGGCTTAGGAATAGGCCCAGGCCCTTGTCTCTTCTCTTTTGGGCCCAGGCCTGTTCAGGATTGGCAAAGGCCCAGGTCCTTGTCTCTTCTCCTTTGGGCCCAGGCCTCTTCATGGTAAGAAATAGGCCCAGGCACACTTCTCTTCTCTTTTGGGCCCAGGCATCTTCAGGGTTAGGGATAGGCCCGGGCCCACTACTCTTATCTTTTGGGCCCAGGGTTCTTCAGGGTTAGGAATAGGCCCAGGTCCTTCTCTCTTCTCTTTTGGGCCCAGGCCTCTTGAGGGTTAGGGATAGGCCCGGGCCCACTTCTCTTCTCTTTTGGGCCTAGGCCTCTTCAGGGTAAAGGATAGGCCCAGGCCCTTCTCTCTTCTCTTTTGGGCCCACGCCTCTATAGGATTATGTATAGGCCCAGGCCCACTTCTCTTCTCTTTTGGGCCCTTGCCTCTTCAGGGTTCGGGACAGGCCCGGGCCCACTTCTCTTCTCTTTGGCGCCAGGGCATCTTCAGGGTTAGTTATAACCCCAGGCCCTATCTCTTCGCTTTTGGGCATAGGCCTATTCAGGGTTAGCAATAGGCCCAGGCCCTTGACTCTTCTGTTTTGGGCCCAGGCTCTTCAGGATTGGAAAAGGCCCAGGTCTTTTTCTCTTCTCCTTTGGGCCCAGGCCTCTTCAGGCTTAGGAATAGGCCCAGGCCCTTGTCTCTTCTCTTTTGGGCCCAGGCCTGTTCAGGATTGGCAAAGGCCCAGGTCCTTGTCTCTTCTCCTTTGGGCCCAGGCCTCTTCATGGTAAGAAATAGGCCCAGGCACACTTCTCTTCTCTTTTGGGCCCAGGCATCTTCAGGGTTAGGGATAGGCCCGGGCCCACTACTCTTATCTTTTGGGCCCAGGGTTCTTCAGGGTTAGGAATAGGCCCAGGTCCTTCTCTCTTCTCTTTTGGGCCCAGGCCTCTTGAGGGTTAGGGATAGGCCCGGGCCCACTTCTCTTCTCTTTTGGGCCTAGGCCTCTTCAGGGTAAAGGATAGGCCCAGGCCCTTCTCTCTTCTCTTTTGGGCCCACGCCTCTATAGGATTATGTATAGGCCCAGGCCCACTTCTCTTCTCTTTTGGGCCCTTGCCTCTTCAGGGTTCGGGACAGGCCCGGGCCCACTTCTCTTCTCTTTGGCGCCAGGGCATCTTCAGGGTTAGTTATAACCCCAGGCCCTATCTCTTCGCTTTTGGGCATAGGCCTATTCAGGGTTAGCAATAGGCCCAGGCCCTTGACTCTTCTGTTTTGGGCCCAGGCTCTTCAGGATTGGAAAAGGCCCAGGTCTTTTTCTCTTCTCCTTTGGGCCCAGGCCTCTTCAGGGTAAGATATAAGCCCAGGCCCACTTCTCTTCTCTTTTGGGACCAGGCCTCTTCAGGTTTAGGGATAGGCCTGAGCCCACTTCTCTTCTCTTTTGGGCCCAGGCCTCTTCAGGGTTAGGGATAGGCCCAGTCCCTTCTCTCTTCTCTTTTGGGCCCAGGCCTTTTCAGGGTTACTGATAGGCCCAGGTCGTTGTCTCTTCTCCTTTGGGCCCAGGCCTCTTCTTCAGGGCAAGAGATAGGCCCAGGCCCACTTCTCTTCTCTTTTGGGCCCAGGCCTCTTCAGGGTTAGGGATAGGCCCAGGTCCTTGTTTCTTCTCCTTTGGGCCCTGGCCTCTTCAGGGTAAGGGATAGACCCAGGCCTACTGCTCTTCTCTTTTTGGCCTGGGCTTCTTCTTGGTTAGGGATAGGCCCAGGCCCACTTCTCTTCTCTTTTTGGTCCAGGCCTCTTCAGGGTTAGCGATAGACCCAGGTCCTTGTTTCTTGGCTTTTGGGCCAAGGCCTCTTCAGGGTAAGGGATAGGCCAGGCCCTTCTCTCTTCTCTTTTTGGCCCAGGCTTCTTCAGGGTTAGGGATAGACCCAGGCACACTGCTCTTCTCTTTTGGACCCAGGCCTCTTCAGGGTTAGAGATAAGCCCAGGCCTTCTGCTCTTCACCTTTGTCCCCAGGTATCTTCAGGGTTAGGGATAGGCCCAGGCCCTTCTCTCTTCTCTTTTGACGCTTGGCCTCTTCATGGTTAGGGGTAGGCCCTGGCCCACTTCTCTTCACCTTTGTGCCCAGGCCTCTTCAGTGTTAGGGATAGGTCCAGGCCCACTGCTCATCACCTTTTTTCCCAGGCCTCTTCATGGTTAGGTATTGGCCCAGGCCCACTTCTCTTTTCTTTTGGGCCAGGCTTCTTCAGGGTTAGGGATAAGCCCAGGCCCAATTCTCTTCTCTTTTGGGCCCAGGCCTCTTCAGGGTAAGGGATAGGCCCAGGCACACTTCTCTTCTCTTTTGGGCCCAGGCCTCTTCAGGGTTAGCAATAGCACCAGGCCCTTGTTTCTTGGCTTCTGGGCCCAGGCCTCTTCAGGGTTAGGGATAGGCCCTTCTCTCTTCTCTTTTGGGCCCAGGCTTCTTCAGGGTTAGGGATAGACCCAGGGACACTTCTCTTCTCTTTTGGACCCAGGCCTGTTCAGGGTTAGGGATAGGCCCAGGCCCTTCTCTCTTCTCTTTTGGGCCCAAGGCTCTTCAGGGTTAGGGATAGCCCCAGACCCTTGTCTCTTCTCCTTTGGACCCAGGCCTCTTCAGGGTTAGAGATAGGCCCAGGCCCACTGCTGTTCACCATTGTGCCCAGGCCTCTTCAGGGTTAGGGATAGGCCCAGGCCCACTCCTCGTCACCTATGTGCCCAGGCCTCTTCAGGGTAAGAGATAGGCCCAGGGCCTACTCTCTTCTCCTTTGGACCCAGGACTCTTCAGGGTTAGGGATAAGCTCAGGCCCTATGTCTTCTCTTTTGTGCCCAGGCCTCTTCAGGGTTAGCAATAGGCCCAGCCCATTGTCTCTTCTCTTTTGGGCCCAGGCCTTTTCAGGGTTAGGGATAGGCCCAGGCCCACTTCACTTCTCTTTCGGGCCCAGGCCTCTTCAGGGTAAGGGATAGGCCCAGGCCCTACTCTCTTCTCCTTTGGACCCAGGACTCTTCAGGGTTACAGATATGCCCAGGCCCACTGTTCTTCACCTATGTGCCCTGGCCTCTTCAGGGTTAGGGATAGTTCCAGGCCTATCTCTCTTCTCTTTTGGGCCCAATCCTCTTCATGGTTAGGGATAGTCCCAGGCCCACTGCTCTTCACCTTTGTGCCCATGCCTCTTCAGGGTTAGGGATAGGCCCAGGCCCTCCTCTCTTTTCCTTTGGACCCAGGCCTCTTCAGGATTAGAGATATGCCCAGGCCCACTTTTCGTCACCTATGTGCCTGGCCCTCTTCAGGGTTAGGGATAGGTCCAGGCACTTCTGTCTTCTCTTTTGGGACCAGGCCTCTTCAGGGTTAGGGATAGGCCCGGGCCTACTTTTCTTCTCCTTTGTGCCCAGTTCTTTTCAGAGTTAGGGATAGGCCCAGGCCCTTCTCTCTTCTATTTTGGGCCCAGGCCTCTTCAGGTTAGGGATAGGCCCAGGCCCTTTTCTCTTCACCTTTGGACCCAGGCCTTTTCATGGTAAGAGATAGGCCCAGGCCCACTGTTGTTCACCTTTGTGGCCAGGCCTCTTCAGGGTTCGGGATAGGCCCAACCCACTTCTCTTCTCTTTTACGCCCAGGCCTCTTCATGGGTAGGGATAGACCCAGGCCCTTCTCTCTTCTCCTTTGGACCCAGGCCTCTTCAGGGTTAGAGATAAGCCCAGGCCTACTGCTCTTCACCTTTGTCCACAGGTGTCTTCAGGGTTAGGAATAGGCCCAGGCCCTTCTCTCTTCTCTTTTGGGCCTTGGCCTCTTCATGGTTAGGGGTAGGCCATGGCCCACTTCTCTTCACCTTTGTGCCCAGGCCTCTTCAGTGTTAGGGATAGGTCCAGGCCCACTACTCTTCACCTTTTTGCCCAGGCCTCTTCATGGTTAGGGATAGGCCCAGGCCCACTTCTCTTCTCTTTTGGGCCAGGCTTCTTCAGGATTTGGGATAGGCCCAGGCCCACTTCTCTTCTCTTTTGGGCCCAGGCCTCTTCAGGGTTAGGGGAAGGCCCAGGCCCATCTCTCTTCTCTTTAGGGCCCAGGCCTCTTCAGGGTTAGCAATAGCCCCAGGTCCTTGAGTCTTCTCCTTTGGGCCCAGGTCTCTTCAGGGTAAGGGATAGGCCCAGGCCCTTCTCTCTTCTCTTTTGGTTCCAGGGCTCTTCAGGGTTAGGGATAGCCCCAGACCCTTGTCTCTTCTCCTTTGGACCCAGGCCTCTTCAGGGTTAGAGATAGGCCCAGGCCCACTGCTGTTCACCATTGTGCCCGGGCCACATCAGGGTTAGTGATAGGCCCAGGCCCACTGCTCTTCTCTTTTGGGCCCAGGCCTCTTCAGGGTAAGGGATAGGCCCAGGCCCTACTCTCTTCTCCTTTGGACCCAGGCCTCTTCAGGATTAGAGATATGCCCAGGCCCACTCCTTGTCACCTATGTGCCCAGGCCTCTTCAGGGTTAGGGATAGGCCCAGGCCCTTCTCTCTTCTCCTTTCGGCCAGGCCTCTTCAGGATTAGGGATAGGCCCAGGCCCTTCTCTCTTCTCTTTTGGGCCCAGGCCTCTTCATGTTTAGGGATAGGCCCAGGTCCTTCTCTCTTCTCCTTTGTACCCAGGCCTCTTCAGGGTTAGAGATAGGCCCAGGCCCACTGTTTTTCACCTTTGTCCCCAGGCGTCTTCAGGGTTAGGGATAGGCCCAGTCCCTTCTCTCTTCTCTTTTGGGCCTTCGCCTTTTCATGGTTAGGGATAGGCCCTGGCCCACTTCTCTTCACCTTTGTTCCCAGGCCTCTTCAGGGTTAGGGATAGGTCCAGGCCCACTGCTCTTCACCTTTTTGCCCAGGCCTCTTCATGGTTACGGATAGACCCAGGCCCACTTCTCTTCGCTTTTGGGCCAGGCCTCTTCAGGGTTAGGGATAGGCCTATGCCCACTTCTCTTCTCTTTTGGGCCCAGGCCTCTTCAGGGTTAGCAATAGCCCCAGGCCCTTGTTTCTTGGCTTTTGTGCCCAGGCCACTTCAGGGTTATTCATAGGCCCAGGCCCTTCTTTCTTTTCTTTTGGGCCCAGGCTTCTTCAGGTTTAGGGATAGACCCAGAGCCACTTCTCTTCTCTTTTGGGTCCAGGCCTCTTCAGGGTTAGGGATAGGCCCAGGCCCACTACTCTTCACCTTTTTGCCCAGGCCTCTTCATGGTTAGGGATAGGCCCAGGCCCACTTCTCTTCTCTTTTGGGCCAGGCTTCTTCAGGGTTTGGGATAGGCCCAGGCCCATCTCTCTTCTCTTTAGGGCCCAGGCCTCTTCAGGGTTAGCAATAGCCCCAGGTCCTTGAGTCTTCTCCTTTGGGCCCAGGTCTCTTCAGGGTAAGGGATAGGCCCAGGCCCTTCTCTCTTCTCTTTTGGGCCCAGGCCTCTTCAGGGTAAGGGATAGGCCCAGGCCCTACTCTCTTCTCCTTTGGACCCAGGCCTCTTCAGGATTAGAGATATGCCCAGGCCCACTCCTCGTCACCTATGTGCCCAGGCCTCTTCAGGGTTAGGGATAGGCCCAGGCCCTTCTCTCTTCTCCTTTCGGCCAGGCCTCTTCAGGATTAGGGATAGGCCCAGGTCCTTCTCTCTTCTCCTTTGTACCAAGGCCTCTTCAGGTTTAGAGATAGGCCCATCCCGCTGTTTTTCACCTTTGTCCCCAGGCGTCTTCAGGGTTAGGGATAGGCCCAGTCCCTTCTCTCTTCTCTTTTGGGCCTTCGCCTTTTCATGGTTAGGGATAGGCCCTGGCCCACTTCTCTTCACCTTTGTTCCCAGGCCTCTTCAGGGTTAGGGATAGGTCCAGGCCCACTGCTCTTCACCTTTTTGCCCAGGCCTCTTCATGGTTACGGATAGACCCAGGCCCACTTCTCTTCGCTTTTGGGCCAGGCCTCTTCAGGGTTAGGGATAGGCCTATGCCCACTTCTCTTCTCTTTTGGGCCCAGGCCTCTTCAGGGTTAGCAATAGCCCCAGGCCCTTGTTTCTTGGCTTTTGTGCCCAGGCCACTTCAGGGTTATGTATAGGCCCAGGCCCTTCTTTCTTTTCCTTTGGGCCCAGGCTTCTTCAGGTTTAGGGATAGACCCAGAGCCACTTCTCTTCTCTTTTGGGTCCAGGCCTCTTCAGGGTTAGGGATAGGCCCAGGCCCACTACTCTTCACCTTTTTGCCCAGGCCTCTTCATGGTTAGGGATAGGCCCAGGCCCACTTCTCTTCTCTTTTGGGCCAGGCTTCTTCAGGGTTTGGGATAGGCCCAGGCCCATCTCTCTTCTCTTTAGGGCCCAGGCCTCTTCAGGGTTAGCAATAGCCCCAGGTCCTTGAGTCTTCTCCTTTGGGCCCAGGTCTCTTCAGGGTAAGGGATAGGCCCAGGCCCTTCTCTCTTCTCTTTTGGTTCCAGGGCTCTTCAGGGTTAGGGATAGCCCCAGACCCTTGTCTCTTCTCCTTTGGACCCTGGCCTCTTCAGGGTTAGAGATAGGCCCAGGCCCACTGCTGTTCACCATTGTGCCTGGGCCTATTCAGGGTTAGTGATAGGCCCAGGCCCACTTCTCTTCTCTTTTGGGCCCAGGCCTCTTCAGGGTAAGGGATAGGCCCAGGCCCTACTCTCTTCTCCTTTGGACCCAGGCCTCTTCAGGATTAGAGATATGCCCAGGCCCACTCCTCGTCACCTATGTGCCCAGGCCTCTTCAGGGTTAGGGATAGGCCCAGGCCCTTCTCTCTTTTCTTTTGGGCCCAGGCTTCTTCAGGGTTAAGGATAGACCCAGGGCCACTTCTGTTCTGTTTTGGGCACAGGCCTATTCAGCGTCAGAGATAGGCCCAGGCCCTTCTCTCTTCTCTTTTGTGCTCAGGCCTCTTTACGGTAAGGGATAGGTCCAGGCCCTACTCTCTTCTCCTTTGGACCCAGGCCTCATCAGGATTAGAGATATGCCCAGGCCCACTCCTCGTCACCTATGTGCCCGGGCCTCTTCAGGGTTAGGGATAGGCCCAGGCCCTTCTCTCTTCTCTTTTGGGCCCAGGCCTCTTCAGGCTTAGGGATAGGCCCAGGCCTGCTTCTCTTCTCCTTTTTGCGCAGGCGTTTTCAGGTTTAGGGATAGGCCCAGGCCCTCTTCTCTTCTCTTTTGGGCCCAGGCCTCTTCAGGGTAAGGGATAGGCCCAGGCCCTACTCTCTTCTCCTTTGTACCCAGGCCTCTTCAGGGTTTGAGATAGGCCCAGGCCCACTGCTCTTCACCTTTGTGCCCAGGACTCTTCTGGATTAGTGATAGGCCCAGGCCCACTTTTCTTCTCTTTTGGGCCCAGGCCTTTTCAGGGTTAGGGTTCAACCCAGGCCCTTTTCTCTTCTCCTTTGGACGCAGGCCTCTTCAGGGTTTGAGATAGGCCCAGGCCCACTGTTCTTCACCTTTTGCCCAGGCCTCTTCAGGGTTAGGGATAGGCCTAGGCCCTTCTCTCTTCTCTTTTGGGCCCAGGCCTCTTCAGGGTTAGCGATAGGCCCAGGTCGTTGTCTCTTCTCCTTTGGGCCCAGGCCTCTTCAGGGTAAGAGATAGGCCCAGGCCCACTCCTCTTCTCTTTTGGGCCCAGGCCTCTTCAGGGTTAGGGATAGGCCCAGGTCGTTGTCTCTTCTCCTTTGGGCCCAGGCCTCTTCAGGGTTTGAGATAGGCCCAGGCCCACTGTTCTTCACCTTTTGCCCAGGCCTCTTCAGGGTTAGGGATAGGCCTAGGCCCTTCTCTCTTCTCTTTTGGGCCCAGGCCTCTTCAGGGTTAGCGATAGGCCCAGGTCGTTGTCTCTTCTCCTTTGGGCCCAGGCCTCTTCAGGGTAAGAGATAGGCCCAGGCCCACTCCTCTTCACTTTTGGGCCCAGGCCTCTTCAGGGTTAGGGATAGGCCCAGGTCCTTGTCTCTTCTCCTTTGGGCCCTGGCCTCTTCAGGGTAAGGGATAGACCCAGGCCCACTGCTCTTCTCTTTTTGGCCCGGGCTTCTTCTTTGTTAGGGATAGGCCCAGGCCCACTTCTCTTCTCTTTTTGGTCCAGGCCTCTTCAGGGTTAGCGATAGACCCAGGTCCTTGTCTCTTCTCTTTTGGGCCCAGGCCTCTTCAGGGTTAGCAATAGCCCCAGATCCTTCTTTCTTGGCTTTTTGGCCCAGGCCTCTTCAGGGTTAGGGATAGGCCCAGGCCCTTCTCTCCTCTCCTTTGTACCCAGGCCTCTTCAGGGTTAGAGATATGCCCAGGCCCACTCCTCGTCACCTATGTGCCCAGGCCTCTTCAGGGTAGGGATAGGCCCAGGCCCTACTCTTTTCTCCTTTGGACCCAGGACTCTTCAGGGTTTGAGATAGGCCCAGGCCCTCTGCTCTTCACCTTTGTGCCCAGGACTCTTCTGGGTTAGCGATAGGCCCAGGCCCACTTTTCTTCTCTTTTGGGCCCAGTCCTTTTCAGGGTTAGGGATAGACCCAGCCCCTTTTCTCTTCTCCTTTGGACCCAGGCCTCTTCAGGGTTAGAGATAGGCCCAGGTTGTTGTCTCTTCTCCTTTGGGCCCAGGCCTCTTCAGGGTAAGAGATAGGCCCAGGCCCACTTCTCTTCTCTTTTGGGCCCAGGCCTCTTCAGGGTTAGGGATAGGCCCAGGTCCTTGTCTCTTCTCCTTTGGGCCCTGGCCTCTTCAGGGTAAGGGATAGACCCAGGCCCACTGCTCTTCTCTTTTTGGCCCGGGCTTCTTCTTTGTTAGGGATAGGCCCAGGCCCACTTCTCTTCTCTTTTTGGTCCAGGCCTCTTCAGGGTTAGCGATAGACCCAAGTCCTTGTTTCTTGGCCTTTGGGCCCAGGCTTCTTCAGGGTTAGGGATAGACCCAGGCACACTGCTCTTCTCTTTTGGACCCAGGCCTCTTCAGGGTTAGAGATAAGCCCAGGCCTTCTGCTCTTCACCTTTGTCCCCAGGTATCTTCAGGGTTAGGGATAGGCCCAGGCCCTTCTCTCTTCTCTTTTGACGCTTGGCCTCTTCATGGTTAGGGGTAGGCCCAGGCCCACTTCTCTTCTCTTTTGGGCCCAGGCCTCTTCACTGTAAGGGATAGGCCCAGGTCCTACTCTCTTCTTCTTTGGACCCAGGCCTCTTCAGGGTTAGAGATATGCCCAGGCCCACTCCTCGTCACCTATGTGCCCAGGCCTCTTCAGGGTAAGGGATAGGCCCAGGCCCTAATCTCTTCTCCTTTGCACCCAGGACTCTTCAGGGTTAGAGATATGCCCAGGCCCACTGTTCTTCACCTGTGTGCCCTGGCCTCTTCTGGGGTAGGGATAGGCCCAGGCCCTTCTCTCTTCTCTTTTGGGTCCAGGCCTCTACATGGTTAGGGATAGGCCCAGGCCCACTGCTCTTCACCTTTGTGCCCAGGCCTCATCAGGGTTAGGGATAGGCCCAGGCCCACTTCTCTTCTCTTTTGGGCCCAGGACTCTTCAGGGTTAGGGATAAGCTCAGGCCCTATGTCTTCTCTTTTGTGCCCAGGCCTCTTCAGGGTTAGCAATAGGCCCAGCCCATTGTCTCTTCTCTTTTGGGCCCAGGCCTTTTCAGGGTTAGGGATAGGCCCAGGCCCACTTCACTTCTCTTTCGGGCCCAGGCCTCTTCAGGGTAAGGGATAGGCCCAGGCCCTACTCTCTTCTCCTTTGGACCCAGGACTCTTCAGGGTTACAGATATGCCCAGGCCCACTGTTCTTCACCTATGTGCCCGGGCCTCTTCAGGGATAGGGATAGTTCCAGGCCTTTCTCTCTTCTCTTTTGGGCCCAATCCTCTTCATGTTTAGGGATAGTCCCAGGCCCACTGCTCTTCTCTTTTGGACCCTGGCCTCTTCAGGGTAAGGGATAGGCCCAGGCCCTCCTCTCTTTTCCTTTGGACCCAGGCCTCTTCAGGATTAGAGATATGCCCAGGCCCACTTCTCGTCACCTATGTGCCTGGCCCTCTTCAGGGTTAGGGATAGGCCCAGGCCCTTCTGTCTTCTCTTTTGGGCCCAGGCCTCTTCAGGGTTAGGGATAGGCCCGGGCCTACTTTTCTTCTCCTTTGTGCCCAGTAGTTTTCAGGGTTTGGGATAGGCCCAGGCCCTTCTCTCTTCTATTTTGGGCCCAGGCCTCTTCAGGTTAGGGATAGGCTCAGGCCCTTTTCTCTTCTCCTTTGGACCAAGGCCTCTTCAGGGTTTGAGATAGGCCCAGACCCACTGCTCTTCACCATTGTGCCCAGGCCTCTTCTTGGTTTGGGATAGACCCAGGCCCACTTTTCTTTTCTTTGGGGCCCAGGCCTATTCAGGGTTAGGGATAGACCCAGGCCTTTCTCTCTTCTCCTTTGGACCCAGGCCTCTTCAGGGTTTGAGATAGGCCCAGGCCCACTGCTCTTCACCTTTTGCACAGGCCTCTTCAGGGTTAGGGATAGGCCTAGGCCCTTCTCTCTTCTTTTTTGGGCCCAGGCCTCTTCAGGGTTAGCCCAGGTTGTTGTCTCTTCTCCTTTGGGCCCAGGTCTCTTCAGGGTAAGAGATAGGCCCAGGCCCACTTCTCTTCTCTTTTGGGCTCAGGGCTCTTCAGGGTTAGGGATAGGCCCAGGTCCTTGTCTCTTCTCCTTTGGGCCCTGGCCTCTTCAGGGTAAGGGATAGGCCCAGGCCCACTTCTCTTCTCTTTTGGGCCCGGGCCTCTTCAGGTTTAGGGATAAGCCCAGGCCCACTTCTCTTCTCTTTTTGGTCCAGGCTTCTTCAGGGTTAGCGATAGATCTAGGCCCTTCTCTCTTCTCTTTTGGGCCCAGGCCTCTTCAGGGTTAGCAATAGCCCCAAGCCCTTGTTTCTTGGCTTTTGTGCCCAGGCCACTTCAGGGTTATGTATAGGCCCAGGCACTTCTCTCTTCTTTTATGGGCCCAGGCTTCTTCAGGGTTAGGGATAGACCCAGAGCCACTTCTCTTCTCTTTTGGGTCCAGGCCTCTTCAGGGTTAGGGATAGGCCCAGGCCCACTTCTCTTTGCTTTTGGGCCCAGGCCCCTTCAGGGTTAGGGATAGGCCCAGGCCCTTCTCTCTTCTCTTTTGGGCCCATGCTTCTTCAGGGTTAAGGATAGACCCAGGGCCACTTCTGTTCTGTTTTGGGCACAGGCCTCTTCAGCGTTAGGGATAGGCCCAGGCCCTTCTCTCTTCTCTTTTGTGCCCAGGCCTCTTTACGGTAAGGGATAGGCCCAGGCCCTACTCTCTTCTCCTTTGGACCCAGGCCTCATCAGGATTAGAGATATGCCCAGGCCCACTCCTCGTCACCTATGTGCCCGGGCCTCTTCAGTGTTGGGGATAGGCCCAGGCCCTTCTCTCTTCTCTTTTGTCCCAGGCCTCTTCAGGTTTAGGGATAGGCCCAGGCCTACTTCTCTTCTCCTTTTTGCCCAAGCGTTTTCAGGGTTAGGGATAGGCCCAGGCCCACTTCTCTTCTCTTTTGGGCCTGGGCCTCTTCATGGTTAGGGATAGGCCCAGGCCCATCTCTCTTCTCTTTAGGGCAAAGGCCTCTTCAGGGATAGCAATAGGCCCAGGTCCTTGAGTCTTCTCCTTTGGGCCCAGGCATCTTCAGGGTTAGGGATAGGCCCAGGCCCTTCTCTCTTCTCTTTTGGGCAGAGGCTTCTTCAGGGTTAGGGATAGACCCAGGCCCACTGCTCTTCTCTTTTGGGCCCGGGCCTCTTCAGGGTTAGGGATAGCCCCAGACCCTTGTCTCTTCTCCTTTGGACCTAGGCCTCTTCAGGGTTAGAGATAGGCCTAGGCCCACTGCTGTTCACCATTGTGCCTAGGCCTCTTCAGGGTTAGGGATAGGCCCAGGCCCACTTCTCTTCTCTTTTGGGCCCAGGCCTCTTCAGGGTAAGGGATAGGCCCAGGGACTATTCTCTTCTAAATTTGGAACCAGGCCTCTTCAGGGTTAGGGATAGGCCCAGGCCCGGTAAGGGATAGGCCAAGGCCCACTTCTCTTCACCTTTGGGCCCTGGCCTCTTCAGGGTTAGGGTTAGGCCCAGGCCCTTCTCTGTTCTCTTTTGTGCCCAGGCCTCTTTACGGTAAGGGATAGGCCCAGGCCCTACTCTCTTCTCCTTTGGACCCAGGCCTCATCAGGATTAGAGATATGCCCAGGCCCACTCCTCGTCACCTATGTGCCCGGGCCTCTTAAGGGTTAGGGATAGGCCCAGGCCCACTTATCTTCACCTTTTTGCCCAGGCCCCTTCTGGGTTAGGGGTAGGCCCAGGCCCACTTCTCTTCTCTTATGGACCTAGGCCTCTTCAGGGTTAGGGATAGGCCCAGGCCCCCTTCTCTCTTCTTTTTTGTACCCAGACCCCTTCAGGATAAGGGATAGGCCAAGGCCCACTTCTCTTCACCTTTGGGCCATGGCCTCTTCAGGGTTAGGGTTAGGCCCAGGCCCTTCTCTCTTCTCCTTTTTACCCAGGCCTCTTCAGGGTTAGAGATAGGCCCAGGCCCACTTATCTTCACCTTTTTGCCCAGGCCCCTTCTGGGTTAGGGGTAGGCCCAGGCCCACTTCTCTTCTCTTATGGATCTAGGCCTCTTCATGGTTAGGGATAGGCCCAGGCCCACTTCTCTTTTCTTTTTTGTCCAGGTCTCTTCAGGGTTAGCGATAGACCCAGGCCTTTATCTCTTCTCTTTTGGGCCCAGTCCTCTTCAGGGTTAGCAATAGCCCCAGACCCTTGTTTCTTGGCTTTTGGGACCAGGCCACTTCAGGGTTAGGGATAGGCCTAGGCCCTTCTCTCTATTCTTTTGGGCCTAGGCTTCTTCAGGGTTAAGGATAGACCCAGGGCCACTTCTGTTCTGTTTTGGGCACAGGCCTCTTCAGCATTAGAGATAGGCCCAGGCCCTTCTCTCTTCTCTTTTGTGCCCAGGCCTCTTTACGGTAAGGGATAGGTCCACCCCTACTCTCTTCTCCTTTGGACCCAGGCCTCATCAGGATTAGAGATATGCCCAGGCCCACTCCTCGTCACCTACGTGCCCAGGCCTCTTCAGGTTTAGGGATAGGCCCAGGCCCTTCTCTCTTCTCTTTTGGGCCCAGGCCTCTTCAGGGTTAGGGATAGGCCCAGGTCCTTGTCTCTTCTCCTTTGGGCCCTGGCCTCTTCAGGGTAAGGGATAGACCCAGGCCCACTGCTCTTCTCTTTTGGGCCCAGGCCTCTTCAGGGTTAGCGATAGACCCAGGTCCTTGTCTCTTCTCTTTTGGGCCCAGGCCTCTTCAGGGTTAGCAATAGCCCCAGGTCCTTGTTTCTTGGCTTTTTGGCCCAGGCCTCTTCAGGGTTAGGGATAGGCCCAGGCCCTTCTCTCTTATCCTATATGCCCAGGCCCACTCCTTGTCACCTATGTGCCCAGGCCTCTTCAGGGTAGGGATAGGCCAAGGCCCTACTCTCTTATCCTTTGGACCCAGGACTCTTCAGGGTTTGAGATAGGCCCAGGCCCTCTGCTCTTCACCTTTGTGCCCAGGACTCTTCTGGGTTAGCGATAGGCCCAGGCCCACTGCTCTTCACCTTTTGCCCAGGCCTCTTCAGGGTTAGGGATAGGCCTAGGCCCTTCTCTCTTCTGTTTTGGGCCCAGGACTCTTCAGGGTTAGAGATAGGCCCAGGTCGTTGTCTCTTCTCCTTTGGGCCCAGGCCTCTTCAGGGTAAGAGATAGGCCCAGGCCCACTTCTCTTCTCTTTTGGGCCCAGGCCTCTTCAGGGTTAGGGATAGGCCCAGGTCCTTGTCTCTTCTCCTTTGGGCCCTGGCCTCTTCAGGGTAAGGGATAGACCCAGGCCCACTGCTCTTCTCTTTTTGGCCCGGGCTTCTTCTTGGTTAGGGATAGGCCCAGGCCCACTTCTCTTTTCTTTTTGGTCCAGGCCTCTTCAGGGTTAGCGATAGACCCAGGTCCTTGTTTCTTGGCCTTTGGGCCCAGGCTTCTTCAGGGTTAGGGATAGGCCCAGGCCCTTCTCTCTTCTCTTTTGACGCTTGGCCTCTTCATGGTTAGGGGTAGGCCCTGGCCCACTTCTCTTCACCTTTGTGCCCAGGCCTCGTCAGTGTTAGGGATAGGTCCAGGCCCACTGCTCATCACCTTTTTGCCCAGGCTTCTTCATGGTTAGGTATTGGCCCAGGCCCACTTCTCTTTTCTTTTGGGCCAGGCTTCTTCAGGGTTAGAGATAGGCCCAGGCCCACTTCTCTTCTCTTTTGGGCCCAGGCCTCTTTAGGGTAAGGGATAGGCCCAGGCCCACTTCTCTTCTCTTTTGGGCCCAGGCCTCTTCAGGGTTAGCAATAGCCCCAGGCCCTTGTTTCTTGGCTTCTGGGCCCAGGCCTCTTCAGGGTTAGGGATAGGCCCAGGCCCTTCTCTCTTCTCTTTTGGGCCCAGGCTTCTTCAGGGTTAGGGATAGACCCAGGGACACTTCTCTTCTCTTTTGGACCCAGGCCTGTTCAGGGTTAGGGATAGGCCCAGGCCCTTCTCTCCTCTCTTTTGGGCCCAAGGCTCTTCAGGGTTAGGGATAGCCCCAGACCCTTGTCTCTTCTCCTTTGGACCCAGGCCTCTTCAGGGTTAGAGATAGGCCCAGGCCCACTGCTGTTCACCATTGTGCCCAGGCCTCTTCAGGGTTAGGGATAGGCCCAGGCCCACTTCTCTTCTCTTTTGGGCCCAGGCCTCTTCACGGTAAGGGATAGGCCCAGGCCCTACTCTCTTCTTCTTTGGACCCAGGCCTCTTCAGGGTTAGAGATATGCCCAGGCCCACTCCTCGTCACCTATGTGCCCAAGCCTCTTCAGGGTAAGGGATAGGCCCAGGCCCTAATCTCTTCTCCTTTGGAACCAGGACTCTTAAGGGTTAGAGATATGCCCAGGCCCACTGTTCTTCACCTGTGTGCCCTGGCCTCTTCTGGGTTAGGGATAGGCCCAGGCCCTTCTCTCTTCTCTTTTGGGTCCAGGCCTCTACATGGTTAGGGATAGGCCCAGGCCCACTTCTCTTCTCTTTTGGGCCCAGGACTCTTCAGGGTTAGGGATAAGCTCAGGCCCTATGTCTTCTCTTTTGTGCCCAGGCCTCTTCAGGGTTAGCAATAGGCCCAGCCCATTGTCTCTTCTCTTTTGGGCCCAGGCCTTTTCAGGGTTAGGGATAGGCCCAGGCCCACTTCACTTCTCTTTCGGGCCCAGGCCTCTTCAGGGTAAGGGATAGGCCCAGGCCCTACTCTCTTCTCCTTTGGACCCAGGACTCTTCAGGGTTACATATATGCCCAGGCCCACTGTTCTTCACCTATGTGCCCGGGCCTCTTCAGGGTTAGGGATAGTTCAGGCCTTTCTCTCTTCTCTTTTGGGCCCAACCCTCTTCATGGTTAGGGATAGTCCCAGGCCCACTGCTCTTCACCTTTGTGCCCATCCCTCTTCAGGGTTAGGGATAGGCCCAGGCCCACTTCTCTTCTCTTTTGGACCCTGGCCTCTTCAGGGTAAGGGATAGGCCCAGGCCCTCCTCTCTTTTCCTTTGGACCCAGGCCTCTTCAGGATTAGAGATATGCCCAGGCCCACTTCTCGTCACCTATGTGCCTGGCCCTCTTCAGGGTTAGGGATAGGCCCAGGCCCTTCTGTCTTCTCTTTTGGGCCCAGGCCTCTTCAGGGTTAGGGATAGGCCCGGGCCTACTTTTCTTCTCCTTTGTGCCCAGTTCTTTTCAGGGTTAGGGATAGGCCCAAGCCCTTCTCTCTTATCCTATATGCCCAGGCCCACTCCTTGTCACCTATGTGCCCAGGCCTCTTCAGGGTAGGGATAGGCCAAGGCCCTACTCTCTTCTCCTTTGGACCCAGGACTCTTCAGGGTTTGAGATAGGCCCAGGCCCTCTGCTCTTCACCTTTGTGCCCAGGACTCTTCTGGGTTAGCGATAGGCCCAGGCCCACTTTTCTTCTCTTTTGGGCCCAGGCCTTTTCAGGGTTAGGGATCGACCCAGGCCCTTTTCTCTTCTCCTTTGGACCCAGGCCTCTTCAGGGTTTGAGATAGGCCCAGGCCCACTGCTCTTCACCTTTTGCCCAGGCCTCTTCAGGGTTAGGGATAGGCCTAGGCCCTTCTCTCTTCTGTTTTGGGCCCAGGACTCTTCAGGGTTAGAGATAGGCCCAGGTCGTTGTCTCTTTTCCTTTGGGCCCAGGCCTCTTCAGGGTAAGAGATAGGCCCAGGCCCACTTCTCTTCTCTTTTGGGCCCAGGCCTCTTCAGGGTTAGGGATAGGCCCAGGTCCTTGTCTCTTCTCCTTTGGGCCCTGGCCTCTTCAGGGTAAGGGATAGACCCAGGCCCACTGCTCTTCTCTTTTTGGCCCGGGCTTCTTCTTGGTTAGGGATAGGCCCAGGCCCACTTCTCTTTTCTTTTTGGTCCAGGCCTCTTCAGGGTTAGCGATAGACCCAGGTCCTTGTTTCTTGGCCTTTGGGCCCAGGCTTCTTCAGGGTTAGGGATAGACCCAGGCACACTGCTCTTCTCTTTTGGACCCAGGCCTCTTCAGGGTTAGAGATAAGCCCAGGCCTTCTGCTCTTCACCTTTGTCCCCAGGTATCTTCAGGGTTAGGGATAGGCCCAGGCCCTTCTCTCTTCTCTTTTGATGCTTGGCCTCTTCATGGTTAGGGGTAGGCCCTGGCCCACTTCTCTTCACCTTTGTGCCCAGGCCTCGTCAGTGTTAGGGATAGGTCCAGGCCCACTGCTCATCACCTTTTTGCCCAGGCTTCTTCATGGTTAGGTATTGGCCCAGGCCCACTTCTCTTTTCTTTTGGGCCAGGCTTCTTCAGGGTTAGAGATAGGCCCAGGCCCACTTCTCTTCTCTTTTGGGCCCAGGCCTCTTTAGGGTAAGGGATAGGCCCAGGCCCACTTCTCTTCTCTTTTGGGCCCAGGCCTCTTCAGGGTTAGCAATAGCCCCAGGCCCTTGTTTCTTGGCTTCTGGGCCCAGGCCTCTTCAGGGTTAGGGATTGGCCCAGGCCCTTCTCTCTTCTCTTTTGGGCCCAGGCTTCTTCAGGGTTAGGGATAGACCCAGGGACACTTCTCTTCTCTTTTGGACCCAGGCCTGTTCAGGGTTAGGGATAGGCCCAGGCCCTTCTCTCCTCTCTTTTGGGCCCAAGGCTCTTCAGGGTTAGGGATAGCCCCAGACCCTTGTCTCTTCTTCTTTGGACCCAGGCCTCTTCAGGGTTAGAGATATGCCCAGGCCCACTCCTCATCACCTATGTGCCCAAGCCTCTTCAGGGTAAGGGATAGGCCCAGGCCCTAATCTCTTCTCCTTTGGAACCAGGACTCTTAAGGGTTAGAGATATGCCCAGGCCCACTGTTCTTCACCTGTGTGCCCTGGCCTCTTCTGGGTTAGGGATAGGCCCAGGCCCTTCTCTCTTCTCTTTTGGGTCCAGGCCTCTACATGGTTAGGGATAGGCCCAGGCCCACTTCTCTTCTCTTTTGGGCCCAGGACTCTTCAGGGTTAGGGATAAGCTCAGGCCCTATGTCTTCTCTTTTGTGCCCAGGCATCTTCAGGGTTAGCAATAGGCCCAGGCCCACTTCTCTTCTCTTTTGGGCCCAGGCCTCTTCACGGTAAGGGATAGGCCCAGGCCCTACTCTCTTCTTCTTTGGACCCAGGCCTCTTCAGGGTTAGAGATATGCCCAGGGCCACTCCTCATCACCTATGTGCCCAAGCCTCTTCAGGGTAAGGGATAGGTCCAGGCCCTAATCTCTTCTCCTTTGGAACCAGGACTCTTAAGGGTTAGAGATATGCCCAGGCCCACTGTTCTTCACCTGTGTGCCCTGGCCTCTTCTGGGTTAGGGATAGGCCCAGGCCCTTCTCTCTTCTCTTTTGGGTCCAGGCCTCTACATGGTTAGGGATAGGCCCAGGCCCACTTCTCTTCTCTTTTGGGCCCAGGACTCTTCAGGGTTAGGGATAAGCTCAGGCCCTATGTCTTCTCTTTTGTGCCCAGGCATCTTCAGGGTTAGCAATAGGCCCAGCCCATTGTCTCTTCTCTTTTGGGCCCAGGCCTTTTCAGGGTTAGGGATAGGCCCAGGCCCACTTCACTTCTCTTTCGGGCCCAGGCCTCTTCAGGGTAAGGGATAGGCCCAGGCCCTACTCTCTTCTCCTTTGGACCCAGGACTCTTCAGGGTTACATATATGCCCAGGCCCACTGTTCTTCACCTATGTGCCCGGGCCTCTTCAGGGTTAGGGATAGTTCAGGCCTTTCTCTCTTCTCTTTTGGGCCCAACCCTCTTCATGGTTAGGGATAGTCCCAGGCCCACTGCTCTTCACCTTTGTGCCCATCCCTCTTCAGGGTTAGGGATAGGCCCAGGCCCACTTCTCTTCTCTTTTGGACCCTGGCCTCTTCAGGGTAAGGGATAGGCCCAGGCCCTCCTCTCTTTTCCTTTGGACCCAGGCCTCTTCAGGATTAGAGATATGCCCAGGCCCACTTCTCGTCACCTATGTGCCTGGCCCTCTTCAGGGTTAGGGATAGGCCCAGGCCCTTCTGTCTTCTCTTTTGGGCCCAGGCCTCTTCAGGGTTAGGGATAGGCCCGGGCCTACTTTTCTTCTCCTTTGTGCCCAGTTCTTTTCAGGGTTAGGGATAGGCCCAAGCCCTTCTCTCTTATCCTATATGCCCAGGCCCACTCCTTGTCACCTATGTGCCCAGGCCTCTTCAGGGTAGGGATAGGCCAAGGCCCTACTCTCTTCTCCTTTGGACCCAGGACTCTTCAGGGTTTGAGATAGGCCCAGGCCCTCTGCTCTTCACCTTTGTGCCCAGGACTCTTCTGGGTTAGCGATAGGCCCAGGCCCACTTTTCTTCTCTTTTGGGCCCAGGCCTTTTCAGGGTTAGGGATCGACCCAGGCCCTTTTCTCTTCTCCTTTGGACCCAGGCCTCTTCAGGGTTTGAGATAGGCCCAGGCCCACTGCTCTTCACCTTTTGCCCAGGCCTCTTCAGGGTTAGGGATAGGCCTAGGCCCTTCTCTCTTCTGTTTTGGGCCCAGGACTCTTCAGGGTTAGAGATAGGCCCAGGTCGTTGTCTCTTTTCCTTTGGGCCCAGGCCTCTTCAGGGTAAGAGATAGGCCCAGGCCCACTTCTCTTCTCTTTTGGGCCCAGGCCTCTTCAGGGTTAGGGATAGGCCCAGGTCCTTGTCTCTTCTCCTTTGGGCCCTGGCCTCTTCAGGGTAAGGGATAGACCCAGGCCCACTGCTCTTCTCTTTTTGGCCCGGGCTTCTTCTTGGTTAGGGATAGGCCCAGGCCCACTTCTCTTTTCTTTTTGGTCCAGGCCTCTTCAGGGTTAGCGATAGACCCAGGTCCTTGTTTCTTGGCCTTTGGGCCCAGGCTTCTTCAGGGTTAGGGATAGACCCAGGCACACTGCTCTTCTCTTTTGGACCCAGGCCTCTTCAGGGTTAGAGATAAGCCCAGGCCTTCTGCTCTTCACCTTTGTCCCCAGGTATCTTCAGGGTTAGGGATAGGCCCAGGCCCTTCTCTCTTCTCTTTTGATGCTTGGCCTCTTCATGGTTAGGGGTAGGCCCTGGCCCACTTCTCTTCACCTTTGTGCCCAGGCCTCGTCAGTGTTAGGGATAGGTCCAGGCCCACTGCTCATCACCTTTTTGCCCAGGCTTCTTCATGGTTAGGTATTGGCCCAGGCCCACTTCTCTTTTCTTTTGGGCCAGGCTTCTTCAGGGTTAGAGATAGGCCCAGGCCCACTTCTCTTCTCTTTTGGGCCCAGGCCTCTTTAGGGTAAGGGATAGGCCCAGGCCCACTTCTCTTCTCTTTTGGGCCCAGGCCTCTTCAGGGTTAGCAATAGCCCCAGGCCCTTGTTTCTTGGCTTCTGGGCCCAGGCCTCTTCAGGGTTAGGGATTGGCCCAGGCCCTTCTCTCTTCTCTTTTGGGCCCAGGCTTCTTCAGGGTTAGGGATAGACCCAGGGACACTTCTCTTCTCTTTTGGACCCAGGCCTGTTCAGGGTTAGGGATAGGCCCAGGCCCTTCTCTCCTCTCTTTTGGGCCCAAGGCTCTTCAGGGTTAGGGATAGCCCCAGACCCTTGTCTCTTCTTCTTTGGACCCAGGCCTCTTCAGGGTTAGAGATATGCCCAGGCCCACTCCTCATCACCTATGTGCCCAAGCCTCTTCAGGGTAAGGGATAGGCCCAGGCCCTAATCTCTTCTCCTTTGGAACCAGGACTCTTAAGGGTTAGAGATATGCCCAGGCCCACTGTTCTTCACCTGTGTGCCCTGGCCTCTTCTGGGTTAGGGATAGGCCCAGGCCCTTCTCTCTTCTCTTTTGGGTCCAGGCCTCTACATGGTTAGGGATAGGCCCAGGCCCACTTCTCTTCTCTTTTGGGCCCAGGACTCTTCAGGGTTAGGGATAAGCTCAGGCCCTATGTCTTCTCTTTTGTGCCCAGGCATCTTCAGGGTTAGCAATAGGCCCAGGCCCACTTCTCTTCTCTTTTGGGCCCAGGCCTCTTCACGGTAAGGGATAGGCCCAGGCCCTACTCTCTTCTTCTTTGGACCCAGGCCTCTTCAGGGTTAGAGATATGCCCAGGGCCACTCCTCATCACCTATGTGCCCAAGCCTCTTCAGGGTAAGGGATAGGTCCAGGCCCTAATCTCTTCTCCTTTGGAACCAGGACTCTTAAGGGTTAGAGATATGCCCAGGCCCACTGTTCTTCACCTGTGTGCCCTGGCCTCTTCTGGGTTAGGGATAGGCCCAGGCCCTTCTCTCTTCTCTTTTGGGTCCAGGCCTCTACATGGTTAGGGATAGGCCCAGGCCCACTTCTCTTCTCTTTTGGGCCCAGGACTCTTCAGGGTTAGGGATAAGCTCAGGCCCTATGTCTTCTCTTTTGTGCCCAGGCATCTTCAGGGTTAGCAATAGGCCCAGCCCATTGTCTCTTCTCTTTTGGGCCCAGGCCTTTTCAGGGTTAGGGATAGGCCCAGGCCCACTTCACTTCTCTTTCGGGCCCAGGCCTCTTCAGGGTAAGGGATAGGCCCAGGCCCTACTCTCTTCTCCTTTGGACCCAGGACTCTTCAGGGTTACATATATGCCCAGGCCCACTGTTCTTCACCTATGTGCCCGGGCCTCTTCAGGGTTAGGGATAGTTCAGGCCTTTCTCTCTTCTCTTTTGGGCCCAACCCTCTTCATGGTTAGGGATAGTCCCAGGCCCACTGCTCTTCACCTTTGTGCCCATCCCTCTTCAGGGTTAGGGATAGGCCCAGGCCCACTTCTCTTCTCTTTTGGACCCTGGCCTCTTCAGGGTAAGGGATAGGCCCAGGCCCTCCTCTCTTTTCCTTTGGACCCAGGCCTCTTCAGGATTAGAGATATGCCCAGGCCCACTTCTTGTCACCTATGTGCCTGGCCCTCTTCAGGGTTAGGGATAGGCCCAGGCCCTTCTGTCTTCTCTTTTGGGCCCAGGCCACTTCGGGGTTAGGGATAGGCCCGGGCCTACTTTTCTTCTCCTTTGTGCCCAGTTCTTTTCAGGGTTAGGGATAGGCCCAGGCCCTTCTCTCTTCTATTTTGGGCTCAGGCCTCTTCAGGTTAGGGATAGGCCCAGGCCCTTTTCTCTTCTCCTTTGGACCCAGGCCTCTTCAGGGTTTGAGATAGGCCCAGGCCCACTGCTCTTCACCTTTGTGCCCAGGCCTCTGCTTGGTTTGGGATAGACCCAGGCCCACTTTTCTTCTCTTTGGGGCCCAGGCCTATTCAGGGTTAGGGATAGACCCAGGCCCTTCTCTCTTCTCCTTTGGACCCAGGCCTCTTCAGGGTTTGAGATAGGCCCAGGCCCACTGCTCTTCACCTTTTGCACAGGCCTCTTCAGGGTTAGGGATAGGCCTAGGCCCTTCTCTCTTCTCTTTTGGGCCCAGGCCTCTTCAGGGTTAACCCAGGTCGTTGTCTCTTCTCCTTTGGGCCCAGGTCTCTTCAGGGTAAGAGATAGGCCCAGGCCCACTTCTCTTCTCTCTTGGACTCAGGGCTCTTCAGGGTTAGGGATAGGCCCAGGTCCTTGTCTCTTCTCCTTTTGGCCCTGGCCTCTTCAGGGTAAGGTATAGGCCCAGGCCCACTTCTCTTCTCTTTTTGGTCCAGGCTTCTTCAGGGTTAGCGATAGATCCAGGCCCTTCTCTCTTCTCTTTTGGGCCCAGGCCTCTTCAGGGTTAGCAATAGCCCCAGGCCCTTGTTTTTTGGCTTTTGTGCCCAGGCCACTTCAGGGTTATGTATAGGCCCAGGCCCTTCTCTCTTCTTTTTTGGGCCCAGGCTTCTTCAGGGTTAGGGAGAGACCCAGAGCCACTTCTCTTCTCTTTTGGGTCCAGGCCTCTTCAGGGTTAGGGATAGGCCCAGGCCCACTTCTCTTTGCTTTTGGGCCCAGGCCTCTTCAGGGTTTTGGATAGGCCCAGGCCCTTCTCTCTTCTCTTTTGGGCCCATGCTTCTTCATGGTTAAGGATAGACCCAGGGCCACTTCTGTTCTGTTTTGGGCACAGGCCTCTTCACCGTTAGGGATAGGCCCAGGCCCTTCTCTCTTCTCTTTTGTGCCCAGGCCTCTTTACGGTAAGGGATAGGCCCAGGCCCTACTCTCTTCTCCTTTGGACCCAGGCCTCATCAGGATTAAAGATATGCCCAGGCCCACTCCTCGTCACCTATGTGCCCGGGCCTCTTCAGGGTTAGGGATAGGCCCAGGCCCTTCTCTCTTCTCTTTTGGGCCCAGGCCTCTTCAGGTTTAGGGATAGGCCCAGGCCCTTCTCTCTTCTCTTTTGGGCCCAGGCTTCTTCAGGGTTAGGGATAGGCCCAGGCCCTTCTCTCTTCTCTTTTGGGCCCAGTCCTCTTCAGGCTTAGGAATAGGCCCAGGCCTACTTCTCTTCTCCTTTTTGCCCAGGCGTTTTCAGGGTTAGGGATAGGCCCAGGCCCACTTCTCTTCTCTTTTGGGCCTGGGCCTCTTCATGGTTAGGGATAGGCCCAGGCCCACTTCTCTTCTCTTTTTGGTCCAAGGCCTCTTCAGGGTTAGCGATAGACCCAGGTCCTTGTCTCTTCTCTTTTGGGCCCAGGCCTCTTCATGGTTAGCAATAGCCCCAGGTCCTTGTTTCTTGGCTTTTGGGCCCAGGCCTCTTCAGGGTTAGGGATAGGCCCAGGCCCTTTTCTCTTCTCCTTTGGACCCAGGCCTCTTCAGGGTTTGAGATAGGCCCAGGCCCACTGCTCTTCACCTTTTGCACAGGCCTCTTCAGGGTTAGGTATAGGCCTAGGCCCTTCTCTCTTCTCTTTTGTGCCCATGCCTCTTCAGGGTTAGCCCAGTTCGTTGTCTCTTCTCCTTTGGGCCCAGGTCTCTTCAGGGTAAGAGATAGGCCCAGGCCCACTTCTCTTCTCTCTTGGGCTCAGGGCTCTTCAGGGTTAGGGATAGGCCCAGGTCCTTGTCTCTTCTCCTTTGGGCCCTGGCCTCTTCAGGGTAAGGGATAGGCCCAGGCCCACTTCTCTTCTCTTTTGGGCCCGGGCCTCTTCAGGTTTAGGGATAGGCCCAGGCCCACTTCTCTTCTCTTTTTGGTCCAGGCTTCTTCAGGGTTAGCGATAGATCCAGGCCCTTCTCTCTTTTCTTTTGGGCCCAGGCCTCTTCAGGGTTAGCAATAGCCCCAGGCCCTTGTTTCTTGGCTTTTGTGCCCAGGCCACTTCAGGGTTATGTATAGGCCCAGGCCCTTCTCTCTTCTTTTTTGGGCCCAGGCTTCTTCAGTATTAGGGATAGACCCAGAGCCACTTCTCTTCTCTTTTGGGTCCAGGCCTCTTCAGGGTTAGGGATAGGCCCAGGCCCACTTCTCTTTGCTTTTGGGCCCAGGCCTCTTCAGGGTTAGGCATAGGCCCAGGCCCTTCTCTCTTCTCTTTTGGGCCCATGCTTCTTCATGGTTAAGGATAGACCCCGGGCCACTTCTGTTCTGTTTTGGGCACAGGCCTCTTCAGCGTTAGGGATAGGCCCAGGCCCTTCTCTCTTCTCTTTTGTGCCCAGGCCTCTTTACGGTAAGGGATAGGCCCAGGCCCTACTCTCTTCTCCTTTGGACCCAGGCCTCATCAGGATTAGAGATATGCCCAGGCCCACTCCTCGTCACCTATGTGCCCGTGCCTCTTCAGGGTTAGGGATAGGCCCAGGCCCTTCTCTCTTCTCTTTTGGGCCCAGGCCTCTTCAGGTTTAGGGATAGGCCCAGGCCTACTTCTCTTCTCCTTTTTGCCCAGGCGTTTTCAGGGTTAGGGATAGGCCCAGGCCCACTTCTCTTCTCTTTTGGGCCTGGGCCTCTTCATGGTTAGGGATAGGCCCAGGCCCATCTCTCTTCTCTTTAGGACCCAGGCCTCTTCAGGGTTAGCAATAGGCCCAGGTCCTTCAGTCTTCTCCTTTGGGCCCAGGCCTCTTCAGGGTTAGGGATAGGCCCAGGCCCTTCTCTCTTCTCTTTTGGGCCCAGGCTTCTTCAGGGTTAGGGATAGACCTAGGCCCACTGCTCTTCTCTTTTGGGCCCGGGCCTCTTCAGGGTTAGGGATAGCCCCAGACCCTTGTCTCTTCTCCTTTGGACCTAGGCCTCTTCAGGGTTAGAGATAGGCCCAGGCCCACTGCTGTTCACCATTGTGCCTAGGCCTCTTCACGGTTAGGGATTGGCCCAGGCCCACTTCTCTTCTCTTTTGGGCCCAGGCCTCTTCAGGGTAAGAAATAGGCCCAGGGCCTATTCTCTTCTACTTTGGAACCAGGCCTCTTCAGGGTTAGGGATAGGCCCAGGCCCCCTTCTCTCTTCTTTTTTGTACCCAGACCTCTTCAGGGTTAGGGATAGGCCAAGGCCCACTTCTCTTCACCTTTGGGCCCTGGCCTCTTCAGGGTTAGGGTTAGGCCCAGGCCCTTCTCTCTTCTCTTTTGTGCCCAGGCCTCTTTACGGTAAGGGATAGGCCCAGGCCCTACTCTCTTCTCCTTTGGACCCAGGCCTCATCAGGATTAGAGATATGCCCAGGCCCACTCCTCGTCACCTATGTGCCCGGGCCTCTTCAGGCTTAGGGATAGGCCCAGGCCTACTTCTCTTCTCCTTTTTGCCCAGGCGTTTTCAGGGTTAGGGATAGGCCCAGGTCCACTTCTCTTCTCTTTTGGGCCTGGGCCTCTTCATGGTTAGGGATAGGCCCAGGCCCACTTCTCTTCTCTTTTTGGTCCAAGGCCTCTGCAGGGTTAGCGATAGACCCAGGTCCTTGTCTCCTCTCTTTTGGGCCCAGGCCTCTTCAGGGTTAGCAATAGCCCCAGGTCCTTGTTTCTTGGCTTTTGGGCCCAGGCTTCTTCAGGGTTAGGGATAGGCCCAGGCCCTTCTCTCTTCTCTTTTAGGCCCAGGCTTCTTCAGGGTTAGGGATAGACCCAGGCCCACTGCTCTTCTCTTTTGGGCCCAGGCTTCTTCAGTGTTAGGGATAGACCCAGGCACACTGCTCTTCTCTTTTGGACCCAGGCCTCTTCAGGGTTAGAGATAGGCCCAGGCCCACTGTTGTTCACCTTTGTGGCCAGGCCTCTTCAGGGTTAGGGATAGGCCATGGCCCACTTCTCTTCTCTTTTATGCCCAGGCCTCTTCATGTGTAGGGATAGACCCAGGCCCTTCTCTCTTCTCCTTTGGACCCAGGCCTCTTCAGGGTTAGAGATAAGCCCAGGCCTACTGCTCTTCACCTTTGTTTCCAGGTGTCTTCAGGGTTAGGGATAGGCCCAGGCCCTTCTCTCTTCTGTTTTGGGCCTTGGCCTCTTCATGGTTAGGGGTAGGCCCTGGCCCACTTCTCTTCACCTTTGTGCTCAGGCCTTCTCAGTGTTAGGGATAGGTCCAGGCCCACTGCTCTTCACCTTTTTGCCCAGGCCTCTTCATGGTTAGGGATTGGCCCAGGCCCACTTCTCTTTTCTTTTGGGCCAGGCTTCTTCAGGGTTAGGGATAGGCCCAGGTTCACTTCTCTTCTCTTTTGGGCCCAGGCCTCTTCAGGGTTAGGGATAGGCCCAGGCCCATCTCTCTTCTCTTTAGGGCCCAGGCCTCTTCAGGGTTAGCAATATGCCTACGTCCTTGAGTCTTCTCCTTTGGGCCCAGGCCTCTTCAGGGTTAGGGATAGGCCCAGGCCCTTCTTTCTTCTCTTTTGGGCCCAGGCTTCTTCAGGGTTATGGATAGACCCAGGCCCACTGCTCTTCTCTTTTGAGCCCTGGCCTCTTCAGGGTTAGGGATAGCCCCAGACCCTTGTCTCTTCTCCTTTGGACCTAGGCCTCTTCATGGTTAGAGATAGGCCCAGGCCCACTGCTGTTCACCATTGTGCCTAGGCCTCTTCAGGGTTAGGGATACGCCCAGGCCCACTTCTCTTCTCTTTTGGGCCCAGGCCTCTTCAGGGTAAGGGATAGGCCCAGGGCCTATTCTCTTCTTCTTTGGAACCAGGCCTCTTCAGGGTTAGGGATAGGCCCAGGCCCTTCTCTCTTCTTTTTTGTACCCATACCTCTTCAGGGTTAGGGATAGGCCAAGGCCCACTTTTCTTCACCTTTGGGCCCTGGCCTCTTCAGGGTTAGGGATAGGCCCAGGCACTTCTCTCTTCTCTTTTGGGCCCTGCCCTCTTTAGTGTTAGGTATAGGCCTGGGCCCTTTTCTTTTCTCTTTTGGGCCCACACCTCTTCAGGGTTAGGGATAGGCCCAGGTCCTTCTCTCTTCTCTATTGTGCCCAGGCCTCTTCAGGGTTAGGGATAGGCCCAGGTCCTTGTCTCTTCTCCTTTGGGCCCAGGCCTCTTCAGGGTAAGGGATTTGCCCAGGCCCACTTCTCTTCTCTTTTGGGGCCAGGCCTCTTCAGGTTTAGGGATAGGCCCAGGCCCTTCTCTCTTCTCTTTTGGGCCCAGGTTTCTTTATTGTTAGGCATAGGCCCAGGCCCTTCTCTCTTCTCCTTTGGGCCTAGGCCTCTTCAGTTTTAATGATAGGCCCAAGTCCTTGTCTCTTCTCCTTTGGGCCCCGGCCTCTTCAGGGTTAGGGAAAGGCCTAGGCCCACATCTTTCCTTCTTAGCCCATGCCTCATTAGTATTAGTGATAAAGCCAAGCCCACATCTCTTTTTGGCTGGGCCCTGTGTTTTTCAGCGTTGTGGACAATTTCGTGCCCACATTTTTTTTTTCTTTAAGTCTCCTCTTAAATTCACAAATTTTTCTAGGCATACTCTTTTCTTCATTTTCCTAAATGGTGTCTTTACTTAGACACACCCATGTAGTCCTTTATATTTGTATTTTTGCATCCTGTCATCCTTTCAGACAGAATACTTGTTTTTCCTAATGATTGAGGAATTGCATCCTTGAGAGTCCTCATAGATGTAAACATATTTTACCTTCATATATTGTCTTTATTTTGGGGAAAAATAAAAGAAAATGACATTAGATGATCAGAAGCTTTGTTGTACTTGTATGTTGTATAACTATGCTTTTGTTTTAATTGGAAGTGTGAGATTTCTGTTGGGCTATAGTTTGTCCACACCTGTTAAATCTCATGTGTGGGGTATGATCTTTACCAGCTGGTAACAGCTTTCCTTATGGGGCACAGACACTGGTGTGGTCTAAGACTCTGAGTATAAACGAGGCCAAAAAGAGACAGTGTGACATTCATTGTTGGCATGAGCTGTGTAGCAATTTGGAGAGACCAGAGAGAGTTTCACAGTTTGGAGCAGATAGACAGAGATATCCTGCAGAGCACAGGGGCATGGAGGAGCCTGCTAGCTGTGTCTGCAGGTGACAAAGATTCATAGAGAGCCCTAAAAGTACCCCTTGACCCTAACTATCAGGGAGGAGTAAAAGGGTCTGGATCCCCTCTCCCCACTAACCTAATCTTCTTACATGGGTTTGGGGGATTGGTGGAAGGGAGGCCTAAGCACCCCAAATAAAGTAGAGTTTTGAAAAGACTGCTACAGGTGGCATTCTGCTACACGGGTGACCAAAATTATTTAGGATAAAAAGGGCTTACAAGTTACTCCCAGACATGACTTAACAATGATGGGCAACTTGGCTTTAGGAGTTCTACATAGGAGATGGCAAGGTCTGAAAGAGTGAATGTGATGTTTCAAGATGTCACTAAAAGTTTTATAGCAGCAGCTGCTGCCAGGTTCTCTCCTGAAATGTTCCCAGACAGAATTTTATGTTTTGCTTTGCTTTCTTCCTATATTCTTTTTTTTTTAACTTTTAAGAATGATGGATGAGATAGGAAGACCAGAGGTATCACTCAATTCTGTAGTTCTGGAAAGGATTACAGAGTTGGTAGTTCAACGGGAACGTTTATGGGTAGAAATTGAAGCTCTTGGAAAGCAAAAATCTCCAGTGAAAAATGGGAGTTTATCCTCTCTTGCTGCCTTGCCATACTCCATGAGCCAGGTGTTCCGAGTACTCCAAGGGGCCAGGGAGGAAAAAGAGCCCAAAAGGCCAAAAGGGCTTTGGAGCCAAGTACTCCACTACAGAAACTTCCTGAGGCTACACAGGCAACATCAGCTTTCCCAGTCTTTGTGCAACATATGCCTACTAATGATGGTGGTAAGGCTGACAATGAGATGATATGGAGTCCAGTAGAAATGCTAGATCGAAAGCAATTTAAAAAGTCTATCACATGGTATGGAATGCATTCGATTTGGTTAAACACATGTTAAATAACTAGACTACTAAATATAAACTTATTCCCCAAGACTGGAAAAGGTTGGTGTCAGCTGTGTTAGAAGCTGGTCAGCAGTGGTGGAGGAAAGAAGCCATAAAATAGAGCAACAAAACAGAGCAAGGGGGATAAATGTTGGTAAAGACCAACTGTTTGGTGAAGAGCGTTATGCTGACTTATGAGACCAAATCCCATTTGATGATGTAGTGATTGAACAATGTTGTGTTGCAGCGTTAAGAGCATGAGATATGGATGAGGAGCCTGGTAAAAGAACCACTTCATTTACTAAGGTAATTCAAGGCCCTGCAGAAGCCTTCACCAACTTCTTACAGAGATTGGGTTCAGCTCTGAATTGAGCATACCAGACCCTGAGACCAGACAGGTGTTGACAAGATCATTGCTTATGAAAATGCAAATACTAAATGTAATTGAGTACTTAGACCGTTAAAAGCATGAGGAGCCCAAATAGGCAAACGGATAAGAGAGACCACTGGCATTGCCTCTCAGGAACATCAAGCCAATATCACAGGAGAAGATGAACCTAAAAGTCTCAAAGATAAAAATGCCCAGTACTTTAATTGTGGTAAATTTGGTTAAGTTCCAAGGAAATTATGAGGCTAAAAGATTCAAACCTCAAAAAAGCAAGAGTTTTAACACAGAGCAAACAAGCTACTTCTGGCTGCAATGTTCAATGCCCAGAGTTGCTGGAATATGTTGGCGTTGTAAGAATGGAAGGCACTGGAGTAATGAGTGTATATCTAAATGGGATTCAGAAGATCAACCTCTTGCCACCATTAAACAGACAGAAGGGCCTGTCAGCTCGAAGCCTAAAAGCAAACATATACAGTTTAAGAAAACAACTAATTGGATTCTTCCATGTATTGTAAAGGTGTTCAAAATTAATAACAAATATCCTAAAAGCAAACATATACAGTCTTTGAAAACAACTAATTGGATTCTTCCATGTATTGTAAAGGGAACACCAATTCCAGAGCCACCAACATTCTATACTGATGCAAACAAGATAGGAATGGCAGTTATAAATCAAACAAAATAAGCAAGGTAATCAAAATCCCGTATTCTTCATTTCAAAAATCAGAATTGTATGTAATATAATGGTATTATTAGATTTTCCTAAACCTCTTAATATAATTACAGTCTCTCAATATGCAGAAAGGGTTGTTTTGCATATAGAAACTGATGAATTTGTTCCTGCTAACTCAGAGTTAACTTTGTTATTTATGCAATTGCCACAAGCCATCAGAAGCAGAAACTATCCAATATTGATTACTCATATTCGGTGTTCCACAGGTTTTCCAGGTCCATTAGCACAAGGAAATGAAGAAATTGACCAGTTACTAATAGGAAATGTAACAGAAGCTTCAAAATTTCACGAAAAAAAAAGCCATGTTAACGGTAAGGCTTAAAGGTCTAGAACTCTGGGAGTATAAATATGCAGCAGAGAAACACAGGGTGTGGCATTGTGTGGCATTGAGTGTTGGTGTTGCAGTGTAGCAGTTTGGAGAGACCAGAGAGTGGAAACCAGAAACTGGAGACCAGACATGCTGTGGCAGTTTGAAGCAGAGAGAGAGAGAAAAACCCTTCAGGGTACAGCAGCATGAAGAGGATTGCTGTGCCTGTGATTGGCAGAGATTGTTACATAACCCTTAATGAACCCCTTTGACCTAAATAGCTGAGAAAAAATAAGGAGTCTAGGCCTCCTCTCCACACCAACCATTTCTCTCTCCTACTTAAGTTTGGGTGGTTGATAGAAGGAAGGAAGAGATACAGAGTTAATAAAATATAACTGAAAGAAAAAAATAAAATTCAAAAAAAAAAAAAAAGAAGGAAGGAAGAGGCCTAACAAACCAAATAGAGTAGAGTATTAATAAAGAGCACCACAGGTGGCATTCCACTACAGTTAGACCTGTGGCATCTCAAATGTTCTCAGAGCATCATAGACACTTACTACTGAGAATCCAGATGAAACAAGTCATACATCCAATATTTAGGGGAGAGAAAGTTGGGAAAGATCCTATCATTCCTCATGTGACTGTCCATGGGATGGTTGGGCCCATGAACACATGTGTAAAGACTGATGATTCTAAGTTGTAAGACCCACAAGAGAGACTCAACAAGGCAGCACCATGAGGCATTTCCTTCCTCCTGTGTTGAGATCCCATGATGGAATATCACACCTAGTTAGAGAAACAATAGATGTTAGTCCTCCAATATCTAGAGGATGCCTTGCTAAAGAACTGGAGGCTGTGTCCATCTTCACATGACCTCTTTCTGCTGTGTGGGAAGCTGTCCCATCTCTGCAGTTAGGCATGGCCACGCTCTACCAGGGAGTTGCTGTGGTCCTTGCTACTGACCCTCTTCTCAGGTTCACATCTGTCCTGTATATTAGAAACCCTCAGAACTTGAACTATGCTGTTCTCACGCTTCTTTAAAGGTGTTTGACAAGTTCATACACTGATTTGAGTCACTTCTTCACCCACAGAATTTTCTGCACTGATTTACCTGAAAGGCATCCCTGCCGACTTTGTCCTGATTCCACTCCTAGCCACAGCCCACTCTAGTAGGCTCTGATGCTTACAGACCTGGGACACACCCACAATCATGACAATGACTTTCATGTGAGGTCACAGAGGCCAAGGCTCTCTCTGTTTGGGAAAGCTGAAAGGTTGTCCAGGCACACACTCTCTTTTGGACTGGTATTTGGGGACAATAGCTGAAGGCTTCTCTTATGATCATTTCTCTTATGATCACACCCAGTCCTCTTCTTCCTCCTAGGAACTTTACTTTGGGGTCGAGCAAGGTCAGAGGGATGGGTCATCCTCACTATAGTGAGCAACACATAAGACTTGATCTGTCATTTCTGCTCTTCAGTTTATCAGCAACTTTCTCTTGTCATGAGACATGAAGTGTACTATCTGCAGCCTTCTGGGTACCAAGATGATTGAAAATTTGGTCTGCATACTGTCCATTCACCACCATTAAACACAGCTTGAAGTAGGCTTGCTCAGGTAGCAGGATGTCATGAAGTTTCCCTCCCTGACCCTACAGAGGTAGCCTGTGACTTCTGAGGATGTCATTCCCTGGAGAACAGCATGACAGAGAGCTTCATCCTGTCCCACTTTGGGAACTGGAGTCCTGTGATAGATGTTGGCTCTGTCTCAGCTGCTGTCCCCTATTCTCACAAGTACAGGTGGAGACCACTAGAAAAACACACCTGACACAATTTCTCTCCCACACATGAACACACAGGTTCATCCACAAATATGTTAATGCTTATATCCTAATGAAGTTATAAGGATGAAGTTAGATGAAGAGAGGGAAATCAGTGTCTGTGTCTGAGCAGGGTAGAGTCCGTGAGCTGAATGTCAAGATGGCTGTTTCCAGGAAAGTTCATGTGTAGGGCAGCCCGGGAGAAGTTGCCAGGGAAGCACTTCCCTCCCACCTTGAGCTGAAGTATTGGCTGAGGGTGGGTGGGGGAAGTAGTTGGTCTTGAACTTTCTGTGGGCTCCAGCCTTGAGTCTTAGACCAGGTACTCACTTGACAGTTTCTTTCAGAGGACTCTCTTGGCTTTTGTATGGTGGCCTCACCCCGAGACAGTATATACATGGCGCTATGCAGACTTGCTTGTGCCCACTGAGGTTTCAACTTCTTACTAGTTCTCCTGTTGTGTTACATAAGGAACACCTTAACTTCCTTGAGCCTGAGTCACAGCCTTTCTGGTCTTTGCTCCTACTATTCCTAGCGTGCCTATGTACCTGAAGGCCCACACATGCACACACACACACACAATTGCACCTAGATATATGCACAGTAAGTAATGTACAACTTAAATGGAAATGTGTAGAGTGTGCTAGCTTAGGTCGACTGCTCATTGTGTATAGGGTTTGGGAGAGTGTTGGTAGTCAGTGATTATACACACCTTCAAATACAGCACTTGAGAAGCAGTAGCAGGTAGATCTCTGAGCGTAAGCACAATCTAGGGCACAAAGAGAGTTCCAGGGCAGCCTTGGCTACACAGAGAAAACTTATCTTGGAAAACAAACAAGAAATGAAATGTATATAATGTACAGATTTAGGTAGAGTGCTAGAGTGCAAAGTCTTATAGAGTCTCTGCCTTCAGTCATGCTGGGGACAACTCAAGGTGGAAATACAAGAGTCCTGCTGGGAAGAAGCTAACTCCCTTCAGAACCCCAGGCAGGAGGACTCTGTGTAGCATCTCCCACCTACCCTACACACTATGGCTGCCAGAGCTGACAGTTGCCCCTGTCTTGGGGCACAACAGCAGAGCTTCATCCTCTATCTGGCTGTGCTCACCTGGGTGTGGTTATTGCTTGGGCTCATTCTCTGGTGAGTTGTGTCATGTCCAAGGCTTTGTATGACAAGTTCCTTGGCACACTCACTGACACACACTGAACATGTCTACAGCTATAGCACAGGTGCAGTTCAATGTCACTTTGGGAAATTGGGCCTCATACAGTATCACCCTCCACTCCCCACTATAGCACACAGAGGTTAAGTAAGGACTTCATTCCAGGAATGTGTATGTATTTGTCCCATCATAAACCCCAAACTTTTTTGTACACCTGCAATTCAGTCTGATTTTCAGCCCACAATTGTACACAGAGTTCCTTCACACCAACACCACAGCCTTTGCCTTGGCAATGAGCTATGCTATGAGGCAACAGAGGCCTGACCACACCTCTCTCCTGCTTCTTCCTATGTGCCTGAGTGTAGTGTGAGGAATGACCATGCTTTCCCACACTCTGCTGAACACACAGCAAAGTGGGAGCCTGTACCTGTGGTGATGAGGTCCTCATCATATTAACACAGCCAGAACATAGATTATTCTCTCATGTAACCATGTGAATATTTGTAGAGGAAGTTATGTCATATCGATGTATTTTCACACATATGGACATGGACCTGCAGCCATGAGCGCACATACAATGTGAAAATATGTCTGTCAGTACAGAATGAGAGGGGAGAGGATTGCCATGGTATTTCCTGATACTGACAGTGATGTTTATTTCCATATTGTATCAGGTATCTGAATAGAAATGAAAAGTTTGCTACTGGCCAGGACTGAAGTATCACAGTTCAGTGCTAGGGGTCGTTTATTTTCCCTGGACAAGCAATGTGTGCTGGACAGATGTGGACATGACAACCTCAGTTTATTATCCTTCTTCACCTAGGCTAGAGGATTGAGTCACAGTCCAGATGCACCTGTGTGGCATCATTCTGAGGCCTCTCTTCCTCAGAGAGGAATCAAATGATTCCTCTCCCTGTGGTCTTTAGAGGCCAGTCCACTGCTATGGAACTTCTGATCCCAGCTGTTTCCTACTCTTCCTATGCTGAGAATCATCCCTTATGATTCAGTTCCCTCATGATCCTGTCCCGATTCATTCATGTCCCTCACCACATTTAGTCTCCCCACCACACAAAGACCCCAGTGAAGAAGTGGCTCACACTGAGAGAGTAACTCACATGATGAATTTCAGGTAGTGTCCATCCTAGGAAAAAGCCCACAGCTATGCAGACACAGGGGCTTGCTGTGAATCTCAGCCCTCCTTGGTGGACTCCTGAGTTGTCTTCAGGCTGGTCTCACAGAGTGTGAACAGTTGTGAACCACAACTGTTTCTGTGGCAGGGATGAACCCTGTGAAGTCACAGACCTCACCTCACTTCATTCTGAGAAGCACAAAGGGCATCCAGGCTTCTGCTAACTCCCAGCTTGGTCCAGCCTTGTTGTCTACCAGCCTGTTACAAGCATCATTACAAACAGTAGCTAGAAGTATTTCTCAGAGACACCTCCCAGGAATCATGTATCTCCTGTTAGCCCTACCCCACACCCATCTTCCCATAGGTACATTCATCCTTTAGAGGAGGAACAGGGTGGACATGCTTCCTCCTCAGCTCAAATGTCTGAACCTCACACTCTGCCTCACCATCTCAGATTCTCTGTTGCCATTGTGGTTTATTGCTGCTCCTTAGCCTGCAGGATGCCATCATCTCCCCCTTGTATCTGACTCCAATAGTAATCATATCTTGTTTCCTCTGTGCACCATTAATCTCAACTTGAGTTAGGCTGTGAGTTATTAGCTATCCATTACCTGGCATGTCTATGACCCTGGGTATTAGAGGGAAAAGTGGTGATGGTGGTAGTGGTAGTGGTGTCCTGCCTGGACTGTACTCAGAGGGAGGGTTGTCCAGGACACTCACAACTCAGAGGCCTGGGAAGGTATCCCAGCTCTGAGGTAGGACAGTATCCCAAGGGAATCCTGAGGCACAGGAGCCCAGGAACCTCTCTGAGAGGAGGACTCCTCAGCAGAGACACAGCAGCTCTCATGAGATGGTTGCCCCAACCCTTATGAGCTGAGGAGTTTTGTAGCCTGAGTGCTGCTCCTTTTCTGATTCTTTTTCCTTCTCTTCTTCCAACAAGAGAGTCACAGCAGAACCTGTCTTAAAAGAAATTTATTGGATGGATGAGACCAGCAGTGGCTGCCTTTGCTCCTGTGAGAAGGCAGAAAGGAACTGGGCAGACATAGCCTTTGCCTAGGATTCATTCAGGTGAGGGGTTTTCTTGGGCAGGGTTGTCCAGAGTTTGGATTTGTTGGACTTTAAGTCCTGAGCTTGGAAAGACAAAACAATGAAAACATAAAAAAGGATCAGCTGTGGGCTGGGGACGGGGGGAAGAGGAGTGCCTAAGGGGAGTATAGAAGATTTTCAGGGCTTTAAACCTGGTGAGCACATGTGGATCTTTCAGAAGCAGAATTCCTAATTGTCTAAGAAAGCACCAGATTGATTTCCAAAGTGGTTGTACAAGTTTACATCCCCACCAGCAATGAAGGAGGATTCCTTTTTCTCCACATCCTCTCCAAAATGTGTTCTCACTGGAGTTTGCTGAGACTTATAGCCAAACTTGGGGCAGAGTTCAGGGAATCTTATGAAAGAACAGGAAGATAAGAAGACCTTGAGGGGACTGGAGCTCTAAAAGGAGAACAAAAGATCAAAAAAATTCTGGGCACGGGGGTCTTTTCTGAGACTGATAATCCAACCTAGGACCATGAATGTAGATAACATCTGCACAGATGTAGCCAATGGCAGCTAAGTCTCCAAGTGGGTTCCCTAGTGATGGGAATAGGAACTCTCTTTGACATGAACTCAGTGGCTGACTCTTTGATCACCTACCCCTGAGGAGGAAGTAGCCTTACCAGGCCACAGAGGATGACAGTGCAGCCATTCCTGATGAGACTTGATAGGCTAGGGTCAGAAGGAAGGGGAGGAGGACCTCCCCTATCAGTGGACACGGGGATGGGCATGGGAAGAGATGAGGGAGGTGGCTACAGCAGGGATACAAAGTGAATAAACTGTAATTTATAAAATTATGAATAAATTTAAAAAATAAGAGACTAGAACATGGTTTGCATCTAAAAGGGGAGATTTCTTCTCTTGGTTCAAAGCCACTACCTCACTCAACATAATAGCCACTATCATCTTAAAAGTTAAAGGTATAATATGGAAGATTTATACACATCAGGCCTGACTTTCCCTGCAAACTGTTTCTTCTCTGTGTTAGTGCACAGGTACTGCTCTGGTCTCCACACTCAGCTGCAGTCTCAGGGAGAGAGGGGTGTCACTCATACCCCAGTTGTCTGCTTAGGCTTTCATTGTAAAAGGCATGTGAACTTGGGACTGGATGGCTGGCTCAGTAGTTAAGAGAGCCTTACAACTGTCATAGTTCCAGTTCCAGGGTATCCAGCAACCTCTCCTGCTTCTGTAAGCTCCAGGGTTTTTCAAAAGGCATATCCACACATGAGGGCAAAACACTCAGAGAGAGAAAATAAAAACAAATGAATAAAAGGAATTATCTGAAGTCAACACACAGGTACACGGAGTATGTGAACGGCTCTTCAGAGAGGAGACCTGGCTCACCCCTTCAAATCCTGAGCCCAGCAGGGAAGTATGCAGAGGCAGAGGGCACCCATTAAGACATTAACACCCCAGATCAGGAATCCACAGGTTCCTACCAAGCCCTGGTAGGGAAGATAGCTCTCCTTTCCTACCCAGTGGTTCACTAAGTGCTGTGGCTTTGCCTAAGTCTTAACATTGTTTGACTAGCTAGATCCATGGGTTCTGTGGAGACAAGGTCTACCCAGGTGAGAAAAATTTAAGCCTGCTTCTCCCACACTCTCCCCAGAAGCCAGGGCACCGTGCCCTTTCTGAACTAGAAAAGTTAACACTGGAGGGGCAAGTGTCCCTTTACAACCTGATGGAGGCGATGGACCTTCTCCTAGGAGAACACACATACCCATGTAGTTCTCACAATGCCAAGCAGTTTCAGGAGCTTCTGGACTCCAGATTAAAGACCTCAGCCCTGGGATTTCATGTGCCACCCTGTCGTTACTCGATACAAGTGTGTCTCTCTCCTCCTGGTGTCCTATTGTTTGTGATAAAGATTGCTGAGGCTGAGCCACTTTCAGTCCATCCATCACCTGTTCGAAGTCTTAAAGGTACACCTGATTTGTGGAACCTGGCTTCCCTCCCCAGATATTTCCAAGGCTCCTTTTTTCCTTTTTGTGTCTGCCAGGCTGTGACATTTTAAAACGGAGCTCTCAGCTTAGTCATGGCTCTACTTCACTGTGGAGTCTCAAGGGGAGGTTGGACTGCTGAAGGAATGGTAAATCATTTTCTCTGTCTATCCCAGAGTGAAAGAATCCTGCTTCCGTTAGCCACATGCTGGCCAGGTGATCAGCTCCAGGTAGGTGTCACCTGGGACAGTGAGGATAGAGAGGCAACAGAGCCCAGCACATGGTGCCTGTAGGTCTAGGCAGTGGGAGACGCCACTGGAGGAGTTGTGTGTGTCCCTAAATGAGCAGGGGTACAAGTAGGGGTGTGGATCTTGGCCACTGCTGATCAAAGACTCATATCTTCACATGTGAGCAGGTCAGTTGGAAGCCTACAAATGTTTCCCTCCTTCCCTAGAGTGAACCACTGGTTAGGAAAAGAGAGCGATCTTCCCTACCAGGGCTTGGTAGGAACCTGTGGATTCCTGACTGGGGTCTTAATGTCTGTTTCCCCCATGCAGTTTGGCTTATTGATTCTTACTGAACTGCAATGCCTCATTTTGGGGTCACTGAGTACTCAAAGAGATCTGAGAAAGGGTATGCGCTCCCCATCTCCAGGAGCCTCCATGCTCCTCCTTTCCTTGGTTATCTCATTGAAGCCCTTACCATGGCCCTCAGATAATTGCCCAGCTTGTCTCTTCCCTGCTGTGCCTGGACCATGCCTTCCCCTGTACTACTCTGAAAAGTTCTTTCCCACCCTCAACCCTCCCTTGTTCACCAGAGCTAGGCTCCCCGCCCAGGCTCCTTTGTAGGAGTACTCAAGTTAACACATGGTGTTATTTCTTCTTCACCCCCTATTGAGTCCAGCACAGGGTTGGGATCACAGCTCTCAAGAAGACAGTTGTCAACAGGCTGATGAAACAAATGCTAGAGATTGTGAGGGGGTGGTCGGAGATTGTGTGCAATGGGAGAGTACACATGGGTTAGCTAGGTTGAGTTAGGTTATGGGCTGACTCCTTGGATCCATAATAGATGTTCAAGGCCTCTGTTCCTTGCATATTGGAGTTGGTAGGAGCAGGGGGGACATCTTACCAGACACAACACACACATCATGGCTACACAGGAGTGCACATGAGTGGATGTCCAGGTTGGATGTTCCTGTGGGACCCCTAACATCAAAAAAAAAAAAAAAAAGAATGTGACTCACATAAATGTTCTCTTCAGCAGTTGCTATTTGGGGTAGCCCTTAGGGGACAAGGCTGTGGGAGGAAACTGACTTATATCTCAGCCTGTATCTAAGCCTCCATCACTTCTGGGGAATGTTTTATTTAAGGTCCCATGAACTTGGTTTTCATTATTTTGTTATTTCCTGTTTTTTTTTTTTTTCAAGACACAGTTTCCCTGTGTAAGAGCCCGGCTACTCTGGACTTTCTTTGTAGAGTAGGCTGACTTCGAACTCCCATAGATCTACCTGTGTCCTCAGTGCTGGGATTGAAAACCCTGCACAGCTACATGTACTTGTTTTTAAAGTGGAATAGTAGCCAATGAGTACAGGAAGTAGATAACAAGCTACAGCAGAGTTAGCACAGGCCTCCTTGTCTAGATAGTCACTGCTGTTTGGGTCTAGCAAACAGATCGCAGCTTGTACCCAAACTGGACAGCCCTTGCTCAGAAGCTTTGAGGTGATTCTCACTTGCATCCAAGAGGAGGGGTGTTAGCATAACTTTTTATGCTATTTTATTTTGGTTTCTTATGCCTCTTTCTCCCTTCACCCCAATCTCTTCCAACACCTCAACACCAGGTAGAAGAGAAGGAACAATAATAGGGAGACGAGGTGGAGTTATCTTTAGCTATTTCCTGCCAGTTAGGGTCATTGGGTTCCTTAGGGCATTCCAATCTTTGTTTCAGGATTTCTTCAACTTATCTCATCCAACTGCATTCAAAGCAACCAGGAGTAGCAAGGGGAGCATCAGCAGCCTTCTTTCTCTGAGCTCTGTTATCTCTCTGGGCCCTGGCATTTATTCTATCTCCAGAGTCTTCAGATTTAAACTGTATGCTGCTGAGAAACAGCCCTCTCAGCCTGCACCAGACAAATAGTTTACTTCTGTGGACAGTCTGAACCAGTCCCATATCCCACTCCTGGGATCAAATAAAAAACTTGTTTACAGCCACAACAGTGGGCCACCAAGTAGATTTGATTCGGGGGATTGGCCTCCAAGGTGGCCATCTCCATTGGAAAACTGGGCCACTCACATCTCTTTTGACTGTAACCCTCACAGATCCTGCTCTCTGTCCTCACAGAGATGTGGTGAGAATGAACAAGTCATACATAATTAATTAAAATTCAGAGCACAGCCTCACCTACATCCTTGCCCTAGGGTGAGGCCTGTCACTGGCCACATCTCCAGAGCAAGTGCTTGAAAGCACCTTGATGTCAGGGGGTAACACCTACAGACACACCAAAGCCCTATCAGGCCTCACTAGTATGTAGGGTATGGACCCAACCCACCTGTCATTAGCCAAGGAGTTGGAAGTCACTCTGGGGTTTGTCTTTGGTGCTTGGCACTAGGGTGAGGGGTGCACTAGGCAGGGTTGGTGTGTTCGTTTCATGTTGCCTAACCCGAATTTGAGAGCAGGGCCCCTCCTTTTCTTCCTCTGTTTCCACAGCTGCCATGGCAGAAGCAGCAGCTGTAGTCCAGCCTCTGTTGACCCAATTCATGCCCCGACCAGTGGGGCTTCAATGTGGGTTCCTAAGGGAGGAGAATGGAAGGAATGGGGGGAGGGGACGAGAACCACAAGGAAGGAAGCCAAGTCTGTTTGTCTGATCAAGGCTTCCGTTTATTAGAAATTTTTACCCAACTTATATAGAAAGAAGGCAGAAAAAGGGGGAAGCTGCTGCAGGAGACAAGAAGAGTGCTTTCATGGGTTAAATATTGTACCTGCAAGATACCATAAGGATGTTCTCGTAAGATATCTTACGATGCTCTAACAAAGGATGTCCTTACAATCTATCACCCATGATTTAGGGTCTAGATTACTCTTTCACTACATAGCTTTAGGTCTCCAATAAATGACCTTTCCTCTCTAATTGGCTTTGGCTTCAGTAACTACCTTTGTCTCCACTAGATAGCTTTGACTTTGGCTTCCGTAGATAGCCTTGGCTCACTCATTGACTTTGGCTTCCATAGATAACTTTGTCTTCACTAGATAGATTTGGCTTTGGCTTCTGTAGATAGCTTTGGCTCCCGGCAATTCAGGTTCTGTTTGTGAGCTTCACACAGGGTTTCAGTCCTGGCTCAGCCTAAGCTCTGGCCTGGGGAGGGCATTATGGATGACTGGATGACAACCCTTCACTGAGCCCTACCTGTCAGACCTGTGAGGTTGGGAGCAGAAAGTCACAGTTGTTTGGATGGTGGTAAATCCCAGGAGGTAAGCATGTTTTGCCCAGTTCTTAATTCCCCAAAGACCAGGAATAGACTCCACTGAAAATACATGAGGATTTTTAATTGTATATGTGTTCAAACATGGGACACAAACCCCTGTAGAAACAGGTTAGAAATGCGGCACCACGATCTAGGGGAACAAGATTTTTATAGGGCAAAACTACAAGCAGGGACTTACGTGCTTTGGTATTACATGATTGGTAAGAGAAATTGACTTTTGAAATGATTGGTCCACTAAGGCTGCAAGACCACAAACAGTTCTGGCTTGGTTTCATAGGGTGGTTTCCTAACATCTGAATAATTAGTGGGTGGGGGGAAATGCATTAAATCTAGTTGTTTTTTATTTACCCAGGTGGCTGGAACTTTAAACTTTAAAACAATACCCATTGATTCTTACTTCTCTGGTCTCTCATTCTCCCCTCTCCATGATCATTTGAAGACCCAATCTTCAGTCTTCCAGATATGACCCCTGGAGTCCTTCAGATTTAACTTTCCACAATGAGATCTCATTACCATTACTCCCTTGCTCCCAAACATTACTTTATTAAAGCCTTCAAGTGATTTAAAATACAAGGCCCAAAGATAAAAATCAAAATGAGTAGGGGGGTCCCTTCAGGGTAGATATAGAGGAAGGAAGCCAAGGAGAACTATTATGCCAGGATTTAAACCATCCTCTGGAATCTTTTCTCTCTAGTGTCTCTAAAGGCTGCAATACTAGCTCCTGGTCCAGCTAAGCAGGTTCCCAAGATAATAGCTAATGCCAGGGAGCCCCTTTTGACTCAGCATTTCAGCCTGTTAGGTGGGATTTTGGACTGAAGACTCTTCTTCAGTTGCTTCAGTGCTGACAATAGGATGGCCATCAGGGGCTAGGACAGCTGAAATGCCAGTCATAGCCTGGGCAATGGAGCACTCCTCAGAAGGATCTGGTTAGTTGATCCATATGAAAAGACATGGAGCCATCACATTGACTGGACTGGTTTACTTCAGCCTCCAGCAAGTTCAAAGTTCAGCTGGCAGTCAGTAGCTGATCCTGGAATAGAGTCAACCAGGAAAAATCTGCTGGGACAAATTCAGATTAGAGTCAGAAGTTAAATTTTTTTTTCTATTAAATGGGGAAAGTGAGGAATCCCAAGTCCAGGGGGAAGACTCATCTGGGGTCCATTGAGCTATGCCAGATCCAGGTCTCATGACTTTTTGATTTCCTGAAACTCATATGAATTTTTAGTTTACAAAAGAAATATTTTTTTAAATATCAGAAAAGTAACATGTCAGCAAATCTAATGTAACAACATTCTGAGAGTAACAGATAAAACTGCATCCAACAGAATGTGTACCAATTCTTCTTAATTGTTTTTTTGTAACTTTTATGAACATATGTGTCCAAGGTCTGAAACTAACACTTTTTCTGTGGGCACAGATGTTGGTAATCAGCCACAAGTGGAGCTCAGCCACTTTTTGTACACTCAGCATCTACTTTAGCCCCTCCCTCCACCCCATACTGGAAAGTTAGGCAGAAATGCATTAAGGGCTTTGGTGATAAACCCTGGACGCTTGAACTTCCCTTAACAAAGCAACTAGAAGGAATAGGTTTAAGACATTCCTAAATGCTATGTCAAAGTCCACCTCAGAAATAGCAGATATTAAAAATACCATAGTAAACACTATGGCTTTTGGGTCATATATACACATTAGACAGATGTTTTTAACATGATGAGATGCACCTTTAAGTCTATCTCAGAAGACAACCAAAGGAAATTAAAAGCTCAAGCTTATGACTGGATAATAAGTTCCAACAACTTATCAACTCTTGTTCAATGTCAAAACTCTGAACTACTGAAATCTTACAGCAACACAAGCACAACCATAGCAGACAGGAGGGAAAAAACTGAAATATTTCCCATTTCTAATATGCCTTAAATCACTTTTCTATATCTTTATAACTCACATTCACATACCTTAAGACACCTACTTAGGCCTTCCAATCTTTTTTGCATTTACCAACTTGGAACAATTTTTCCAGACCATCAAACAACACTCTCTAGATTCTCACAACCTAAACTCCTATATCCTCAGACCCTACATAAATTCCATATCTTTCTATCCAGATATTCACCATAAGACACAGACAACTAACATGAAGCCTGTGAGCAAGGCAAACCTGTTTGCCTTTCTAAATAAAGGATCTAGTACTTACTAGTTCAAACCAGATAACGAACTGACCAATGAAAGAACAGTGGATCTAATTTTCTATTCTTTAGCTGCAAAGCTACCATTAGCTTTGCTTAGCTTAGCTGTCAATGTGATCAGAGACCTGAGAAGGATAAATTATAAACTAAATAAATGTACTAATCAAAATGACAGAGATGACTAGTTAGTCCATCACCTAGGCAGTGTCCCTGTCTCCTGTGGTCTCATAGCACCAGGAGCAGAGGCAGTCCAGCCATTAGGCACTGAAGGTGAGAGACTATTTCTGTGGAGAATGAGATTGACCTCACTTGGTCCTCAGCAAAGTGAAACAATGAATCTCCAGGTGTCCACAGTTTAGGCTGGGCTGTAGCAGTGGAACAGTTGAGGCAATCTTGCCCAGTGGTTGGCATACCACAATCCACAGTTGTAGTCATCTGTCATTGTGCCCAAATCTTCTCAGAGACCTTGGGGTAGCAACTGCTAGGATATTGGGACTCTCTGTCACAATAAGCTTACACATATTAAAATGTCATATTCATCAGATCTCTGACAAGCTTGAGGGCCAGCATATCTGAGTTAATCTTTGTCTATCTTTATAATCTACTCTAAACTGCATCCTATAAAACAGAATGCTATCATCTCTAATTCTGACATATACCTTAGATGCATGTTTTAGGACTATACTTGGAGTAGATCTATAAAGGCAAACTTCATAGTTACCCATCCTAGGCTTAACCTTAAAAAATATAACCAATGAGCCTAGGTAAAGCTCAGTCTTGTACTCAACTGCAGTCCCTAGCATAACTTTAAATCTGTTCTTTCTGAACTAAAATCAAATCAAAATCAAACACAGTTCATAAAAGGGCTATCAAATCTTGTTGATCCTACCATGTTGCATTAAATTGAACATAAGAAAGGCTGAAGGACAAAAGTTGCAGTTAGCACTAATCAGGGAACTGAACATAGCCGGTAGACCTAAACAAAGATGGCTGCAAAACCTTTAATTTTTCCTTTGTTGTGGGCCAATGCTCTTGCCACACAGGTCTGTTTGATAAACACTTTGGGGGCAAAGCTGTGATATTTCAGCAGTGGCCCCTGTTATAAATTTGGAAACTCAATCCCTGTGATGTCCTGTGCTTGGACAGTGGGAACAGCTTGTGATTGTTCTTGATTACACATATCAATACCTTCCACAGAAGCCTCTACCATTTCACCCTTAATTTCACCATTGGCTGTCTCTGGGATTGCAGGAATATTAATTTGAGTACCCCATTGTTGTAAAAGATCTCTCCCCCACAAATGTATGGGTATGTCAGCCACATAAGGTCTCAATTCCCTGGTTGCCATTCTGGTCCCACACATTTAATCTACTGTACAACACTTTGTCTTACATGAGACAATTTACCAATTCCTATAAATGGTGTAGAAATCTTCTGAAGTGGCCATTCTTGTTTCCAAGACTTTTGATGTCAGCTCCTGTATCTATCAAACCTTATATTTCAACCTTGTTCATTTGTACCATTAACCACTGTTGCCAGAACACAAGATTTTTAGTACTCCCAAAGGTGCCTGTTCTTTCTATGGGATCAGTTTTGCCCTTGATGTAAGGATACAGTAAGAGCTGAGCAATTCTACTCCCTGCAATAATTTGTATCTCCTGTTTTCCCTATACCATGATTGTATATTCTTCCTTACACTCACCATCTACAACAACTGATGCACAGTGAATCCTTGAGAAGTTAATCCACTTCTTCCCAAGATCATCCCTTCTGTCCCTGAAGACAAAGGACCATAAACACCAGTGGTTATTTTGTAACATTCAACTCTTGGTGATAATGTAAGAAATGTATCTGTGGCCAGAACCAAAGCCCTGCTGGATTCAGCATGAGTGAGATCAGCAAATTTTTTTGGGGGGGTACAATCTTTTATTTATTTTTTTTTAATTTTTCATCAATTACACTTTATTCATTCTGCATCCCCCCATAAGCCCCTCCCTCCTCCCCTCCCAATCCCACCCTCCCTCCTCCCTCTGCTTGCATGCCACTCCCCAAGTCCACTAATAGGGGAGGTTCTCCTCTCCTTTCTGATCTTAGTCTGTCAGTTCACATCAAAAGTGGCTGCATTGTCCTCTACTATGGCCTGGTAAGGCTGCTCCCCCCCAGAGGGAGGTGATCAAAGAGCAGGCCAATCAGATTATGTCAGAGGCAGTCCCTCTTCACATTACTATGTAACCCAATTGGACTCTGAACTGCCCTGGGCTACATCTGTGCAGGGGTTCTGGGTTATCTCCATGAATAGTCCTTGGTTGGAGTATGAGTCTCTGGGAAGTTCCCTGTGTTCAAATTTTTTTGTTCTGTTGCTCTCCTTGTGGAGACCCTGAACCTACCACAGAGGGCCTCTGAAAGCCTCTGCCCTTCAGACTATCAAAGCAGATGCTGAGCCTGATGGGCAACTGTTGGGCAGAGTGAATGGAATTTTAGGTAAGAACTGGGAAATAGTAAGAGCTGGAGAGATCAGCAATTTTTAGTTTTGATCTTCCTCCTGGCTTGTCATCTCCTGGCTTGCCATCTCCTGGCTGACCAAAGTAGGACAGCTCCTATTTTTTACTATGGGGCCTCGAGGTGACAGGCCCCTCTGCCTGTTTAATGGTGGCAAGAGGTGACCTTCTGGATCCCATTTAGATATACACTCATTATTCCGATGCTTTCCCTTCTTACAATGCCTACATATTCCTGCGAATATGGGCAAATGAACATTGAAGCCAGAAGCAGTTTCTTCGCTAAGAGTTAAATTTCTGTATTTTTCTGATTTAACAAATGTCTGCCATTTTGAGCTTTGAAGCGTCTAGACTTATAATTTCTTTGAAAATTTACCAAATTCATGACAATTAAAACACCAAGCATTTTGATTTTTGAGACTTGTAGGTTCGGCTTCTTCTATGATATTGGCATGATGTTCCTGAGAGGCAATGCCAGTGGTCTCTCTTATCAGTTAGTGTATTTGGGCTCCTCATGCTCTTAATGGTCTAAGTACTCTGTTGCATTAAGTATTCACATCCTCATAAGCCATGATCTTGTCAACACCTGTCTGGTCTTAGGGTCTGGTATGGTCAATTAAGAGCTGAACCCAATCTCTGTAAGAAGTTGGTGAAGGCTTCTGCAGGGCCTTGAATTACCTTAGTATATGAGGTGGTTGTTTTACCAGGATCCTCAGCCATATCCCACACCCTTACCGCTGTAATATGATATTGTTTAATCACTACATCATCAGATGGGATTTGTTCTCACAAGTCAGCATAATGCCTTTCACCAAGCTGTTGATCTTTACCAACATTTATCCCCCTTGTTATATTTTGTTGTTCTATTTTCCTGACTTCATTCTTTTACCACAATAATGATTTTAATTGCTGACCAGCTTCTAATACAGCTTTCACAAAACCTTTCCAGTCTTGGGGAATAAGTCTGTTTTTCATAATCTAGTTATTTAACATTTGTTTAACCAAATTTGAATGCATTCCATACCATATGATAGAATTTTTAAATTGATTTGATCTAACATTTCTACTGGACTCCATGTCATCTCATTGTTACCTCCCCACTATCATTAGCAGGCATATGTTACACAAAGCCTGGGAAAGCTCATGATGCCTCTGTAGTCACAGGCAGGTCCTGTAGTGGAGCCCTTGGCTCCAGAGCTCTTCTGGCCTGCTGGGCTTCCAGTTTTACCTGGCCCCTTGGAGTACTCTGAACACCTGGCTCATGGAGCAGGGCAAGACAGCAAAAGAGGATAAACTCCCATTTTTCAGTGGTGCTCTTTGCTTTCCAAGAGCTTCAATTTCTACCCATAAACTTTCCCCTTGAACTACCAACTCTGTAATCCTTTCCAGAACTACAGAATTGAGTGACACCTCTGTTCTACCGATCTCCTCTGTCATTCTTTAATCTCCAAAAAACAGAACATAGGAAGAAAACAAATCAACAACAGAAAATTCTGTCTGGGAGCATTTTAGGAGAGAACCTCAAAGCAGCCACTGCTATAAACCATTTAGTGACATCGTGAAACATCGCATTCACTCTTTCAGAACGTGTTGTCTCCTGTGTACAGCTCCAAAACCAAGTTCCCCATTACTCTTAAGCCTTGTCTAAGTGTCACTTGTTACCCCTTTTTATCCTAAACCATATTGGGCACCACCTGTGGCAGAATGCCACCTGTAGCAGTCTTTTCAAAACTCTACTTTAATTGGGTGCTTAGGCCTCTACCTCCCTTCCACTAACCCCCCAACTCTATGTAAGAGAGAAAAGAGGTGAGTGGGGAGAGGGGTTCCAGACCCCTTTACTTCTCCCTGATAGTTAGAGTCAAGGGGTTCTTTTAGGGCTCTATAGAAATCTTTGTCACCTGCAGACACAGCTAGCAGGCTCCTCAATGCTGCTAGACCCCAAAGCATTTCTCTCATTCTGTCTGCTCCAAACTGCGACACTTTTCTGGTCTCTTGTCTCGCCAAATGGCTACAAGCCACATGCCAATACCAAACATCACACTGTCTCTTTTTTTTACCTCATTTATACTCAGAGTCCTAGACCACACTCCTGTCTGTGCCCCACAAGGAAGACTATTAGCAACTGGCAAAGATGATGCCCCACAAATGACAATTAAAAGGTATAGACAAACTATAGCCCAACTGAAATCTCACACTTCAGATTAAAACAAAAGCATAGAAACATAACATACAGAGACACCAAAACTTCCATTACATCTACTCTTTTTCTTTTTCTTTTTTTTCCAAAACCTGGGCCCAAGGAAGAAAGGATGTGAGCCTTGGACTATCTCTAACCCTGAAGAAACCCGGACCAAAGGAAGAAGAGATGTAGGCCTGGGCCAGTCCCTAACCCTGAAGAGACCTGGACCTAAGGAAGAAGAGATGTGGGTCTGGGCCAATCCCTAACTGTGAATAGTCATGGGCCCAAAGAAGAAGTATGGGCCTGGACCTATCACTAACCCTGAAGAGGCCTGGGCCCATAAATAAAGAGGTTTGCGCCTCGGCCTACCACTAACCACAAAGTGGCCTGGGCCCTAAGATGAAGAGGAATGGGGTTGGGCCAATCCCTAACACTGAAGAAGCCTGGGCCCAAAGAAGTGTGGGCTTGGGCCAATCCTTAACCCTGAAGAGACGTGTGCCCTAGGAAGAGGAGATATGTGCCTTGGCATACCCCTAACCCTAAATATACCTGGAACCAAATAAGAATATGTGTGGGCCTGGGCCTATCCCTAATCCTAAACAGGCCCCGGCCCAAAGAAGAGATGAGGATCTGGACCTCTTCCAGACCCTGAAGTGGCCTGGGCCCAAAGAAAAGGAATAGTTGGCCTTGACCAATAAATACCCCTGAAGAACCCGAGGCCCAAAGAAAAAGAGATGTGGACCTGGGCCTATTTCTTACCCTGAACAGGCCTGGGCCCAAAGAAGAAGAAGTGATGTGGGCCAGGCCTATCCTTAACACTGAATGGGACTGAGCCCTAAGAAGAAATGGGGGCCTGGGCCTCTCCATAACCTTAAGGGGCCCAGGCCTCATGTTGAAGAGATGTGGGCCTGGGCCTGCCCTATTACCTGAAGAGGATTGAGCCTAAGGAAGAAGAGATGTAGGCAACGAGGCCTGAGCCAAAGAAGACATGTGGGCCTAGGCCTATTCTATCCCCAAAGATGCCTGGGCACAAGGAAAAATGGTTGCCTAGGCCTGTCCTTAAACCTGAAGAAATCTGTGCCCAAAAGAGAGATATATGCCTGGGCCTATCCTACCCTTGAAGAAGACTGGGACCAACAAAGTGAGGTAGGCCTAGGCCTATGACTAACCCTGAAGAGGTCTGGGGGCCTGGCCACAAAGGAGAGATTTCAGCCTCGGCCACTTCCTAAACTGAAGAGCCTAGGCCTAAAGAAAAAGAGATGTGGTCCTGGGATAATCCCCAACCATAAAGTGGCTTGGGCCAAAAGAAGAAGAGGTGTGGGCCTGGGCCTGTCCCTACACCTGAAGGGTCCTGAGTCTAAAGAAGAAGAAAGATTCAGCATGGTAACGACCTTTGTGAAAGCCATACAGTCAGATGGGACCCTGGCCTGACCTCCAACTCGACTTGCAGCCCTTGTTTCCAGGTGAGTGGAACTTCTGTGCCTCCACTGGTGTTTGCCCAGCTAGCATTTGGATCCCTTCACCAACTGTCACACATGTGACCTTTGAACCCCCTACAGTTCCTCACTGAACACCCATGGGTGACCAGTATCACACAGACCTAGCCATCTTCTGTGGACAAGAGCATGGGTCCTACTCTCCAGAGACCTTTTGCTACACAATGAGACTTCCAGGAGGCAGAGCCTGAAATGGCTCTCACCTGACAGGATGACAGTTATTAGGAAGGTTGCAGAGAAAGAGAGTGTCTGCAAACAGCCCAGGACAGAGCCAGGACGACTCAGTATGTCTCATGGTAGACCCCCTTCCACTGAGTTCCCTGGAAACTCTGAGCACAAGACACACCACAGAGCTCCTAGCCTCCCCTGGTCAGCTTCTGGTTACCATGTAGGTCAGGGCTGGGGGGACCCCCAGGTGTTGGAGATTTGTCTGATGCTAGTTACTGGCCCTCTGTGTCAACCTGCCTAAGTCATTATTCCTGATGGGCTAATTAAACAGCCAATACCTGGACATGGCAGAACAGGTTAGGCATGGCTGAGTTTCCCCTGTTTAGAGACTCCCACAAGGAATCATAGGAAGGACAGAAGGACAGGAAGAGAAGAAGGAGGAGGATGACAGGATTGGTTAGCCTATTTACAAGCAAAGGATCACATATCAAACCCCCTGAAAAAAATGATTATCATTACATTCAAAAGTTGACTTGTGAAAACTCTGCACTTAGATGTTCTATGTCTAATTCATGTAGGAGGCTTGACTAGTTCACACTCTTCTGCATAGAGTTGTTATCTGGGAGAAAAGCTGGTGCCATCCCTGCTTCTGTGCTGCCTAAAACCTAGCATGATATCTACACTTTGATCAGCTCCCTTGTATGCTGAGGCAACCATGAAATAGGATGCTGAAATGGGAAGTTAGGAGTACATGTCTATAAACATTCACCACCTTTTATTCTAGCCTCTAGGTTCCTTTTCCTTCCTTTTTTCCCCTCATTCCTTCCTTCCTTCCTTCCTTCTTTCCTTTCTTCCGTCCTTCTTTCCTTTCCTTCTTTCTTTATTCCTTTTGGAGATACCCAAATCCCACATTACACTGGGGCTCGTGGAGCTGCAAACTCAGAATCAAATGGGAACTTGTTGTAAATGGGAAACTTGGATCTACTTCAGACCTAGTGAATCAGAATCACTGGGGAGTGAGTCTAGCAGTCTGTTTTAACAAGGCCTTTAAATCAAGCTAATGAATACTGAAGGACACATCTGGAGGGAAAGGGTGGTGAGTGTCCTAGGTTAAGGTCAGGAATTCTTTTATTTCTAGCTCTGTGCAATTGCTATACATAATGACCTGGCCATTTTCTTTAAAGATTTTGGCCTGGTTTGCTTTCTGTTGTTTTGACAAAAGACAGATCAAAACCAAGTTAGGTGTAGAAAGGATTTATTCTACCTACAATTTTCAGAACATCATCCACCAGTGAAGAATCCAGTGCAGGGACTCCAGCAGGAGCAGAGGCAGGAACCATGGAGGAAAGTGGCACACTGACTTGCTCAGCTTGCTTTTTTCTACAACCCAGGGCCATTTCTCAGGGGTGGCACCACCCACAGTGTGCTGTGCCCTCCCACATCAATCATCAAGTAAGAAAGTACTGCTTCAGGCATGTCTATAGGCTTTGAGGCAATTTCTTAATTGGGGATCTTTCTTTCCAGATGACTCCAGGTTTTATTAATTATAAATTATGCAGAACTTATTTAAAGTTCATTGGTAACTTTTGACTGAAAAAATATGATAAATGTTTGATGGGATACACTTACATTTCAACATTATACAATATGTTCCTTTTTAGAGCATAAATTCAGTATTTTATTTCTTTTGCCTTCATTTATTTACTTTTTAAATATGGAAGCTTATTTTTATTTTTATTTTCTTTTTTATTAATTATATTTTATTCACTTTGTATCCCACCTGTAGCTCCCTCCCTACCTCTATCACACCCATACCCCTTCCCCAGTACACTAATAGGAGAGGCCTTCCTCCCTTTCTTCTGATCCCAGTCTGTCAGATAGCATCAGGAATGGATGCATTGTCTCCCTCTGTGGCCTGGTAAGGCTGCAACCCCTGAGGGGGAAGTGATCAAAGAGCAAGCCAATCAGTTCATGTCAGAGACATTCACTGTCCCCATATCTATGGAACCCACTTGGACACTAAACTGCCATGGGATACATCAGTGCAGGGGATCAAGATTACCTCCATGAATGGTCCTTGGCTGGGGTATCAGTCTCAGAAAAAAAATCCCTGTGCACAGATTTTTTGGTTCTGTTGCTCTCCTTATGGAGCAATTTAAAAAAAGGAAATCATGAAATCTGCAGGCAAATGGTGGGAACTAGAAAAGATCATCCTGTGTGAGGTATCCCAGAAACAGGAAGACACACAGGGTCTATACTCACTCCTAAGTGGATATTAGACATATAATATAGGATAAACATACTAAAATCTTTAAAACTACAGAAAATACTCAAGAAGGAGGTACCTAATCAAGAAGGAGCATCTGGGTAAGACATCAATCCTCATTCAGAAAGGCAAAGAGGATGGACATCAGAAGAGGAGAAAACAGGGAACAGGAAAAGAGCCTACCACAGAGGGGCTCTGAAGGTCTCTATCAAAGGAGATGCTGAGACCTATAGCCAAACTTTTGGCAGAGTGCAGGGAATCTTATGAAAAAAGTGGGAAAAGGACAGGAGCTCCAAGAGGAAAGCAACAGAATCATTTATTTATTTTTATTATTTTACATCATAATTAAAGCTTTCCTTCCCTCCTTTCTTCCAAGTACCTCCTTCTCACCAAACCTCTCACCCATCCTCCCATCCTCCCTTTTTCCAAGGAAAAGGGGAGGCTTCACATGGATATCAACCAGCCTTGGCATGTCAAGTTGAAGTAGGACTAGGACCTCTTCTCCAATTGTGGTTAAACAAAGCAACCCTGTTAGGGGAAAGGGATCCAAAGGCAGGCAACAATCAGAGACAGATCCTCCTTGTGCTGTTAGGATTCCAACATGAAGACCCAGCTGCATGATTGTTACATATGTGCAGAGGGCCTAGGTCTGTTCCCTGCATGCTCTCTGATTGGTGATTCAGTCTCTATGAGCCCCTATGAGCCCAGGTTAGCTGATTCAGTAGGTTTTCTTGTAGTGCCCTTGAGCCCTTTGGCTTCTTCAATCCTTCCTCCTCCTCTTCCTAACCATTCCCCAAGCTCAGCTGAATGTTTGGCTGTGGGTCATTGCATCTGTTTGCATCAGTTCCTGAGTGAAGCCTCTTATAAAACAGATATGCTAGGTGCCTGTCTATAAATATAGTCAAATATCATTAATTGTGCTAGAGGTGGGCTTTCTCTCATAGCATGGGTCTCAAGCTTGGCCATTCCCTCAGTTTCTGTTCCATATTTACCCCTGCACATCTAGCAAGCAGGACAAATCGTGGGTAGATTTCCCCCTACTGGAAGTCTTGTGTGGTTACAGAAGATGGCCATTTCAAGTTCCATATCCCTATTGCTAGGAGTCTTAGGTAGGGTCACCCTCACAGATTCCGGCGTGCTCGCATTGTCCCAGATTTCTAGCTTGTCCCATAGATTCCACCCACCAGGTTCCAGTTCTCTTACCCAGTACTCCTTTCCTCTGTCCTCCCCAAACCTAATTCCTCCTGCTCTCCTCCCCAACCCTTCCGTACACTGTCTCCCCCCTTTATCTACCCCTGATGTTGATTCTATTTCCTCTTCTGAGTGAGATTCAAGCTTCCCTCCTTGGATCCTCTTTGTTAGTCAGCTTTGTTGGTCCATCAATTGTAGCATGGTTATCCTATATTTGATGGCTAATATCTACTTATGAGCATATACCCTGTTGTCTCTCTGGGTCTGGGTTACCTCACTCGGGATCATCTTTTCTAGTTCTATTCGTTATCTGCAAATTCCATGAGGTTTTTGTTTTTAATAGGTGAATAGTATTCATTGCAGCAATGAACCACCTTTTCTTTATTCATTCTTCGGTTGAGGAACTTCTAGGATGTTTCCAGTTTTGGGCTACTAAAAGTAAAGCTGCTCTGAATATAGTTGAGCACGTGACCTTAAGGTTTGGTGGAGCATCCTTTGGGTATATGTCCAGGAGTGATAGAACTGGGTTGTGAGATAGAACTGTTACCAAATCGGAAAAATTACCACATTGATTTTCAAAGGGGTTCTACAAGTTTGCACAACCACCAGCAAACTGGGAGGGTTCACGGTGTTCCACATCCCCACCATCATGAGCTGTGGCTTGAGTTCTTGATCGTAGACATTCTGAAGGGTTTAACATGCAATCTCAGTTATTATAATTTGCATTTCCCCGATAACTAAGGATATTGAACACTTCATTAACTGCTTCTCAGCCATTAGAAATTCCTTTGTTTAATTCTATGTTTATATTGTACCTCATTTTTAATTGTGTTACTTAGTGTGTCAATGTTTAGTTTCTTGAGTTCTTTATACATATTGGATACCAGCAATCAATGCAATGGAGGGTATACAATCTGTTTTTATTTCAAAACACCACATCTATAAATATGTAAACATTTTAGGTGTGAGTTAAAATACTTAGAAGATCAACAGGCACATACTCAAGCCATTTATCCCTTTGGCTGTTTTTATGTAGAAGAAGGTAAGTTTAGTGGATTTGTCACAAAGGGTACTGAAGATAGGCTTAAAGCAAGGTTGTATAATTAATGGAACAAGAATATGACATTTAATGTGTCCTCATTACTTAAAGATTTAGACCAATATTTCTGAAGTCTGTTTTGATGAACACACTTCATCAAATGCACAGCACAGAAACATTTGGTTAAACGTGAAATAATGAATGCTGATTTGAGACTGAGCATCAGAAAGGGAAGGTGCTCAAAAGTTCCACAGGAGAAAAGCTGGTTTAATTTGATTTAGCTCAGGCCTGCCCAAAATGTGACTTTCCCCACATTGTTTTGGTCATTTATCCCTCTGAAATCGCAACACATTTTTGTGATGTAAATTGTAGTCCTTAGTCGTGTGTTTTAAAATGGCATATTAGTGAGTAGTGGAAAGTCATCTATTGAAGTCATGTCTGTCTCTCAAATGTCAGGGTACAGGGAGGCATATGTGTTGACTGTCAAGAGGGCAGTCTCTGAGTTGGGAGGCCTGCAATCCACCTCAGTAAGGTCACTGGGAGAGGAGGCATGAGATATGACCAGGAGGGTGAGGAAAGACATCATGCTTCATGGGAGAAGCACAATAAAATTGTGCTTTTTTAAAGATGTAAGAAGAAAAAGCATTGCAGGCTAAGGAAATTTTAAAAGGCTCAGTGTGAGGATCTTATTAAAATCATTGATTGGTCTTTGGGTTTAGGTTAGGGTTTTGAAACTGAAAGGACTAAGATTTAAACATCTTCATGTCAAAAGGAAACCTCTGCTCCATTTCATCCAGTCATCAAGTCATCCCAGAAGGCAACATTTGTAATATTTCTGTTTTATGCGAAGGTTGACAGTGTTGAGGATTAAACTGAAGCCTCCTGCATAGCAGGTAAACACAACTGACTACATCTTCAGGTTGTAAGTTTTCTAACTTAAAAGTTGAGTTTGGTTTGTGATGTGCATGTGGTCTATGTGCAAAAGTGTGGGCGTTTACTGTGAATGCACACACATGTGGGGAGTTTTACAGGGGTGTATGTGCACACATGTGGGAAGGTTTATTGTGCTGAGGTATATCCTTCTTATCCCTAAAATTCCCAATTCTTATTCCCTGAATAGGTGCTGCATTTGGTCAAAAGGCCTTTTCTGCATCTAATGTGATGAGATGATCATGTGTTTTCCTTCTTTCAGTTTGCTTACATAGTGGATTCCATGTTTTGCTTTTTGTTTATTGAGCTATCCTTAATGTCAGGGATGAAGCCTACTTGATCATAGTGAATGATCATTTTATGCATTCTCTGATGTAGTTGACAGGTATGTTGAGTCTTTTGCATCTATGTTCATACGGGAAATTATTTTGTAATTTACTTTGTTTGAGATATTTGTGGTTTGGGTAAATTGATACCTTGGCCTCATAAAAGGAATTGCACAGTGTTCCTTCTGTTTCTAATTCTGAGATATATTGAGGAGTGTTGTCATGATCAGTTTGAAAGGATAGTAGACTTCTGTGCCAAAATAAACTTTTCTGGAGTTTTTGTTATTGTTGTTTAGAAACCTATTTTTCAAAATAGGGTTTTTCTGCCTAGATTTGTGTTGCCCTGGAATCAAATTGTACACCAGCATGGATTTGAGTTCAGAGAGGTTTTGAGAAATTTATTTACTGCTTTTATTTCCTAACAAGGTATTGGTCTATTTTAACTGTTTAACATGCCTTTATTTTACTTTGTTAAGTGCTATTTATCCAGAAAATTATTTCTTATAGATTTTCCAATTTGGTGAAAGGTTTTAAAAACATGTCTTAGGATTCGATGGGTTTCCATGCTGTCTGTGGTCATGTGCCCATTCTCAACTCCAATTTTGTTAGTTTTGACCCTGTCTCTCACCATTTTAGTGAAACTGCGTAATGGTTTGTCATTCTTCTGATTTTCCCAAGCAACCAACTCATATACCCCAGGGATATATGTGAGACTATTTTTCACCATCCATGAGTCTCAGAGACCATCTGGAAGAGGGGTAGAAAGATTTTAAGATCCAGAGGTCAGAGAGTTCAGAATAAAGCAGTGTCTCCTGTATCTGCAGTACTGAACTCAGGAACTCACTCTGAGATCAAGGCAGTGACTATAGAAAGGATCTCACTGACCACACCCCAAAGTGAGAAGTTGTTGACAGTTTGGCTGCTTCTAGAGGAGGCTTCAGGATTATAGGATTCCATTGTGAACCCTAAGATTGTGAACTGTGAAAACCTCTTTTTTCAGGTGTGGAGTGGTTCAGGCATAGCACCCACCTTTAATCAAAGAACTTTCTGTTTATTGTGAACAGATAGCTGTGGTGTGGTTCAGCCCTATCATGTAACTTTAATCCAAAACCTTTCTCTAAGCAGGATTAAAGAAAGTTAACTCTGGAGCAATTCACCTATACCAGAAGGCCACCTGTAGAGATCTTTTTAAAACTCTACTTTATTTGGGGTATTTAGGCCTCTACCTTTCTTCAACCAACACCCCAAAATTAAGTAGGACAGAGAAACTGTTAGTGGGTAGAGGGTGCCCAGACAACCGTACTCCTCCCAGCAATTTAGGGTCAAGGGTTTCTTTTAGGACTCTATACATATCTCTGTCAACTACAGACACAGCTAGCAATCACCTCCATGCTGCTGTGCCCTGGAGAGTTTATTTCTGTTTGATCCAAACCAGCACACCATCTCTGGCCTCTGGTCTCTCCAAACTGCTCCATGCCAAATGCCCAGACTGACCGTCACCAAAAACAGCACTTCTTCTCTTTCACAGCCTCATATTTACACTGAGTCCTGGAACACTCCACTCTCTGGGCAGCAAGTGGAAGGCCCTTAGCAGCTGGCAAAGATCATACCCTGCACTTGACAACTAAGAGGTGTGGACAAATTATGGCCCAACTAAAATCCCACAAATTTAATTAAAACAAAAATATGAGATTGCAAAGAAACCAAAATTTCCATTCCAGTAACCAGCTGTCATAGACTAACAAAAAAGAGGGACTTTTGATTTCAAGGCTGTTTAAAGCAGTATGGAGAAGAAGGTGGAGAAGGTGCTTTTGGCTTTTGGCTATTTCCTCTGGGACTTGAGCTGAGTAGAAAGGCTTCTTTCTTCTGGGATATCGACTAGTCAGGAGGGTCAGCAGTGTGCTTTCATAGGGCTAGTTGGCTTTGACCTCAGCATCTGGCTCCTGAGTCTGTAGGGGTAGAATCTAATGATTGGGAGTCTTGTTTTTAAAACAACAGCCCTCTGATGCTGGACCAAGTGGATTGCATTCAGGGTCTGCAAGCTGCTTTCCAGGAGTGGAGGCAGTGCCCTGTGACCCGCAGTGAACCTTCTGTTCCTACTCTACTCCCCAAGCCCTTCATCAGCATTCTTTATCAGTTGGTGCTCATCTGATATCAGCACTGGAAGGGGTAGATAGCAGCCCATCCAACAAGGAAATTTTATCTTGGTGAATGTAAGAGTAGATGAGGGTTCCTGCCTACTTCACCCATTGCACTATTGGTTGTTGTTTCTTAAGAAGGGCAAAGATAAAACCCCCAAACAGATACATTGATCTTGAGAATGAGGTCTGAGCATACAGATATTTGTCTTACTCGTGGAGCCTCCTATATTTGTGAGCAACCATCTCAGCCTGTTCTTAAGTAATTCAAAGATTGAAAGGATCATTTATAAACATAGGAAAAGAGCCAAATTAAACATTTCAGGATGATCATGTTAGCATATGAAACTTATATTTATATTATATACACAGTGCTAGGACATTTCCAAGAAAGAATGATAGAAGATTACAAGTCTTCAGAAATTTTAAGAGTGGCATAGAAATCGATATATAAATTTGGACACTTCTAGGTAGGCCCTGCAAGGGCTTAAGGAATCTTTGGCAATTGTGTTGGTGAGCATGTCCACAAACATGGCTTCAGAGGAAGATTTCAGGGTTGTTCATTACACATCTGCACTGAAGTTGTGTCTGGGTCATCACTTTGTCAATCCACAGATGACTTGATGTTTCTGGTCAGGTCAGGTTGAGGACCAAAGTCACCAATGAGTACCCAAGGTGTCAGGCAGGACATGAGGGTTTGAACCATAGCCTGGAAGTCTGTGAGGGTGATGTCACACATCAGACACCAGATTTGGTTGTTCTGTCTACAGTTTCCTTTGAGATCTTGTCTTTCACTAACACAGAGAAGATCTCTTGTCTTGGATCTCTTAAAAACAGCTGGAGCCTATAACATATCTGGGTGGGGTCCACACACCCAGCATGCCAAAGTTGCCCACATGGTTTCTCTGCTGTGGTCCAGACATGATGAAGGCCATGTATTCTGTTTGTGGTTCTAAATTGGAGCACAACTCCTGGGTTGGATGAAGAGAACCATTGAAGTTAAGCTGGACCCTGTGGACTCGGTAAACAAGGAGTTGGCAGGACTCATTTGATGTCACTTTATGGCCTTTGTCATTGTGTCATTCTTCAGACATCCACCTCATGAGGTTAAAGTGTGTCCATCCTCTCCAGAGTGGTGTGTTACCTAAGTCAGAGTTGAGGTCAATTTGTTGTTCTTCATTTGTAGTGTTCCAGATAAGAACAGGACAAAGAAGGTTCCCTGGGTGCGGCCCACACAACCTTGCTCCCACAGTGTCCCATGTTCTCTGATGTTTATATGTGGTCCAGATTACTTAAAAGCCAAGCTGTTGTCTTGACACACTTGAGGTGAGAATGTTGTCTGTGTTGTTAGAATGGCAGGTACAGCCCAGAAACCACACTGTACCAAAAGGATCGTCTAGGTTACTAATGATTGGCATTCATGGCCATGGTCCGATGGCACTCATCAATGGTGAGTCCAGATTTCTGTTAACATTGCATGAAATTGGTCACTAATTAGGCTGTGGTTGGTTTAAGAAAATCAATTAACATAAAGATAATGCCTGGCTTTACACCAGGTCAGGGTCATGGTTTTGTCCATTTCAACTGGTCATTCAGATGAGGGTAGTCTCTTTAAGGCCTGCCTCCTTAGTGGTGAAATGCATCCTGGGTAGGATAGAAAGGGTCAGCCCGCACACCCTTGTTGACAATATAGAATGAGGCTACTTGGTGTTCAAGGAGCTGCCAGGTTTCCTTGGAGGTCATGCATGGTACTACACATGTGTTCATAATCAGGTCATTATCAATGTCTTCCTTCTTGGAGGATAAAATGTTTCCAGATGTCAGTTCATTGGAACAAGAACAAGAATGAGCCCATGGTTCTTCAGAAATACAGAGAGGCCCGAGGGCCATATCAGTTCTAATTTTGGCCTAAGACAGTTCCAGGTTAGGGATAGGCTCTGGCCCATTTCTCTTCCCCTTTGGGCCCAGGCCTCTTCTGGGTTAGGGATAGGCCCAGGCCGACTTCTCTTCTCTTTTGGGCCCAGGCCTCTTCAGGGTTAGCAATAGGCCCAGGCCCTTGTCTCTTCTCTTTTGGGCCCAGGCCTCTTCAGGGTTAGGGATAGGCACAGGCCCTTGTCTCTTCTCTTTTAGGCCCAGGCCTCTTTAGGGTTAGGGATAGGCCCAGGCCCTTGTCTCTTCTCTTTTGGGCCCAGGCCTCTTCAGGGTTAGGGATAGGCACAGGCCCCCTTCTCTCTTCTCCTTTGGGCCCAGGCCTCTTCAGGGTTAGGGATAGGCCCAGGCCCTTGTCTCTTCTTCTTTGGGCCCAGGCCTCTTCAGGGTTAGGGATAGGCCCAGGCCCTTGTCTCTTCTGCTTTGGGCCCAGGCCTCTTCAGGGTTAGGGATAGGCCCAGGCCCTTGTCTCTTCTCTTTTGGTCCCAGGCCTCTTTAGGGTTAGGGATAGGCCCAGGCCCTTGTCTCTTCTCTTTTGGGCCCAGGCCTCTTCAGGGTTAGGGATAGGCCCAGGCCCCCTTCTCTCTTCTCCTTTGGGCCCAGGCCTCTTCAGGGTTAGGGATAGGCCCAGGCCCTTCTCTCTTCTCCTTTGGGCCCAGGCCTCTTCAGGGTTAGGGACAGGCCCAGGCCCTTCTCACTTCTCCTTTGGGCCCAGGCCTATTCTGGGTTAGGGATAGGCCCAGGCCCACTTCTCTTCTCTTTTGGGCCCAGGCCTCTTCAGGGTTAGCCATAGGCCCAGGCCCTTGTCTCTTCTCCTTTGGGCCCAGGCCTCTTCAGGGTTAGGGATAGGCCCAGGCACTTCTCTCTTCTCCTTTGGGCCCAGGCCTCTTCAGTGTTAGGGACAGGCCCAGGCCCTTCTCTCTTCTCCTTTGGGCCCAGGCCTCTTCAGGGTTAGGGATAGGCCCAGGCCCTTCTCTCTTCTCTTTTGGGCCCAGGCTTCTTCAGGGTTAGGGATAGGCCCAGGCCCCCTTTTGTCTTCTCCTTTGGGCCCAGGCCTCTTCAGGGTTAGGGATAGGCACAGGCCCCCTTCTCTCTTCTCCTTTGGGCCCAGGCCTCTTCAGGGTTAGGGATAGGCCCAGGCACTTCTCTCTTCTCCTTTGGGCCTAGGCCTCTTCAGGGTTAGGGATAGGCCCAGGCCCTTGTCTCTTCTCTTTTAGGCCCAGGCCTCTTTAGGTTTAGGGATAGGCCCAGGCCCTTGTCTCTTCTCTTTTGGGCCCAGGCCTCTTCAGGGTTAGGGATAGGCCCAGGCCCCCTTCTCTCTTCTCCTTTGGGCCCAGGCCTCTTCAGGGTTAGGGACAGGCCCAGGCCCTTCTCTCTTCTACTTTGGGCCCAGGCCTCTTCAGGGTAAGGGATAGGCCCGGGCCCTTCTCTCTTCTCTTTTGGGCCCAGGCTTCTTCAGGGTTAGGGATAGGCCCAGGCCCCCTTCTCACTTCTCCTTTGGGCCCAGGCCTCTTCAGGGTTAGGGATAGGCCCAGGCCCCCTTCTCTCTTCTCCTTTGGGCACAGGCCTCTTCAGGGTTAGGGATAGGCCCAGGCCCTTGTCTCTTCTCTTTTGGGCCCAGGCCTCTTCAGGGTTAGGGTTAGGCCCAGGCCCCCTTCTCTCTTCTCCTTTGGGCCCAGGCCTCTTCAGGGTTAGGGACAGGCCCAGGCCTTTCTCTCTTCCCCTTTGGGCCCAGGCCTCTTCAGGGTTAGGGATAGGCCCAGGCCCTTCTCTCTTCTCTTTTGGGCCCAGGCTTCTTCAGGGTTAGGGACAGGCCCAGACCCTTCTCTCTTCTCCTTTGGGCCCAGGCCTCTTCAGGGTTAGGGATAGGCCCAGGCCCTTCTCTCTTCTCTTTTGGGCCCAGGCTTCTTCAGGGTTAGGGATAGGCCCAGGCCCCCTTCTCTCTTCTCCTTTGGGCCCAGGCCTCTTCAGGGTTAGGGATAGGCCCAGGCCCCCTTCTCTCTTCTCCTTTGGGCCCAGGCCTCTTCAGGGTTAGGGATAGGCCCAGGCCCCCTTCTCTCTTCTCCTTTGGGCCCAGGCCTCTTCAGGGTTAGGGATAGGCCCAGGCACTTCTCTCTTCTCCTTTGGGCCTAGGCCTCTTCAGGGTTAGGGATAGGCCCAGGCCCTTGTCTCTTCTCTTTTGGGCCCAGGCCTCTTCAGGGTTAGGGATAGGCCCAGGCCCCCTTCTCTCTTCTCCTTTGGGCCCAGGCCTCTTCAGGGTTAGGGATAGGCCCAGGCCCTTCTCTCTTCTCCTTTGGGCCCAGGCCTCTTCAGGGTTAGGGACAGGCCCAGGCCCTTCTCTCTTCTCCTTTGGGCCCAGGCCTCTTCAGGGTTAGGGATAGGCCCGGGCCCTTCTCTCTTCTCTTTTGGGCCCAGGCTTCTTCAGGGTTAGGGATAGGCCCAGGCCCCCTTCTCTCTTCTCCTTTGGGCCCAGGCCTCTTCAGGGTTAGGGATAGGCCCAGGCCCCCTTCTCTCTTCTCCTTTGGGCCCAGGCCTCTTCAGGGTTAGGGATAGGCCCAGGCCCTTGTCCCTTCTCTTTTGGGCCCAGGCCTCTTCAGGGTTAGGGACAGGCCCAGGCCATTCTCTCTTCTCCTTTGGGCCCATGCCTCTTCAGGGTTAGGGATAGGCCCAGGCCCTTCTCTCTTCTCTTTTGGGCCCAGGCTTCTTCAGGGTTAGGGATAGGCCCAGGCCCCCTTCTCTCTTCTTCTTTGGCCCAGGCCTCTTCAGGGTTAGGGATAGGCCCAGGCCCCCTTCTCTCTTCTCCTTTGGGCCCAGGCCTCTTCAGGGTTAGGGATAGGCCCAGGCACTTCTCTCTTCTTCTTTGGGCCTAGGCCTCTTCAGGGTTAGGGATAGGCCCAGGCCCTTGTCTCTTCTCTTTTGGGCCCAGGCCTCTTCAGGGTTAGCCATAGGCCCAGGCCCTTGTCTCTTCTCTTTTGGGCCCAGGCCTCTTCAGGGTTAGGGATAGGCCCAGGCCCTTGTCCCTTCTCTTTTAGGCCCAGGCCTCTTCAGGGTTAGGGATAGGCCCAGGCCCTTGTCTCTTCTCTTTTGGGCCCAGGCCCCCTTCTCTCTTCTCCTTTGGCCCCAGGCCTCTTCAGGGTTAGGGATAGGCCCAGGCCCTTGTCTCTTCTCTTTTGGGCCCAGGCCTCTTCAGGGTTAGGGATAGGCCCAGGCCCCCTTCTCTCTTCTCCTTTGGGCCCAGGCCTCTTCAGGGTTAGGGATAGGCCCAGTCCCTTCTCTCTTCTCCTTTGGGCCCAGGCCTCTTCAGGGTTAGGGACAGGCCCAGGCCCTTCTCTCTTCTCCTTTGGGCCCAGGCCTCTTCAGGGTTAGGGATAGGCCCAGGCCTTTCTCTCTTCTCTTTTGGGCCCAGGCTTCTTCAGGGTTAGGGATGGGCCCAGGCCCCATTCTCTCTTCTCCTTTGGGCCCAGTCCTCTTCAGGGTTAGGGATAGGCCCAGGCCCCCTTCTCTCTTCTCCTTTGGGCCCAGGCCTCTTCAGGGTTAGGGATAGGCCCAGGCACTTCTCTCTTCTCCTTTGGGCCTAGGCCTCTTCAGGGTTAGGGATAGGCCCAGGCCCTTGTCTCTTCTCTTTTGGGCCCAGGCCTCTTTATGGTTAGGGATAGGCCCAAGCCCTTGTCTCTTCTCTTTTGGGCCCAGGCCTCTTCAGGGTTAGGGTTAGGCCCAGGCCCCCTTCTCTCTTCTCCATTGGGCCCAGGCCTCTTCAGGGTTAGGGATAGGCCCAGGCCCTTCTCTCTTCTCCTTTGGGCCCAGGCCTCTTCAGGGTTAGGGACAGGCCCAGGCCCTTCTCTCTTCTCCTTTGGGCCCAGGCCTCTTCAGGGTTAGGGATAGGCCCAGGCCCTTCTCTCTTCTCTTTTGGGCCCAGGCTTCTTCAGGGTTAGGGATAGGCCCAGGCCCCCTTCTCTCTTCTCCTTTGGGCCCAGGCCTCTTCAGGGTTAGGGATAGGCCCAGGCCCCCTTCTCTCTTCTCTTTTGGGCCCAGGCCTCTTCAGGGTTAGGGATAGGCCCAGGCCCCCTTCTCTCTTCTCCTTTGGGCCCAGGCCTCTTCAGGGTTAGGGATAGGCCCAGGCACTTCTCTCTTCTTCTTTGGGCCTAGGCCTCTTCAGGGTTAGGGATAGGCCCAGGCCCTTCTCTCTTCTCTTTTGGGCCCAGGCCTCTTCAGGGTTAGGGATAGGCCCAGGCCCTTCTCTCTTCTCCTTTGGGCCCAGGCCTCTTCTGGGTTAGGGATAGGCCCAGGCCCCCTTCTCTCTTCTCCTTTGGGCCCAGGCCTCTTCAGGGTTAGGTATAGGCCCAGGCCCTCTTCTCTCTTCTCCTTTGGGCCCACGCCTCTTCAGGGTTAGGGATAGGCCCAGGCCCTTCTCTCTTCTCCTTTGGGCCCAGGCCTCTTCAGGGTTAGGAATAGGCCCAGGCCCTTGTCTCTTCCCTTTTGGGCCCAGGCCTCTCTAGGGTTAGGGATAGGCCCAGGCCCTTGTCTCTTCTCTTTTGGGCCCAAACCTCTTCCGGGTTAGGGATAGGCCCAGGCCCCCTTCTCTCTTCTCCTTTGGGCCCAGGCCTCTTCAGGGTTAGGGATAGGCCTAGGCCCTTGTCTCTTCTCTTTTGGGCCCAGGCCTCTTCAGAGTTAGGGATAGGCCCAGGCCCTTCTCTCTTCTCCTTTGGGCCTAGGCCTCTTCAGGGTTAGGGATAGGCCCAGGCCCTTGTCTCTTCTCTTTTGGGCCCAGGCCTCTTTAGGTTTAGGGATAGGCCCAGGCCCTTGTCTTTTCTCTTTTGGGGCCAGGCCTCTTCAGGTTTAGGGATAGGCCCGGGCCCCCTTCTCTCTTCTCCTTTGGGCCCAGGCCTCTTCAGGGTTAGGGATAGGCCCAGGCTCTTCTCTCTTCTCCTTTGGGCCCAGGCCTCTTCAGGGTTAGGGATAGGCCCAGGCCCTTCTCTCTTCTCCTTTGGGCCCAGGCCTATTCTGGGTTAGGGATAGGCCCAGGCCCACTTCTCTTCTCTTTTAGGCCCAGGCCTCTTCAGGGTTAGCCATAGGCCCAGGCACTTGTCTCTTCTCTTTTGGGCCCAGTCCTCTTCAGGGTTAGGGATAGGCCCAGGCCCTTGTCCCTTCTCTTTTAGGCCCAGGCCTCTTCAGGGTTAGGGATAGGCCCAGGCCCTTGTCTCTTCTCTTTTGGGCCCAGGACTTTTCAGGGTTAGGGATAGGCACAGGCCCTTCTCTCTTCTCCGTTGGGCCTAGGCCTCTTCAGGGTTAGGGATCGGCCCAGGCTCTTGTCTCTTCTCTTTTGGGCCCAGGCCTCTTTAGGGTTAGGGATAGGCCCAGGCCCTTGTCTCTTCTCTTTTGGGCCCAGGCCTCTTCAGGGTTAGGGATAGGCCCAGGCCCCCTTCTCTCTTCTCCTTTGGGCCCAGGCCTCTTCAGGGTTAGGGATAGGCCCAGGCCCCCTTCTCTCTTCTCCTTTGTGCCTAGGCCTCTTCAGGGTTAGGGATAGGCCCAGGTCCCCTTCTCTCTTCTCCTTTGGGCCCACGCCTCTTCAGGGTTAGGAATAGGCCCAGGCCCTTCTCTCTTCTCCTTTGGGCACAGGCCTCTTCAGGGTTAGGGATAGGCCCAGGCCCTTCTCTCTTCTCCTTTGGGCCCAGGCCTCTTCAAGGTTAGGGATAGGCCCAGGCCCTTCTCTCTTCTCCTTTGGGCCCAGGCCTATTCTGGGTTAGGGATAGGCCCAGGCCCACTTCTCTTCTCTTTTAGGCCCAGGCCTCTTCAGGGTTAGCCATAGGCCCAGGCCCTTGTCTCTTCTCTTTTGGGCCCAGGCCTCTTCAGGGTTAGGGATAGGCCCAGGCCCTTGTCCCTTCTCTTTTAGGCCCAGGCCTCTTTAGGGTTAGGGATAGGCCCAGGCCCTTGTCTCTTCTCTTTTGGGCCCAGGCCCCCTTCTCTCTTCTCCTTTGGGCCCAGGCCTCTTCAGGGTTAGGGATAGGTCCAGGCCCTTGTCTCTTCTCTTTTGGGCCCAGGCCTTTTCAGGGTTAGGGATAGGCCCAGGCCCCCTTCTCTCTTCTCCTTTGGGCCCAGGCCTCTTCAGGGTTAGGGATAGGCCCAGGCCCCCTTCTCTCTTCTCCTTTGGGCCCAGGCCTCTTCAGGGTTAGGGATAGTCCCAGGCCCCCTTCTCTCTTCTCCTTTGGGCCCAGGCCTCTTCAGGGTTAGGGATAGGCCCAGGCACTTCTCTCTTCTCCTTTGGGCCCAGGCCTCTTCAGTGTTAGGGACAGGCCCAGGCCCTTCTCTCTTCTCCTTTGGGCCCAGGCCTCTTCAGGGTTAGGGATAGGCCCAGGCCCTTCTCTCTTCTCTTTTGGGCCCAGGCTTCTTCAGGGTTAGGGATAGGCCCAGGCCCCCTTCTGTCTTCTCCTTTGGGCCCAGGCCTCTTCAGGGTTAGGGATAGGCACAGGCCCCCTTCTCTCTTCCCCTTTGGGCCCAGGCCTCTTCAGGGTTAGGGATAGGCCCAGGCACTTCTCTCTTCTCCTTTGGGCCTAGGCCTCTTCAGGGTTAGGGATAGGCCCAGGCCCTTGTCTCTTCTCTTTTAGGCCCAGGCCTCTTTAGGTTTAGGGATAGGCCCAGGCCCTTGTCTCTTCTCTTTTGGGCCCAGGCCTCTTCAGGGTTAGGGATAGGCCCAGGCCCCCTTCTCTCTTCTCCTTTGGGCCCAGGCCTCTTCAGGGTTAGGGACAGGCCCAGGCCCTTCTCTCTTCTACTTTGGGCCCAGGCCTCTTCAGGGTAAGGGATAGGCCCGGGCCCTTCTCTCTTCTCTTTTGGGCCCAGGCTTCTTCAGGGTTAGGGATAGGCCCAGGCCCCCTTCTCACTTCTCCTTTGGGCCCAGGCCTCTTCAGGGTTAGGGATAGGCCCAGGCCCTTGTCTCTTCTCTTTTGGGCCCAGGCCTCTTCAGGGTTAGGGTTAGGCCCAGGCCCCCTTCTCTCTTCTCCTTTGGGCCCAGGCCTCTTCAGGGTTAGGGACAGGCCCAGGCCTTTCTCTCTTCTCCTTTGGGCCCAGGCCTCTTCAGGGTTAGGGATAGGCCCAGGCCCTTCTCTCTTCTCTTTTGGGCCCAGGCTTCTTCAGGGTTAGGGACAGGCCCAGACCCTTCTCTCTTCTCCTTTGGGCCCAGGCCTCTTCAGGGTTAGGGATAGGCCCAGGCCCTTCTCTCTTCTCTTTTTGGCCCAGGCTTCTTCAGGGTTAGGGATAGGCCCAGGCCCCCTTCTCTCTTCTCCTTTGGGCCCAGGCCTCTTCAGGGTTAGGGATAGGCCCAGGCCCCCTTCTCTCTTCTCCTTTGGGCCCAGGCCTCTTCAGGGTTAGGGATAGGCCCAGGCCCCCTTCTCTCTTCTCCTTTGGGCCCAGGCCTCTTCAGGGTTAGGGATAGGCCCAGGCACTTCTCTCTTTTCCTTTGGGCCTAGGCCTCTTCAGGGTTAGGGATAGGCCCAGGCCCTTGTCTCTTCTCTTTTGGGCCCAGGCCTCTTCAGGGTTAGGGATAGGCCCAGGCCCCCTTCTCTCTTCTCCTTTGGGCCCAGGCCTCTTCAGGGTTAGGGATAGGCCCAGGCCCTTCTCTCTTCTCCTTTGGGCCCAGGCCTCTTCAGGGTTAGGGACAGGCCCAGGCCCTTCTCTCTTCTCCTTTGGGCCCAGGCCTCTTCAGGGTTAGGGATAGGCCCAGGCCCTTCTCTCTTCTCTTTTGGGCCCAGGCTTCTTCAGGGTTAGGGATAGGCCCAGGCCCCCTTCTCTCTTCTCCTTTGGGCCCAGGCCTCTTCAGGGTTAGGGATAGGCCCAGGCCCCCTTCTCTCTTCTCCTTTGGGCCCAGGCCTCTTCAGGGTTAGGGATAGGCCCAGGCCCTTGTCTCTTCTCTTTTGGGCCCAGGCCTCTTCAGGGTTAGGGATAGGCCCAGGCCCCCTTCTCTCTTCTCCTTTGGGCCCAGGCCTCTTCAGGGTTAGGGACAGGCCCAGGCCTTTCTCTCTTCTCCTTTGGGCCCATGCCTCTTCAGGGTTAGGGATAGGCCCAGGCCCTTCTCTCTTCTCTTTTGGGCCCAGGCTTCTTCAGGGTTAGGGATAGGCCCAGGCCCCCTTCTCTCTTCTTCTTTGGCCCAGGCCTCTTCAGGGTTAGGGATAGGCCCAGGCCCCCTTCTCTCTTCTCCTTTGGGCCCAGGCCTCTTCAGGGTTAGGGATAGGCCCAGGCACTTCTCTCTTCTTCTTTGGGCCTAGGCCTCTTCAGGGTTAGGGATAGGCCCAGGCCCTTGTCTCTTCTCTTTTGGGCCCAGGCCTCTTCAGGGTTAGCCATAGGCCCAGGCCCTTGTCTCTTCTCTTTTGGGCCCAGGCCTCTTCAGGGTTAGGGATAGGCCCAGGCCCTTGTCCCTTCTCTTTTAGGTCCAGGCCTCTTCAGGGTTAGGGATAGGCCCAGGCCCTTGTCTCTTCTCTTTTGGGCCCAGGCCCCCTTCTCTCTTCTCCTTTGGCCCCAGGCCTCTTCAGGGTTAGAGAAGGCCCAGGCCCCCTTCTCTCTTCTCCTTTGGGCCCAGGCCTCTTCAGGGTTAGGGATAGGCCCAGTCCCTTCTCTCTTCTCCTTTGGGCCCAGGCCTCTTCAGGGTTAGGGACAGGCCCAGGCCCTTCTCTCTTCTCCTTTGGGCCCAGGCCTCTTCAGGGTTAGGGATAGGCCCAGGCCTTTCTCTCTTCTCTTTTGGGCCCAGGCTTCTTCAGGGTTAGGGATGGGCCCAGGCCCCATTCTCTCTTCTCCTTTGGGCCCAGGCCTCTTCAGGGTTAGGGATAGGCCCAGGCCCCCTTCTCTCTTCTCCTTTGGGCCCAGGCCTCTTCAGGGTTAGGGATAGGCCCAGGCACTTCTCTCTTCTCCTTTGGGCCTAGGCCTCTTCAGGGTTAGGGATAGGCCCAGGCCCTTGTCTCTTCTCTTTTGGGCCCAGGCCTCTTTATGGTTAGGGATAGGCCCAAGCCCTTGTCTCTTCTCTTTTGGGCCCAGGCCTCTTCAGGGTTAGGGTTAGGCCCAGGCCCCCTTCTCTCTTCTCCTTTGGGCCCAGGCCTCTTCAGGGTTAGGGATAGGCCCAGGCCCTTCTCTCTTCTCCTTTGGGCCCAGGCCTCTTCAGGGTTAGGGACAGGCCCAGGCCCTTCTCTCTTCTCCTTTGGGCCCAGGCCTCTTCAGGGTTAGGGATAGGCCCGGGCCCTTCTCTCTTCTCTTTTGGGCCCAGGCTTCTTCAGGGTTAGGGATAGGCCCAGGCCCCCTTCTCTCTTCTCCTTTGGGCCCAGGCCTCTTCAGGGTTAGGGATAGGCCCAGGCCCCCTTCTCTCTTCTCCTTTGGGCCCAGGCCTCTTCAGGGTCAGGGATAGGCCCAGGCCCTTGTCTCTTCTCTTTTGGGCCCAGGCCTCTTCAGGGTTAGGGATAGGCCCAGGCCCCCTTCTCTCTTCTCCTTTGGGCCCAGGCCTCTTCAGGGTTAGGGACAGGCCCAGGCCTTTCTCTCTTCTCCTTTGGGCCCAGGCCTCTTCAGGGTTAGGGATAGGCCCAGGCCCTTCTCTCTTCTCTTTTGGGCCCAGGCTTCTTCAGGGTTAGGGATAGGCCCAGGCCCCCTTCTCTCTACTCCTTTGGGCCCAGGCCTCTTCAGGGTTAGGGATAGGCCCAGGCCCCCTTCTCTCTTCTCCTTTGGGCCCAGGCCTCTTCAGGGTTAGGGATAGGCCCAGGCCCCCTTCTCTCTTCTCCTTTGGGCCCAGGCCTCTTCAGGGTTAGGGATAGGCCCAGGCCCTTGTCTCTTCTCTTTTGGGCCCAGGCCTCTTCAGGGTTAGGGATAGGCCCAGGCCCCCTTCTCTCTTCTCCTTTGGGCCCAGGATTCTTCAGCGTTAGGGATAGGCCCAGGCCCCCTTCTCTCTTCTCCTTTGGGCCCAGGCCTCTTCAGGGTTAGGGATAGGCCCAGGCCCCCTTCTCTCTTCTACTTTGGGCCCACGCCTCTTCAGGGTTAGGGATAGGCCCAGGCCCTTCTCTCTTCTCCTTTGGGCCTAGGCCTCTTCAGGGTTAGGGATAGGCCCAGGCCCCCTTCTCTCTTCTCCTTTGCGCCCAGGCCTCTTCAGGGTTAGGGATAGGCCCAGGCCTTCTCTCTTCTCCTTTGGGCCTAGGCATCTTCAGGGTTAGGGACAGGCCCAGGCCCTTCTCTCTTCTCCTTTGGGCCCAGGCCTTTTCAGGGTTAGGGATAGGCCCAGGCCCTTCTCTCTTCTCTTTTGGGCCCAGGCTTCTACAGGGTTAGGGATAGGCCCAGGCCCCCTTCTCTCTTCTCCTTTGGGCCCATGCCTCTTCAGGGTTAGGGATAGGCCCAGGCCCCCTTCTCTCTTCTCCTTTGGGCCCAGGCCTCTTCAGGGTTAGGGATAGGCCCAGGCACTTCTCTCTTCTCCTTTGGGCCTAGGCCTCTTCAGGGTTAGGGATAGGCCCAGGCCCTTGTCTCTTCACTTTTGGGACCAGGCCTCTTTAGGGTTAGGGATAGGCCGAGGCCCTTGTCTCTTCTCTTTTGGGCCCAGGGCTCTTCAGGGTTAGGGATAGGCCCAGGCTCCCTTCTCTCTTCTCCTTTGGGCCCAGGCCTCTTCAGGGTTAGGGATAGGCCCAGGCCCTTCTCTCTTCTCCTTTGGGTCCAGGCCTCTTCAGGGTTAGGCACAGGCCCAGGCCCTTCTCTCTTCTCCTTTGGGCCCAGGCCTCTTCAGGGTTAGGGATAGGCCCAGGCCCTTGTCTCTTCTCTTTTGGGCCCAGGCTTCTTCAGGGTTAGGGATAGGCCCAGGCCCCCTTCTCTCTTCTCCTTTGGGCCCAGGCCTCTTCAGGGTTAGGGATAGGCCCAGGCCCCCTTCTCTCTTCTCCTTTGGGCCCCGGCCTCTTCAGGGTTAGGGATAGGCCCAGGCCCTTGTCTCTTCTCTTTTGGGCCCAGGCCTCTTCAGGGTTAGGGATAGGCCCAGGCCCCCTTCTCTCTTCTCCTATGGGCCCAGGCCTCTTCAGGGTTAGGGACAGGCCCAGGCCCTTCTCTCTTCTCCTTTGGGCCCAGGCCTCTTCAGGGTTAGGGATAGGCCCAGGCCCTTCTCTCTTCTCCTTTGGGCCCAGGCCTCTTCAGGGTTAGGGATAGGCCCAGGCACTTCTCTCTTCTTCTTTGGGCCCAGGCCTCTTCAGGGTTAGGGATAGGCCCAGGCCCTTCTCTCTTCTCTTTTGGGCCCAGGCCTCTTCAGGGTTAGGGATAGGCCCAGGCCCTTCTCTCTTCTCCTTTGGGCCCAGGCCTCTTCTGGGTTAGGGATAGGCCCAGGCCCCCTTCTCTCTTCTCCTTTGGGCCCAGGCCTCTTCAGGGTTAGGTATAGGCCCAGGCCCTCTTCTCTCTTCTCCTTTGGGCCCACGCCTCTTCAGGGTTAGGGATAGGCCCAGGCCCTTCTCTCTTCTCCTTTGGGCCCAGGCCTCTTCAGGGTTAGGAATAGGCCCAGGCCCTTGTCTCTTCCCTTTTGGGCCCAGGCCTCTCTAGGGTTAGGGATAGGCCCAGGCCCTTGTCTCTTCTCTTTTGGGCCCAAACCTCTTCCGGGTTAGGAATAGGCCCAGGCCCCCTTCTCTCTTCTCCTTTGGGCCCAGGCCTCTTCAGGGTTAGGGATAGGCCCAGGCCCTTCTCTCTTCTCTTTTGGGCCCAGGCTTCTTCAGGGTTAGGGATAGGCCCAGGCCCCCTTCTCTCTTCTTCTTTGGCCCAGGCCTCTTCAGGGTTAGGGATAGGCCCAGGCCCCCTTCTCTCTTCTCCTTTGGGCCCAGGCCTCTTCAGGGTTAGGGATAGGCCCAGGCACTTCTCTCTTCTTCTTTGGGCCTAGGCCTCTTCAGGGTTAGGGATAGGCCCAGGCCCTTGTCTCTTCTCTTTTGGGCCCAGGCCTCTTCAGGGTTAGCCATAGGCCCAGGCCCTTGTCTCTTCTCTTTTGGGCCCAGGCCTCTTCAGGGTTAGGGATAGGCCCAGGCCCTTGTCCCTTCTCTTTTAGGCCCAGGCCTCTTCAGGGTTAGGGATAGGCCCAGGCCCTTGTCTCTTCTCTTTTGGGCCCAGGCCCCCTTCTCTCTTCTCCTTTGGCCCCAGGCCTCTTCAGGGTTAGGGATAGGCCCAGGCCCTTGTCTCTTCTCTTTTGGGCCCAGGCCTCTTCAGGGTTAGGGATAGGCCCAGGCCCCCTTCTCTCTTCTCCTTTGGGCCCAGGCCTCTTCAGGGTTAGGGATAGGCCCAGTCCCTTCTCTCTTCTCCTTTGGGCCCAGGCCTCTTCAGGGTTAGGGACAGGCCCAGGCCCTTCTCTCTTCTCCTTTGGGCCCAGGCCTCTTCAGGGTTAGGGATAGGCCCAGGCCTTTCTCTCTTCTCTTTTGGGCCCAGGCTTCTTCAGGGTTAGGGATGGGCCCAGGCCCCATTCTCTCTTCTCCTTTGGGCCCAGGCCTCTTCAGGGTTAGGGATAGGCCCAGGCCCCCTTCTCTCTTCTCCTTTGGGCCCAGGCCTCTTCAGGGTTAGGGATAGGCCCAGGCACTTCTCTCTTCTCCTTTGGGCCTAGGCCTCTTCAGGGTTAGGGATAGGCCCAGGCCCTTGTCTCTTCTCTTTTGGGCCCAGGCCTCTTTATGGTTAGGGATAGGCCCAAGCCCTTGTCTCTTCTCTTTTGGGCCCAGGCCTCTTCAGGGTTAGGGTTAGGCCCAGGCCCCCTTCTCTCTTCTCCTTTGGGCCCAGGCCTCTTCAGGGTTAGGGATAGGCCCAGGCCCTTCTCTCTTCTCCTTTGGGCCCAGGCCTCTTCAGGGTTAGGGACAGGCCCAGGCCCTTCTCTCTTCTCCTTTGGGCCCAGGCCTCTTCAGGGTTAGGGATAGGCCCGGGCCCTTCTCTCTTCTCTTTTGGGCCCAGGCTTCTTCAGGGTTAGGGATAGGCCCAGGCCCCCTTCTCTCTTCTCCTTTGGGCCCAGGCCTCTTCAGGGTTAGGGATAGGCCCAGGCCCCCTTCTCTCTTCTCCTTTGGGCCCAGGCCTCTTCAGGGTCAGGGATAGGCCCAGGCCCTTGTCTCTTCTCTTTTGGGCCCAGGCCTCTTCAGGGTTAGGGATAGGCCCAGGCCCCCTTCTCTCTTCTCCTTTGGGCCCAGGCCTCTTCAGGGTTAGGGACAGGCCCAGGCCTTTCTCTCTTCTCCTTTGGGCCCAGGCCTCTTCAGGGTTAGGGATAGGCCCAGGCCCTTCTCTCTTCTCTTTTGGGCCCAGGCTTCTTCAGGGTTAGGGATAGGCCCAGGCCCCCTTCTCTCTACTCCTTTGGGCCCAGGCCTCTTCAGGGTTAGGGATAGGCCCAGGCCCCCTTCTCTCTTCTCCTTTGGGCCCAGGCCTCTTCAGGGTTAGGGATAGGCCCAGGCCCCTTCTCTCTTCTCCTTTGGGCCCAGGCCTCTTCAGGGTTAGGGATAGGCCCAGGCCCTTGTCTCTTCTCTTTTGGGCCCAGGCCTCTTCAGGGTTAGGGATAGGCCCAGGCCCCCTTCTCTCTTCTCCTTTGGGCCCAGGATTCTTCAGCGTTAGGGATAGGCCCAGGCCCCCTTCTCTCTTCTCCTTTGGGCCCAGGCCTCTTCAGGGTTAGGGATAGGCCCAGGCCCCCTTCTCTCTTCTACTTTGGGCCCACGCCTCTTCAGGGTTAGGGATAGGCCCAGGCCCTTCTCTCTTCTCCTTTGGGCCTAGGCCTCTTCAGGGTTAGGGATAGGCCCAGGCCCCCTTCTCTCTTCTCCTTTGCGCCCAGGCCTCTTCAGGGTTAGGGATAGGCCCAGGCCTTCTCTCTTCTCCTTTTGGCCTAGGCATCTTCAGGGTTAGGGACAGGCCCAGGCCCTTCTCTCTTCTCCTTTGGGCCCAGGCCTTTTCAGGGTTAGGGATAGGCCCAGGCCCTTCTCTCTTCTCTTTTGGGCCCAGGCTTCTACAGGGTTAGGGATAGGCCCAGGCCCCCTTCTCTCTTCTCCTTTGGGCCCATGCCTCTTCAGGGTTAGGGATAGGCCCAGGCCCCCTTCTCTCTTCTCCTTTGGGCCCAGGCCTCTTCAGGGTTAGGGATAGGCCCAGGCACTTCTCTCTTCTCCTTTGGGCCTAGGCCTCTTCAGGGTTAGGGATAGGCCCAGGCCCTTGTCTCTTCACTTTTGGGACCAGGCCTCTTTAGGGTTAGGGATAGGCCAAGGCCCTTGTCTCTTCTCTTTTGGGCCCAGGGCTCTTCAGGGTTAGGGATAGGCCCAGGCTCCCTTCTCTCTTCTCCTTTGGGCCCAGGCCTCTTCAGGGTTAGGGATAGGCCCAGGCCCTTCTCTCTTCTCCTTTGGGTCCAGGCCTCTTCAGGGTTAGGCACAGGCCCAGGCCCTTCTCTCTTCTCCTTTGGGCCCAGGCCTCTTCAGGGTTAGGGATAGGCCCAGGCCCTTGTCTCTTCTCTTTTGGGCCCAGGCTTCTTCAGGGTTAGGGATAGGCCCAGGCCCCCTTCTCTCTTCTCCTTTGGGCCCAGGCCTCTTCAGGGTTAGGGATAGGCCCAGGCCCCCTTCTCTCTTCTCCTTTGGGCCCAGGCCTCTTCAGGGTTAGGGATAGGCCCAGGCCCTTGTCTCTTCTCTTTTGGGCCCAGGCCTCTTCAGGGTTAGGGATAGGCCCAGGCCCCCTTCTCTCTTCTCCTTTGGGCCCAGGATTCTTCAGCGTTAGGGATAGGCCCAGGCCCCCTTCTCTCTTCTCCTTTGGGCCCAGGCCTCTTCAGGGTTAGGGATAGGCCCAGGCCCCCTTCTCTCTTCTACTTTGGGCCCACGCCTCTTCAGGGTTAGGGATAGGCCCAGGCCCTTCTCTCTTCTCCTTTGGGCCTAGGCCTCTTCAGGGTTAGGGATAGGCCCAGGCCCCCTTCTCTCTTCTCCTTTGCGCCCAGGCCTCTTCAGGGTTAGGGATAGGCCCAGGCCTTCTCTCTTCTCCTTTGGGCCTAGGCATCTTCAGGGTTAGGGACAGGCCCAGGCCCTTCTCTCTTCTCCTTTGGGCCCAGGCCTTTTCAGGGTTAGGGATAGGCCCAGGCCCTTCTCTCTTCTCTTTTGGGCCCAGGCTTCTACAGGGTTAGGGATAGGCCCAGGCCCCCTTCTCTCTTCTCCTTTGGGCCCATGCCTCTTCAGGGTTAGGGATAGGCCCAGGCCCCCTTCTCTCTTCTCCTTTGGGCCCAGGCCTCTTCAGGGTTAGGGATAGGCCCAGGCACTTCTCTCTTCTCCTTTGGGCCTAGGCCTCTTCAGGGTTAGGGATAGGCCCAGGCCCTTGTCTCTTCACTTTTGGGACCAGGCCTCTTTAGGGTTAGGGATAGGCCGAGGCCCTTGTCTCTTCTCTTTTGGGCCCAGGGCTCTTCAGGGTTAGGGATAGGCCCAGGCTCCCTTCTCTCTTCTCCTTTGGGCCCAGGCCTCTTCAGGGTTAGGGATAGGCCCAGGCCCTTCTCTCTTCTCCTTTGGGTCCAGGCCTCTTCAGGGTTAGGCACAGGCCCAGGCCCTTCTCTCTTCTCCTTTGGGCCCAGGCCTCTTCAGGGTTAGGGATAGGCCCAGGCCCTTGTCTCTTCTCTTTTGGGCCCAGGCTTCTTCAGGGTTAGGGATAGGCCCAGGCCCCCTTCTCTCTTCTCCTTTGGGCCCAGGCCTCTTCAGGGTTAGGGATAGGCCCAGGCCCCCTTCTCTCTTCTCCTTTGGGCCCCGGCCTCTTCAGGGTTAGGGATAGGCCCAGGCCCTTGTCTCTTCTCTTTTGGGCCCAGGCCTCTTCAGGGTTAGGGATAGGCCCAGGCCCCCTTCTCTCTTCTCCTATGGGCCCAGGCCTCTTCAGGGTTAGGGACAGGCCCAGGCCCTTCTCTCTTCTCCTTTGGGCCCAGGCCTCTTCAGGGTTAGGGATAGGCCCAGGCCCTTCTCTCTTCTCCTTTGGGCCCAGGCCTCTTCAGGGTTAGGGATAGGCCCAGGCACTTCTCTCTTCTTCTTTGGGCCTAGGCCTCTTCAGGGTTAGGGATAGGCCCAGGCCCTTCTCTCTTCTCTTTTGGGCCCAGGCCTCTTCAGGGTTAGGGATAGGCCCAGGCCCTTCTCTCTTCTCCTTTGGGCCCAGGCCTCTTCTGGGTTAGGGATAGGCCCAGGCCCCCTTCTCTCTTCTCCTTTGGGCCCAGGCCTCTTCAGGGTTAGGTATAGGCCCAGGCCCTCTTCTCTCTTCTCCTTTGGGCCCACGCCTCTTCAGGGTTAGGGATAGGCCCAGGCCCTTCTCTCTTCTCCTTTGGGCCCAGGCCTCTTCAGGGTTAGGAATAGGCCCAGGCCCTTGTCTCTTCCCTTTTGGGCCCAGGCCTCTCTAGGGTTAGGGATAGGCCCAGGCCCTTGTCTCTTCTCTTTTGGGCCCAAACCTCTTCCGGGTTAGGAATAGGCCCAGGCCCCCTTCTCTCTTCTCCTTTGGGCCCAGGCCTCTTCAGGGTTAGGGATAGGCCCAGGCCCTTCTCTCTTCTCTTTTGGGCCCAGGCTTCTTCAGGGTTAGGGATAGGCCCAGGCCCCCTTCTCTCTTCTTCTTTGGCCCAGGCCTCTTCAGGGTTAGGGATAGGCCCAGGCCCCCTTCTCTCTTCTCCTTTGGGCCCAGGCCTCTTCAGGGTTAGGGATAGGCCCAGGCACTTCTCTCTTCTTCTTTGGGCCTAGGCCTCTTCAGGGTTAGGGATAGGCCCAGGCCCTTGTCTCTTCTCTTTTGGGCCCAGGCCTCTTCAGGGTTAGCCATAGGCCCAGGCCCTTGTCTCTTCTCTTTTGGGCCCAGGCCTCTTCAGGGTTAGGGATAGGCCCAGGCCCTTGTCCCTTCTCTTTTAGGCCCAGGCCTCTTCAGGGTTAGGGATAGGCCCAGGCCCTTGTCTCTTCTCTTTTGGGCCCAGGCCCCCTTCTCTCTTCTCCTTTGGCCCCAGGCCTCTTCAGGGTTAGGGATAGGCCCAGGCCCTTGTCTCTTCTCTTTTGGGCCCAGGCCTCTTCAGGGTTAGGGATAGGCCCAGGCCCCCTTCTCTCTTCTCCTTTGGGCCCAGGCCTCTTCAGGGTTAGGGATAGGCCCAGTCCCTTCTCTCTTCTCCTTTGGGCCCAGGCCTCTTCAGGGTTAGGGACAGGCCCAGGCCCTTCTCTCTTCTCCTTTGGGCCCAGGCCTCTTCAGGGTTAGGGATAGGCCCAGGCCTTTCTCTCTTCTCTTTTGGGCCCAGGCTTCTTCAGGGTTAGGGATGGGCCCAGGCCCCATTCTCTCTTCTCCTTTGGGCCCAGGCCTCTTCAGGGTTAGGGATAGGCCCAGGCCCCCTTCTCTCTTCTCCTTTGGGCCCAGGCCTCTTCAGGGTTAGGGATAGGCCCAGGCACTTCTCTCTTCTCCTTTGGGCCTAGGCCTCTTCAGGGTTAGGGATAGGCCCAGGCCCTTGTCTCTTCTCTTTTGGGCCCAGGCCTCTTTATGGTTAGGGATAGGCCCAAGCCCTTGTCTCTTCTCTTTTGGGCCCAGGCCTCTTCAGGGTTAGGGTTAGGCCCAGGCCCCCTTCTCTCTTCTCCTTTGGGCCCAGGCCTCTTCAGGGTTAGGGATAGGCCCAGGCCCTTCTCTCTTCTCCTTTGGGCCCAGGCCTCTTCAGGGTTAGGGACAGGCCCAGGCCCTTCTCTCTTCTCCTTTGGGCCCAGGCCTCTTCAGGGTTAGGGATAGGCCCGGGCCCTTCTCTCTTCTCTTTTGGGCCCAGGCTTCTTCAGGGTTAGGGATAGGCCCAGGCCCCCTTCTCTCTTCTCCTTTGGGCCCAGGCCTCTTCAGGGTTAGGGATAGGCCCAGGCCCCCTTCTCTCTTCTCCTTTGGGCCCAGGCCTCTTCAGGGTCAGGGATAGGCCCAGGCCCTTGTCTCTTCTCTTTTGGGCCCAGGCCTCTTCAGGGTTAGGGATAGGCCCAGGCCCCCTTCTCTCTTCTCCTTTGGGCCCAGGCCTCTTCAGGGTTAGGGACAGGCCCAGGCCTTTCTCTCTTCTCCTTTGGGCCCAGGCCTCTTCAGGGTTAGGGATAGGCCCAGGCCCTTCTCTCTTCTCTTTTGGGCCCAGGCTTCTTCAGGGTTAGGGATAGGCCCAGGCCCCCTTCTCTCTACTCCTTTGGGCCCAGGCCTCTTCAGGGTTAGGGATAGGCCCAGGCCCCCTTCTCTCTTCTCCTTTGGGCCCAGGCCTCTTCAGGGTTAGGGATAGGCCCAGGCCCCCTTCTCTCTTCTCCTTTGGGCCCAGGCCTCTTCAGGGTTAGGGATAGGCCCAGGCCCTTGTCTCTTCTCTTTTGGGCCCAGGCCTCTTCAGGGTTAGGGATAGGCCCAGGCCCCCTTCTCTCTTCTCCTTTGGGCCCAGGATTCTTCAGCGTTAGGGATAGGCCCAGGCCCCCTTCTCTCTTCTCCTTTGGGCCCAGGCCTCTTCAGGGTTAGGGATAGGCCCAGGCCCCCTTCTCTCTTCTACTTTGGGCCCACGCCTCTTCAGGGTTAGGGATAGGCCCAGGCCCTTCTCTCTTCTCCTTTGGGCCTAGGCCTCTTCAGGGTTAGGGATAGGCCCAGGCCCCCTTCTCTCTTCTCCTTTGCGCCCAGGCCTCTTCAGGGTTAGGGATAGGCCCAGGCCTTCTCTCTTCTCCTTTTGGCCTAGGCATCTTCAGGGTTAGGGACAGGCCCAGGCCCTTCTCTCTTCTCCTTTGGGCCCAGGCCTTTTCAGGGTTAGGGATAGGCCCAGGCCCTTCTCTCTTCTCTTTTGGGCCCAGGCTTCTACAGGGTTAGGGATAGGCCCAGGCCCCCTTCTCTCTTCTCCTTTGGGCCCATGCCTCTTCAGGGTTAGGGATAGGCCCAGGCCCCCTTCTCTCTTCTCCTTTGGGCCCAGGCCTCTTCAGGGTTAGGGATAGGCCCAGGCACTTCTCTCTTCTCCTTTGGGCCTAGGCCTCTTCAGGGTTAGGGATAGGCCCAGGCCCTTGTCTCTTCACTTTTGGGACCAGGCCTCTTTAGGGTTAGGGATAGGCCAAGGCCCTTGTCTCTTCTCTTTTGGGCCCAGGGCTCTTCAGGGTTAGGGATAGGCCCAGGCTCCCTTCTCTCTTCTCCTTTGGGCCCAGGCCTCTTCAGGGTTAGGGATAGGCCCAGGCCCTTCTCTCTTCTCCTTTGGGTCCAGGCCTCTTCAGGGTTAGGCACAGGCCCAGGCCCTTCTCTCTTCTCCTTTGGGCCCAGGCCTCTTCAGGGTTAGGGATAGGCCCAGGCCCTTGTCTCTTCTCTTTTGGGCCCAGGCTTCTTCAGGGTTAGGGATAGGCCCAGGCCCCCTTCTCTCTTCTCCTTTGGGCCCAGGCCTCTTCAGGGTTAGGGATAGGCCCAGGCCCCCTTCTCTCTTCTCCTTTGGGCCCAGGCCTCTTCAGGGTTAGGGATAGGCCCAGGCCCTTGTCTCTTCTCTTTTGGGCCCAGGCCTCTTCAGGGTTAGGGATAGGCCCAGGCCCCCTTCTCTCTTCTCCTATGGGCCCAGGCCTCTTCAGGGTTAGGGACAGGCCCAGGCCCTTCTCTCTTCTCCTTTGGGCCCAGGCCTCTTCAGGGTTAGGGATAGGCCCAGGCCCTTCTCTCTTTTCTTTTGGGCCCAGGCTTCTTCAGGGTTAGGGATAGGCCCAGGCCCCCTTCTCTCTTCTCCTTTGGGCCCAGGCTTCTTCAGGGTTAGGGATAGGCCCAGGCCCCCTTCTCTCTTCTCCTTTGGGCCCAGGCCTCTTCAGGGTTAGGGATAGGCCCAGGCCCCCTTCTCTCTTCTCTTTTGGGCCCAGGCCTCTTCAGGGTTAGGGATAGGCCCAGGCCCCCTTCTCTCTTCTCCTTTGGGCCCAGGCCTCTTCAGGGTTAGGGATAGGCCCAGGCACTTCTCTCTTCTTCTTTGGGCCTAGGCCTCTTCAGGGTTAGGGATAGGCCCAGGCCCTTCTCTCTTCTCTTTTGGGCCCAGGCCTCTTCAGGGTTAGGGATAGGCCCAGGCCCTTCTCTCTTCTCCTTTGGGCCCAGGCCTCTTCTGGGTTAGGGATAGGCCCAGGCCCCCTTCTCTCTTCTCCTTTGGGCCCAGGCCTCTTCAGGGTTAGGTATAGGCCCAGGCCCTCTTCTCTCTTCTCCTTTGGGCCCACGCCTCTTCAGGGTTAGGGATAGGCCCAGCCCCTTCTCTCTTCTCCTTTGGGCCCAGGCCTCTTCAGGGTTAGGAATAGGCCCAGGCCCTTGTCTCTTCCCTTTTGGGCCCAGGCCTCTCTAGGGTTAGGGATAGGCCCAGGCCCTTGTCTCTTCTCTTTTGGGCCCAAACCTCTTCCGGGTTAGGGATAGGCCCAGGCCCCCTTCTCTCTTCTCCTTTGGGCCCAGGCCTCTTCAGGGTTAGGGATAGGCCTAGGCCCTTGTCTCTTCTCTTTTGGGCCCAGGCCTCTTCAGAGTTAGGGATAGGCCCAGGCCCTTCTCTCTTCTCCTTTGGGCCTAGGCCTCTTCAGGGTTAGGGATAGGCCCAGGCCCTTGTCTCTTCTCTTTTGGGCCCAGGCCTCTTTAGGTTTAGGGATAGGCCCAGGCCCTTGTCTTTTCTCTTTTGGGGCCAGGCCTCTTCAGGTTTAGGGATAGGCCCGGGCCCCCTTCTCTCTTCTCCTTTGGGCCCAGGCCTCTTCAGGGTTAGGGATAGGCCCAGGCTCTTCTCTCTTCTCCTTTGGGCCCAGGCCTCTTCAGGGTTAGGGATAGGCCCAGGCCCTTCTCTCTTCTCCTTTGGGCCCAGGCCTATTCTGGGTTAGGGATAGGCCCAGGCCCACTTCTCTTCTCTTTTAGGCCCAGGCCTCTTCAGGGTTAGCCATAGGCCCAGGCACTTGTCTCTTCTCTTTTGGGCCCAGTCCTCTTCAGGGTTAGGGATAGGCCCAGGCCCTTGTCCCTTCTCTTTTAGGCCCAGGCCTCTTCAGGGTTAGGGATAGGCCCAGGCCCTTGTCTCTTCTCTTTTGGGCCCAGGACTTTTCAGGGTTAGGGATAGGCACAGGCCCTTCTCTCTTCTCCGTTGGGCCTAGGCCTCTTCAGGGTTAGGGATAGGCCCAGGTCCCCTTCTCTCTTCTCCTTTGGGCCCACGCCTCTTCAGGGTTAGGAATAGGCCCAGGCCCTTCTCTCTTCTCCTTTGGGCCCAGGCCTCTTCAGGGTTAGGGATAGGCCCAGGCCCTTCTCTCTTCTCCTTTGGGCCCAGGCCTCTTCAGGGTTAGGGATAGGCCCAGGCCCTTCTCTCTTCTCCTTTGGGCCCAGGCCTATTCTGGGTTAGGGATAGGCCCAGGCCCACTTCTCTTCTCTTTTAGGCCCAGGCCTCTTCAGGGTTAGCCATAGGCCCAGGCCCTTGTCTCTTCTCTTTTGGGCCCAGGCCTCTTCAGGGTTAGGGATAGGCCCAGGCCCTTGTCCCTTCTCTTTTAGGCCCAGGCCTCTTTAGGGTTAGGGATAGGCCCAGGCCCTTGTCTCTTCTCTTTTGGGCCCAGGCCCCCTTCTCTCTTCTCCTTTGGGCCCAGGCCTCTTCAGGGTTAGGGATAGGTCCAGGCCCTTGTCTCTTCTCTTTTGGGCCCAGGCCTTTTCAGGGTTAGGGATAGGCCCAGGCCCCCTTCTCTCTTCTCCTTTGGGCCCAGGCCTCTTCAGGGTTAGGGATAGGCCCAGGCCCCCTTCTCTCTTCTCCTTTGGGCCCAGGCCTCTTCAGGGTTAGGGATAGTCCCAGGCCCCCTTCTCTCTTCTCCTTTGGGCCCAGGCCTCTTCAGGGTTAGGGATAGGCCCAGGCACTTCTCTCTTCTCCTTTGGGACTAGGCCTCTTCAGGGTTAGGGATAGGCCCAGGCCCTTGTCTCTTCACTTTTGGGACCAGGCCTCTTTAGGGTTAGGGATAGGCCCAGGCCCTTGTCTCTTCTCTTTTGGGCCCAGGCCTCTTCAGGGTTAGGGATAGGCCCAGGCCCCCTTCTCTCTTCTCCTTTGGGCCCAGGCCTCTTCAGGGTTAGGGATAGGCCCAGGCCCTTCTCTCTTCTCCTTTGGGTCCAGGCCTCTTCAGGGTTAGGCACAGGCCCAGGCCCTTCTCTCTTCTCCTTTGGGCCCAGGCCTCTTCAGGGTTAGGGATAGGCCCAGGCCCTTGTCTCTGCTCTTTTCGGCCCAGGCCTCTTCAGGGTTAGGGATAGGCCCAGGCCCCCTTCTCTCTTCTCCTATGGGCCCAGGCCTCTTCAGGGTTAGGGACAGGCCCAGGCCCTTCTCTCTTCTCCTTTGGGCCCAGGCCTCTTCAGGGTTAGGGATAGGCCCAGGCCCTTCTCTCTTCTCTTTTGGGCCCAGGCTTCTTCAGGGTTAGGGATAGGCCCAGGCCCCCTTCTCTCTTCTCCTTTGGGCCCAGGCCTCTTCAGGGTTAGGGATAGGCCCAGGCCCCCTTCTCTCTTCTCTTTTGGGCCCAGGCCTCTTCAGGGTTAGGGATAGGCCCAGGCCCCCTTCTCTCTTCTCCTTTGGGCCCAGGCCTCTTCAGGGTTAGGGATAGGCCCAGGCCCTCTTCTCTCTTCTCCTTTGGGCCCACGCCTCTTCAGGGTTAGGGATAGGCCCAGGCCCTTCTCTCTTCTCCTTTGGGCCCAGGCCTCTTCAGGGTTAGGGATAGGCCCAGGCCCTTGTCTCTTCTCTTTTGGGCCCAGGCCTCTCTAGGGTTAGGGATAGGCCCAGGCCCTTGTCTCTTTTCTTTTGGGCCCAAACCTCTTCCGGGTTAGGGATAGGCCCAGGCCCCCTTCTCTCTTCTCCTTTGGGCCCAGGCCTCTTCAGGGTTAGGGATAGGCCCAGGCCCTTGTCTCTTCTCTTTTGGGCCCAGGCCTCTTCAGAGTTAGGGATAGGCCCAGGCCCTTCTCTCTTCTCCTTTGGGCCTAGGCCTCTTTAGGGTTAGGGATAGGCCCAGGCCCTTGTCTCTTCTCTTTTGGGCCCAGGCCTCTTTAGGTTTAGGGATAGGCCCAGGCCCTTGTCTCTTCTCTTTTGGGGCCAGGCCTCTTCAGGTTTAGGGATAGGCCCGGGCCCCCTTCTCTCTTCTCCTTTGGGCCCAGGCCTCTTCAGGGTTAGGGATAGGCCCAGGCTCTTCTCTCTTCTGCTTTGGGCCCAGGCCTCTTCAGGGTTAGGGATAGGCCCAGGCCCTTCTCTCTTCTCCTTTGGGCCCAGGCCTATTCTGGGTTAGGGATAGGCCCAGGCCCACTTCTCTTCTCTTTTAGGCCCAGGCCTCTTCAGGGTTAGCCATAGGCCCAGGCACTTGTCTCTTCTCTTTTGGGCCCAGGCCTCTTCAGGGTTAGGGATAGGCCCAGGCCCTTGTCCCTTCTCTTTTAGGCCCAGGCCTCTTTAGGGTTAGGGATAGGCCTAGGCCCTTGTCTCTTCTCTTTTGGGCCCAGGCCCCCTTCTCTCTTCTCCTTTGGGCCCAGGCCTCTTCACGGTTAGGGATAGGCCCAGGTCCTTGTCTCTTCTCCTTTGGGCCCAGGCCTCTTCAGGGTAAGGGATTTGCCCAGGCCCACTTCTCTTCTCTTTTGGGGCCAGGCCTCTTCAGGTTTAGGGATAGGCCCAGGCCCTTCTCTCTTCTCTTTTGGGCCCAGGTTTCTTTATTGTTAGGCATAGGCCCAGGCCCTTCTCTCTTCTCCTTTGGGCCTAGGCCTCTTCAGTTTTAATGATAGGCCCAAGTCCTTGTCTCTTCTCCTTTGGGCCCCGGCCTCTTCAGGGTTAGGGAAAGGCCTAGGCCCACATCTTTCCTTCTTAGCCCATGCCTCATTAGTATTAGTAATAACACAAGCCCACATCTCTTTTTGTTAGAGCCCTGTGTTTTTCAGCTTTGAGGATAATTTCATGCCCACATTTTTTTTAACTCTTCACTTCTTAAAGTCACAAATCTTTGTAGGCATACCCTTTTCTTCATTTTCCTAAATTGTTTCTTTACTTAGACTCACCCATGTAGCTTCTTATATTTGTATTTTTGCATACTGTCATCCTTTCAGACAGAATACTTGTTTTTCCTAATGATTGAGGTTCTGAATCCTTATGAATCCTGATATAGATGTAAACACATTTCACCTTCATATATAGTTTATATTTTGGGGAAAAATAAAAGAGACATTAGATGATTAGAAGCTTTGTTTTCCTTGTATGTTATATAACTATGCTTTTGTTTTTAATCGGAAGTGTGAGATTTCCGTTGGGCTATAATTTGAGCCCAAATAGACAAATGGATAAGACAGACCACTGGCATTGCCTCTCAGCAACATCATGCCAATATCACATGAGAGCTGAACCTAAAAGTCTCAAATATCAAAATGCCCAGTACTTTAATTGTGGTAAATTTGGTCAATTTCCAAGGAAATTATAAGGCTGGAAAATTCAAAGTTCAAAAAACCAAGAGTATTAACTCAGAGCAAACAGGCTGATTTTGGCTGCAATGTTCAAATGCCCAGATTCCCTGGAACTTTTTGGCATTGTAAGAATGGAAAGCACTGGAGTAATGAGTGTATTCATTAGGTCATCCTAATGAATGATTAGAGTGATTCAGAAGGTCATCCCTCTTGCCACCATTAAACAGACAGAAGGGCCTGTCAGCTCGAAGTCTAAAAACAAACATATACAGTTTATAAAAACAACTAATTGAATTTTTCCATGTATTGTAAAGGTGTTCGAAATTAATAACAAATATCCTAAAAGCAAACATATACAGTTTCTGAAAATAACTAATTGGATTCTTCCATGTATTGTAAAGGGAACACCAATTCCAGAGCCACCAACATTGTATACTGATGCAAACAAGATGGGAATGGCAGGTTATACATCATACAAAATAAGCAAGGTAATCAAAATCCCATATTCTTCATTTCAAAAATCAGAATTGTATGTAATATAATGGTATTATTAGATTTTCCTAAACCTCTTAATATATTTACTGACTCTCAATATGCAGAGTTGTTTTGCATATAGAAACTGATGAATTTGTTCCTGCTAACTGATAGTTAACTGTTATTTATGCAATTGCCCCAAGCCATCAGAAGCAGAAACTATCCAATATTGATTACTCATATTCTGTCTTCCACAGGTTTGCTAGGTCCATTAGCACAAGGAAATGAAGAAATTGAGCAGTTACTGATAGGAAATGTATAAGAAGCTTCAAAATTTCATGGAAAAGGAAAGCCATGTTAACAGTAAGACTTACAGGTCTAGAACTCTGGGAGTATAAATATGCAGCAGAGTAACACAGGGTGTGGCATTGAGTGTTGGTGTGTGCATTGTAGCAGTTTGGAGAGACCAGAGTATGGAAACCAAAAACTGGAGACCAGCGATGCTGTAGCGCTTTGAAGCAGAGAGCGGGAGAGAAACCCTTCAGGGTGCAGCAGCATGAAGGAGACTGCTGTGTCTGTGGTTGGCAGAGATTGGTACATAACCCTTAATGAACCCCTTTACCCTAAATATCTGGGAGAAAATAAGAAGTCTTGGTCTCCTCTACACATGAAACATTTCTATCTGCTACTTAAGTTTGGTTGGTTGAAAGAAGGAAGGAAGAGGCCTAACAACCCAAATAAAATAGAGTTTTAATATAGAGCACCACAGGTGGCGTTCCACTACAGTTAGACCTGTGGCTGTGCATACAGGAAAACTTGGCTATCCTTTTCTGTCATCTCAAATGTTCTCAGAGCATCACAGACACTTACTACTGAGAGTCCAGATGAAACAAGTCATACATCCAATATTTAGCGGAGAGAATGTTGCGAACGATCCTCTCATTCTCATGAGACTGTCCATGGGATGGTTGGGCCCATGGCACATGTGTAAAGACTGATGATTCTAATTTGTGAGTCCCACGAGAGAGTCTCCACAAGGTAGCACCATGAGGCATTTCCTTCCTTCTTTGAGATACCATGATGGAATATCACAGCTAGTTAGAGAAACAATAGATGTTAGGCCTCCAATGTCTAGAGGATGCCTTGCTAATTAATTGGAGGCTGTGTCCATCTTCACATGACCTCTTTCTGCTGTGTGGGCATACTGTCCCATCTCTCCAGTTATGTTTGACCACGCTCTACCAGGGAGTCGCTGTGGTCCTTGCTACTGACCCTCTTCTCAGGTTCACATCTGTCCTGTATATTAGAAACCCTCAGACCTTGAACTATGCTGTTCTCACCCTTCTTTAAAGGTGTTTGACAAGTTCATACACTGATTTGAGTCACTTCTTCACCCACAGAATTTTCTCCACTGACTTACCTGAAAGGCATCCCTGCCGACCTTGTCCTGGTTCCACTCCAAGCCCTAGCCCACTCTAGGAGGCTCTGATGCTTACAGACCTGGGACACACCCACAATCATGATAATGACTTTCATGTGAGGTCACAGAGGCCAAGGCTCTCTCTGTTTGGGAAAGCTGAAAGGCTGTCCAGGCACACAGTGTCTTTTGGACTAGTATTTGGGGACAATAGATGAAGGCTTCTCTTATAATCATTTCCTATTAAGAGACTCACACCCAGTCCTCTTCTTTCTCCTAGGAACTTTACTTTGGGGTCAAGCAAGGTCAGAGGGATGGGTCATCCTCACTCTAGTGAGCAACACTTAAGACTTGATCTGTCATTTCTGCTCTTCAGTTTATCAGCAACTTTCTCTTGTCATGAGACATGAAGTGTACTATCTGCAGCCTTCTGGGTACCAAGATGATTGAAAATTTGGTCTGAACACTGTCCATTCACCACCATTAAACACAGCTTGAAGTAGGCTTGCTCAGGTAGCAGGATGTCATGAAGTTTCCCTCCCTGACCCTACAGAGGTAGCCTGTGACTTCTGAGGATGTCATTCCCTGGAGAACAGCATGACAGAGAGCTTCATCCTGTCCCACTTTAGGAACTGGAGTCCTGTGATAGGTGCTGGCTCTGTCTCAGCTGCTGTCCCCTATTCTCACAAGTACAGGTGGAGACTACTAGAAAAACACACCTGACACAATTTCTCTCCCACACATGGACACACAGATTCATCCACAAATACATTAATGCTTGTTTCCTAATGAAGTTATAAGGATGAAGTTAGATGAAGAGAGAGGGAAATCAGTGTGTATGGTTGGGCAGGGTAGGGTCTGTGAGCTGAATGTCAAGTTGGCTGTTTCCAGGAAAGTTCATGTGTAGGGCAGCCTGGGAGAAGGTCCCAGGAAGCACTTCCCTCCCACCTTGAGCTGAAGTGTTGGCTGAGTGTGGGTGGTGGACGTAGTTGGTCTTGAACTTTCTGTGGGCTCCAGCCTTGAGTCTTAGACCAGGTACTCACTTGACAGTTTCTTCCAGAGGCCTTTCTTGATGGCTTGTGTATAGTGGCCTCACCCCGAAACAGTATATACATGGCACTCTGCAGACTTGCTTGTGCCCACTGAGGTTTCAGCTTCTTACAAGCTCTCCTGTTGTGTTACATAAAGAACACCTCGACAACTTCCTTGAGACTGAGTCACAGCATTTCTGGTTTTGCTCCTACTATTCCTAGCGTGCCTATGTACCTGAAGGTACACACATGCACACACACACACAATTGCACCTAGATATATGCACTGTAAGTAATGTACAACTTAAATGGAAATGTGTAGAGTGTGCTGGCTAAGGTCGACTGCTCATAGTGTACAGAGTTTGGGAGAGTGTTGGTAGTCAGTGATTGTACACACCTTCAAATGCAGCACTTGAGAGGCAGTAGCAAGTGGATCTCTGAGCATGAGAATAATTTAGGGGACAAAGAGATTTCCAGGGCAGCCATGGCTACACAGAGAAAACTTATCTAAGAAAACAAACAAGAAATGAAATGTATATAATGTACAGTTACGTAGAGTGCTAGAGTGCAGAGTCCTATAGAGTGCCTGCCATCAGTCATGCTGGGGACAACTCAGGGTGCAAATACAAGAGTCCTGCTGGGAAGAAGCTAACTCTCTCCAGAACCCCAGGCAGGGGGACTCTGTGTAGCATCTCCCACCTGCCCTGCACACTATGGCTGTCAGAGCTGACAGTTGCCCCTGTCTTGGGGCACAACAGCAGAGATTCATTCTCTACCTGTCTGTGCTATAGCACAGGTGCAGTTCAATGTCACTTTGGGACATTGGGCCTCATACAGTATCACCCTCCACTCTCCACTATAGCACACTGAGGTTAAATCAGGACTTCATCCCAGGAATCTTTATGTATTTGTCCCATGATACACCCCAAACTTTCTTGTACACCTGCAATTCATTCTGATTTTCAGCCCACAATTGTACACAGAGTTCCTTCACACCAACACCACAGCCTTTACCTTGTCAATGAGCTATGCTATGAGGCAACAGAGGCCTGAACACGCTTCTCTCCTGCTTCTTCCTATGTGCCTGAGTGTAGTGTGTGGGACGAACATGCTTTCCCACACTCTGCTGAGCACACAGCAAAGTGGGAGGCTGTACCTGTGGTGAGATCATCATTTATTAACACAGCCTCAACATAGATTACTCTTTCATGTAACCATGTGAATATTTGTAGGGGAAGTTATGTGACATTGATGCACTTTCACACATATGGATGTGGACCTGCAGCCATGAGCACACATACAAAGTGAAAATATGTCTGTCAGTACAGAATGAGAGGGGAGAGGATTGCCATGGTATTTCCTGATACTGACAGTGATGTTTATTTCCATATTGTATCAGGTATCTGAATAGAAATGAAAAGTTTGCTACTGGCCAGGACTGAAGTATCACAGTTCAGTGCTAGGGGTCGTTTATTTTCCCTGGACAAGCAATGTGTGCTGGACAGATGTGGACATGACAACCTCAGTTTATTATCCTTCTTCACCTAGGCTAGAGGATTGAGTCACAGTCCAGATGCACCTGTGTGGCATCATTCTGAGGTCTCTCTTCCTCAGAGAGGAATCAAATGATTCCTCTCCCTGTGGTCTTTAGAGGCCAGTCCACTGCTATGGAACTTCTGATCCCAGCTGTTTCCTGCTCTTCCTATGCTGAGAATCATCCCTCACAATTCAGTTCCCTCACAATCATGTCCCTATTTATTCATGTCCCACACCATGTTTAGTCTCCCCAACTCACAAAGACCCCAGTGAAGAAGAGGCTGGTACTGAGAGTATAACTCACCTGATGAATTTCAGGTAGGTTCCTTCCTAGGAAAAGACCCACATATATGCAGACACAGGGGCTTGCTGTGAATCTCAGCCCTCCTTGGTGGACTCCAAGTTGTCCTCAGGCTAAGACCACAACTGCTCCTGTGGCAGGGATGTACCCTGTGAGGTCACAGACACCTCACCTCATTTCATTCTGAGAATCACAAAGGGCATCTAGGCCTCTGCTAACTCCCAGCTTGATCCAGCCTTGTTGTCTACCAGCCTGTTACAAGCATCATTAGAAACAGTAGCTAGAAGTGTTTCTCAGAGACACCTCCCAGGAATCATGTATCTCCTGTCAGCCCCACCCCACACCCATCTTCCCATAGGTACAATTATCCTTGAAGGAAGGAACAGGGTGGACATGCTTCTTCCTCAGCTCAAATGTCTGAACCTCACACTCTGCCTCACCATCTCGGATTCTCTGTTGTCATTGTGGTTTATTGCTGCCCCTTAGCCTGCAGGATGCCATCATCTCCCCCTTGTATCTGACTCCAATAGTAACCATATTTTCTTTCCTACCTTACCTCTGTGCACCATTAATCTCAACTTGAGTTAGGCTGTGGGTTATTAGCTATTCATTACCTGGCATGTCCATGAACCTGGGTATTTGAGGGAAAAGTGGTGATGGTGGTTGTGTTAGTGGTGGCCTGCCTGGAATGAACTCAGATGGAGGGGTGTCCAGGACACTCACAACTCAGAGGCCTGGGAAGGTATCCCAGCTCTGAGGTAGGACAGTATCCCAAGGGAATCCTGAGGCACAGGAGCCCAGGAACCTCTCTGAGAGGAGGCATCCTCAACAGAGACACTGCAGTTCCCAGGACAGGGTTGCCACAACCCTTATGAGCTGAGGAGTTTTATAGCCTGAGTGCTGCTCCTTTTCTGATTCTTTTTCCTTCTCTTCTTCCAACAAGACAGTTACAACAGCACTTGTCTTAAAAGAAATTTATTGGATGGATGAGACCAGCAGTGGCTGCCTTTGCTCCTGTGAGAAGGCAGAAAGGAACTGGGCAGACATAGCCTTTGCCTAGGATTCATTCAGGGGTGGGGCTTTCTAGGGCAGGGCTATCCAGAGTATGGATTTGTTAGACTTCAAGTCCTGAGCTTGTAAAGGACAAAACTATGAAAACAGAAAAAAGGATTAGCTGTGGGCTGGGGACAGGGGAAGAGGAGTGCCTAAGGGGAGCATAGAAGATTTTCAGGGCAGTAAACCTGGTGAGCACATGGTGCTGGATCTTTCAGAAGCAGAATTCTTAATTGTCTAAGAAAGCACCAGATTGATTTCCAAAGTGGTTGTACAAGTTTACATCCCCACCAGCAATGAAGGAGGATTCCTTTTTCTCCACATCCTCTCCAAAATGTGTTCTCACTGGAGTTTGCTGAGACTTATAGCCAAACTTGGGGCAGAGTTCAGGGAATCTTATGAAAGAACAGGAAGATAAGAAGACCTTGAGGGGACTGGAACTCTACAAGGAAAGCAAAAGATCAAAAAATTCTGGGCACAGGGGTCTTTTCTGAGACTGATAATCCAACCTAGGACCATGAATGTAGATAACATCTGCACAGATGTAGCCAATGGCAGCTCAGACTCCAAGTGGGTTCCCTACTGATGGGAATAGGAACTCTCTTTGACATGAACTCAGTGGCTGACTCTTTGATCACCTACCCCTGATGACGGAGTAGCCTTACCAGGCCACAGAGGATGACAGCGCAGCCATTCCTGATGAGACTTAATAGGCTAGGGTCAGAAGGAAGGGGAGGAGGACCTCCCCTATCAGTGGACTTAGAGATGGGCATGGGAAGAGATGAGGGAGGTGGCTACAGCAGGGATACAAAGTGAATAAACTGTAATTTATAAAATTATAAATAAATTCAAAAAATAAGAGACTACAACATGGTTTGCATCTAAAAGGGGAGATTTCTTCTCTTGGTCAAAGCCACTACCTCACTCAAAATTATAACCACTATTATCTTAAAAGATAAAGGTATAATATGGAAGATTTATAGACATCAGGCCTGACTTTCCCTGCAAACTGTTTCTTCTCTGTGTTAGTACACAGGAACTGCTCTGGTCTCCACACTCAGCTGCAGTCTCAGGGAGAAAGGGGTATGACTCATACACCAGTTTTCTGCTTAGGCTTTCATTGTAAAAGACATCTGAACTTGGGACTGGAAGGCTAGCTTATTAGTTAAGAGAGCCTTACAACTGTCATAGTTCCAGTTCCAGGGTATCCAGCAACCTCTCCTGTTTCTGTAAGCCCCAGGCTTTTTCAAAGGTCACGTTCACACATGGAGGCAAAACACTCAGAGAGAGAAAATAAAAACAAATGAATAAATGAATTATCTGAAGTCAAGCACATGAGTACACGGGGCAAGTGAAGGGCTCTTCAGAGAGGAGACCTGGCTCACCCGTCCAAGTCCAGAGACCAGCAGGGCAACATGCAGAGGTAGAGGGCACCCAGGTTCCACTAAGTGCTGTGGCTTTGCCTAAGTCTTCCCATTGTTTGGCTAGCTAGATCCATGGGTTCTGTGGAGACAAGGTCTACCCAGGTGGGAAAAACCTAAGCCTGGTTCTCCCACACTGTCTCCAGAGCCAGGGCACCGTGCCCTTTCTGAACTAGAAAAGTTAACACTGGAGGGGCAAGTGTCCCTTTACAACCTGATGGAGGCGATGGACCTTCTCCTTGGAGAATGCACATACCCGTGTAGCTCTCACAATCCCAAGCAGTTTCAGGAGCCTCTGGACTCCAGATTGAAGACCTCAGCCCTGGGATTTCATGTGCCATCCTGTCCTTATTCCATACAAGTGTGTCTCTCTCCTCCTGATCTCCTCTTGTTTGTGATAAAGAATGCTGAGGCTGAGCCCCTTTTAGTCCATCCATCCCTTCTTCGAAGTCTTAAAGGTACACCTGATTTGTGGAACCGGGCTTTCTTCCCCAGACATTTCCAAGGCTCCTGTGCTTGGTTCCTGTTTTCCTTTTTGTGATGGAGCCCTCAGCTTAGTCATGGCTCTACTTCACTGCGGAGTCTCAACGGGAGGTTGGACTGCTGAAGGGATGGTAAATCATTTTCTCTGTCTATCCCAGGGAGAAAGAATCCTTCTGCCATTAGCCACATGCTGGCCAGGTGATCAGCTCCAGGCAGGTGTTACCTGGGACAGTGAGGGGAGAGAGGCAACAGAGCCCAGCACATGGTGCCTGTAGGTCTAGGCAGTGGGAGATGACAGCAGAGGAGTTGTGTGTGTCCCTAAATGAGCAGGGGTACAAGTAGGCATGGCCCATTGCTGATCAAGGACTCATATCTTCACATGAGAGCAGGTCATTTGAGAGCCCACAAATGTTCCCCTCCTTCCCTACAGTGAACCACTCGTTAGGAATAGAGATTGCTCTTCCCTACCTGGGCTTGAGAGGAACATATGGATTCCTGACCTGGGGTCTAACTGTCGGTATCCCCCATGCATTTGGGGTTATTGATTCTTACTGAACCCCTATGCCTTTTTCTGGGGTCACCAAGTATTCAAATAGATATGAGAAAGGGGAAGCGCCCCCCATCCCCAGGAGCTTCCATGCTCCTCCTTTCCTTGGCTAACTTACTGAATCCCTTACCATGGCCCTCAGGTAATTGCTCAGCTTGTCTCTTCCCTGCTATAACTGGACCATGCCTTCCCCTGTACTGCTCTGAAATGTTCTTCCCCACCCTCAATCCTCCCTTATTCACCAGGGCTAGACTCCAGGCCCAGGCTCCTTTGTAGGAGTACCTAAGTTAACACACAGTGTCTCCCTAGATGGTTATGTGCTGCTTAGTCCTGTGCTTGTCTCTTCTGTATGTGTGTGTGTATGTGCTTTGTGTACTCATGTGCACCTTGAGTCCCCAACTAGACTGTGAGCTCCATGAGGGCAAGGGACTGTCATTTCTTCTTCACCCCCTATTGAGTCCAGCACAGGCCTGGGATCCCAGCTCTCAAGAATACACTTATCAACCGGCTGATGAAACAAATGCTGTAGGTTGTCAGGGGTAGGGGGGTTGGAGATTGTGTGCAAGGGGAGAGTACACACGGGTTAGCTAGGTTGAGTTAGAATGTGGGCTGACTCCCTGGATCCATAATGGATGCTCAAGGCCTCTGTTCCTTGCATATTGGAGTTGGTACTAGCAGGAAGGACACCCTACCAGACACAACACACATCATGGCTATACAGGAGTGCACATGAGTGGATGTCCGGGTTGGATGTTCCTAGGGACCCCTGACATAAAAAAAAATGTGACTCAAACAAATGTTCTCTTCAACAGTTGCTATTTGGAGCAGCCCTTAAGAGACAAGGCTGTGGGAGGGTCCTGCCTTATATCTCAGCTAGTATCTTAGCCTCCATCACTTCTGGAGAGTATTTTATTCAAGGTCACATGAACTTGGTTTTCATTACTTTGTTCTTTTTGGTTTTTTTTTTCCCAAGACACAATTTCTCTGTGTAACAGCCTGGCTCCTTTGGACTTTCTTTGTAGAGCAGGCTGGCCTCAAACTCACATAGATCTACCTACGCCACTAGTGTTGGGATTAAAGGCCCTGCACAGCTACATGTACTTGTTTTAAAAGTGGCACAGTAGCCAAAGGCTACAGGAAGCAGATCACAAGCAACAGCAAGGGTAGCTCAGGCCTCCTTGTCCAGATAGTCACTGCTGTTTGGGTCTAGCAAATAGATCGCAGCTTCTGCCCAAACTGGACATCACTTGCTCAGAAGCTTTGAGGTGATTCTCACTTGTATCCAAGAGGAGGGGTTTTAGCATAGCTTTTTATACTATTTTATTTTGGTTTCTTATGCCTCTTCCTCCCTTCACTCCAATCTCTTCCAACACCCCAACACAAGGTAGAAGAGAAAGAATAATAATGGGGAGAGGGGGTGGAGTTCTTGTTAGCTATTTCCTGCCAGTTAGGGTCATTGGGTTCCTTAGGGCATTCCAATCTTTGTTTCAGGATTTCTTCAACTTATCTCATCCAACTGCATCCAAAGCATCCAGGAGCAGCAGGGGGAGCACCAACAGCCTTCTTCTTTCTCTGAGCTCTCTTCTCTGTCTGGGCCCTGGCATTTATTCCATCTCCACAGTCCTCAGATTGAAACTGTCTGCAGCTGGCAAAGAGCCCTCTCAACCTGCACCAGACCAATAGTTTCTGCTGTGGACAGTTGGAAGTAGTCCCATATCCCACTCCTGGGATCAACTCAAAAACTTGTTTCAGCCCACAACAGTGGGCCACCAAGATTTGATTCAGGGGTTTAGCCTCCAAGGTGAGCCATCTCCAGTGGAAAACTGGGCCAGTCACATGTCTTTTGACTGTAACCCCCACAGACCCTGCTCTCTGTTCTCAGAGAAATGTGGTGAGAATGAACAAGTCATACATAATTGATTCAAATTCAGAGCAGAGCCTCACCTACATCCTTGCCCTAGGGTGAAGACTGTCACTGGCCACATCTCTAGTGTAAGTGCTTGACAGCACCTTGATTCAGGTGGTGACACCTACAGACACACAAAAGCCCCATCAGGCCTCATTAGCATGTAGGGTATGGCCCCAACCCACCTGTCATTAACCAAGGAGGGTCATGAGAGGGAAGTCACTCTGGGCGATTGTCTTTGGTGCTTGGCACTAGGGTGAGGGGTGAGGACTGCACTAGGCAAGGTTGGTGTGTTCTTTTCACATTGCCTAACCTGAAGGTGACAGCAGGGCACCTCCTCCTCTTCCTCTGTTTCCACAGCTACCATGGCAGAAGCAGCAGGTGTAGTCCAGCCCAGTTCAATTTGTTTGTGAGATTCAATGAGGCTTCAGGCCAGGATCAGCCTGAGCTCTGGTCTGGGGAGGGCATTATGGATGACTGGATGACAACCCTTCACTGAGCACTACATGTCAGCCACAGTGTGAGGTTGGGAGCAGAAAGTCACAGTTATTTGGATAGTGGTAAATCCCAGGAGGTAAGCATGTTTTGCCCAGTTCTTAAACCCCCAAACACCAGGAATAGACTCCACTGAAAATACATGAGGATTTTTAATTGTATATGTGTTTGAACATGGGACACAAACCCCCTGTGGAAACAGGTTAGAAATGCGGCACCACGATCTAGGGGAACAAGATTTTTATAGGGCAAAACTACATGCAGGGACTTACATGCTTTGGCATTACATGATTGAGTAAGGGAAATTGACTTTTGAAATGATTGGTCCACTGTAGGCTCCAAGACCACAAATAGTTGTGGCCTAGTCACATGGGCTGGTTTCCTAGCAACTCTATTAGTGGGAGGGGGAAAATACATTAAATCTAGGTGTTTTTGTTTCTGTTTTATTTTACCCAGGTGGCTGGAACTTTAAACTTTAAAACAATACCCACTGACTCTTAATTCTTTGGTCTCTCATTTCCCCCCTTCCCATGATCATTTGCAGACCCAGTCTTCAGTCTTCCAGATATGACCCCTGGAGTCGTTCAGATTTACCTTTCCACAATGGGATCTCATTACCATTACTGCCTTGCTCCCAAACATTACTTTATTAAAGCCTTCAAGTGATTTAAAATACAAGGGCCAAAGATAAAAAGCAAAATGAGTAGGGGGTCACTTCAGGGTGCATATAGAGGAAGGAAGCCAAGGAGAACTATTATGCCGGGATTTAAACCATCCTCTGGAATCTTTTCTCTCTAGTGTCTCTAAAGGCTGCAATACTGCCAGGGAGTCCCTTTTGACTTAGCATTTCAGCCTGTTAGGTGGGATTTTGGACTGAAGACTCTTCTTCTGAAGTTGCTTCAGTGCTGACAATTGGATGGCCATCAGGGGCTAGGACAGCTGAAATGCCAGGCAAAGGCTGGGCAATGGAGCAGTCCTAAGAAGCATCTGGTTAGTTGATCCATATGAAAAGACATGGAGCCATCACATTGACTGGACTGGTTTACTTCAGCCTCCAGCAGGTTCAGAGTTCAGCGGGCAGTCAGTAGCTGATCATGGAATAGAGTCAACCAGGAAAAATCTGCTGGGACAAATTCAGATTAGAGTCAGAAGTTAAATTTTTTTTCTATTAAATGGGAAAAGTGAGGAATCCCAAGTCCAGGGTTAAGACTCATCTGGGGTCCATTGAGCTATGCCAGATCCAGGTCTCATGACTTTTTGATTTCCTGAAACTCATATGAATTTTTAGTTTACAAAAGAAATATTTTTTTAAATCTAATGTAACATCATTCTGAGAGTAACAGATAAAACTGCATCCAACAGAATGTGTATCAATTCTTCTTAATTGTTTTTTTTTTGTAACTTTTATGAACATATGTGTCCAAGGTCTGAAACTAACACTTTTTCTGTGGGCACAGATGTTGGTAATCAGCCACCAATGGAGCTCAGCCACTTTTTGTACACTCAGCATCTACTTTAGCCCCTCCCTCCACCCCATACTGGAAAGTTAGGCAGAAATGCATTAAGGGCTTTGGTGATAAACCCTGGATGCTTGACCTTTCCTTAACAAAGCAACTAGAAGGAATAGGTTTAAGACATTCCTAAATGCTATGTCAAAGTCCACCTCAGAAATAGCAGATATTAAAAATACCATAGTAAATGCTATGGCTTTTGGGTCAGATATACACATTAGACAGATATTTTTAACATGATGAGATGCACCTTTAAGTCTATCTCAGAAGACAACCAAAGGAAATTAAAAGCTCAAGCTTATGACTGGATAATAAGTTCCAACAACTTATCAACTCTGTTGTTCAATGTCAAAACTCTGAACTACTGAAATCTTACAGCAACACAAGAACAACCATAGCAGACAGGAGGGAGAAACCTGAAATATTTCCCATTTCTAATATGCCTTAAATCACTTTTCTATATCTTTATAACTCACATTCACATACCTTAAGACACCTACTTAGGCCTTCCAATCTTTCTTGCATTTACCAACTTGGAAACATTTTTCCAGACCATCAAACAACACTCTCTAGATTCTCACAACCTAAACTCCTATATCCTCAGACCCTACATAAATTCCATATCTTTCTATCCATATATTCACCATAAGACACAGACAACTAACACGAAGCCTGTGAGCAAGGCAAACCTGTTTGCCTTTCTAAATAAAGGATCTAGTACCTCTACTAGTTCTAACTAGCTAAAGAACTGAACATGAAGAGTTTAAATTAGCCAGAATATAACTCCATTTTGAAATAAAGATTTTGACTGGGAACTGAATTCAGGTACCAAGAAATATCACAGAGTATACACCTGGCAGAAAACAAAGTTAATTTTCCTAGCAACAGTCTACAGGAAATATAACAGAATAAATGCTTCATAGAAAATAGAGACAAACTCCCTGGCAATAATAAATGGGAATTCATTGAGAATCGGATGGGAAAATTCTCCCCAATATTTCAGATATGGTTTAGAAAAATAGCCATTGTGATTGTGTGCCTTTGCCATTGTGATTGTGTGCCTCAGAAAAGGTCACCCTGCCCTGCTAAACTTCACCCAATTCTGTAACGCCAAGGCTTGTGCCCCCCTGCTTGCTGCCATGGAAAACCCCTGCTCACAGAATTTCCCTTTAAAAATTCTGTTCACTTAGAACTCGGGGTCCCACTTCTCTACTGCTGCACCAGTGAGACTTGGGTCCCAAGTTCAATTGCTCTCGTAATAAAGCTCTCTTGCAATTGCATCGAGTCGTCTCCTGGTGGTCTCTGAGGGTCCCGTGAACCTGGCATAACAACCAATGAATGAACAGTGGATCTAATTTTCTGTTCTTTAGCTACAAAGCTACCATTAGCTTAACTTAGCCGTCAATGTGATCAGAGACCTGAGAAGGATAAATTATAAACTAAATAAATGTACCAATCAAAATGACAGAGATGACTAGTTAGTCCATCACCTAGGCACTGTCCCTGGTTCCTGTGGTCTCATGGCATCAAAAGCAGAGGCAGTCCAGCCATCAGGGACAGAGGATGAGAGACTATTTCAGTGAAGAATGAGATTGACCTCACCTCATCCTCAGCAAAGTGAAACAATGACTCTTCAGGTGTCCACAGCTTTGTCCACAGGTTAGGCCGGGCCCTAGCAGTGGAACAGTTGAGGCAATCTTGCTCAGTGGTTGGCATACCACAATGCAGAGTGCTTGTCATCTGTCATTGTGCCCAAATCTTCTCAGAGACCTTGGGTAGCAATTTTTCACTTTGATCTTCCTCCTGCTTATCATCTCCTGGCTGACCAAAGCAGGGCAGCTCCTATTTTTTGCTGTTGGGCCTCGAGATGAAAGGCCCCTCTGCCTGTTTAATGATGGCAAGAGGTGACCTTCTGAATCCCATTTAGATATACACTCATTACTCCAATGCTTTCCCTTCTTACAATGCCTACAAATTCCGGGGAATCTGGCAATTGAACATTGTAGCCAGAAGCAGCTTCTTCGCTAGGAGTGAAATAACTGTATTTTTCTGAGTTAAGAAAATTCTGCCTCTGATGTCCATCCTCTTTGCCTTTCAGGATGGGGACTGAGGGTTTTAGATAGGGTCCTCTCTTTTGCTTAGTTTGTTTAGATGTACCGATTTTAGTGGGTTTATCCTATGTTGTATGTTTATATGAGTGAGTATATACCGTGTGTCTTTTTGTTTCTGGGAAAACTCACTCATGATGATCCTTTCCAGGTCCCACCATTTACCTGCAAATTTCATGATTTCCTTATTTTTCATTGCTGAGTAATACTCCATTGTATCGATATACCACAGTTTCTGCATCCATTTGAGGGGCATGTGGGCTGTTTCCAGCTTCTGGCTATTACAAATAAAGCTGCTACAAACATGGTTGAGCAAATGTCCTTTTTGTATACTTGAGCCTCTTTTGGATATATGCCTAGGAGTGGTATGGCTGGATCTTGAGGAAGCCGTATTCCTAGTTGTCTGAGAAAGCGCCAGATTGATTTCCAGAATGGTTGTACAAGTTTACATTCCCACCAGCAGTGGAGAAGGGTTCCCCTTTCTCCACAACCTCTCCAGCATATGTTGTCTCTTGAGTTTTTGATCTTGGCCATTCTGATGGGTGTAAGGTGAAATATTAGGGTTGTTTTGATTTGTGTATCCCTAATGGCTAATGAGTTTGATCATTTCTTTAAGTGTTACTCTGCCATTTGATATTCCTCTACAGAGAGTTCTCTGTTTAGCTCTGTTCCCCATTTTTTAAGTGGATTACTTGGTTTGCTGATTTTCAGCTTCTTTAGTTCTTTATATATACTGGATATCAGAAGAAGAAAACAGGAAACAACCTAGGAACCTGCTACAGAGGGCCTCTGAAAGCCAGAAGAAGAAAACAGGAAACAACCTAAGAACCTGCCACAGAGGCCTCTGAAAGCCTCTGCCCTGCAGACTATCAAAGCAGATGCTGAGCCTGATGGCCAACTGTCGGCAGAGTGAATGGAATTTGATGTAAGAAGTGGGAAATAGCAAGAGCTGGAGAGGATAGGAACTCCACAAGGAGAGCAACAGAACAAGAAAATTTGAACACAGGGAACTTCCCAGAGACTCATACTCCAAACAAGGACTATTCATGGAGATAACCCAGAACCCCTGCACAGATGTAGCCCATGGCAGTTCAGTGTCCAAGTGGGTTACATAGTAATGGGAAGAGGGACTGCCTCTGACATAATCTGATTGGCCTGATCTTTGATCACCTCTCCCTGTGATGGGAGCAGCCTTACCAGGCCACAGAAGATGACAATGCAGCCACTTCTGATGAGAACTCATAGTATAAGATCAGAAAGAAGGAGAGGAAGACGTCCCCTATCAGTGGACTTGGGGAGGGGCATGCATGCAGAAAAGGGAGGAAGGATGGGATTGGGAGGGGAGGAGGGAGGGGTTTATGGGGGATAAAAAATGAATAAAGTGTAATTAATAATAATAAAAAAATTAAAAAATAAAAAAAATTCTGCAATTTTGAGCTTTGAAGCTTCTAATCTAATAATTTCCTTGCAAATTATTAAATGAGGTGGTTCTTTTACCAGGCTCCTCAACCAAATGCCATGCTCTTCATGCTGTAACACAACATTGTTCAATCACTACCTCATCAGATGGGATTTGTTCTCACAAGTCAGCATAATGCCCTTCACCAAGCTGTTGATCTTTCCCAACATTTATCCCCCTTGTTATATTTTGTTGTTCTATTTTCAAGGCATCATTCTTTCACCACAATAATGATTTTAATTGCTGACCAGCTTCTAACACAGCTGACACCAACCCTTTCCAGTCTTGGGGAATAAGTTTATATTTCATAGTCTCATTATTTAACATATGTTTAACCAAATTTGAATGCATTCCATACCATATGATAGATTTTTTAAATTGCTTTTGATCTAACATTTCTACTGGACTCCATGTCATCTCATTGTCAGCCTCACCACCATCATTATCAGGCATATGATGCACAAAGCCTGGGAAAGCTCATGTTACCTGTGTAGTCACAGGCACTTCTGCTAGTGGAGCCCTTGGCTCCAGAGCTATTTTGGCCTGCTGGGCTTCCCGTTCTTAGTTCTTACCAGACTCTTGCCCCCTTGCAGGTACTCTGAGCACCTGGCTCATGGAGCAGTGCAGAGCAGCAAGAGAGGGTAAAATCCCGTTTTTCAGTAGTGCTTTTTGCTTTCCAAGAGCTTCAATCTCTACCCATAAACTTTCCCGTTGAACAACCAGCTCTGTAATCCTTTCCATAATAACAGAATTGAGTTGTTACACCTCTAGTCTTCCTATCTCATCTGTCATTCTTTAAATATTTTAAAAAGCAGAATATAGGAAGAAAACAAAGCAGCAACAGAAAATTCTGTCTGGGGGCATTTTAGGAAAGAACTACACAACAGCCACTGCTATAAACGTTTTAGTGACATCCTGAAACCTCACATTCACTCTTTCAGAACTTGCCATCTCGTGTTTACAGCTCCACAACCAAGTTCCCCATCATTGTTAAGCCATGTCTGGGTGTCACTTGTTAGCCCATTTTATCCTAAACCATGTGGGTCACCACCTGTGGCAGAATGCCCCCTGCAGCAGTCTTTAAAAACTCTCCCTTATGTGACATGCTTAGACTTCTACCTCCCTTCCACTAATACCCCAAAGAGAGAAAAGAGGTAAGTAGGGAGAGGGGGTCCAGACCCCATTACTTCTCCCTGATAGTTAGAGTCAAGGGGTATTTTTAGGACTCTATAGAAATCTTAGGGCTCTATAGAAACCTTCAGACACAGCTAGCAGTATCCTCCATGCTGCTGTATGCCAAAGCATTTCTCTCAGTCTGTCTGCTCCAAACTATGACACCGTCTCTGGTCTCTTTTCGCACCAAATGGCTACAAGCCACATGCCAATACCAAACATCACACTGTCTCTTTTTTGACCTCATTTATACTCAGAGTCCTAGACCACACTCCTGTCTGTGCCCCACAAGGAAGGCTATTAGCAACTGACAAAGATGATGCCCCACACATGACAATTAAAAGGTATGGACAAACTATACCCCAACTGAAATCTCACACTTCAGATTAAAACAAAAGCATAGTAACATAACATACAGAGACACCAAAACTTCCATTACATCTACTGTTTCTTTCTTTTTTATCCAAAACCTGGGCCCAAGGAACAAAGTCTGTATGCCTTGGACTGTACCTAAACATGAAGAGGCCTGGTCCCAAAGAAGAAGAGTTTTGGCAAGGGTCTATCCCTTACCCTGAATTGGCCTATCCCCAACATTGAGGAGGCCTGGGACCAAAGAAGTGGTGAGGCCTTGGGCCAATCCCTAACCTCGAAGAGATGTGAGCCTAGGCCAATCCCTAAACCTGGAGAGGTATGGCCCCAAAGAAGAAGAGGTGTGGGACTGAGCCAATCCCTAACTATGTTGAGACATGGGCCCAGAGAACGGATGGGGGCATGTCTATAATTCTGAAGAAATAAGTGCCCAAAAGAGAGATATATGCCTGGGCCTAAAGATTAAGAGATGTGGATCTGGGCCAATCCATAACCCTGAAGAGTCATGGGCTCAAGGAACAAGATATGTGTGCCTGGGCCTATCCCTAACACTGTATAGGCCTAGGCCCAGAGAAGAAGTTTGGGCCTGGGCCCATCACTAATCCTGAAGAGTCCTAGGCACAAAAAAGCAATAGTGAACTTGGCCTGTCCCTATACCTGAATGGGCCCAGACATAAAGGAGAAGTAATGTGGGCCTGGGCCTCCGCAATAAGAAATGTGGGCCCTGGCCTATCCCTAAACCTGAAGAAGCCTGTGCTCAAAGAAGAAGAGGTTTGGCAAGGGCCTATCCCTAACCCTGAAGTTGCCTATCCCTAACACTGAGGAGGCCTGGGGCAAAGAGGAAGAAGAGGTAAGGCCTTAAGCCATTCCCTAACCCTGAAGAGACCTGAACCTAATGAAGAAGAGATGTGTGCCTGGACCATTCCCTAAACCTGAAGAGGCCTGGGCCCAAAGAAGAAGAGTTGTGGAACTGAGCCAGTCCCTAACTATGTTGAGACCTGGGCCCAGAGAAGGGATGGGGGCATGGGCATGTCCCTAAACTTGAAGGAATCTGTGTTTAAAGGAGAGTATATGCCTAGGCCTATCCTATTTCTGAAAAGAGCTGGGTCCAAGGAAGTAGAGATGTGGTATTGGGCCTGCCCCTAACTGAAAAGTTGCCTGGGACCAAAGATTAAGAGATGTGGTTCTGGGCCAATCCCTAACCCTGGAGAGTCATAGGCCGAAGAAAGAAGATATGTGTGCCTGGGCCTATCCATAACACTGTGTAGGCCTGGGCCCAAAGAAGAATTGTGGGCCTGGACCTATCACTAACCCTGAAGAGGCCTGGGCCCAAAAAAGAAGAGGTTTGGGCCTGGGCCTATCCTTAACCACAAAGTGGCCTGGGCCCAAAGATGAAGAGGGATGGGGCTGGGCCAATCTCTAACACTGAAGAAGCCTGGGCCCAAAGAAGAAGTGTGGGCTTGGGCCAATCCTTAACCCTGAAAGGGTTTCTAGGGACCTGGTCCCTAGAAAGAGGAGATGTGGGCCTTGGCCAACCCCTAACCCTAAAGATACCTGGAACCAAATAAGAATATGTGTGGGCCTGGGCCTATCCCTATGCCTAAACAGGCCTGAGCCCAAAGCAGAGATCAGGGTCTGGGCCAGTTCCAGACCCTGAATTGGCCTGGGCCCAAATAAAAGTTGTTGGCCTTGACCAATCAATAACCCTGAAGAACCCTAGGCCCAAAGAAGAAGAGATGTGGACCTAGGCCTATTTCTTACCCTGAACAAGGCTGGGCCCAAAGAAGAAGTGATGTGGGCCAGGCCTATCCCTAACACTTAAAAGGCCTGGGCCCTAAGAAGGGATGGAGGCCTGGGCCTGTCCATAACATTTAGGGGCCCAGGCCTCATGTTGAAGAGATGTGGGTCTGGGTTTGTCCCTATCCCTGAAGAGGATTGGGCCTAAGGAAGAAGAGATGTGGGCCTAGGTCTATCTCAGAATAACGAGGCCTGAGCCAAAGAAGACATGTGGGCCTAAGCCTATTCTATCCCTGAAGATGCTGGGGCCCAAAGAAAAATGGTTGCCTAGGACTGTCCTTAAACCTGAAGAAGTCTGTGCCCAAAAGAAAGATATATGCCTGGCACTATCCTACCCTTGAAGAAGTCTGGGACCAACAAAGTGATGTAGGCCTAGGCCTATGACTAAACCTGAAGAGGTCTGGGGGCAAGGAAGAGGTATTGGCCTCAGCTTATCCATAACACTGAAGAGGCCTGGCCACAAAGGAGAGATTTGGACCTCAGCCTCTCCCTAAACGAAGGAGCCTAGGCCTAAAGAAAAAAGATGTTCGTGAACCTGGGACAATTGCCAACCATAAAGTGGCCTGGGCCCAAAGAAGAAGAAATGTGGGCCTTGGCCTATCCCTCTACCTGAAGAGTCTGAAGCCTAAAGAAGAAAAAAGGTTGAGAATGGTAAAGACCTTGGTGAAAGCCATATAGTCAATGGAACCATGGCCTGACCTCCAAACTCAACTTGCAGCCCTTGTTTCCAGGTGAGTGGAACTTCTGTGCCTCCACAAGGGTTTACCCAGCAATCATTTGGATCCCTTCACCAACTGTCACACATACGACCTATGAACCCGCTGACAGTTCCTCACTGAACAACCATGGGTGACCAGTATCACACAGATCTAGCCATCTTCTGTGGACAAGAGCCTGGGTCCTACGCTCCAGAGACCTTTTGCTACACAATGAGGCTTCCAGGAGGCAGAGCCTGAAATGGCTCTCACTTGACAGGATGACAGTTATTAGGAAGGTTGCAGAGAAAGAAAGTGTCTTCAAACAGCCCAGGACAGAGACAGGAGGACTCAGTATGTGTCATGGTAGACCCCCTTCCACTGAGTTCTCTGGAAACTCTGAGCACAAGACAAACCACAGAGCTCCTAGCCTCCCCTGGTCAGCTTCTGGTTACCATGTAACCAGGGCTAGGGGGACCCCCAGGTGTTGGAGATTGGTCTGATGCTAGTTACTGGCCCTCTGTGTCAACCTGCCTAAGTCATTATTCCTGATGGGCTAATTAAATGGCCTATAACTGGACATTGCTAAAGTGTTAGGTATGGCTCCATTTCCCCCGTTTGGGGGAAGAATCATGGGAAGGAAACGAACAGTCAGGAAGAGAGGAGGAAAGAGAAGGTAGCCATGGGTTAAGTGAAGAGAGTACCATATGGGCTGGAAGGTAGGACTCCGGGAATGGCTTGGAAAGGAGCACTCCAGATGAAGGATAAGAAAGTATTTATGGAATTATGGATGGGAGGTGGTCCAATTAGGAATGATTATAACAGATGGAAGGGATGCAGGCTGAGATAGTGAAGGTGGAATTATCTGCCTAGCCCAAAGTGGTACAAGGCAATTATAAAACCTGACAGGTATCTGTGTTTTCATTTGATTGTAATAGCAGGTTAGATAATATCATCATAATAATGATGGAGTTAATAATAATGTATTTAGCCTATACCATGTTTTCTCAGCAACAGTCAGCTTCCCCTGCTTCCCTGGCACCAAGACTGAGCTTGTCCAGTGCCATTTACACCAACCTAACTGATCAAGAATGTGCCTTGAATGGTGGGTCATAGGAAGATCAAAAGCAAGATGAAGGAAAAGTCATGAAGATAATGCTGGACGCTGATATTGATGTACAGCAAGTGAGCATGAAGTGCCACCACAGGTAAAGAGTACTGGTCTTCCAGAAAGATCTTACATCTCGACCTGTGCTGTGCACCTAGCTTGAAGATTTAAAAAAAAACTAGAGCTATGAGTGTGAACAAGGTGGCAGAGATTGACTGATTGATTGAATCACTTTTGTGGTGCTTAGGCATGAACTCAGGACCTCACACAATATAAATGAGTACTACTGAGTACATCTCCAGTCCCACAGCTGAAGATTTAAACACATTCTTTGGGATTAATTTTGGTACAAAGATGGAGGCACTGAGCTCCTCCTTTCAGGGACCTGGCTAGGAGTCTGCCCTAAGGAAGGTGGGTTCACCTTAAGACAGTGTGTATTTCTTCTGAGAATTCCTGACCCTGAGTGCAGTACCTACAAGCTAAGCCTCCATGAGGTTTGGTGGGGTCTGCCTGGGTTCTGAGGCGCATCACAGAAAGGTATGACTACTTCTTTTTGCTCTGTTCTGTCTTTTTCTTTCTGATGCTGGTTAATCTGAAAGATATCCATCCCTCTGCTCCTCAAATAAAGCTATGGATTTTCCTACACATGAGAATCATTAGAGTGCCTGCGCTGTAAGGGACTGACAATATCTACTACAGACAGACTGTGAAGCAACCTGTGGTGAAGGGGAAAGGTGCAGAGATTTAGTCCTCTGTCTCTCATCTCATGTTTCCTCACCGTAAAGAGATGTGTTCCTTTGTTTCCTTGTTTGTGGTCAAAGTCTCCTGTAACCCAACCTGCCATTGAGCTTCATATCTAGACAAGGAACCCTGGAACCTCCCCAGTGTACACTTACAGGCATGTGCCACATCCAACTAAGCAGGTTTTAATCAATCTATGTGAGATCTCAGAAATTCCAGCCCCAGAATACCTAAATTCATACATTGTATGAGCATGCTCTTAGAAGCACTCATAGTAGCCAGCGTCTAGAAACAGCAAACATGTGGTCAAATAAGAATGGTGCACAGCAGTGAAATCAATACATTCTGGTCACATGTGTTACTATGAATATAAGGCACAAACAAAACTTTGGGGTATGTATATGTAAAGCAGTCCCTATTGCAGAGGATTTCCCCACGGGCTAAGTCCAGTGGCAAATGAAGCGATGGTGAGAAAGAGCAGTACAAGGGAAACTCACCAATTTCCAGCACACTGTTGTTGTCCAAGGTGTCGTGAAGGGCAAGAACTCGGAGACGCTGGAGCTGCAGACACTGCTGGACAATCAGTCTGGCCACTTGGTGAATCCCGTCCCCAGTAGGAAGAAGCAGTTCCTCCAGGTTCCTGAGAGAACCCAGAGCCAGTGCTGTGGGTGACACAGCAAGCCATCCTCTGTCCCTGTTCCACCATGAGCAGCTGTGACCCAGGCATTCCGTACTCAGGCCCCACCGCTAACAGTTCCAAGACATCATGTTGTATTAAATAAAAATGTCCTCTAAAGTGGGGGCCTCTCCTACGGGTCTCCCTCCTAGCTGCACAGTGCCTTCGCCCATTCCCCTTGCCATCCCACCTCCAGCCATCACTCTGCAGATACCCATACTTCTCAGTAAAGCACCATCTACCACCATGACAGCCTTCCACCACACATCAGTCCTCCTTAGCGTGACACTCTGCACCTATGATCTCTAAGTCTCAACATTTGTGGCCTCACAGAAAATTTAAAAACCTTTCCAGCATAAACCATATTCCATATTTATCTTCAACTTTCCCCTTCCTAGTTCTGGAATAAAACATTTCTACACAGTCCTTAGTTACCACAGGAAAGATAATATTTAGAACTCAAGTCCAGGGATTTAGGCAGTTGGCTCAGTGATAAAAGTCTTGCCTAGCATGCTAGATACCATGGCACCACACATACATGTACACATACACACAAACACACACACACACAGAATAAGCTTTGTTTTGCCTCCTTGTTCATCTGAAAGCAAAGCAGGGTGCACTGTTGGCAGCTCTACTGTGCCAGTCATGAAAACTCAGCTATGGGTCTTGCTCTTGCCACATCCATTTAAACCAGCAAATCAGATCTAACATTTCAATCTCAGTGTGCACCACAGACAGTGGTTATGTGAGCGTGCCCAGGAAACAGGACCATTAATTTGCACTAACTGGTTGGTTGGTTGTTTGGTTGGTTGGTTGGTTGGTTGGTCTTGGCAATCTCGGAACAGAGTCTCACCTTGTAGTCCAGACCAGAATGGCTAGAACTCATAATCCTCCTGCCTCATTCTCCCAGTACTCCCAACACATCATAGGCATGTGTTACCACCACTCTCAGCTTCTAGGTGATCTGTCATGAACAGGTTACTTCAGATATCTAGCCACTGAAAGAAATCACACTAGTTCTCTGTAAAGAAAATGGTTGCAAACCGTTAAAAAGAATGGACATCTGAGCACCTGTGTGTTCGTTACTACAGCCAAGCTTTCAGACTCTCTGGTGGCTGTGTGAGGAGCGTGCATGTGTACGACTGGAGATATGGATGACTTGAAACGTATTCAGAGCTCTCTCTCTGGTCATGGCTCAGAGCAGGTGAGACAGCTCAGGGGGAGAGGCATCTGCAGCCAAGCCTGACATCCCAGTTAGACTCCAGGAATCCATATGGTAGAAAGAGAGAAACAAACAATTCCCACCTGCTGTTCTCTGACTGCCACACCCATGCCACAGCACAGCCACACACAAACACACACAATGAACCCCTGCAAACAAACCATGCACAAAAAACTATGAGCCCACACCAACATTTCCACTTTGCTTTTCTCTTTCTGACATATATTTTTCTTGCCCAATTTGCTGTAAGGATAGAGCTTCATAAACAAAGCTTCCCAAATTTAGATCGTCACAATGTGTATACAGTAATTTATTTTTAAGGGAACATATGTGGGGCTGCGGAGAAGGCCCCGAAGTTAAGAGCACTTGTTGCCTTTGTAGCAGTCCCATGCACAGTTCCCGGCCTGCACACTGTGGCTGATAATCACCTAGATTCGGGGGACTCAAAACCCTCATCTGACTTCTGTGGCTACCAGGCACACATGTGGTACACAGAAACACACGAGCAAACAGAATACCAGAAATGTCTTAAAATTTAATTAATTAAATTTAAGAAGGAGGAAACACACTTCATGAGATGGACTAGCTCTCAGTCTGGGCACAGGAATCTAACACTCACTTCCTCCTGACAGGGTCTGGTGAGGCCTGAGGAGTGGCCTCTCCCTGAGGCTCTTTTTGGTTGACATTCATTGACTTACATCAGGTCAGTGTTGGTGTGTGGGCACCCACGTATCACAGAGCATGTGTGGGGGTAGAAGGCAACCTTGTAAGTGCTGCTTCTCCCCTTCTTCCATGTGAGTCCAGGGATCTAAACTTGGTCCTTGGGCTTGGCATAACCCCTTTACCAGCTGAGTCATCTGGCTGCCCTACCCTGCCCTGTCAATGCTTGTAAATTCTCTCTTCAGCAGCGAGGAGACTTGGCTCTCATTATACTCAATGTCTGTTTTGTATAATTGACATGTGATACATGCCAGCCATCTTGGTGCCTGATCCTGATCCTGTTCCTGCTGTTTTAGCACACTGAATTACCTATCCACTTCTACAAACAAAGAAAACTCAGGCTCTCTTTATGCACAATAAAGGCTGAAAAGCATTATGAAGACATAGCTCTCTACCAAGTAGCTGAACTCTCTCCCCTCCCTTTATTTAACCTTTTACAGTATTTACCATAAAATCTGATTACTTTCTCAATCATTTCTTAAGTCAAAACTATTTAAATTTGGGGCTAAGGAGATGGCTCAGCAGCTAAGAACACTGGCTTTTCTTCTAGAGAACCCAGGTTCAATTCCCAGCAGATCAAAACCCACCTGGCAGATCACACCTGTTACAGACAGGTAACACCGACAAACATGCAGTCAAAACACCAACGCACATGAAACAAAAATAAATAAATCATTAGAAAAGTATTAAAACTCTGCCTATACTTATCATTGTGTTAATTATGAGACATAATATAATGTTTTCTTAACCTTTAATAAAAATACATATAAACTCCAGAAACATTTGAAACCAAAACAACCTATTGTTGGCGTAGATGCTGGAAAATGAAGTCACACAGTGCCATCATGACCAAATTCTCTTCTAAGGTATCAGTGAGTCTACGAACATTGCATTTAATGAACTCAAGCATGAGGATGAGTGGGCCCCACCTTGAGGGCATCTGGGCAGTGAGACTGAATACTCTATGATGTCTTCCTAAGGACCTGTGTAGCTCATGCAGCTGACCCTCTGTATTGGCATGTCCACCCACCACAGCTTGTATGTTTTTATTACATTTAATTAATTATGTGTGTGTATGTGTAGGTCAGAGAACAACATGCCTTTCCACTATGCACATCACAGGGATAAAATTCCAGGCTTCAAGCTTGACATCACACTTTTGTAGTGCTCTGAAACATTTTGCCAGACATGAAATATTTTTAAAGTTATGTCCATGTTGAGCATGTATAGACTTTTCCCCCCTGTCCTTGAAGAACACAATGCTGTTTACATAGCTCTTATATTGTACTAGGTATTGTAGGAACTAGAGAAGGTTTAAACTATTTGGGGTCATATGCAAATACTTAACCATTTTGTATCATAGACTTAAGCATTTTCCAGTGTTGGTATCAGAAGGGGTGTCCTGGAACCAATTGCCATGGATGTTGTACTGGCAGTGTTATGTCGACTTGACACAAACTAGAATCATTTTGGAAGAGGAAACCTCAACTGAGAAGATGCCTCCACCAGATTGTCTTATGGCCAGCCTCTGGTGCATTTTCTTGTCTGATGATTGATGTGGGAGGACCCAGCTCACCATGGGTGGTGCCACTCCTAGACAGGTGGTCATAGGTGCTATAAGAAAGCAGGTTGAGCCAGCCACAAGGACAAATCCTGCAAGAGGCACCCTTATGATTCAGTTTTAGCCTTCAGGTTCCTGCTCTGCCATCCCACAGTGATGTAGTGTGACCTGAGAGTTGTGAGATTTAGCCTTTCCTCCCCAAGCTGCTTTTGGTCATGGTGTTTCATTACAGCAACAGAAACCCTAACCAATAGTCAAAGGACAATTGTTCCCAACTTGCTTTGTTGTGGGTTCACTGAAGGAGGAAGAGGAGGAGGAGGTAGAAGAGGCGAAGGACAACAACCACACAATGATAACTACGATGACAACAATAAGGAGAAAAAGAATATATTAAGAAACGCTGATTTACAGACTTACCGAACTTTTCCGACATTTCCTTATCTGGAAATTGTTCGCATTTAAGATTCAACATCTTCAGAGAAACAAAATTTGGCAAGACGGTGACTAAGAAAGGGAAAATAAAATTGTGTTGAGTTAGATAAATTTCCTATGACACAGAGGACCACTGAAACAAAGAGTATTTCAAAAGTGATGAAAGGTGACATACTACTCAGAATTACTATGACTAAGTAGAAGACTCGGTTCTGGAAATGAACCGAGATGTAGAAAGATGTACTTCACTTTTGTGAAAGCCTCACTTAAGATCAGGTGTCATCACAGTTCCCACAACACCAGTTGCATTTTAATCCTAGAGTATTGAAAGACTGTGCACAGGAGCATTTGAGGTCAACATTATACAATTCTTACCAAATGGTGTGGTTTCAAAGCATTGTCCAGAAAACTCAATCTCTCTGAGTTTCTTGCAGGAAGCAAGCGCAGCCATGAGAGACTCACAATTCAACAGTAAATCACATTTCAGATGGAAGACATGAAGATTTGAAGAGTTCTGAATCAATTTAACTGCAAAAGATGAAGGATTTTCAGAAATTAGAGGCGGCCACAAATTTCTATCAGAATTGGGCACTCCATCCATCAGTCCCAGCCACACTGATTAAACGGGCAGTGACACAGTGACGTGGTAACACATGGTGTTCAGTGCAATTTCTCAGTGTCTAGAGCTCAGGCCATGTTGGCCTTGTGCTCAGCTTCTGGAACTGACCTGGGACAAGTTCCTGACCCTCTCTGGATTAATTTTCTGTTCTCAGAATTCAACATCAAGGCTTGCCATCAACTAGCACTGGCTGCTCTTCCAAAGTTCCTGAGTTCAATTCCCACCGACCACATCGTGGCTCACAATCGTCTATACTGTGATCTGGTGCCCTCTTCTGCTGTGCAGGCATACATGCAGGTAGAATACTGTGTAAATAATAAATAAATAAATCTTAAAAAACTTTACAGATAATTTTGGAGAGGAAGATGAAGAAAAAGTGAGAAAATATGTGCTGTTTCAGTTACGCTGGTATGTTCAACAGTGGAAGGCAGGACTACGGCAGACCAGCAACTGCACAATACTAGGTTAGGGTGAGGGGGTTGTTTCAGAGGGCTAGGAAGGAAGCCCAAGTATTAGGGAAATCGTGCTTGGTAAAGAGGTAGGAAGAAGAGAAAGAAAGGCTCTGCTTCCTTGAGTGAGGGTGTAGAAAAGCATCAGGCTTATCATGGCAACATGGCTGTGGCTGCGTAAGCAGGCTGTAGTAGCTGAGAAAACTTGCGGAAATCGCTTAACATCTTTCTTTCTGCCTTAATTTCTCCAGCTGCACAGTGGCAATAATCGCAGTACCTCAGCTCACACACTGAGTGCAAAGAGTGAGTTAATATTTGTCAAGTGCTCAGAACAGATCTTAGTATATTGTAAAAACTCAAGGTTCACAAATAAATCTCCAAGGAAGGTTAGTATTCCCACAGTTCATGCTGTGAAGCCCAGGGAAGGTTTAACTAATGATGATTTAATGGTTCTAACAATTACTAGCCAAGTAGCTTTTCCAGCTGAGACATGAGCTGGAGATCCAAGCACCATCCTTACCTAGTCTGGAGAGGTCAGACTCTGTGGAAGTTCAGATGGATAATTTCTCCATGTGGTGGAGGTTTGGGAAATCTCCAGGAAGGACTGAAAGCACATCTGCTTTGCCATCTAGTCTCACAGACAGTTCTTTGAGGCTGGGAAACTTGTCCAATTTAGCAAAGAGATGATCTGGAAAGTAGCACATAGTTCCCATCACTCAAGGTCCCCAGTGGAAGTTCTCAAGTGTGCTGTGACCTTCAACCATTTTCATGCTTTCAAGATGAAGTTTCTCAGACTACCTAACATCTAGGAAGCACATCCAGGAAGATACTGCCAGCTGCAACATCTACTGATCACAGAATGTAGGGGAAGCCCTGTGCTGGTCTCTAGATTCACAAAATAAATGAGACATCTCCCCAACCAACAGCATGGGAACAACTGTTTTTGCATATGCAAAAGAACACAGTTGGATTCCCACTTTCAACTCATAAAAAGGTTAAATTGGATTGACAACATATGTAAGAGCTAAAACTATAAAACGCTTAGAAGAAAACAAGTAATCTTCATGACCTTGGATTTCACAATGGATCCTTAGATATGCTATAAAAGCAATAGCAACTTTGCTGAAGGTGTTTATCAGCTGAAGGAGTTCTCTGGTTGAATTTTTGGGGTCGCTCATGTATACTATCATATCATCTGCAAATAGTGACACTTTGACCTCTTCCTTTCCAATTTGTATCCCCTTGATCTCCTTGCTCACTTACTAGAATATGTCTAAGATAAGCAAAACAAAGGGAAAATGGGGTGCAAGATGTAGAAAAAGTGGAGGCTTGCACATTGCAGTGGGAGATACATGGGGTAGCCACCATGGAACACAGTTGGGGAGTTCCTCAAAGGTTAAGCACAAAAAAGATATGGTGGCTCACAGATCTAACCCCAATGACTGGGAGGCTGAGGCTGGAAGATTCCTGTGAGTTCCAAGCCATTCTAGCCATAGAGAGAGACCCTGTTTCAAAAACATAAGAACTATATAAAGCAACAATTCTACTCGTGGGAATATATAAAAACCAATACAGCAGAGCTCAAACAGACACTAGTAACACAAATTATAACTGCAGCATTAAAACTCAGTGTCCACGAACAGATTAATATATAAACAAAATGGCACGTGTACAATTTTAAACCTACACACAAAGTAATATTATTATTATTCACTTATAAAAAGAAATGAAAGTCTAATATATGCTATGCCATGGTAAACTTTGAAAACATTATATGAAGGCAAATGAGCTACACATGGGGTTAATTATTATATGATTATACTTATATAATATATCTAGGTAGATAAGTTTGTTGGGACAGACAGTAAAACAGATTCTACAAAAGACTGATCGAACTATCCCTGATTTTAAGCTGTACTACAGAGTGACAATGATAAAAACTGCATGGTACTGGCATTGAAACAGACTGGTGAATCAATGGAATTGAGTTGAAGGCTGAGAAAAAACTCAGACACTTATGGACACTTGCTTTTTGACAAAGGAACCAAAACCTTACAATGGAAAAATAATAGCATCTTCAACAAATGACACCGGTTTAACTGAATGTCTACATGTTTAAAATGTAAATAGATCCATATTTATCACCATGCACAAAACTAAAGTCCAAGTGGATCAAGGATCTTAACATAAAGCCAGAGATACCAAATCTGTTAGAAAAAAAGGTGGGGAAGAGCTTTGAACGCATTGGCACAGGAGACAGCTTCCTGAACAGAACACCAACAGCTCAAGCTCTAAGATCAACAATCAATAAATAGGACCTCTTGAAATTGAAAATTTTCTGTAAGGCAAAGGGCACTGTCAACAGAACAAAATGGCAGCCTACAGATTGGGAAAAGATCTTCACCAATCCTATATCTGACAAAAGGCAAACATACAAAATATATCAAGAAATTAAACACCAACAAAACAAATAATCCAATTTTTAAAATGGGCACAGAGATAAAAAGAGAATTCTCAACAGAGGAATCTCTTATGTCTGAGAAGCACTTAAAAATGTTCAACATCCTTAGTCATCCAGGAAATGCAAATCAAAACAACTCTGAGATTCCACCTTACCCTAGGCGGAATGGCTGGGATCAAAAACTCAAGTGACAGAATATGCTGGCAAGGATGTGGAGAAAGGGCACCACTCCTGCATTGTTCGTGGGAGTGTAAACTTGTACAACCACTTTGAAATTCAATCTGGCAGTTTCTCAGAAAATTGGGAATAATTCTACCTCAAGACCCTGCTGTACCACTCCTGGGCATATACCCAAAGGATGCTCTATCACAAAACAAGGATATTTGCTCAACTATGTTCATAACAGCTTTATTTGTAATAGCCAGAAACTGGAAACAACCCAGATGTCCCTCAACCAAAGAATGGATAAAGAAACTGTGGTACATTTACATAATGAAATACTACTCAGCTATTAAAAGCAAGGAAATCATGAAATTTGCAGGCAAATATGGGAACTAGAAAAGATCATCCTGAGTGAGATAACTCAGACCCAAAAAGACACACATAGTATGTTCTTACTTATAAGCAGATATTAGGATGCAGGACAAACAGGATAACCATACTGTAATTCACAGATCCAAAGAAGCTAAGTAACAAGGACACAGGGGAGGATGCATGAATCTCACTGAGAAGGGGAAATAGAATAGATAGAGGAAGTGCTCAAAGAGAGGGGACAGGATAGGAGAGAGAGTAATGAGGGACATGCGATAGGGATCTGGTGTGGGGAGAGAAAGAGAGGTGGAAGGAGGACAGAGGGCATGCAGGAGAAGAGAAATCATGGCCTGGGGCATCTCTGAGACAGGCTGGAGACCTACAATAGGGAAGGCTTCTGGGAGGCCTTGGGGGTGACTCTAGTGAGAAACATGGAGACTAAAGAGGCCACCCACTAACCGGACAAGACTCCAAGTAGAGGGAGGGAAACACCAACCCACCTACAAAAACTTGGAACCAAAATTTACCCTGCCTACAAAATGTGCAGGGATAAAGATAGAGCAGAGACTGAGGTATGTCCAACCAATGTTTGGCCACACCATGGGAGAGAGGCAACCCCTAACACTATTAAGGATTCTCTGCCATGCTTGTAGACAGGAGCTAGCATAGCTGGCTTTTGAGAGGCTCCACCCAGCAGCAGATTGAAACAGATGTTGAGGCTCACAGCCAAACATTGGGTGGAGCACAGGGAGCCTTGTAGGAGAGTGGGAGGAAGAGTAGAAGGACCTGGAGGGAACATGATCTCCACAAGAAGACCAACAGAGCCAAATAACCTGGGCACAGGGGGCTTGAGGAGACTGAAATAACAACTAAGAACCATGCATGGAGTGGTTCAAGGCCCCTACTCGTGTGTACATGATGGACAGCTTGGGCTTCATGTGGGTCCCTTAGCAAAGGGAGCAGGATCTGTCTCTGACAAGGACTCTCCTGTATGCTTTGTGGGGCTGCCTTGCCTGCCCTCTGTAGTAGAAAATGTGCTCAGTCCTGATATGCCTTGATGTGCTGGGAAGAGTAGGTGGGAGGGGGCTCCCCTTTCATAAGGGGGAGAAAAGGAGGGATATGGGGAAGAAGGAAGGAGGGTGGGAGAAGAGGAGGGAGGGGGCTGAGATTGGGATGTAAAGTGAATAAATAAATGAAGAAAGAAAGAAAGAAAGAAAGAAAGAAAGAAAGAAAGAAAGAAAGAGAAAGAATGAAAGAAAGAAAGAAAGAAAGAGGGAGGGAGGAAAGAATGAAAGAAAGAAAGAAAGAAAGAAAGAAAGAAAGAAAGAAAGAAAGAAAGAAAATGGGCTAATGAAGGGAAGAGTTACTGTTTAGGGCTGGAGAGATGGCTCAGTGGTTAAGAGCCCTGTCTGCTCTTCCTGAGTTCAATTCCCAACATAAACATGGTGGCTCACAACCATCTATAATGGGATCTGATGCCACCTTACAACATGCTGTTGTACATGCAGGGCACACATATACAAAAAATAAATAAATGAATAATTTTTTTAAAAAATCTAAATTAAAAACAATAAAGTTTCTGTTTAATGGAATCAAGTTGCTAGATGGGAGAATTAAAAGGTCCTAAAAAAGGGTAGGGGTGATAGATGGACAAGAATGTGGATGTTATTTATGCCATTAAATCATATATTTTAAATGGCCAAAACATTATTTTGTTGTTTGTAATTTGGTGTAATAAAATTCAGGCAACAGGACAGGAGCTTAGCACAAAGGGCTGTTGAAAGACTTTACCCAGCAAGGTAAAGGAGATGCTGAGACTCATAGCCAAACTTTGGGCCAAGTGCAGGGAATATTATGAAAAAATAAGGAGACAGAAAGACCTGGAAGGGACAGGAGCTCCACAAAGAGAGCAACAGAACCAAAAAATCTGGGCACAGGGGTCTTTTCTGAGACTCATACTCCAACCAAAGACCATGCATGGAGATAACCTAGAACCCCTGCACAGATGTGGACCATGGCATCTCAGTCTCCAAGTGGGTTCCATAGTAATGGGAACAGGGACTGTTTCTGACATGAGCTCAGTGGCTGGCTCTTTGATCCCCTCCCCTTGAGTGGGGAGCAGCCTTACCAGGCCACAGAGGAAGACAATGCAGACAGTCCTGCTGAGACTTGATAGGCTAGGGTCAGAGGGAAGGGGAAGAGGATCTCCCCCATCAGTGGACTTGGGGAGGGGCATGGAAGGAGATGGTGGAGGGAGGGTGGGAGTGGGAGAGGATGAGGAAAGGGGCTACAATGGGGATACAGTGAATAAACTGTAATTTATAAAAATATTTAAAAATAAAGTGGAAATAACAGTTTAAAATAAAATATTTCTCTTTTTCGAGCAAGCCTGTGGTATTTCTCTCTCTGGCCCAAGCAGCCACTGAACATTTGATCCTCCTGCCTCTACCTTCTACATGCTGGCCTCACAGGCATGCACCACCTTGCCCAGATTGCAAAATTCTATAGCCAAACCCAGCTATTTGTGCCAGGCAAGTAATCAACACCTGAGCTTCATCTCCAGCTGGTTTACTTAAAAGTCAATCAACGTTTTTATAATGAGTGAGTTGGTACTTATTAAATTTTGATGGTGTTTCAGAGCCAGGATGTGGTGCCATACCCAGCAATCCTGTAATCTAGTGCTGGGGAAATGGAGGCAGAAGGATCAGGTAGATAACCAGGATAAGGCCAGTCTAGACTACAGAAGACATCATCTCAAAGCATGTCCAACCATGCAACAGGCTGATGAAAAGGAATTTTACTATTCATTATAAAATAAAAAAGTTAAATATTTACAGTGATATCAACACATCAAAATATATTGAAGGAAATAAAATGACGCTCACCTATAATTCAGGAATAAATGGGAAGGATGGGTGGCAATATTTTCCTAGTGTTGTCTGAGTTACTTGAAACCCATTCGAGGATTCAGGGCCTAATACACTGCCCCAAACAGTGAGAGTATTCAGATCGCGCCTATCATGGCACATTCATGGCTTGTGCCTGAGAAGTTTTACTCATCTAACACTAAGAATGAGAAACCACAGAGTCAGCCAGAATGCTTGTGAAAGCACACTCAGGGATAACTGGTAGATGGTGCATCCCATAGAACTCAAGAGACTGCATGGCAGGCAGGGTGAGAAGCAGCTCCTGTTCTGCTGTGCTGAGCTCCAGCCTGCACATGGAGCACTTGGTGACAGAGGTCTTATTCAGCTCCAGAGCCCGGTGGATGCTTTCAAGAAAGCCACTGCTGTTGGACAAGCAGAGCTCAATATTCTGTGAAGCTGAGAAAACTTCCATTAGGACCCAGTGCAGTGCTTGGTCTGCTGGCCCATGTTAGCCACAGCAACTTCCAACCTAGGGATCTTGTGTGGCTTGGGTTGACAGTTTCCAGTACCCTTCACTCATGTCTGGTGTGGCCCTGGGTCGGATAGTTACATATTTATTGATGATCTCCTCATTTTCAGTAAATGTTTTCTTCCAATCTTTTATATGTTCAAATGCACAGGTTTAGTCCTTATCTATAGCTGGTGGCTGCAAGTTTTCAAAATATGTCTTGAATGAATAATCTATATGAGAAGACATTTTATTTCCTTTTATGGAAACCTGTAAACTCTTCAACAGTGACAGCCGTTCTGGGTTGTCCCAAAAGTACAGGAAATTCAATATTCTCAAAGCCAGTGTTCTCCCTCGAGGGAATTGCAAAGTCAATGGAGAACATGCAGAAACTGTGTTGCTTTCATAAGCAATGTTTAAAGCAATATCTAATAAATGTTCTGAAAGGAATGAACAGAAAGCTTCTGGAGCTTCCTGGCACAGCGCCCTAACAAACTCCACCCACTTGAAAATTTCCGGGTAGAGTTTCTTGTAATTCTCATAGTCAGACATGTTCTCCAGCGACTCTTTCTCATCCACCAACTGAAGCAAATGAGACACAACTTCTGGCCTTGCCCTTGATGAAGGGTGGCTAGAGACATACTATAAAAAGTTGTTGTAGGTGGTCAGAGCCTTCAAGGGCGAGTTAATTTGTCTCAAATAATGAATTCCCAGATCTTGGTCTTCCTGTCTGTCTGAACCCAGAGTTCAGTCAGCCTCATGGCAGCAAGAAATTCTTGGAAGAGAGGACTTAAAACCCGGTAGACTGGTCTCAGCCTCTGGGCGGTGAATTTGCTCATCAAGCAGGTGGTCAGGTCTTCATCTTCATCCACTCCAGCCTCTGTGAGGTCATCATTGTTGAACTCAAAGCATGAAGAAAAACACCCCCTCAAGGCCAGCTGACCACATGAGCACACAGTGGCCTTGAGGGCCTCAGCTGCAGCTTTGTACTTTAAGGACAGGTACTTCATATAGGACTTGAAAACTGCCATATCATGAAAGGGTTGGTCAGAAGGATTTTGAAACCAGTCAGTACAGACTGCTGCCATGAAGAGAGGCATTTTGTGAATTCCCTGTAAATCCACATTCTGTCCAAAGTAAACCATAAACTCTTGCAGAAGTGTTATACTCTATGAGAAGACTTTCCATAATACAGAAAATGAATTATAGAAAGGAAACTCTTTGATCTCTAGAATTGTATCCAGGTATGGATGGATAGACCTGGCCCTGTTTGTATGGACAGCGATCAATAAGCAGGTTCGTGACAAGTAGTTTTTGGTAATCAGTGTCTCTAGGGCTTGGGGGGGGGAGTCCACTCCATTATAGTCATCCAACAGGAACAGCACCTGGTGTTTTAACTGTTGGATGATGCTGCTCAGGCACGCTTCACTAACACAGCCTCCTGCATATAGAGGCTGGGCACAGATGATACTGGCCAGACCCTGGTCTGGTCTGGTGGAACTAAGGGAGAGATAGAAGACCAGCTGGAACCTGTTCAACAGGGGACAGCACCCTGATGCCCAGAGAAAAGCTATTTTCTTCAGGAAGGTTGTCTTCCCACTGCCAGCTTCCCCCTCCACACACATGACCAAGCTGAGATTGGCGAAGAACTCGGGGATTGTCAGGGCCCCTTGCACTGGCCTGCTAATGTGCTTTGAAACGATGGATACATCACAGATAAGCAAATGGTCAGTGCCTTGGCTAGAGCACACCTCTGGCAAATTCATGTGGCAGAAAGTGGCTTTGGTGTAGGCGCCTTGCAGCTGCTCACTCAGACTCTTTGCCTCTTGAAACCACTGAGCTTCCCTCAGAGCCAAGCCTGTGGAGAGAAGGGAGGCAGAGGAAGGTGTATCTTCACATCTATCTGATTGCTTTGTTTGTCTGCTAAGTGTAGATTAGGACTCTCCTTCACTTCCCATGAACCCCCTCCATACCCTCTCATCTTTCCATAGCATCAGAATGTGGGGTACTATGTCTAAGGCCTCTCATTTGACAGAGACTTGGATATCCTGGCACCCTAACTTCCCTTTAGGATCTCAGGAGACCAGCCTGCTGCACGATGCCTTTAACACTGGCTGCTTTGGATCTGGCATGAGGACTGCTGTCAGTAGTCCTGCATTCACTCTCAAGATGCCACGGGAGCACTGACTCTCTCTCCCACAACTCGCTTCACCTCAGTGCTCTCCTCTAAGAGCTCCTCAGACAATTAGAAATATGCTTTCCTGTCTCCACAAGGAGAGCAACAGAACAAGAAAATTTGAACACAGGGAACTTCCCAGAGACTCATACTCCAACCAAGGACTATTCATAGAGATAACACAGAACCCCTGCACAGATGTAGCCCAGGGCAGTTCAGAGTCCAATTGGGTTACATAGTAATGTGAAGAGGGACTGCCTCTGACATAATCTGATTGGCCTGCTCTTTGATCACCTCCCCCTGGAGGGGAGCAGCCTTACCAGGCCATAGTAGAGGACAATGCAGCCACATTTGATGTGAACTGATAGACTAAGATCAGAAAGGAGAGGAGATCCTCCCCTATCAGTGGACTTGGGGAGTGGCATGCAAGCAGAGGGAGGAGGGAGGGTGGGATTGGGAGGGGAGGAGGGAGGGGCTTATGGGGGGATGCAGAATGAATAAAGTGTAATTGATGAAAAATTAAAAAAAAAAGAAATATGCTTTCCTGTCCAGTGTACAAATACACAGAATCCCATGTGCTTTCATGATCCTACCAGCCTCCCTGGGATGAACTGGGTCCTCGTGATTGCTTTCACTTGTGATTTCCATTGAAAGGGAAATCCTTTATTAAATTAAAATTTGCATGACCGTGAGACATAATGTTATCATTGAGAACCCAATGTCTTCTAGACTTCACTCTGTTTGTGGCATGTATTCTACCAACAGAACAACATTTCCAGACCTTGCAACGTTATTTTGAAATTCGCAAATATTGTACACATATCACATCAACCCAGAGTTGATTATCTTTTCAGTTTTCACCCATTTTTCTTCATTTTTTTTCTTGTTTGTTTGCTGTCGAGTTTTTGTTTTGTTTTGTTTTGTTTTTAGAGATGGAGTTTTATAGTATAATCCAGGCTGATCTTGTACTCACAGCCATCTTTTTGCCTCAGCTTCCAGAATGCTATATTGTAGACATGAGCCATGATTCCCAGATTTGCTTTTGATTTGTGGGAAGGCAATCATAGCATACCTACCAAACAACTGTGGCATGCAGCAGTTGGTATGCACATTGGATTGACAGTTGTGTCTTCTGTTGCAAAAATAGATTTCCTGATTTACTACTGGGCATTTGGTTTTGTTCACAAAGCACATTCATAGGCCAGAAATATATCTCACTTCAGAGTGCTTGTGTAGCACAAAAGGGGTCTTGGTTTCAATACAAGAAACAACATCAAAAGTCAAATCAGCTCGACTTGGGTGCACAGTTGGAACCATAGCATTTTTAAGGCTGAGAAAGAGATCACAAGTTCCAGGTCAGGTTTGGCTACACAGAAAATTCAAGATCAGCCTAAGCTGAAAATCTGAAAATCTGTCTCAAGCAAAAGTCCAACCAAGGAAAATGACACGTGACTTTAATGTTCTAAAGTTCTAGCAAAAGTCAAGCCTACTGCCCTGCAGGAAAAGGGCAGATGGAATGTGTTTAATCTGCATTTTAATCAAGTTGAAGTCTAAAAGAGTCTCAAGGGTCTGCTTCTTCTGGGAGAAGGGCTCACTGTTCACTGTGACGCCCCATCTATAGCTATCGTGTGACAGTTGCTTCTTAGATTCTCATGGACTTTATCTAATTATGGTACATTTAAAGTTGACAATTATGGCTCAACCCCACAATGATGTGTTGTTGAGTCAGAGAAGGGACGGGGCTCATTACCATGGCTTCCAGAAGTGCATGGTGGCTCTAAAGGGCTTGAATCACTTCTGCAGAGGACTTCAGGTTTTGAAGAAATATGCAACTATGCAGAGAAGAGAAAAGTCATGAAATGATTCCATGCAGTTAAATGTCTACATTAGCTTTATGGAGAACATGAAGATTCAGGACCAGGAATGAGGCAGAAAGTAAACATTCTCAGTGACTCTGTCAGTCTTGCATCCTGTATAACCTTCAGTCTCTGGGTTCCAAAAACCAATGCATGTGGTTTGTAAAGTAATGTTGAGAATATTCGGGGAATGTGTTGGAGTGAGAACAGAGTTAGTGTGTTAGGCCCAGCAAGAGCCTAAATATAAGAAGGTATGAAGAGAACTCAGGAAACTAATCATCCATCCATGCAAAATCGCAAGAGGTTCATTCTTACCATTGGGCAATGGGGTCAACCCTGCTGGTCAGCAAGGAGTGGCACTGGGAGACAAAGACCTTAGGTTTTTAAAAGACAAAAGGCGGGAATCTCCTGGGGATGCTATCTTGGTGATTCACGATTGGATGAGGTGTTTAACTTTTAAAATAATTGGTTAGTTCTGGTCACCCTTATGTCTGGTCAGCCCTGTTGTAAATATCTCCTCTTCAAGTCAGTTTGGAATTTCCTGCCATATGAGATAAAGCTACAGTTAAAGTGGGAAAGTGATTAACTCATCTCAGTTTCCAACCAAAGGTCATCTCACAGGTTCAGCCAGTGATTTATTCTCCATTTAGTAGGGATCTCTGCTTGTTCTCTTCCTTATCTCTGCTCTCACAGATGGCTGATATCAGGAACCTTTACATTCCTCGGCTCTCTGGAGAAGCACTAAGAGGCTTTAATTAACATGGGCCTAAAACTTGAAAATATAAGTTATAAGGCAATTGAAAGAAACATAGGTTACAAACTTGGTCTGATTCTTTCAAGTGCCTGTCTGTGAAATCAGCTAAAATAATCTTAAAGAATAGAAAATAGTGACACAGCACTGTGGGTGCAGAGGCAAGAGGATAACTAGGGCTTGTTGGATGCTACCTTTGCTCCAGGTTCAGAGAGAGACCTTGCTTCAAGGGAACAGGAGGGTGACATAAAGGAGAGGAGACTCCCTGTCTCCCTTTGGCCCTATGTAGAACACACAATGCACACACAAACACACATTAACTAAGTAAACAAGGTAAAAATAAATAAAAATTCACAGATTATAAAATGAGAAAACTCTATATAGTCATGAAAAAAGAACAACAAAGGACAATAAAAAATATTCAACAAAGTGTACAATTAAGAATTTGGTTAACAATAATTTTTAATTCTTGTCAAACTGTCAGAAACAAATCCACAAGATCTGATTGTGTCAACTACATGAAATTCACATTAAGAATAAAAACATAGATATCACACAGTTAAATAAAATTTAATGCTTGCTACACAAACATGGAGACTGGGCTCAGATCTCCAGCACCTGTGTAACAGCGAGGCAATAGGGACAGTGTAATCTTAGAGAAGGAGAGACAGGAAGACTGTAGGGGCTCACTAACCAGCCAGTGAGTCTCATTGGCCAGCTCCAGGCTTAATGAGAGACCTGTCTCACAAAATAAGTTGGACAGAACTACAAACCTATTTCTGAATACACAGAGCATGTTGCTTTCAGGATAGAGAGAAATCAAGCTGGAACTGACTCAGAATTTCCTCCCTGCTACCTTTCTGTCACAGTACTGGAAGAGGTTTTGCAGTCTGCTGGGGGAGGAGGGCCTCCTGTATTCTACAACATCACCATCATGCCAGACAAGATGTGGCCAACAGTGAAGAGTGGCCTGAATCTTTGGGGATAACCGACTGCTATTGAATTGGACTTGAGGCTGCTTCACAGATGCTCTAATCGTGGTCAAGCTGGGTGTGGTGGTGCAGGCCTGTAAATCTCAGCACTTAGGTGTCAAAGACAGATGGATCTCTGGGTGAAAGGCCAGACTGATCTACATAGCAAGGTCAGTACAGAAAGGGCAATTCAGTGAGACAAAATGAAAGAAAACAAACCCTAAACTAAAAAAACTAAACTAAACTAAAGCACCTAAACTAAAGAAATTAAACCTAAAGAAAACAAAAACCCAAACTAACCCTGGTCAAAAGCCCATGGCCCAGAAAGTCTATAAAGGTCTTAGCAGGGCAGGGTCTACTAATGCTATCTGGCTTAATGGACATCCTGTCAAAATGCCTTCTGAATATTTATGTTCATATGCAAAGAATTATGCTGCTTTGAACCTTGGCTAGGTACGCTTCTCACTGTAGTACATGTTGTGGTGAACTGCAGCGTTAGCAGCAGAGGTTTCAGACAGTGAAGTAGGAGTTTGGGGAAATGAAAGCCTGCAGAAAGATACTTTGGGGCAGGTGCTGAGACCCATAAACAAACTTTGGGCAGAGTGCAAGGAATCTTGGGAAAGAAGAGGGAGATAGTAAGATCTGGAGAGGACAGGATCTCCACAAGGATAGCAACAGAACCAAAATATCTAGGCTAAGGGGTCTTTTCTGAGACTGATACTCCAACCAAGGACCATTCATGGAGATAACTTAGAACCCCTGCACAGATGTAGGCCATGGCAGCTAATAAGGGGACAGTCTCTGACATGAACTCAGTAGCTGGCTCTTTGACCACCTCCCAAGGAAGGGGGAGAAGCCTTGCCAGGCCACAGAGGAGGACAATGCACCCAGTTCTGAGGAGACCAGAAAAGCTAGGGTCAAATGGAAGGGGAGGAAGATCTCCCTTATCCTTGGACGTGGAGAGGGGCATAGGAGGAGATGAGGGAGGAAGGGCAGGATTGGGAGGAGAGGAGGGAGGGGATACACAGTGAATAAACTGTAATTAAGATAAAATATGAAATTTAAGTAAAAAAAGAGTACTTTGGTGAAGGAGAGTTAGCTTTGGAGATGTGATATTTCAATGCCTATTGAAGATGTATCTATAGTCTCAGGCTAGATCTGGAGATGGAGGAGGCGGTGTAGACCTGGAACTCAAAGCCATTGAGCTGGATGAGGTGGTCCAGGAAGTGCACTTAACAGAGACAAAGTCAGGAGAACTCAGACCCCCACTTCCTCTGCCACACATGTGGTCATAGAGGAGAAACAGCAGGGGGCTGAGCTGCAGCTCTCTGAGGAAGAAACAGGAGTGATGCCTCAGGGAAGGTAGAGCAGGTGCTTCCTGAGGCCAGTGATGGGCCCCACTGGAGTTACCAGTAATGAAGTAAAATAAGGTACAAAAGGCCAATTAGTAATTACAGATTTACTGATTCCTTTACTGAAAGCACTGCCAGTCTACCTTATTGTCTAGCATAACTACACCTTCCTACCTGGAACAGAGTGACCTGTCATTTCTGTCTACTCACTGGATTCTGTTATAACATTTAAACATTTCTGACAATAAAGTATTACATGTCAAATCACATAATAAACAAGATAATGTCTGATTTTATAGAGACAAGGTGTCTCTGAATTTGAGAGACAGGTGAGTTTGAGAGACAGGTCTCTCAAACTTGGTCTACAGAGTGAGTCTAAAAGCAGCCATGACTACACAGAGAAACCCTGTCTCAAAAGAAACAGAGAGAGAGAACAGAAAGAGAAATAGAGATAGACTGTCTTGGAACCAAACATGGGTTCTCTGTAAAAGTAACAAGTGTTCTTAACAATCTCTTAACAAGTGTTCTTAACATCTCTCAAAGTCCTGAATATTTATTTTACACATTAAAAAAAATAACACTCAGAGAACTGTAAGATAAAGAATAATACAGAAAGGGGTAGAATGGAAAGTAAGAATACTTTCTGACTCACTTTACAGATATAATAAAAGATTTAATAAAATTTTAGAGCTGTTTGGAAATATATTTCCTCCAGATTTATTGAGGTATAAATTGACCAATTAAAAGTATATATTTATGTTAAGCCAACATAAGTATCAAGGTGAGATTTTTATACACATATGGAATACTAAATGACTGTCAAAGCCAAATTAATATATCCATGAGTCCTTAATGTTTCTGCAAATATGATTTTAACAATCCTAGCCATAGGAGGCAGAGGCAGACAGATCTCTGTGAGTTCCAGGTAGGCCCGGGCCACATATTCAGTTCTAGGCTATCAAAGGCTACCTAGTGAAAACCTGTCTCTAAACAACAAAATGGAAAAACAAAGGAAACCTTAAGGCCATTACAGCACATGCAAACTTTTCAAAAGCCTCTGGAATGAAAGCAGTTTTCTCTAAGCCCATTTCCCCCCTCACATTGGCAATGAATGAGAGATGACAGCAAGCATGGCCACACCAAGGCTGGCGAACATACAAAAGCCCTGCAAAGACTAAGCATCTCCTGGAAAGCCAGCTGCATCCTGTGGTGAAATCGACTCTTGCTTCATCATGTGTGGGACAGATGCAATACTAAAACCATCTGTTTCTTACCTCCATCAAATACTCCTTACATGTTCTGGCTTTTATACACTGATGTTCTTTTCCCCAGCCCATTCCTGTTGACCTTGCAATGGAGTGGTCTCTGCATGAACTTGACAAAAGCTGTAATCTTTAGACAGGAGGACCATACAAGGCCTGCCAAGGCACTGTTCATCATTGCTGCTAAGTTTAGTGAGGAACAGGCAGGCTTCTAGAAAATTATCAGCAGCCTACACCTTTAATAAATATGATTTCACATGATGGTTAGTTATGCCTTTATTTTTTTAACTTTTATTAATTACACTTAAATCACTTTGTATCCCCCATAAATCCCCTCCCTCCTCCCCTCTAATTCTACCTCACCCTTTTTCACACATGCCTCTCCCCAAGTCCACTGATAGGGGAGGTCCCCTCTCCTCCCTTCTGATCCTAGTCTATTAGGTCTCATCAGGAGTGGCTGCACTGTCATCTTCTGTGGCCTGGTAAGGCTCCTCCCCCCTCAGGGGGAGGTGATCAAAGAGCAGGCTGATCAGTTAAGACAAGATCTTGCTATATAACACAGGCTGCTCTGAACTTCTTGATTCTCCCACTTCAGTCTCCTAAATGCTGAAAGTACAGAGGAGTACCACCTTGCTTAGCTACAGTAAAATGTTTTAGGAAATCAGATATTTAAAACTGTCAGTAGCCTTCAGCTGCATCCTTCACTTCTGAATGACAGGAGAGAATGGCAGTACCCATTTCCAGAAGATAGTCAAGTGTTTGCACTGAGGGTGTCTTTCCTTCATAGCATTCATCACTTTCATGTCCTCTTCATCCAGGAGCCAGCTGAGCATCCCGAGCCAGATGAGGCTGGGCAGTCTCATCACACACTGGCTCAGAGCCTTGACAGTGGTGGCCTGAACTTGGATGCATTCTGAGAGATGCCTGCTGATGTTCAGCTCTTGCAGGTTTGGCAGGTTGTCGAGGACTTCAAAGAATTGTCTGTATCCTTCCTCTGTAATATTATGATTTACTGAAAGATTTAAGTTCTCAAGTTTCTGGAAGCCTCCACTGGTTGCTACCTTGGCTAGAAAACAAAACATTTATGAAATCAGACTCCTGAGGCTGTCAATAATGGTGACAAGTTACTGGTACGACTCCCAACCCTGACAATGAAAGTAGGAAATGGTCAACATGATGTTTTAGAGGTCATTCTTTGAAAGCACCAAACAGCTGCCTGGCCGATAGGGAATGACCTTGCCAAACTGCAAAGGGGAAACAGAAACCAGGAGGAAGTGCCAATACTGGTAAAAAAGAAACAAACAAACAAACAAACAAAAACACTGATCTACCAGAAAGATCTTACAACTCTACATGTGCTTTGCACTTAGCTTGAAGATATAAAAGAAAACTAGAGCCATAAGGGAGGTAGACAGGTGGCAGAGATCAATGGATTGAATGACTGACTGATTGATTGAATGACTGATTGACTTTTGTGGTGCTTGGGCATGACCTCAGGGCTTCACACAATCTAAATGAGTACTGCTGAGTACATCTCCAGTTTCACACCTGGAGATTTAAACATACCCTCTGGAAGTAATTATGGTGTAAATAATGGAATTTATCTCACATGGAATCATGTCCTTAGCTCCTCTTTTAAGGGTTAATCATGTGGGGCAGGTCAGGGACCTGGCTAGGAGACCACCTTTAGGAAGATGGGTTCACCTTAAGATAATGTGTTTTTCTTCTTAGAATTTTTGAACCCTAGTGCAGTATCCATGAGCCAAGTGGAATCTATCTGGCTTCTGAGGTGCATCTCAGAAAGGTAAACCATTTCTTTTTCCTCTCATGTTTTTCTTTCAGATGCTGGTCAATCTGAAAGATGTTCCTCAACTCCTCAACTAAAGTGGTGCAGGATATTTGATTCCATTATGAACCCCATAATTGTGAACTATAAAACCCTGTTTCTTATCTCGTTTGGTTGGGCTGACAGTAGCAGGCCTGACCCACACCCCCCAAAAGTTACCATTGGGCATAACAAGCCCTATCACACACCTTAAGTCCAAGAATTTTTTATTGTGAACAGGTGATTATGGTGTGGTTCACCCAGCCCTAACACACACCCTTAATTCAAGAGCTTTCTGTACATCAAATTTAATAAAGTTAACCTTATATCAAGAGGCAGAGCAATAAACCAGCTCATAGTGATTAAAGAATAGGAAGGACTTTGCATTGAGGGGTATTTAAGACAGTGTGGAGACATAGAAAGGAGCTATTACCTCAAGCTCTGGCTTTAGCTTGGGCTTCAGCTCCTCAGCTCCATGGCTTTGGGGCTTTGAACTAGCAAGCCCTCAGCCTTGGGATTTTTGGCCTTTGCTTCCTGAGCTGCCACTTGAGCTAGTAAACCTTTTGGGTTTTTTCCATCCAGACCTGAGCTGAGAAGGAATGTCAGCTGGGTCCTTTCTCTGCCTCTCGAAGCTAGTAGGTTTTCATCCTGGCAACTGGCTACTGAGTCTGTATTGGTAAAATTTTTTGGTAAAAAATTGTTTATAACAACAGTTGTCAGGGACCACCTGTGGAAACTCACCAACTTGCCTCAACTTGCCCGTTCCCTTACCTGCGGTAAACATACTGCTTGGCAGCAGCAGAGATGTGCTCACAGAACCGTGGCTTATCACAAAATGTTTCAGGCCCCTGGCAGAGAAGAATCTGTAACTTTTCACCCACCCTACTTCCTCATCCTAAACCCTTTATAAAAGCTTATTTTGCTCAGTAAAGTTAGTCCTTGACAAGCACCTGTTTGCTTGGACTCCATCTTTTCCCTCATCCATCTTTTTTTTCTTTTTTTTTTATTTTATTTTTATCAGTTACATTTTATTAACTCTGTATCCCAGCCGTGTCCTGATCCCTCATTCCCTCCCAGTCCCTTCCTCCCTCCCTCATCTCCACCGTGCCCCTTTCCAAGTCCACTGATAGGGGGGACCTCCTCCCCATTCATCTGATCCTATTTTATCAGGTATCTTCAGGACTGGCTGCAAAGCCCTCCTCTGTGGCCTAACAGGACTGCTCCTCCCTTCGGGGGTTAGGAGACCAAAGAGCCAGTCATTGAGTTCCTGTTAGAAATAGTCCCTGTTCCCCTCACTTTGGGAAACCAATTGGTTACTGAGCTACCACAGGCTACATCTGAGTGGAGGTTCTAGGTTATATCCATACATGGTCCTTGGTTGAATGTCAGTCTCAGAAAAGACTCTGTGCCCAGATATATTTGGTCCTTGTGGAGCTCCTATCCTTTCCCCATCAGACTAACTCCCCTTCTTTCTTATGATTCCCTGTACTCTGCCAAAGGTTTGGTCATGAGTCTTTGCTTTGAAAACACTGCTAGTTAGAGTCTTTCAGATGCGCTCAGTAGACTCCTGTCATACGTTCAATGCACATCCCATCTGTCTTTCTAAACGAGGATTGATCATCTTACCCCATGTCCGCTCAATTGATTATCTTTTTTAGGTGTATAGATTTCATTATGTTTATCATATCTTATAGGTCTATATAAGTGAGTATATCCCATGTTTGTCTTTCTCCTTCTGCCAGAACCTGGAAACAACCCAGATGTCCATCAACGGTGGAATGGGTACAGAAATTGTGGTATTTTTATACAATGGAATACTACTCAGCAATCAAAAAGGAGGAAATCATGAAATTTGCAGGCAAATGGTGGGATCTAGAAAAGATCATTCTGAGTGAAATAGCTCTCATCCATCTTTTCACAGGATCAGATCCTCTTCTATCCCCCAAATAACAAGCTCCGCTGGCCCGGGCAAACAGTAAAGCTTTGGATTTTATTACCCATGAGAATCATCAGAGTACCCAAACTACAAGGGATTGAGAATATTTACTAGGGACAGAATGTCAACCAACCTCTGTTGAAGGTAAAAGCTACCACAAAACCATGGAGACTTTTGCTCCTGTTTCTTTGTTTGTGATCAGTCTCCTGTGACCCAACCTGGCCTTGAACTTGCTATTTAGACAAGGAACCCTTGAACCTCTCAAGTGTAGACTTACAAGCATGTGCCACATCTAAGCAAAAAACATGGTTTAATCAATATTTGTAAGGTATCTCAGAAATTCCATCCCCAGAAATACCCAAATGTGTATATTTTATAAGAATGCTCTTAGAAGCACTTCTCAGTAACCAGCTACTAGAAACAACTCAAGTACCCATTGAATAGACACACAGAGGGCACATGTGGTCAAATAATGAACAGATGCATAGCAGTGAAATCAATGCACTATGGTCATATGTATTATTCTAAAATAAGGTACAAACACAATTTTTGGTGAAAAAAGACAAAGCATTGCCTATCGTATAAAATTCCCTTATATGAAAAGTCTAGCTGTAAATAAAGCTACGGTGAGAGAGAGCAGTGCAGTGGTCATTTGTGTATGGAAGTGGAGGGCACTGTTGGAGAATGGATACAACTTGGGCTTTCGGGCACTGGGGAAGCTCTGTGCCCTAACCTGGTTCATTGCCACACTGACTTAGATAGCAAATGTTTCAGTAACATGTGCAGGAAAACGGATGCAGCTCTATATTTCAACTTGCTACAACTTGTTTACATATTGCCAGTATCCAGTTGACTAAAAGGGGATACGGTCAGGTATCTGAAGCAACAAGGGTGGAGACATAGATTTTACCAGGGTGTGGTGCAGTAGCGGAACACTGCTCTGGTGTATGTGAAGTACTGAGTTCAATCCCCAGCACTGGGAAAACAAACCACAGCCTGAATACTTCTCTACCTCCCCTCCCTTACCCCACTACCTTGACCACCTCTAAAGAAAAAAAAAAAAAAAAGGAGAGCATTGACCAAGATAAATCTAAATTTTCAAAAGGGCATGAGAAGCAGCAGCATGAGAGTGCAAATGAGGAATGCTTTGGAAGCCTTTCTCAGGTCTAGACATTTGCAGCAGGTAGCTCCAGAGGCACCACTGCTTACACACAGGGGAAACCTTTTCTCTGAGGGAAGCTCACCAATTTCCATCACACTGTCATCATCCAAGGTGTGGTGAAAGGCAAGAACTCAGAGACGCTGAAGCTGCAGACACTGCTGGACAATCAGTCTGGCCACTTGGTGAATCCCGTCTCCAGTGGGAAGAAGCAGTTCCTCCAGGTTCCTGAGAGAACCCAGAGCCAGTGCTGTGGGAGACACAGCAAGCCATCCTCTGTAGTTGTTCCATTATGAGCAGCTGTGACCTAGTCATTTTGCACTCTAGGAGGCCCCACCTAACAGAGGCCCTCCTCATCACTGCCCTCTCAAAGAAGAAGACAAAAGGGGTCAGTGCTCCAGGATATTTGATCACACTGTGAATCCCGGGCTTGTGTTGTTTATCAAAGTATCCTGTTTCTACTTGTGGTGGGGCTCAGCCTTAGCACACACCTTTAATCCAAGAATTTGCTTGAACAGGATTAAATAAAGTCAACAAAAGTTCAAGAGGTGGAGCAAGCAACCAGTTGATAGGGAGTGAATGTAGAAAAAAAATAGTAAGAAAAGGCAGAAGGATGGATAAAGAAACACATGGGAATTAGAAGGGTAAGACACTGAGTTTTGAGGGGTTTTGGAGATGGTATTGGGAAAGAGAGTTTCCCTTTGTCACATAGGTTGAGGAGGAAGGTCAGCTGAATGCTTTCTCTGCCTCTCTCAAACAGCAGCCATTTTACATTTTTTATCCAAGCATCTTGCTCCTGCATCTTTATTCGTGAAATTGAGTGATTGAAATTTGTATATATATATATATAGTGCTTCAACACATGGCACAACCACATGGACAGGGAAATTATGCCAGTGCAGACAAATTGAGAAGCTATAAGATTTGTTAAGTCACCTGGAAGTTCTCCAAGAAAGAGTTAAGATGGGAAATACCATAATACACGGTGCTAGAACCCTGCATAATCCTGCTTTAGATAGCTTTAAAACAGAAGAAGTAAATGAAAAGATAAATGACTTAACTGAGATTGACATAATTCAGATTATAATTACTACCAGCTAGCAATTAATATTTTATCCTTAATAGCCATAGTAGATTTTTGTACCCTCTCAAAGAAAAAAAAGAAAACTTAGAGATATAGGGAAAATAAAAATATCAAAAGTGGACTGATAGGATACAAGCCTTAGAATAAAAATTAGAGATACTTATAAATAAAAATGAGAACAACACTCAGACAAAGAGAGAGACATTTAGATAAGAACTTACTGTGCCACTGCATGATGAAACTGAAGAGGGGCAGCTTAAGGTTATTAGAAAACCAACCTTAGATGATATATAACTATACAAAAGATGATAGACACCCCCAATGTTCTGAGGAAGTTAAATGGAATCTTATAGGCATATTAAATTTGAGATTTAAAGAAGTAATCATTTTATTTGGTATGCATTCACCCTATGTGAAGTAAATATTAAAGTTATTGGCAACTTAGAACAGAATTATCCTTTGTCTGGAAAGATTTGGCAACAGCAATATTGGAAGCCAGTTCTCAGTTACAATGGCAAACATGGTAGAAAGAGGAAGCTAGGACTACAGAACAATGATATAAGACTAGAAGTATTAATATTTCCCAGGATCCGTTGCTAGGTAAAGGTCAGTATGAAGAGTTACAAAGGTAGTTGGAATATGATAATCACACCATGACACTGTTGCTTAGCAGCTTTAAATGTTTGGTACAAAGTTGAAGAATCAGGAAAGATTTACTAAAATCTACAAAGACCAAAATATGCCTATACTGACCCTTTTGCAAAGATTGACTTCAGCTGTGAATAAAATAGTATCAGATTCACAAGTCAGACAAATTTTTTTTTTTTTCAATGCAGTTTATTCAGGAACATTGAACAATCCTCGGACCCCGGGGAAAGCCAGCCCACAGCTTAAATAGCCTCTGGGTAGCCAACCCAGGCGTGCCACGGGGGCAATGCAGATAGGTCCACATACATGGAAGCAAGCCAGATCCTCGGCCTTAGCCAAATGTGGAGTTGTTCATGACAGAGAGCACTCACCATGGGGAAGGTGGAAGGCGGAAACCAGCTCCATCTTTAAGGCATAGCATTCCGCAGCTCTCTACAGTTCCCCCTTTTTGTTTTAGACGCATCAGGCAAGAGTAGAGGTCTGATCTCTGATATTAGAAATAAATTGGGACTTTGTACAGATGTTCATTTAGGTGTCATCCACCCAAAGAGCATCAGACCTGTCCGATACCTTTTTCTCAGAGGCGGGACCTGGGGCATCAACCCGCATGCAATCAGACATGCTCTTCTCTGGGTCCAAAGCGGCTGACCCTGAGTGCAGTGCTTAGCCTCGCATCCTGAGCGTATCATTTTAGCTTTTTATGGTATCCAACCATGCTTGGGGAGAATGTCCTGCTTCAATGGCTGTAAAGGCCTGAATGATCATGGCTGCATCACACTGTTGTGAGACTCTAATCTTGCATATATACCACAGGCAAACCAATTTTTGGCTTTTGAAATGCTAATTCAGAGACAGGTGGTGTTGGTACCTGTCTCTAATCCTAGCAGTCAGGAGGCTGAGGCAGGTGGATCTGTGAGTTTGAAGCCAGCCTGATCTGCAGAGTGAGTTCTAGATAGCCATGGCTACACAGAGAAATCCTTTCTCAAAAAAACCAAAACAGAAAAAATGCTAATTCAGAATGCAAAAGTGTGAGCAGTCCTTTTAAGCAGGATTGGCACCAATAGATGAATGGACCAGAAACATGGCTGATATTGGATCTCATGTTTATAATGCTGCTCTGATAGCAGAAGTAATTTCTAACAGTCTTAAGAACAATCAAAATGTGAGATGTTTTAATTGTGGTAAGCCAGGTCATTTTTAAAGGGATCGTAGACAAAGCATTCTTAGAAACTATGGGGGTGTTTTTCCCCTGGAAATTATTGAAAAGGAAATTCTCTCAGCTTTGTGGAGTATGCAAAAGGTGTGGCAAAGGATGGCACCGGACTAATGAATGAAGATCAACAAGTGAGGAAGGGGAATGGGAGAGGTGAGACTGAATATCACTATGGTGTCCTCCAAAGGACCAGCATGGTTGATGCATGACCCATACTTTGGTGGATCATGCACAGCCACCCAACACAGACTTGAAATAAGTCAATGAATGTAAACAAAAAAGGCCCAGGGAAAGGCCACTCCTCAGGCCTCATAAGACCCAGTCAGGAGGAGGCAAGTGTTCAGATTTCTGTGCTGAGTCTGAGATCTAGTCTCATCAAACAATGAGCATTTATGGGAAACACTCTTTAAAAAAGCAAGACAATGCCAATATAGGATAGAGAGCTTTCTCTTCACAGTTCTTCTCAGATTCATTGTGCATAAGGAGAGCCTGAGTTTCTCCTTGATCCCTTTTGTTTCTTTTAGGTAGAGATAACAACTCTGTGTGTGTGAATGTGTGTATGTGTACGCATGTATGTACATGTGTGCTTTGTGGGGAGATTGGATAGATGAGTCATTGTGCTAAAGTATGGGCACATTCCACAACCACAGGCTGAATTTTTAAACATTGTGTCTGTACCAAACACATACAGACTCTTCTCCCTCTTCAATATTCCCAGAAGAACACAGCAGAACATTTCTTTACAGGGCGATAGGTGTTGTAGGCAATGGAGAGATGGGTTAAAGTACATGGAGGATGTGTGGAGTCATGGGCAAACATGGCACCATTTTGTATCATAGAGGATCTTCTAGTGTTTACAGCAGCAGCAGGCTTTAGACCCAACTGCCATGGGTGTCAAGGAACAACTTTACACAACTTGCTTGGTTATGGGTTCACTCTAGGAGGAGGGAGAGGAGAAGAAGATGAAAAAAAATTAAGAAATGTTGTTTTACAAACTTACCAAACTTTCTTGATGTTTCCTTATCTGGAAAGTGTTGGACATTAAGATTCAGTATCTTCAGAGAAACAAAATTTGGCAAGACGGTGACTAGGACAGAAAAAATAAATTTTAGTTAGGTCAGACGCGTTTCCTATGAAAAAGAAGAGTACTGTTGAAATAAAGAGTATTTCAAATGTGATGAAAGGTGATATAATGTTCAGGTTGAATTACTATGACTAAGTGGAAGACACTGCTCTGAAAATGAAAGATTTAAATTGTAGACAGATGTGTTTCACTTTTGTGAAAGCCTCAATGAAGATCAAGTGTCCTCACAGTTCCCATGATAGCAGTTGCATTTTAATCCTAGAGTACTGAATGCCTGTGCACAGGAGCATCTGTAGTCAAAGTTGTCCAGTTCATACCAAATGATGTGGTTTCAAAGCATCGTCCAGAAAACTCAATCTCTCTGAGTTTCTTGCAGCAAGCAAGCACAGCCATGAGAGACTCACAATTCAACAGGAAATTACATTTCAGATGGAAGACATGAAGATTTGGAGAGTTCTGAATCAATTTCACTGCAAAAGATGAAAGAATTTTATTAATTAGAGAAGGCCACAAATTTCTATCAGAATTGGACCCTCAACATCAGTTCCAGCCACACTGATTTAACAGGCTGTGACTCGGGGGCCCAGTGCCTCTGTGACACAGTGGCACAGTATCTAGAAGTCAGACTACATTCATTGGGGTTATGCTCAGTTTCTGCAACTGACTAGTGAGCAGATGACCCGGGGCAAGTTCTTGACCCCCTCTGGAAACAGAGAACTGAAAAAGAAAACTATTTCTGTTCACTATATTTCACCCCCAGTGTCAGCATCCTGATGTCTCTATGTTTGCACCCTTTACTAACACAATAGGAATTCTGTGCAAAGTAACATAAAAAAAGAGAACAACTCTGAAACACAACTTTAAAAACATGTAAACCTATTTATTTTGTCTATGTGTATGTGGTGTGTGGAGATCATCCATGTGCCAAGCACATGTTGGGAGGTCAGGGGAAAACTGGGAGAACTCGATGTTTCCTTTCACCACACAGATCTATGGGACTGAAGCCAACAGGACTGACTTAAGCACATTTACCTTCAACTTGGAAAATGTTTTGTTTGCTTGCTTTTGTTTCTTTTCAGAAGGGGTCTCATATTGTATCTCCAACTAGCATGGAAATAACTACATTTACAGAGAGAGGCTGACTTTGATGTGATAATCTTCCTGTCTAACCCTTCCAAATGCTGTTACTATAGGCAGGAGCCTCCATACTCTAGTGACTTTTTAACATGCAAATCTGCCATGTCAGTTCCTAGCTAACATCTCCTTAGTATTCAGTGCCTTAAAAATTAAGGATCTCCACAATAGAGGACAATGCAGCCACTTTTGATGTGAACTGATAGACTAAGATCAGAAAGGGGAGGAGAACCTTCCCTATTAGTGGACTTGGGGAGTGGCATGCATGCAGAAAGGGGAGGGTGGGTGGGATCGGGAGGGGAGTAGGGAGGGGCTTATGGGGGGATACAAAATGAATAAAGTGTAATTAATTAAAAAAAAGTCAACTGAAAAAAAAATAAGGATCTGATGTTGCTTTTGTCATTTTGCTAAATGGCATGTTCTAGAAAGATGGCTGCACAGTTGTCTGTCAACAGGAGGCTGGGATAAAGAGAAATGGAGAAAATGTTCTAACTGCTTCTTGGCTATTCAAGCCAACTCAAAAGCCATGTACTCCCTTTGTAAACTTTGTGTACATTGTAAACCCACAAGGCCCCAGGCTTACAAGCAATAAAATTGTCTCAATCCCTGATCTCATCCCAACAATCAGGCCACAGAATCCCTCTACTCCTAGACCTCCCTGGAAAGCTGTGCCCCTCCAACCGCACACCATGCAACCCTACATAAACTCTGTGTTCCACCCAGTTCTCTGCTGCTTCTTGCTTGAGAAGAAGAACCGCCCCCCCCACGTCTTCCCTCCCAATAAATCTCTTGTGCGAGGTTTGTTATGTGGTGTGGCTTGGTGGTATTCCTTGGCTCTGGACTGCCAGGATATCTTCTGGAGCACCCCGAAACCCTTTTGGCTGAGCAGAACTTTTGCTGGGGAAACCTCCCCCGCAGAAGCAGAGCTATTACACTTGCACTGGGGAAACTCTCCAGGCAGTTGGAGCAGAACTCCTGTAGGGGAAGCCTTGCCCTTCAGAGCTGCAACACCTACACTGCTCCCAGTCAGATTCCTTCGCCCTCAGTAGACAGATCTGCACTTGCCACTCAGACAGCAAAAGAAGAGGACTCCACACACTGCTTTGGAGAGGAAGTGTTAGGAGTGTAAAGCTCAGGCTGTGCAGTCAAACCTTCTGTTTGGAGACACATTTCCTTAGCCCTGAGCCATCTCTGACCTCATTTCCCAAGCTGACAATCAGCAATAATCATCATACCTTCTCTCACACAGGGGCTGTGAAGACTGAGACAGCGGTTGTGAAGGGCTCAGAATAGTTCCCCACATGTTAAAGACTCGGGTAACAAATAAATCTCTGCTCTCTTAAGGAGGAAGAGCACTGTTTCCACACCTTCCCATGTGGGAACAATTCACACTGTGAAGCCCAGGGAAGGTTTAACTAATGATGGTTCTACCAATTACTAGCCAAGTAGCTTTTGCAGCTGAGACATGAGCTGGAGATCCAATCACCATCCTTACCTAGTCTGCAGAGGTCAGACTCCATGGAAGTTTGGATGGATAACTTCTCCATGTGGTGGAGGTTTGGGAACTCTCCAGGAAGGACTGAAAGCACAGCTGCTTTGCCGTCTAATCTCACAGGCAGTTCTTTCAGTCCCGGAACTTGTCCAAGTCAGCAAAGAGTTGATCTGGAAAGCAGCACATAGTTCCCATCACTCAAGGTCCCCAGTGGAAATTCTAAACTATGCTGTCATCTTTAGCCATTTTCATGCTTTCAGAATGAAATTTCTCAGACTTCCTAACATCTGTGTAGGAAGCACAGCCATGAAGATACTGCCATCTGCTGATTATAGACTATAGGAGAAGCCCTGTGCTGGTCTCTAGACTCACAAAATATATAAAATTTCCCCCAACAAACAGCATGGGAAACAACTGGTTTTGCACATGCAAAAGATTATAGTTTAATTTTTAACTCCAACTTACATAAAAATGTAACTCAGAACCTCTCCACCAACCTGATACTGTGCATCCTCTTCCAAAGTCTGTCCAGGTAACTCTTTAACCCTCCTCTCTCATCCATCCCCAAACCGCATAGATCTAGCTTGGATCCCACATCCAGTACCTAGGCCTAGTCCAGCCACCTCTGCCTGTGTCACTGCCAAACTGTAGAATTCTTTTACAATCCACCCTGCCTTCCTTTCCATCCCCAACCTTCAGCCACATCCTACACAATCTCACAATCTTCTCCAGGGTCTAGCTGGGTGAGTTTTCCTGATGCTCCCCACCTCCCACCCTCCCCAACCCCCACAAACTTGGACTAAAATGCACATCTTGCATATCAGCTCAGGCTCCGTTGTCCACCTGAGCCATATCCAACTTGTAGGCCCAATCCAACCCTCACAATGATAAAACTGATGGAATGACAAAGAAAATCCAGGATTTGAAAATAAAATTCGATAAAGATAGAAACACTGAGGAGGACTCAAGATAAATATATATAAAATTGAAAAACCCAATAACTGAACTAAAAAACTCAAAGGACAGACTTACAAGTATAATGAATCAAGGGGATGATTCAGTATGAGGACTGACTTGAAGATAAAGTACATAAAATTAGCAAAGAATATGGGGGGAAACACAGCAAAGAAACATACAGGAAATGTGGGACACCAAGAAAAGACCAAACTTTCAAATTTGAGAAATAGATGAGGGAGAAAAAGCCCGGGTCAATGACATAGACCAGCTCTCCAACAACATCATAGAAGAAAATTTGCCAAAATTAAAAAAAGACATACCCATACAGAAGATATGGGAAGCACAGAGAACGCCAAATAAAAAAGCCTGAAAAGAAACTCTTCATGGCATATTTTCTTTTAATTTCAATAATTTAATTACTAACTACACAATAATGCTGATGTCTTTTTTAACCTTTCAGGTATTGTTGTTTCTTTTCTTCTTATTTATTAAAATTTATTTACTTTGCATCCCAGCTATAGCCCCTCCTTTATCCCCTCCCAATCTAACCATCCCTCCCTCTTCTCCTTCCAAGCCCATCCCCAGCCCACTGATAGGGGAGGTCCTCCTTCCCTTCCATCTGACCCTAGCCTATCAGGTCTCATCAGGACTGGCTTTATTGTCTTCCTCTGTTGCCTGGCAAGGCTGCACCCTCTCAGGAGAAGGTGATCAGAGAGCCAGCCACTGAGTTCATGTCAGAGACAGGCCCTTTTCTCTTTACTAGGGACCCCACTTGGAGATTGAGCTGCCATAGGCTACATCTGTGCAGAGGTTCTAGGTTATCTCCATGAATGGTCCTTGGTTGGAGTATCAGTCTCAGAAAAGACCCCTGTGTTCAGAATTTATGGTTCTGTTGCTCTCTTGTGGAGCTCCTGACTTCTCCAGGTCTTCCTCACCCTTCTTTAATAAGATTCCCTGCACTCTGCTTCATGGCATATTTTAATGAAAACATTAAGTATACAAAAAATTTGAAAACATCAGGAGAAGAAACACAAGTCACACATACAGGAACACCCATCAGAATAACAGCTGATTTCTCAATGGAAACACTGAATGCCAGAAAATTCTGTGTCACTGCATATCAAATCCTAAAAAACCACAACAGACAATCTAGGTTAATACTGATAGTAAAACTATCTAACATACGTGATTGGGGGGAAATTCTATGATATAAATAGCCTATGAAAACTATATCCAAAACACCAGCCTAAAGAAATTAAGGGAGACATTATTTCAGACTGAAGAGAGGGGTGAACAGAGCTAAGAGATGAAGGAATTTGAAGGTATGATTACTAAAGTACAAAGTACCACTGAGAGCACAATCAACACCAGAAATCAAGAACACATCACTACAACCAACATATGCACTTTAATAATACCTTCAAATATTAATGGTCCCAATTCTCCAATCAAATGATTCAGGTTGGCTGAATGAATCAAGAAATAAAATCATGTCAGGCAGTAGTAGCACAACCTTTAATTCCAGCACTGAAGAAGCAGAGGCAGATGGATCTCTGTGAATGAGGCTAGCCTGTTCTACAGAGCTGGTTCCAAGATAACCAAGGCCAAACAAAGAAACCCTGTCTCTAAAAACATCATCATCATCATCATTATCATCATCATCATCATCATCATCATCATCATCATCATAATAATAAATTCATCTATCTATTGTTTATGAGCAACATATCTTAGATTTAAAGATAGGCACTTACTAACTTCCCCTTCTTTCATACAATTCCCTGCACTCTGCCCAAGGTTTGGTTATGAGTCTCAGCATCTGCTTTGATACACTGCTAGATAGTCTTTCAGAGCCCCTCTGTGATAGTTTCCTGTCCTGTTTCTTGTTTTCTCCTACATCCAATGTCCATCCCATTTGTCTTTCTAAGTAAGGATTCATCAACTTACCCTGGTTCCCCTTTTTTGTTTATCTTCTTTAGGTATATAGATTTCAGTATGTTTATCGTATCTTATAGGTCTATATAAGTGAATATATACCGTGTGTGTTTCTACTTTTGGGATACCTCACTCAGGATACCTCACTCATTTCTAGGTCCCACCATTTGCCTGCAAATTTCATGATTTCCTCATTTTTAATTGCTGAGTAGTATTCCATTGTGTAAAAGTCCCACAATTTCTCTATCCATTCCTCAACTGAGGGACATCTAGGTTGTTTCCAGGTTCTGGCTCTTACAAATAAAGCTGCTACAAACATGGTTGAGCAAATGTCCTTGTTTTGTACTTGAGCATCTTTTGGATATATGCCTAGGAGTGGTATAGCTGGGTCTTGAGGAATCACTATTCCTAATTGTATGAGAGGACAGGAGCTCCACAAGGACCAAATACATCAGGGGACAGGGGTCTTTTATGAGACTATTTCTCCAGCCAAGAACCATGTATGGAAATAGCCTAGAACCCCTCCTCAGATATAGCCCAAGGTAGCTCAGTATCCAAATGTGTACCCTAGTAAGGGGAAGAGGAACTATTTCTGACATGAACTCAATGGCTGGCTTTTCATCCCCCTGCCCCCCCAAAGGGAGGAGCAGACTTGCTAGGTCACAGAAGAGGACATTGCAGCCATTCCTGAAGAGACCTAATAAGCTAGGGGCAGATGGAAGGGGATTAGGTCCTCCCCTATCAGTGCCCTATCAGTGGACTTGGAAAGGGGCAGGGAGGAGATGAGAAAGGGATGGCAGGATTGGGAGGGAATGAGGGATGGGGCTACAGCTGGGATACAAAGTAAATAACCTGTGATTAATATAAAAAAATAAAAATTATTATTAAAAAAGAAAAAAGCTTCTATGAATATTAAAAAATAAAGATAGGCACTTATATAGAGTAAAGGATACACAAAATACTCCAATTAAATGACAGTAGGAGTCAAGAAGCATTGTTATGCTAATATCTGACAAAATAAACTTTAAACAAAAATGATGTAGAGGAAATGAGGAAAAATACTTCACTCTAATCAGAAAACAGCTAACCAAAACACATTATTATTGTAAACATATATGCACCAAATTCTGATGCATCCAATTGTATAAAAAGTGTACTACTGGAATTAAAGACACATACTAACACCAACGCATTGGTATTAGCTGATTTCAATACCCTTGTCTCGCCAATAGAATAAAAAGTAAGCATAGAAAAATCAGCTTTAAATGACATCATCTATGAAATGAACTTAACAGATGCCTATAGAATATTACAACCAAACACCAAAGAACATACAGTCTACTAAGCTACGCACACAAGCTTCTCTAAAATAGATCATATTCTGAGACACAAAACAAATCTGTACAAATTCTGAAAGATTTAAATAACTCAGTGTATCCAGTATGGTCATAATATAATATATAAAACTTAAAATCAACACATCTCTAGTAAATACACATAGTATGGAGATTAAACACATTACTGAATGATGAATGGGTCAAAGAGAAAATCAAGACAGAAATGAAAGAGAATAACTATAACTAAATAAATACAACACAACACAAAAATCTAGAGACACATTAAATATAATCCTACATGACAATTTTATAGCTCTAAGTACTACATTAAAAAAAAAAAAGCAGATAAAGTACAGATCAATGACTTAATGGTACAACTCAAACATTTGGAAAAATGAAAAGAAACCAAACCCAGATCCAGTTAATGGCAAAAAATAGTAAAACTCAAAGTGGAAATTAATGAACTAAAATAAAACAACACCAGGAATCAACAAATAAGAATTGTGGCTTTTTTGAGAAAATAAACAAGATTGACAGGCCCTTGGCCCAACTAAACAAGTAAGGCAATCCAAACCTAGAAATACAACTGTCACCTGAGGTTCCTGGCTCAAAATCTCAGATATGAGTATATAGTCTGGAATAGCAGCAAAAAACAGGGGGGAAAGGCCATTGTGAGGAGAGCAATAGAAAGAGAAATAGCAACAGAGGGGAAATAGCAGGGTTCAAGATGTAAAAGAGTAAATAGGAAAAACAGAGGACTTTAAACACAGAGGAGAGGAAGGAGACAAATAGAGAAGGAGGATGGAGGGACTATTAACTATCTACTTAAATATACCTATGATACATTTAAGTAACATATAAATCTATACATACATATATAAATACCATAGAAATATACATAATTTAAATGAAAATTTCCCATCCGTGCTGACAATGCTCCACCCAAAAGCCCTAGGTTATCTATCAAAAATCCTGACACCAGGCATGAGAAGCCCTCTTTTTGTGTTGTCAGTCAGGATTGTCTAAGAGGCTCCCAAAACATTAAAGACTATTTCTGATGGCATTGTTTGCCTTCCAGAGGTGGATGATATATCTCTATTGCTGAAGAGAACATGCGCTTCAGACACAGGACCTTAAGATGTGAGCTGGAACTGACCTGAGAGCCTCCTCCCTGAGGACTAGCTTTTGTTGTACCAGAAGGCAGCATGCAAGCTTCCAATGGAGGGAAGCAACCAATTCTTCACAGCTATGGTATCTATGAACCACAGCAATGACCAGCATGACACAATACCTCTAACGGTGTAATGGTGGCGTTTATACCTTAATGGTAACCAACCATCTCTAATTGGACATAAGTCCCACTCAACAAGAGGGAAGACATGACTGGTACTGGAAACCTAGCCAAGTTCTCAGGGCTTGCAAAGCTTGGATGTTGAAGAACAACCTCCACTGTACTAAACTACTGTACTAAACCAGCATAATCCCTAACTACATTCTACATATTTGTCCTTGTGCCCACAGACTATCCCTACCCTCATCAAAGAAACTTCTCTTTGCAACAGAGGAAGACTATTACAGAAAACCAAACTGATCAAAATTAAGAATTGTGATGCCTAGTCCCAACTTACACATCTACAACATGACTGGTTGGCCTAAGGCTCAGAGATCACTGTGGGGAAAAGGATAGGAAAGATTCTAAGAGCCAGAGGAATGCCAAGATTTACTGAGGTTCTGTCTTCTGGAAATGTCAGAGAATCTACACCCATGAAGTCTCACTAAGAAGGTTTCCTAAACATGACCTGAACAAGATTCACACCAATGGACATGCTAACGTGGACAGGCTGAAGCTCATGAAGCCTCAGACACACGGAAGAACGTCAGGCAACTAAGGATGCTAAGACAGGGATTAATACTCTTCCCAGGGAAGAGCACACCAAATGGTTATACAATGACAAATGGTCATCACTCTGTGTGTGTGTGACATCATATGGACTGATATGGATGCAAATATATTTTGCATCCATATGTGTGCGTGTGCAACATTGTATGGACTGAGCAGGTTCCATATGTGTGTGTGTATGTATGTGTGTATAAAACATGTAAAGAAAAAGGTCATTGCTCAGACCCTGAATAATCATTTAGCCAATGTAGCTCATGCCTTAGTTGTACAAAACTGAATTAATGCTCAACTAAAAGGAAACTTGATGGTGTTCAATCAGAGGATTGACCTCGTGCAGGAGCAAATGGATACCCTATGGCAAATCGCTCAACTTGTCTGTCAATGAAAATATGCTGGACTTTGAGTCACTAGCATATAACATGAGAATTTTTCCTGTGCTGCAAATCTGTCTAAACAATTGTCTAGCTATATTTTAGGTAATTGGACTGGAGAATTTGATGCTACGATGGAGCAGCTGAGAGTGGCCATTGTCACAGTAAATTCTACCAGAGTGGACGCAGGACTAGCCACAGGATTATCAACATGGATTGCTGCAGCCATGAATCATCTGAAGGAATGGGCAGGCATGGGAGCGTTAGGAGGCCTTCTGGTGTTGGTCTCCTTGGTTTGCCTGTGGTATATATGCAAGATTAGAGTCTCACAACAGCATAATGCAGCCATGACCATTCAGGCCTTTATAGCCATTGAAGCAGGACAGTCTCCCCAAGCATGGTGGGCTACCATAAAAAGCTAAAATGTTACGCTCAGGATGCGAGGCTAAGCACTGCACTCAGGGTCAGCCGCTTTGGACCGAGAGAAGAGCATGTCTGATTGCATGCGGGTTGATGCCCCAGGTCCTGCCTCTGAGAAAAAGGGTTTGATGCTCTTTGGGTGGATGACACCTAAATGAACATCAGTCCAAAGTCCCAATTTATTTCTAATATCAGAGATCAGACCTCTACTCTTGCCTGATGCGTCTAAAACAAAAAGGGGGAACTGTAGAGAGCTGCGGAATGCTATGCCTTAAAGATGGAGCTGGTTTCCACCTTCCACCTTCCTGATGGTGAGTGCTCTCTGTCACAAACAATTCCACATTTGGCTAAGGCTGAGGATCTGGCTTGCTTCCATGTATGTGGACCTATCTGCATTGCCCACGTGGCACGCGGGGGTTGGCTACCCAGAGGCGATTTAAGCTGTGGGCTGGCTTTCCCCAGGGTCAGATGATTGTTCAAGGTTCCTGAATAAACTGCATTGAAAAAAAAAAAAAAGAAAAAGTTCATAAAATCGATTGAGAGCAAGGGGGATTTCATCAAAGAGGTTGAAGCAAAGAAGAGGAATGAAGGAAAATATAATTGTTTTACACACACATATGTGTGTGTATACATATATTCCCAAAAATATAAATACACCTGAAGGGTTTGTCCAATGTTACTTGTGTTTTTGTGGGGGGGGGGATGTTTCTGCCTTCTGTTCAATAAAAAAGCATTTAGTTACTGCCAAGGTATTCATTCCACTACTGTAAACTTAGGGTAATAGAAACCTGATGGTTGTTTTCTTAGTTCAAAAGCATAATTTTTCTTTTGTGTTCTATGTTATAGTTAAGGATCCATTTTCAAATCTAAGGTCTAAAAGATTACCTGTTATGGTTTCATTCTTGAACTGTCATTGATCTACTTTGAGCTATATTTTTTATCCTATATCTCTTATCTTTAATTTTTAAATTGTTTTGAGATTAAAATAAAATTAAATTATTTCTCACTTTCCATTTTCTTTTACACTCCCTTCCATCTATCCCTCCATCTACATTTTTCTCATTTCTCTTATTTTGAGACAGGATCTCAAGTTCCCAGTCTGACCTTAAATTTAGTATGTAGCCAAGGCTGCCCATGAATTTCTTCTGCCACCACCTACCATGTATTGAGAATACAAACATGAACAACCTTGCTCAGTTTGCACAGTGCTGGGAATTCAACCCAAGATCTTACGAATGTTTATGTTATACAATGCATGTTTATGGCATATCAACATTCTACCAGCTAAGCTACATTCCTACCCTGCTTTGTCTACCTGTTGCATGAGAGTCAACCAGCTCTTCTGGAATCTGTGAGTGGATATTTTTCATCACATTAATTTTTTTTCACGGATGAGATATGTAGAAGCAGAACTGTCCAGCACACGGTGAGTTTAAATCTAACCTGGGCAAGCAAAGACGCTATCTAAACACCAAAACCAAACAGGAGGCACATTTTTAAAAACCAGGAAAAAGTCGTATTTAATGTTTACCTAAAAATGCACATATAATATATGTAAGTATAGGTGTACATATAAACATAACTGAAGTGAAGTTATGCCACCAGAGGTGAAATGCCATGAAAAAAATAAAGTCCAAGTGCAAGGTATAAAAATTTCTCTTCATATTGTGGTCAGGAGACCCTCCCCTCCAATATAACATAGGCTTTTGCTGTTTCCCTTGGTTGCCTCACAGAATTTGATGACAGGATCCTTTTACTCAAGACACCACATACTTCAAGCTCAAGACATGAAAGAATCTAGAACTGTCCTTGGAAGCCTCTTCCCTAAAGACTAACTCTCTCTTTCTCTCTTTTCTCATTAAACTTGTTTTAATGGGTCTCAAAATTCTGTGACAGATTTTTGGTCAAGTTGTGTCCATTAAAAAGTACTGATTTTGAAAACTAATAACTTAAAACTGCCACACACACACACAAAGGTCCAGGAAACATTCTTCTTTTCTTCTGAAGGTTTTACGATGCATTGTTATCATTAACCAGTATTTTACTATTAAACTTAAATGGCCAATTGAGACAAACAGTTCTGAGACCATTTTTTCACCACTGATTAAGACAAAGAAAACAAACAAACAAACAAGATTAACGCTCACAGTACACAAAGGTGCTATGAAAGCTGTCAAGAGAGAAAAGCAATTCACCGTCCTACCCAGCCACAAAGCCTATGAACCATAACAATGACCAGCATGGATGGTATATCCTATGATATATTAATGGCTTTTTGTATCTTGGAGGTAACCGACACCTACCCAATAAAATGTAAAGGCTGCTCAGGAATAGGAAATTCATGCCTGCTACCATAAACCTAGCTAACTTCCTGTGGCTGGTAAGGTCATGGCCCCTAGAAGATAGCCTACTCTTGCCATTTGCTAAACTAGTGTAATTTCTACCTGCATTTTGAATATTTGTCCTTATATCCACAGAGAACTGTAGCTGTCGATCTGCAGCAAAGAAATCAAAGAAGCTTCTTTTTTTTTCTTTTTTTTCTTTTTCCTTTTGTGTATGTGTGTGTGGTTTTTGGAGACAGGGTTTCAATGCATAACCCTGGCTGTCCTGGTACTCACTCTGTGGACCAGACTGTCTCAGATTCACAGAACTCTGTCTGCCTCTACCACCCAAGTGTTGGGATTAAAGGTGTATGCCACCATCACCTGTCAAAGAAGCTTCTTTTTCATAGAAGACAGAGACTATAACAGAAGTCCACAACTGGACAAAATCTAGAGAACAAGCTACCATGGGGAGCCCACCACAATTGATATATATAAGACTGCTCTTATACCCAAGGCTCAGAGAACATGGTAGAAGAGAGGACAGGAAGCTTGTAAGAGCCAGAGGATCAGAATATCTGCTATGAGATATTCTTCTATACATATAATATCTTCTATACATATGACCAGAAAGCTACACCATAAAATCTCAACAATGTGGTTGCCTAAGCAAGGCCTATACAATGACAACACCAGTTAAAAACAATATGGGTAGTTCCACCCTAGGATGAAGAGCTATGTGTGATTAGTGGACGCTGAGAGGGGACTCAGCTTCTCCACAGACAATGCCCAGCAGGTTATCCAATCCCAAGTGGTCAGGCCTGAGCACATACATATACAAGCAACACTAATAGACTCAGCAGTTTGTATTTATATGTGTGTTTATATATACAGATATGTAGACTAGGTTGACAGGGAACTGGGGAACAATAGTAGGTGTTGGAGGGAAGAGAGCATGGCATAGAAAGTATGTAAATACAGCACTCATGTATGACATTGTCAAAAATATAATGAAATAAATGTCAGTAAAAACAATAAAACAGGCAAACAAAATAAACAGAGAAAAAGAAGGAAGGAAAAAAGAAGTAAAAAGGAAAAAAAAAGATTGAAGGCTCATGAGGCCTCAACCCTACACAAAGAACTATAAAAACCTAAGGGATGCTAATGATGGGAAAAACAGTCTTCCCAGGGAAGAGCATGCCAGTTGGTTATGTCCTAACAAATGGTCAGCCCTTAAATCATATATACAAGTAGTAGTATTCAGACTGAGCCGGTATTTAAGTATTGAGAAATGTATACACATAATTAGTATACAAGTATATTAGAAATATATATACGCACATGTATGTATATATGTCAATATCAATATCAACAACTAATTTTAAAAACATGCCATGAATCTGAAAGAGAGCAAGGACGGGTATATGGAAAGGCTTGGATGGAAGATAGGAAAAAAGGACATGATATATTTTATAATCTCAAAAGTAATTCTTAAAAAGAAAAAGGACGGGGCTGGAGAGATAGCTCCGTGGTTAAGAGTGCTGTCTGCTCTTCCAAAGGACCAGGGTTCAATTCCCAACACCGACATGGCAGTTCACAACTGTTTGTGATGCCAATTTCAAGGGATCTGACATCATCACACCAAATGCACATAAAATATAAATTAAATAAATTATTAAAAAAACAAAAAAGTCATTAAAAAAGTTTTTAAAAAAAGTAAAAGGCCAATACAGACAGAGCAAAGAATACTTGAGCATATAGCATGCTGCTAAAGAAAAATCAAAGTTCTGCTACTAACAATAACAAAATTTAAAAATTAAATATTTGCCATGGTATAAAAACTGAGAAATGAACTGAATAAAAGATAGTAAAGTCTAGGAGCTGAAAAGATGGCTCGGCAACTAAGAGCTCCTGTTGTTCTACAGAGGACCACAGTTAGGTTCCCATCACCCACATTAGGCAGCTGAAACAACCTGTAATTACAGCTCCAAAAGATCTGACACTCTCTTCTTACCTCTGGGGGCAACTACACATACAAGCACAGGAACACACAGACACACACACACACACACAGTGAAATAAATATATTTTAAAACACATCATTATAAAGTCTATCCTGAAAACTATCAAACAGCGCTTAGGAGAAGACATAATTATTATTTATGCAGATTAAATGTCTTCTGTGGAGAAGCCATTTCCTCCTCTGGGCAGCGAGAGTGCAGAAGGTTCTCCAGCATCATCTGACACACAATGCCCCATTTACCAACAACAAGCTACTCAAGCACCCTTCTGAGGACCTTGAGAGATGAAATGATGGTGGCAATATTTTCCTAGTGTTCTCTGAGTTACCCCGGGCCTTATACACTGCCTCAAACAGTGAGAGTATTCAGATCTCTCCTATCAAGGCACATTCATGGCTTGTGCCTGAGAAGTTTACTCATCTAACACTAAGGATGAGAAAACACAGACTCAGCCAGACTGCTTGTGTAAGCACACTCGGGCTACCTGGTAACTGGTCTGTCCCTGAGACCTCAAGAGACTGCAGGGAAGGCAGGGTGAGAAGCAGCTCCTGTTCTGCTGTGCTGAGCTCCAGCCTGCACACGGAGCACTTGGTGACACAGGTCTGATTCAGCTCCAGAGCTGGGTAGATGCTTTCAAGAAAGCCACTGCTGTTGGAAAAGCAGAACTCAATATTCTGTGAAGCTGAGAAGACTTCCATTAGGACCTGGAGCAGTGCTTGGTCTGCTGGGCCCATGTTGGCCACTGCAACTTCCAACCTAGGGATCTTGTGTGGCTTAGGTGACAGTTTCCAATACCCAGAATTTATTTTGGGTAGATGGCTGCGTTGGTTATTCAAAAAACTGTATAAATTCTCTTCGTTTTTAGCTAAAATTTCCTCCCATTCCTTCATATGTTCAAAGGCAGATGCTTAGTCCTCATCTATAGTTGGTGGCTGTAATGTTTCATAACACTTTTTCATGACTGAGTAATCTACATTAGGTGACATTTTATTTCCATTCATGGAGACTTTTATACTTGCCAACAGTAACAGGCTTTCTGGGTGGTCCCAAAAGTATTGGAAATTCAATACATTTAAAGCCAGTGTTCTCCCTCGAAGGAATTGCAAAAAAAAAAAAAAAAAAAAAAAAAAAAAAAAAAAAAAAAAAAAAAAATGGAGAAGATGCAGAAACTGTGTTGCTTTCATAAGCAAAGTTTAGAGCAATGCCCAACAAATTTTCTGAAAAAATCGAGGAAAAAGCTACAGGAGAAAACTGCCACAATTTTTTAATTGACTGTGTTATCAAGGAAGGTTCTGGTTGGTGCTTTACACGATCCTCTTCTTCAGACATGTTCTTCAGCGACTCTTTCTCATCCACCAACTGAAGCAAATGAGACACAACTTCTGGCCCTGCCTTTGATGAAGGGTGGCTGGAGACATACTTCAAAAAGTTGTTGTAGGTGGTCAGAGCCTTCAAGGGCGAGTTAATTTGTCTCAAATAATGAATTCCCAGGTCTTGCTCTTCCTGCCTGTCTGAACCCAGGAGTTCAGTCAGCATCATGGCAGCAAGAAATTCTTGGAAGAGAGGACTTAAAAACCGGTAGACTGGTCTCAGTGGGCAGTGAATTTGCTCATCGCAGGTGGTCAGGTCTTCATCTTCATCCACTCCAGCCTCTGTGAGGTCATCATTGTTGAACTCAAAGCATGAAGAAAAACACCCTCTCAAGTCCAGCTGCCCACATGAGGACACAGTGGCCTTGAGGGCCTCAGCTGCAGCTTTGTACTTTAAGGACAAGGTACTTCATATAGGACTTGAAAACTGCCACATCATGAAAGGGCTGGTCAGAAGGATTTTGAAACCAGTCAGTACAGACTGCTGCCATGAAGAGAGGAGTTTTGTGAATTCCCTGTAAATCCACATTCTGTCCAAAGTAAACCATAAACTCTTGCAGAAGTGTTATACTCTGTGAGAAGACCTTCTGTAATACAGAGAGTGTATTATAAAAAGGAAACTCTTTGATCTCTAGAATTGTAACCAGATATGGATGGATGGACCTGGTCCTGTTTGTATGGACAGTGATCAATAAGCAGGTTCGTGACAAGTAGTTTTTTGTAATCAGTGTCTCTAGGGCTTGGGGGAGCGAGTCCACCCCATTATAGTCATCCAACAGGAACAACGCCTGGTGTTTTAACTGCTGGATAATGCTGCTCAGGCACGCTTCACTAATGCAGACTCCTGCCTCTAGGAGTTGGGCACAGATGATGCTGGCCAGACCCTGGTCTGGTCTGGTGGAACTAAGGGAGAGGTAGAAGACCAGCTGGAACCTGTTCAACAGGGGACAGCACCCTGATGCCCAGAGAAAAGCTATTTTCTTCAGGAAGGTTGTCTTCCCACTGCCAGCTTCCCCCTCCACACACATGACCGAGCTGAGATTGGCGAAGACCTCGGGGATTGTCAGGGCACCTTGCACTGGCCTGCTGATGTGCTTTGAAACTATGGACACATAACAGCCAAGCAAGTGGTCAGTGCCTTGGCTAGAGCACACCTCTGGCAAATTCATGTGGCAGAAAGTGGCTTTGGTGTAGGCGCCTTGCAGCTGCTCACTCAGACTCTTTGCCTCTTGAAACCACTGGGCTTCCCTCAGAGCCAAGCCTGTGGAGAGAAGGGAGGCAGAGGACGATGTACCTTCACATCTCTTTGATTGCTTTGCTTGTCTGCTAAGGGTGAATTAGGACTCTCCTCTCCTTCATACCCCCCCTTCATACCCTAAGACCCTCTCACCTTTCCATAGCATCAGAATGTGGGGTACTATGTCTAAGGCCTCTCATTTGGCAAGGACTTGGATATCCTGGCAAGCTAATTTCCCTTTAGGATCTCAGGAGACCAGCCTGCTGCATGATGCCTTTAACACTGGCTGATTTGGATCTGGCATGAGGACCGCTGTCTGTAGTCCTGCATTCACTCTCAAGATGCCATGGGAGTGCTCTCTCACCCACGGCTCCCTTCACCTCAGTGCTCTCCTCTAGGAGCTCCTTGGACAATTATAAACACACTTTCCTGTCCAAAGCCCACGTACAAATACACAGAATCCCATGTGCTTTCACGTTCTTACGGGCCTTGGTGGGATGAACTGGGTCCTCGTGATTGCTTTCACTTGTGATTTCCTTTGAAAGGGAAATCCTTTATTAAATTAAAATTTGCATGATAGTGAGACATTATGTTATCATTGAGAACCCAAAGTCTTCTAGACTTCACTCTGTTTATGGCATGTATTCTACCAACTGAACAACATTTCCAGCCCTTGCAATGTCATTTGGACATTTTGAAATTCACAAATACTGTACACATATCACTTCAACCCAGAGTTGATTATCTTTTCAGTTTTCACCCTTTTTTCTTCATTTTTTCCAGTTTGTTTGTTGTTGGTTTTTTTTTTTTTTTTTTTTTTTTTTTTTTTTTTTTTTAGAGATGGGGTTTTATAGTATAATCCAGGCTGATCTTGAACTCACAACCATCTTCTTGCCTCAGCTTCCAGAATGCTATATTGTAGACATGAGCCATGATTCCCAGATTTGCTTTTGCTTTGTGGGAAGGCAATCATAGCACACGTACCAAACAATTGCAGCATGCAGCAGTTGGTATGCCGATTGAATTCATAGTTGTGTCTTATGTTGCAAAAATAGATTTCCTGATTTACTACTTGGCATTTGGTTTTGTTCACCAAGCACATTCATAGGCCAGAAATATATCTCACTTCAGAGTGCTTGTGTAGCACAAAAGGGGTCTTGGTTTCAATACAAGAAACAACATCAAAAGTCAAATCAGCTGGATATGGGTGCAGATAGTTGGAACCATAGCATTTTTAAGGCCGAGGCAGAAATCACAAGTTCCAGGTCAGGTTTGACTACACAGAAAATTCAAGAGCAATCTTAGCTGAAAATCTGAAAATCTGTCTCAAGCAAAAGTCCAACCAAGGAAAAGGACACGTGACTTTAATGTTCAAAAGTTCTAGCAGAAAGTCAAGCCTACTGCCCTACAGGAAAAGGGCAGACGGAATGTGTTTAGTCTACATTTTAATCAAGTTGAAGTCTAAAAGAGTCTCAAGGGTCTGCTGCTTCTGGGAAAAGGGCTCACTGTTCACTATGATGCCCCATCTATAGCTATCATGTGACAGTTGCTTCTTAGATTCTCGTGGACTCTATCTAATTATGATACATTTACAGTTGACAATCACAGCTCAACCCCACAATCTTGTGTTGCTGAGTCAGAGAAGGGGCGGGGCTCATTACCATGGCTTCCAGAAGTGCATGGTGGCTCTCAAGGGCTGGAATCACTTCTGCAGAGGACTTCAAGTTTTGAAGAAATACACAATTATGCAGAGAAGATAAAGTCATGAAATGGTTCCATGCAGTTAAGTGTCTGCATTAGCTTTATGGAGAACATGAAGATTCAGGACCAGGAATGAGGCAGAAAGTGAACATTTTCAGTGACTCTGTCAGTCTTGCATCCTGTATAACCTTCAGTCTCTGGGTTCCAATAACAATGCATGTGGTTTGTAAAGTAATGGTGAAGATATTCAGGAAATGTTTTGGGGTGAGAACAGAGTTAGTGCCTGTCCGTGAAACCAGCTAAAATAATCTTAAAGAATATAAAATAGTGACACAGCACTGTGGGTGCAGAGGCAAGAGGATAACTTGGGCTCGCTGGATGCCAGTAGGTTCAGAGAGAGACCCTGCTTCAAGGGAACAAGAGGATGACATAAAGGAGAGGATAATCCCTGTTTCCCTTTGGCCCTATGTAGAACACACAGTGCACACACAAACACACATTACCTAAGCGAACATGATAAAAAATAAATAAAATTTCACAGATTAAAATATGAGAAAACTATAGAGTCATGGAAAAAGAACAACAAAGGACATTAAAAAATACTAAACAAAGTGTGCAATTAAAAATTTAGTTAACAATAATTTTTAACCATTTCAACTCTTGTCAAACTGTCAGAAACAAACCCACAAAATCTGAGTGTGCCAACTACATGAAATTCACATTAAGAATAAAAACATAGTTATCACACAGTTAAATAAAAATTTGATGCTTGCTGCACAAACATGGAGACTAGGCTCAGTTCTCAAGCACCTGTGTAACAGCGAGGCAATAGGGACAGTGTAATCTTAGAGAAGGAGAGACAGGAAGACTGTAGGGGCTCACTAACCAGCCAGTGAGTCTCATTGACCAGCTCCAGGCTTAATGAGAGACCTGTCTCACAAAATAAGTTGGACAGAACTACAAACCTATTTCTGAATACACAGAGCATGTTGCTTTCAGGATAGAGAGAAATCAAGCTAGAACTGACTCAGAATTTCCTCCCTGCTACCTTTCTGTCACAGTACTGGAAGAGGTTTTGCAGTCTGCTGGGGGAGGAAGGCCACCTGCATTCTACAACATCACCATCATGCCAGACAAGATGAGGCCAATGGTGAAAAGTGGCCTAAATCTTTAGGGATAACCAACTGCTTTTGTATTGGAATTGAGGCTGCTTAACAGATGCTCCAAAAGTGGTCAAGCTGGGTGTGGTGGGGCAGGCCTGTAAATCTCAGCACTTGGGTGTCAAAGACAGGTGGATCTCTGAGTCAAAGCCCAGACTGATCTACATAGCAAAGTCAGAATAGAAAGGGCACCACAGTGAGACCCTATTTCAAAAAGGCAAAATGAAAGAAAACAAAAACCTAAATTAAGCCTGGTAAAAAGCACATGGCCCAGAAACTCTCTAAAGGTCTTAGCAGGGAAGGGTCTAGGAATGCTATCTGGCTTAATGGACATCCTGTCAAAATTCCTTCTAAATATTTATGTTCCTATGCAACGAATGCTGCTGCTTTGATCCTTGGCTACATAAGCTTCTCACTGTAGTACAGAGAATACTTGGTTATTGAGTGTTGAGCCATATATACGAGAGGTCTATGTCAACCTCACACCAAGGCTCTGGGAGCATCTGATGGCACAGCCATATCCATTGGAAACAGCAAAAGTCATGAAGCCTGCACAGCTGTTTGACAGGGCTCTAGCATAGGTGAAACAAATGCAGCAATCATTTTCATTCTTTCCCTCTTTTGTAGGTTTTTAGGATCTATGTGTTTTATTGGGGGGGTGCATTCAGCATTATGATTTTTTTCTGTCTTTTCCCAAGAAAATTATGTCTGAGTTATTTCCTTTTAGAAAAAATAACATTATCTGGCCACTGTTGTAAAGGTTTCTTATGCTTTGGAGATCACTGAGCACAGATTAGGATGTAAGCTAGAAACTATTTCATGAAGCCGTTACTACAGGAATATTTTGTGGATATCTGCCCTTAAGCAAACTCAAACAGTGTAATTGGTACAGGGAAAACAAAGATAAGGACAAGCTCTGACTGGCCAGAAAACCAGGTAACAGATTCAAGGCCTCCCTTTACAATACGCTTAGAACTCTCTGAAAATGTAGTTTACAGATAGGGGGTCATACAGGGTACACCCCTGGAGGAAGAGAACTCAGTAAATAAGACAGATTGACTAAAATAACTTGTTCCTACTTTATAGTGTAGATGATGACACAAGTAGTAAACGGAGTTAGGTATTAATATTTGCTCTTCATTAAAAAAAAAAGTTCAGGTGTTTTCTGTTTGTCTGGAGTGCCTTAAAACTACAAATACTGCCTGCCTAAAAGCAGGCTGTTACATAAGAAATGTGGTTGCTTTGGATAAGACAATCTTTAGATTCTATAACTTGGAGTTATAAGGCTTATAATAAGCATAAATCTGTTCTGTTTATATTTTCTAATCATGACTGAAGTTGTAACACTTCGTAATGAAAAATCAAACAAATCATCTGCACTTCTTGGATAGGTTAGTCTGTCATTAGTCTGTCTTTGTTCTATGAAACCTTTGTAATAAAGAAGCAATCTCATTACTAGTCAATCAGAACTGCAAAATTCCCCTGAGCACCTCTCCTGACTCATTCCTCTCTCCCTTGCCAATTATCTCCTCTGCACACCACTCTCTGTTGCTCTCATTCATCCATAATCGCTGATCAATGTGGCAGAGCTTTCTGAGCCACGATTTGGAAGCCTGTTCTTTTTTAAAAAGTATTTCATTCTTTGGAAATCACAGATGTGTGTACAATGTATGTGGATTATATCAACCCCCATTGCCTTTCTTCAGTTTCCCCAGACTCCTCCTAAAGTGAGGTTGCCTCCCAGCTTCGTATCCTCTTTTAGCTGAATTCAATTAGTGCCGCTCAAGTGTGAGTGGACACGGGGCCATCCAGCAGAGCTCAGGAAATCTCAAGGCCCATGGGCTGAACAAGTGTCAACAGCTCCCCTCCTACGGGGGGGGGGGGGGAGCTTGGCTTGGCTGGATTTGGCACAGGCTTGTATGGATAGGCAACCACGGCAACTGAATTCCGGAGGGAAGGACCCTGCTGTGCACAAAACAAGACAAACCCAAGACAAAGTCCTCTACAACCTCTGGCTCTTATGACCTCTTGGACTCCACTTCTGCAATGGCCCCTGAGTTTGGGAGAAGGAAGTGTCCTCCTTAGGAATGAGCAATCAATGTCACTTATTGTCTGCACTTTGACCTTGTTGTAAGTCTCTGGAATTCTATTCTTGTTAAGGTCTGAATTTATGTTCATTCCAGACTCCCATTAGCAACTGAGAGCCTTGGGGTGTCCTAGAGAGACACTTGGAAGAAAGGATATGGTCATTGTTGCCAATTGTAAGTTTTCATCTTGCTGTTGTCTATCTAAACAAAAGCTGGGGCTAAAGAGATGGCTCAGTGGTCAAGAGCACTGGCTGCTCTTCCAGAAGGCCAGAGCTCAATTCTCAGTACCCACATGACAGCTCACAACTGTCTATAGCTCTTGCTCCATGGGATCTGACTTCCTCACACATGCAGATGAAACACCAATGTATAAAATAAAAATGAATAAGCTAAAAAACAAAAAAATATTGTGTGTGGTGGAGCATGCCTGTCATCCAGCACTTGGGATATGGAGGCAGTTGGATAAGTTTAAGACCATCCTCCCTAAACACTGAGTTGGAGGTCATCCCGGGTTATCTGGCACTCTGTCTCAAACACCCCTCTACCAGCTGACCAGCCCCCCAACAAACATAGCAGGCAAGCCAGTCGATTATGGTAGCACATGGCTATGCATGTAGTATTCATGAGAGTAAGGTAAGAAGATGTGAGTTCAAGGGAAATCTGAGCTATACTTCAAATCAAGATCAGCTACACAGCAAATTTTTTAATTGTTTTTTTTTTTCTGAAACAGGGTTTCTCTGTGTAGCCCTGGCTTCCTAGGACTCACTCTGTAGACATACTAGAATTCTGTCTTAAACAATGTGAGGGCTGGAGCAGTAGTTCAGTGGCAATGTGCTGCTTCTCAGTCATGACACTCTGGATTCAACCTCCTGTCCCCTTTCACACACACACAACAGACATAGAACTAAAATAAAAAGAAACAACAAACAACTGAAGAAGAACAGGCAAAGTTGAAGGTTCATGTAGATGTGTGTGTGCGTGTGTTTGGTAAAAGGACTGTGAACTGAAAATCAAGACTGTGTTTGCCCCTGGATGAGGAGGGCAGCATCCTCAGGACAAGGGAGTGGCAAGGTGGCCTCTGAGGCATTGAGAGACCTTGACTTCTTGACTTTAGCACTCAGCTCCTAGGCTTTATTGTTATTGTCCTTTAAACTAGATCCATAACTACAGTACATACACATTACGTATGCTAGTTTTAATTAAAATAAAACAAAGTTTGTTGATAGATTCTAGAAAAAGTTTTAAGTACAACCAAATTCTCTTCCAATTTGCCACACAGGAATTGAGAAGAAGGACCTGGCATTCTCAACTATTTTCTACATACAACTAAAAAAAAAAGAAAAAAAGTGGGGCCTGAAAATGTTTCCATGGGAGAACAGTCACTGCTCCTGTGGAGGACTCAGGCTTGCTTCCCAACACCCATATCAGGCAGTTCACGGCCTCCTGTAACTCAGTTCTAGGATATTTGATGCCATCATTCTGACCTCTGTGGGTACCAGGCATGCAAGCAGTGCACAGATATACATGCAGACAAAACACCCAAAAGTCAAATACTTTGAAAAGTAAAAGAAAAAAGTGACCACTGCTGTCACTCATCTTCTAACTTAAAATGAGATGAAAATGTTCTATGTATTTATTTATTTATTTATTTATTTATTTATTTATTTATTTAAAACCAGGAGAAATCTTGCTACATAGCCCTGGGCTAGCACAAAACATGTGATTTTAGAAGGAAGAGAGCTGAGAAGAGCTAGAGAGAGATAAGAGAAGGTAATGGGAGGACGGTGGTGAGCATGATTGTAGCAAACTGTAATATATATATAACATATATGTAAAACATAATGTATATATATGCCGTGTTATTGTATGTATTAATGTACACTAAGAAAACATTTTTAAGGAATATTTTAAGTGATTCAGATACTATTAGCATGCTATCTCAAGACCAGATGGTTATTTAAACCTTTATATTTAAATGTTAATAATTAAACTTAAATCAATTTAGAGCACTTTTAGGTATGTGTTGGATGGAAAGAAAACACACTGGTGGAACTGAACACAGACTGCCGAGGTACCAACACAGTTGCAGATTTTCCTGCCTTCCAAGGGAAACCAGATCAAAAGACTCTTGTTTCTTAATTACAAGTGCTGGATTTCAAAACAGATCAACTTTAGGATAATTCATATCAAAGTATTTAATATAAAACAAAACTACATTTTTCGTCATTCAGCTTCCTGAGACCTAGGACTTCATGTGTCAACCACCTTGCCCAGAAATACCCACTTTTCAATCTGCGCATATTGATATTTATCTTTGAAAATTCTAATTACTACATAATGACAAATTTCATTGTGCAAGTGGACCTTTCTAGGGTTTTCTTATGTAGAAGAGGAATAAAAATACATTTGAAGACTGACAGAAAAGGGGTGAGAGTAGCTCTATAGTAAAGTGATTGCCTGGGGTACTTAAATCAGTTCTTCAACCAACAACACTGGAAAAAGAAAACCACTGAGGAAATATTAGACAATAGAAATAGAAACCCATAAAGCATTCTAAAAGGAGGTGAAAAGAAAAACTAGTTTGTACTCAAAAAAATCAGAAAGGCCTAGAACTGGCAGACATGATGTGCTCTCAGCAGTGGGCTTAGGTGGCTGAGGCAGGAGGATCATGAGATCAAGTCCTACTAGAATTGTTATAACAGTCTGTGCTACACAGATCCTGTTTTTAAAAGTGTGTACATAGATCCAACAAAAACTATGATCTTACTATGATGAGTAAAAAAGCTAGACAGGGAGAGTATCAAGAGGGAAAAGAAATAAAGATACATGGATACATTCTTCACAGTGGGAACCAGAGAGTGAGCAGACACTACCCACAGATAACAAACCTGGACAGTGAGGGAATAACAGATGAAGTGAGTTCAAAGTCAACAGAATTAATTCACTTTGCTCACTTTGAGAAAAACTTGGTGTGGTCTACTAATGGGTCGTCACCTTCCTCCCACTTCTCCATACATCCTCCACAGGAAAAACACCGGACAAGGTCCTTTATGCCTAGGAAAAGGAGATGGGGTCAGCTCAAGAGCACATACACCTGTTAACTCACAAGAATTCGACACCAGATTTCACTAGTGAAATCCTGCTTGCTCCTCCAGTTGGATTATGTGGCAATACCACGCACAGGAGGCAAGAGTTCACACAGGACTCTTGGTCCTTCCATGGGGTGGTCAGCAACAGTCAGCAACAGTCACTGAAGGTTCCCATGCACCGTGTGCTTTGATGAAACCTGTCCCAAACCATCATCCTGAAAGATTTGCCATCAGCATCTGGAGTAGGAGCTTCATGAGAGCAGAGATTTCTGTCTGTTCTGGACAATAATGACATATGGGACATTCACAGACATAGGCAACCAACAAGATTGCTTACTGAGTAAATTGGAAGAATATACTTGTAGCTGGGGCAGGATGGAAGAGCAAACTTAGGAGCCTCTATGAAAGGCAGATTATGAAGAACCCCTGTCTCTGCTCACATTATTGCCAGCTCTCCTCCCCTAGAAATAGGAGCACTTCATCGGTGAAACTCAGGCAAGGCTGGCAAGAGAAGACAATGCGGTAAGACAATGTGGGTGGTGAGTTTTGTGACAGTGGAATAGGCCTGTAGGATGAAGTGACCTCAGGATCTCCAAGCTCAGAGGCTGAGTACCGAGGGAACTATGGAAAGCTGAAGGTCTTATGAGGCCCCAAAGAGATCTATGACAAATGAAAATAAAGAAAAGTGCAAGTCCGGGATTAGACTACCTGTCAGACACAAAATACTGACTATTTCAGGTGCTAAAGAGATGCTCAGCATAAAGAGCACTGGCTGCTCTTGCAAAGGAGTCAGGTTTGTTTCCAGCACCACATGCTGGCTCACGGCAACTATATCTCCAGTTCCAGGATCCAACACCCTGGCTAGCCTCTGAGGGCACCAGGCAGGCATGTGGCAAATGTGCTTACATGCAGGCAACATTCACACATAGAAATGTAAAATTAAAGGGGAAAACCCTGACTGACCTGTGTAGAAAAGGCCTGCTTTGACGAGAGCTTCAACAGCCTCAGGTGACTTGTGGGGCCAGTCCTTAAAAGTCTCCTTCCTCAAGTCTTCATTAGCAAAGACACTGTCATTGCAGTAAGCTTGGGTAAAAAGATGTGGGTGAGAAGAGCAGGCTTTGAAAACAAAGTTCAAGTTAGTTGTGTGTATAGGTGGAATGATGTCATGATCTGTGCTTGTGTCAGAATAATTGAGGGTGGTTAGAAGAGCAGGAAGAAATAAGAGGTACAAGAAAGACCATGTTAGAACTGCTGGAGCAGAGTGGAAAACACTGGGGTATTCCATCCATTCGATTCATTTCTGTGCATGGTCATTGTGTTAAAGTGTAACTTAATACTATCCCCTGGTCATCTAGCATCAGGATAGAAGAATATTGAGAGGAGATTGCTATTTCCAGAGTCAGTGTGAAGATTTGAGAAAGGTCATTTCTCCTGTGGCTTTCTTAAAAACAGTCATTTTGATGGCTTGCTCTTTGAGATCACCACACTGGGAAGAACACTCATCCTGGCCCTGGGCCAGGTCTTCTCCACACGGTGAGGACTTGAAAATTAAAGTGTCCCAACCTTGGTCTGACAAGTTTCTCAAGATGAAAGCTTGCTGTGTTCACACATAATCCTAGATTCCCCCTTTTTTTCCCTTTTGCTTTAAGTATTTCTTTGAAATTTGAAATACTACACTTTAATTTAGCCAGAAAAATATTTTTAGTGTCTAGAACCTTTTATTGACTTTTGCCTTCTATTAAGCCACAATCTATTCATAGCGAATAGATTCTACTGTTTTTCTTTTTTTTCAACAATGTATCCTATATATATTATTTTTTTAATTTTTATTAATTACATTTTATTCACTTTGTATCCCCCCCATAAACCCCACTTTCCTCCCCTCCCAATCCCACCTTCCCTCCCCTTTCTCCACACATGCCCCTCCCCAAGTCCACTGATAGGGGAGGTCCTCCTCTCCTTTCTTCTAATTCTAGTCTATCAGATCTCATCAGCAGTGGCTGCATTGTCTTCCTCTGTGGCCTGGTAAGGCCGCTTCCCTCTCAGAGGGAGGTGATCAAAGAGCACCTACTAGAATCTGTACACCTAAAGAAACTAATCAAGAGGGAGGACTCTAGCTATAATGCTCAATCTCCATCCACAAAAGGCAAAGAGGATGGATATCAGAAGAAAAAGAAAACAGGAAACAAGTTAGGAGCCAACCGCAGAGGGCCTATGAAAGGCTCTGCCCTGCAGACTATCAAAGCAGATGCTGAGACTTATGGCCAACTGTTGGGCAGAGTGCATGCAATCTTATGAAAGAAGTGGGAAATAGTGAGATCTGGAGAGCACAGGACCTCCACGAGGAGAGCAACAGTACGAAAAAATCTGAGCACAGGGGTCTTTCCTGTGACTCATACTCCAACCAAGGACCATGCATCGAGATAACCTAGAACCCCTGCACAGATGTAGCTCATGGCAGTTCAGTGTCCAAGTGGGTTCCATAGTAATGGGAACAGGGACTGCCTCTGACATGAAATGATGGGCCTGCTCTACTGTTTTTCTTAGTTCTCACAAGTATGTTTCTCTCTTTGGAGCAGGTTGGCACTTGTGTCTTTCTTTGGCTTCCTTCTTTATCTGATCATTTCCTTCACCTGTATTAGGATGCTGTCTCAGGACTATGTTGTCCTCTAGCTTCCAATATTCACACATGGACCCATGCATATACATATACATTAGGGAAATAACTGAGTGTAAATTGGGTTTTGTTTTTCTTTGTTTTAGAGACAGATTTTCTTTGTGTAGACTTGTCTGTCCTGGACTAGTTTTGTAGACCAGGCAGGTTTCAAATTCAAAGATCCACCAGCCTCTGCCTCCCTGAGTGCTGGGATTATAGGCATGTGTCACAGTGCCTGACTAGGTGTCAATTTTATAAAGATTTACTTTTAAGGATTCATTTATTTTTATTTTTGATGTAGGTATTCTGTCTGCGTGTTTGACTGTACCACATGTGTGCAGTGGCCAAGGAGGTCAGAGGACGGTATTGGATCCTCTGGAAATAGACTTGAAGAGTTGTCAGCAACTACAAGGTGCTGGGAACCTAACCTGAGTCCTTCTCAGGAGCGTGAAGTACATTAACTGCTCAGCCATTTCCCCCAGCCATAAAGTAAGAAAACAAAAAACAAACCAAAGTCATACCATGATGGAGAAATCACTTATAAAAATATTTTTTGAAGAAAGATGATGAGGGCTGAAGAGATGGCTCAGTGGTTAAAAGCACTTTCTACTCTTTTAGGGGACCTGAGTTCGGTTCCCAGCACCCACATCAGACAGCTCACAAATGCCTGTTACTCCACCTCGAAGGGATCTGATGCCCTTGTCTGGCTTCCAAAAGCACCTGTATATATGTAGCATATGCACAGAGAGAGAGAGAGACAGAGAGACAGAGAGAAAGAGAGACAGAGACTGAAATACAGACAGAGAAAGAGAGAGAAACACAAAAAGAAAGAACCAAACAAAGCCTTTGGAATGTGCCTGAGGTTTTACCTGATACCATAGGTAATTCTCTTCTGACCCAGGAATTCACAAAATGTTCTCCCTGGGGAAAGAAATTCAGGTTACTGCCTGATTGGCTGACTTACAAGATATACATCTATCTGTGGCCTGCAACATAAGATCTTCCCAAACTGAAGTGAATTTTCATTCAAGCAGCAGAATTTGAGCAAAGCAGCCCTTTAATTTTGGTTTGATTTCTATTGATCTTGTAAACTTTTATGCAGTGCCAAACATCAGTGAAATGGAAGCTTCTCAGGGTCACTCTTACCATACACCCTGCTCAACCACAGAACTGCAGTTACATACAGAGGTGTATTTTGACTCATGAGGAACTGAGATATGGGAAGGGAGCCTCGATCAAAAGAACCTCTCCAATTAAGCAGCTCTCCCTCTAAGAAAACTGCACCCCAACTGTCAGCCCATGCCCAGTCACACAATACAGTCTCCTTTGGCTTCAGTTTGAGGTGGGCTCCCACTGCTTGCCACTAGGATGTCCTTACTAGTTTAAGGGTGTAAATAACCAGGTTCAGGAGCCAGCTTTGAGTACCCTGCCCCTGCCATGTACTAGACAGAAAATTGAATCAGACATCCAGATGGAGGTGGCAGGAGATAGCTAGAGTAGTGAGTGGACTCACTCAGAGGGAAGACGAAGGAGGCAGCAGAATCAACCCAAAGCCAGCCTGGAAACTGTCTTAAGTGGTTCCAGCTTCACAAGACAAGAGTTTTTTTCCTCTCTGCAGAGAAGAGGCAGGACAATGACAAGAGAAAGGAAGAAAAATACAGAGTATTTGGGAAAACAAACAAGCAAACAGAAATGAACATCACCCTGATGAATCACATATTATTAGGTAACAAACATATGCTATTAGAAATGGCCCTTGTAAATTACCGTTACATGAACAAATCCCTCATAGCTTTGAATATACTGGGCAATTTCCTCTGACGATTTCTTGCTTTGAAGAAATTCACATCTATAATTAAAAATATAATTAAAATATACTCCAAGTTCCTGGGGCTGTTCCATTTCCCAGGACCCACATCAATCTGCAGCCCTAGAGACCAGCACAGATCAGGGACCAACAGGTGAAACCTCCACTACACTTCCCCATCTAGTGGCCTGCCAGTAATAGTGATTTGGTCTGCCCAGAGTGCTTGAGCTTCACTTCCCTATGAGCACTAAACCTCAGTTTCCCCAGCCTGTGCCATTTACCGGGACCCGCTCCAGTCTGTGGCCTTGGAGATCAGCATTGATCAGAGAGCAACATCGAGGATCAGGGAGTAGCAGAACCGCATGGATCAGGGAGGAGTAGGACAACCAGAAGACTGAGGCCATCGGGGACCAAGATCTCCACCTATAACTCCAGAGACCTGCTACCATCAGAGACCACCAGACCTGCTAATACCAAAGTCAACCAAATGACTAAGAATCAGTGCAAGAACACAAGCAACAAATCCCAGGGCTATGTGACATCACCCAAACCCAACTATCCTACCACAGCAAGTCCTGGGAATACTATCACACCAGAAGCACAAGAAAACAATCTTAAATCTGAGGTTGTGAAAACAAATGATTAAGGCCTTAAAAGAAGTAAATAAATCCCTCAAAGAAATTCAGGAAAATACAATCAAACAGGTAAAGGAATTGAATAAATCCCTCAAAGAAACACAGAAAAAAAAAAGCCAAATGGGAGAAGGAAAAGAATAAAACTGTCCAAGACCTAAAAAGGGAAATAGAAGCCATAATGAAAACACAATCTGAGGCAATCCTGAAGATGGAAAACCTAGGGAAGAGAACAGAAACTACAGATAAAAGCATCACCAACAGAATACAAGAGATGGAAGAGAGAATCTCAGCTGTAGAAGATACTATTGAAGAAATCGATTCATCAGCCAAAGAAAATGTTAAATATAAAACATTCCTGACACAAAACATCCATGAAATCTGAGACAATAGCAAAAGACCAACCTTAAGAATAATAGGAATCGAAGGAGAAGACTTGAAGCTCCCAGGCCCAGAAAATATTTTCAACAAAATCATAGAAGAAAACTTCCCCAACCTAAAGAAAGAGGTGCGTATAAATATACAAGCCTACAGAACACCAAATAGACTGGACCAGAAAAAAAATTCTCCCATAACATAATAATCAAAACAGTAAATGTACAGAACAAAATAGAATATTGAAAGCTGAAAGGGGAAAAGGCCAAGTCATATAAAAAGGCAGACCTATCAGAATTAAATCTGAATTCTCACCAGATACACTAAAAGCAAGAAGGGCTTGAGCAGCTATGTTACAGACACTAAGACACCACATATGTCAGCCGTGACTAATATGTCCAGCAAAACATTAATCAACATAGAGGGAGAAAGCAAGATATTCTATGATAAAAACAAATTTAAACAATACCTAACCACAAATCCAGCCCTACAGAAGGAAAACTACAGAGGGAAAACTGTAACCCCAGCAGGCCAATCACACCCAGAAAAACACAGGAAACAAATAACCCCACAACAATAAACCAAAACAGGGAAGGGGCACACACACACACACACACACACACACAGCACCACAAAAACCACCACCACCATCAAAATAATGGGAATCAACAACCAGTGGTCATCAATCTCTCTCAACATCAATGGCCTCAACTCCCTGTTAAACATACACACACACACTCAAACACACACGCTAACAGAATGGATATGTAAACAGAACTCCTCATTCAGTTGCTAACAAGAAACACACCTCAGCAACAGTGATAGACGTTACCTCAGAATAAAGGGCTGGAAAAAGGTTTTCCAAGTAAATGGTCACAGAAGCAAGCTGGAGTGGCTATTCTAATATCTAACAAAATAGACTTTCATCCAAAATTAATTAAAAGAGATGAGAGAGGGCACTTCATACTCATCCAAGGAAAAATCAACCAAGATTATATTTCATTTCTGAACATATATGGCCAAAATGCAAGAGCACCCACAGTCATAAAAGAAACATTACTAAAGCTTAAATCACACGTTGAAACCCACACGTTAACAGTGGGAGGTTTCCAACACATCTCTCTCACCAAAGATAGATCATCGAGACAGCAACTAAACAGAGAAATAATGAAACTAATTGACGTAATGAGTCAATTGGACCTAACAGAGATTCACAGAACATTTCACTCAAACACAAAAGAATATGCCTTCTTCTCAGGACCTCTTGGAATCTTCTTTAAAACTGACCACATACTCAGATACAAAGCAAGCCTCAACAAATATAAGAAAATTGAAATGACACCTTGTATTCTATCAGACTACCATGGATTAAAGCTAGACTTCAACAATAACAGAAACAATAGAATGCCTACAAACTCACAGAAATTGAACAACTCTCTAGCTAATGCCTACTGGGTCAAGGAGGAAATAAAGAAATTAAACGCTTTCCAGAATTCAATGAAAATGAAAGCACAACATATCCAAACTTATGGGACACAATAAAAAAAAGTACTAAGAGGAAAGTTCATAGCACTATGTGCCTTCATAAAGGAATGTAGAGAGCTTATACAAGCAACTTAATAGCACAATTGAAGGCTCTAGAAAAATGGAAGCAAACACACCCAAGAGGAGTAAGCATCAGGAAATAATCCAACTCAGGGATGAAATCAATAACCTAGAAACAAAGAGAACAATACAGAAAAACAACAAAACCAAGAGCTGATTCTTTGAGAAAATCAACAAGATAGACAAACCCTTAACCAAACTAACTAAAAGACAGAGGGAGAGTATCCAAATTAATAAAATCAGAAATGAAAAAGGGGATATAACAACAGAAACCGAGGAAATCCAAAGAATCATTAGATCATACTTCCAAACATGTATGCCACAAAATTAGAAAATCTAAATGAAATGGATGATTTTCTTGATAGATACCACTTACCAAAGTAAACTCAAGATCAGGTTAACAATTTAAATAGACCTATAACCACTAAGGAAATAGAAGCAATCATCAAAAGCCTCCCAACCAAAAAGAGCCTTGGCCCAGATGGTTTTAGCACAAAATTCTACCAGACTTGCAAAGAAGAACTAATACCAATACTCCTCAAACTACTTCACAAAATAGAAACAGAAGGAATATTGCCAAACTCATTCTATGAGGCCACAGTTACCCTGATACAGAAACCACACAAAGACCCAACAGAGAATTTCAGATCAATCTCCTTTATGAACATTGATTCAAAAATACTTAATAAAATACTTAAACTGAATCAAAAAACACATCAAAAATATCATCCACCATGATCAAGCAGACTTCATACCAGAAATTCAGGGATGGTTCAACATATGAAAATCCATCAACATAATCCACCATATAAACAAACTGAAGGGAAAAAAACAACAACTCATGATCATATCATTAGATGGTGAAAATGCCTTTGACAAAACCCAAAACCCCAAGGGGGATCCAAGATGGCAGTGACCAGCAGCATAGTATCTGAGAGGCTGAGGACCTGAAACTCCAAAATTGGTGAGTGGAGGGGCAGCTAAAGCCTGAAAATCACCATTGAGGCTTCCTGAACAAGAGGGGGCATCACATGAGTTGAGACCTTTAGATTCAGGTCACCCAAGGACTTCTCTGGGGACCGAGAGAATTGAACTTTTGAACCCCTTGCACTTCCGTTTTTTGGGCCTCCCTCCCCTCAGAGTTGGCCCACAGTGCCAGAGACTCTCAGCACAGAACTCTGCCTGGGGACTGAGACAGCAGAGGCAGAGCTCCTAGCTCCTCAGCCACCTGGCTGCCAGCCATACCCACCTTCCGAGTCCCAGATCCAAGGTACCATCCTTCCCGGTCCCAGGTCCTGGGTGTGCAAGCAGCTGTACAGACTCTGCAGGGCCAGCTAGCCAGTGACTGTATGGGCCGCCGAACCCCTCAGTGGAGGATAACCGGCCATAGAGCCACCAAAAGAACCAGGTACACCAGGCACCAGGCCACCTAGGTCTGTGGACCACTGTTGTGGTCCCCCAGGACTTCCCAGCAGGCACCTGGACCAGCCTCCCATTCTGAGGCTGCGGCTGGACTCCCTAGTTCAATGGTTGCAGCACCACTGAGCTGACAGAGCTCATCCTCCCATGTTTGACTCAGCAGGTTCAAACCTGGGAGTAGAGAGCAGGGGTACCAAGGTGCTTGCCGAATTGACCTGTTAGAGAGAGAGTGTGCCCTCAAGTCCCTGCAGAGTCCCAGATCCAGAGTCCTTCTAAGATAGCAGCTGGTCATCAGATCCCTCTCACCCATCCATCCACTATGGGAAACAGAGGGATTCTTGGGACATTGAATCCTGCTCTGCGGGGTCCACCAGTAGAGTTCAGGCAAATAACATCTGGAGCTCAGACAGAGCCAGATACCAGTAGCCTGTAGGCCACTGAGGTACTCAGGGAATTTACATAAGCAATTATCACCAGCATGTGTGACACTTTCAGTGCCTGCAACCCCTTTGGTGCCTGCAAGGCAGCACCCCTCCCACACACTCAAGGCTTCTACATTATCTACCTCTCTGTCCCTCAAGGTACACTTCCACCCACGTGCAAACGCACACGCTTGTCCAAACTTGTCCTGCTGCACCCTTGGACTTTCCTCCCACAGGTACATCTGAAACACCAATGCACATGCTGAATCCACTGGACCTCTCTCATCTTCCTGAAGAATTCTCCAGACTCCAGAGAAATACTGTACAGTCTGAACTGCAGAATCCAGGAACAAACAGTGACAGTTACAGATAAGCAAATGGCCAGAGGTCAGCGAAAGAACACATCCAACAAAAATCAGGACATTATGGCTTCACCAGCAACCCCCCAAATCAATGGCTATCCAATCCATCTAAAACACAGGAAAATGACTGTAAAGCTATGCTTATCCAGTTATTAGAGGCACATAAAGAGGAAACAAACAGATCTCTCAGAGAAATACCATACAAATATAGTTAAAGAGGAAATGAACACATTTCTCAAAAGAATTGGCCACACAAGTGGAGGCAAATAAAGAGGAAATGAACAAAACTCTCAAAGAAACACAGTCAAATAGAGCCAAACAAAAAGAGGCATAATTACTGGAATATAGAGAGAAAACGAACAAAAAAATAGAAGCCATCATACAGAGACAGGAATCTACATCCAAAAAGATGAAGGAAATGGTACAAGGCATAAAAACAGAATTAGAATCAATGAAACACACACACACACACACACACACACACACACACACACAGAAAACTTCTAACACAGTCAAATATAGCCAAACAAAAAGAGGCACAAGTAGTGGCACAGTTACTGGAATATAGAGAGGAAACAAGCCAAAATAATTGAGGCCATCATACAGAGACAGGAATCTACCTTCAAAAAGATGAAGGAAATGGTGCAAGGCATATAAACAGAATTAGAATCAATAAAACACACACACACAGAAAACTTCTAACATGAACTCTATTGCCTGGTTTGGATCAGCTCCCCGTGGCAGGACTGCGTTTCCTGGCCTCGGTGGATGAGGATATGCTCAGTCCTGATGTGACTTGATGTCTTGGGGAGGGCTGATAAAAGGGAAGAGGACTCTCATTTTCTGGAAGAAAAGGGAGAGTGGAAGAAGAAAGGAGGGGGAGAGGAGATTGGGAGGAGAGGAGAGAAGGGTCACCCTTATGATGTAATGCAAATGAATTTAAATAAAAGAAAATTTTCTTTATTAAAAAACTCTATACACAGAGATGTTCTACACTGCAAAGACCACTTGATAAAACCTCTCAAATTATTGGACTTTATACATCACTAATACTGTCAGGAAAAATACTTGCAAACACAAGACCTGAGTAGGTCCCAGCCAGATGGAGACCCAGCACTGAGCAAGGAAGTGGACACAAGGACCCTAACCAAGAAGCTATTTCCAACTGATCCCTGCTGATGAGGGGACAATCAGTCTCCAGTGCAGTGTCCCTGGGTATAACCACACATGTCAGGGCAGGCCTATGCCCAGGAATACTTGCCAACACAAAACACACTCCTTTTTTTTGGGTCATACTAGTTTTTTGATTGTTATGATTTTCTTGTGAAGAGGGGCAAAATCAAAGAATAATAGGAATAGACAAAAAAAGTCCATACCAGGCTCCAAGGTCCAGAAAATATCTTCAAGAAAATCATAGAAGAAAAATTTCCCAACTTAAAAAAAGAGATGTCCATAAATATATAAGAGGCCTATAGAACACCAAATAGACTAGACCAGAAAAGAAATTCCTCATGTCACATCATAGTCAGAACACTGAATCTACAGAACAAAGAAAATATATTAAAAGCAGCAAGGGAAAAAGGCCAAGTAACATATAAATGTAGACCTATCAGAAACACACAAAACTTCTTATCAGAAACTATGAAAGCCAGAAGGACCTGCGCAGATGTCATGCAGACTTTATGGGACCACAGATGTCAACCCAGACTACTATACCCAGCAAAGCTTTCAATCAACATAGACGGAGAAAACAAATCATTCCATGACAAAACAAAATTTAAGCAATATCTACACAGGAAGCCAGCCCTATAGAAGATATTAGAAGGAAAACTCCAATCCAATGAAAACACTACACTCAAGAAAACAAAGGATACAGATAATTTCCCAACAAAAATTACAAGAAAACAAGCAAAGAATCACAGTAAGACCACCAATTCCACAATAAAAGGAACTAACAGTCATTGGTCACTATTATCCATCAGCATCAATGGACTCAAATCTTCAATAAAAAGACACAGACTAACAGGATGGTTGCAGAAACAGGATACAACATTCTGCTGCATCCAAGAAACACACCTTTGCAACAGAGATAAACACTACCTCAGAGTAAAGGGCTAGAAAAATGTTTTTCAAGCAAATGGACCCAGAAAACAAGCTGAGGGTAACTATCCTAATATCTAATAAAATAGACTTTCAACCAAAATTAATCAAAAAAGATGAGGAGGGGCACTTCATTTTCATCAAAGGAAAATTCCACCAGGAGGACATCACAATTTTGAACTTCTATGCCCTAAAAACAAGACCACCTACATTTGTAAATGAAACATTATTAAAGCTAAAATCATTCATCCATCCCAACACCTTAATAGTGGGAGACTTCAACACTCCACTCTCACCAAGGGACAGATCATCCAGACAGAAGCTAAACAGAGAAATAAGGGCACCTACAGAGCTCCTAAATCAAATGGACCTAATAGATGTCTACAGAACTTTTCACCCAAATTCAAAAGAGTATACCTTCTTTGAACACCTCATGGAACCTTCTCCAAAATAGACCATATAGTTGGTCACAAAGCAAGCCTCAGCAGATACAAGAAGATTGAAATAATCTCTTATATCCCGTCTGATCACCATGGAATAAAGCTGGACCTCAACAACAACAGAAATAGCAAAAAGCCTACACATTCATGAAAACTGAACAACTCCCTACTCAATGATAGCTGGGTCAGGGAAGAAATAAAGAAAGAAATTAAAGACTTCCTAGAATTCAATGAAAATGAAGGTACAACATACCCAAACTTATGGGACACAATGAAAGCAGCGCCGAGAGGAAAGCTCATAGCACTAAGTGCCTGCAAGAAGAAATTTGAAACATCCTATACAAGCAACTTAATAGCTCACCTGAAAGCCCTAGGAAAAAAAAGAAGCAAATACACCAGAGTAGTAGACAGCTGGAAATATTCAAGCTCAGGTCAGAAATCAATAAATTAGAAACAAATAAAACAATTCAAAGAATCAATTAAACCAAGAGCAGATTCTTTGAGAAGACCAACAAGATAGACAAGCCCTTAGCCAAACTAAATAAAGGGCATAGAGAACCTAAAAGAGGGACATAACAACAGGCACTGAAGAAACCCAAACAATCATTAGGTCTGACTACAAAAGCCTATATGCAATAAAATTTGAAAATCTAAATGAAATGGACAATTTTCTTGGTAGATTGCACTTACCAAAGTTAAATAGAGATCAGGCAGAAAGATTGAAAAGTCCTCTATGCCCCAAGGAAACAGAAGCAGTCATCAACAGTCTCCCTTCCAAAAAAAAAGGCAGGGCCGTATGGTTTCAGTGCAGAATTCTACCAGACCTTTAGGGAAGAGCTAACTCCAATTCTCTTCAAACTATTTGACAAAAAAGAAACAGAAGGAACATTACCAAACTCATTCTATGAAGCCACAGTCACCTTGATACCTAAACGACACAAAGACCCAACAAAAAAAGAGAATTTCAGACCTATCTCTCTTGTGAACATTGATGTAAAACTACTCAATAAATTACTTGCAAACTGAATCCAAGAACACAAAAAAATATCATCCATCATGACCAAGTAGGCTTCATCCCAGGCATGCAAGGGTGGTTCAATATACAGAAATCCATCAATGTAATCCACAATATAAACAAACTGAATGAGAAAAACCACGAGATCATCTCCTTAGATGTTGCAAAAGCATTTGATAAAATCCAAAACCCATTCATGATTAAAGTCTTGGAGAGACCAGGGAAACAAGGTACATACTTAAACATAATAAAGGCAATATAGAGCAAGCCTACAGCCAACATCAAACTAAACAGAGAGAAACTTAAATCAATCCCACTGAAATCAGGGCCAAGGCAAGGCTGCCCACTCTCTCCATATCGCTTCAACATTATACTTGAAGTCCTAGCTAGAGCAATAAGACAAATAAAGGAGATCAAGGGGATCCAAATCAGAAAGGAAGAAGTCAAAGTATTACTATTCACAGATGATATGATAGTATACATGAGTGACCCTAAAAATTCAACAAGAGAACTCCTTCAACTGACAAACACCTTCATCAAAGTGACTGGATACAAAATTAACTCAAAAACTCAGAAGCGCTCCTGTATAACAAAGATAAAAGGGCCAAGAAAGAAACTAGGGAAACAACACCCTTCACAATAGCCACTAAAAACATAAAAGTACCTCAGTGTGATTCTAACCGAGCAAGTGAAAGACCTGTTTGAAAAAAACTTCACAAATGACATAAGGTACCTCGGAGTAACCCTAACCAAGGAAGTCAAAGACTTGTATGAAAAAAATTTCAAATCTCTGAAGAAAGAATTAGAAGAAGATATGAGAAGATGGAAAGATCTCCCATGCTCATGGCTTGGTAGGATTAACATAGTAAAAATGGCCATCTTACCAAAAGCAATCTACAGATTCAATGCAATGCCCATCAAATTACCAACACAATTCTTTACAGACCTGGAAAGAAAAATTCTCAACTTCATATGGAATAACAAGAAACCCAGAATTGCTAAAACAATCCTCTACAATAAAAGATCTTCAGGAGGTATCTCCATCCCTGATCAAAAGTTGTACTATAGAGCAACAGTTTTAAAAACTGCATGGTACTGGCATAGAAACAGAATGGTGGATCAATGGAACCGAACAGAGGACCCAGAAATAAACCCACACACTTATGGACACCTGATCTTTGACAAAGACGCCAAAACCATACAATGGAAAAAAGATAGCATCTTCAACAAATGGTGCTGGTCTAACTGGATGTCTACATGTAGAAAAATGAAAATAGATCCATACTTGTCACCCTGCACAAAACTGAAGTCCAAGTGGATCAAAGACCTCAACATAAAACCAGACACATTAAATTGACTTGAAAAAAAAGTGGGAAATACCCTAGAACTCATTGGTACAGGGGAAAACTTCCTGAACAGAACACCAACAGCACAGGCTCTAAGAGCAACAACCAATAAATGGGACCTCATGAAACTGAAAAGTTTCTGTAAAGCAAAGGACACCGTCATCAAAACAAAGCGACCACCTACAGATTGGGAAAGAATCTTCAACAACCCTTTATCTGACAGAGGACTCATATCCAGTATATATAAAGAACTAAAGAAGCTGAAAAGCAGCAAACCAAGTAATCCACTTAAAAAATGGGGAACAGAGCTAAACAGAGAATTCTCTGTAGAGGAATACCGAATGGCAGAGAAGCACTTAAAGAAATGCTCAACCTCACTAGCCATTAGGGAAATGCAAATCAAAACAACCCTGAGATTTCACCTTACACCCATGAGAATGGCCAAGATCAAAAACTCAAGTGACAACACATGCTGGAGAGGTTGTGGAAAAAGGGGAACCCTTCTCCACTGCTGGTGGGAATGAAAACTTGTACAACCACTCTGGAAATCAATCTGGCACTTTCTCAGACAACTAGGAATAGCGCTTCCTCAAGATCCAGCCATACCACTCCTAGGCATATATCCAAAAGAGGCTCAAGTACACAAAAAGGACATTTGCTCAACCATGTTTGTAGCAGCTTTATTTGTAATAGCCAGAAGCTGGAAACAACCCAGATGCCCCTCAACTGAAGAATGGATGCAGAAATTGTGGTACATCTACACAATGGAATATTACTCAGCAATGAAAAATAAGGAAATCATGAAATTTGCAGGTAAATGGTAGGATCTGGAAAGGATCATCCTGAGTGAGTTGTCCCAGAAGCAAAAAGACACACATGGTATATACTCACTCATATAGACATACAACATAGGACAAACCCACTAAAACCTGTGCTTCTAAAGAAACTAAGCAAGAGAGAGGACCCTAACTAAAATGTACAATCCCCATCCGGAAAGGCAAAGAGGATGGACATCAGAAGAAGAAGAAAACAGGAAACAACCTAGGAACCTACCACAGAGGGCCTCTGAAAGCCTCTGCCCTTCAGATTATCAAAGCAGATGCTGAGCCTGATGGGCAGCTGTTGGGCAGGTGAACGGAATTTTAGGTAAGAACTGGGAAATAGTAAGAGTTGGAGAGGACAGGGTCTCCACAAGGAGAGCAACAGAACAAGAAAATTTGAACACAGGGAACTTCCCAGAGACTCATACTCCAACCAAGGACTATTCATAGAGATAACACAGAACCCCTGCACAGATGTAGCCCAGGGCAGTTCAGAGTCCAATTGGGTTACATAGTAATGTGAAGAGGGACTGCCTCTGACATAATCTGATTGGCCTGCTCTTTGATCACCTCCCCCTGGGGGGGGAACAGCCTTACCAGGCCATAGTAGAGGACAATACAGCCACTTTTGATGTGAACTGACAGACTAAGATCAGAAAGGAGAGGAGAACCTCCCCTATCAGTGGACTTGGGGAGTGGCATGCATGCAGAGGGAGGAGGGAGGGTGGGATTGGGAGGGGAGAAGGGAGGGGCTTATGGGGGGATGCAGAATGAATAAAGTATAATTGATGAAAAATTTTAAAAAAAAGGGAAAAAATAATTTAAGAACCTTAAATGACTTTCAAAAGTGGAGGAAAACATGGAGTTAGTCAATTGGCATGGAGCACGTCTCGCCCCTGGGGGCAATGGTCTCCTGAACCTACTCAGACCTCGGACACCACCACTGCTAGTTCTAGAACTGACGCAGGATGTTCCAACGAGGGGTTAAGGCTTCTCATAATATTTCCTATAAGCCCACACCTGTTTGTCTATATCCCCCATTTTTATTCATTATTAGCCAGATAGAGCCAAGTAGTTGTGGTAATGATACTTGTTTTTTTGCCCAATGCTGGAGTGCTAGTGAATTTAGGTATGCCCTGGTTACTCGCATGCCTCACTGGGTGCCTGTGCCCATTGATGCCCCTCATGCTATGACTCTCTTCAGACAGAAAAGGGATCTTGGAACAATAGCCACCATTGTTACTACCATCTCATTGGCGGCTGTTGGAGCTACCACCGCGACATTAGCCATGAGTCATACTGAGCAGACTGCTCAGACCCTGAATAATCATTTAGCCAATGTAGCTCATGCCTTAGTTGTACATAAAGGAATTAATGCTCAACTAAAAGGAAGCTTGATGGTGTTCAATCAGAGGATTGACCTCTTGCAGGAGCAAATCGCTCAACCTGGCTGTCAATGAAAGTATGCTGGACTTTGTGTCACTAGCATATAACATGAGAATTTTTCCTGTGCTGCAAATCTGTCTAAACAATTGTCTAGCTATATTTTAGGTAATTGGACTGGAGAATTCGATACTACGATGGATCAGCTGAGAGTGGCCATTGTCACAGTAAATTCTACCAGAGTGGACACAGGACTAGCCACAGGATTATCAACATGGATTGCTGCAGCCATGAATCATCTGAAGGAATGGGAAGGCTTGGGATCGTTAGCAGGCCTTCTGGTGTTGGTCTCCTTGGTTTGCCTGTGGTATATATGCAAGATTAGAGTCTCACAACAGTGTGATGCAGCCATGATCATTCAGGCCTTTACAGCCATTGAAGCAGGACATTCTCCCCAAGCATGGTTGGATACCATAAAAAGCTAAAATGTTATGCTCAGGATGCGAGGCTAAGCACTGCACTCAGGGTCAGCCTCTTTCGACCCAGAGAAGAGCATGTCTGATTGCATGCGGGTTGATGCCCCAGGTCCCGCCTCTGAGAAAAAGGTATCGGACAGGTCTGATGCTCTTTGGGTGGATGACACCTAAATGAACATCGGTACAAAGTCCCAAGTTATTTCTATTATCAGAGATCAGACCTCTACTCTTGCCTGATGCGTCTAAAACAAAAAGGGGGAACTGTAGAGAGCTGCGGAATGCTATGCCTTAAAGATGGAGCTGGTTTCCACCTTCCACCTTCCCGATGGTGAGTGCTCTCTGTCACGAACAATTCCACATTTGGCTAAGGCTGAGGATCTAGCTTGCTTCCATGTATGTGGACCTATCTGCATTGCCCACGTGGCACGCCTGGGTTGGCTACCCAGAGGCTATTTAAGCTGTGGGCTGGCTTTCCCCAGGGTCCGAGGATTGTTCAAGGTTCCTGAATAAACTGCATTGAAAAAAAAAATGATTATGTAGTGAGACCACTTTCAGGGATGGGAGATTTGCCAGCTTCCATAATGTGTGATGTAATTCGATTCATTTTTGTGAGCATATTATTCTATGAATCATGTTATATATTTTTTACTTTATTAAACTTTGTCCTTAATAAAAAAAAAAACTTCATATCTCTGAAGAAAGAAATTGAAGAGGATATCAGAAGATGGAAAGATCTCGCATGCTCATGGATCAGGAGGATTAACATAGTGAAAATGGCCAACCTGCCAAAAGCAATATACAGATTCAATGCAATTCCTATCCAAATACCAACATAATTCTTTACAGACCTTGAAAGAAAAATTCTCCACTTCCTATGAAAAACAAAAAACCCAGAATCTCCGAAATGATCCTGTACAACAACAGATCATCTAGAGATATGTCCATCCCTGATCTCAAGCTGTACCACAAACAGCATCTTCAACAAATAGTGCTGGTCCAACTGGATGTCTACATGCAGAAAAATGAAAATAGATCCATGTTTATCACCCTGCACAACACTAAAGTCCCAGTGGATCATAGACCTCAATATAAAACCAGACACACTAAATCGGTGAGAAGAAAAAGTGGGGAAGGGCCTAGAACTCATTGTCAGAGAACATAGATGTCCTGAACAGAAAATCAACAGCACAGGCTCTAAGAATAACAATCAATAAATGGGATCTCATCAAACTAAAAATCTTCTGTAGAACAAAGGACACTGTCATCAGAATCAAAATGACAGCCTACAGACTGGGAAAGGATCTTCACCATCCCTATATCTGACAGAGGACCAATATCCAGAATATATAAAGAAATAAAGAAGTTAAAAAGCAACAAATCAAGTAAACAAAAAGGAGCTAAAGAGAGAATTCTGTGTAGAGGACCATAGAATGGCAGAGAAAAACCTAAAGTAACACTCAACTTCCTTGGCCATCAGGGATATGCAAATCAAAACGACCCTGAGATTTCACCTAACATCCATCAGAATGGCTAAGATCAAAATCTCAAGTGACAACACATGGTAGAGAGGATGTGGAGAAAGGGGAACCCTCTTCCTTTGCTGGTGGGAATGTAACTTGTAAAACCACTTCAGAAATCAATCTGGTGCTTTCTCAGACAATTAGAAATAGCGCTTCCTCAAGATCCAGCTATACCACTCCTAGGCATATATCCAAAGATGCTCAAATACACAACAAGGACATTTGCTCAACCATGTTTGTAGCAGCTTTATTCATAATAGCCAGAACCTGGAAACAACCCAGATGTCCCTCAACAGAGGAACGGATACAGAAATTGTGGTATATTTACACAATGGAATACTACTCAGCAATTAAAAACAAGGAAATCATGAAATTTGCAGACAAATAGTGGGATCTAGAAAAGATCATCCTGAGTTAGGTATCCCAGAAGCAGAAAGACACAAATGATATATACTCACTTATAAGTGGATACTAAGCCTATAAGATAGGACAAACCTACTAAAATCTGTACACCTAAAGAAGTTTAACAAGAAGGAGGTTCCGGTGTAAGATGATCAAACCTCACTTAGAAAGACAAATGGGATGGACATTGGAAGTAGGAGAAAACAAGAAACAGGACAGGAGTATACCATAGAGGACCTCTGAAAGACTCTGCCTAGCAGTATATCAAAGCAGATGCTGAGACTCATAACCAAACCTTGGGCAGAGTCCAGGGAATCATATTTAAGAAGAGGGAGTAAGTATGACCTGGAGAGGATGGAAGCGCCATAAGGACCAAATATATCTGGAAACAGTCATCTTGTCTGAGACTGATTCTCCAACCAAGGACCATTCACGGATATAACCTAGAACCCCTGCTCAGATGTAGCCCATGGCAGCTTAGCATCCAAGTGGGTTTCCCTAGTAAGGAGAACAGGGACTGTCTCTGACATGAACTCAATGGCTGACTCTTTGACAACCCCCACCCACCCACCCAGGGAGGAGCAGCTTTGTTAGGCCACAGAGGAGGACATTGCAGCCAGTACTGATGAGACCTGATAAGCTAGGGTCAGATGGAAGGGGAGGAGGACCTCCCCTACCATGGACTTAGGGAGGGGCAGGGAGGAAAGGAGGGAGGGAGGGAGGGTGGCTTTAGGAGGGAATGAGGAAGAGGGCTACGGCGGGGATACAAAGTAAATAAACTGTAATTAATATAAAAAATAAAAATTAGACAAAGAAAGGCAAAAAAAAGTAGTGGTTATAAGGATGATTAAAAAAAACTAAGAATGTATTAAAAATATCCTTTATGGATCAAGCCAATAAAATCACTCAATAATCCAGCAAAAAAAATAATAATAATAACTTTATAAATAGAAAAAAAAGCTAAGTTCGTGTGATTCAAACTTATCACTAGGTGACCACTTAAAAAGTTCTGGGGTGACCCCATATAGGATAGGAGGAAGATCAGAACTCAAGGGAATACCCCAACAATGTGGCTCTTTTATCTCTAGTTTTATTTTGCTCTGTAAAACATTTAAAAGTTTAATCATAAAATACGATCCACTTACTTGGGGAACCACTTGGCATGCTCCTTCCAGGGATTGTCTCCTTCTTCCCAGTTTCCCAGGCATCCACCGCAGGAGAAGCACTGCACAGTGTCCCTTTCACCTACAGATGCAGGGAAGTGATGGCACCAGGTGTGTCTTGGAGCTGATCATACTGAACCAGAGCAACACAGACCCCAGCATGCTTGCTCTTCCATGTCCCCTCTGGCTGAATCGCTGGCCACATCCCACTGCCCTAAATGACCCACTCCTGAGTCTGGACCTCCCATCCCAGCCATGGCCATCCTCCATAGACACAGCCCAGGGCTTCGGAGGTCCTACTAGGTGATCTTAGTACACACTTAGCTACACACTCAGCCCACTGCCGGTACTCTTAAGGTCTATATGTAAAGAAAAGCAACATTTTACTGCCCACAAAATGGAACCTAACCCTTAACCACCACAGAAAACCTCACAAAATGGGACCCAGTTAGTTACCTGTAAAGACAAAGCCGGCTGCGGAGAGTCCACGTGGCGAGGTCCCATGGGCATAAAACGGCCACTTCTCAAAGGACTCCAGCCTGGCCTCCTCTTCTTGGTACTGTGCTTTGCTGCCTCTCAGCGTCTTCTCTGGACTCTTCACCCTTATGTCATACTTGCCAATGTTACCGACATCTTTGCCCAACAGGAACTCACATTCTGGATGAAATTTCTTGTGGATTTCTATGGGAAATTTCCTGAGGCTGGTGTGAAAGAGGATTAAGCTACAGCAAAAGCACTGCACCCCAAGTTTCACCCCAGTAAGGTAAAACCCAGCAGCTGCCATGTCCTCAGGCATCCATGAGCTATATGGGTCATAGGTCACAAAAGTCTTTAATCTCCTGGCTTCACTGCGCATCTGTGAGTTAAAACCTTTCTTCATTTTTATTCGTGCTTTATTCTCTTCTTCATCTTGGCTCTTGGCCAGCTGCACTGCATCCACACCGAGAAGAGCAGAGAGCTCTTGGAGATGATCATAATCAAACTCAGTAACTGGCTCCTCAGAGGCCTCTCCGTGCTCAGCCATCTTCTAAAAGAGAAAGGGAAACAGATAATGGTGATAGCAATGCTTTGCTATAAAGAACATGAATTTCGGTCCCATGAGGTGGCTCAGAAAGTAAAAACACTTGCAGCTAAACCGGGACATTGAAAGAAGAGAACTGACACCCACAAGTTGTCGTCTGACTTCCACATGGACATGGGGATACACACACTCATGCCCCTGCCCCATATGTCAAAACAAAGGCACTAAGAAGAAATAATTGCTGTGTCGACTTGTGTCTCAAGCAAGTGGACTAGGCCATGAGGACCAGCTATGAACAAAACAAATAGGCCTGTTTCCATCCATAAAGGCTCTGCCCACCTTTTGTTTCTTTGTTTGTTATTCTGAGATAGAGTTATGCTATGTATTCCATGCTGGTCTAGAACTTGTGGCCCAGGCAGGCGCCACAGGAAGGTGTTTACCCTGGGACCCTCTTTGGTTTGGGTTGTGCACATCTCCCTCTTGTAATAACCTACACATACCACAGTCACCCTGCCACTTTCATTGGGCCACTTTCTGTGCTTTTGGATTTTTTTCTTTTCTCTTTTGGACAGTCAAGTGTAGACAGTCTCTAGTCAAGTGTGGCACCAATTCATTAGGAAGGGAGAATGGACAGGCTGATCTCACCTGCTCACTGGTTTGCGGTGCATATATAGGAAAGTAAAACTACTTTCTCACGTTTATGGAAAGTTCCCTATTGAGCATCTTATCTTTCACATAATTACTTATGCATATGAAGAAAGTCAGATGTGTTATGTGAAGGACATGCTCAGGGACTAAAAGGCTTGGTTAAATTCAGCCTGTCAGACAAAACAAAGAACCTGTCTCCTTTCTTGTAACTCGACTTCTCATTTCCTCAACCCCATGAGTGAAAGCACAAGCAATAATCAGGGTGTGTCAGAACTCCCATTCACACAGCCATTTATGCATCTTGACAGTGTATCCTGCTCTAATCTGTAGCTTCACTTTGCTCCACATAAACTAATTTTGCTTCTTTTGAAAATCTTAGAGCCTTTGTTCTCAGTTGTGTGAATTAAAGGCCAAGAGCTTGAAAACAGACAGACCACATCAGCCTACAGGATGCTACACAGTTTGTATCACCAAGACCTGTCCCAAATGTGAATAATGGCCCCATTGTTGTGATGTGGGCACATATTTGCCATGCATGTTAGAGAAAAATATACACGAAATCCCATAGCCTCGTAGAGACAATGTGGTAAAATTACCCTGTTCTTTAAAACCGTTCTCTTCCGTTCACTTGTCAGGGCTAGTGCTCTGCGTGTAAGCTGTGTTAGGTCCACAGTGGCCCCCACAGTGGTGGTACCAATAACCATGTCCTATCTCAGGCAGGACTCTGGCCAGGGAAACAGAAGTTTATTGAGTAAACCAGAGGGTAAATTCAGCATCCCTCAGGAACCTCAAAGGCACCTTTCTGTTTACCAGGAAAATCACCACTTTCTTTATCCAGTTGTCCCTAACAGTCACCTACCTGGGGCACAGACATCTAGTTCCTGTTAACCGAACAGCAAAAGCCTGCACTAACTCCCAGGCTGTTTTGAGCCACACCTCTCCTCCCTATTCCCTTAAGATTGACAGGGCTTTTTCTGCACCACTGTTCCCTGGCCTCCAAGTGAACACCTGGCACTTTAATTTCCTAAACAAACTTTTTTTTACCCATGGGTGGTCCAGTTCAGTGGTTTTACTCACCCTTGCTTACAAACTCCAGATGCAGGGGAGGATTTGAGTCTGGCAGGCAGCCACTGAGCTTCCCAAGATCTTATACCTCTTTACAGTGGGTTGTATGAAGCACACCGTTGCTTATAGGCAAGGAGATAGTTTATTAAAGGAGAGATTCTAATCAGCTAAGAATGCTGCCTGTACTGTGACCCAGACCCAAGAGAGGAAAGGGGCAGCTCTGCATGACACTTCACACAACATTTGCCTCTCCCAGTGTTCTCACAAAGCTAGCTCTTCTTCAGCATGCTCCTTTGGTTGTAATGAAGCCCAGGGCTTCCAGTCTCCACTGCTGCTATCTTTCGTGTTAATCTGTGGAACCTCCTCTACGCTATTCCCTATTCTATTATTATATTAGTAGAACATAATTATTATTATAGTTGCTACAGAATTTATCTTATCAATTATTTTTCTCTAAGTTAAAATGTTGCATTGTCCTATTAGCAGATAGCTATATATATATATATATATATATATATATATATATATATATATATAGAGAGAGAGAGAGAGAGAGAGAGAGAGAGAGAGAGAGATAGACAAGGACAGGAACAGACATAGATATAGACATAGAGACAGAGACATAGACATAGATATAGACATAGACATAAGCATAGTCATAGGCATACACATACACATAAATACATACCTGTGCTGGGGTGGCTGTTAGGGATCGAGCCCGGATCCTCTATTTTGCCTAACAGGCTTGGACTAACCAAGCCCTTAGTCCCTTCAGTAGTCCAGGGTGGGTGTTAAGCACTGAGCCCAGGACATTTTGTATACCAGGAAAGGCCCCACCTCTGAGCTACCTCAGCCAGCACAGCCATGGGCAGTACAGGAACATAGCAGGGTAATAGTAGAAAGAGAAACAAGTCTCTGGGTTTCCTGCAAGAGTAAACGATTCTCATTTTCCCACTGCGTATTTATTGGTTTGCTAGCTACTAGAGACAGCCCTGCAGTCAGGGCTTGAGCAAACAGGATTTTTATCCTCTTATCTGAGTTCTTCCTTTTGCACTTCCTGCCCTTGTGACTTTCTGATCTGCTCCAAGGATTAGAACATTACAGATAATGTCCCTTGCCAGTTACCCAGCCAAGAGACCATTCCACAGGGAATCTGACTTACCAGAAGATACGCTAAGTTGGGAGGCATAATTATTTCCTCAGAGGATAACATTTGTATTTACAGAGCTTTCACCACTCAGCACTGCTAAGCCTGCCCAGTTTTCTTCGTTCTAACAGGGAAACTGTAGCTTAGGGGGTCGAGGGTTAAAAACACTGGATGCTCTTCCAGAGGACCTGGGTTCCATTCCCAGTAAACCCAAGTCCCAGCTCACCATGGTCTCTACTCCAGTTCAGGGAGATCTAGCGCCCTCTTCTGGCTTCCATGGGCACAAGGCATATACCTTGGTTGCACAGACATGCATGCAAACAAAACACACCTACACCCAAAATAAATGATGAAGAAATAAAATTCTTTAAGCCTGTAACTTTTCCCTTTTTTTCTATTTCTTTCTTCCTTTTTTTTTCTAGACTCCATTTCTCTGAAGACCTCCACTCCCAACCCTCACATTGCTTGTTGAACTCCACTGCTGAATTTGCCTATGTCCTTGGGTCCTAACTCAAAGGCGTAACTTTCTCTCCTCTTCTCCATGTCTCTCCGTCTGGAAGCTGCTGTGATTTATACCTTGCCTGCCTCATCGTTTTTCTCTGAAACTCTAATAAAATGATCTCTGTGCTTCCTCTGATTCTCTACTTTTTTTTTTTAATTAACAACACAAAGAACCCAAGAAGGGAACCTTGATTTCCCCCTAATAGGTAGTGTGTGAGTGTTTGTGATTTGTGAGTGTGGGCGACCCAGGCCACAGTGTGTCTGTGAGGCTGGTTTTTCCCTCCACAGTGGAACCCAGGGATTGATCTCAGGCTTGCAAGGCAATGTCTTTTACCTGTGCTGCTTTGGGCTTTCGTTGCTTGTTTGTTTGTTTGTTTGTTTGTTTGTTTGTTGTTAAGTTCATTGACTTCTGAATGGCTAATCACTCCCCTACAATGGAGCATTTATGCCATTTTTCTCTTCATAAACAAAGATGGGTTCAAACTGCTAAAAACAAAACCTTTTCTCAGAGTAAATTCCTGAAATAATATTGCTGAGTCAAACACATGCATCCTCTTAAGGGTTTGGGTGTCTGTCAGGCACTGGCTTTGCTAATGGTCATCTGGGCTCCTTTTACCTTCAGTAAGGTCACAGTCCTGCTTCTTCTCAGGTGGTTTCCTGCAATGAGGTTTCACATATCAGAATTCCATGTCTCTCTGTAACAGAAATTAAAGTCTGCTTACAAACCAAAAACTGATTTCCCAAGGGAAAAGCCTGGTCAGGCGTCTCAGTGAAGTCCAAGTCCAGCACCCCAGTGGCCATCCTGGGGGACAGGCATGGGCTCCACGTGTGGCTGTAAGTAAATGAAACTGAGCTTGTGTGATTCCATCATAATCTATTGGTCAGTGGCTACTTCAAGTTCCCAAAGAACCTCCTGTCCTTCAAAGCCACATATAAAGTTAACTCCAAACACCCACCCAAGCCAACCCCAGTAACTTTGAAAATAGAGGTTTGCAAAAAATTTCAAACATGATATGTGATTTCTCCAGCAATCAAGAAACAAAGCCAATTTTTGGTCTATCTTATCTCCATCTTGTATCTAGTAAAATAATTCTGAAAATTGGGTTTTTGTTTTGTTTTTAGAGTAACCCAAATAAAAATATTTCCCATTTGTTAAGTCCTGTTTATCTCAGCTAACCAGCCCCCCCCCCCCCCACTGGTTAGCTGATGAACTGGAACTTTCAGTTCAACCTGATTCCTTCCTGCAATGAGGCTGTGCTTCCCAGTTGAATCAAATGGACACTTTTCATCAACAGTTTGTAGCAGTAAGCAAGAGGATTTCCACTGCCTCTGGAATAGCAAGTGCCATCACTCAGGAGCAGAAGCCTGGATTCAGGCTATTCTGGTCTATAGAGCGAGTTCCAGGACAGCCAGAGCTAAACTCTGTCTTAAAACTCACTTCTCCCAAAAGAGAATAATAAACAAATGAATAAATATCCTCTGAGAGCATCTTAAATCCTCTCCTCTTGCATGGCTTAATTTTTACTTTTTTGCTAAAATAGGGGTAATAATACTGAAAGCAGGTGCCAGCTGCTTAGAGCTTATAGCCCTCTTACTATATAGTCTTGGCTAGCCTTAAACTTGTGGTAATCCTCATGCCTTGCTCTCCCAAATCTTAGATAACTTAATAAATTCTTTTTATTACATTTGGAAAGTATGTGTGTATTAGTGCATATCAGGTCTCTCTTTCTGCCAGGTGTATCCCAGAGAGCAAATTCATGTTATCAGGCTTCCACACAGGTACCTTTACTTGCTGAGCTATCTAGACAATACGTTCTTAAAACCCTATCAGTTCAGAATGAAGCAAGTAGAAGGTTACACTTTAGTACATCCACTATCGTCTACAATTCATTTGCTTTATCATCAACTTTTTATCACACCCCATAAAAGATTTTTAAATAATTCATAATGGTTATCAAATATACTGTGTCTTCAATGAAGGCTGCATCTCTTGACATTCCCCAGAGAGCCTATAGATCCATGGTTTTCAACCTGTGGGCCTCGAACCCTTGTGGTCAAAGGCCCCTTTAACAGGGGTTGCCTAAGACCATCAGAAAACACAGATATTTACATTAAGATTCATACAGTAGCAAAGTTGGACTTGTGAAGTAGCAACGAAGATAACTTTATGTCTGGGTCACCACAGGAGGAGCTGTATTAAAGGGTCTCAGCATTAAGAAAGTTGAGAACCACTACAATAGAGTGTTTCAAAGTAGATATGTAAGTAGGCCTCAGTGATTCAAATGTTTCTATTCAGCACCTGCAAACAGCCAAAAAGGAGATATTCATGAACTTTCTTCCCTCAGAGCTGGGGTCAGGGATAGGTTCTTCATTCAGATACCTTATCATCCTTTCTAGTAGTTCAGGTAAGACACAATCATGCAGTTGATCACATAAATTCCTACCTTCAAGCATTTCACTATTAATATTACAATGTTATTGGGACACAATGCACACATTATACATTCTCCTCTTTGCAATGCAGTTAATAGATTTTAGGACATTCATAGACTGGTACAATCAGTGATTTTCAAACAACTTACCACTCCCAAAAGAAAGAACTGTATCTATTAGTACTCGTTGGCTTTCCATTTCTCCTCAATGTCCTTAGCCCTACCAAACTTCTAATTCACTCTATTTTCAGTTTTACAGGAAAAGGTAATGCAGTCATTCAATTATTTGAAAACAGCAACATGAGAAAAATGCCATGTTTCTCCTTACACAAGCCACAGTCCTTGGGCAGAAACAAAGATCCGATGTTCACCTCAGTGGATATCAGTGCTCATGACGGCTGCACACTGAGCCTCCATATGGCATACGTGAGCAACTAATTTTGTATCCACACAGTTCTGTTGATGAACTCGTAGCCTGAAATGCTGGGGTGTGACTGATTTCTGGGAAGCATTCAGCAGCTGTCTGGAGTAAGGAGTACCCATGCTTTAGCATCACCTGCTTGGGATGGTTTGGGCTGGCAATAGCATCAGGAAGATGCTGAGTCATTTCCTTTTCTTATTCCACACAGAGAAGCTGCCATAACTGCCACTCTCTGTAACAGGCAGCTGCTTAACAATCTCCCTGCTAAATGGCTTACAAAGGTGCTCACCTAAAGCAACCCTTCCAGTAGTTGGTGGTATAAAAGTTAGTGGCACACAACTTATAGAAGAAAGTATTTAAGTGGCTTCATGGCTCTAGAGGGTTAGAGTTCTTGATGGTGGAGTGAAAGCAGAATGGCAGGAACAGCCTAGAGTTCACATCTCAAACCACAGGCAGGAGAGCAAGAAACAGAGAGTGCACTGAGAATGGTTAGGCTTTTGAAGTCTCAAAGCCCATCCCTGTGTCACACGAAGTCACCTTCTAGCCCTTCAAAACAGTTCCACCAATTGGGGACCAAGTATTCAAACACACAAACCTATGAGTCATTCTCACCCAAACCACCCCATCCACAGCTCCCTTCAATCCATTTTTGCTACCTAAGAGTCTTACTATTGTTTCTACAGTTCCAGGACTCCTGGGTTATGTCACTGAGCACTGAAAAAAAAATATTTTCATGAGCACAAAAGCAAAAACAAAGTTAGGCTGTGTAAATGGCTCAGGAGGTGAATATGCTTGCCTCCAGAACATGATGAGCCAAGTTCAACCCCTGAAACCCACCTAAAAGAAGTGGCCATGGTGATGCAAGCTTCTGATCCCAGCAGTACAGAAAGACAATCAGGTGGATTTCTAGGTCTATCTGGACAGACAGCCACGCCAAAGAACTGGTACCCTTAGGCCAGTGAAAGGACCTGCCTGAACAAACAAGGTGGATATCCCTGAGAAATAGCACCAAGGCTCACCTCTAGCCTCTGTACGCTCATAGTGTACACACATGCACCACACACCACACAGAGAAGGAAAATACTAAAAGAAAAGCAAAGTTATTGATGCGTGCAGAATACCTATTGAGTGTCTGTAATTGTGAGAAAAAAAGCCAAAGATATTCTGTAAGAATAGTGTTTCAACTCAGATGTGTATTAGACAGATAAAGAGACAGTGAACCCCATTGGTTCACAGACACGGGGGAAGGCCAGTTTGTCATGTACCTCCTCAGTGTCTCTGGGTCAAAACAAGTCACAGAACTAACTGTTCTCATGAACCCCTGTCTCAGGCCATTTGTGAATCTGGACATCCTCCCCTCTGTCCACCTGTGCAGTGGAGCATCTTAACTCTCCTTTATTACATGTCAACCCATTCCATTGCTCTCTATATGTTGCTCTTAGGGGTTTTTTTATCCTTAACAGGTGGTAGTAACTTTACTCTGGGTTCTCATGTAGCCACCAATAGCTTTATATTTCTCCAAAGAATCTCTGGTGAGAGAGGCACAGTGGTGACATAGCGGCATGACTGTTACAGGGGTAGTGAATGGCTTTCTCATTAGATTTGAGGCCTGCTCCACCTGGGAGAAATTCACACCTGGTACTGTGAACCAAGCTAAAAGCCTTTGGTTAAACTGTGTGTGGCATCACCTGTCTTTAATCCCAGCACACAGAAGGCAGAGGCAGGAAGATTTCTATGAATTAGAGGTAAGCCTAGTCTACATAGCAAGTTCCAAGCCATCTAAGGCTGCAGAGTGACAGCCTTTGTAAAAATAAATCTTTTTAAAATGCCTGGAGCTGGGAGGTCATAGACCCTAGGGAGTAACTGCTCTAATTACTTTTCTTCTATGACAGTGTGATAAATACCATGACCAAAAGCCAAAAGCCACTTAGAAAAATTCTAGACTGTGTCAAGGTGACCTCCAAAGCCAACCAGGGCAGCAACCCGTCACTGATGTTTTACATTAGGTAACACCAAACTGCTGTTTGAGTATTAATATTTATTCCCATGGATTAACTCTGCTCTCAGTCTTGGTCAAAGAAGTTCATCTTGCAGTGAACAGAAAATTATAGATTCATATAATATACATATACCTATCAATGTTTAGATTCATATCTGGTCAAAGTGCTCAGAATATGTAACGCTTGAATGTTTAGCCCTAAATGAGATGTCCATATCAACCTCACCCCATGAGGCTTAGAGAACATCATAAATGAGAGGGCAGAAAGAACGTAAGAGCTAGAGAATGAGGAAGAAGCTGAAAATGTTGTTTTTAATGACATGGACATTGAACTCATGAACTCAACAGCACCTGTAGTAAATTGCATAAGACCTTATAGGATTAAGCCAGTCAACATTGTAGCACAGACAAAGTTGTGGGACCTCAGAAGGTCCCACCCCAAATGAATAGCACATTGGCAGTTTATGGGTGCTTTGGGACAGAGTCTTTTTTTTTTTTATTCTCCCTGAGATGTGGACAGTTGTAGGTTCTCCATGATATAGAGGATGGCCTCACACCCATACAGACAGCATTAGTTGAATTCAGTTAATTATGTTAAAAAAAAAGAAGGAAGGAAGGGAAAAAAGAAAGAAAGAAAGAAAGAAAGAAAGAAAGAAAGAAAGAAAGAAAGAAAGAAAGAAAGAGAGAGAAAGAGAAAAATAGAGAGAGATGGAGGAAAATGAGGATGAGAAAGGGACCTGTGTGGGATGTGTGAGCAAGCTTCACAGTGTGTATGATCCAGACACATTACATGCATGTATGAAATCTAAAAGAATAAATTTTAAAAGCTTTAAAGAAAATAGCCAAAGAATTTTAACTGACAAACTCACAGAATATGTAGTCAATAAATTTTGGAAAAAATAAAATATATATGTATTTAGCATATATAAAAATATATGACATATCTTTATTCAAATGTATATATACTTGACACCCTCAAACAATAAGGCACATACTTAAAAAAAGGCACATACTGAAACATAGTAAAGGCAATATACAGCAAGCCTATAGCCAACATCAAAATAAATGAAGAGAAACTTAAATCAATGCACTGAAATCAGGGACAAGGCAAGGCTGCCCAGTCTTTCCATATCTGTTCACCATTGTACTTGAAGTCCTAGCTAGAGCAATAAGACAACTAAAGGAGATCAAGGGAATACAAATTAGAAAGGAAGAAGTCAAAGTATCACTATTCACAGATGATATGATAGTATACATGAGTGACCCCAAAAATTCAACCAGAGAACTCCCACAGCTGATAAACACCTTCAGCAAAGGGCTGGATACAAAATTAACTGAAAAAAACTAAGAAGGTCTCCTGTATACCAAAGATAAAAGGACTGAGAAAGAAATTAGGGAAACAACACCCTTCACAATAGCCACAAAGGACATAAAGTGCCTCGGTGTGACTCTAACCAAGCAAGTGAAAGACCTGTCTGAAAAAGAACTTCAAGTCTCTGAAGAAAGAAATTGAAGAGGATATCAGAAAATGGGAAGCTCTCCGATGCTCATAGATCGATATGATTAACATAGTGAAAATGGCCATCCTGCCAAAAGCAATATACAGATTCAATGCAATTCCCATCAAAATGCCAACACAATTCTTTACAGACCTTGAAAGAAAAATTCTCAACTTCATATGGAAAAACAAAAATCTCAAAATCTCCAAAACGGTCCTGTACAACAACAGATCATCTGGAGGTACCTCCATCCCTGATCTCAAGCTGTACTACAGAGCAATAGTAATAAAAACTGCATGGTATTGGCATAGAAACAGACTGGTGGATCGATGGAACCAAATAGAAGACCCAGAAATAAATCCACACACCTATGGATACCTGATTTTTGACAAAGAAGCCAAAACCATTCAATGGAAAAAATACAGCATCTTCAACAAATGGTGCTGGTCCAACTGGATGTCTACATGCAGAAAAATGAAAATAGATCCATATTTATCACTCTGCACAAAACTGAAGTCCAAGTGGATCAAAGACCTCAGCATAAAACCAGACACACTAAATTGGTGAGGAGAAGAAAAAGTGGGGAAGAACCTAGAACTCATTGGCAGAGAACACAGATATCCTGAACAGAATATCAACAGCACAGGCTCTAAGAGCAACAATCAATAAATGGGACCTCATGAAACTAAAAATCTTCTGTAGAACAAAGGACACTGTCTTCAGAACAAAATGACAGTGTACAGACTAGGAAAGGATCTTCACCAACCCTATATCTGACAGAGGACCAATATCCAGAATATATAAAGAAATAAAGAAGTTAAAGAGCAACAAATCAAGCAATCCAATTAAAAAATGGGTACAGCGTAAATAGAGAATTCTCTGTAGAGGAATATAGAATGGCATAGAAACACCTAAAGAACTGCTCAATGTCCTTAGCCATCAGGGAGATGCAAATCAAAATGACACTGAGAATTTACCTAACACCCGTCAGAATGGTTAAGATCAAAAACTCAAGTGACAATACATGCTGGAGAGGATGTGGAGAAAGAGGAACCATTCTCCATTGCTGATGGGAATGTAAACTTGTACAACCACTTCAGAAATCAATCTGGCACTTTCTCAGACAATTAGGAATAGTGCTACCCCAAGATCTAGCTATACCACTCCTAGGCATATATCCAAAGATTCTCAAGTATACAACAAGGACATTTGCTCAACCATGTTCATAGCAGCTTTATTTGTAATAGCCAGAATCTGGAAACAACCCAGATGTCCCTCAGTTGAGGAATGGATACAGAAATTGTGTTACTTTTACACAATGGAATTAAAAACAAGGAATTAAACAGCAATTAAAAACAAGGAAATCATGAAATTTGTAGGTGGGATCTGGAAAGGATCATCCTGAGTGAGCTTTCCCAGAAGCAGAAAGACACACATGGTATATACACACTCATATAGACATATAACATAGGATAAACCTACTAAAATCTATACACCTAAAGAAACTAATCAAGAGGAAGGACTCTTGCTAAAATGCTCAGTTCCTATCCAGAAAGGCAAAGAGGATGGACATCAGAAGAAGAAAATGGGAAACAAGTCAAGAGCCTCCCACAGAGGACTCTGAAAGGCTCTGCCCTGCAGACTACCAATGCAGATGCTGAGACTTATGGGCAACTTTTGGGCAGAGTGCAGGGCATTTTCATTTTATATTCTTTGTTGTTTTATTTCATTTTAGAAAGAAAAGAAATTTTTTTGTACACTGCAAAGACAGCAGCAGGCATGGCATTAACAGAAGAACTGCCTACTGGGATCTTTGTTGGTATAATGTTCTTTTGGAATGTACACAATTTACCCTCATTCATTCAAATGTTGATTTCTCTATCCCACTATCTGGGTTCAATTAGGACATTGCATTGTGATGCTTAGAATAAGCATCACAAACTGTCTCAAGTTTGTGTAAACATGCCACGATTTGTTTTCTGTATTGTCAATTAAACAACCAGCCCCAATGTTGTGCAATGGAGAGTATAGGGTGGGACATCCTGGTCCGGAGGAGAAGGAAAGGAAGCCAGGGAGTAGGAGCAGAGAGGTTGGCAGGAGAGGTCTCGAAACTACATGGAGAGATGAACCGCACCTAAGATATGACTAAAAGCAAGTATAGTGGGTGAATCTGAATGGTAGGAAACTACGTCAACTTGGAGGTTTAGGATGGAATAACTATTGCCCAGCATTGTGTTCTAGGTTAATTAAATAAATCACAGTCTCTGTGTGCTGATTTGGGTATACAGCTGGTCTAGGACTAACCGCTGCTTAACTAAAAGATATATCAATAATAAATATTAAATAACCACAACAGATCTTTGATTGTTTCTTTCATATATACATTTGAGACAGGAACTGAGCATATAATCCACAAATTCTCCTGCCTCCATTTCCTGAATGCTGGGAAAAATGGGGATTTTCCACCATTTGCAACCATCATATTGCTTTAAGGAAACTGCAAATTCTGCTGTTGTGTCATCAGAAGGAAAGACTGTGATAAATTAGAAATTCACCCTGGTGCTTTGACAGTTGGAGGAGTTGGTGGAACAGACCCTGTATCCAGTCATTGGCATAAATTATCACATCATTTGAAATTTCAGAAGGAACCCCACTTTTTCCTCCTTTCTGGAAGTCATGTCTAAGGATTCACCTGCACATTACCATCTGGCTTACTAGACCTGAGATCTTTTCATTCTCATTGATCATCATACAACACAATTTGTAGCAAATGACTAATTTAGCCTACAACAGCCTATCTCATCTTCCCCCAACATCGGACCCATATGTAGAGTTCATCTGCTTAGAGAACTTCTGAAAAATGAATCTTTACTTAAACCAAAGGCTTAAGCCAGAAGACACAATTGTGCAACTGCAGCTTCCTCTTCCACCCTTTATACACATAGACCAATCCTCAGGCCTTGTCTGCATTCTCAGCATTTCAGTATCCCACAGGAGTATCCAGCTTAACACTTGAGCTACAGTTGGACAGACCTTCCTTATCACATGTTTTACACACTCTACCTTGATCTATCTCATCCAGTTGGGAATTTTTCTACTACCCATATTTCTGCAAAAAAAAAAAAACCACAGCAAACTGAAGGCTTTAATTTCTTCCATCTGTTTTTATTCTGTTTTGGGGACAGGGCCCTGCTAGATGCCCAAGTTGACCTCACCGTTGACATCATCCTGCCTCAGTCTCCTGAGTGTTGGGATTCTCTGCATGTGCCACCATGCTAAATTGAAGACCTTAAAGGTAATGAAGAGTGCACCTTTTCATTTAAGGGTACATATGGCAACCAACCATGGAGAAATGATCACATTTAACAATACCTAATAAGATTTTTTAAAGACTCCTTATCACTAATGTATAAAATCCTCCAGGAATCACGCCTCTGAGGCCTCACACAGCTACTCACCTCTTTAGTTCTTTTTAGTTGTCCCCCGATGCCCTCTCCTTAAAGTCCCCTTAATGACAATGAGACAAAAGACACACTTGCCCAATTCTGTCTTCCTGTTCCATGCCTCTGCAGAAGGAACTGGCCATGACTTGGCAGCTCTGCTTAGTTACTTCATGTTTGCCCACACAAGCTGCAGTATTCCTTTTGCTGGGACAAGCTACCCTGACAAAAGCAACTAATGAAGACAGTTGAAGTTCTAAATTCCATCGTGGCAGGGAAAGGGTGGGAGAAGGAGCAGAGGTTACTGGTCACATTTCATCCTCAGTGAAGAAGGAGAAAAAGAAAGTAAGAAGTTGGGCCAGGCTATAAACCCTTCAGGCTGTAACCAAGTACTCATTTCCTCCAGGGAGGCTCCACCTGTTAAAGGTTCCACAAACTGCCCAAAGGGCAAGAAATATCCAAACCCAGGAGCTGCCTATAAGGACTATTTTATAATTATGTCATAATAATCAAGAACCAGTACCCTCTACTAACTTTCCATATATATGAACAGCTTCCTTTCCCACTCCATCCTTATGCTCCTCTTCCTTTTATAAAAAAGTTTTATTGCATTTTATTTATTTTGCATGTGCTCACAAGGTATACACGTGCCACATAGTGGAGGTGTATGGTGAAGATCAGATCTCTCCTTAAGCTAGGCAAATCCTAGGTATAGGTCTTTGACAGCTATTGTATTGGATAGTCAGTGGCCTTTTCAATTAGAGCACTTTTCTCTACCATCAGGCATGGGAAATCATTGTCTATTATTTGATTATTTTTCATGTCATTCTTTTTCTACTCTTTTCTCTCTAGTAACCCAATTTTAGGGAAATAAAATTGTTAATTTACATTGTTACCTTTTTTTCTTCGTATTTTCTCAGTATTGTGCTGGTTTCTGGGTTTCTTTACACGGTGAGACAGGATCTGTCACTGACATGGGGCCATCCAACAGAGCTCGGGAAACTTCAAGGCCCACAGGCTGAAGAAGACTGACTCCAGCAGAAACAAGTGTCAACAGCTCCCCTCCTACAGGTGGGGCCTGGCTTGGCTGCATTTGGGGCAGGCTTGTATGGATAGGCAACCACAGCAACTGTGAGTTCCTGAGGGAAGGACCCTGCTGTGCACAAAACAAGACAAACCCAAGCTGTTCTCTTCAGCCTCTGGCTCTTATGACCTCTTGGGCCCCTCTTCTGCAATGGCCCCTGAGTTTGGGAGGAGGAAGTGTTCCCTCAGGAATGAGCATACCCTGTCACTTACTGTCTGCACTTTGACCTTGTTGTAAGTCTCTGGAATTCTGTTCTTGTTAAAGTCTGAATTTATGTTCATTCCAGACTCCCATTAGCAACTGAGAGCCCTGGGGTGTCCCAGAGAGACACTTGGATGAAAGGATATAGTCAATTGCCATATTGTCAGTTTACATCTTGCTATTCTCTATCTAAACAAAAGGTGGGGCTAAAGAGATGGCTCAGTGGTCAAGAGCACTGGCTGCTCTTCCAGAAACCAGGACTCAATTCCCAGCACCCATATGACAGCTCACAACTGTCAATACTTCTGTTCCAGGGTATCTGACTTCCTCACACATACAGACAAAACACCAATGTACAAAATAAAAATAAATAAGCTAAAAAACAAAGCAAAACAAGATCTGGGTCTGGAGCATGCCTGTCGTCCAGCACTTGGATGGTGGAGGCAGGTGGATAAGTTTAAGGCCATCCTCCCTAAACACTGAGTTTGAGGCCATCCCAGGTTATCTGGCACTCTGTCTCAAAGGCCCCTCTACCAGCTGACCACCCCTGAACAAAAACAGTAAGTAAGTCATGTATTATTGTAGCACATGGCTGTGCTTTGAGAACTCATGAGACCAAGGCAAAAAAATGTGAATTCAAGAGAAATCTGAGCTATACTACAAATCAAGATAGTAAAATCTTTTCTTAAATTGGCTTTTTTTGAAACAGGGGTTCTGACTATTCTGGAATTCTCTTTGTAGACACAGTAAAATCTTATCTCAAACAATTTGAGGGCTATAGCTATAGCTCAGTAGCAAAGTGCTTCTCACTCTTGGGCAAGGCCTTCAATTCCAGGTCAAATATCTTACAGAGGAAATACAGGAAAACCAAGAATTTCAGGAGTAGGGCAGCGGTTTAGTGTGTACTTAGTAATCATGGCACCTAGATTCAATCTCTCTGTCTCTCTCTCTCTCCCACACACACGACATAGAACTAAAACAAAAAGAAACAACAAACAACTGAAGAAGAACAGGCAAAGTTGAAGGTTCATGTAGATATGTAGATGTGTTTGTGTGTGTGTGTGTGTGTGTGTGTGTGTGTGTGTGTGTGTGTGTGTGTGTTTGGTAAAACGACAGAGAACTGGAAGAGGAGGACAGCATCAACCAGGACAAGGGAGTGGCACAGTGGCCTCTAAGGCATTGGGAGACCTTGACTTCTTGACTTTAGTGCTCAGCTCCTAGGCTTTATTGTTATTGTCCTTTCAAGCAAATACGCAATTACAGTAGATACGCATTACATATGCTAGTTTTAATTAAAATAAAACAAAGTTTGTTGATAGATTCTAGAACAAGTTTTAAATACAGCTAGATTGTTTCCCAACTTGCCATAGGGAAGAGGGATTAAGAAGAAGGCCTCTATGTTTTCAACAATTCCACATACAAAGAAAAAAAGTGGGGCCTGAAAAATGTCTCCATGGGAGAACAGTCACTACTCCTGCAGAGGACTCAGGTTTGTACCCAACATCCATATCAGGCAGTTCACAGCCTTCTGTAACTCAGTTCTAGGGGCTTTGATGCCCTCTTTCTGACCTCTGTGGGCACCAGGCATGCAAGCAGTGCACAGTTATACATGCAGACAAAACACCCAAAAGTCAAATACTTTAAAAAGGAAAAGGAAAAGAAAAAAGTGACCACTGCTGTCACTCATCATCTAACTTCATCTACCTATCTATCTAAGTTGAGGATAACTCTTGCTATGTAGTTCTGGGCTGGTAGGAAACGTGATTTTAGACAGAAGGGGAGCAGGAGAACTAGAGGGAGATACAAAAAAGTAATGGGAAGCTGGTGTTGAGCATGATTGAAATAAACTGTAATATATATAATAAACATGTAAAAAGTAATCTATATATGAAATGTTATTGTATATAATTAATGTACACTATTAAAACGTTTTTAAAGAATTTTTTAAGGGTTTGGGATATTATTCCTGTTCTATCTCAAGACCAGATGATTACTTAAACCTTTACATTTTAAAGTTTAACAATTGTCCTTAGATGCTGACAAAATCCAACATCCATTCATGTTTAAAGTCCCAAAAATATAAGGGATACAAGACACTTACCTAAACATAGTAAAGGCAATATACAGCAAGCCTATAGCCAACATCAAACTAAATGAAGAGAAACTTAAATCAATCCCACTGAAATCAGGAACAAGGCAAGGCTGCCCACTCTTTCCATATCTCGTCAACATAGTTCTTGAAGTCCTTGCTACAGCAATAAGACAAATAAAGGAGATCAAGGGAATACAAATTAGAAAGGAAGAAGTCAAAGAATCACTATTCACAGATGATATGATAGTATACATGAGTGACCCCAAAAATTCTATCAAGGAACTCCTACAGCTGATAAACACCTTCAGCAAAGTGGCCGGATACAAAATTAAATAAAAAAAAAAAAAATCAGTAGCCTTCCTGTATACATAAGACAAAAGGGCTGAGAAAGAAATTAGGGAAACAACACCCTTCACAATAGCTACAAAGGCATAAAGTACCTTGGTGTAACTTTAACCAAGCAAGTCAAAGATTTGTATGAAAAAAAAAAACTTCCAGTCTCTGAAAAAAGAAATAGAAGAAGATATCAGAAGATGGAAAGATCTCCCATGCTCATTGCTTGGCAGGATTAACATAGTAAAAATGGCCATCTTACCAAAAACAATCTAAAGACTCAATGCAATTCCCATCAAATTACCAACACAATTTTTTACAGACCTTGAAAGAAAAATTCTCAACTTCATATAGAATAACAAGAAACCCAGAATCGCTAAATCAATCTTCTACAATAAAAAATCTTCTGGAGGTATCTCCATCCCTGATTTCAAGCTGTAATATAGAACAACAGTAATAAAAACTGCATGGTCCTGGGGAATAGAAACAGGCTGGAGGATCAGTGGAATTGAATAGAAGACCCAGAAATAAACCCACACACTTATGGACACCTGATCTTTGACAAAAATGCCAAAACCATACAATGGAAAAAAGATAGCATCTTCAACAAATTGTGCAGGTCTAACTGGATATCTACAGTAGAAAAAATGCAAATAGATCCATACTTATCACCCTGCACAAAACTAAAGTCCAAGTGGATCAAAGACCTCAACATAAAACCAGACACATTAAATCTGTCAGAAGAAAAAGGGGAGAAGTGTCTTGAGCTCGTTGGCACAAGAGATAACTTCCTAAACAGAGCATCAGCAGCACAGGCTCTAAGAGCAACAATCAATAAATGGGACCTCATGAAACTGAAACATTTCTGTAAAGCAAAAGACACTGTCATCAGAACAAAACAACAGTCTACAGATTGGGAAAGGATCTTCACCAACCCTTTATCTGACAGAGGACTAACATCCAGAATATATAAAGAATTCAAGAAGTTAAACAGCGACTAATCCAATTAAAAATGGGGTACAGAGCTAAACAGAGAATTCTCAATAGAGGAATATTGAATGGCAGAGAAACACTTAAAGAAATGCTCAACATCCTTAGTCATCAGGCAAATGCAAATCAAAACGACCCTAAGATTTCACCTTACACCCATCAGAATGGTTAAGATCAAGAACTCAAGTGACAAGACATGCAGGAGAGGATGTGGAGAAATGGGAACCCTCCTCCACTGCTGGTGGGAATGTAAACTTGTACAACCACTTTGGAAATCAATCTGGCACTTTCTCAGACAATTAGGAATAGCACTTCCTCAAGATCCAGCTATACCACTCCTAGGCATATATACAAAAGATACGTATACAACAAGGACATTTGCTCAACCATGTTTGTAGCAGTTTTATTCATAATAGCCAGAACCTGGAAACAACCCAGATGCCCCTCAGCAGAGGAATGGATACAGAAATTGTGGTACATTTACACAATGGAACTACAAACAAGGAATTAAACAGCAATTAAAAACAAGGAAATCATAAAATCTGCAGGCAAATGGTGGGAACTAGAGAAGGTCATCCTGAGTGGCCTATCCCAGAAGCAGAAAGACACACATGGTATGTACTCACTTATAAGTGCATTTTAGATGTATAAAACAGGACAAACATACCAAAATCTGTACACCTAAAAAAGCTAAGCAAAAAGGAGGACCCTGGATAAGATGCTCAATCTTCATTCAGAAAGGCAAATGAGATAGACATCAGAGGAAGGTGAAAACAAGGAACAAGAGAGTAGCCTAACCACAGAGGGTCTTTGAAAGACTCTACCCAGCAGGGTATCAAAGCAGATGCTGAGACTTATAGCCAAAATTCAGGCAAAGTGCAGGGAATCTTCTGAAAGAAGGGGGAGACAGAAAGACCAGGGAAGGTCTGGAGCTCCACAAGGAGAGCAACAGAACCAAAAAATCTGGGCACAGGGATCTTTTCTGAGACTGATACTCCAACCAAGGACCATGCATGGAGACAACCCAGAACCCCTGCATAGAGGTAGCCCGAGGCAGCTCAGTCTCCAAGTGAGTTCACTAGTAAGGGGAACAGGGACTGTCTCTGACATGAACTCAGTGGCTGGCTCTTTAATCCCCTCCCCCCGAGGGGAGAGCAGCATTTTCCAGCCCCCCTCAAAAGACTGTTTAATACAGTCCTGATGAGACCTGATAAGCTAGGGTCAGATGGAAGGGGAGAAGGTCCTCTACTATCAGTGGACTGGGCAAGGGGCATGGGAGAAGATGAGGGAGGGAAGGTGGGCAGGATTGGGAGGTGATGAGGGAGGGGACTATAGCTGGGATCCAAAGTGGATAAATTGTATGAAATAAAAAATTGTACAAAAATGAAGTTTAACAATTAGATTTAAATCAGTTTAGAGCACTTTTATGTATGCCTTGGAATGGAAACAGGACACACCTGTGAAACTGAACACAGACTGCATTATGAAAGCTCTCTAGAAAGAAGCAACTTTCCTAGTCAGTTTGAGACTGATTTCCTTATGTGTTGCAACAAAAATATTTGTGTATAGTCTTGTTCCAGAGCTTTTGTAGCTGTCATTTTCTTTTCCTGGGAAGTTCCCCCTTCTGTTTTAGGCAGAGTTTTCTAAAGGAACAGAACTGATAGAATATACAAATATAGGTCTAGGTAGAGATATACATATGCAAACATAGATAGATATATAAAATAGATGTGGAAATGTATCTATATATCCAAATACATGGCATTTATGAGACTGGCTTACAGAATGTAGCCTGGGTCATCCAGCAATGGCTGTCTCACACTGTGAGGCTGAGAATCTGGCTGTTGTTGACTCTACAAGGTGGGATGATGACTCAGCAGTCCCAGTCTGGCACTGGAGTCCTAGAGGATTCCTGGAGAGGGCTGGTTGGTCTTCAGTCTACATTTTACTCATGAATAAGTTGGTTCTAATACCAGTGAAGGAATGCCACAGAAGCAAGATAGATGAACTTGCCTGTGAGAATGAGCACAAGAACAAAGCACTTCCCTTCTTCCATATCTCTTTATCTGGGCTGCCAGCAAAGAGTGCTCCTTGTCATTAGGATAAGTCTTCCTCCTTCAAGTAACCTGATTAAGAAAACCCCTCATGGGAATGTCCAGAGCTTGCATTTTATTTGATTCCAGATGTAGTCAAGCTGACAACCAAGATTAGCTGTGCCATGATGGTTTGATAGTTCTGTAAGGGGTCATGTTTTGAACTGGAATCCTCATTGTAAGAGTCTAGGAGTGGGAACTTTATTGTGTTTCGAGGTGGGATCTATAGAAGGTCATTAAGGTGAAGCTCCCATTGGATCCTGGTAACTTCCTAAGATAGACCAAAAAATGGTCCATGTGCACAGACACATGGTAGGTAGAATAATTTTAGAAAATTAAAAGCGAAGACTATGACAAGGAGGAGAGTGGGAGGGAGATTCACATACAGAAGTTACTGGAGGACACTGTCTCTGGATTTATAATGTGGTCAGAATGTGAAATGTCCTCATGCGCAGCTCATGTGTTTGAGCATTTGGTTTCCAGCTGGTGATATATTTTGGAACCTTTAAGAGGCGGAGCCTGGTGGAGGAAGTGGGTCATGGGGAACATGGCTTTGAGACTTTAGAACCTGGTGCCACTTCCTGTTCATTTTCTCCGCCTCTTCGCTGCTGATGCACTGTGACCAACTGGCTGGTCTTCTGTGCCACGATGAAATAGCGATCTTCAAACTGTAAGCCAGAATAAGCCTTATTCTCTGTGAGCTGCTTTTGTCAAGGGCTTTTATCCCAGCAACAGAAAAGTAATGACAGGCTGCACTAGTGAAAATGGAAATTCACCAAGCACAGCCTTAGGCTGGCAAGTCCTGGCCAGTTCCTTCTGTAAAGGGAAGGAACAGGAAGCTAGAGTAGGGTAATTGTGTCTATAGATAAGAACACGACCTTTGTCTCATAATTGCTAACGAGACTGTAAGGTGTGGTGTATCAAGGGACTACTTCAAAATTAACTAGACAAGATGTTGAATAGCCTGAGGGTTGATAGAAGTCCAGAAGGACCATTGCTGGGCACTTCACATGCTAGTGACGCGGAGTTCTTTTTATCTTATTAGGGATAGTCAAACGTGGTTATCTGCTACGCTGGGCAAACTCATCATAAAAATTGCCTGGTGAAAGAGTTTGCTTGTTTTCAACTTGGCCAGGTATGGTGGCACATACTTCTAGTCGAACCACTCAATAGGCTAAGCAAGATGGTGTCAGCCTTGAGGCTAGCATGGGCTATAGAGCAAAACCCTGTCCCCCAAACAAGTGAAAACCTTCAGATTGCAGCAGCTTTTGCAAAAGTGTAGCTAGGTAGGCAAATTCCAAATTGAATGAGGTAGATAAAGCATCATGTGACAGCGCTACCTCTACCCAAAAATAGATTTGATATTCCTTTGAGAGCACTGAAATGTGTAGATTGGTCATATGCTTGCACAAAGGTGTTCCTCGTTTTGCCCTATTTAAAAACTTTTTGATAGTTTCATATCTGAGAACTATATTTACATTATTTCTACCCACCCCTCTATGATCCCACCAAATTCCTGACTCCTTCTTTAATTATGACACACACACATACACACACACATCCTTACTGAGTCCATTTAGTGTTCCTCATATGTATATGTGTTTGGGGCTGACCAGTTGGGACTGGATATCCTATCAGGGGCTTGTCCCTCTTTCAGCAGCTGTTCACTGCCCAGACTTCTTACAGTGGGGAGGCCTTGTGACATTCCCCCATCCACACTGGCATGTCGAGCTTGTGTCATTCTGCAGGTCTTGTTTAGGTGGGCGTATTGTTGATATTTCCCAGGGGCAGCTTCCCTGCCACAGAGGTAAATGAGCCCCTCACTGTAGAGGCTCCCGGCTTTTCTGAGGGGTAGGAGTGCTGATTGCTTTTCTCCCGTGGCAGCCTGCATAACACCTTCAGATACCGTGAGAGCTAATCGTCAAGGAAGAGGTTTCCAGACCTCTTTGAGGCTGATCCCTCCAAGGACTATGTCCAAAGTGTGTGACATCTTTAGCAGTAGGGTCTTTTACAAGTTCTAGAAGGAAACCAAGGACAAAGGCAATAACCTGCTTTTGGGATTCTTGTGGGAGACTCAAAGGGAGGTTATACATGTCTGGCACTGGGATTTTTATTAGATAGTCTATAACTCTTTGGAACAGCATCACCTCATGTTTTATAACTTAATTTAAATTATATACACATACATACATATATATGCAGTTTTAAAAACATAAAATAATGTTTCCTTATGGCTTTTTCAAACATCCCTAGAGTTACTTATCCACCATCTCTCCCTTTCCCTCCCTTTCCTCTCTCTCTCTCTCTCTCTCTCTCTCTCTCCCCTCCATTTTCCCCTTTCCCCTCTTCATAGCATCTGTGTCCTATCCCCCTCTCTAGAGCCCCCTCTCCCCCTGCCCATGGCCTCTTCCTACCTGCCTGGGTTTTGCACTTACTCCAGGTTATAGATTCACATCTAAGGTTCAGAACTGGGGACCACAAATAAGAGAGAACTTGCAGCATTTATCCTTCTGGGTTTGACTCTGCTCATTCAGTATATTTTCTGCTTTCACTGTTTATCTGCAGATTTCATGGTTTCATTGTTTTGCATCTTTAGAGCTGAATAGAGTTCCACTGCCTGTGTGTACCACACTTTCCTTATTCACCCATCAGCCAACAGAGATTTAGGCTGTTTCTGCTCCCTAGCTATCGTAACTAGAGAAACCATGAACGGGGCTGAACAAGTCTCTGTGGAGTGGCTTGCTGAGTCCTTTGGGCACATATGCTAAGGAGGGGCATAACTGGGTCAAATTGTAGGTTGATTTTTAGCCTTTTGAGGATTCTCCACGCTGGTTCCCAGAGTGGCTGCACCAGTTTGAAGTCCTGACTGATGGCTCCCTTTCCCCAACATTTTCTCCAGCAAATGATGTTTTTGATCTTTCCCATTCTGGCAGGGGTAAGATGAAATCCCAAAGCAATTTTGAATTACATTTTCTTAACTGTTAAGGATGCTGAATCCTTTAAAGATATTTTGTGACTATTTTTACTTCTTGTTTATTGATTTATAGCTCATTTCTTGATTGGGTTATTTGTTTTCCTGATTCTTCATTTTTTGAAGAATTAATAAATGGACAAGATATGTTGTATTTAAGTATTTGTGTGTGTGTGAAATGACAACAGTCAAAGAAAAAACAGTCATTAGTTTGGGAAGGATTAAAGGTGGAGAGATTAAGGAGGAACTAGAAGGAAAAAAGGGAGCTGGGGGAATGATGTAACTTTTTTTTTTAATTTATTTTTTTTTTCAATGCAGTTTATTCAGGAACATTGAACAATCCTCGGACCCCGGGGAAAGCCAGCCCACAGCTTAAATAGCCTCTGGGTAGCCAACCCAGGCATGCCTCGGGGGCAATGCAGATAGGTCCACATACATGGAAGCAAGCCAGATCCTCGGCCTTAGCCAAATGTGGAGTTGTTCGTGACAGAGAGCATTCACCATCGGGAAGGTGGAAGGCGGAAACCAGCTCCATCTTTAAGGCATAGCATTCCGCAGCTCTCTACAGTTCCCCCTTTTTGTTTTAGACGCATCAGGCAAGAGTAGAGGTCTGATCTCTGATATTAGAAATAAATTGGGAATGATGTAACTTTTTATTAACTAAAGCTTTAAAATGAAAGAAAATTCTCCACAGTGTTGTCTATTGGCTAATATGATGAAAGTGTGTTATTTTTAAGAATTTAATTGTTATTTATTTTTTCCTAAATTTTTTAATTATTATTATTAATTACACTTTATTCATTTTGTATCCCCCATAAAACCCTCCCTCCTCCCCTCCTGATACCATCCTTCCTCCCCTTTCTGCATGCATGCCCCTCCCCAAGTCCACTGATAGGGGAGGTCTTTCTCTCCTTCTTTCTGATCTTAGACTATCAGTTCTCATCAGAAGTGGCTGCATTGTCATCTTCTGTGGCCTGGTAAGGCTGCTCTCCCATCAGGGGGAGGTGATCAAAGAGCAGGCCAATCAGATTATGTCAGAGGCAGTCCCTCTTCCCATTACTATGTAACCCACTTGGACACTGAACTGCCATGGGCTACATCTGTGCAGGGGTTCTAGGATATCTCCATGAATAGTCCTTGGTTAGAGTATGAGTCTCTAGGAAGTTCCCTGTGTTCAAATTTTCTTGTTCTGTTGCTCTCCTTGTGGAGTTCCTGTCCTCTCCAGCTCTTGCTATTTCCCACTTCTTACATAAAATTCCATTGACTCTGCCGACAGTTGGCCGGCATCTGCTTTGCTAGTCTTCAGGGCAGAGACTTTCAGAGGCCCTCTGTGGTAGGTTCCTAGGTTGTTTCCTGTTTTCTTCTTCTGGCTTTCAGAGGCCCTCTGTAGCAGGTTCCTAGGTTGTTTCCTGTTTTCTTCTTCTTCTGATGTCCATCCTCTTTGCCTTTCAGGATGGGGATTGAGCATTTTGGTTAGGGTCCTCTGTTTTGCTTCGTTTGTTTAGATGTACTGATTTTAGTGAGTTTATCCTATGTTGTATGTTTATACGAGTGAGTATATGCCGTGTGTGTCTTTTTGCTTCTGGGACAACTCACTCAGGATGATCCTTTCTAGATCCCACCATTTACCTGCAAATTTCATAATTTCCTTATTTTTCATTGCTGAGTAATACTCCATTGTATAGATGTACCACAATTTCTGCATCCATTCTTCAGTTGAGGGGCATCTGGGCTGTTTCCAGCTTCTGGCTATTACAATAAAGCTGCTACAAACATGGTAGAGCAAATGTCCTTTTTGTGTACTTGAGCCTCTTTTGGATATATGCCTAGGAGTGGTATGGCTGGATCTTGAGGAAGTGCTATTCCTAGTTGTCTGAGAAAGCACCAGATTGATTTCCAGAGTGGTTGTACAAGTTTATATTCCCACCAGCAGTGGAGGAGGGTTCCCCTTTCTCCACAACCTCTCCAGCATGTGTTGTCACTTGAGTTTTTGATCTTGGCCATTCTGATGGGTGTAAGGTGAAATCTCAAGGTTGATTTGAGTTGCATTTCCCTAATGGCTAATGAGGTTGAGCATTTCTTTAAATGCTTCTCTGCCATTCGATATTCCTCTACAGTGAGTTCTCTGTTTAGCTCTGTTCCCCACTTTTTAAGTGGATTACTTGGTTTGCTGTTTTTCAGATTCTTTAGTTCTTTATATATACTGGATATGAGTCCTCTGTCAGATAAAGGGTTGGTGAAGATTCTTTCCCAATCTGTAGGCAGTCACTTTGTTTTGATGACGGTGTCCTTTGCTTTACAGAAGCTTTTCAGTTTCAGGAGGTCCCATTTATTGATTGTTGGTGTTCTGTTCAGGAAGTTCTCTCCTGTACCAATGAGTTCTAGGGTATTTCCCACTTTTTTTTTCTAGCCAATTTAATGTGTCTGATTTTATGTTGAGGTCTTTGATACACTTGGACTTCAGTTTTGTGCAGGGTGATAAGTATGGATCTATTTTCATTTTTCTACATGTAGACATCCAGTTGGATCAGCACCATTTGTTGAAGATGCTATCTTTTTTCCATTGTATGGTTTTGACATCTTTGTCAAAGATCAGGTTTCCATAAGTGTGTGGGTTTATTTCTGGGTCCTCTCTTCGGTTCCATCGATCCACCATTCTGTTTCTATGCCAGTAACATGCAGTTTTTAAAACTGTTGCTCTATAGTACAACTTAGGATCAGGGATGGAGATACCTCCAGAAGATCTTTTATTGTAGCGTATTGTTTTAGCAATTCTGGGTTTCTTGTTATTCCATATGAAGTTGAGCATTTTTCTTTCCAGGTCTGTAAAGAATTTTGTTGGTAATTAGATGGGAATTGCATTGAATCTGTAGATTGCTTTTGGTAAGATGGCCATTTTTACTATGTTAATCCTGCCTAGATTGCTTTTGGTAAGATGGCCATTTGTACTATGTTAATCCTGCCAAGCCATGAGCATGGGAGATCTTTCCATCTTCTCATATCTTCTTCTAATTCTTTCTTCAGAGACTTGAAATTTTTTTCATACAAGTCTTTGACTTGCTTGGTTAGGGTTACACCAAGGTACTTTATGTCATTTGTGCCTATTGTGAAGGGTGCTATTTCCCTAATTTCTTTCTCAGCCCTTTTGTCTTTTGTATACAGGAGTGCTACTGATTTTTTTGAGTTAATTTTGTATCCGGCCACTTTGCTGGAGGTGTTTATCAGCTGTAGGGGTTTCCTGGTAGAGTTTTTGGGGTCACTCACGTATACTATCATATCATCTGCAAATAGTGATAATTTGACTTCTTCCTTTCCAATCTGTATCCCCTTGATCTCCTTCAACTGTCTTATTGCTCTAGCAAGGACTTCCAGCACTATGTTGAAGAGGTATGGAGATAGTGGGCAGACTTGTCTTGTCCCTGATTTCAGTGGGATTGCTTTAAGTTTCTCTCTGTTTAGTTTGATGTTGGCTATAGGCTTGTTGTATATTGCCTTTACTATGTTTAGATATGTGCTTTGTATCCCTGATCTCTCCAATACTTTAAACATGAATGGATGTTGAATTTTGTCAAATGCTTTTTCAGCATCTAGGGAGATTATTATGTGTTTTTTTTTTCAGTTTGTTAATATAGTGAACCACATTGATAGTTTTCTGTATATTGAACCACCCCTGCATACCTAGGATGAAGCCTACTTGGTCATAGTGGATAATATCTTTGATGTGTTCTTGGATTCGGTTTGCAAGTATTTTGTTAAGTATTTTTGCATCAATGTTCATAAGGGAGATTGGCCTGAAGTTCTCTTTCTTTGTTGAGTCTTTGTGAGGTTTAGGTACCAAGGTGACTGTGGCTTCATAGAATGAGTTTGGTAGTGTTTCTTCTGTTCCTCTTTTGTGGAATAGTTTAAAGAGAATTGGTGTTAGCTCTTCTTTGAAGGTCTGGTAAAATTCTGCGCTGAAGTCATCTGGTCCTGGGCTTTTTTTGGTTGGTAGACTTTTGATGACCGCTTCTATTTCTTTGGGGGATATAGGACTATTTAATTGATTTACCTGGTCCTGATTCAGCTTTGGTAAGTCAAATTTATCAAGAAAATTGTCCATTTCATTTAGATTTTCAAATTTTGTGGCATATAGACTTTTGAAGTAAGTCCTAATGATTGTTTGGATTTCCTCAGTGTCTGTAGTTATGTCCCCCTTTTCATTTCTGATTTTGTTGATTTGGGTGGTGTCTCTCTGCCTTTTAGTTAGCTTGGCTAAGGGTTTGTCTATCTTGTTGATTTTCTCAATGAACCAGCTCTTGGTTTCATTGATTCTTTCAATTGTTTTATTTGTTTCTAATTGATTGATTTCAGCCCTGAGTTTGATTATTTCCAGCCGTCTGCTCCTTCTTGGTGTGTCTGCTTCTTCTTTTTCTAGGGGTTTTAAGTGAGCCATTAAGCTGCTTGAATGAGCTCTCTCGAATTTGTTCTTGAAGGCACTTAGTGCTGTGAGCTTTCCTCTTAGCACTGCTTTCATTGTGTCCCACAATTTTGGGTGAGTTGTGTCTTCATTTTCATTGAGTCCTAGGAAGACTTTAATTTCTTAACACTGCTTTCATTGTGTCCCACAAGATTGGATATGTTGTGTCTTCATTTTCATTGAGTTCTAAGAAGACTTTAATTTCTTTCTTTATTCCCTGACCCAACTGTCATTTAGTAGCAAGTTGTTCAGTTTCCATGTGTGTGTAGGCTTTTTGCTATTTCTGTTGTTATTGAGGTCCAGCTTTATTCCATGGTGACCAGACTGGATACAAGGGATTATTTCAATCTTCTTGTATCTGGTGAGGCTCACTTTGTGACCAACTATATGGTCCATTTTGGAGAAGGTTCCATGAGGTGCTGAGAAGAAGGTAAATTCTTTTGTGTTTGGGTATAAGGTTCTGTAAATGTCTGTTAGGTCCATTTGATTCATGACCTCTGTTAGAGACATTGTTTCTTTGTTTAATTTCTGTTTTGTTGATCTGTCCTTTGCTGAGACTGGGGTGTTGAGTCTCCCACTATTAATGTGTGGGGATCTATATGTGCTTTAAATTTTATCAATGTTTCTTTTACAAGTGTGGGTGCTCTTGTATTTGGGGCATAGATGTTCAGGATTGTGATGTCTTCCTGGTGGAATTTTCCCTTGATGAGTATGAAGTGTCTTTCCCCATCTCTTTTTATTAATTTTGGTTGAAAGCCTATTTTATCAGATATTAGAATGGCTACTCCTGCTTGCTTCTTGGGTCCATTTGCTTGGAAAGCCGTCTTCCAACCCTTTACCCTCAGGTAATGTCTATCTTTGTGCCTTAGGTGTGTTTCTTGTATGCAACAGATTGCTGGGTTTTCTTTATGCATCCATTCTGTTAGTCTGTGTCTTTTTATTGAAGAATTGAGTCCATTGATATTGAGAGAGATTAATGACCAGTGGCTGTTAGATCCTTTGATATTGATGCTGGCTGTGGTCATAAGGTTGTGTGCTTGGTTGCTTTTTGTTTTACTGTAGTGAGGTTAATTATTTCTTGTGTTTTCTTGAAAGTAGCTAGTTTTCTTAGGCTGTATTTTCCCTTCTAGTGTCTTCTGTGACACTGGATTTGTGTGTAAGTATTGTTGAAATTTGTTTTTGTCATTGAATATCTTGTTTTTGCCATCTATGAGGACTGAGAGTATTGCTGGGTATATTAGCCTGGGCTGACATCTGTGTTCTCTTAGGGTCTGCATGATATCCGTCCAGGCCCTTCTGGCTTTCATAGTCTCTGTTTAAAAGGCAGGTGTGATTCTAATGGGTTTGCCATTATATGTTACTTGGCCTTTTTTCCTTGCAGCTTTTAGTATTTTTTCTTTGTTCTGTATATTTACTGTTTTGATTGTTATGTGGCGGGAGGATTTTCTTTTCTGGTCTAATTTATTGGGTATTCTGTAGGCCTCTTGTATTCTTATTGGCCTCTCCTTTAAGTTGGGGAAACAATCCTCTGTTTCTTTTATTTATTTCAGTGATTTAAGCATTTCCTCTCTAAAGGCCACAAACTGTTTGGCTGCAACTTCCTGTATTTCTTTACAGATGACCATTATCTGTTAGAGTTTATCTTCCTCTAGGTCTTTTTAAATTTTATTTGTTTCCTCTGTTATACTCTTCATGAGCATACATGTTAGGTCATCTTCTTGAATTTCAATTATTTCTTTTCTGGTCTAATTTATTGGGTATTCTGTAGGCCTCTTATATTCTTATTGGCCTCTCCTTTAAGTTGGGGAAATTCTCTTCAATGATTTTGTTGAAAATATTTTCTGGGCCTTGGAGCAGGGAATCTTTTTCCTCTATTCCTATTATTCTTAGGTTTTGTCATTTTATGTTGTCTTGAATTTCTTGGACGGTCTGTGTCAGGAATTTTTTAGATTTAAGATTTTCTTTGACAGATACATCTATTTCTTCCATTGTATCTTACACACCTGAAATTCTTTCTTCCATCTCTTGTAGTCTATTGGTTATGTTAACCTCTGTAGTTCCTGTATTCGTCCCAAGTTCTTTCTCTCCACACTTTCCTCCATTGGTGTTTCTTTAATTTTTCCAATTCCATCTTCAGATCTTGAGCCATTTTGTTGATTTCCTTCATCCGTCTGACTGTATTTTCCTGTTTTTCCTTCAATTCCTTCAGCTGTTTGTTTGAACAATCCTCTGTTTCTTTTATTTCTTTCAGTGATTTAAGCATTTCCTCTCTAAAGGCCACAAACTGTTTGGCTGCCACTTCCTGTATTTCTTTACAGATGGCCATAATCTGTTTGTTTTTATCTTCCTCTGTTTCTTTACAGATGGCCATAATCTGTTTGAGTTTATCTTCCTCTAGGTCTTTTTGCATTTTATTTTTTTCCTCTGTTATACTCTTCATGAGCATACATGTTAGGTCATCTTCTTGAATTTCAATTATGCTGGGGTGTCCAGAGCTACTTGCCCCTGGATAACTGGGTTGTGGAGATGCCATATTGCTCTGTCTTTTGTTGGTTGAGTTTTTATGCTGGCCTCTACCCAATGGGCTATCTTAGGTGTTTGGAATTAGTTTCTGGTGGTTCCTTGGATCCTGTGGTGGAAAGAATCACCTTGGCAGGAAGCTGATTTTTCCTGAAGGAAGACTTCTCAGCTTTTTGGGTATAGTCACTGGATGGTCAGTGTTTTTCAGGAGTTGCCACTGCTCACCTCAGGCATAGAGACCTGAGTGGTAACTGTGGTCCTTTTTAGTCGAGAGGACTCTCTTCTCACCCAGAGAAGTCCTGAAGACAGCTGCCCTGCTTCTGGGTTTCTGCTGCTGTAACCTGTGTGTCCCGTGGTTTGGTCAGTTTTGTTAGGGATAACTGGTTGCCCCTTGGAGCAGTATCTGGGGGTTGATCTCGGGGATTCTGCACTTCTGTTGGTCTGAGGTTGGGGCTTTGTGCCCCAATATCCAAGCTGTAATCTGTGGCAGGTGGGTACCGCTCTCCTGGTAACAGCAGACTATCTGGTGCACAGCAGGTCCCTAGGTTGGGCTGGTCGGCAGGACCTTTTCCAGGGATATACTGGGTGGCCTAAGTCCATCACCTTTTCTTTGTTGCCTGTGAGGATTTCTCCTGACAGTGACTCCCAGTCTCTGTTGCCCTGAGGCTCACAGCTCTGTCTGTGCTGGAGAGCTGGGCACGCAGCAACTGTCTGTGCTCGCCGCTAGAGCCCAGTTCAGTGATGGCGGCTTGTACCCACCGGTATGCGAGACTTTTTCCAGGGAAAGACTGGGTGACCCAAGTCAGTCCCGTTTTCTTCCTTCCCTGTGGGGTTTTCTCGTGACTGGGACTCCCATTCTCTGGTGTTTTTGTGCCCACCAATCCTGGGAAGGTGATCAGGACACGCAGGCGTGTGGCTCTGGTCTGGCGACCTAGTGCCCACCCGACCTGGGATCTCTTCCAAGTTCTGACTGGGTGGCCTGAGCGTGGACCCGACTGATTCCCATGCCATGGGGGTTTCCTCTCACCTGGGAAACACAATCACTGTTGTTTTAGGGCCCAGAGTTCAGTCTCTTGGTCGCTGTACAGAAAATGTTGTCCTGCTCTTCAGACAAGATGGCGCCACCATCTTGTCACCTATTTTTTATTTTTTTTAATTAAAATTACACACGCACACCCTCTTCTACTAATCATACACTTACTTCTCTTGGCTCCCTCTTGAAACCATGGTCTCTTTATCTTAATGGTTATTGTCGCAGTATTATATGTGTGTGTGCATGTACGTACCTAAACATAAAAATGCAACCTCTCTAGTTCTTTTGGTGTTACTTGTTTGCACAGGATTTGAGGGCCTACTACTTGGTATTGGATAACCAACTGGGGGCTCATCTCAGGGAATACTATTTGTCGTGTTCTTAGTGTTTCTTAGTTATCCAAGGTTTTTTATCTGGGGTAAGACCCTGTGAGAGTCCTTCCTTTCAGGCCAGCATATATACTGGTGTTGTCATTGGCCGGGCCTTGTTTAGGCAGCCAGATTTTTGAGGTATCGTGAGTGAAGCTTCCCTGTCATTTTTAGGAGACACAGTCTCACAGCAGACTTCCTGGTCCTTTGTATCTTAAAATCTCTTGACCTCCTCTTCCAAGATATTTCCTGAGCTTTAAGGGCACAAGTCATGTTGTAGATGTATCAGTTGTGCTTGTGCACCCAAGATCTGTGCTCTCTCGGTTTCGATTGGCTGATGTTCTCTATAATGTTCTCTGGTGAAGGCATTTTATCAATTGAGGCTCATTTTGCCCACATGACTCTAGCTTGTATTAAGTTGACAAAAATACTAACCAGTGAGTTAGGGCCATTAATGTTAAAGTTGTTATTGAAAGTGTATGTTCATTGCTGTCATTTTGCTGTTTACGGTGTTAATCCTTTTTTTTAATTATTATTTCAATTATTATAAAAGTTTACTTTCTTCAGTTGCTTGGCTATGCTAATTTTCAGTCCAAAGAATTGCTCCTCTGTTGGTCTGGTTTACTGGAAAAGAATTCTTTTATCCTGTTTATACTTTGAAAAGTTTTTCTTTGTCCTTCAGCTATGAGAGATAGTTATGCTGCATACAGTAGTTTAAAATAGTGTCTTACTTAGGCTCTCTATTATTGCGATGAAGCATCATGACTAAAAAGCAAGTTGGGAAGAAAAGGGTTTATTTGGATTACATTTTCTCATTTTATTCCACCATTGAATGAAGTCAGGACAGGAACCCAAACAAGACAGGAACCCGGAGGCAGAAGTTGATACAAAAGCCATGGATGGGTGTTACTTACCGGCTTGCTCCACACAGCTTGCTCAGCATGTTTTTTACAGAACTACCATCCCAGGGATGGCACCACCCAAAATAGGCTGGTCCTGTCCATCAATAATTAAGAAAATGTCTTACAGCCTGATTTTATGCAGGCAATTTATCAGTTGAGGTTCTCTCTTCCCAGATGCCTATAGATTGTGTCAAGTTGTCGTAAAACTAGTTGGCACAGCCACTGGCCTTGGATTCTTCTCCTTCTTCTGTGCCTATAATTAGAAGATTTTGGTCTTTTCACGATGTTCCAAAGTTCCTGCATGTTCCTTTCATGTAGTTTTAGAGAGTTTACGCATTCTTTCCTTGAGTGGTCCAGTTCCTCTACTTTATCTAATATTCTAATATCCAATATAAGAATAGTCCTAATATTCTCTCTTCTCTTTGATACATTCTATTGGTAAGGCTCCAATTTAATTTAGCTGAGCAGCCATGTTTCATTGTACATATGATTCCAACAATCTGAAGATGAACTGATAGTGCCAGTTAACCAGCCTAGCTGGTTAAACTGAGAAAAACAAGATCTAACATAAATTCCTAGGATTTACTTACATTTCTCTTAAAAAACCCAGCCTACTAAGTTAATTTTCTAGATACAAGATAAAGAAGGGGGGGCACAAATATTGGCTGAGCTCCTTGAGAAATCACATATGTTTGAGAATTTTGTAACTTCCTCCTTGAATGGAGTGGATGTTGGGGAGGAGTTAGATGTGTGGTTTGAATGAAAGCAGATTCTTTGGGAACTTCAAATAGTCATTGTCCAAAAGGTTGTGGTGGAGTCTCAGAACTCATGTTTAAAGAAGTGTCAGATACTTATTTGTGCCTAGGACAGCCTCTTGATGGTCACCCACATGGCCACTAGGATGCTGGGCTAGGAATCCATGAAGACTCCTGACCACTCTTTTCTATTGGGAAATCAGTTCTCAGTTCATAAGCATATTTTAATTCCTATTACAGAGAGACATGGAGTTCTGATATGTGAAATCCCATTGCAAGAAACCACCTGAAAAGAAGCAGGACCCTGACCATATTGAAGGTAAAAGGAACTCTGAAGACCATTAGCAAGGCCAGTGCCTGACAAACACCAAAATCCTTAAGAGGATGCATGTGGTTTACCCAGCTATTCTTATTTCAGGAATTTACTCTGGGGAAATTTTTTAAATGTTGGAAATATTTATTAATATCATTACAAGAATATTGAATATTGAATTCATCTTTATGTATGAAGAAGGACAATGATTTAAATGATCCACATTTGGGGAGTAATTAAACAATTATGTATGAACAGATTTTTAAAAATGGAAGAGTTGGGGAGCAAGATGGATGGCTCAGTGAGTAAAAGTACATATCTTACGAGCCTAATGGCTTGTGTTGATCCCTGCATTCCACTAGAGAGGGAAGATGAAAGGAATTGAAACAACCTCTAAAAGTCCTCTGACTTCCAAAGAGCTCTGAGGCATGTGTGCACTTACACCACACACACATATACACTCACTTCTCATACACTCATACACATTCACATTCACACACACATACTCATACATGAAGTGTTGCCAAGGAAACGAGAATTCGTTTTAAGTATTATGAGTCTTGTAACAACAACAAATTAAAAGGACTCAGAAGGAAACTTGAGGACCATTTTATTAGTGTCTGATCAAAAACAACAAGAAGGACAAGCTGTAAATCTTGGTAACTGCCAGGAGGAAAGAGATGGGGGGAAGGCCATACCTTTGGAGATGGGTCCAAGAAAACAGGCAGGTTTGACAATCAAGGTCAGTAACCACCTGGACAGAGAGTGTGTAGGGAGTCTGCAGAGTAAGGGAGTCCAGAGTGTCAAGAAAAGCATGCATAGAGTTTGGATCAGTATGTGAAAAAGAGATAGAAAGCAGAGGAAAAGTTAATACTTTTAACTTAGAATTCAGAAAAGTGGAGAGGCTTAGCTGTGGAAGCCACTACATAGGGGTGAGGGCTTCTGAGAAGTGTATCTTCTTTCTGAGGAGATAAGTATTCCTCCCATTTCTTTACCTTGTCTTCCAGTGACTCTGGTGTGGACTCCCAGCCAGGTGATTCATAGGCTTAGCTAGATTTACTCTTAAAGGAGAACACAGTAATAAGCGACATTGCAATCTTTGGAACAGTGGAGAATGTTGCGTCTCTAACTGGAGCCAGAAGTAGAACTCAGATTTCATTCCTTTATCAAAGAGGAAACAGCTTTGCGATGGAAAGCTGGTGTCCAAATCCAGCTGTAAGGGAGGGCTCCATCAGTTCCATCAAAGGCTGCTAGTCTCTATTTGGCTACCTAGCATTGGCATCTCAAGTGTTGAGACCCTGGAATCGTTTCACATTTGGTGTCAAGTCAGTCTTGCTACTTCTGGCTTCCAGTCAAGGAAACTTCTTGTTTTCCAGTTACTTGAGCTCAGACTGCCTGAGTAGCTTGTATCCTCTGGTCTCATGAGAAGTATGATGGAAGAACAGGTATGGTGATGCAGGCCTGTTAGCTCAGCACTACAGATGGAGAAAAAGGAAGATAGCCACACATTTGATGCTAACCTGGTCTCTATATTGTGTTCCAGATGAGTTTGGGATATACAGTGAGCCCCTGTCTCAAAAAATGTAAACAAAACCAGCAGGATGGTGGTGGCACATGCCTATAATCCTAACATTCAGGAAGCAGAGGCAGGCAGATCTCTGTAATTTTGAGGCCAGCTTGGTCTACAGAGTGAGTTCCAGGATGGTGAAGACTATACTGTGAAACTCTGTCTCAAACAAAAACAAAACCAAAAACAGATGACAGTGCTGGCTGGGCCTGCTGCTCAGTGGTGGGTACTGATTAGCAGAGCCAAGGCCTTGGGCTCGTTCCTACAAGCACACATAGCCAAAATTCAATACATTGCAAATATTTGTCAATTTTACACTGTAAAATAGTCTGTATAGTCTATTGTAGTCATTTCAATAATTGTGAGTCAGAAGAATAGGGAATTGGGTGAAGAAAGAGGTTCCAGAAATTAACAAGAAAGGTGTAAGGCTGGAAGCCCTTCCCCACCTGGGCTTCATTAACAAAGGGAGCATGTTCATGAAGAGCTAGCTTTATAAAATCATCAGGGCAGTAAGGTTCTATGCAAATTTCATATCAGATGTCATGCTGAGCCACTTCCATCCTCTCTTGGCGCCAGGTCATAGCCCAGGTCTTATTTGATTCTGAGCTCATCAGTATCTCTCCTTTAATAAGGACTCTTCACCCTATCACTATCCACATGCTCTCTACAACCCATTGTAAAGAGTTTTAAGAACCTATGAACCCCAGCAGCTGCCTCCCAGACTCAAAACCATGCCTGAAACAGGGAGCATCTGGAGATCACATGAAGCACTAAGACTGGAGAGCAAACATGACAAAAACAATGTGTTTGGAGGCTGGAGAGATGGCCTTACAGTTGAATGGATTTACCCTTGCAATGGAGCCAATTTTGGCTCACGACCCCGAGGCCAAGCCACTCATAACTACCAGTAACTGCAGTTTATGGGGGCCCAACACCTTTTCTGAAATATATACATACATACTTAAAAATAAAATCTTCAAGAATAATTTTAACTGAATGATATTATCAAATTGTCACTCTCAGGCTACATAATTGTGCATATTTTTTCTTTAACATACGTGGTAAAGCTATGTCATTGTCTTTATACTTCAGAGGTGGAGCTGAGCATGGTGACACATATCTCAGCATCCAAGAGGCTGAGACACTGGGTTTATCATTCCAAGTTCTTGGCCTCCTATAGAAGGATTCAGAGATAAAGGGCCCCATGGATTTGCACAAGAACAAAATAACCTTAGCTGGAAGGACACAGTGGCACAGACTTTTACCTTCAAGACTGATAGTTGATCACGTGAGTGAGAGTGTTTAGGGAGTCTCATCATTGTTTAGGGATTTCTTTTATGGGGCTCAGGAGATGGAAAGGCTGGTTGCTAAGTAAGGGCCCTCTGTTTTGACTGGCGGATTTGAATTATCCAAGTCTTTGGTCATTGCGCATGTCACATGTATGTCATAGAATGTGTGTGATTTTAAGTATATATGTGCCTAAGATAGAAAATAGAGGATTCTCCTTAAACATTAAAGACACAGTTTTGCCTGCCTGCATCTGCACCCAAATCCAGGTCAGTTTGATCAGCCTTTCCAGTCCTCCTATCCCAATACATTGGGAATGTACTTGACTAGAGACTGACTAAAGTTGATTACTGTTAGGGACAGGGAAATCTATACTGTTGTCCAGAGATGAGGCTACAAGCTGTGTCTTGAAGGAGGGGTGTGCAAAGAGTGTGTACAGGTGAAGAACTTAGGAACACCAAGCACATTATTGCAAAACCAAATAGGGTCCCAGACCAAATGCTCTACTATGCTTGTTGGCTTCACCCTTAAGTGCAAGATTCTGTCTAAGAAAAACAAGCAAACAGTCAAACTGAAGGACACTTGCAAGGCTCCATGAATGGAGCCAGCTCTCTGTGTCTAGTTCACTGCCAGTCCTCAAGGCCTAGCCCATTGCTTGACACACAGGTAGGTGCTTAGCAAATATTTGTTGATTGAGTGAGTGAATATTGAAGTTTCATAGTTTCTCAAGCAACTTCTGTCTTTCACAAGTGGAGATCAGATGGCAACATACAAAAGTTGCTGGTCTTCTACCTACCATGTGGGTCCTGGGGAACAAACTGAAATCATTGGGCCTGTGGCAAGCCTCTTTACCCACTGAGCCATCTTCCTGGCTCAGAGACACAACCCTTTATAATAAAGGTATTGCAGACACCAAAATCATCCGCGTTCCTGTCTCATTTAGAAAATGGCATCCCAGGGAGAAGCCTGCGAGGAGAGAATTTATGAGTTTGATGATGATTTGGCCTCTGAGTTCTCTGCTCTTCTCGGTGTGGACGCACTTCAGATCTTAAAGAGACAGCATGAAGAAGACCACAAAGAACGAATGAAGATGAAGAAAGGTTTTAACTCACAGATGCACAGTGAAGCCAGAAGATTAAAGACTTTTGTGACCTATGAGTCATTCAAATCATGGACGCCTCAGGACATGGCAGCTGCTGGGTTTTACCATACCGGGGTGAAACTTGGGGTGCAGTGCTTTTGCTGTAGCTTAATCCTCTTTAGCACCAGACTCAAGAACCTTCCTATAGAAATCCACAAGAAATTACATCCGGAATGTGAGTTCCTGTTGGGCAAAGATGTCGGTAACATTGGCAAGTATGACATAAGGGTGAAGAGTCCAGAGAAGACACTGAGAAGCGGCAAAGCACAGTACCAAGAAGAGGAGGACAGGCTGGAGTCCTTTGAGAAGTGGCCTTTTTATGCCCATGGGACCTCGCCATGTGTACTCTCCGCAGCTGGCTTTGTCTTTACAGGTAACTGGGTCTCATTTTGTGAGGTGTTTCTGTAAAAATTTAGTTTCCAAACTAATCAAGAGGAAGGACTCTGAACCATCTCTCCAACCTTTCTTTTCTCTTCCTCCTTCTCTTCCTCCTTTTTACTCTTTCTCTTCTGTTCTTGTTCTTGTTCTTCTTGGACTTGGTCTTCTTATTGTTCTCCTTTTTCTTCTTGTTCTTATCCCTGTTGTTCTTGGTCTTCAACTTCTTCATCTTCTTGTTCTTCTTGTTGTTTTTATTTTTCTCTTCTTCCTCCTCTTTTTTCTCCTTGTTCTCCTCCTTCTTTGTCTCCTCCTCCTTTTTCTCCTCCTTCTGTTTTCTTTTCTTCTCCTAATCCACATTCTTATTCTTGTTGTTCTTCTTCCTCTTTCTTTCTCCTCCTTCTCTTCTTCCTCCTCCTTCTTTTACTACTTCTTGTTAATCATTCCTTATTTGTTAATTGTTATATTAAAGATCTAGTTCATTAAACTTTAATAATTTTACTTCCGCTATAATTTACTTTAGTGTAGCATTATTAACTTGTCAAATATGTATAAAATAAAAGGTTTTCTGTAAATATGGATACATTTCTGTAAATGTGGGCCTAGAAATATATTAACTGAAGGTTGAGGTGTAGCTCATTACTTGAGGCCTAACTGAGGATGTGAAAGGCCATTGGTTTAGTCCCAGCACTGGAAAACAGAATAAGAAGACTCCAGAAAACACTAGCTCCACTCATAAGGACCTGAAAATGGATTATGAGATAGCTTAAGTCCACTTTCTTCTCATTTCACAAATATTACTATTTATATGTTTCCTTGATTAATTTAATTTCTATAGTTTTGGAAGGGTTTGTTTTTATTTATTTAACTCTCATCCATGAGGCAAACTATCCTCAAGAAGACTACAATTTGAAATGCCTCAGCCACACACAGGTGTTAGGACAGATGTGGATGACAATTACAACAGGATCTGTGGGTGCTGAGTACCTGCTTATGCTATATAAGGATTGAACACTAATTCTAATTCACTCAGTTTGCCCTTTCCCCGTGTTTGATAATTGAGTTCACTGAGGCTCAGAGAATTAGAGAACTGTGCCTCTATTTCCATAGAGGTGACATGGCAAAGCTAACTCTTAGACCTTCTGACAGCATTATTCCAGGTAGTTCTAGCTTTTGCCTACTTCTCCATCACTTTGGTCCTGAAAGCTAAAGAGCAGCCTCTATGTGTAAGAAACTGGCATGTTGAGGGCTAAGTCTATGGAGGATGGCCATGGCTGGGAAATGTACGTCCAGAGCTTAGAAGGGGGTTCATTTAGGGCAGTGGGATGTGGCCAGGGATTCAGCCAGAGGGGACATGGAAGAGCAAGCATGCTGGGGTCTGTGTTGCTCTGGTTCAGTATGATCAGCTCCAAGACACACCTGGTGCCATCGCTTCCCTGCATCTGTAGGTGAAAGGGACACTGTGCAGTGCTTCTCCTGCAGTGGATGCCTGGGAAACTGGGAAGAAGGAGACCATCCCTGGAAGGAGCATGCCAAGTGGTTCCCCAAGTAAGTTTCAAACGCTTGTTTCTTAAAGATTTCAGCTTTTATTTCTGTTTCTGTTGCTTGATATTTAGCAAAATAAAACTGGAGATAAAAGAGCAACCTTGTTGGAGTACCACATGAGTTCTGATCTTTCTCCTGTTCAATATGGGGTCACCCTAGAAATTTTCAAGCAAGGAAATCTGGTCCCATAGTGAAAAGCTTGAATCACATCAACTTAAATGGCCCTTTTCTCTTTTGTGTTATTTTGCTTTTTATCTTTTCATTTTCATATTTCCTGTGTAGTATGTTGGTGCATGTAGACTGTGTTAATACGTGTGGTGTGTTGGTGTGTAGTGTACATATGTGCCCTTGTGCATTCCTGTGGAGGTCACATGCTAACCTAGCCCACCTTCTCATCATTCTTTACCTTATCTTTTGAGACAAGCCACATGGGATCCATCTGTCCCCATCTCTCCTGGGTTAGGATTAGTGACATGGTGGCCTGGTCCCTGCTTTTATATGGGCAACACAGATTCTAACTCAGGGCGTCATGCCTAAGCTAAGGTACTTTACCTGCTGAGACAATCCCCAGATCCAATTGTTTACTTCAGTTTTAATATTTCGGACATTGGGGATGTGCATTAGTGCAGGCACCCTCCAGGACAGATGTGTCAGACTTCCTTACCGCTGCAGTTACAGGTGGCTGCCCGAAGTGGGTGTCGGTACTGAGCCCAGGTCTTCTGCAAGTACATTGAGCACATGCTCTCCAGCCCTCTCAACAGTTACTACTGTTGTTTTATTGTCCCCAACACTACAATATGTCGGGTCGAGCAGTTTCATGATTTACCTTAACTACCAAATGAGTCAATCTGCACAGGAATGGAAACGATGTATTGATGGAAAAGACGAGAACAGTCTTTAAAATATTACAAGTGGTTTCCCATATTCAGAGAAATATGCACCAAATGAAAATTCTCTCTCACTGGATATGGTATCACACACCTGTAATCTCATAACTGTGGTTCTCCTCCTGCCTGGGGGGCTGCCTCCCAGCAGCTGACGAAGTCAGGAGGAGCAGGAGACGAGAAGCCTGCCTGGAATGGCCAGCGAGAGCCATATAGGGATCACATACCCTGGGAACAGCTGATGGGCAGTTCAACTTCCAGAGAACAAAGAATATATGCCCCTGGGAAGTGGATGGGGCTTAGGAAAGACGTGTGCTTTAATTATTTGTGATAATGTGTTTAGTGGTATGATTTTGGCATCTGATGTTTTGTTTCTGTTACATACAGATGTATTCTTCTAACTAGTTTTCAAATTTTCATTATGAAAGTCTCAAAGAAATCAGAGAAGTGTATAAAATGAGCACCTGTCAGCAGCTGGCCTCATCCTATTTCATCTACCTCTTTCCTGCCATCCCCATGGAATGGTCATGATCGGGTTATGTCAAAGCAAAATCCAGCTAACACATGGTTTCATTTCTTATTCCTTTAGCATATAACTTTAAATAGTGATTTAAAAAAAAAGAGCCACAGAATTGTTATGTCTCTTACAAAGATGAACAATAAAGTGGAATAACATTAAATATCTTAGCTAGTATTCAAACGCCCCGCTCCCTTCATTGTTGGTGAATTTTTACATTGATTTAGAGTATGAGTGTGTGTTCCACTCTCTGCTTGCTATGAATCAACCTCTTTGATTTACCGCATATGTGTTTCAAGAAGAGAGCAGCGGGGTATAGCAGTGCGTGCCTATAGCGTAGGCTACTGTTGAGGCTGAGGTGGGAGCACGGCCTGAGGTCAGAGTTTGGCATCACCATTGCAACACAGGGAGACCCTGCCTTGAACTAAAAGTTAAAATAATATGAAGATTGTCCTGCTCTGCTTTCTGTTGCTTTGATAAACACCATGACTAAAAGCAGCCCCGGGAGGAAAGGGTTTACTTGGCTTACATGTCCAGATTACAACCCACACTGAGGGGTGTCAGAGCAGGAACATAAGCAGGAACAGACAGACACTATGAAGGGACACACTGCTTGTCCCCTTGGCCCCAGGTTCATATCCAGCTTCCTTTCTTAGGCTTCCCAGGACCACTTGCCTGGGGTGGCTCTGCCCACAGCAGACTGGACCCTCCAACATCAATCATTAATCAAGAAAATGCCCCACAGACTTGTTGACAAGCCAGTGTAATGGAGGTGTTTTCTCAGCGGAGGGTCCCTCTTCCTGGATGACTCTAGCTTATATGTCAAGTTGATGAAAAACTAAAGCAGCACAAGGTTGGAATTTTAAATAATGGTATTTTGTCATTAATATGATTTACATGTTTCTAACACAATGTTAATTCTCATGAGTAAGACTTCAGGAAAAAAATGGACAGTTTTATTGAAGCATGAAATTCAACAGTTTGATGGGTTTTTAGCAAATATTTCTTGTGATATAGACGGTCTTCGTCACAATACTGGGAGTGTTTTTAACCATATTTTTAATTTTAGATGTGAATTTCTTCAAAGCGAGAAATCGTCAGAGGAAATTGCCCAGTATATTCAGAGCTACGAGGGATTTGTTCATGTAACGGTAATTTCCAATGTCAACTCTTTCTGAGATGTGATACGTCAGGGTGATGTTTTGTTGTTGTTGTTTGTTTGTTTGTTTTCCCAAATATTCTTTGTTTTTCTTCTTTTCTCTTCTCATTGTCCTCCCTCTCTCTGCAGAGAGGAAACAAAACTCTTGTCTTGTGAAGCTGGAACCACTTAGACAGTTTCCAGTCTGGCTTTGGGTTGCTTCCGCTGCCTCCTTCATCTTGCCTCTGAGTGAGGCCACTACTCTAGCTACCTCCTGCCTCCTCCATCTGGATGTCTGACTCAATCTTCTGACCTAGTACATGGCAGAGGCTGGGCACTCAAAGCTGGCTCCTGAACCTGGTTATTCACACTCTATAATTAGTAAGGACTTCCTAGTAGCAAGCAGTGGGAACCCACCTCAAACTGAAGCCAAAGGAAACTGTATTGTCTGACTTACTGAGAGGCAGCCCCTGCAGAGGGCATGGGCTGACAGTTGGGGTGCAGTTTTCTCTGAGGGAGAGCTGCATGATTGGAGAGGTTCTTCTGAGCAAGGCTCCCTTCCCATGTCTCAGTTCCTCATGAGTCAAAATACACCTCTGTGTGTAAGTACAGTTCTGTGGTTGAGCAGGGTCTGTGGTAAGAGTGACCCTGAGAAGCTTCCATTTCACTGATGTTGGCACTACATCAAAGTTTACAAGATCAATAGAAATCAAACCAAAATTAAAGGACTGCTTTGCTCAAATTCTGCTGCTCGAATGAAAATTCACTTCAGTTTGGGAAGACCTTAAGTTGTAGGCCACAGATAGAGGTATATCCTGTAAGTCAGCCAATCTGGCAGTAACTTGAATTTCTTTCCCCAGGGAGAACATTTTATGAATTCCTGGGTCAGAAGAGAATTACCCATGGTATCAGGTAAAACCTCAAGCACATTCCAATGGCTTTGCTTGTTTCTTTTTTTGTGTTCTCATTCTCTCTCTCTTTCTCATGCTCGAATGTGTGTGTGTGTTTGTCTGTGTGTGTGTGTGTGTTGTGTGTGCCATATGTATACAAGTGCTTATAGAAGATAAACAAGAGTGTCAGATCCCTTGGAGACAGAGTAACAGGCATTTGTGATGTGAGCTGCCTGATTGTGGGTCTTAGGAGTTGAACTCAGAACAATTGGAACAGCAGTAAGTGCTCTTAACAACTGAGCCATCTCTCCAGCCCTCATCATCTTTCTTTAAAAATTATTTTCATAAGTGATTTCTGTAATAGAGAATGACTTTGGTTGTTTTGCTTTCTTAAATGGCTCTGTGTGCTGTTAAGAAGTTAAGAAATATCCACATTTGAATGAGACGAGAGGCCTGAGTGTGTTGCTCCCTTGCCTAGCATGAGCAAGTCCTTAGGTTCCATCCCAACACCCACAGGAAAACAAAATCTGAGTTTTAGGAATCTCGCTGAGTTGGGGAACATCTGTATAGCAAGTAGGATAGGCCCTGAGTTCAGCCCCAGCAGAGGTCAGGTACGTGGGGAGAAGGGATAGTAGACAGGATGAAAACAATCATAATACAGTAAGAATTCCATGGTCGCCTGAGGCTGCTCATCCCTGGAATTCCTGCTCTTGGAAGGTGGAAGGAGACACTTCTGCCCAGGTAGGACTATGGTAACAGGTCAGAGGCCAGTATGGGCTGCATGAGGTTGGTGCCAAGTGTAGAGCTCCATGCCTGTGATCCCAGCACTAAGAAAGCTGAGGCAGAAATAGGATGAGTTTAAGGATGGCTTAGCTTAGCCTACATGGCAACGCATTGTGTCCCACCCCCCAAATAAGCAGAAGGTGAAGGGATGTCTCAGATGTTAAGAGTATTTGTTGTTCTTGCCGAGGACTCAGGTTCAGTTTAAAGTGGTAGCAGTTTACAACAATCTGCAACCCCCTCTCACAGGAATCTGACTTCCTCTCTGGCCACCAGAGAGGTCTCCAGGCACACATGTGGTAGACATACAAACATGTAGGCAAAACACTCACACATACATGTAGTGAGGATTTTGGTTTCTTTAAAAACACAGACAGTTATAGGAATATGTTTTCATTTTAATCGCAGATGTGAGATCTGGGGCTGCTTTAGATTGTCCCCAGAAGCTGACTCTGATTTGCCTCCTACTTTGGCTTGGGTGTGATTTGGCCAACTGCGGGTAGTTTCTGCATGTGTAAGACTTTTGGAATTCTGGGGACTCTTGAGTGAGTATAGAAATGCTAGAGCTGTCAGCGGGGCTGTGGCTGCTGCTCCTCCTACTATGGTAGAGGCGCTGGCTGCTGCAGCTGCTGCTGGTAGTTGCTGGCTGGTGCTCTTGGAGTTGGTTGCTCTTTGTCACGCGGTTGTGTGCAGAGATGAGTGGAAGAAATTGAATATTGCTCCAAGGAAATCGACGCCCCTAACCAGCAGGAAGTATTCTAACAGTATTGAAGCCCCCTTTCCCCTGTAACCTTCTTTCTCTTTTACTTAGTGTTGGGGGTTTGGAAGGGTGGAAGAAGGGGGCAGAACGGTGGTAGATAAAAGAACCCAATAAAGTACTCAAATGTCTGGCTACACATACATACATACATACTTACAAGCACGCACACGGCATCCTTCTGACTGAAAACACCATTTTTCAATAAGTTGTTAAAATAGCAAACACTATGGAGAAAAGGAGAAGCAGTGTTCTCTAGGTCTTGGGAACGCAGAGCTGTGTCTTTGGCCACATGAGCAAGAGTCTACAAGAAGGGTGACATTGTGAACATAGGAAATGGGTTTCTCAGAAGAAGGCTTGCTCATGAATGCTGCCTTAGCAAAATGAAGAGTCTACAGTGCTGCCCAGCGCACTCTTGTCATTGTTAAATGAGCAGGTTAAAAGAGAAACAGGGAAGGTTGTCCTCAGACTTCCACAGATGTGAGTCCATATATGCAAACGGACTTGCACACACATGAAACACTCTGAATTGTAAGTCTTGAGACAGCTTCCTGATGTAGTGAAAGAAAATGATGAGATAAAGAAGGAAACTAAGGAAAGTCTGAAGTGCCAACCTGCTCTTCAGAGTACACAACCAGAAAGCACACTGGTGAGCACTGAGGAAAACACTATAACCTATTCCCTATGATCTCAGGGCTTAACGAAGTCAAAAGTAAAATACAAAATGTTTCTAAACTCTAAGTTTTTTTCTTAATTAAATTAAAGTATAGTATTCTTTGTGCCAATGAAATTCTTAAAGCAAAGGGAAAAAAATCCTAATCCTAGGATGAAATGTGAACACGGGCAGGCTTTCATCTTGAAAAACTTGTCAGACCAAGGTAATGGGAATTTAATTTTCACATGCTCACAGCATGGAGAAGACATGTACCAGTGTCCAGAGACCAGGGTGAGGTAAAAAGTCTAATGGAGACCCCACCCATACATGTGGTCATCTCAAAGAGCAAGCTGTTATAACAAATGTTTTTAAGGGAGCCACAGGGGAAATGACCTTTCTCAAATCTTCACAATGATTCTGGAAATAGGAATCTCCTCTCAATATTGCTCTATCCCAATGCTAGATGACCAGGGGACAGTCTTAAGTTACATTTTAACACACTGACCATGCACAGAAATGAATAGAATGAATGGAATACCCCAGTCTTTGCCCAGCAGTTCTAACATGGTCTTTCTTGTATCTCTTATTTCTTCCTGCTCTTCTAACCACCCTTAATTATGCTGACACAAGCACACATCATAAGATCATCCCACCTATACACACAACTCACTTGAACTTTGTTATCAAAGCCTGCTCTTCTCGCCCACATCTTTTCTCCAAGCTTACTGCAATGACAGCGTCTTTGCTAATGAAGAAGTGAGGAAGGACACTTTTAAGGACTGGCCCCACGAGTCACCTGTGGCTGTTGAAGCTCTCGTCAAAGCAGGCCTTTTCTACACAGTCGGCTTTTTCCCCTTTATTTTTACATTTCTGGGTGTGAGTGTTGTCTGAATGTAAGTATGGGTGTCACAGGCCTGCCTGGTGCCCTCAGAGGCTAGCCAGGGTGTTGGATCCTGGAACTGGAGATATAGTTGCTGAGAGCCAGCATGTGGTGCTGGAAACAAGCCTGACTCCTTTGCAAGAGCAGCCAGTGCTCTTCATGGAGCATCTCTTTAGCACCCAAGTCAGAATTTTGTGTCTGACAAGTAGTCTAATCCCGAACTTGCACTTTTCTTTATTTTCATTTGTCATAGATCTCTTTGGGGCCTCATAAGACCTTCAGTTTTCCGTAATTCCCTCGGTGTTCAGCCTCTGGGCTTGGGGATCCTGAGGTCACTTCATCCTACAGGCCTATTCCACTGGCACAAAACTCACCACCCAGTCTTACTGCATTGTCTTCTCTTGCCAGCCTTGCCTGAGTTTCACCGATGAAGTGCTCCTATTTCTAGGGGAGGAGAGCTGGCAATAATGTGAGCAGAGACAGGGATTCTTCATAACCTGCCTTGCATACAGGCTCCTAAGTTTGCTCTTCCATCCTGCCCCAGCTACAAGTATATTCTCCCGATTTACTCCGTAAGCAATTGCTTGTTGGTTGCCTGTCTGTGAATGTCCCATGTGTCATCATTGTCCAGAACAGACAGAAATCTCTGCTCTCACGGAGCTCCTACTCCAGTTCCTGATGGCAAATCTTTCAGAATGATGGTTTGGGACAGGTTTCATCAAAGCACACGGTGCACAGGAACCTTCAGCGTCTCTTGCTGACCACCCGACGGAAGGACTAAGAGTCCTGTGTGAACTCTTGCCTCCTGTGTGTGGTATTGCCACATAATCCAACTGGAGGAGCAAGCAGGATTTAACTAGTGAAATCTGGAGTCGAATTCTTGTGAGTTAACAGGTATACATACTGTTGAGCTGACCCCGTATCCTTTTCCTAGGCAAAAAAGGACCTTGTCCGGTGTTTTTCCTGTGGAGGATGTATGGAGAAGTGGGAGGAAGGTGACGACCCATTAGCAGACCACACCAAGTTTTTCCCAAAGTGAGCAAAGTGAATTCTCTTCACTTTGAATTCACTTCATCTGTTATTCCCTCACTGTCCATGTTTGTTATCTGTGGGTAGTGTCTGCTCACTCTCTGGTTCCCACTGAGAAGAATACATCCATGTATCTTCATTTCTTTCCTCACATGAGAGTCTCTCTGTCTAGCTAGACATCATAGTTAAATCTTAATTTAGGTTGAGTCAATATGCATACATATTTCTCTATGTAGCTCATTCTGCCTTAGAAATGCTCTGCAGTCTGTGTTCAGCTCCTCAGGTGTGTTTGGTGTGCAGCCAATGCATACCTCAAAGTGTTCTAGATTTATTTAAGTCTAATTATTAAACTTTAAAATGTAAAGTTTTAAATAACTATCTGGTCTTGAGATAAAATGGAAATAACATCCCAAGTCCTTAAAGTATTCTTTAAAAATGTTTTGTTAGTGTATGTTAATTATATAAAATAATGACATTTTAATATATGTACATTTATAACCTTTACACACAAAAATATATATATTACAGTGTATGACAATCATGTCACCGCCATCCTTCCATTTACCTTCTCTTATCTCCCTCTGTCTTCACTTAATCCTCTTCCTTCTAAAATCATGTTTTAGAGCAGCCCAGGGCTACATAGTAAAACTTTTATTCAACTTAAATAAATAAATAAATAATACATACATAGAATATTTCCATTTAATTTTGAAGTTAGAAGACTAGTGACAACAGTGGTCACTTTTTTCTTTTTCTCTTACTTTTTAAAGTATTTGACTTTATTTTTTTATTTTTATTTTTATTTTTATTTTTTTTAGTATTTGACTTTATGTGCATGGGTGTTTTGTCTGTATGTATATCTGTGTACTACTTGCATACCTGATTCCCACAGAGGTCAGAAAGAGGGCATCAAATATCCTAGAATTGAGTTACAGGAGGCTGTGAACTGCCTGATATGGGTGTTGGGAAACAAACCTGAGTCCTCTTCAGGAGTAGTGACTGTTCTCCCACTGAGACATTTTCAGGTTCTACTTTTTCTTTTTTTAATTTGGAAGTAATATGCAGAAAATTGTGGAGACTGCAGGAGCTGTCTTCTCAGTCCCTGGGATGGTAAGTAGGGAGGAAATCTAGTTATATTTAAAACTTGTTTTATAATGTGTCGATGAAGTTTTGTTTTGTTATAATTACAAACTAGCATATGTAATGCGTATCTACTGTAATTACATATCTGGTTGAAAGGACAACAATAAAGCCTAGGAGCTGAGCGCTAAAGTCAAGAAGTCAAGGTCTCTCAGTGCCTTAGAGGCCACCGTACCAGTCCCTTGTCCTGGTTGATGCTGTCCTCCTCATTCAGGGGCAAACAGTCCTGATTTTCAGTTCATTGTCCTTTTACCAAACACACGCACAATCACACACACACACATCTACATAAACCTTCAGCTTTGCCTGCTCTTCTTTGGTTGTCTTTTGTTTCTTTTTTGTCTTAGCTCTATATTTGCTGTGTGTGTGTCTGTATGTCTGTTTGAGAGACAGACAGACAGACAGACATAAAAGGAGAGGGAGAAAGATTGAATCCAGAGTGTCATGATTGCTAACTATACACTAAACCAGTGACAAACTCCAGAAACTCTTGGTTTGCCCATATTTCCCCCTAAGATGAACAAAAAAGCAAGAAGCACATTGCTACTGAGCTATAGTTCCAACCCTTATATTGTTTGACACAATGTTCAATTATGTCTACAGAGAGAGTCCTAGCACAGTCATGGCTACACAGAGAACCTCTGTTTAAAAAAAAAAGGCAATTTAAGAAAAGATTTCACTGTGTAATGGATCTTGATTTTCAGTATAGCTCAGATTTCCCTTGAACTCCCATGTTCTTGCCTCCATCTCATGAATACCAGAAGAGCAGGCATGTGCTATCATAACCTGGTTTAGTGACTCTTTGTGTTGGGGAAGGGCAGCTGGAGAGAGGTCTTTGTGGCACAGTGTCAGATAACCCGGGATGGCCTTCAACTCAGTGTTTAGGGAGGATGGCCTTAAACTCATCCTACTGCCTCCACATCCCAAGTGCTGGATGACAAGCATGCTCCACCACACCCAGATCTTGTTTAGATAGACAATGACAAGATATAAAATGATCACTGGCAATCACAACCATATCCTTTCATCCAAGTGTCTCTCTGGGACATCCCAGGGCTCTTAGTTGCTAATGGGAGTCTGGAATAAACATAAATTCAGACCTTAACAAGAACAGAATTCCAGAGACTTACAACAAGATCAAAGTGCAGACAGTAAATGACAGGGTGTGCTCATTCCTGAGGGAACACTTCCTTCTCCCAAACTCAAGGGCCTTTGCAGAAGAGGGGCCCAAGAGGAGGCTGTAGAGGACTTTGTCTTGGGTTTGTCTTGTTTTGTGCACAGCAGGGTCCTTCCCTCAGGATCTCACAGTTCCTGTGGTTGCCTATCCATACAAGCCTGCCCAAAATCCAGCCAAGCCAAGACCCACCTGTAGGAGGGGAGCTGTTGACACTTGTTTCTGCTGGAGTCAGTCTTCTTCAGCCCGTGGGCCTTGAGGTTTCCCGACCTCTGCTGGATGGCCCTGTGTCCACTCACACATGAGCAGCACTAATTGAATTCAGTTAAAAGAGGATACAAAGCTGGGAGCAGACCTGACTTTACGAGGAGTCTGGGGAAACTGAAGAAAGGCACTGGGGGTTGATATAATTCACATACATTGCACACATTTCTGTGATTTCCAAAGAATAAAATACTTTTTAAAAAAGAACAGGCTTCCAAACCATGGCTCAGAAAGCTCTGCACTTTGATCAGTGCTTATGGATGAATGACAGCAACACAGGGAGAACCTTAGCTGAGCAAGCAAATGACCAAACTCAGTAAGAGGGAAAAAATGGCCCAGGTGGCAACAGGTGCTAGTCAGGCTCCTGGTTCTGGGATAAAGTTGGCTTGATCTTGTGTGCTCTTATTCAGGTAACCACAGATGAGGTTTCATGAATGTGATGGTCAATAATGCTCAGCAGGCAGCATTTCACAGCTGTTCAAACACTCTTTCCCAGATGTCCCCAGAGCCTCTGTGTGAGGTTGATATAGATGCCTCATTCAGAGCTGAGAACTCGATCATCAATTATTTTCTGTGCTGCAGTGAAAAGCTTATCTAGCCAAGGTTCAAAGCAGCATCATTCGTTTTATAGGAACATAAATATTTAGAAGACAATTTGACAGGATGTCCATTAAGCCAGATTGCATTAGTAGACCCTGCTCTGCTAAGACCTTTATAGACTTTCTGGGCATTGTGCTTTTGACCAGGTTTAGTTTAGGTTTTTGTTTTCTTTCATTTTGTCTTTTTGAAATAGGGTCTCACTATGTTGACCTTTCTGTTCTGACTTTGCTATGTAGATCAGTCTGGCCTTTGACCCAGAAATCCACCTGTCTTTGACACCCAAGTGCTGAGATTTACAGGCCTGCACCACCACACCAAGATTGACCACATTTAGTGCATCTGTGAAGCAGCCTCAAGCCTAATTCAAAAGCAGTTGGCCTCATCTTGTCTGGCGCATGATGGTGATGTTGTAGAATGCAGGTGGCCCTCCTCCCCCAGCAGACTGTAAAGCCTCTTCCAGTACTGTGACAGGGAGACAGCAGGGAGGAAATTCTGAGTCAGTTCCAGCTTGATTCCTCTCTATCCTGAAAGCAACATTTTCTGTGTATTCAGAAATAGGTCTGTAGTTTTGTCCAACTTATTTTGTGAGACAGGTCTCTCATTAAACCTGGAGCTGGCCAATGAGACTTATTGGCTGGCTAGTGAGCCCCTACGGTCTTCCTGTCTCTCCTTCTCAGGCACTAAGATTACACTGTCCCTATTGCCTCGCTGTTACACAGGTGCTGGAGATCTTAGCCCAGTCTCCATGTTTGCCCAGCAAGCATTTGCCAACTGTGCCATCTCCAAGCTCTGGCTATCACACAAATTTTATTGTTTATCTATGTTTTTATCTTATGTGAATTTCATGTAGTTGGCACACTTGGATCTTGTGGGTTTGTTTCTGACAGTTTGACAAGAGTTGATATGGTTAAAAATTACTGTTAACTAAATTCTTAATTGTATACTTTGTTTAGTATTTTTTAATGTCCTTTGTTGTTCTTTTTCCATGACTCTAGAGTTTTCTCATTAGTTAGTCTTTAAACTTTTATTCATTTTTACCTTGTTCACTTAGGTAATGTGTGTTTGTGTGTGCACTGTGTGTTCTACATAGGGCCAAAGGGAGACAGGGAGTATCCTCTCCTTTATGTCACCCTCTTGTTCCCTTGAAGCAGGGTCTCTCTCTGAACCTGCTAGCATCCAGTGTGCCCTAGTTATCCTCTTGCCTCTGCACCCACAGTGCTGTGTCAATATTTTCTATTCTTTAAGATTATTTCAGCTGGTTTCACGGACAGGCACTAACTCTGTTCTCACCCCAACACATTCCCTGAATACCCTCACCATTACTTTACAAACCACATGCATTTTTATTGGAACCCAGAAACTGAAGGTTATTCAGGATACAAGACTGACAGAATCACTGAAAATCTTTGCTTTCTGCTTCATGCTTAATGTTAGACTAGGTTGCTTAGCAACCTCTGATGTCATCACCTGCCTCTGCCAGGTGCAAGCCAGGCATGCTCCAGATATAAACGACCTGCCCATTACTGCTCTCTCGCTCTCTCGCTCTCTCCCTGGCTTTCTTTTTTATTTATATTTTTATAAATTACAGTTTATTCACTTTGTATGCCCGCTGTAGCCCCTTCCCTCTTCCTCTCCCAATCCTTTCCTACCTCCCTCATCTCCTCCCATGTCCCTCCCCAAGTCCATTGACTTTCTTGCTTTTTCTCCCTCCCTCTGTTTCTTTCTGGGGCACCCCTCATCCCTTCTTTCTTAACCCTCCCCCTTCCACGACCGACTTCCTTCCTTATACGAAACATGCTGGGGCGGTTGTGTTATTATAACATTGGTGCTGTGAAACTCGGTGGGCTCTTCGGGTAGTGTCTGGGCACACGGGAACGCCTCTCACCTATCGCGCCACCGGCAACACATTTGCGCTCCAGATATAAAGGACTAGGAAGCGCCAGCGGGTCTTGAACTAGACACTCACTCTTTACATAAGTGGCTAGTGTGGGTTGACAGAACCGTCTCTTTGCCAAAGAAACCTCGGAGCTAAAGCCAGTCCTCACACCTGGTCCTGATCTTCATGTTTTTTTTAAAAAAGCAAATACAAATCCTTATCTCATGGAACTATTTTATGACGTTTACCTTCTCTGCATAGTTGCGTATTTCTTCAAAACCTGAAGTCCTCTGCAGAAGTGATTCCAGCCCCTGAGATCCACCATGCACTTCTGGAAGCCATGGTAATGAGCCCCGCCCCTTCTCTGACTCAGTGGACCCTGGTCTCAGGCAGGTAGGCCTGAGAACTTGAACTCAGTTTTACCTTATGATCAAAATGGATACTTGGAAGTAAAATGGCTTCTGATATGCTAAAGGAGACAGCATTTGTTAACAGAAGAGCTAAAGTTATGCTAAGAACTACAGTAGGTCTCAACGGAGGAGCTATAGTTATGTACAAAGTTTAAGCTGATTACAATAGAGAAAAATAAAGGAAAACAAAACAGCAGTGCAATTTTGGGTTCCCTTGACAAATCTCTTGTATTTGAAATTTTTATTTCAAATAATTAATTAGATCCTGACTGCAGTTTTTCATTCCTCTTCTTCTCCCAGCCCTTTCCCCACACCCCTATCCACTCTTCTTCTTTTCTTCTTCAGAAAATGGGAGGCCTCCTGTGGATATCAATCGCCTTGGCATATCAAGTATAGTAGGCACATTTTCTTCTGTTGAGGCTAGACAAGGCAGCCCAAATAGGGGAAAGGGCTCCAAAGGCAGGCAACATAGTCAGAGACATCCCTTTCTCCTGCTGTTAGGAATCCTACATGAAGACTAAGCTACACAACTGTTACGTACATGTAGTGGACCTAGATCAGTCCCATGCATGCTGCCTGGTTGGCGGTTCAGTCTCTGTGAGCCCCCATGGGACTAGTTCAGTTGATTCTGTAGGTTTCCTTGTGGTGTCTTTGACCCCTCTGGTTCCCACAATCCTTCCTCCCCTTCTTCTTGCAGGGTTCCCCAGGTTTCACCCAGTGTTTGGCTGTGGGTCTTGCATCTGTTTCCATCAGTTGCTAGGTGAAGCCTCTTTGATGACAGTTATACTAGGCTCCTGTCCGCAAGTATAACAGAATATTATTAATCATGACAGTGGTAGGCTCCTTCTCATGGAATGGGTCTTAAGCTGGACCAGTCTTTGTTGGGTACTCCCTCAATTTCTACTCCATCTTTACCCCTTGTAAGTCGGACAAATTGTAGGTCGAAGATTTTGTGGCTGGGTTGGTGTCCCAATCTCTCCATTGGATGTCTTGCCTGGTTACAGGAGATGGCTGCGTCAGGCTCCATGTTCCCCATTGCTAGGAGTCTTAGCTACGGTCACCCTCAGAGATTCTTGGGAGGTTCTATTGTCTTAGGTTTCTAGCTTGTCCCAGAGAGACCCCCTATTGCAGTTGACTCCCCCAGTACTCTCTCCATCCTCCCCACACCTGATTCTTCCTGTCCCCATCCCTACCTCTGCCCTGACCCAGTCTCCTCCTACCATCCACCCACAATGCCTATTCTATTTCTCCTTCTCGGTGAGAGTCACACAACCCCACTTGAGCCCTCCTTGTTACTTAGTTTCTTTGGGTCTGTGGATTGAATCATGGTTATCCTTTACATCACAGCTAATATCCATTTATAAGTGAGAACATACCATGTTTATCGTTCTGGGTTATCTTACCAGGATGGTCTTTTCTAGTTCCATTCATTTGCCTGCAAATGTCATTCTGTCATTGTTTTTAATAATACTCCATCATGCAAATATTCCACATTTTCTTTAGCCATTCTTCCATTAAAAGGCATCTAGGTTGTTTCCAGTTGGCTATTATGAATAAAGAGGCAATGAACATGCTTGAGAAAGTGTCCTTGTGGTAGGATGAAGCATCCTTGGGTATATGTCCAGGTGTGGTATAGCTGAGTCTTGAGGTAGATCTATTCCCAGTTTTCTGAGAAACTGCTAAATTGATTTTCAAAGTGACTGTATAAGTTTGCATTCCCACCAGCAGTGGAGAAATGTTTCCCTTGCTCCACGTCCTCACCAGCATGAGCTGTGCCTTGAGTTTTTGATCTTAGCCATTCTCAAGGGTGTAAGATGAAATCTCAGAGTCGTTCTTATTTATATTTCCCTGATGGCTAAGGATGTTGAACTTTAAGTGCTTCCCAGCCATTAGAGATTCCTCTGTCAAGATTTCTTCGTTTAGATCCATACTCCATATTTTAATTGTGTTATTTGCTTTATTGATGTTTAGTTTCTTGACTTCTTTATAAATTTTGGATATCAGCCCTTTGTCAGATGTGGGGCTGACATTGTAAGCGCAGAGGATGTAACTCAGATATCATATGGTTCCCTAAAACCATATGACGTTCCATAAAAACATCTTTAGCTCTGAATAAAATGAGGTATAGTAAGATGTTTGGAGTTCAAGAAAAGGAAAAAAAATGGTATCAAAGCCAAGGGTGTGTGTAGGCTCATGTCTATAATACCAGCAGTTGGGAAATGGAGAAAGGCAGACAAATACTTCAACGTTACCCTTGGCTACATAGGGAATTCCAGACCAACTACACTACCTGACACTGTCTCAAAAAAAAAAAAAAAAAGTGTGTGTTTAATAATATGTCTGCATCCATCCCTGTGTATGGTATTAAACATGTAGTTACTAATGACTAAGCAGGGAGGAATGCTAGATGAACTTTGCAGGACTCTTCTTGTCCTAGACATTACAGTTCTGATAACTCACAAAGTCATCACCCATACAGAAGATGTATGTAAAATGCATGTACCATACATTACAGTTCTGATAACGCACAAAGTCCTCACCCATACAGAAGATGTGTGTAAAATGCATGTACCATCTAGGAACATGACTACTGCACACATGTGAAATTTATTCTTTCATACCTGGACTATGCCTTCCTTTTATCAGAATTGAGCAGGCTAGGTTTAGAAGATGTTTAGAAGATCCTCAGTAATAATACAATGCCCACTCTTAAATCAAGACCCAGTTATGATTTAATAAAGAATTTCTCTTTCAAAGGAAATCACAAGTGAAAGCAATCACGAGGACCCAGTTCATCCCACCGAGGCTGGTAGGAACATGAAAGCACATGGGATTCTGTGTATTTGTACATTGGACAGGAAAGCATATTTCTAATTGTCTGAGGAACGCCTAGAGGAGAGCACTGAGGTGAAGGGAGTTGTGGGTGAGAGAGTCAGTGCTCCCATGGCATCTTGAGAGTGAATGCAGGACTACCAACAGCAGTCCTCATGCCAGATCCAAAGCAGCCAGTGTTAAGGCATCATGCAGCAGGCTGGTCTCCTGAGATCCTAAAGGGAAATTAGGGTGCCAGGATATCCAAGTCCCTGTCAAATGAGAGGCCTTAGACATAGTACCCCACATTCTGATGCTATGGAAAGATCTGAGAGGGTCTTAGGGTATGGAGGGGGGTCATGGGAAGGAGAAGAGAGTCCTAATCCACTCTTAGGAGACAAACAAAGCAATCAAAGAGATGTAAAGATACACCTTCCTCTGCCTCCCTTCTCTCCACAGGCTTGGCTCTGAGGGAAGCCCAGTGGTTTCAAGAGGCAAAGAGTCTGAGTGAGCAGCTGCGAGGAGCCTAAACCAAAGCCACTTTCTGCCACATGAATTTGCCAGAGGTGTGCTCCAGCCAAGGTACTGACCACTTGCTTGGCTGTTATGTGTCCATCGTTTCAAAGCACATCAGCAGGCCAGTGCAAGAGGCCCTGACAATCTCCGAGGTCTTCGCCAATCTCAGCTCTGTCATGTGTGTGGAAGGGGAAGCTGGCAGTGGGAAGACAACCTTCCTGAAGAAAATAGCTTTTCTTTGGGCATCAGGATGCTGTCCCCTGTTGAACAGGTTCCAGCTAGTCTTCTACCTCTCCCTTAGTTCCACCAGACCAGACCAGGGTCTGGCCAGCATCATCTGCGCCCAACTCCTAGAGGCAGGAGGCTGTGTTGGTGAAGCATGCCTGAGCAGCATCATCCAGCAGTTAAAACACCAGGTGCTGTTCCTGTTGGATGACTATAATGGGGTGGACTCGCTCCCCCAAGCCCTAGAGACACTGATTACAAAAAACTACTTGTCATGAACCAGCTTATTGATTGCTGTCCATACAAACAGGGCCAGGTCCATCCGTCCATACCTGGATACAATTCTAGAGATCAAAGATTTTCCTTTCTATAATACTGTCTCTGTATTACGGAAGTTCTTTTCATATAATATAATCCGTGTACAAAGGTTTTTCAATTACTTTGGAAAGAATGAACATCTGAGAGGAATTAACAAAACTCCTCTCTTCATGGCAGCAGTCTGTACTGACTGGTTTCAAAATCCTTCTGACCAGCCCTTTCATGATGTGGCCTTTTTCAAGTCCTATATGAAGTATCTGTCCTTAAAGTACAAAGCTGCAGCTAAGACCCTCAAGGCCACTGTGTCCTCATGTGGGCAGCTGGCCTTAAGGGGGCGTTTTTCTTCATGCTTTGAGTACAACAATGATGACCTCACAGAGGCTGGAGTGGATGAAGATGAAGACCTGACCACCTGCGATGAGCAAATTCACTGTCCAGAGACTGATACCAGTCTACTGGTTTTTAAGTCCTCTCTTCCAAGAATTTCTTGCTGCCATGAGGCTCACTGAACTCCTGGGTTCAGACAGGCAGGGAGACCAATACCTGGGAATTCATTATTTGAGACAAATTAACTCGCCCTTGAAGGCTCTGACCACCTACAACAACTTTTTGAAATATGTCTCCAGCCACCCTTCATCAAAGGCAGGGCAGAAAGTTGTGTCTCATTTGCTTCAGTTGGTGGATGAGAAAGAGTCGCTGGAGAACATGTCTGACTATGAGGACTACATGAAGCTCCACCCGGAAGCTTCACTATGGATGGACTCCGTTAGAGGATTGTGGCAGTTATCGCCTAAACTTTTCTCTTCATTAATTTCAGTGTATTTAGTGAGCATTGCTTTAAACTTTGCTTATGAAAGCAACACAGTTTCTGCATGTTCTCCATTGATTTTGCAATTTCTTCAGGGAAGAACACTGACTTTAAAAGTATTGAATTTACAGTACTTTTGGGAGCACCCAGAAAGCCTGTTATTATTGAAGAGTATTGAGGTCTCAATAAATGGAAATAAGTGGGTACAGCAAATATATTTGTCATTAATAGAAAAAAGTTTGGAAACATTACAGCCACCAACTGTAGATCAGGGCTATGCATCTGCCTTTCAACCCGTGAATGAATGCAAGAAAGATTTGGCTGAAAAAGAAGAGATCGTGAGGAACTATGTGGATATCCGACACCAGGCCCCACCAAATATCAGTACTGGCTATTGGAAACTGTCACTCAAGCCACACAAGATCCCTAGGTTGGAAGTTGCAGTGGCCGACATGGGCCCAGCAGACCAAGCACTGCTCCGGGTCCTAATGGAAGTCTTCTCAGCTTCACAGAATATTGAGCTCTGCTTGTCCAACAGCAGTGGCTTTCTTGAAAGCATCCACCCGGCTCTGGAGCTGAATAAGACCTCTGTCACCAAGTGCTCTGTGTGCAGGCTGGAGCTCAGCACAGCAGAACAGGAGCTGCTTCTCACCCTGCCTGCCCTGCAGTCTTTTGAGGTCTCAGGGACAAACCAGTTACCAGGTATCCCTGAGTGTGCTTTCACAAGCAGTCTGGCTAATTCTGTTTCCTTGTAGGCATAAGGTTAATGTGTAATTCAAGTTCTGATTTCTATACTCCCCACATCTGTTTGCAGTCTTTGTTCTGAGAATCTCCCACCTCAGTATTGTGTAAACACTGCTCCCCAGTTGTTGCCTGATAGGCTAATAAAGCAGCTTACAGCACAGTACTGAGAAGTTACTCTACTGTTAATCCTCTAGGCTAGTCTGGCTTCCTCCCCATGTAAATACCCAAGATACTTGCACTTATGGCATTCTCTGCTCCAGCTGATCTCTCCTCATGTCTCATGATGAAGAATTCAGATGGAAATCTATAGAGGCTCAAGATTTTAAAAGGCTTAAGGAGGAAAAACAAGTTGTGGCTTATACTCACCATGCGTTGAACAAATACTTAATAACTGGGCCACAGGGAATTGCATAACTCCAAAAGACTGGAGAGATTTGATGACAGCCATTCTAGAGCTTAGCTCTTAATTTCAATGGCTGGCATGGTGGAAAGATGAGGCTTCACTTATGCATTAATGAAATAGGACTAGAGGAATTGATATTGTCAAAGATGGTAAGGAATGGTTATATGGCTCATGAATGCAGGTTATCCAAGGCAATTCCTTAATTTCAGAAAACTGACTAAGGGACTTCACTCAAGGTCTGACAGAAAAAAACAACATGAACCATTAGTTTCCTGCCCACCAAAAGAGGATTATTCTAAAAAAAAAAATAGAAAATTCAAGGCCTTATAGGACAAACAGGGCTACTAAAAACTTAGATAAACCATTTAAAGGAGATAAAGATGCTCCTAGGGGATAAAACAAGAGGCACTAAAGATGAAAATACAGATATTTTGGCAAATGCTATAAATGATAAAAGGCCAAAATTAGAATTACAGTTAGATATCATTGAGATGGAAGGATTAGTGTCTCCTGGAGCATATGTAACAATAATTTTCTAAGACTCCTGGTATCCAATTTGGCCACTTAAAACTGTATCTACACAGCTCCTGGGAATTGTGTCACTGTCGCAGGTAAAACAAAGCCTAAAATGTCTTAAATGTGTAGGGCCAGAAATCCCAACAGGAAAATTAAGGCCATATATGACTGATGCAGCCATGAATTTATGGGGGAGGGATCTATTGCAACAGTAAGAAGCATGGATTGCCATTCCTCCAACTGCAGGGACAAGCCATAAAATCAGGGATGTTCTTGACAAAGGTAGTAAAACTGTCCAAGTTGTCCATAAACAGAACACAGCACAAGCTGATTCTCCAAGGTCATATGGAGGAGACCCTGCTGACACAACACCAATGGCCTTCCTGCTAAGGCTGACTAACCAACCTATTCGAATAGAACCATGGCCTATGAGAAAAGAGAAATTACAAGCAGCTTACAGCCAAGAGCTGAGTGGAGGAGAGAATAAGGCTGGACTTCTTGCTCTCCAGGAGGGGAAGAGTTAGAGGATGAAGTGGGGAATTTCCAGCCATAGGCAGAGGTCCAAGAGACATGAAGAGAGAGCAGCTGGAGCAGAGAATACCATAAAATGCAAGTATGTCAATGATTTATGCAGGGAAGAAGCCAGACTAGCCTAGAGGGTTAAGAATAGAGTAATGACTGCTCAGTATTGTTGTGTAATTTACCTTATTGACATACTAGGGGATAACTGGGAAGCAGTGTTTACCCAACATGGAAACAGGAGATTCTCAGAACAAGGGTTGCAACCAGATATGGGGGTGTGTGTACAGAAATCAGCATTTAAATTACACAATAACTTTATGTCTCCATTTTCTCATCCTTAGTTTTAGATGAATGAAACCTCAGTTTCATCTCTTCATGAATGTTCCTTTATAGGAGAAGTTTAAATGCTTTCACTGTTTGGGGCAGTGCATAGATCATTGGAAGGTCCTGAATGACAGAATGGGTTTCACATAATTCAAGAATAGCTTCCCTGTTTCATTGCTTGAGAGGTTGTAAGGGCACTTGAACTGCTTGTTATTAGTCAATGTTGGACTGTGTGTGCGATGTTGCTGAAGAGATATCTGCATTCTGGGTGCGAGAAGGAGGAGGGGGGTTAGCTTCTCCAGAAAAGGAATTAAAAAGTAGGAACAATATAGTCTTACTTCTGTTTCTGTTGCTGTAATAAAAGATTCTGACCAGAAGTGACTTGGGGGAAGAAAGGGTTTATCACATCTTACACCTCCTGGCTAGCACAGTTCACAGATGTCGCAGAGGGAATGAAAGCAGGAACCTGGAGGCAGGAACAGGTGAGACCAGGGAGGACTCTGGCTTCCTTTCCTGGCTGCTTACATATCTGCCTTCTTCTTCAACTCTTGACCACCTACCCAGAGCAGCACCACCATCCCCCCTGAGTTGGCCCCTTGCTCATCAATCATTAATTTAGGGGATTTTTTTTCCAAATTTAGGATCCTCTTCCCTAATAACTCTAGCCTGTTTCAAGTTGACAGAAACCAACTAGGAAAAATATCTCCTATTAGTTGTGTTTAACATTAGGTAATACTTGGTTATTTTCAGTACAGGCTTCACCTGACTTTCATTAAATTTGTTTATCTTTACTTAGAAGTTTTGATAGTCCTGTAAATGTTCGGTTTTTTTTTTAATTTCATAATCATAACTAGTCTAGTTCTTGTCTTTAGCTGTGTGTTACATGCTTAGGAATGCTTTTCTTGTCTATATCTGAATGTTTTTTTGTTTTCTACTGTGTGTGTGTGTGTGTTTTTGCAGATGTGTGCATGGGCACGGAACTGTGTCAGAGCATGCATATAGGGGGGCAGAGACAACCTCAGGAAAGCCATTTTTCCCTTCCAACCACCCTGTGGCTCTTAGGGATCAAAATGAGGTTGGCAGGCTTGGTACAAGTCCTTTTTCTCACTGAGCCGTATTCCTGTGCCATACACCCCTCTTGTTTAGGAATTTCCTGATCATATGGCATTTGAGACAGAGGCTCAGTGTTCTGAGACAGATCCCTTCTACAGGCTAGGCTTCCTTGGGACTTACCATATAACACAGGCTAGCCTTGAGCTATGGTAACCCCCTTTTTTCAGTCTCCCAGCCACTGAAGTCACATCTGTGAGCCACCACACCTTCTTCGTGTTTAACCTGCTGAGGAAACCGCTGTGTTTCATGGTGGCTTCTTCATTATACTTCCCCACCCACAAGGTGCAAATCTCATTTAGTCTTATTTTTCCCTTTCATCTGCTTCATCGTAAATATATTCTAGTAAGTCAGTAAGTCATATTTAAGGATCCATGGTGAAGCCCAAGTTTGTGAATATTGCTTGTTTTCTTCTAAGAGTTCTAGTGTTAGTTGTTATAGTTGTCATTAGTTCACTTTGAGTTAGCTTTCATGAATTGGAAGTGAGAGTCCAACTGCACCCTTTTCGCATGCGCAAAGTCAGACATTCCCATGCTGTTGGATGGAGAGAAGCTTTATTTATTTCGTAAGTTTAGAGACCACTATGGGGCTTTCCCTGTAGTTTATGATCAGCAGATACTATAGCTGACAGTATCTTCCTGGATGTGCTTCCTAGACTGGTGTTAGGAAGTCTAATAAACTTCATCTTGAAAGCATGAAAATGGCTGAAGGTTGCAGCACACTTGAGAACTTCCACTGGGGACCTTGAGTGATGAGAACTATGTGTTGCGTTCCAGATCAACTCTTTGCTAACTTGAACAAGTTCCCAGGCCTGAAAGAACTGTCGTTGAGACTAGATGGCAAAGCAGATGTGCTTTCAGTCCTTCTGGGAGAGTTCCCAAACCTCCACCACATGGAGAAGTTATCCATCCAAACTTCTATGGAGTCTGATCTCTTCAGACTAGGTAAGGATGGTGCTTGGATTTAGTCATAGTAATTCTGAATATTATATCACCTTTCATCACTTTTTAGATACTCCTTATCTCAACAGTACTGCTCTGAGTCATAGGTAATGTGTTTGACCCAAATAAATTTTATTTTTCCTTTCATAGTCAACATATTGCCAAATTTTGTTTCTCTGAAGACATTAGATCTTAATTGCCAAAAATTTCCAGATAAGAAAACATCAGAAAAGTTTGGTAAGTTTATAGAAGCGTTTCTTAATTTATTATTTTCCTCCCCCTCTTCCTCCTTCTCCTCCTCTTCCTCCTCCTGCAGTGAACTCACAACAAATCAAGGTGTGTACAGTTGTCCCTTTAATTCCATGACAGTTAGGTCCAGGAGGTACTGCTGCTGTAAACACTAGAACATCCTCTACTCTATGATACAAAATGGTGCAGTGTTTTCCCATGACCCCACACACATTCATATACTTTAAGTAACTTTTCCATTGCTTACAATGCATAATGCCATGTAAAAAAAAATGTTACATTGTGTTTTCCTTTTTTTATTTTAATTTTATTTTATTTTTAATTACACTTTATTTACTTTGTATCCCCCCTCTAGTTCCCTCCCTCCTCCCCTCCCAATTCCTCCCTTACTTCCCCTTCTCCAAGCATGCCCCTCCCCAAGTTCACTGGTAGTTCACAAGTTCTTCCTTCTGATCCTAGTCTGTTAGGTCTCATCAGGACTGGCTGCATTGTCTTCTTCTGTGGCCTGGTAAGGCTGCTTCCCACTCAGGGGGAGGTGATCAAAGATCAGGCCAATCAGTTCATGTCAGAAGCAGTCCCTGTTCCCATTACTATGGAACCCACTTGGACACTGAACAGCCATGGGCTACATCTGTGCAGGGGTTCTAGGTTATCTCCATGCATGGTACTTGAAAATCTGTGTTCAGATTTTCTGGTTCTGTTGCTCTCCTTGTGGAGTTCCTGTCCTCTCCAGATTTTACTCTTTCCCACTTCTTTCATAAGATTTCATGCACTCTGCCCAAAGTTTGGCCATAAGTCTCAGCATCTGCTTTGATAGTCTGCAGGGCAGAGCCTTTCAGAGTGTGTTGTTCTTAAAGTAAGGAAGAGGGGGAAACGTCTGGATATGTTTAGCTCAGACACTTTAAAAAAAAATTGAACCTGTGGTTTGTGGAATGTGCTTATAGGTCATGTACCAGCCATGTTGGTCCTTTGGAGGACACCATGGTGATACTTAGTCTCACCGCCAGATACTATTGCTCTCATGCATCCTCATGCTTAAACTCATTAAATGCAATACTCTCAGACTCACTGACACCTTAGGATAGAAGTTGGTCATGGTGGCACTGTGTACCTCTATTGTTGGACACCCATTCTAGATGTGCTCTACCTGTTCTGTTTCAAAGGTTTCAGAATCTACACAAAAACTTCTATTTATGTTAAGAAAATTAATCTGTGATAAACCATACTGAGCACAATGATGAGTATAGACAATTTATATACTTTTTTTTTTAGTTAAAAAAATGTTAGAAGGCCAGGTGGTGGTGATGCATCCCTTTAATTCCACGACTTGGGAGGCAGAGGCACGTGGATTTCTGAGTTAGAGGCCAACTATTCTACAGAGTGAGTTCCTGGACAGCCAGGGCTACATAGGGAAGCCCTGTCTTGAAAAACAAACAAACAAAAGAAAGTTTAGAAAAATAATATGGTTTCATGGGAAGCACTAATGGGGAAAATGGAGGCAATGGCGATACGGGGTGCAGAGCTCTGTCTTCACAGTGCTTCCCAGACTTTTGTAGGAGAGGTGACCCCCCCCTTCCTCTTCCCTTCTGCAGAGGCAGCTGCCTCGTGTGTTTGCTTTGGCCTTGGAGGTGCTGGTAAAGCAGCAGGGACAACATCAGGTACTCTCAAGGCTACTGTCTCAGGTTGACTGTGTAAAACTCACACTGAGAGCATCAAGTTTCCCCACTGCTGGAAAAGAAAATTACAAGTATTAAAGCAGAATGCTGGTCAGGCTAAGGAAGCAACACTTTGAATTCCTGTGCCCAGCTTGTTAATGAAGCCTTAATGGAGTGGATTATATTTCCTTTTTTAAAGATGAGTGCACACACATACACACAAACAGTCACAAAGTGAATTTCAGGATTTCCCTCACAGAGGTCAGCCAAAATTATAGCTTTTTCAGGAAAAAGGCCGGAGATGGCTCAGCAAGTAAAAGGCCTGGCACCAAGGCTGATGACCTGAGTTGGATCTCTGGGGCCCAAATGATGGAAAGGAAAAGAGCCTACTTCCAAAAGCTGTCCTCTGATCTCTAAACCCCTAAACCCATACTATGCTACATGTAAGCCAAAGTACATGCACATATGCACTCTCAAGTATGTACACACACACACACTAAATACATATAGGTACATGCTGGAGTGCAGTGCCAGTGGGTTCAGAACCTGAAGGAGGAAGTGTGCAGTCGGTGAATGAAGACTTGCATCAAGGGATGCAGTTCACACACTCTGACACTGAGACAGCTCAGGCCACCCTTACTTGGGCTCTCTGCACATCAGCAACCTGAATCAATTCCTCACCCTTGCTTGGCTTGCCTCTGAGTGTTCCTATTTCGTCTTGGAACTAGAGATCCATCAAGACCTTCCTAACTTTCTGATAATCACATAGCTATTGTTTGGAACAGGTCAGTGGGCAAATTGTTGTCAGAACCAAGTTTCTATGTGGAGAGAACATCCAGACAATAGCTGATGTACCTAGATCAGGCCCTCACATTGGCTCAACCACATCATCAACAAACTCCCACAATCCTCAGAGACAAACCAGAATCAATCACAGCCTGATCTGAGCCTTGCAAATGCAAGGCAAAAGTGAACCAAGCATTCCCTCGGAAAAGGCCAGGAGATTCTGCACTAATATCCTCACAGGTCCTTGTCATGTGGAGACCCAAGTCCTCAGGCCTTGTAATAAGGGGAGCCGCCAGCTTCACACTCACGCACCATTCCCAGAAGAGGCTTGGCCACTGCCAAATGTAATTTAAGTTGTTTTTCAAATGTCAAAAAGAAAGAACCACAAATTGGAAATATGTGTGCAAACTCATAGTTTGTTATTCCATAAACACACAAGGATCTATATACATATATAGACATCTAGGTGTCTATATACAGGTATCTCTTAGGACTGTCACAGCGACTGTCTTTTCCAGAAAGTACTTTTCCAATATTTAAAGTGGTGATTTAACCAGGTGTGTTGGCATGTGCCTGAAATCTCAGCTTTCCCCGAAGGCATAAGGAAGGCAGATCACTGTAAAATGAAGACCAGCCTGGTCTGCTCTGTGAGTTCCAGGCCAGCCAGAGCCACATAGTAAGAGCCTGTCTAAAAAATGAATAAATAGAATAGAATAAAATAAAGGTAATTTAGCCAGGCATGGTGGTAGTACAGCCTTAGAATTGCAGCACTCACAGGCTGAGGAGGAGAATTAAGACATCAGGTTTGGGCTGGAGAAATAGCTCCGAGATTAAGAGTGATTGCTCTATAACCATGAGAACCAGATATAGGACTCTGGAGACTGCTGGCTTTTAGCCTAGTTGAGTAAATGCAAGGCTCAGGTATAGGGACAAACCTCTGCCTCAAGGGAAATGATGTAATATGATAAAGACAACCGATGCCTTCTTCTGGCTTTCCCAGGCATCATGCCCACCTATACAGTGTGTATATTACATGTACACATAAGACTTTGTCTCAAAAACAAGGAGGGAGGGTAGTAATTTATGATTTTCTTAAGAGTTTCATTTCTCTCCCCTTTAGAGGAAATCTGGGCAACATTAGCTTGGATGGCTTCTTTCTTTCTCTGTTTTTTTTTGTTTGTTTGTTTGTTTGTTTTGTTTTGTTTTCTTTTGTTTTTTGTGTTTTCCAAGACAGGGTTTCTCTGTGTAGCCTTGGCTCTCCTGGACTTGCTTTGTAGACCAGGCAGGTCTTGAACTCACAGTGATCTGCCTGCCCCTGCCTTCCAGAGCATGGGGAATACAGGCATTTGCTGCTGGGCCCAGCTTTGTATAGCCTCATTCATCTCTGTTTATTATAAATCAATATTTTGCCTCACTCCTTTCTCTTACATTAGGTCTCAGACCCAGAATCTTAAATTTTGAAGCAATAACCTCTGACATTCTCCCTCTTGAGAAAAGCCCATCATTCAAAGCAATGAGAAATATCCCAACTATCACTGAACAGCCCTACTTAGGGCACAGCTGACACATTAGGGCTTCTGTCTTTAAAGTCAAGCTATAGCATGATTCTTAGTGAAATCAAACCTAACACTTGCCCAAATTAGGGGACACGGTTGTGACAATTAAAACTGAAGCAAAAAACACTGCTAGCAAAAACCCCACTTCCAGTCATAGACTTGGGTTGAGAACTTACTCTGGCCTGCCCCAATTTCCTCCAGAGCTCTAAGGAACCAGGAAGTCATTTGGGCACACTGGAGCACAGACACAAGGAAAAGACAAGCTTTTTGGAATAGCACCTACCTTTCTCTGCAAAAGGGGAGGCACTGTTGCCACAATTTCTCAGTCCCTTGTACTATAACCTCTTCCTATGTGCCCCGCCTTGGTGTATGTCATCCTTTGAAACCAGAACAGAAGTCCTCATTGCCCAGACAGCTAAAATGCTCTATTCTTGACTTCTGATTTCTTCTTCTTCCTTGCAGTTTGGCCAGGTGGTTCCCTATCAACTTCTCAGCTGTTCAGGGCTTTCAAAGAAATATCTTTAAAACACATTTAAAGCCAAACATTGTGGTATTTCCTTTAATCCCAGCTGTCAAAAGGCAGAAGAAGGCAGATGTGAGTTCTAGACCTGTCTCAGCTAAATAAGTGAGTTCTAGGACACCCAGGGCTGTGTAGTGGGACCTGGTCTTGGAAAAAAATATGATTAGCAATTTTCATTGGTGGTGGGTGTGAGGTTAGTTACAAATAACTTTGTAAGCTTTACTCAAGTCTTCATAGCATTGTGTCTTCATGAATATTTTGTCTGCTTTCTTTCCAGCCAAGGGAGCAACCAGCAGAGGCTTCCAAAACCTTGAGAACTTAGACCTTTCAATGAATCACAAAATTACAGAGGAAGGATATAGACACTTCTTTCAAGCCCTCAACAACCTGCCAAACTTGCAAGAGCTGAACATTTCCAGGCATATCCCAGAACGAATCCAAGTGCAGGCCACCACTGTCAAGGCGCTGATTCAGTGTGTGATGAGACTGCCCAGACTCACCAGGCTCAGGATGCTCAGCTGGCTCCTGGATGAAGAGGACATGAAAGTGATGAATGCTATGAAAGAAAGACACCCTCAGTGCAAATGCTTGATTATTCACTGGAAATGGATAGTGCCATTCTCTCCTGTCATTCAGAAGTGAAGGATGCAGCTGAAGGCTACCGACAGTTCTACAAACCCAATATTCGAATACATTTAACATTAACTGACTATGGGATAATCCCAGCATTAGGAGACTGAGGCAGGGAGATCAAGAGGTTGAATTCACCCTGGGTTACATAACTAGTCCTTACTTTAGACCTAAATCAAAATCAAACTGTTTCATAACTATTGCATATACAAGAATGGCCAGGCTGGTAACTGTTTGAAAGCCTGAATACCTCCATGGAACTATGATGAACAGTGCCTTGGCAGTCCTTACATAGTCATGTTTAAAGATTAGAGCTTCAGTCACGTTCATACAGAAAACCCTCCATTTCCAAGGTCAGCCAGAAGGGAGGGGCTGGGGAAAGAACACTGATCTATGTAAAAAGCACAGCATGGAAGGAGTATTTGATGGAGGTTAGAAACAGTTTTAGTATTGAATTAGTCCCACACATGATGAAGCACGAGTCAACTTCACCACAGGATGCAGCTGCCTCTTTCCAGGAGATGCTCTGCTCTTTGCATGGCTTTTATGTGTTCACCAGCCTTGGTGTGGCCATGCTAGCTAATGCCATCTCTCCTTTGACAACATGAGGGAAAATACGGGCTTAGAGATGCTTTTGTTCTAGAGGCTCTGGGGAGTTACATATGTTATGATAGCTTTATAACTTTTCTGGAAATCCACTCTGTTCAGGGTATAATCTCTTCAGGTTTTAATCTTATACCCTGAATTTCTGGGTATTTTAAACTTGATTGTGATAATTATTTGTCATTTCATAACTTTCGCCTCTCTAGAGGCAGTGAACCTGGAAGAAGAGAACCAATAAATAAGGTAGACTAAAGTCTCATGCACTGGCCAATTTTACTCAGAGCATCAGACAATTTATACTCTGACAGACAAGAAAAAAAAAAGTACTGAGTAAAGTTCTCATGAGTTTAAGCTGTATATAATCATAAGGACAAGCTGCATTGTAGCAAAAACATTTTTCTGTGAACAGCAGTTCTCAGCCTCTGGGTACTGACCCCTTGGAGGTCAAACAACCCCTTCACAGAAGTTACTCAAGACCATCAGAAAACATAAATATTTATGATTCATAACAGTAACAAAATTACAGTTATGAAGTAGCAATAAAAATGATTTTATGATTGGGGGTCACCACAACATGAGGAACTGTACTGAAGGGTCACAGCACTGGGAAGGTTGAGAACTGCTGGTAGAGAGGCATACAAAGGATACTTAAAATATGTAATAGAATAGCAGCAAACAATGCGTAATCTAATGGAAACCCGCTCCTATTCACTACATCTGGGAGGGGCACAAAAACACATTCCAAGAACAATTCCATCTTTTGAAGACACTGACGTCACAAGACACTTGTTTTCTTGGAGTGTTCTCATAAGCACTCAAGAATTCTCACACGACTCCCATCCTTAGACCATATTCCAACACATAATGTATATAAAAACACCTAAACACCTTAAATATATATGCTTTTTATTTTTGCCTTATGAAATAAGGCTTGGAAAGGTTGAACATAAAAAATAATTAGCATTGGTTATCTCTGAGGACTGAGGAAGGTGGCATTCTTGATTATTATTTTTCTCCTTTTTGTATTTTTTTTGTTTTATAATTGCTTGTTACTTTAATACTTAAAGTAAAACTTTAGGGTTGGGGTGTAGTTCAAAGTGCCTACAGAGTATTCTTGAGACCCTAAGCACAATCTCCAGAACTGCCAAAGAGAACATAAGAAAATAACTATAAAACTTAAGTAAGCTAGGGCTGGAGGCTCAGCAGTTAGGAGCACTGGCAGATCTCCCAGAAAACTCAGGTTCAATTCTCAGCAGTGGAAGCTCCACATTGATGTACATACAGACAAAACACCCATTCACATACATAATTTTTATAATTAAATAAAGTATCTTGTCATCAAAACAATAGCACACCCTCCCTCTGGGGGATCTGATCTCTGCTTATCTGATATGTTAAGACTTTTGTAATCAGAAAGGTTTTACATGTTATATCAGAGTCCACTGAAGACCGAAATCATGACGCCATTACCATAGGGAAGTCTGAGGAAAGTGCGATGCAGTCGTGAGCTCTGAGGACTGGGATGAACAGAAACTGGCTTGAAAGGAGTAACTCTGACCACACTCAAGCTCTTCACCGTCGGGTGAGAAACCCTGGTGTTTAGAGCAACGCCTTGTAGGACAAAGCCATGACACCAGAACTTGCTGGGACCCTGGAGCTGCAGCCTGGGATCTGCTGGGCTGTATTTGGTGCAAGAGGCCTCACAATGCACAGCCAGCCATGTGTGCTGCCCCGGATGTCTGCGGATGGAGCCGGCGCAGGGAAGACAGAGCAGGTGTTTCCTGAGGCCAGTGAGGAACCCCGTTAGTAGCTCAGCTGCTGGTAACAGGACGCTTAAGATGCGGACTGCAAAGCAGTCACTGAATGTACTAGTGTAAGAAAGTCCTCCTTACCTCTCCAGAACTAGCAGAAGCCCTAGCTCCCTCGGTGTCTCAGCAGCACCCTCTGCTGAAAACACTGCATGCAGCTTTGACGGGACCAGTGTCCAGATCAGGAAGCCTGTACTGCAGGAATGCTGAATTGGGAAATAGGCAATGACGTGGCAACTGCTTGAACTTATTATATGCAGTAGCACAGATGGGGAAAACCTAGGTAAGCTGTGTACAGTAGCACACGAGTGTAACGCAGCTACTCTGTAGGCTGAGGCAGAAGTTCCAGGCCAGCCTGGGCCATCTAGAGAGACACTGTCTCAAAACAAAATTGAGGAAGTGCTAGGGATGCTGCTCTGTGGTCTGGCGTTCCTAAGGCCCATAGTACTGCAAAGTCAAAAGAAACAGGGGCTAGGAAGATGGTTCTTGCAGAGGACCCAGGCTCAATTTCCAGGACCCGCATGGCAGCTCACAGTCATCTGTAACTCCAGTTCCAGGGCATCCAATGTTCTTTTCTGGCCTCTCTGAATACCAAACAAACATATGCACATGGTATACACACACACACACAGAGAGAGAGAGAGAGAGAGAGAGAGAGAGAGAGAGAGAGAGAGAGAGAGATCACCCATAGCCATAAAACAAAAACAAAAGCCTTTAAAGAAAACTTTCTAATAAGAATTCAATGGTTCTGGTTTATTTCTCAGCACTTACAAGGAAAGAACAAAGCTACTGAAATGTGTGTTTCTGATCACATACTCCATATACCAACTCCCTGAACCCATCCAATGGGCTGCCTTTCTGAACACTGTATCTTCTTAGAACATCTGCTTTATTTTTAAGTTAATAAAAAAAAAAAAACAGAAAATCAATTTTACATCAAAGCATAGTTTACATCGAGCACAAGTGAAACAAGTAACAAGAAATAACTGTGAAGTCATGAAAATAGATATTAAATATTTTATTAAGCACCAAAGAAAACAAGTCTAGAAAACAGCTTTCTCTGGAAGGGTACTTCACAAGCAGTGGTGGGTTGTTTTTGTTTTTGTTTTTTTTCATGCTATCTACTTTATTTGGGTTCTTATACCTCTACCTTCCTTCAAACTCCCCAGCACTAGGTAAGAGAGAAATGTTAGAGGGGAAAGAGGAGGTAGACCTCTTTAGACTTAGCTTGTTGGGCAAGTCCAATATCTGTAGTCAGAATATCCAGCAGTGCAGCAAATGCAGCAGCAGGACAAACCAGGAGCAGCAGTGGGCAGCAGCTGCCCGCTTCTTTCTCAAAGCCCCATCTCTCTCTGGGCCCTGGCATTTATACCCTCTCAGAGTCCTCAGAATTAAACTATCTGCAGCTGGCAAAGATGACGCCCTTCTTAGAGCATGAGACAATCATAGTTAACAGCTGTGGACAAACTAAAGCAGCCCAGTATCCCACACCTGGGGTTAAAACAAAATCATGTTTATATAACTGAGTTTTGAAAGAAACCAAAACTTCCACTACAGTTATGTCCTCTCCCCCAAGCTTTTAACTCCCAGTCCACCACAACAGCTGTTTTAGTATCACACAGACCTACACACTGATACATTCGTTGCAGTCCGAATCTTATCCTGTTACTAGCAGCTGAGCTACTATTGGGGTTCCTCAATGACCTCAGGAAGCACCTGCTCCACCTTCCCTGAGGCATCACTCCTGCTTTCCTCCTCAGAGAGCTGCAGCTGAGCCCTCTGCTGTTTCCCCTCTCTGACCACAGGGGAAGTGGGGGTCTGAGTTCTTCTGACTTTGTCTCTGTTAAGTGCACTTCCTGGACCACCTCATCCAGCTGAATGGCTTTGAGTTCCAGGTCTACACTGTCTCCTCCATCTCCACCTCTAGCCTGAGACTCTATTGATATGACTCCAAAAGGCATTGAAATATCACATCTCCAAAGCTAACTCCCCTTCACCAAAGTACTCTTATTGCACATTTTCATCTTTTGACACTCCCGCTTTATTTCTCCAGTTGCTTTGTGAAACCCATGAAGTTGTCCTTAGCTCTTCTCTTACGCCACATATAATCTGACAAATCCTGACAATTCACCTACAAAATACTGTGGGTTCCACATGAGTAGCCCACTTCCCTGAAGTCTGTGGTGCATCATCATGCAGCCAGAGGTTCCTCGTGGAGGTCAGATCATGCACTGCCTCTGACTCACTCTTCTCCACGGGGCTCACAGTTCAAGGAAAATGCTGTGGAACTGTCTTCACAATAGCCTGACCTTTGGGCCCTGCTTATTCCCATCTCCTTAATCTCGCCTTCCTTCCACTCCTTACTGGTCCTTGAATATTCCACACACATTCTTATTTTTTTGAGACAGAGTTTTTCTGTGTAGCCCTGGCTGGCCTGGAACCTGCTCCATAGACCAGGCTGGCCTCGAACTCACAGAGATCTGTCTGCCTCTGCCTCCCCAGTGCTGGGACTCAAGGTGTGTGCATTTTTTATACAAGGGCCCTTGCCGTTTGTTGTCTTTTTCTTTTGCTGGGATGTTCTCTCATGCCATGGGTTAGAAATGTTTTGAGTATTCCTCAAATGTTCATGTGTTAAAATGCAACCCCCCACTGTGAACTACTCGGAGTGGGAACTTAACTTACTGTGTTTGCAGCTGGAGGTATTTAGGTATTGAAGGTATTTAGGATAAAGTCATCAAGATGACACTCCAGCGGTTGGGAGCACTAGCTGCTCCTTCGGAGGACTGGGGTTCATTCCCAGTTGGTGGCTCGCAACTGTCTGTAACTCCTGTTCCAGGGAACCTGACACCCTCACACAGACAGACATGCAGGTAAAACACTGTTGCACATGAAATATAAACAAATGAAAACATATGAAGCTCCCGCTGAATCCTGGTGGTTTTCTGAGAATCCAAATATGAACACATACACACAATGTATGCACTAATCATGCTCGTTGCCTCCTGCAATATTATGCCTCATTCAAGCTCAGCACACTAGACAAAATCATCACCCCTGAAGCTCCAGAACTGTGAGCCAAAACACATCTTTCTAACTACTCCTCAATAGGCTTCTTTCCACTTTGTGAGAGGCGAGACCACACATGTACATATGGGCACACATATGGCCATTTCCACATGCCCTTTGTCTTTGTCCTGTATTACTTGCTCAAGAGCCTGGGTGTGGAGTTAGGCTGATGGCCAGTACACTGGTGATCCTCCTGCCCTTACCTAACCATTATCCATGCTTTTACTCACCCGAGCATCTCCACTGCCTTGCTCTCTCTGCTTTACTGTATGAGATGTGATCTCACTATGTTGGCCAGGCTGGTCCCAAACGATAAATTCTACCTCAGCTTTCCAAGTAGCTGGAACTACATTACACCAACATTCAATGCATCCTTCACCAAGAGCAACTCCTAGCATTTAAACAATGTTGAGTATTTGTTGAATGAATGACTTCAGTTCAAATAAATGTATTAGGTGCTAAAGGGAATTAAAATTAGTGTTAATATCCAACGTCTGGTTAGATTTAATGGAAATGTTAATAATTAAATTTAAACTCCCAATTAACTAAGTTATGCTCAATCTATAATAGCTAGTAGTTAAGAAATGTAATGTTCTCTTCTACAACCTCAAGTCACAGAACATATTTTGCAAAGCTACTTACTAGGTATTGACAATTCATTAAGTTAATCATGCTGACTTGACAGCTAACATGCTAGGCACAGAGGGAGCTTAGTTAATTTAGTGTACCTAGCCAAGACTTAGCAAAGGATAGCATTTGCCATATTCTGTTTTTTAAGTAGTGGAGATCACATGCAGTGCCTTGCATGTGTGATCTACCAATGGGCTCCATCTTCAGCATAAAATGCTGATCATATTTAACCTCCAAAAGTGAGTAAACCAGGGAGAAGCCTGAGTGCTTAAACATTAATCCTTACCATAAGAATATAATGGAGGTGGTACCTGGAACAGCAAGGCCATGATGGGAAGAGAATGGCATGGGCAACTGGGTCAGGAAGTAGACATGATTAAGGAACATCATGGAGAGAGAGGGACACTAGAAGGACAGACAGAGAAAGGGAGGTGCAGAGAGAACAGCATGGCTTCTAAAAGACAGAACTCAGTTAGGGTGTGGTAACACCTGCCTGGGAAGCCAGCGTTTGGGAGGCTTGTGAATCACAAGCAAGCCAGGCTGAAAACAAGACTGTTTCAATGAAGAACAGAGCTGGCAAGGTGGCTCAGCAGGTAAGGGCGCCTGTGTTGTAGTAACTAAAATGGGGTTTGGGCCATATGATGTTTATTATTAGCCCTATATTTATCGAGGCAGTATTATTTAACCCATTACCACAATTAATAAGACACAGGCACCTGTCAGATTTTATAATTTCCTCACATTGGGCCAGGCAGATATTTCACCTACGCTGTCTCAATATCCTCACAATCCACTTCCCAGCCCCCATCAAATGCCATCTGCCTTAACCATTCCTATCTGAGCTACCTTCCACCCATAATCTTATAAATACATGGCTTATATTTTTGATCTTGGTGTTTTCTCCATCTGACCATCGGGAGTCCTTCCTCCTGGCCGAAGTGGTTCCTTCTCCACCCTAACCCATACTGGTATCCTCCTTCCTCCTCTCTTCCTGTCTTTCTGTGTTCTTCCCATGATTTTCCTCTTCCCAAAGCCTGGGAACCTTAGCCATAGCTACCCCATTCTGCCCTGTCCAGGTTTTAGGCCTTTAGTCAACCAATCAGGTATAATGTCTTAGGCAGCTTTACACAACAAGGATAGGTCTATCCAAATCTTGAGGGCCAGTAATTAGCATCAAAACACAAGCATCAGACCAACCTCCAACACACCAGGCACCAGATGACCTCAGTTTAATCCCTAGCACCTACATAGAAAAAGAGAAGACTTCACAAGTAGTTCTCTGACCTTATATTTGGGCCACAGAAAACACACACACACACACACACACACACACACACACACACAACCAAAACACACCCTCGTTCCTGCCTGGTCAGGATAGCCCCTGCGACTTGAGTTAGCTTTTGTCCCCTTATCTTGGAATACCAATTTGTTCTACTTTCTGCACTTACCTTTTACCCAAGTAATAAGTCTAGATAGTTTTCTTTCTGTATCTTTAAATAGACTCAATTTCACTGTATATATCCCAAAGGAAAATAGTTATAAAGTCAAGACTTTTTAAAAAAGGACTTTTATTTGTTTTTAAAGGCATTAATAAAAATCTTGACACACTAGGAAAGTTACAGTCTACAGCTGTGCTCAGACAGTTTCAGCAGACTGGCTTCCATGCATTACATCTCCCCGTTCGCTCCTCAATCCACTTATGCTCTAAACACGCTCCACTGGTGATTCAGGCGTGGACCCCAGAATGGAAAAATGCTGATGACGTCACTCAAACAAGAGTCCACAAAGATGAAGGTGACACTTCTGTTCTTATGGACCAGGGACATCAACGTACCATCTCCTAGGGAGAGAGCTGAACCTGAATTTGAAAGAAAAGTCTAGTCAGTTATAAAATACAGAAAAAGAAACTGCATGGGCACTTATGTATACAAGTGTGGAAGTCAGAGACAACCAGTAAGAGCTGGTTCTTTTCTTCCACCCTGGGGACTGAATTCAGACCATCAGGCCTTTGCCCTCCAAAACAATCTTGTCAGTCCCAGATCATATTTTTAAAAAGAAGGCAAATAATAAAATATGCTAATATAAACATAATATTGATTTAAAAATTAAGAAGTACTATATTTGATCTTTCCTACTAGAATTTAAACATACTACAAATTATCAAATCTTTTTTATTTTTCCTCCTAAAAAGTAGTGACTGAGCCAGGCATGATGGCACAGGCCTTTACTCCCAGCACTTGGGAGACAGAGGCAGGCAGATCTCTGTGAGTTTGAGGCTAGCCTGGCCAACAAAGTGAGTTCCAGGACAGCCAAGACTACACAGAGAAACCCTGTGTCATAAAACCAGGAAAAAAACAAAAACAAAACAAAAAAAAAACAAGCAAACAAACTAAAAACAGTGACTGCAACAGCATAATGAGTATTTTTTCTTCTTTTAATATCAGCTTCAACTGACACATTTTGTGGTTAATCTTGGCAGGTTTCTTGAAGTGTGAGATCAATGAATAACAATTCCCAGTGATGTTAAAAATAACATAAAAGCTTTAGGTAATACTTATAGAACTGGTTTTTTGTTTGTTTGTTTGTTTTGTTTTTTAATTTTCCAAACCATGTTTCTGTCAGAGTAAATGAAAATACATGAAAATGATGAATTTTGTAACTTAAGTTACTTCTAATTTGATATATATATATTATTTAATTCTTCATTAATTATACTTTACTTACTTTGTATCCCCCCTGTGGTTCCCTCCCGTCCCAATCCCTCCTTTGTTCCCCCCTCTGCACGCATGCCCTTTCCCAAATCCACTGATAGGGGAGGTCTTCCTCTCCTTCCTTCTGATCCTAGTCAATTAGGTCTCATCAGGAGTGGCCACACTGTCTTCTTCTGTGGCGTGGTAAGGTTACTCCCCCCGCAGGGAGAGGTAATTAAAGAGCAGGCCAATCAGTTCATGTCAGAGACAGTCCCTGTACCTATTACTATGGAACCCACTTGGATACTGAACTGCCATGGGCTACATCTGTGCAGGGGTTCTAGGTTATCTCCATGCATGGTCCTTGGTTGGAGTATCAGTCTCAGGAAAGACTCCTGTGCTCAGATTTTTTGGTGAATAATTTTTTATGAATATGTATTTCCATGTAGTAAAGCTAGAAATTAGTTACTTGGATTATAATGTTAAGTGTCTCTAAAGTTAAAAATGAATTAAAATCTTTAGGGCCTCCTGAAAGTTACAAGAAATATATATATATATATATATATATATATATATATATATATATATATATATAAACAGCTACCATTCCAGGGCCATGCCTGTTTGTTGCAGGATAATTGCTTACACTGTGAACCCTGAAATTCTGTTATTTACTAGAAAAACCTGTTTCTAGTGGTGTGGTGTGGTTTAGCCTTGCCACACAACTTTAATCCAAGAGCTTTCTGCCTGAACACTGTGAATAGAATTAAATAAGGTCAACCACAGTAAAGAGGTGGAGCAAGCAACCAGTTGATAGGAAGTGATCATAGGATTATTAAGAAAAAATCCCAGAAAGTAAGAGGTAGTCAGGTGGATGGATAGAGATGCACAGGAAGTAGAACGGAAGGACATTTAGTTTAAAGGAGGTTGTTTGAGACCCTTGAGTGATGTCTGCTGAGAAGGAAAATCAGCTGGGTGTTTTCTCTTTCTGATCTAGCAGGCTTTCACCACAACATCTGGCTCCCAAGCCTTCATTGGTAAAACCAAACGATGGAGATTTTGTTAAAAACACCTGTTGGGAGGTAGAGGCAGGCAAATCTCTGGGAGTTCAAGGTCTACAAATCGAGTTCCAGGACAACCACAGCTACACACAGAGAAACACTGTCTCAAAGAACAAAAAACAAAAACAAAGAAGGACAAACAAACCGAAACAAAAAACAAGAAAAAAAACAAAACCTACCTGTCTTCTTTCTGCCATGATGATCATGGACTAATCCTCTAAAATGGTAAGCAAGCCCCCAATTAAATGGTTTCTTTTATGAGTTGCCGTGGTCATAGTGTGTCTTCCCAGCAATAGAACAGTAACTAAGACAACAGATAATACAGTGTACTGCACACTGCATTACTTATCAAAAGAGCAGGTGGGTCTGGAGAGATGGCTCAGTGGTTAACAGCATTTACTCTTATTCTTGGAAGATCCAGGCAAGTTATAACCACCCATTTAGAACAAGTTTCATAGGATCCAATTATCTCTTCTAGCCTCAAGGGCACCAGCCATGCACATGGAACATAAACATTCATGTACACAAAACCACCACACACACAAAAAGTTTAACCTAAAAAGTACATGTGGATCTGGTGGCAGAATATTTGCTTACTACTTCTGTGAGAGGACCTCGCTTTAATCACTATCACACCCCTCACCCAACACCCACACACAAGCACCCAAGGCTGACTGGGCAATGATACTGCAATTATCTTCACACTCTACACCAGATGGTAAGCCAAGTACAGTGGTGCAAAGTATAATCCTTGCACTATGGATACTGAGGCAGGCAGCTTGGAGTTCAAGGCCAGCCTAAGACTCTTTGTTTTGTCAATATAACCAAACCATCCAGCAAGTATTTGGAAGATGACACTTTGACACCATGAGAATTTTATTATGTGGGGATAATTCAATATTTAATCTAATTTTTGGCAGACTTTAGTGGGGCTAGAGAGGACACAAATTTAAGAGCACTCGCTGTTCCTCTAGACTATGAGTTCCATTCCAGCACCATGACAAGCAGCTGACAACCACATGTAATTCAAGTTCCAGGGGATTCAACATCCACTTCTGTCGGCATGAACCAACCTCACCCCCAACACACAGGGGCACACGCACATGTGCAAATCCAAAAAACCCAAGAAAACAAAAAACAAAAACTTTTCCTATAGTTTACATAAACATTAATTTGTAAATGTTCAAAACACTCATTTCCCACAAACTTTAAGAGTTATACAAGAAAATAACAGACTTACTGCTTAATTTGTGGGTGAGCTCTATCCTTCCTTTTTATTTTGTCTGAAACCCTGTAAAGAATGCAAATAAAAAGTTAAAAGAACAGGGAACACACTAGATAAAAGTGTGCATAAACATTTCAGGCCAAGTTTGATGCCCAGCCTGGTGATGCAGCTTTGCGAGCCCCCATCAGGAGGCTGAGTAAGTAGGACTGGGAGTTCAAAGTCATCTTCAGCTACACAGTGAGTCCAAAGCCAGCCTGGGCTACAGTAAACCCTGCCTCATGTAGGGAGTGGTAGCCCATGCCTTTAATTCCAGCACCAGGAGATAGAAGCAGGCAGATCTCTGTGAGTCCAAGGCTAGCCTGGTCTCTCTTTAAAAAAAAAAAAAATAAGAACAGAATGAAGCAAAAAAATAACCCTTAAGCTCAACTTAGTGATGTATGCCTAATGAGCCAGTGCTTAGTAGACAAAGCAAGAGGACTGTGATATGAAAGCCAGTCTGGGCTAGTACAAAGCTGCAATATACAGAAAGACGCTATGCAAAGACAAACAAACAACAACAAAAACCCAGGAGACTGGGAACAGTTTGGTGCTAGAAAAATAGCATATTCATAGCAACATATTTTTTAAATTTAAAAAATTTTTATTTTATATGTATGGGTATTTTGCTTCCATACACAGAGTACCTGTGCATGCAAGAAGAAGACATGAGATCTAGCAAAACTTGAGTTATACACATTAGGAGCAGCCATGTGGGTACCAGGAATCGAAATTGGGTCTTCTAGAAAAGCAGCCAATGCTCTTGATTGCAATGACATCTCTCTATCCCAGAAACATTTTTACAGCCTCAAATTGACAAGATAAATGGTCATTAATAGTAGACTAGAGTAGCCAGGTGTGGTGGCACATGCCTTTACTCAGGGAGGCAGAGGCTGGTGGATCACTGTGAGTTTGAGGTCTTCAAAGACCAGGACAGCCAAGGCTAGAAAGAGAAACTGTCTCAAAAACAAAACAAAAACCAAGACAAAACAATGTTGTTGTTGTAGAATGGAGAACAGAACACTTATGTATTTATATACAATGGAAGGTAAGAGCTACACCTACACACAAGATTTAAACACTGAACTGCAAAAAATGGCCAGGCTGAGGTACAGCTCAGTGATAGAGCTTGGGAAGCATGCGCAAGGCCAAGGATGTGATCCCAATACCCACAGATAAACCACGTCTTGAAAAACACAAACAAACAAACAAACAACAAAACCAGACCTTTGAAATTAACTACAATCATATTCAGGAGGGCTGATGAAACCTGTCAATTTTTAAACTTTAAGGTAGTCTTAAAAGCTGCCTTAAATTTTTAGGTTCCATAGAACATGCCACATTTGTATTCATTCAAGTGCTGGCTTTAGGTGCAAAGCTCAGCAGTGTACACCTTCACAGAGCATGTCAGGACATTCCCAGGGAATCCTTACCATATAGTAGCCAGTATGATAACCGCTCATGTACCAAGAGATTAGCATACTGCCCAGAGCATCAGTGTCATCCAGACAATCTGGAGATATGGGAGGGGGTGGAGGAATTATCTGGAAATGGAAAAATCCAGTTAGAAAACAATGAAATCCAGGGATTCACTCTACACAGAAAAGAGTGGATATTAATTGAATCTTTCCCACACTCCAGGGGATGCCTTCTACTTAATTTTTTGAAAATCTAGCACTGGAAGAAAGCAAACCATAATAAAAGACCAACAAATTTAACGAAAATCAAAAAAAGTTACGAAGAGTATCTTTGTTCCATTATGAAGCTATGCATGAGACAAAACAGAGATTCAGTTTTCCCACAACACACACACACACACACACACACACACACACACACACACCATTTTCAAGGCCACTGAAAGAAAAAATTTGAGGTAGGACATCTGCCTGTCTTCCACCCAAATACAGTCTGCCCAAAAAAAATATTCTTTTAACTACTGTTAATATCTTAAAAACAAAAACAAAAAAACCTACTGTTAAAATCCCACTAGCGACATGTGCTGGTGGCACAGGCCTTTAATCCCAGCACTAGGGAGGTAGAGGCAGGTAGATCTCTGAATTCACAGCTAGTTCCAGGACAGCCAGAGCTTTTACACAAAGAAAGCCCATCTCAAAACCAAACCAAACAAAGCAAACAAACAAAAAACCTCCATTAGGACAAAAAATAAAAACCCAAGAGTAAAACAATGACAAAGAGATGTCCATGAGAAATGACATGCCAAGAAGCTTGCGCCCATGCTGCAGGAGACACAGCACCCATCTCCTCCATGTGCTGAGGACAGTCCTTTCTAACAGAAAGCAGCACCAGTAAACTGGATCCCAACTACTGAGGGAGGAAATATGCAAACCAGAGCTTGGAGATGAGCCTGGGAGAGCACTGTGTCTGTGGAACAGAGAGCTTTCAAAACAAAAACACGAGGTCTACAGTTTTACTCATTAGAATCCAATCTTGGGGTGGCTTAAGGTAACACACTCATATCTTCACATGTAAGCAGGTCACTTGGGAACCCACAAATGTTTCCCTCCTTTGCTAGAACAAACTGCTGCTTAAGAAAAGAGAGTGCTCTTCCCTACCAGGGCTTGGTAGAAACCTGTGGATTCCTGACCTGTGGTCTTACTGTTTGTATCCCCCATTCAGTTGGGGTTATTGATTCTTATTGAACCCCTATGCCTTATTCTGGCGTCACCACATACTCAAAGAGAGCTGAGAAAGGGAAGCCACTGCCCATCCCCGGGAGCTTCCATGCTCCTCCTTTCCTTGGCTAACTTAGAGGAGCCCTTACCAAGGCCCTCAGCTAATTGCCCAGCTTGTCTCTTCTCTGATGTAACTGGACCATGCCTTCCCCTGTACTGCTCTGAAATGTTCTTCCCCACCCTCAGCCCTCCCTTATTCACCAGGGCTGGACTCCTAGCCCAGGCTTTTTTGTAGGAATACACAAGTTGACGCACAGTGTCTCCCTAGAGTGTTATGTGCGGTTTAGTCCGGTGCTTCTCTCTTCTGTATGTGTGTGTGTATGTGCTTTGTGTACTCATGTGCACCTTGAGTCCCCAACTAGACTGTGAGCTCCCTGAGGGCAAGGGGCTGTCATTTCTTCTTCACCCCCTATTGAGTCCAGCACAGGGCTGTGATCCAGCTCTCAAGAAGACAGTTGTCAACAGGCTGATGAAACAAATGATGGAGGTTGTTGGGGGGGGTGGAGATTGTGTGCAAGGGGAAAGTACACATGGGTTAGCTAGGTTGAGTTGGGCTGTGGACTGACTCCTTGGATCCATAATGGACGCTCAAGGCCTCTGGTCCTTGCATATTGGAGTTGGTAGGAGCAGGAGTGATACCCTACCAGACACAATACACACATCATAGCTACACGGGATTGCACATGAGTGGACTTCCAGGTTGGATGTTCCTGGGGACCCCTGACATAAAAAAAAATGTGAATCAAATACATGTTTTCTTCAAAAGTTGCTATTTGGAGCAGCTCTTAGTGGACAAGGCTGTGGGAGTCTTATATCTCAGCCTGTATATTAGCCTCCATCACTTCTGGGGAGTATTTTATTCAAGGTCACATGAACTTGGTTTTCATTACTTTGTTCTTTTGGGGTTTGTTTGTTTGTTTTTTGTTTGTTTGTTTTTAAAGACACAATTTCTCTGTGTAACAGCCTGGCTGCTCTGGACTTTCTTTGTAGAGCAGGCTGGCCTCAAACTCACATAGATCTACCTGTGTCCCTAGTGCTGGGATTAAAGGCCCTGCGCTGCTACATGCACTTGTTTTTAAAGTAGAATAGTAGCCAGAGACTACAGGAAATAGATCACAAACTACAGCAGAGTTAGCTCAGGCCTGTTTGTCTAGATAGTCATTGCTGTTTGGGTCTAGCAAACAGATCCCAGCTTCTGCCCAAACTAGACAACACGTGCTCAGAAGCTTTGAGGTGTTTCTCACTTGCATCCAAGAGGTGGGGTGTTAGCATAACTTTTATTACTATTTTATTTTGGTTTCTTATGCCTCTTTCTCCCTTCACCCTTATCTCTTCCAACACCCCAACACCAGGTAGAATAGTAGGAACAATAATGGGGAGAGGGGTGGATTTCTTTTTAGCTATTTCCTGCCAGTTAGGGTCATTGGGTTCCTTAGGGCATTCCAATCTTTGTTTCAGGATTTCTTCAACTTGTTTCATCCAACTGCATCCACAGCAACCAGGAGTAGCAAGGGGAGCACCAGCAGCCTTCTTTCTCTGAGCACTCTTCTCTCTATGGGCCCTGACATTTATTCCATCTCCACATTCTTCAGATTTAAATTGTATGCAGCTGAGAATCAGTCCTCTCAGCCTGCACCAGATAAATAATTTGATTCAGTGGACAGTCTGAACCAGTCCTGGGATCAAATCAAAAGCTTGTTTACAGCCACAACAGTGGGCCACCAAGTAGATTTGATTCAGGGGATTAGCCTCCAAGGTGGGCCATCTCCAATGGAAAACCGGGCCAGTCACAACTCTTTTGACTTTAACCCTCACAGATCCTGCTCTCTGTCCTCACAGAGATGTGGTGAGAATGAACAAGTCATACATAATTGATTCAAATTCAGAGCACAGCCTCACCTACATCCTTGCCCTAGGGTGAAGCCTGTCACTTGCCACATCTCTAGTGCAAGTGCTTGACAGCACCTTGATGTCAGGTGGTAACATCTACAGACACACCAAAGCCCCATCGAGCCTCATTAGTGTGTAGGGTATGGACCCAACCTACCTGTCATTAGCCAAGGAGTTGGAAGTCACTCTGGGCTATTGCCTTTGGTGCTTGGCATTAGGGTGAGGGGTGAGGAGCACACTAGGCAGGGTTGGTGTTTTCTTGTCACATTGCCTAACCTGAAGGTGAGAGCAGGGCCCCTCCTCCTCTTCCTCTGTTTCCACAGCTACCATGGCAGAAGCAGCAGCTGTAGCCCAGCCTGTTAATCCGGTTCAGTTTTTGTTTGTGAGCTTCACAGCGGTATCAGGCCTGGCTCAGCCTGAGCTCTGGCCTGGGGAAGACATTATGGATGACTGGATGACAACCCTTCACTGAGCCCTACATGTCAGCCACTGTGTGAGGTTGGGAGCAGAAAGTCATAGTTGTTTGGATGTTGGTAAATCCCAGGAGGTAAGCTTGTTGTGCCCAGTTCTCAAACCCCCAAAGACCAGGAATAGACTCCACTGAAAATACATGAGGATTTTTAATTGTATATTTGTTTGAACACTGGACACAAACCCCCTGTGGAAACAGGTTAGAAATGCGGCACCACGATCTAGGGGAACAAGATTTTTATAGGGCAAAACTACATGCTTTGGCAATACATGATTGGGTAAGGGAAATTGACTTTTGAAATGATTGGTCCACTTTAGGCTCCAAGACCACAAACAGTTGTGGCCTAGTCATATGGGCTGGTTTCCTAGCAACTGTATTAGTGGGAGGGGGGAAATGCATTTAATCTAGTTGTTTTTTTTTATTTTGTTTTACCCAGGTGCCTGGAGCTTTAAAATATAAAACAATACCCACTGACTCTTAATTCTCTCCTCTCTCATTCTCCCCTCACCATTATCATTTGAAGACCCAATCTTCAGTCTTCCAGATAGGACCCCTGGAGTCCTTCAGATTTAACTTTCCACAATGGGATCTCAGTACCATTACTGCCTTGCTCCCAAACATTACTTTATTAAAGCCTTCAAGTGATTTAAAATACAAGGCCCAAAGATAAAAATAAAAGTGAGTAAGGTGTCCCTTCAGTGTGGTATAGAGGAAGGAAGCCAAGGAGAACAATAATGCCAGGATTTAAACCATCCTCTGGAATCTTTTCTCTCTAGTGTCTCTAAAAGTTGCAATACTACTTCCTGCTCCAGCTAAGCAGGTTTCCAAGATAATAGCTAATGCCAGGGAACCCCTTTTGACTTTGCATTTCAGTCTGTTAGGTGGGATTTTGAACTTCCTTCTGAAGTTGCTTCAGTGCTGACAATAGGATTGCCATCAGTGTCTAGGAAAGCTGAAATATCAGTCAAAGGCTGGGCAATGGAGCAGTACTGGGAAGAATCTGGTTAGCTGATCCATATGAAGAGACATGGAGCCATCCCTTTGGCTGGACTGGATTACTTCAGCTTCCAGCAAGTTCAGTTTTCAGCTGGCAGTCAGTTTCTGATTCCAGAATAGAGTCAATCATGTAAAAATCAGCTGGGACAAATTCAGATTAGAGTCAGAAGTTATTTTTTTCCTATTAAATGGGAAAAGTGAGGAATCCCACGACTAAGGGGAAGACTCATCTGTGGTCCATTTGAACTATGGCAGATCCAGGTCTCATGACTTTTTGATTTCCTGATACTCATATGAATTTTTAGTTTTAAACACCTCAGAAAAGTAAAATATCAGCAAATCTAGTATAAGAACATTCTGGGAGTAACAGGAAAAACTGGATCCAACAGAATGAGTATCAGTTCTTCTTAGCTATTTCTTTTGTAACCTTTATAAACAAAGTGTGTCCATGGTCTGAAACTAACAATTTCTCTGTGGGCACAGATGTTGGTAATCAGCCACCAATGAGGCTCAGCCACCTTTTGTACACTCAGCATCTACTTTTAGCCACCCACCTCCATGTCACACTGGAAAGTTAAGCAGAAATACATTAATGGTTTTGATGCTAAAAGTGGATGCTTGGACTTTTTTTAACAAAGCAACTAGACAGAATAGGCTTAAGATATTCCTAAATACTATGTCAAAGTCAACCTCAGAAATGTCAGATATGAGAAATACCATAGTAAACACTATGCTTTTGGGTCAGAAATACACATTACACAGATATTTTTAGCATGATGAGATGCACCTTTAAGTCTATCTCAGAGGACAACCAAAGGAAATTAAAATCACAAGCTTATGACTGGATAATAAATTCCAACAACTTCTCAGAACGCTGTTGATCAGTGTGAAAACTCTGAACTTTTGAAGTCTTACAGCAAGACCATCACAAAAATAGCAGAAGGAGAGAGAAATCTTAAATATCTCCCATTTCTATTTTTAATGTGTCTTAAATCATTTTTCTATATGATTATAACTCACATTCACATACCTTTAAGACACCTACCTAGGCCTACCAATCTTTCTTGCATTTACCAACTTGGAAACATATTTCCAGACCATCAGTCAACACAATCTAGATTCTCACATCTGAACCTCCTATATCCTCATACCCTACATAAATTCCATATCTTTCTATCCAGCTATTCACCATAATACATAGACAACTAACACGAAGCCTGTGAGCAAGGCAAACCTGTTTGCCTTTCTAAATAAATGATCTAGTCCCTACTCGTTTTAACTAGCTAATGAACTGACCAATGCACTAACAGTGGATCTAATTGTTCTTTAGCTACAAAGCTACCATTAGCTAGCTTAGCCATCAGTGTGATCAGAGACTTGAGAAGGATAAATTATGAGCTAAATAAATGTACCAATCCATGTACCAACCGAAATGACAGAGATGACTAGTTAGTCCATCACCTAGGTGATGTCCCTGGCTCCTGTGTTATCATGGCACCATGAGCAGAGGCAGTCCAGCCATCAGAAACATAGGATGAGAGACTATTGCTGTGGAGTAAGAGATTGACCTCACCTTGTCCTCAGCTAAGTGAAACAATGACTCTCCAGCTGTCCACAGCTTTGTCCACAGTTTAGGCTGGGCCCTAGCAGTGGGCTAGTTGGGGAAGTCTTGTCCAGTGGTTAGCATACCACAATCCAGAGACGCAGTCATCTGTCGTTGTGCTCAAATCTTCTCAGAGACCATGGAGTAGCTTCTGCCTGGATTTTGGGATCTTTTGTCACAATAAATTTAAACATATTAAAGTATCATATTCATCAGATCTCTGACAAGTTTAAGGGCCAGCATATTTGAGTTACTCTTTGTCTATTTTTATCATCTGCTCTAAATTGTATCCTATAAAACAGAATGCTATAATCTCTAATTCTGGCCTGTTCCTTAGATGCATGTTTTAGGACTATATTTCAAGTAGATATACATAGGCAAACTTCATACTTACCCACCCTAGGCTTAACCTTAAAAAACCATAACCAATGAGAATAGGTAAAGCTCAATCTTGTACTCAACTGCAGTCCTTAGCATAACTTTAAATCTCTTTTTTCTGAACTAAAATCAAAGCAAAATTAGACACAGTTCATAAAAGGGCTAGCTAATCTTGTTGATCCTACCATATTGCATTAAAACTGAACATCAAAAACCTTGAAGGACAAAAGTTGCAGTTAGCACTAATCAGAGAACTAAACATAGCTGGTAACCCTAAACAAAGATGGGAGTAAAACCTGTAACTTTTCTTTCATTATTGGCCACTGCTCTAGCCACACTGCTCTGTTTGATATCTACTTTGGGAGCAAGGCTGTTGGTAGTTCAGCAGTGGCCCCTCTTATAAAATTGGAAACTCAATCCCTGTGAAGTCCTGTACTTGGACAGTGGGCACAGCCTGTGATTGTTCTTGATTACACATATCAATACCTTCCAGAGAAGCCTCTAACATTTTGCCCATTATTTGAGCATTGGCTGTCTCTGGGATTACAGGCATATTAATTTGAGTACCCCATTCTTGTAAAAGATCTCTTCCCCACAAATGTATGGGTATGTCAGCCACATAAGGTCTCAATTCCCTGGTTGCCATTCTGGTCCCACACATTTAATCTACTGTACAACACTTTGTCTTACTTGAGACAATTTACCAATTCCTATAAATGGTGTAGAAATCTTCTGAAGTGGCCATTCTTGTTTACAAGACTTTTGATGTCAGCTCTTGTATCTATCAAACCTTACATCTCAACATCATTCATTTGTACTATTAACCACTGATGCCAGAGCACATGTCTTTTAAGTATTCCCAAAGGCACCTGTTCTTTCTATGGGATCGACTTTGCCCTTGACATAAAGATATAGTAACAGCTGAGAAATTCTACCCCCTGCATTAATTGGCACCTCCTGTTTTACATGTCATGATTGGATATTCTTCCTTACACTCCCCATCTACAAGAACTGGATACACAATAAATCTTGAGAAGTTAATCCACTTCTTCCCAAGATCATCCTTTCTGTCCCTGAAAGAAAAGGACCATAAACACCAATGGTTATTTTGTAACATGCAAATCTTGCTGAAAGGGTAAGAAGGGTATTTGTGCCCAGAACCAAAGCCCTGCTGGATTCAGCATGGGTGAGATCAGCAATTTTCCATTTTCATCTTCCTCCTGCTTGTCATCTTCTGGCTGACCATAGCAGGAGAGCTCCTATATTTTGCTGTGGGCCTCGAGCTGACAGGCCCCTCTGACTGTTTAATGGTGGCAAGAGGTGACCTTCTGAATGCCATTTAGATATACACTCATTACTCCAATGCTTTCCCTTCTTACAATACCTACAAATTCCAGCGAATCTGGCAATTGAACATTGTAGCCAGAAGCAGCTTCTTCCCCTTATGAGTGAAGCTTCTAGCCTCATGATTTCTTGGCAAAGTCACCAAATTCACCACAATTAAAGCACCAGTCATTTTGATTTTTGAGACTTTTAGCTATGGCTTGTCCTATGATACTGTCATGATGCTCCTGAGAGGCAATGCCAGTGGTCTCTCTTAACATCTGTCTCTTTGGGCCCCTCATTCTTTTAATGGTCTAAGTTCTCTGTTACATTTAGTATTTGCATTCTTATAAGCCATGATCTGTGTCAACACCTGTCTGGTGTCAGGGTCTGGTTTGGCTCAATTTCAAGCTGAACCCAATCTCTGTAAGAAGTTGGTGAAGGCTCTTCAGGGCCTTGAATTACCTTAGTAAATGAGGAGGTTCTTTTGCCAGGCCCCTCTACCATATCCCATGCTCTTACGGCTGCAAAATGACATGGTTCAATCACTCCATCTTGAGATTTGATTGTTTTCATAAGTCAGCATAATGCCCTTCGACAAACAGTTGATCTTTACCAACATTTGTCCCCTTTCTTACATTTTCTTGTTCTATTTCTGTGGCTTCATTCCTTCACCACAATTATGATTTTATCTACTGACCAGCTTTTAATAGAGCTAAAACCAACCCTTTCCACTTTTGGGGAATAAGTCTATTTTTCATAGTCTAGTTATTTAACATTTATTTAACCAAATTTAAATGCATTCCATACCATATGATAGACTTTTAAAGTTTCTTTTCATTTAACATTTCTACTGGACTCCATGTCATGTCATTGTCAGCCTCACCACCATCATTATCAGGCATATGTTGCACAAAGACTGGGAAAGCTGAAACTGCCTTTGTAGCCACAGATACTTCCTGTAGTGGAGCCCTTGGGACCAGAGCTCTTTTGGCTTGCTGGGCTTCCAGTTCTTCCCTTTCCCCTTGAAGTACTCTGAACACTTGCCTTATGGAGCATGGCAGAGCAGCAATAGAGGGTAAACTCCCATTTTTCAGTACCACTTTTTGCTTTCCACGAGCTTCAGTCTCTACCCATAAACTTTCCTATTGAACCACCAAGTCTGTAATCCTTTCCAGAACAAGAGAACTGAGTGACAACTTTGTTCTTCCTATCTCATCCGTAAATTTTTAATCTTCTAAAAAACAGAATATAGGAAGAAAACAAAGCAACAACAGAAAATTTCACCTGGGAAAATTTCAGGAAAGAACCTAGCATCAGCCACTGCTATAAAACTTTCAGTGCCATCTTGAAACATTACATTCACTCTTTCAGAACTTGCCATCTCCTGTGTACAGCTCCAAAACCAAGTTCCCCATTATTCTTAAGCCATGTCTGGGTGTCACTTGTTAGCCCTTTTTATCTTAAATGATGTTGGGCACCACCTGTGACAAAATGCCACCTGTAGCAGTCTTTTCAAAATTCTACTTTATTTTGGGTGCTTAGGCCTCTACCTCCCTTCCACTAACCCCCCAACTCTATGTAAAAGAGAGAAGAGGTTAGTGAGGAGCAGGGGTCCAGACCCCTTTACTTTTCCCTGATAGAATCAAGGAGTTCTTTTAGGGCTCTGTAGAAATCTTTGTCAACTGTAGACACAGCTACAGGCTCTTCCATTCTGCTGTGCCCGGAAGATTTTTCTCAGTCTGTCTGCTCCAAATTGCGACACCATCTCTGGTCTCACCAAATGGCTACAAGCCACATGCCAATACTAAATGTCACACTGTCTCTTTTTTAGCCTCAGTTATACTCAGAGTTCTAGACCATGCCCCTTTAGATGCCCCACAAGGAAGGCTATTAGCAACTGGCAAAGACGGTGCCCTACCCATGACATATAAAAGGTATGGACAAACTATAGCCCAACTGAAATCTCACACTTCAGATTAAAACAAATGTATAGTAACATAACATACAAAGACACCAAAACTTCCATTACAACTACTGTTTCACTCTTTTTCTTTTTTTCCAAAACCTGGGCCAAAGGACGAAAGGATGTATGCCTTGGACTATCCCTAACCCTGAAGAAGCCTGTGCCCAAAAAAGAAGAGTTTTGGCAAGAGCCTATTCCTTAACCTGGAGTGGACTATCCCCAACTTAGGAAGCCTGTGACCAAAGAAGAAGTGGTGAGGCCCTGGGCCTTTCCCTATCCCTTAATAGACCTGGACCTAATGAAGAAGAGATGTGGGCCTAGACCAATCCCTAAACCCGAAGAGGCCTGGGCCCCAAAAAGAAGAGTTCTGGAACTGAGCCAATTCCTAACTATGTTGAGACCTGGGCCCAGAGAATGGATGGAGGCCTGGACATGTCCCTAAACCTGAAGAAATCTGTGCCCAAAAGAGAGATAAATTCCTGGGCTTATCTTCCTTGAAGAAAGCAGGGCCCAAGGAAGAAGTGATGTGGTATTGGGCCTACCCCTAGCTCTAAATTGGACTGGTCCCAAAGTTTAAGAAGTATGGATCTGGGCCAATCTGTAACCCTGAAGAGTCATGGGCCCAAGGAGGAAGATATGTGTGCTTGGGCCTATCCATAACCCTGTATAGGCCTAGGCACAAAGAAGAAGTGTGGGCCTGGGCCCATCACAAACCCTGAAGAGTCCTAGGCACAAAAAAGCAATGGAGAACTTGAGCTGTCTCTAAACCTGAATGGGCCCGGGAATAAAGAAGAAGTGACATGGGCCTGGTCCTCTCTCTAACTGTGAAGAAACCTGGGCCTCTGGAATAAGAGATGTGGGCCCTGGCCTATCCCTAAACCTGAAGAGGCCTGAGGCCAAAGAAGAAGAGGTGTGGGCCTGGGCCTACCCCTAACCACATATTGGCCTGGGCCCATGATTAAGAGGTATGGGACTGGGCTAATTCTTAACATTGAAGAAGCCTGGGTCCAAAGTAGAACTATGTGCTTGGTCCAATCCATAATCCTGAAGAGAACTGGGCCCTACGAAGAGGAGATGTTAGCTTTGGCCTAACCTTAACTCTAAAGATGCTTGGAACCAAAGAAGAATGTGTGTGGACCTGGGCCTATTTCATACCCTGAACAGGCCTGGGCCCAAACAAGAAGAAGTGCTGAGGGCCAGGTCTATCCCTAACACCAAATAGCCTGGGCGCTATGAAGGGATGAGAGCCTGGGGCTCTCACTACCTGAAGGGGCCCGGGCCTCAAGTTGAAGAGATGTGTATCTGGGCCTGGGCCTGTCCCTATCCCTGGAGAGGCTTGTGCCTAAGGAAGAAGAGATGTTGGGCTAGGTCTATCTCTAAGAATTAAGAGGCCTGGGCACAAAGAAGAGATGAGTTGCTACGTCTGTCCCTAAACCCGAAGAAGTCTGTGCCCAAAAGAGAGATATATGCCTGGGCCTATCCTATCCTTGAAGAAGTATGTGAGAAAAAAAAAGTGATGTAGTCCTAGGCCTATCACTAACCATGAAGAGGCCTGGGGCCAAACAAGAGGTATTGGCCTGGTCCTATCCTTAACTCTGAAGAGGCATGGCCGCAAAGAAGAGATTCAGGGATTAGCCTCTCCCTAAACCAAGAAGCCCGAGCCTAAAGAAAAAAAGATGTGGTCCTGGGCCTATCCCTAACCATAAAGTGGCCTAGGCCCAAAGTAGAAGAGGTGTGTACCTGGACCTATCCTAACACTGAAAAGGCCTGGGCCCAAAGGAGAAGAGTGTGGGACTTGGCCTATCACTACCCCTCAAGAGGCCTGGGCCTACAAAATAGAGATGTTGGCCTGGGTCTTTCCCTAACACAGAATAAGCCTGGATACTAAGAAGAGATGTGGGCCTGGGCCTGTCCCTTTAGGCAGGATGCCAAGCCTAAAGAAGAAGAAAGGTTCAGAATGGTAAAGACCTAGGCGAAAGACATAGAATCATATGGGTCCCTGGCCTGACCTCCAAACTCAACTTTCAGCCCTTGTTTCCAGGTGAGAGGAACTTCTGTGCCTCCACTGGGGCTTACCCAGCAATCATTTGGATCCCTTCTCCAACTGTCACACATACGACCTATGAACCTTGTGACAGTTCCTCACTGAAGATTCATGGGTGACCAGTATCACACAGACCTAGCCATCTTCTGTGGACAAGAGCTTGGGTCCTACTCTCCAGAGACCTTGTCCCACACAATGAGGCTTCCAGGAGGCAGAGCCTGAAATGGCTCTCACTTGACAGGATGACAGTTATTAGGAAGGTTGCTGAGAAAGAGAGTGTCTGTAAACAGCCCAGGACAGAGCCAGGACAACTCAGTATGTCTCACGGTAGACCCCCTTCCACTCAGTTCCCTGGAAACTCTGAGCACAAGACACACCACAGAGCTCCTAGCCTCCCCTGGGCAGCTTCTGGTTACCATGTAGGGCAGGGTTGGGGGGACCCCCAGGTGTTGGAGATTGGACTGATGCTAGTTACTGGCCCTTTGTGTCAACCTGCCTAAGTCATTATTCCTGTTGGGCTAATTAAAAGGCCTATACCTGGACATGGCAGCGGAAGGAACCATGGAGAAAAGTGGCACACTGGCTTGCACAGCTTGCTTTTTTCTACAACCCAGGGCCATTTCATAGGGGTGGCACCACCCCCAGTGTGCTGTGCCCTCCCACATCAATCATCAACTAAGAAAGTACTGCTTCAGGCATGTCTATAGGCATTGAGGCAGTTTCTCAATTGAGTATCTTTCTTCCCAAATGACTGTAGGTTTTATTAATTATAAACTATACAGAACTTGTTTAAAGTGCATTTGGAATGTTTGCTGAAAAAAATAATAAATATTTGATGGGATACACTTACATTTAAACATTACACAATATGTTCCCTTTTAAAGCATATATTCAGTATTTTATTTCTTTTGCCTTCATTTATTAATTTTTAAATATGTAGGCTCATTTTTTATTTTATTTTTTTATTAATTACATTTTACTCACTTTGTATCCCACCTCCCTCTATCCCACTCATACCCCTTCCTCAGTCCACAAATAGGAGAGGTCTTCCTCCCCTTTCTTCTGATCCCAGTCTATCAGATACCATCAGGTGTGGCTGCATTGTCTTGCTCTGTGGCCTGGTAAGGCTGCACCCTCCTGAGGAGGAGGTGATCTAAGAGCAGGCCAATCAGTTCTTGTCAGAGACATTCACTGTCCCATATCTATGGAACCCACTTGGACACCAAAGTGCCATGGGGTACATCAGTGCAGGGGATCAAGATTACCTCCATGAATGGTCCTGGGTTGGGGTATCAGTCTCAGAAAAAAAAAAAAACCTGTGCCCAGATTTTTTGGTTCTGTTGCTCTCCTTATGGAGCAATTAAAAACAAGGAAATCATGAAATCTGCAGGCAAATGGTGGGAACTGGAAAAGATCATCCTGCATGAGGTATCCCAGAAACAGGAAGACACACAGGGTCTATACTCACTCCTAAGTGGATATTAGACATATAATATAGGATAAACATACTAAAATCAGTAAAACAACAGAAACTAATCAAGAAGTAGGTATCTAATCAAGTAGGAGCATCTGGGTAAGATGTAAATCCTCATTCAGAAACGCAAAGAGGATGGACATCAGAAGAGGAGAAAACAGGGAACAGGACAGGAGCATACCACAGAGGGACTCTGAAGGTCTCTACCCTGCAGGGTATCAAAAGAGATGCTCAGACCTATAGCCAATCTTTGGGCAGAGTGCAGGGAATCTTATGAAAGAAGTTGGAAAAGGACAGGAGCTCCAAGAGGAGAGCAACAGAATCATTTATTATTTTATTATTTTTACATCATACTCAAAGTTTTCCTTCCCTCCTTTCTTCCAAGTACCTCCTTCTCATCAAACTTCTCACCCATCCTCCATCATCCCTTTTTCAAAGAAAATGGGAGGCTTCACATTGATATCAACCAGCCTTGGCATATCAAGTTGCAGTAGGACTAGGGCATCTTGTGCTATTGTGGATAAACAAAGCAACCCTGTTAGGGGAAAGGGATCCAAGGCAGGCAACAGTGAGAGACAGACCATCCTTGAGCTGTTAGAAATCCAACATGAAGACCCAGCTGCATAAATTCTGCATATGTGCAGAGGGGATAGGTCTGTCCCATACATGCTCTCTGTTAGGAGGTTCAGTCCCTGTGAGCCCCTTTGAGCCCAGGTTAGTTCATTCTGTAGGTTTTCTTGTACTGTCCTTGAGCTCTTCAATCCTTCCTCCTCCTCTTCCTAAGGATTCCCCAAGCTCATCCTAATGTTTGGCTATGGGTCATTGCATCTGTTTCCAACAGTTGCTGAGTGAAGCCTCTTATAAAACAGATATGCTAGGTGCCTGCCTGTAAAAAGTCAAATATCATTAATAGTGAAAGGGGTGGGCTCTTTCTCATAGCATGGGTCTCAACCTTGTCCATTCCCTCAATTTCTGCTTCATATTTACCCCTGCACATCTAACAGGCAGGACAAATCATGGATAGGTTTCCCCCTACTAGAAGTCTTGTGCTGTTACAGAAGATGGCAATTTCAGGTTCCATATCCATATTACTAGGAGTCTTAGCTAGGGTCACCCTCACAGATTCCAGGGTGCTTCCATTGTCCCAGTTTTCTAGCTTGTCCCATAGATGCCGCCCACCAGGTTCCAGTTCTCTTACCCAGTACTCTTTTCCTCTGTCCTCCCCAAACCTAATTCCTCCTGCTCTCCTCCCCAACCCTTTCCTACCCAGTCTCCGCCCTTTATCTACTCCTGATGTCTATTCTATTTCCTCTTCTGAGTGAGATTCAATCTTCCCCCTTGGGTCCTCTTAGTTAGCTTTGTTGATCTGTCAATTGTAGCATGATTATCCTATATTTGATGGCTAATATCTGCTTATGAGCTTATACCCTGTTATCTTTCTGGGTCTGGGTTACCTCACTCAGGATCATCTTTTCTAATTCTATTCATTATCTGTGAATTCCATGAGGTTTTTGTTTTTAATAGGTAAATAGTATTCATTGCAGAAATGAACCACCTTTTCTTTATTCATTCTTCGGTTGAGGAACTTCTAGGATGTTTCCAGTTTGGGGCTATTACAAGTAAAGCTGTTTTGGACATAGTTGAACACGTCTCCTTATGGTTTGGTGGAGCATCCTTTGGATATATGTCTAGGAACGATAGAACTGGGTTGTGAGATCTAATTGTTACCAATTCTGAAAAAACTACCACATTCATTTTCAAAGGGGTTCTACAAGTTTGCACAACCACCAGCAAAGGGGGAGTGTTCCCAGTGTTCCACATCCCCACCTGCATGAGCTATGGCTTGAGTTCTTGATCGTAGTCATTCTGAAGGGTTTAACATGAAATCTCAGTTGTTATAATTTGTGTTTTCCCGATAACTAAGGATATTGAACATTTCATTAACTGCTTTTCAGCCATTAGAGATTCCTCTGTTTAATTCTATGTTTATATTGTTCTTCATTTTTTATTGGGTTACTTGGTGTATCGATGTTTAGTTTTTTGAGTTCTTCATAAATATTGTACACCAGCAATCAATGCAATGGAGGGTATACAATGTGTTTTTATTTCAAAATACCACATCTATAAATATGTAAACATTTTAGGTGTCAGTTAAAATACTTAGAAGATGAACAGGCACATACTCAAGCCATTTATCCCTTTGGCTGTTTTTATGTAGAAGAAGGTAAGTTTAGTGGATTTGTCACAAATGGTGCTGAAGATAGGCTTAAAGCAAGGTTGTATAATTAATGGAACAAGAATATGACATTTAATGTGTCCACATTACTTAAAGATTTAGACCAATATTTCTGAAGTGTGTTTTGATGAACCCTAGTGCCCTGGAATGCACAACACAGAAACATTTGATTAAACATGAAATAATGAATGCTGATTTGAGACTGAGCATCAGAAAGGGAAGGTGCTCAAAAGTTCGACAGGAGAAAAGCTGGTTTAATTTGATTTAGCTCAGGCTTGCCCAAAATGTGACTTTCCCCACATTGTTTCGGTCATTTATCACTCTGAAATCACAACACATTTTTGTGATGCAAATTGTAGTCCTTAGTCGTGTGTTTTAAAATGGCATATTAGTGAATAGTGGAAAGTCATCTATTGAAGTCATGTGTGTCTCTTGACTGTCAGTGCACAGGTAGGCATATGTGCTCACTGTCAAGAGGGCAGTCTCTGAGTTGAGAGGCCTGCAATCCACCTCAGTAAGGTCACTGGGAGAGGAGGCATGAGATATGACCAGGAGGATGAGGAAAGACATCATGCTTCATGGGAGAAGCACAATAAAATTGTGCTTTTTTTAAAGATGTAAGAAGAAAAAGCATTGCAGGCTAAGGAAATTTTAAATGGCTCAGTGAGAGGATCTTATTAAAATCATTGATTGGTCTTTGGGTTTAGGTTAGTGTTTTGAAACTGAAAGGACTAAGATTTAAACATCTTCATGTCAAAAGGAAACCTCTGCGCCATTTCATCCAGTCATCAAGTCATCCCAGAAGGCAACATTTGTAATATTTCTGTTTTATGCGCAGGTTGACAGTGTTGAGGATTAAACTGAAGCCTCCTGCATGGCAGGTAAACACAACTGACTACATCTTCAGGTTGTAAGTTTTCTAATTTAAAAGTTGAATTTGGTTTGTGATGTGCATGTGGTGTATGTGCAAAAGTGTGGGGGTTTACTGTGAATGCGCACACGTGTGGGGAGTTTTACAGGGGTGTATGTGCACACATGTGGGAAGGTTTATTGTGCTGAGGTACATCGCTCTTATCCCTAAAATTCCCAATTCTTATTCCCTGAATAGGTGCTGCATTTGGTCAAAAGGCCTTTTCTGCATATAATGTGATGAGATGATCATGTGTTTTCCTTTTTTTGCTTTGCTTATATAGTGGATTCCATGTTTTGAATTTTTATTGAGCTATCCTTAATCTCAGGGATGAAGCCTACTTGATCATAGTGAATGATCATTTTATGCATTCTCTGATGTAGTTGACAGGTATGTTGAGTCTTTTGCAACTATGTTCATACGGGAAATTATTTTGTAATTTACTTTGTTTGAGATATTTGTGGTTTGGGTAAATTGATACTTTGGCTTAATAAAAGGAATTGCACAGTGTTCCTTGTGTTTGTAATTCTGGGATATATTGAGGAGTGTTGCCATTATCAGTTTGAAAGAATAGTAGACTTCTGCGCCAAAGTAAACTTTTCTGGAGTTTTTGTTATTGTTGTTTAGAGACCTATTTTTCAAGACAGGGTTTTTCTGCCTAGATTGGTCTTGCCCAGGAATCAAATTGTCACCAACATGGATTTGAGCTCAGAGAGGTTTTGAGAAATTTAGTTACTACTTCTATTTCCTAACAGGTTACTGGTCTATTTTAACTGCTTAACTTGCCTTTATTTTACTTTGTTAAGTGCTATGTTTTCAGAAAACGATTTCTTTTTAGATTCTCCAATTTGGTAAAAAGTTTTAAAAGCATGTCTTAGGATCCGATGGGTTTCCATGCTGTCTGTGGTTATGTGCCCATTCTCAACTCCAATTTTGTTAGTTTGGATCCTGAATCTCACCCTTTTAGTGAAACTGCGTACTGGTTTGTCATTGTTCTGATTTTCTCAAGCAACCAACTAATATACCCCAGGGATATATGTGAGACTATTTTTCACCATTCATCAGTCTCAGAGACCATCTGGAAGAGGGGTAGAAAGATTTTAAGATTCAGAGAGAAGAGAGTGTAGAATAAAGCAGTGTCTCCTGTATCTGCAGTACTGAACTCAGGAACTCACTCTGAGATCAAGGCAGTGACTATTCTAACAGGGAAGAGAAAGGGTCTCACTGACCACACCCCAAAGTTAGAAGCTGTTGACAGTTTGGTGGCTTTTAGAGGAGGCTACAGGATTACAGGATCCCATTGTGAACCCTGAGATTGTGAACTGTGAAAACCTTTTCTTCAGGTGTGGAGTGGTTCAGCCATAGCACCCACCTTTAATCTAAGAACTTTCTGTTTATTGTAAACAGATGGCTATGGTGTGGTTCAGCCCTATCATGTACCTTTAATCCAACACCTTTATGTAAGCAGGATTAAAGAAAGTTAACTCTGGAGCAATTCACCTGTAGCAGAAGGCCAACTGTAGAGATCTTTTTAAAACTCTACTTTATTTGGGGTATTTAGGCCTCTACCTTTCTTCCACCAACACCCCAAAATTAAGTAGGAGAGAGAAAGTGTTAGTGGGTAGAGGGTGCCCAGACAACCTTACTCCTCCCAGAAAGTTAGTGTCAAGTAGTTCTTTTTGGGCTCTATCTCTCTCTCTGTCAACTACAGACACAGATAGCAATCAACTCCATGCTGCTGTGCCCTGGAGAGTTTCTTTCTGTCTGTCAGAACCAAACTGGCACACCATCTCTGGCCTCTGGTCTCTCCACACTGCTCCATGCCAAAGCCAAGACTGACTGCCACCACACACAGCACTTCTTCTCTTTCATAGCCTCATATTTATACTGAGCCCTAGACCACGCCCCTCTCTGAGAAGCAAGTGGAAGGCCCTTAGCAGCTGGCAAATATCACACCCTGCACTTCACAACTAAGAGGTATGTACAATCTATGGCCCAAATAAATCCCACAGATTCAATTAAAACAAAAATATGAGATTGCAAAGAAACCAAAACTTCCATTACAATAACCAGCTGACATTGACTAACAGAAAGGAGGGACTTTTGAGTTCAAGGCTGTTTAAAGCAGTTTGGAGAAGAAGGTGGAGAAGGTGCTTTGGCTTTTGGCTTTTCCCTCTGGGACATGAGCTGAGTAGAAAGGCTTCTTCCTTCTGGAATAACGAATAGTCAGGAAGGTCAGCAGGGTGCTTTCATAGGGCTAGTTGGCTTTTACCTCAGCATCTGGCTCCTGACTCTTTAGGGGTAGAATCTAATGATTGGGACTCTTGTTTTTAAAACAACAGCCCTCTGATGCTGGCCCAAGTGCATTGCATTCAGGGTCAGCAAGCTGCTTTCCAGGAGAGGAGGCAGTGCCCTGTGACCTGCACTGAACCTTCTGCTCCTCCTCTACCTCCGAAGCCCTTCATCAGCATTCTCTAAAAGTTGGTGCTCATCTGATATCGGCACTGGAATGGGTAGCTAGCAGCCCATCCAACAAGGAAATCTTATCTCGGTGAATGTAAGAGTAGATGAGGGTTCCTGCCTACTTCACCAATTGCACTATTGGTTGTCAATCCTTAAGAAGGGCAAAGATAAAACCCCAAAACAGATACATTGATCTGGATGATGAAGTCTGACCATACAGATATTTGTTTTACTCATGGAGCCTCCTATATTTGTGAGCAACCACCTCAGCCTGTTCTTAAGTAGTTCAAAGATTGAAAGGATCATTTAGAAACATAGGGAAAGAGCCAAATTAAACATTTCAGGATGAACATGTTAGCATATGAAACTTATATTTATATTATATACACAGTGCTAGGACATTTCCAAGAAAGAATAATATAAGATTACAAGTCTTCAGAAATTTTAAGAGTAGCATAGAAATTGATATATAAATTTGGACACTTCTAGGTAGGCCCTGCAAGGGCTTAAGGAATCTTTGGCAATTCTATCAGTGAGCATGTCCACAAACATGGCTTCAGAGCGGGATTTCAGGGTTGTTCATTACACATCTGCAGTGAAGTTGTGTTTGGGTCATCACATTTTTAATCCACAGATGACTTGATGTTTCTGGTAAGGTCAGGTTGAGGACCAAAGTCAACAATGAGTACCCAAGGTACCAAGTACCAAGGACATGATGGTTTGAACCATAGTCTGTGAGGTTGATGTTGCATACCAGACACCAACTCTGGTGGTTCTGGCTCCAGTTTCCTCTGAGATCTTGCTGTACAATAACACAGAGAAGATCTCTTTCCTGGATCTCTTGAAAACAGCTGGACCCTGTAACATTCCTGGGTGTGGTCCACACACCCAGCATTCCAAAATTTGCCCACATGGTTTCTCTGCTGTTGTCCAGACACGATGAAGGCCATGTATTCTGCTTGTGGTTCTAAACTGTAGCACAACTCCTGGGTAAGATGAAGAGAACCCTTGAAGTTAAGCTGGACCCTTCTGACTTTGTAAGCAAGGAGTTGGCAGGACCCATTTGATGTCACTTTATGGACTTTGTCATTGTGTCATTCTTCAGACATCCACCTCATGGTGTTAAAGTGTGTTCAACCTCTCTGGAGTGGTGTGTTACCTAAGTCAGAGTTGAGGTCAACTTGTTGTCCTTCATTTGTAGTGTTCCAGATAAGACCAGGACACAGAGGTTTCCCTGGGTGCGGCCCACACACCCTTGTTCCCACAGTGTCCCATGCTCTGTGATGTTTATGTGTGGTCCAAATTACTTAAAAGCCATGCTGTTGTCTTGACACACTGGAGGTGAGAATGTTGTCTGTGTTGTTAGAATGGCAGGTACAGCCCAGAAACCACTATACCAAAAAGAGCTTCTAGGTTAGTAATGATTGGCATTCATGGCCATGGCACTCATCAATGGTGAGTCCAGATTTCTGTTAACATTGCATGAAATTAGTCAGTAATTAGGCTGTGGTTGGTTTAAGAAAATCAATTGACATAAAGATAATGCCTGGCTTTACACCAGGTCAGGGTCATGAATTTGTCCATTTCTTCTGGTCATTCAGATGAGGGCTGGTCCCTTTAAGGCCTAGCTCCTTGGTCGTAGAAATGCATCCTGGGTAACATAGAGATGGTGCACCCCACACACCCTTTTTGACAATATAAACCCAGGCTACTTGGGGTTCAAGGAGCAGCCAGGTTTCCTTGGAGGTCATGCATGGAACTATACATGTGTTCATAATCAGGTCATTATCAATGTGTGCTTCTTGGAAGATAAAATGTTTCCTGATGTCAGTTCATGGAACAAGACCAAGTATGAGCCCATGCTTCTTCAGAGTTAGCTGAGGGCCATACTAATTCTTATATTGGCCCAAGCCATTTCACATTTGGCATAGGCCCAGGCCTATTCCTCTTCTTCTTTTGGCCCAGGCCTCTTCAGGGTTAGGGATAGGCCCAGGCCCACAGCTCTTCTCCTTTGGGCCCAGGCCTCTTCAGGGTTAGGGATTGGCCCAGGAACACTTCTCTTCTTCTTTGGGCCCAGGCCTCTTCAGGGTTAGGAAAAGGCCCAGGCCCACTTCTCTTGTCCTTTCGGCCCAGGCCTCTTCTGGTTAGGGATAGGCTCAGGCCCACATCTTTCCTTCACATGCCCAGGACTCATCAATATTAGTGATAAAGCCAAGCCCACATCTCTTTTTGGTTGGGTCCTGTATTTCTCAGCTTTGTCGATAATTTCATGACCACATTTTTTTCTTTAAGTTTTCACTTCTTAAGGTCATAAATTTTTCTATGCATACCCTTTTCTTAATTTTCCTAAGTTGTGTCTTTACTTGGAGACACCCATTTAGCCCTTTATATTCATATCTTTGCCATCCTGTCATTCTTTCAGCCAGAATACTTGTTCTTTCCTAAGGATTAGGTACTGCATCCTTGTGAGTCCTCATAGATGTAAACATATTTCACCTTCATATATACTCTATATTTTTGGGAAAAAAAAGAAAGAAACATTAGATGTAATGGAAGCTTTGTTTTCCTTGTATGTTCTGTAACTATGCTTTTGTTTTAATCTGAAGTGTGAGATTTCAGTTGGGCTATATTTTGTCCACACCTAGTAATTGTCATGTGTGGGGCATGATTTTTGCCAGCTGGTAATAACCTTCCTTATGGTGCACAGACAGGAGTGTGGTCTAAGACTCTGAGTATATAAATGAGGCTGAAAAAGAGACAGTGTGATATTCAGTGTTGGCATGTGGTGTGTAGCCATTTTGAGAGACCAGGGAGAGTTTTACAGTTTGGAGCAGACAGACAGAGAAATGCTTCAGGGCACAGTGGCATGGAGGAGCCTGCTGGCTGTGTCTGCAGGTGACAAAGATTCATAGAGAGGCCTAAAAGAACCCCTTGACCCTAACTATCAGGGAGAAGTAAAGGGGTCTGGAACCCCTCTCCCCACTAACCTCTTCTATTCTTACTTGGGGTTGAGGGGTTGGTGGAAGAGGCCGAAGCACCCCACATAAAGTAGAATTTTTAAAAGACTGCTACAGGTGGTATTCTGCCACAGGTGGGGCCCAACATCGTTTAGGATAAAAAGAGAAAACAAGTCACACCCAGACATGGTTTAAGAATAATGGGGAACTTAGTTTTTGGAGCTGTACACAGGAGATGGAAAGTTCTGAAAGAATGAATGTAACATTTCAAGATGTCACTAAAAGGTTTATAGCAGTGGCTGATGTGAGGTTCTCTCCTGAAATGTGCCCAGACGAAATTTTATGTTGTTGCTTTGCTTTCTTCCTTTATTGTTTTTTATTAAGATTTAAAGAATGACTGATGAGATCGGAAGACCAGAGGTGTCCCTCAATTCTGTTGTTCTGGAAAGGATTACAGAGTTGGTAATTTAACAGGAAATTTTAGGGTAGAGATTGAAGCTCTTAGAAAGCAAAAAGCACCACTGAAAAATGGAAGTTTACCCACTCTTGCTACCTTGCCAGACTCCATGAGCCAGGTGTTCAGAGTACTGAAAGGTGGCATGAAGAAAGGGAAGCCCAGCAGGCCAAAAGAGCTTTGGAGCCACGTGCTCCACTAAGGGAACTGCCTGTGACTATGGAGCCAGCATCAGTTCTCCCAGGCTTTGTGCAACATACGTCTGCTAATGATAGTGGTGAGGCTGACAGTGAGATGACATGGAGTCAAGTAGAAATGCTAGATTGAAAGCAATTTTAAAAGTCTATCATAAGGTTTGGAATGCATTTAAATTTGGTTAAACAAATGTTAGCTAATGACACTATGAAAAATAGACTTATTCACCAAGATTGGAAAGGGTTGGTGTGAGCTCTGTTAGAAGCTGGTAGGCAGTGGTGGAGGAATGAAGCCATGAAATAGAACAACAAAATATAACAAAGGGAATAAATGTTGGTAAAGATCAACAGGCATTATGCTGACTTATGAGAACAAATCCCATCTGATGATGTAGTGAGTGAACTATGTCGTGTTGCAGCGTTAAGAGCATGGGATATGCTCAACGAGCCTGGTAAAAGAACCACCTCATTTACTAAGGTAATTCAAGGCTCTGCAGAAGCCTTCACCAACTTCTTACAGAGATTAGGTTCAGTTCTGAATTGAGCCATACCAGACCCTGGGACCAGATAGGCATTGACAAGATCATGGCTTATGAGAATGTGAACACTAAAAGTAGCAGAGTACTTAGACCATTAAAAGCATGAGGAGCCCAAATAGACAAACGGAGAAGAGAGACCACTGACAAACAGGGTCAGATGAAAGGGGAGGAGGTCCTCCCCAATCAGTGGACTTGGAAATGGGCAGTGAGGAGAAGAGGGAGGGAGGGTGGGATTGGGAAGGAAGAAGGGAGCAGGATACAGCTGGGATACAGCGTTAACAAAATGTAACTAATAATAAAAAAAATTAAATTAAAAAAAAAGAGAGAGAGAGAGACCACAGGGATTGCCTGTCATGAACATCCTGGCAATTATCATAGGAGAAGCCGAAGCTAAAATTCTCAAAAATCAAAATACCCGGAACTTTATTTGTGGTGAATTTGGTGAAGTTCCAAAAATAATTATAAGGCTAGAAGATGAAAAGTTCAAAAGGCAAGAAAATTAACTCAGAGCCAACAAGCTGCTTCTGGCTGAAATATTCAAATGCCCAGATTCGCTGGAATATGTTGGTGTTGTAAGAACGGAAAGCACTGGAGTAATGAGTACTTATCTAAACGGGATTCAGAAGGTCACTTCTTGCCACCATTAAACAGACAGAGGGGCCTGTCAGCAACAGGCCCCACAGCAAAAACTATGAGCTGTCCTCCTATGGTCAGCCAGGAGATGACAAGCCAGGAGGAAGATCAAAACTAAAAATTGCTGATCTCACCCATGCTGAATCCAGCAGGGATTTGGTTCTGGCCACAGATACATGTCTTACACTATCACCAAGAGTTGAATGTTAAAAAATAACCGCTGGTGTTTATGGTCCTTTGTCTTCAGGGACAGAAGGGATGATCTTGGGAAGAAGTGGATTAACTTCTCAAGGATTCACTGTGCATCAGGTGTTGTAGATGGGGAGTGTAAGGAAGAATATGCAATCATGGTATATGGAAAACAGGAGATACAAATTATTGCAGGGAGTAGAATTGCTCAGCTCTTACTGTAGCCTTACATCAAGGGCAAAGCTGATCCCGTGGAAAGAACAGGTGCCTTTGGGAGTATTAAAAAACTTGTGTTCTGGCAACAGTGGTTAATGGTACAAATGAATGGTGTTGAAATATAAGGGTTGATAGATACAGGAGCTGACTACTTTCAAAAAAAATAGCCACTTCAGAAGATTTCTAATATGATATATGGGAATTGATAAATTTTCTCGAGTAAGACGAATTGTACAGCAGATTACATGTGTGGGACCAGAATGGCAACCAGGAAATTGAGACCTTATGTGGCTGACATACTCATACATTTGTGGGGGAGAGATCTTTTACAACAATGGGGTACTCAAATTAATATTCCTGCAATCCCAGAGACAGCCAATGATGAAATTAGGGGTGAAACGGTAGAGGCTTCTGTGAAAGGTATTGATACATGTAATCAAGAACAATCACAAGCTGTGCCCACTGTCCAAGCAGAGGACATCACAAGAATTGAGTTTCCAAATTTATAACAGGGCCCGCTGCTGAAATACCACAGCTTTGCCCCCAAAGTGGTTATCAAGGAGACCTTGTGGCAAGAATATTGGCCCATAACAAAAGAAAAGTTGCAGGCACTTGAACAACTGGTAATAGAGCATCAAGGGCTGAAAATATAGAGGAGTCTACCACCCCAGGAAATGCCCCCGTGTTAAAAAAAAAAAAGAAGAACAGAAAACAAAACTGAAGAAAAAGAAAAGAAATCAGGAAAATGTCAGATGGTAATAGATTTAGGAGCAGGGAGTAGAATAATTCAATCAATGGTCCTTTTCCTTCTTTGTTACCTAGGTCATGTCCTATAATAGTAATTGTTTTAAAAGATTGCTTTTTCACAATACCTTAGCATGAGCAGGAAAGGAGAAGGTTTGCTTTCTCAGTACCTACTCTGAACCATTGTTGTCAGGTAAGGAGATACCATGGGAAGAATTTCCACAGGGAATGTTAAATACTTGAACTTCACATCAATATTTTGTGCAACAACAGCTGCAAATAATTCGTAGGCAATTTCCTCAGTCTATTATTTATCATTACATGGATGATATTTTGTTGGCTGATTCTGATTAAGATACTTTAGAGAAAATGCTTAAGGAAACAAAAAGAATTCTGCCATGCTGGGAGTTATAGGTTGCTCCAGAAAAAAATACAGAGAGGGGATTCCATTAGCTATCTGGGTTATAACAATTCAACAAAAATTTCAGCCACAAAAATTACAGATACTAGGGATCAATTACAAACTATTAACGATTTTCAAAAATTAAGGTATTACGTGCCTGAGGCCAATGACTGGTTTAGGTACTTAGGAGTTGAGTAATTTGTTCCAAACATTACAAGCAGATGCAGATTGAAATAGTCCAAGAGGCCTAACAGCTGAAGCAGGAAAAAAGTTAATTCTGCTAGTACAAAGATGCATATGTGGATCGAATTGATCCTAAACCTGATTGCATTAGTGTTATTTTGCCTTCAACTCCTACTGGGCTCATTATGCAAAGGGAACATAGTATTCTGAAATGGATTTTCTTAGCTCATAAACAAAGCAAAAAATTAAAAGACGTACATAGAAAAGATTTCTGAATTAATTTAAAAAGGTAGAATGAGACTATGTCAATTGTCAGGAACGGGTCCAGCTAAAATTGGAGTGTCTCTTACTAATGCTGAGATTACGTCATTGTGGACAATCAGTGAACATTGCAAACAAATTGAAGTATCTACTTGGGAGAAATTAATAACAAATATCCTAAAACCAAACATACAAAATTTATGAAAAGAACTAATTGGATTCTTCCATGTATTCTAAAGGGAACACCAATTCCAGAGCCACCAACATTCTATACTGATGTAAACAAGATGGGAATGGCAGGTTATAAATCAAATGAAATAAGCAAGGTGATCAAAAGCCCATATTGTTCAGTTCAAAAATCAGAATTGTATGCAATGTAATGGTATCATTAGATTTTCTTAAACCTCTTAATGTAATTACTGACTCTCAATATGTGGAAAGAGTTGTTTTCCATATAGAAACTGCTGAATTTATTCCTGCTAATTCAGAAGTAACCTTGTTAATTATGTAATTGCAACAACCCATCAGAAGTAGTAACTATCCATTATTGATTACTCATATTCGGTCTTCTGCAGGTAACCCAGGTCGATTGGCACAAGGAAATGAAGAAATTGACCAATTACTAATAGAAAATAAGTAAAAAGCTTCAAATTTTCATGGAAAACACCATGTTAAGGGTAAGACTTAGATGTGTAGGACTCTGGGAATATAAATATGCAGCAGAGAAACACAGGGTGTGGCATAGAGTGTTGGTGTGTGCAGTGTAGCAGTTTGGAGAGACCAGAGACTGGAGACCAGAGATGGTGTGGTGGTTTGGGGGAGAGAGAAGGAGAGAAACACTTCAGGATGCAGCATTGTGAAAGAGACTGCTGTATCTGTGGTTGGCAGATATTGGTACATAACACTAAATGAACCCCTTATTCCCTAAGTGGCTGGGAAAAATAAAGGAGTCAGGACATCCTCTCCACACGAACCTTTTCTCTCTCCAACTTAAGGTTGGGGAATTGATGGAAGAAAGGTAGAGCCTAACAACCTAAATAAAGTAGAGTTTTAATAGAGAGCACTACAGGTGGCATTCCACTACAGTTAGACCTGTGGCTGTGTATACAGGAAAACCCTGGGTGTCCTTTTCTGGCATCTCAAATGTTCTCAGACCATCACTGAACTTCCTTAGGGAAACATGTACAGGCACTTATTACTCTGAGCCCAAATGAAACAAGTAATACATTCAAGACTTAGGGGAGAAAAGTTTGGGCAAGATCCTCTCATTCGTCATGTGACCGTACATGGGATGGTTGGGCCCATGTGCACATGTGTAAAGATTGAAGTTGTGAGACCCACAAGAGAGTCTCCACAAGGCAGCACCATGAGGCATTTCCTTCCTTCTGTGGTGAGATCCCATGATGGAATATCACAGCTAGTTAGAGAAACAATAGATATTAGTCCTCCAATGTCTAGGGGATGTCTTGCTAAAGAACTGGAGGCTGTGTCCATCTTCACATGACCTCTTTCTGCTGTGTGGGGATGCTGTCCCATCTCTCCAGTTATGAGTGGCCATGCTCTGGGAGGGTGTCCCTGTGGTCCTTGCTACTGACACTCTTATCAGGTCCACATCTGTCCTGTATATTAGAAACCCTCAGACCTTGAATTATGCTGTTCTACCCTTCTTTAAAGCCACTTGACAAGTTCATACACTGATTTGAGTCACGTCTTCACCCACAGAATTTTCTGCACTGACTTACCTGAAAGGCATCCCTGCTGAATTTGTCCTGGTTTCACCCCTAGCCCTAGCCCATTCTAGTAGGCTCTGATGCTTACAGATCTGGGACACACCCACAATCGTGACAATGACTTTCATGTGAGGTCACAGAGGCCAAGGATCTCTCTGTTTGGGAACGCTGAAAGGCTGTCCAGGCACACAATGTCTTTTGGACTAGTATTTGGGGGCAATAGTTGAAGGCTTCTCTTATGATCATTTCCTATTAACAGACTCACACCCAGTCCTCTTGTTCCTCTTAGGAAATTTACTTTTTTGTGGAGCAAGGTCAGAGGGATGGGTCATCGTCACTCTAGTGAGCAACACTTAAGACTTGATCTGTCATTTCTGCTCTTCAGTTTACCATCAACCTTCTATTGTCAGGAGACTTGAAGTATGCCATATGCAGCATTCTGGGTACCAAGATAATTGAAAATTTGGCCTGCACACTGTCTCTTCACCACCATTAAACACAGCTTGAAGTAGGCTTGCCCAGATAGCAGGATGTCAGGAATTTTCCCTCTCTGACCCTACAGAGGTAGTCTGTGACTTTTGAGGATGTCATTCCCTGGAGAACATCATGACAGAGAGCTTCATCCTGTCCCACTTTGGGAACTGGAGTCCTGTGATAGATGCTGGCTCTGCCTCAGCTGCTGTCACCTATTCTCACAAGTATAGGTGGAGACTAGTAGAAAAACACACCTGACACAATTTCTCTCCCACACATGGACACACAGGTTCATCCACAAATACATTAATGCTTGTTTCCTAATGAAGTTATAAGGATGAAGTTAAATGAAGAGAGAGGGAAATCAGTGTCTGTGGTTGAGCAGGGTAGGGCCTGTGAACTGAATGTCAAGATGGCTGTTTCCAGGAAAGTTCCTGTGTAGTGCAGCCTGGGAGAAGGTCCCAGGAAAGCACTTCCCTCCCACCTTGAGCTGCAGGTGTTGGCTGTAGGTGAGTAGTGGAAGTAGTTGGTGCTGAAACTTCTGTGGGCTCCAGCCTTGAGTCTTAGAACAGGTACTCACTTGACAGTTTCTTCCAGAGGCCTCTCTGGATGGCTTACATATGGTGGCCTCACCCAGAGACAGAATATGCATGGCACTCTGCCGACTTGCTTATGTGCACTGAGGTTTCAGCTTCTTAGTAAGTCCTGTTGTGTACAAAAGGAACACCTCAAGAACGTCCTTGAGCCTGAGTCACAGCCATTCTGGTCTTTGCTCCTACTATTCCTAGCATGCCTATGTACTTGAAGGCACACACACACACACACACACACTATCACACACACACTTTTACAAACACACCATTGCACCTAGATACATGCACTGTAAGTAATGTACAACTTAAATGGAAATGTGTAGAGTGTGCTGGCTTAGGTCGACTGCTCATAGTGTACATAGTTAGGCAGAGTGTTGGTAGTCAGTGATTGTACACACCTTTAATTCCAGCACTTGGGGCAGTTGCAGGTGGATCTCTAAGCATAAGAACAAGCTTGAGGATAAAGAGAGTTCCAGGGCAGCCATGTCTACACAAAGAAACGTTATCTTGAAAAACAAACAAGAAATTAAATGTACATAATGTACAGAGTTACATAGACTTCTAGAGTGCAGAGTCCTATAGAGTGCCTGCCTTCAGTCATGCTGGGGACAACTCAGGGTGGAAATACAAGAGTCCTGCTGGGAAGAAGCTAACTCCCTTCAGAACCCCAGACAGGAGGACTCTGTGTAGCATCTCCCACCTGCCCTGTACCCTATGGCTGCCAGAGCTGACAGTTACCCCTAACTTGGCACACAGGAGCAGAGCTTCATCCTCTACCTGTCTGTGGTCACCTGGGTGTGGTCATTGCTTGGGCTCATTCTCTGGTGAGTTGTGTCATGTCCAATTCTTTGTATGGCAAGTTCCTCACTGACACTCACTGAACATGTCTACAGCTATAGCACAGGTGCAGTTAACTGTCACTTTGGGACATTGGGCCTCATACACTATCACCCTCCACTTCCCACTATAGCACACTGAGGTTAAACCAGGACTTCATCCCAGGAATCTCTATGTATTTGTCCCATCACACACCACAAACTTTCTGGTACACCTGCAAATCCTTCTGAATTTCAGCCCACATTGTAGACAGAGTTCCCTCACACCAACACCACAGCCTTTACCTTGGCAATGAGCACTGGTATGAGGCAACAGAGGCCAGACCACAGCTCTCTCATGCTTCTTCCTGTGTACCTGAGTGTAGCATGAGGAACAACCATGCTCTCCCACACAGTGCTGAGCACACACCCAAGTGGGAGGCTGTACCTGTGGTGAGATCATCATCTTATTAACACAGCCTGAACATAGATTACGCTATCATGTAACCCTGTGAATATTTGTAGGGGAAGTTATGTGACATTGATGCACTTTCACACATATGGATGTGGACCTGCAGCCATGAGCACACATACAAAGTGAAATATGTCAATAAGTACAGAGAGAGAAAGGAGAGGGTTTTCGTGGTATTTCCTGTGATAGGGACAGTGATTTTTATTTCCATAATGTATCAGATATCTGAATAGAAATGAAAAGTTTGCTACTGGCCAGGACTCGAAGTATCACAGTTCAGTGTTAGTGGTACTTGGTTTATTTTCCCTGGACAAACAATGTATGCTGGACAGATGTGGACTTGACAACCTCAGTATATTATTCTTCCTTACCTAGGCTAGAGGATTGAGTCACAATCCAGATACACCTGTGTGGCATCATTCCGAGGCCTCTCTTTCTGCTGAGTCAAGTGGTTCCTCTTCCTGAGGTCATTAGAGGACATTCCCCTGCTATGAGACTTCTGATGCCTGCTGTTTCCTGCTCTTCCTATGCTGAGAATTGTCCCTCTTGATCATGTCCCTATTCATTCATGTCCCACACCATGTTTAGTCTCCCCACCTCACAAAGACCCCAGTGAAGAAGTGGCTCACTCTGATATAGTAACTCACCTGATGAATTTCAGGTAGTGTCCATCCTAGGAAAAAGCCCACAGCTATGCAGACACAGGGGCTTGATATGAATCTCAGACCTTCTTGGTAGACTCTGAGTTGTCCTCAGGCTATAACCACAACTATTCCTATGGCAGGGATGTACTCTGTGAAGTCACAGAGACCTCAACTCGCTTTAATCTGAGAGTCACAAAGGGCATCCCGGTCTCTGCTATCTCCCAGCTTGGTCCAGCCTTGTTGTCTACCAGCCTGTTACAAGCATCATTAGAAACAGTAGCTAGGATGCCTAGGCTTCTGAGTTGGTGAAAGGAGAGACCTCTAACCCAGGAGAATGGTGGTGAGGCTTTCTAAACAACGGGGAGCATCGCAGGAGGTGAAAACTTTGGTCTCGGGTCACCCGGGGACTTGTTTGGGGAAGGAGAGAAACGATCCTTTGATCTCACGGCACTCCCCTCTCCCAGACCTCATTCCTCCTTGGCACAGCTGCACAGTGGACTAGTCTTTCTCAGCACAGACCTAACTGCCTGGGGACTACAGCTAATGAGGCAGAGCTCCAAGCCATTAGCGGCAGGCAAAAGCAGGCAGTATGTGTCCCTGGGTCCCAGATTCGCTCGGCAGCTGCACCATCCTCCCAGGGCCCGAGTCTGCTAGATGCCATCCTAGCTCCGCAGGATCGCCATCACTGACGGTACGGCCCGCCCAATCCCACAGTGACAGAGAATACGCTATATACTCACCAAAACCAGGCAGAAACGCCATACAAGCTAGACACACCAGGTGCTGGGCCTCCCAAGCTTGGAGAGCACAGTGAAGAGACCCCAGGACTTCCCAGAAAGCATCGGGACTAGCGACCCGGTCTCCAGATACAGCAGGACTTGGCGGCGGAGCAGACTGAGCTGGCAGGGCACAACAGCCCTCCAGTTTAAGACTAACCAGGGCCAAACCAGAGAACAGAGAGCCTAGTTACGCCGATCCCTACTGACGTGACCACCCTGAAATCTCCAGCTGCAGCAAGACCTCAGAACCTGGCAGTGACAGCAGCACAGAACTGGCAGAGCACATCAAAGAAGCAGGGCCAAACCAGAGAGCAGAGAGCCCGGATATCTGATCTCTGCCAAGTGACCTGCCTGTAAATGAGTGCACCCTTGAGAATCTGTAGATCTCCAGATCCTGGGTCCTTCTAAAACAAAAGCCAGGCATCGAACCCCCTCCCACCCACATACCCACTTTGGGAAACAGAGGGGCACTAGGGTCATTGAAGTTCCTGCTCTGTGGATCTAATTGAGGAGTTAAGGCAGTTAATGCCAGAAATTGTGCTGTGATCATCACTAGCGCCTGCGACACATACAGTGCAGAGACCCTCCCACACACTCAAGGGTTCAACATTAGCCATCACTCTGTCCCTCGAGACACACGTCCATGCACACTTACACACACACACACACACACACACACACACATGCACGCTTGCATTTGCCCCGTTTGCGCCTGCGTATTTTCCTCCCACAGGTACAGCTAGTCCTCAGCACACGCTGAGAGTTCTCAGCTTCCTGAAGAACTCTTCAGACACCAGAGAGACACAGTACCAGTCTGATCTGCAGAATCCAAAAACAAACAGGGAAGGTTTCAGATAAGCCAATGGCCAGGGGTAGGCGAAAGAACACTTCCAACATAAATCAGGACATCATGACTTCACCAGAAAACCCCAAAATCGATGGATACTCCAATTCAGCAGAAGCACAGGAAAATTATTTTAAAGCCATGCTTGCCCAATTATTTGAGGCTCATAAGGAGGAAATGAACAAATCTTTCAAAGAGTTGGACAGTGAATTGGAGGTAAAGAAAGAAGAAATAGACAAAATCCTTAAAGAAACACAGGCAAACATAGCCAAACAAATAGATACACAAGTAGAGGAAAAATTTGTGGCATATAAAAAGGAAATGAACAAAGAAATAGAGGCCATCGTAGAGAGACAGGAATCCAAATTCAAACACATGAAAGAAATGGTGCAAGGCATGAAAACAGAATTAGAATCAATAAAGAAAACACAAAATGAGAAAACCCTTGAGCTGGAGAACTTGGAGAAAAGATCGGGAACCACAAAAGTAAGCATCACCAACAGAATACATGAGATGGAAGAGAGAATCTCTGGAGCTGAAGACACACTTGCAGAAATTGATATTTCTCTCAAAGAAAAAGTAAAATCAGAAAAGTTCCAATCACAAAATATCCAAGAAATCAAGGATGCTATGAAAAGACAAAATCTAAGAATAATAGGAATTCATGAAAAAGAAGACTCCAGGCTCCAAGGTCCAGAAAATATTTTCAAGAAAATCATAGAAGAAAATTTTCCCAACTTAAAGAAAGAGATGTCCATAAATATACAAGAGGCCTACAGAACTCCAAATAGACTAGACCAGAAAAGAAACACATCACGTCACATCATAGTCAAAACACTAAATCTACAGAACAAAGAAAAGATATTAAAAGCAGCAAGGGAAAAAAGCCAAGTAACATATGAAGGTAGACCTATCAGAATCACATCGGACTTCTCATCAGAAACTATGAAAGCCAGAAGGGCCTGGGCAAGTATCATAGAGACTCCAAGAGATCACAAATGTCAACCCAGACTACTATACCCTGAAAAGCTTTCAATCAACATAGATGGAGAAAACAAAATTTTCCATGACAAAGCTAAATTTACGTAATATCTACACAGCAAACCAACCCTACAGAAGATACTAGAAGGAAAACTCCAATCCAGTGAAAACAAATTCACCCAAGAAAACAGGGCATACAGATAATATCCCAACTAAAGTGAAAAGAAAACAAGCAATGAAACAAGGTTAGATCACAGACTCCATTACAAAAGGAACTAACATGCATTGGTCACTATTATCTATCAATATCAATGGACTCAACTCACCAATAAAAAGACACACGCTAAAAGAATGGTTACAGAAACAGGGTCCAACATTCTGTTGCATCCAAGAAACACACCTATGTAACAAAGATAAACACTACCTCAGAGTAAAGGGCTGGAAAACTGTTTTTCAAGCAAATGGTTCCAGAAAACAAGCTGGAGTAGCCACCCTAATATCTAATAAAATAGACTTTCAACCCCAGTTAATCCAAAAAGATAAGGAGGGCCACTATATTCTCATCAAAGGAAAAATCCACCAAGAGGACATCACAATCTTGAATATCTATGCCCCAAATACAAGAGCACTGACATTCGTAAATGAAACATTATTAAAGCTTAAATCATACATTGATCCTAATACCTTAATAGTGGGAGACTTCAACACTCCACTCTCACCAAGGGACAGATCAACTGGACAGACAGCAAATAGGGAAATAAAAGCACTCACAGAGACCCTAAATCAAATGGACCTAATAGACGTCTACAGATCTTTTCACCCAAACTCAAAAGGTTCCAGCACCGCTTGGAACCTTCTCCAAAATAGACCATATAGTGGGTCACAAAGCAAGCCTCAACAGATACTAAAGGATTGAAATAATCCCTTGTATACTATCTGACCACCATGGACTAAAGCTAGACATCAACAACAACAGAAACAACAAAAAGCCGACACGCACATGGAAACTGAACAACTTACTACTCAATGACAGCTGGGTTAAGGAAGAAATAAAGAAAGAAATTAAAGACTTCCTAGAATTCAATGAAAATGAAGGCATAACATACCCGAATTTATGGGACACATTGAAAGCAGTGCTCAGAGGAAAATTTATAGCACTAAGTGCTTACAAGAAGAAATTCGTAACATCACATACAAACAACTTAATGGCCCAACTGAAAACCCTAGAAAAAAAAGAGGCAGATACACCCAAGAGGAGCAGACGGCTGGAAATAATCAAACTAAGGGCTAAAATCAATCAATTAGAAACAAATAAAACTATCCAAAGAATCAATGAAACATAAAGCTGGTTCTTTGAGAAAATCAACAAGGTAGACAAATCCTTGGCCAAACTAACTAAAAAGCAGAGAGAAACTATCCAAATCAGCAAAATCAGAAATGAAAATGGGGACATAACCACAGACACTGAGGAAATCCAAACAATTATTAGGTCATACTACAAAAGCCTATATGCCACAAAATTTGAAAATCTAAATGAAATGGATAATTTTCTTGACAGATTCCATCTACCAAAACTAAGTCAAGATCAGGTAGAAAGACTGAATAGCCCTATATCTCCTAAGGAAATTGAAGCAGTCATTAACAGTCTCCCCTCCAAAAAAAGCCCAGGACCAGATGGCTTCAGCGCAGAATTCTACAAGACCTTCAAAGAAGTGCTAACTCCAATTCTCCTCAAACTATTCCACAAAATAGAAACAAAAGGAATACTACCAAACTCATTCTATGAAGCCACAGTCACCTTGATACCTAAACTACACAAAGATCCAACAAAAAAAGAGAACTTCAGACCTATCTCTCTTATGAACATTGATGCAAAAATACTCACTAAAATACTTGCAAACTGAATCCAAGAACATATCAAAGATATCATCCACCATGACCAAGTAGCCTTCATCCCAGGCATGCAAGGGTGGTTCAACATAAAGAAATCCATCAATGTAATCCACCACATAAACAAACTGAAGGAGAAAAACCACATGATCATCTCCTTAGATGCTAAAAAAGCATTTGACAAAGTCCAACACCCATTCATGTTTAAAGTCTTGGAGAGATCAGGGATACAAGGCACATACCTAAAGATAGTAAAGGCAATATACAGCAAGCCTATAGCTAACATCAAACTCAATGGAGAGAAACTTAAATCAATCCCACTGAAATCAGGGACAAGACAAGGCTGCCCATTGTCTCCATATCTCTTCAACATAGTACTTGAAGTCCTAGCCAGAGCAATAAGACAACTAAAGGAGATCAAGGGGATACAAATCGGGAAGGAAGAGGTCAAAGTGTCACTATTTGCAGATGATATGATAGTATACATGAGCAACCCCAAAAATTCAACCAGAGAACTCCTTCAGCTGATAAACACCTTCAGCAAAGTGGCAGGATACAAAATCAACTCAAAAAAATCAGAAGCCCTCCTGTATACCAAAGACAAAAAGGCTGAGAAAGTAATTAGGGAAACAACACCCTTCACAATAGCCACTAATAACATAAAGTACCTTGGGGTGACTCTAACCAAGCAAGTGAAAGACCTGTTTGAGAAAAAATTCAAGTCTCTGAAGAAAGAAATCGAAGAAGATCTCAGAAGATGGAACGATCTCCCATGCTCATGGATTGGTAGGATTAACATTGTGAAAAGGGCCATCCTGCCAAAAGCAATCTACAGATTCAATGCAATTCCCACCAAAATACCAACTCAATTCTTTACAGACCTTGAAAAAAGATTCTCAGCTTCATATGGAGAAACAAAAAACCCAGAATCTCCAAAATGATCCTGTACAACAACAGATCATCTGGACGTATCTCCATCCCTGATCTCAAGCTGTACTACAGGGCAACAGTAATAAAAACTAAATGGTATTGGCATAGAAACAGAAAGGAGGATCAATGGAACCGCATAGAAGACCCAGAAATAAACCCACACACCTATGAATACTCAATATTTGACAAAGAAGCCAAATCCATTCAATGGAAAAAAGACAGCATCTTCAACAAATGGTGCTGGACCAACTGGATGTCTACATGCAGAAAAATGAAAATAGATCCATATTTATCACCCTGCACAAATCTAAAGTCAAAGTGGATCAAGGACCTCAACATAAAACCTACTCTAAATCAATTGGGAAAAAAAGTGGGGAACAGCCTAGAATTCATTGGCACAGGAGACAACTTCCTGAACAGAACACCAACAGCACAGGCTCTAAGAGCAACAATCAATAAATGGGATCTCATGAAACTGAAAAGCTTCTGTAAAGCAAAGGACACTGTCATCAAAACAAAACGATTGCCTACGAATTGGGAAAGAATTTTCACTAACCCTTTATCTGACAGAGGACTAATATCCAGTATATACAAAGAACTAAAGAAGTTGAAAAGCAGCAAACCAAGTAATCCAATTAAAAAATGGGGAACAGAGCTAAACAGAAAACTCTCGACAGAGGAATATCGAATGTCAGAGAAACACTTAAAGAAATGCTCAACCTCATTAGCCATTAGAGAAATGCAAATCAAAACTATCCTGAGATATCACCTTACACCCATCAGAATGGCCAAGATGAAAAACTCAAGCGACAACACATGTTGGAGAGGTTGTGGAGAAAGGGGAACCCTCCTCCACTGCTGGTGGGAATGTAAACTGGTATAACCACTCTGGAAAGCTATCTGGCGCTTTCTAAGACAATTAGGAATAGTGCTTCCTCAAGACCCAGCTATACCACTGCTAGGTATATACCCAAAGTTTGCTCAAGTACACAAAAGGGATACTTGCTCAACCATGTTTATAGCAGCTTTATTTGTAATAGCCAGAACCTGGAAGCAACCCACATGTCCATAAATGGAAGAATGGGTATAGAAATTGTAGTATTTCTACACAATGGAATATTACTCAGCAATCAAAAAAGAGGAAATAATGAAATTTGCAGGCAAATGGTGGGATCTAGAAAAGATCATTCTGAGTGAAATATCCCAGAAGGAGAAAGACAAACACGGTATATACTCACTTATATAGACCTATAAGATATGATAAACATAACGAAATCTGTACACCTAAAAAAGATAATCAAGAGAGCAGACATGGGGTAAGATGATCAATCCTCATTTAGAAAGATAGATCGGATGTGCATTGAATGTATGAAAGGAGTCTACTGAGAGCATCTGAAAGACTCTAACTAGCAGTGCTTTCAAAGCAAAGACTCATGACCAAACCTTTGGCAGAGTACAGGAAATCATAAGAAAGATTGGGAGTTAGTCTGGTACAGAAAGGATAGGAGCTCCACAAGGACCAAATATATCTGGGCACAGGGTCTTTTCTGAGACTGACATTCAACCAAGGACCATGTATGGATATAACCTAGAACCTCCACTCAGATGTAGCCTGTGGTAGCTCAGTAACCAATTGGTTTCCCAAAGTGAGGGGAACAAGGACTATTTCTAACAGGAACTCAATGACTGGCTCTTTGGCCTCCCCACCCCCCAAGGGAGGAGCAGTCCTGTTAGGCCACAGAGGAGGGCTTTGCAGCCAGTCCTGAAGATACCTGATAAAATAGGATCAGATGAATGGGGAGGAGGTCCCCCCCATCAGTGGACTTTTAAAGAGGCACGGTGGAGATGAGGGAGGGAGGGAGGAAGGGGCTGGGAGGGAATGAGGGATTGGGACAAGGCTGGGATACAGAGTTAATAAAATGAAATTTATAAGAAAAAATAAAATTTAAAAATAAATAAATAAGGCGGCACCGGGAGGACTCTCATTCTGAGCAGCAGCAGCAGGATCAGCACAGTGACCAGTAATCAGAACTCGCGGACATAAAACACAGTCATTGTGTTTCCCAGGTGAGAGGATACCCCACAGTGGGGGATTCAATCAGCTTTTAACTCACTCGGCTAAACTGCGGAAGAGATCCCGGTTCCGCCAGATGCTTGGCTGCCGGCTGCCGGCTGGCAGCCCCAGCCCCAGCCCCAGCCCCAGCCCAGAGCCACAAGCCAGTGTCTCTGGTCACGGTCCCAGACTGAACTGTGCGCACCACACTATCAGAGACTGGAATTTTCAGTCGAGAGATAACCCCAGGGTACAGGAAACGACTGGGACCGGCCTTAGGTCACCCAGACATCCTCTGGAAAAAACTTGGGGTCCACGGGCACCCCAGGAGCCAGCCCGGAGCCAGAGCCGGGGACCCAGGCTCCGGCACTGAGCCCTGCCTGCCTGCGCGCCTGACTCGCCGCCTGAGATAGAACTGTGGGCACCAGGGCACCAGCAAATGAGTTTCACTGTCCGGTGCAAACACACAGGGAGGGAAACGGCTGGTCTGATCTCAGAGCACTCAGCCGACACCCCCATCCTGAAAAGGTCCCCGGAAAATTACCCAGCTTAGGGAGGCACCCAGGCTCCCAAAGGCTGCAAAGGCAGACACAGGCAGTTTCTGCGCACCAGACAGCTGGCAGAGACTGAGCCACCATCACACAGCTGTGCTCCAGGCACAGGCAGTTTCTGTGGCCAGCCAGCTGGCGGACACTGAGCAGTGTGCACCAGGGCAAAAAAAGACACTGGGAGTCCATGTCTCCAGAGAATCCACAGGGAAGGAAGGAAACTGTACTAACTTAAATCACCCAATCCTTCCCTAGAAAAAGTCTAGCAGACTAGTGGGGCCGAGGCGCCATCACTCAGCTGTGCTCCAGACACAGGCACAAACAGTTGATGCGCGCCTGATGTCCAACTGGGTCACAGCAGCTGATCATTAAATTTACAACAAGAAACCCAGAAACAGGGCAGCTGCCCTCAGGACTTCCCTGGGTGAGAGGAGAACCCTCTCGACTAACAAAGACCGCAGTTACCACTCAGGTCTATATCCCTGAGGTGAGCAACTCCTGAAAAAACACCAGCCATCCAGGGACTATACCCAAAAAGCTGAGAAGACATCCTTCAGGAAAAACCAGCTGTCTGCAAAGGGGATTCTCTCCACCACAGGATCCCCAGGAACCACCAGAAAATAACCCCAAACACCTAAGATAGCACAATGGGTAGAGGCCAGCGTAAAAGCTCAAGCAACAAAAGACAGAGCAATATGGCATCTCCAGAACCCAAGTAGCCCTGGACACCCCAGCATAACTGAAATCCAAGAAGATGACCTAACAAGTATGCTCATGAAGATGATAACAGAGGAAACAAATAAGATTCGTAAAGACATAGAGGAAGATAAACTCAAACAGAATATTGCCATCCGTAAAGAAATAGAGGAAGCTGCAGCCAAACAGTTTATGACCCTTAGAAAGGAAATGCTTAAAACACTGAATGAAATAAAAGAAACAGAGTTGAAGGAACTAAAAGAAAAACAGGAAAGTACAATCAGACAGGTGAAGGAAGTAAACATAACAACTCAAGATCTGAAGATAGAATTGGAAAAATTAAAGAAAACACAAATGGAAGAAGTAATGGAAAGGAAGAATCTAGGGAAGAAAACAGGAACTACAGAGGTAAGCATAACCAACAGACTACAAGAGATGGAAGAAAGAATCTCAGGTGTAGAAGATACAATGGAAGAAATCGATGTATCTGTCAAAGAAAATGTTAAATCCGAAAAATTCCTGACACAGACCATCCAAGAAATGCAAGACAATATGAAAAGACAAAACCTAAGAATAATAGGTATAGAGGAAAAAGAAGACTCCCTTCTCCAAGGCCCAGAAAATATTTTCAACAAAATCATTGAAGAAAATTTCCCCAAGCTAAAGGAGAGGCCAATTAGAATACATGAGGCTTACAGAACACCCAACAAATTTGACCAGAAAAGAAAATCCTCCCGCCACATAATAATCAAAACCATAAGTATACAGAACAAAGAAAAAATACTAAAAGCTGCAAGGGAAAAAGGCCAAGTAACATATAATGGCAAACCCATTAGAATCACACCTGACTTTTCAACAGAGACTATGAAAGCCAGAAGGGCCTGGACAGATATCATGCAGACCCTAAGAGAACACAGATGTCAGCCCAGGCTACTATACCCCGCAAAACTCTCAGTCCTCATAGATGGAGAAAACAAGATATTCAATGACAAAAACAAATTTCAACAATACCTACAAACAAATCCAGCATTACGGAAGACACTAGAAGGGAAAATACAACCCAAGAAAGCTAGCTACATTCAAGAAAACACAGGAAATAAATAACCTCACTTCAGTAAAACAAAAAGCAACCAAGCACACAACCTGATGACCACAGCCAACATCAAAATCAAGAGATCTAACAGCCACTGGTCATTAATCTCTCTCAACATCAATGGACTCAACTCTCCAATAAAAAGACACAGATTAACAGAATGGATACGTAAACAAAACCCAGCAATCTGTTGCATACAAGAAACACACCTAAGACACAAAGATAGACATTACCTGAGGGTTAAGGGTTGGAAGATGACTTTCCAAGCAAACGGACCCAAGAAGCAAGCAGGAGTAGCCATTCTAATATCTGATAAAATAGACTTTCAACCAAAATTAATCAAAAGAGATGGGGAAGGACACTTCATACTCATCAAGGGAAAATTCCACCAGGAAGACATCACAATCCTGAACATCTATGCCCCAAATACAAGGGCACCCACATTTGTGAAAAAAATTTTTTTAAAAAAGTTGACCTGTGACAACTCTGCACTTAGATGTTCTATGTCTAATTAATGAAGGAGGCTTGACTAGTTCACACTCTTCTGCATAGAGTTGTTATCTGGGAGAAAAGCTGGTGCCATCCCTGCTTCCTCACTGCCTAAAACCTAGCATGATATCTACACTTTGATCAGCTCCCTTGTATGCTGAGGCAACCATGAAATAGGATGCTGAAATGGGAAGTGAGGAGTAAATGTCTATAAACATTCACCACCTTTTTATTCTAGCCTCTAGTTTCCTGTTCCTTCCTTCCTTTTTTCCCTCCTTCCTTCCTTTCTACCTTCCTTTCTTCCCTCCATCTTTCCTTTCCTCCTTTCTTTATTCCTCTTGGAGATACCAAAATCCCACATTACAGTGGGGCTCGTGTAGCTGCAACCTCAGAGTCAAATGGGAACTTGTTGTATATGGGAATCTTGCCTCTACTTCAGACCTAGTGAATCAGAATTACTGGGAAGTGAGTCTAGCAGTTTGTTTATCAAGGCCTTTAAATCAAGCTAATGAATACTAAAGGACACAGCTAGAGGGAAAGCATGGTGAGTGTCCTAAGTTAAGGTTAGGAGTTCTTGTATCTCTGGCACTGTGCAATTGCTATACATAATGACCTAGTCATTTTCTTTAAAGATTTTGTCCTGGTTTGCTTTCTCTTGTTTTGACAAAAGACAGAATGAAACCAACTTGGGTGTAGAATGGATTTGTTGTACCTTACAACTTTCAGAATAAGATCCACCAGTGAGAGAATCCAGTGCAGGGACTCCAGCAAGAGCAGAGGCAGGAACCATGGAGGAAAGGGGCACACTGGCTTGCTCAGCTTGCTTTTTTCTACAACCCAGGGCCATTTCTCAGGGGTGGCACCACCCACAGTGTGCTGAGCCCTCCCACATCAATCATCAAGTAAGAAAGTACTGCTTCAGGCATGTCTATAGTCATTGAGGCAAGTTCTCAATTGAGGATCTTGCTTCCCAGATGACTCCAGGTTTTACTAATTATAAACTATGCAGAACTTGTTTAATGTGCATTGGAAAATTTTGACTGAAAAATGATAAATGTTTAATGGGATACACTTACATTTGAACATTATACAATATGTTCCTTTTTAGAGCATAAATTCTGTATTTTATTTCTTTTGCCTTAATTTATTTATTTTTTAAATATGGAAGCTTAGTTTTATTTTCTTTTTTATTAATTACATTTTATTCCCTTTGTATCCCACCTGTAGCTCCCTCCCTTCCTCTATCCCACCCATACCCCTTCCCCAGTCCACTAATAGGAGAAGTCTTCCTCCCATTTCTTCTGATCCCAGTCTATCAGATATCATCAGGAGTGGCTGCATTGTCTTCCTCTGTGGCCTGGTATGGCTGCTCCCCGCTGAGGGTGCAGGCGAATCAGTTCATGTCAGAGACATTCACTGTCCCCATATATATGGAACACACCTAGACACCAAACTGCCATGTGGTACATCAGTGCAGGGGATCAAGATTACCTCCATGAATGGTCCTTGGCTGGGGTATCAGTCTCGAGAAAAAAAAAAAAAAAAAAACCCTGTGCCCAGATTTTTTGGTTCTGTTGTTCTTTTTATGGAGCAATTAAAAACAAGGAAATCATGAAATCTGCAGGCAAATGGTGGGAACTGGAAAAGATCATCCTGCGTGAGGTATCCCAGAAAGAGAAAGACACACAGGGTCTATACTCACTCATAAGTGGATATTAGACATATAACATAGGATAAACATACTAAAATCTGTAAAACTACGGAAATTAATTAAAAAGAAGGTATCTAATCAAGAAGGAGCATCTGGGTAAGATGCTCAATCCTCATTCAGAAAGGCAAAGAGGATGGACATGAGAAGAGGAGCAAACAGGGAACAGGACAGGAGCCTACCTCAGAGGGCTTCTGAAGGTCTTTAACCTGCAGGGTATCAAAGTAGGTGCTGAGACCTATAGCCAAACTTTGGGCATAGTGCTGGGAATCTTATGAAAGAAGTGGAAAAAGGACAGGAGCTCCAAGAGGAGAGCAAAGAACCATTTATTTATTTTTATTATTTTTACATCATAATTGAAGCTTTCCTTCCCTCCTTTCTTCCAAGTACATCCTTCTCATCAAACCTCTCACCCATCCTCCCATCCTCCCTTTATCCAAGGAAAAGGGGAGGCTTCACATGGATATCAACCAGCCTTGGCATATCAAGTTGCACTAGGACTAGGGTATCTTCTATTGTGGTTAAACAAAGCAACCCTGTTAGGGGAAAGGGATCCAAAGGCAGGCAACAGTCAGAGACAGACCCTCCTTGTGCTGTGAGGAATCTCACATGAATACCCAGCTGCATAACTGTTACATATGTGCAGAGTGCGTAGGTGTGTTTCATGCATGCTCTCTGTTTGGTGATTCAGTCTCTGTAAGCCCCCATGAGCCCCAGTTAGTTGATTCTGTAGGTACTCTTGTAGTGCCCTTGAGCCCTCTGGCTTTTTCAATCCTTCCTCCTCCTCTTCCTAAGCATTCCCCAAGCTCAGCCGAATGTTTGGCTGTGGGTCATTGCATCTGTTTGCATCACTTGCTGAGTGAAGCCTCTTATAAAACAGATATGCTAGGTGCCTGCCTGTAAATACAGTCAAATATCATTAATCTCATTAATCTTGCCAGAGGTGGGCTCTCTCTCATATCATGGGTCTCAAACTTGGCCATTCCCTCAGTTTCTGCTCCTTATTTACTCCTGCACATCTAACAGGCAGGACAAATTGTGGATAGGTTTCCCCCTACTGGAAGTCTTGTGTGGTTACAGAAGATGGACATTTCAAGTTCCATTTCCATATTCTTAGGAGTCTTAGCTAGGGACACATTCACAGATTCCGGGGTGCTTCCATTTTCCAAGTTTTCTAGCTTGTCCCATAGATGCTGCCCAACTGGTTCCAGTTCTCTTACCCAGTACTCTTTTTCTCTGTTCTTCCCAAACCTAATTCCTCCTGCTCTTCTCCCCAACCATTCCCTACCCATTCTCCCCTCTTTATCTACTCCTGATGTCAATTCTATTTCCTCCTCTGAGTAAGATTCAAACGTCCCCCCTTGGATCCTCTTTCTTAGTTAGCTCTGTTGGTCTCTCAATTTTACCATGGTTATCCTATATTTGATGGCTAATATCTACTTATGAGCATAAACCCTGTTGTCTTTCTGTGTCTGGGTTACCTCACTCAGGATCATCTTTTCTAGTTCTATTCATCATCTGCAAATTCCATGAGGTTTTTGTTTTTAATAGGTGAATAGTATTCATTGAAGAAATGTACCACATTTTCTTCATTCATTCTTCAGGTGAGGAACTTCTAGGTTGTTTCCAGTTTGGGGCTATTACAAGTAAAGCTGCTTTGAACATAGTTGAGCACGTGTCCTTATGGTTTGGTGGAGCATCTTTTGGGTATATGTCTAGGAGTGATAGAACTGGGTTGTGAGATAGAACTGATTCCAATTCTGAAAAACTACCACATTGATTTTCAAAGGGGTTGTAGGAGTTTGCACTCCCACCAGCAATGGGGGAGTGTTCCCAGTGTTCCATATCCCAACCAGCATGAGCTGTGGCTTGAGTTCTTGATCTTAGCCATTCTGAAGGGTTTAACATGCAATCTCAGTTATTATAATTTGCATTTTCCTTATGACTAAGGATATTGAACATTTAATTAACTGCTTCTCAGCCATTAGAGATTCCTCTGTTTAATTCTATGTTTAGATCTGTACCTCATTTTTAATTGGGTTACTTGGTGTGTCAATGTTTAGTTTCTTGAGTTCTTTATACATATTGGATACCAGCAATTAATGCAATGGAGGGTATACAATATGTTTTTATTTTCAAATACCACATCTATAAATATGTAAAGTTTTTAGGTGTCAGTGAAAATACTTAAAAGATATATAGGCACATACTCAAGCCATTTATCCCTTTGGCTGTTTTATGTAGAAGAAGGTAAGTTTAGTGTATTTGTTACAACCAGTACTGAAGATAGGCTTAAAGCAAGGTTGTATACTTAATGGAACAAGAATATGACATTTAATGTGTCCTCATTAGTTAAAGAATTAGACCCATATTTCTGCAGTGTGTTTTGATGAACCCTTGTGCCTTGGAATGCACAACACAGAAACATTTGTTTAAATGTGAAATAATGAATGCTGATTTGTGACTGAGCATCAGAAAGGGAAGATGCTCAAAAGTTCCACAGGAGAAAAGCTGGTTTAATTTGATTTAACTCAGGCCTGCTCAAAATGTGACTTTCCCCACATTGTTTGGTCATTTATCCCTCTGATATCACAATTTTTTGTGATGCTAAATGTAGTCCTTAATCGACTGTTTTAAAATGGTATATTAGTGAGTAATGGAAAGTCATCTATTGAAATCATGTCTGTCTCTTGACTGTCAGTGACAGGTAGGCATATATGTTCACTGTCATAAGGGTAGTCTCGGGGTTGAGAGGCCTGCAATCCACCTCAGTAAGGCCACTGGGAGAGAAGGCATGAGATATGAACAGGAAAGTGAGGAAAGACATTGTGCTTCATGGGTGAAGACAATAAAGTCGTGCTTTTTTGAAGATGTAAGAAGAAAAAGCATTGCAGGCTAAGGAAATTTTTAAAAGCTCAGTGTGAGGATCTTATTAAAATCATTGATTGGTCTTTGGGTTTAGTTTAGGGTTTTGAAACTGAAAGGACTAGGATTTAAACATCTTCATGTCAAAAGGAAAATTCTACTCCAATTCATCCAGTCATTAAGTCATCCCAGAAGGCAACATTTGTAATATTTCTGTTTTATGCGCAGGTTGACAGTGTTGAGGATTAAACTGAAGCCTCCTGCATGGCAGGTAAACACAACTGACTACATCTGCAGGTTGTAAGTTTTCTAATTTAAAAGTTGAATTTGGTTTGTGATGTGCATGTGGTGTATGTGTACAAGTGGGGGGGGTTTACTGTGAATGCGCACATGTGTGGGGAGTTTTACAGGGGTGTATGTGCACACATGTGGGAAGGTTTATTGTGCTGAGGTATCTCCCTCTTATCCCTAAAATTCCCAATTCTTATTCCCTGAATAGGTGCTGGATTTGGTCAAAAGGCCTTTTCTGCATGTAATGTGATGAGATGATCATGTGTTTTCCTTCTTTCAGTGTGCTTACATAGTGGATTCCATGTTTTGATTTTTGTTTATTGATCTATCCTTAATCTCAGGGATGAAGCCTACTTGATCATAGTGGATGATCATTTTATGCATTCTCTGATGTAGTTGACAGGTATGTTGAGTCTTTTGCATCTATGTTCATAAGGGAAATTATTTTGTAATTTACTTTGTTTGAGATATTTGTGGTTTGGGAAAATTGATACTTTGGCCTCATAAAAGGAATTGCACAGTGTTCCTTCTATTTCTAATTCTGGGATATATTGAGGAGTCTTACCATGATCAGTTTGAAAGGATAGTAGACTTCTGTGCCAAAATAAACTTTTCCGGAGTTTTTGTTGTTGTTTAGAGACCTATTTTTCAAGACAGGGTTTTTCTGCCTAGATTTGTCTTGCTCTGGAATCAAATTGTGCACCAGTATGGCTTTTAGTTCAGAGAGGTTTTGAGAAATTTAGTTACAGATACTATTTCCTAACAGGTTACTGGTCTATTTCAACTGTGTAACTTACCTTTATTTTACTTTGTTAAGTGCTATTTATCCAGAAAATGATTTCTTTATAGATTTTCCAATTTGGTGAAAGGTTTTAAAAGCACGTCTTAGGATTCTCTGGGTTTCCATGATGTCTGTGGTTATGTGCCCATTCTCATCTTCAATTTTGTTAGTTTTGATCCTGTATCTCACCCTTTTAGTGAAACTGTGTACTAGTTTGTCATTCTTCTGATTTTCCAAAGTAACCTGCTCATATACCCCAGGGATATATGTGAGACTATTTTTCACCATCCATGAGTCTCAGAGTCCATTTGGAATAGGGATAGAAAGATTTTAAGATCTAGAGGTCAGAGAGTTTAGAATAAAGCAGTGTCTCCTGTATCTGCAGTACTGAACTCAGGAACACACTCTGAGATCAAGGCAGTGACTATTCTAGCAGGGAAGAGAAAGGGTCTCACTGATCACATACCAAAGTGAGAAGCTGATGACAGTTTGGCTGCTTCTAGAGGAGGCTTCAGGATTACAGGATCCCATTGTGAAACCTGAGATGGTGAACTGTGAAAACCTTTTTTTCAGGTGTGGAGTGGTTCATCCATAGCACCCACCTTTAATCTAAGAACTTTGTTTATTGTAAACAGATGGCTATGGTGTGGTTCAGCCCTATCATGTAACTTTAATCCAAAAACCATTCTGTAAGCAGGATTAAAGAAAATTAACTTTGGAGCAAATCACCTGTAGCAGAAACCCACCTGTAGAGATCTTTTTTTTAAAACTCTACTTTATTTGGGGTATTTAGGCCTCTACCTTTCTTCCACCAACACCCCAAAATTAAGTAGGAGAGAGAAAGTGTTAGTGGGTAGAGAGGGCCCAGACAACCTTACTTCTCCCAGAAAGTTAGTGTCAAGGGGTTCTTTTAGGGATCTTTACCTATCTCTATCAACTACAGACACAGCTAGCAATCACCTCCATATTGCTGCACCCTGGAGAGTTTCTCTCTGTCTGTCTAATCCACTCCAGCACACCATTTCTGGCCTCTGGTCTCTCCACACTGCTCCATGCCAAAGCCAAGACTGACTGCCACCACACATAGCACTTCTTCTCTTTCTGGGCCTCATATTTATATTGAGTCCTAGACCACGCCCCTCTCTGTGCAGCATGTAGAAGGCCCTTAGCAGCTGGCAAAGATCACACCCTGCACTTGACAACTAAGAGGTGTGGACAAACTATGACCCCAACTAAAATCCCACATATTTAATTAAAACAAAAATATGAGATTGCAAAGAAACCAAAATTTCCATTCCAGTAACAAGCTGACATGGACTAACAGAAAAGAGGGACTTTTGAGTTCAAGGCTGTTTAAAGCAGTATGGAGAAGGTGGAGAAGGTGCTTTTGGCTTTTGGCTTTTTCCTCTGGGACATGAGCTGAGTAGAAAGGCTTCTTCCTTCTGGGATATCGAGTAGTCAGTGGGGTTCTTTCCCAGGGATAGTAGATTTTTACCTCAGCATCTGATTCCTGAGTCTTTAGGGGTAGAATCTAATGATTGGGAATCTTGCTTCCACACACCTATGAATACTCGATATTTGACAAAGAAGCCAAATCCATTCAATGGAAAAAAGACAGCATCTTCAACAAATGGTGCTGGACCAACTGGATGTCTACATGCAGAAAAATGAAAATAGATCCATATTTATCACCCTGCACAAAACTAAAGTCAAAGTGGATCAAGGACCTCAACATAAAACCAGATACCCTAAATCAATTGGAAAAAAAAGTGGGGAACAGCCTAGAACTCATTGGCACAGGAGACAACTTCCTGAACAGAACACCTCTAAGCACAGCACAAGGCTCTAAGAGCAACAATCAACAACACAGGCTCTAAGAGCAACAATCAATAAATGGGACCTCATGAAACTGAAAAGTTTCTGTAAAGCAAAGGATACCGTCATCAAAACAAAACGACTGCCTACAGATTGGGAAAGAATCTTCACTAACCCTTTATCTGACAGAGGACTAATATCCAGTATATACAAAGAACTAAAGAAGCTGAAAAGCAGCAATCCAAGTAATCCAATTAAAAAATGGGGAACAGAGCTAAACAGAGAATTCTCGACAGAGGAATATCGAATGGCAGAAAAACACTTAAAGAAATGCTCATCCTCATTAGCCATCAGGGAAATGCAAATCAAAACGATCCTGAGATATCACCTTACACCCATCAGAATGGCCAAGATGAAAAACTCAAGCGACAACACATGCTGGAGAGGTTGTGGAGAAAGGGGAACCCTCCTCCACTGCTGGTGGGAATGTAAACTGGTACAACCACTCTGGAAAGCTATCTGGCGCTTTCTAAGACAATAGGAATAGTGCTTCCTCCAGACCCAGTTATACCACTGCTAGGTATATACCCAAAGTTTGTTCAAGTCCACAAAAAGGACACTTGCTCAACCATGTTTATAGCAGCTCTATTTGTAATAGCCAGAACCTGGAAACAACCCAGATGTCCATCAAGGGTGGAATGGGTACAGAAATTGTGGTATTTTTATACAATGGAATACTACTCAGCAATCAAAAAGGAGGAAATCATGAAATTTGCAGGCAAATGGTGGGATCTAGAAAAGATCATTCTGAGTGAAATATCCCAGAAGGAGAAAGACAAACATGGGATATACTCACTTATATAGACATATAAGATATGATAAACATAATGAAATCTATACACCTAAAAAAGATAATCAATTGAGTGGACATGGGGTAAGATGATCAATCCTCGTTTAGAAAGACAGATGGGATGTGCATTGAACGTATGACAGGAGTCTACTGAGCGCATCTGAAAGACTCTAACTAGCAGTGTTTTCAAAGCAAAGACTCATGACCAAACCTTTGGCAGAGTACAGGAAATCATAAGAAAGATTGGGAGTTAGTCTGATGGGGAAAGGATAGGAGCTCCACAAGGACCAAATATATCTGGGCACAGGGTCTTTTCTGAGACTGACATTCAACCAAGGACCATGTATGGATATAACCTAGAACCTCGACTCAGATGTAGCCTGTGGTAGCTCAGTAACCAATTGGTTTCCCAAAGTGAGGGGAACAGGGACTATTTCTAACAGGAACTCAATGACTGGCTCTTTGGTCTCCCCACCCCCAAAGGGAGGAGCAGTCCTGTTAGGCCACAGAGGAGGGCTTTGCAGCCAGTCCTGAAGATACCTGATAAAACAGGATCAGATGAATGGGGAGGAGGTCCCCCCTATCAGTGGACTTGGAAAGGGGCACAGTGGAGATGAGGGAGGGAGGGAGGGACTGGGAGGGAATGAGGGATCGGGACACAGCTGGGATACAGAGTTAATAAAATGTAACTGATAAAAAAAATAAAAAATAAAAAAAAATAAAAAAAATAAATTGACAGTCTGCAGGGCAGCGCTTTTCAGAGAAAAAAAAAAAAAAACAACAGCCCTCTGATGCTGTCCCAAGTGCATTGCATTCAGGGTCTGCAAGCTGCTTTCCAGGAGTGGAGGCAGTGCCCTGTGACCTGCACTGAACCTTCTGCTCCTCCTCTAACTCCCAAGCCCTTCATCAGCATTCTCTAAAAGTTGGTGCTCATCTCATATCTGCACTGGAAGGGGTAGCTAGCAGCCCATCCAACAAGGAAATCTTATCTCGGTGAATGTAAGAGTAGATGAGGGTTCCTGCCTACATCACCCATTGCACTATTGGTTGTTGTTATTTCTTTAGAAGGGCAAAGATAAAACCCCAAAACAGATACATTGATCTTGAGAATGAGGTTTGAGCATACAGATATTTGTCTTACTCGTGGAGCCTCCTATATTTGTGAGCAACCATTTCAGCCTGTTCTTAAGTAATTCAAAGATTTAAAGGATCATTTAGAAACACAGTAAAAGAGCAGAATTAAACATTTCAGGATGATCATGTTAGCATATGAAACTTATTTTTATAATATATACACAGTGCTAGGACATTTCCAAGAAAGAATAAGATTATAAGTCTTCAGAAATTTTAAGAGTGGCATAGAAATCAATATATAAATTTGGACACTTCTAGGTAGGCCCTGCAAGGGCTTAAGGAATCTTTGGCAATTCTGTCAGTGAGCATGTCCACAAACATGGCTTCAGAGGGGGATTTCAGAGTTCACTTCAGTCCCTGGTCTTTGGTTCCAGTGGTCCCAGAGTTCACCTTGGGACTTGGCCTTTGATCCTTTGAGCCATCTGAGAGTTCACCTTAGGACGCAGGTGTTGTTTGCTGTGGTCCCAGAGTTTATCTTGGAAAAATACTTTAGCTCCAGGGGTCCCAGAGGTCATTATACCAAGGATTTTGGCCTTAGCTGTCCCAGAGTTTACTTTGAGCCAGAAATTTGGTTATAGCAGCTCTAGATTTCACCATGTCATAGGGGTTTTTGTTCTAGAGGTCCTAGCATTGACCATTGTACAAAGGAAAGGTGTTGGTTCCAAAAGTTCTTAAAGATCACTACTGGACCGAGGATTTGACTCCTTTACAATCAGCTCAGAGTTCAGGGTGAAACTGTCATTTCGACTGCAGCCCCTAGCAGGTTCACAGAGTTCAGTATGCCACTGGGGCTTTTACTCCATGTGGTCACTCTAGTAGTCAGTGTGTAGTGGTCCTGTTGTCACCCCGCCAATTGTAGGTCACCTCAGTAAGCCCACTTTGGAATCAATGCCAAGCCTCACCAGTCTCCATAGCTGAGATTCATGAGGACGCACAGACAAGACAGCAGGGAGTTGGAAGACCTGAAAACTGTAAGATAAATTCAACCAACATATGTGCAAAACACAAAAAGAAGTTTAAAAAATAGTACAGCTACCCATTGCAATACTCATTCCAAACCGCCCAACTCCAAATGGAAGCCAAAATCATCAAGGGAACTGAAAGTTCTGAGAAGGAAATTTCTTACTTTTAATAGGAATTAATTACCATAAAGAAGTCAAGCAAGAAGTTGGATGAGTTAAGTACATCTGTCCAAAACTTCTGAGGTAGTGTTCAACGTGAATGAAAATTTAACAAATTGGAGGCAAAAGTTCAATATAAGAAGGGAAAATTTAGCAAGAGAATTGAAATGTTAAAAACCAAATTGAAATACTGAAAGTGAAGGAAATTAACTAAAAACTGCATCAGAAAGCATCATCAACAGACAAGACCATGCAGAAGAATAAAAGGGATGGGAAGATGGGGTGGGGGACAGTTAAACAGACATGCATAAGGAAAAAAGGATCATGAACAAGTTTTCCATGAAGTTGGGGATACATTCAGGAGGTCAAACCTGAGTTTGTGGTATAGAAGAAGGAGCAGAGATGAAGTCAAAAGGAATAGAGTACTTAATGAAATTATACTAGAACTGTCTCAAACCCAGAGAGTGAAGTAAACATCCAAACACAAGAGGCATTAGAGTCCTCAGTCAGTATGGCCTGAGAAAAAATAACCATACTTCATAGTCAAGATGTCAGACATACAAAGCAAAGAAGCAATATTAAAAGTATGAGAAAATATTAACTCAGCTTACAGAAACAGGGATATGTAAGTAACAGAACATTCATCTGCATCCATAAAAGCTAGAAAAGCATGAAACGATACATTTGCAGTTCTGGAAAAGTTAACTTTCACAATTGATGAAGAATAAGCATATTTCAAGACAAATACAAATGGATGTTATTTATGATAGTCAAACCAACAAGCCAAGATATTAAAGGAATGCTAGAGAGCCATGGTTCTCAACTTTCCTATTGCTGAGACCCTTTAATATTGTTCCTTAAGTTGTGATACCCCCCCAACCATAAAATTACTTTGTTGCTTTTTTTTTTTGAGACAGGTTTCTCTGTGTAGCCTTGGTTGTCCTGGACTTGCTAGCCTCTGAACTCATAGAGATCTTCCTGCCTCTGCCTCCCTGAGTGCTGGGATTATAGGCATGCACCACCACACCCAGTGTGTGTTGCTACTTTATAACTAATTTTGCTAATGTTATGAATCATAATGTAAATATCTGATCCAAAGGATATCTGATATGTGATCTCTGTGAAAGGGTCATTCAACCCCCAAAGGGGTTGCAGCCTACAGGTTGAGAACCACAGCTATAGAGGGAGGAAGAAGAATGACAGCTTCTGTGATAGTCCATGAAAGTATGTGCCTCATGAAATAAACAGATTAACAGCAAAAAAAAAAAAAAGTCAAAGAATCAAACATGCCTATCATAGCAAAAAAAAAAAAAATCCCAAAACTAATAGGGGAGAAAGAAAAGAAATAGCAGTTGTTGGTATAATGTTCTTGTAGAATGCATACAATTTATCTTTGTTCATTCAAATGCTGATTTCTCTACCCCACTATGTGGTTTCAATCTGGACATTGCATTGTGATCTTCATTCTAAGCATCGTTCTAAGCATGTGTATTCTCTGTAATTCAATAAAACAACCCACCAATGCTGAGCAATGGGAAGAATAGGGTGGGGCCTCCTGGTCCAGACGGGAGGAGAAAGAAGCAAGTGGGAGGAGTCAGAGAAGAGAGGTCTAGAGGAGAGGACTTGGAACCACAAGGAGAGATGAACCAGACCTAAGTTATGACTAAAAGCAAGTATAATGGGTGAAATCTGAATGGTAGGAAACTATGCGGGCTTGGAGGTTTAGGATGGAGAAATCGTTGCCTAGCATTGTGCTCTAGATTAATTAAATAAATCCTAGTCTCTATGTGGTGATTTGGGCATACAGCTGGTTTAGAAATAAACACTGTTTAACTAAAAGACAAATCAATAATAAACATTAGTAACCCATAACAAGCAGTAATCCAGCACACTAAAACATTCCCTAACAAATCCATAGGGAGTAGCAAACCTTTTTCATTAGTAACATTACATGAAAATGGTCGGTCAGCTAGGCAGTGGTGATGCATGCCTTTAATACTAGCATTTGGGAGGTAGTAATAGGCAGATTTCTGAGAGTTAGAGGTCAGCCTGGACTATAGAGTGAATTTCAGGACAGCCAGGGCCACACAGAGAAACTTTGTCTCAAAAAAACCACCCACCCACCCACTCACCCACCCAACCAACCAACCAACCAAACCACCACCAACACCACTGCCAACAACAAAAAGGAAATGGACTCTTATCACCAATAAAAATATACAGACTTAATGACTGGAATAAAGAAAAGGTCTATCGGGTATATTGGTACCCAACTTTAACCCCAGCATTCTTCTGGAGGCAAAGTCAGGCTGAGATCTCTTTGAGCTCAAGGCTAGCCTCATCTATGTTGAGAGCTCTAGGCCAGCGAGGGCCACATAGTGAGACCCTGTCTCAAAAACAAAACAAGACATCAATATTCAACTACCTCTTTGTACCTTTGTGTAAATATCTGATGGTGGAGTAAAAGGAACTGACTGTACTTTGCAGAGATTTTGAATTAGTTCTTCCTTTTCTCCCCTCATGCCATTTCTCCTTCCTTCATCCTTCATACTCAGTTTTCTCCAGTTCCAGGATAGAGTTTTCTGTAAGGCAGGGTGCTCAGCCTATGGTTTCTTCTGGCTTGCTTCATTGTTACTACTATTTAGTTTCCACCTCCCAAAATTTTATTAAAAATGTTCTATGTGCTGATGGTTACTTTTCTGTTTCTTAATTTGTATGTACTCATAATGTAAAAAATCTCTTCAATATATATTTCTCATAATAAGAAACTAAGTTTACTTAAAGCCTATAAAGAAATAAATGTACACACATTTTTTGCATGAAATGAATGGTTTTCTACATCAGCTGTACAGTTTTTGTGTGGATACCAGTGAGGTGAGCATGACTTCAATTTGGTACTACCCAGAGATAGTTTATGCCAAAGGACTGTACCCAATGAGCTTTCAGCTGTTGCCTTTGACTTTGAAGGTAACTTGGAGTCATTTTCCGAAGTGCTTCTCTGACATCTAGCCTTTCTACAGGTAATCTAATCTGTTATCCATAATGTAAAAGACCCCAAACCTCCAAATCACAGAAGATGCCATTTATTTATTTAGGCAGAGGATCCCATAGTCTAGACTGGCCTAAAACTCGCTGTGTTAGCCAAAAATAATCTTGAACTTCTGATCCTTTTGTCCCAGCCTCTGAGTGCCTCCTTACCTAGTTTTTGTTGGTGTTAGGACCTGAATCTAGAAGTTTATTCATTCTATCAGTCAGTCGAGCAACTGAGCCACATCCATGTACTCTCTCTGGTACACGGCCCGGAACTGCCACGTGTTAGACAACTGTTTGACCACTAGACTCCACCAGGCCAAGTTCTGCCTGAACTGCTTTGAAACTGTCCAGTTGTTAAACCAAGGATCACAACATCTGTGAGGATAGCTGATAGTCTGAGAAATAAGCACTGAGGTAAATGGTAACAATCTTGGAAGAAACAGACAATTCCAGAAACATGTGAGCTCAAATAATATCGTAGGAGAGAGTCAAGCAGAAAGAATTAGATGATGGGCTGAGGAGATGGTTCAGTCTGTAGAATGCTTGCTGGGCAAACCTGAGGACCTGAGTTTGGTTTGTCAGCTTCTATGTAAAAGCAGGGCAGGGCAAGACCCTGAAATCTCAGCTCTTCAGGTGAAGAGCTGAAGACAGGCTGATTCCTGAGGCTAGCTGCCCTCCATTTCAGCTGCTTCAATGAGCCCCACGTTCAGTGACTGCTCCTATCTCACAAAGTAGGTGGAGAGTGATTGTGAGTCTCTGGCCTTACATGCATGAGTATACAGTGCACCCCAACACGTGTACACACACACACACACACACACACACACACACACACACACAAATGGAAATGCAGGAAGGAAAACAGAACCATGGACAATTACAATTGCTGAAATTTAAAAATACTACCACAAGTCAGGAATCATGATGCCTGTCTGCCTGTGATGCCATCACTTTGGAGGTGGAGGCAAGAGGATTAGGATTTAAAAAAAAACTTGAGCTCCACAGTCAGCTCAAGGCACTTGGGTTTACAGTATGAGACTGTGTCTCAAAACCAAACCATGATAATTATATATTGTTTGATAATATATTTTCAGAAACTAAATGTGATAGTACACACTATTATGTCAACCACTCAAGAATCTGAGCTAGGAGGATAACCCTTTTGAGGTCTGCCTTGGCTACATAGCAAATTCAAAGCCAGTGTGACAAATGCATATGTGTGTTGGTGTGTGGGTGGGTGTGTGTGTGGGGTTGTGTATGTGTGTGTGTGTTGCAGGGGGTTGAGGGTATAATATAGTTGGGAAATGTAGCTTAGTGGTAGAATACTTGTATGGCATATACAGGGTTTGGGTTCAATCCCAGCAGCAAACCTACCCACCTCCCACAAAATCAAGGTACAGAAATGTAGTAATCAGCACAATATTGAGAAAATATGAGGAAAAAAAGGTAAGAATGTAAGTTATCAATTTTCTTTCCCGAAAAGGGGGATACTAAAGAGAAAAAGTCCAAAAAAAGAAAAACAATCAAATAAATAATAGAAAATGATTTCCTGTACTTGATGGGAGAGCTAAGTGTACAAATTGAAAAGGTCCATGGAAGCCGGGAATGGTGGTTGTGCCACCTAGCACTTGGGAGGCAGCGGCAGGTGGATCTCTGTGAGTCTGCAGCTAGCCTGGTCTACAAAGCAAGTCCAGGACAGCCTGCACAGAGAAATCCTGCCTCTGAAGATAAAACAAACAAACAAACAAAACACACACAAAAAAAAGAAAGAAAAGAAATGAAAATAGAAAGGCCCATCGAGTATCTAGAACAATGGCTGTAGAAAGACCTATAGTTAGACACATTTAGGAAATTTATAATATTAAGAATGACAGAGTCTTTTAAAAGCACCATAAAGATATAGGTGTGGAGGCCAGTACCTGAAATCCTTGAACTTAAGGGGCTGGGTCAGGGGCCAGCATGGCTACATTATAATTTTAAGGTTAGGCTGGCTATAATGTGAGACCTTGTCAGAAACAATATCAAACAAACATTCCCCCCACAAATAAACAAACAACCCAACCAACCAGGAAAAAAACAACACCAGAAAGTAGGAACTGTTTCTATCAAAGACACAGGATAACAGTAGCACATTTAACTATACCCTGGACTGCCTAATTTTTTGTCAGCTTGAGTTATCTAGAGTTATCTGGGAAGGGAGAAGCTTAACTGAGAAAATGCCTCCTACACAAGTCTGTGTGGGTGTTTTTGACATTAATGATTAATGCGGAAGGACCCAGTTCACAGGGTAATGCTACCCCTGGACAGGTCATCTTGGGTTGCATAACAAAGCAGGTGGAGCAAGCCACAGACAGCAAGCCCCTAAGCAGCATTCTTCCACGGCCCCCGCTTCAATTTCTGCCTCCAGGTTCCTGCTTTGAGTTCCTGCACTTGCTTCCCTTGATGATGGATTCTAACCTGTAAGCTGAAATAAGCCCACCCAACTCCAAGCTTTGTCATGGTGTATCCCACAAAAACAGAAAGTAAACTAGATGTTGTATAATACTTTCCTCTGACACTAAAGTTGACCTGGACCAGCAGGTCATTTCTTCAGTGCAGAGTCCTAAGGAGAAGGACAGGTGATGAGAAAATAAAGAAAGATTGCAATCAGGAGGTCTTGCACAAGCTAAGGCTCATGGAAACTTAAGAAGTACAGCATCAGGCCATATGTGATGACATACAGTTTTAATCCCAGCACTTGGGAGGCAGAGGCAGGGGGATCTCAGAGTTTGAGGTTAGCCCAGTCTACTTAATGAGGTCCAGGACAGGTGGAACTACACAGACCCTGACTCAAAACAAACAAGCCAGCAAACAAACAAAAACAAGTATAGCATCTTCCAGTTTGTAGAGGAAATGGGACTAAACAGAAAGCAATCATATGGTGGGATGGTCAGCAGGAAGGTAATCAAGAAATGTTTCACAAAGGAAAGATGGATTTCTTGTTATGGGGTTCTCTTAGATCCAACGTAACTCAAACACCAGGTCAATACAGGTGACACAAATGTATTGTAATCAAGCTGCTACTGATTGATCAGAGCCACAGAACAGGCTCATGAGCTAAATTGCAACCCTGAGCCAGAATATCACAAAATACTTAAGCTTGCAAACTACAAGTATTTGTGCCAAGTGATTGTTATATTTTCCCACCAATCAGGGTAGGAGGAGTTGGTTCCTGGGCCTGGGTACATGAACTTAGTTTGACCCTGCCAGCAAGATGGAGAAGCTGTCCTTGGGATGGATGGACTCAGACAACTGTCTCCTTACAACAGGAGCTGTTCAGCTATTGGGAGGTCCCCAGTTCCCCTAGGGCCTGGGACCTTGTACACTTTCCAGCCTACTGAGCTGCCTGCGGGTAGAGGGTGTGCTCTGGGGAGCTGTCACCTGTGCTGCAACGGGCTTTTGGTGAGTCCTTTCCCCTCCCCCATCTTTCTGTAAGTGCCTACAATGAAACTAACTGGCTCGTCAGTTAGACTTTTTAAGCTTAATTTTTAATTATGTGAATGTGTGTGGTCTGTTTGTGGGTTTGTACAAGTGAATTTAGGTGCCCATGGAGGCCAGAGGTATTGAATACCCTGGAGCTGGGGTTATAGGTAGTTGTGAGCTGCCTGATGTGGGAGGTGGGAATGGAACTCCTGTCCTCTGCAGGAACAGTCCTCTGTAAGGGCAATAACCACTGTTAACCACTGAGCTATCTCTCCAGCCCCCATTTTTTTTTTTTTTTTTTTTTACTGCATAGATCTGTCTTGCTTGGAACTTACCATGTAGACCTTGACCTCACAGAGATCTACTGCCTCCACCTCCCAAGTGTTGGGACTAAAGGTGTTTACCAGCACGCCTGGCCCCAGGTTGGACTTGGGTATTCTGTGATGTGATACCATTCTCAATTGCATTCTGTGGTTGGGTCTCTATTTGGGGTTGGTAGGTGTTCATGTCTCCCTAAGAATAGTGTCACAAAAAAATTAGAACAACCCTAAATGGTTCAAAATGAAATATATAGGACTTACTCTTCTGGGGTCCTGACTAGCCATCTGAATACAACATAGAGCCTTAACTGGTAGTTTCCATAATTGTGCAATTCGACTTTTAGTTCCTCCAGCACTTTCTTGGTTTCTCATTAAAGGGCTTCTGTGAGATCCTATACTAAAACAAAACAACTGCTTGGAAAGATAGCCATCCCCCAGATTTGCCTAGCTGAAGGAGAGATCTGATGTTCACCACACTCCTCCACTATGTGGCATGTGTATACCTTACCACAAGCAAATTCAAAATAAATAAAATGCAATAAAACAGGTTTTTTTTTTATAAAAGGAAGAGGAGCATAAGGATGGGGTGGGAAAGGAAAGTTAGTAGAGGGTACTGGTTCTTGATTATTATGACATGATTGTAAAATAATCCTTATAGGCAGCTCATGGGTTTGGCTATTTCTTGTCCAGCTAGAGCCCTTTGGGAAGTTTGTGGAACCTTTAAAAGGGTGGAGCCTCCCTGGAGGAAATGAGTACTTGGTTACAGCCTGAAGGGTTTATATCCTGGCCCAACTTCCTAGTTTCTTTCTCTCCTTCTTCCCTGAGGATGAAATGTGACCAGTAACCTCTGCTCCTTCTCCCACCCTTTCCCTGCCACGATGGAAGTTAGGACTTCAATTGTCTTCATTAAGTTGCAAAAGGAATGCTGCAGCTCGTGTGGGCAAACATGAAGTAACTAAGCAGAGCTGCCAAGTCATGGCCAGTTCCTTCTGCAGAGGTGTGAAACAGGAAAACCAGAATTGGGCAAGTGTGTTTTTTGTCTCATCTTCATTAAGGGGACTGTAGGGAGAGGGCATCGGGGACAACTAAAAAGAACCAAAGAGGTGAGTAGCTGTTTGGTCCTCAGAGGTGTGATTCCTCTTTGATAAGGAGTGATAAGAGTCTTTAAAAAATCTTATTAGGTATTGTTAAATGTGATCATTTCTACATGATGTACCTTTTCATTACCTTCAAGGTCTGCAATTTAGCATGGTGGCTAATGCAGAGAATCCCAACACTCTGGAGACTGAGTCCCCAAAACAAAATAAAAACAGATGGAAGAAATTAAAGCCTTCAGTTTGCTGCAGTTTTTTGTAGAAATATGGGTAGTAGAAAAATTTCAAACTGGATGAGATAGATCAATTAGAGTGTGTAAAACATGTGATAAGGAAGGTCTGTCCAACTGTAGCTCAAGTGTTAAGCTGGATACTCCTGTGGGATACTGAAATGCTGAGAATGCAGGCAAGGCCTGAGGATTGGTCTATGTGTATAAAGGGTGGAAGAGGAAGCTGCAGTTGCACAATTGTGTCTTCTGGGTTAAGCCTTTGGTTTAAGTAAAGATTCATTTTTCAGAAGTTCTCTAAGCAGATGAACTCTACATATGGGTCCGATGTTGGGGGAAGATGAGATAGGCTGTTGTAGGCTAAATTGGTCATTTGCTACAAATTGTGTTGTATGATGATCAATGAGAATGAAAAGATCTAAGGTCTAGTAAGCCAGATGGTAATGTGCAGGTGAATCCTTAGACATGATATCCAGAAAGGAGGAAAAAACGGGGGCTACTTCTGAAATTTCAAATGATGTGATAATTTATGCCAATGACTGGCTACAGGGTTTGTTCCACCAGTCCTCCAACTGTCAAAGCACCAGGGTAAACTTCTAATTTATTATAGTCTTACCTTCTGATGACACAAACCAGAATTTGCTGTCTCCTTAAAGCAATATGATATTTGCAAATGGTGGAAAATACCCATTTTCCCAGCATTCAGGAAATGGAGGCAGAAGAACTTGTGGATTATATGCTCAGTTCCTGTCTCAAATGTATATATGAAAGAAACAATCAAAGATCTGTTGTGGTTATTTAATATTTATTGTTGATATATCTTTTAGTTAAGTATCAGTTAGTCCTAAACCAAGTGTATACCCAAATCAGCACACAGAGACTGGGATTTATTTAATTAATCTAGAGAGTAATGCTGGGCAATAGTTATTCCATCCTAAACCTCCAAGCTGACATAGTTTCCTACCATTCACATTTCACCCACTATACTTGCTTTTAGTCATATCTTAGGTGCGGTTCATCTCTCCATGTAGTTTTGAGACCTATCCTGCAGACCTCTCTGCTCCTAGTCCCTGGCTTCCTTTCCTTCCCCTCTGGACCAGGATGTCTCACCCTCTCCTCTCCATTGCACAGCACTGGGGCTGGTTGCTTAATTGACAATATAGAGAACAAATGGTGGCATGTTTACACAAACCTGAGATAGGTGATGCTTAGAATAAGCATCACAATGCAATGTCCTAATTGAACCCAGATAGTGGGGTAGAGAAATCAACTTTTGAATGAATGAGGGTAAATTGTATACATTCCAAAAGAACATTCTACGAACAAAGATCCCAGTAGGCAGTTCTTCTGTTAGTGCCATGCCTGCTGCTGTCTTTGCAGTGTACAAGAAATTTCTTTTCTTTCTAAAATGAAATAAAACAACAAAGAATATAAAATGAAAATGCACTTATAGATTTTAGAGTAAAAATGCCCACACTTGAACATAAGATCTAAAACAATATAATCAAATCAAATTACTTGATAAATACGATTGGAAAAATAAAATATGACATATATACACAGCAATATAATATTCTTTAACAAGGGAGTAGACGTACTGATGCATGCTGTATAGCATGGATGAATCATGGAAATATTATGTTAAGTGAATATAACCAAATAGGAGGACCACATATTATAGTTTAGTTTTGTGAAATCTCCAGAGTATGACAATTTAAATAGACAGAGCAAATTAGTTACCTATCACTCTTTGCTTCCTGACTGAAGACACAATTTGACCAGCTACCTCAAGAATCTGGCACCATGATTTCCATGCTGTAATGACTGTACCCGGGAACGGTATTGTAGTTTCCTGCCTGAATAGTTTATATTCTGGGATGAGGAAGAGTTAAAAATCAGGCTGGTCAGGACAGTTCAGGCTTCTCTGAGACATAACCTGGAAAGTATCTGTTTCTCTAGATGATTCTCCTTAATATATATATATATATTAATTATTTTTATTTTTCATATTAATTACAGTTTATTTATTTTGTATCTCAGCTGTAGCCCCTCCCTCATTCCCTCCCAATCTCACCCTCCCTCCCTCATCTCCTCCCTGCCCCTCTCTAAGTCCATGATAGGGGAGGTCCACCTTCCCTTCCATCTGACCCTAGCTTATCTGGTCTCTTCAGGACTGGCTGCAATGTCCTCCTCTGTGGCCTAGCAAGGCTGCTCCCCCCTCGAGGGGGGAAGGTTAAAGAGTGCACCACTGAGTTCATGTCAGAGACAGTCCCTCTTCCCTTTAGTAGAAAAACCCACTTGGATGCTAAGCTGCTATGGGCTACGTCTGGGCAGGGGTTCTAGGTTATATGTATGCATGGTTCTTGATTGAAGAATCAGTCTCAGACAAGACTCTTGTGTACAGATATATTTGGTCCTTGTGATGCTACCATCATCTCCAGGTCTTCCTAACTCCCCCTTCTTTCATATGATTTCCTGCTTTCTGCCCAAGGTTTGGTTATGAGTTTCAGCATCTGCTTTGATACACTGCTAGGTAGAGTCTTTCAGAGGCCCTGTATAGTATGCTCCTGTCCTGTTTCTTGTTTTCTCCTACTTCCAATGTCCATCCCATTTGTCTCTCTAAGTGAGGATTGATCATTTTATCCTGTGTCCTCTTTCTTGTTTTGCTTCTTTAGGTGTACAGATTTTAGTATGTTTATCCTATCTCATAGGCTTAGTATCCACTTATAAGTGAGTGTATACCATCTGTGTCTTTCTGCTTTTGGGATACCTCACTCAGGATGATCTTTTCTAGATCCCACTTTTTTCCTGCAAATTTCATGATTTCCTTGTTTTTACTTGCTGAGTAGTATTCCGTTGTGTAAATGTACCACAATTTCTGTATCCATTCCTCCGTTGAGGGACATCTGGGTTGTTTCTAGATTCTGGCTGTTATGAATAAAACTGCTATAAACATGATTGAACAAATGTTCTTGTTGTGTACTTGAGCATATTTTGGATATATGCCTAGGAGTGGTATAGCTGGATTTTGAGGAAGCACTATTCCTAGTTTTCTGAGAAAGCACCAGATTGATTTCTGAAGTGGTTGGACATTCCCACCAGCAATGGAGGAGGGTTCCTCTTTCTCCACAACCTCTCCAGCATGTGTTGTCACTTGAGTTTTTGATCTTGGCCATTCTGATGGGTGTAAGGTGAAATCTCAGGGTCGTTTTGATTTGCATATCCCTGATGACTAAAGACATTGAGCAGTTCTTTGGGTGTTTCTCTGCCATTCTATGTTCCTCTATAGTGAATTCTTTGTTTACCTCTGTACACCATTTTTTAATTGGATTGCTTGATTTGTTGCCTTTTAACTTCTTTATTTCTTTATATATTCTTTATATTGGTCCTCTGTCAGATATAGGTTTGGTGAAGATACTTTCCCAGTCTATAGACTGTCGTTTTGTTCTGATGACAGTGTCCTTTGCTCTACAGAAGCTTTTTAGTTTCATGAGGTCCCATTTATTGATTTTTGCTCTTAGAGCCTGTGCTGTTGATGTTTTATTCAGGAAGTTGTCTCCTGTGCCAACGAATTCTAGGTTCTTCCCCACTTTTTCTTCTAACTGATTTAGTGTGTCTGGTTTTATGTTGAGATCTTTGATCCACTTGCCCTTTAGTTTTGAGCAGGGTGATAATTGTGGATCTATTTTCCTTTTTCTACATGTAGGCATCCAGTTGGACCAGCACTATTTGTTGAAGATGCTGTCTTTTTTCTATTGAATGGTTTTGGCTTCTTTGTCAAAAATCAAGTATCCATAGGTGTGTGGGTTTATTTCTGGGTCTTCTATTTGGTTCCATTGATCCACCATTCTGTTTCTATGCCAATGCATGCAGTGTTTATTACTATTGCTCTGTAGTACAGCTTGAGATCAGGGATAGAGATACCTCCAGATGATCTGTTGTTGTACAGGATTGTTTTGGAGATTCTGGGTTTTTTGTTTTTCCATATGAAATTGAGAATTTTTCTTTCAAGGTCTGTTAAGAATTGCGTTGGTATTTTGATGGGAATTGCATTGAATCTGTATATTGCTTTTGGTAGGATGGTCATTTTCACCATGTTAATCCTACTGATCCATGAGCATGGGAGATCTTTCCATCTTCTAATATCCTCTTCAATTTCTTTCTCTAGAGACTTGAAGTTTTTTTTTTTTTTTTTTCAAACAGGTCTTTCACTTGCTTGGTTAGAATCACACCGAGGTACTTTATGTTTTTAGTGGCTGTCATGAAGGATGTTGTTTCCCTAGTTTCTTTCTCGGCCCTTTTATCTTTGGTATACAGGAGGGCTTAAGAGTTTTTGAGTTTAATTTTGTATTTAGCCACTGTGATGAAGGTGTTTATCAGCTGAAGGAGTTCTCTGGTTGAATTTTTGGGGTTACTCATGTGTACTATCATATCATCTGTGAATAGTGACATTTGACTTCTTCCTTTCTGATTTTTATTCCGTTGATCTCCTTTAGTTGTCATTGCTGTAGCTAGGACTTCAAGTACAATGTTGAAGAGATATGGAGAGAATTGGCAGCCTTGCTTATCCCTGATTTCAGTGGAATTGATTTAAGTTTCTCTCTCTTTAGTTTGATGTTGGCTGGCTCTAAATTGCCTTTACTATGTTTAAGTATGTATCTTGTATCCCTGGTCTCTCCAAGACTTTAATCATGAATGGGTTTTGGATTTTGTCATATGCTTTTTTGGCATCTAATGAGAAGATCATGTGGCTTTTCTGCATAAGTTTGTTTATGTGATGGATTACATTGATAGATTTCTTTATGTTGAACTACCCTTGCATGCCTGTGATGAAGCCTATTTGGTGATGGTGGATGGTATATTTTATGTGTTCTTGGATTCCACTTGCAAGTATTTTATTGAGTAGTTTTACATCAATGTTCACAAGAGAGATAGGTCTGAAGTTCTCTTTTTTTGTTGGGTCTTTGTGTGGTTTGGGTATCAAGGTGACTGTGGCTTCATAGAATGAGTTTGGTAATGTTCCTTCTGTTTCTATTTTGTCAAATAGTTTAAAGAGAACTGGAGTTAGCTCTTCCCTGAAGGTCTGGTAGAATTCTGCACTGAAAACATCTGGCCCTGGCTTTTTTTTTTTTTTTTTTTTTTTTTTTTTTAAGAAGGGAGACTATTGATGACTGCTTCTACTTCCTTGGGGCATATAGGACTTTTCAACCTTTCTGCCTGATCTCTATTTAACTTTGGTAAGTGCAATCTATCAAGAAAATTGTCCATTTCATTTAGATTTTCAAATTTTGTTGCGTATAGCTTTTGTAGTCAGACCTAATGATTGTTTGGATTTCTTCAGTGCCTGTTGTTATGTCCCTCTTTTAGGTTCTCTTTGCCTTTTAGTTAGTCTGGCTAAGGGCTTGTCTATCTTGTTGATTTTTTTAAAGAAACAGCTCCGTTTCATTGATTCTTTGAATTGTTTTATTTGTTTCTAATTTATTGATTTCTGACCTGAGCTTGTATATTTCCAGCTGTCTACTCCTCTGGTGTGTTTGCTTCTTTTTTTTCCTAGGGCTTTCAGGTGAGGTATTAAGTTGCTTGTATAGGATGTTTCAAATTTCTTCTTGCAGGCACTTAGTGCTATGAGCTTTCCTCTCGGCGCTGCTTTTGTTGTGTCCCATAAGTTTGGGTATGTTGTACCTTCATTTTCATTGAATTCTAGGAAGTCTTTAATTTCTTTATTTCTTCCCTGATCCAGCTGTCTTTGGGTAGCAAGTTGTTCAGTTTTCATTTATGTGTAGACTTTTTGCTATTTCTGTTGTTGTTGAGGTCCAGATTTAGACCATGGTGATCAGATAGGATACAAGGGATTATTTCAATCTTCTTGTATCTGTTGAGGCTTGCTTTGTGACCAACTATATGGTCTATTTTGGAGAAGGTTCCATAAGGTGTTCAAAGAAGGTATACTCTTTTGAATTTGGGTGAAAAGTTCTGTAGACATCTATTAGGTCCATTTGATTTAGGAGCTCTGTAAGTGCCCTTATTTCCCTGTTTAGCTTCTGTTTGGATGATCTGTCCCTTGATGAGAGTAGAATGTTGAAGTCTCCCACTATTAAGACATTGGGATGAATGAGTGATTTCAGCTTTAGTAATGTTTCATTTACAAATGTAGGTGGTCTTGTATTTGGGGCATGGATGTTCAAAATTGTGATGTCCTCGTGGTGGAATTTTCCTTTGATGAGAATGAAGTGCCCCTCCTCATCTTTTTTGATTAATTTTGGTTGAAAGTCTATTTTATTAGATTTTAGGATAGCTACTCCAGCTCATTTTTGGGGTCCATTTGCTTGAAAAACATTTTTCTAGTCCTTTACTCTGAGGTAGTGTTTATCTCTGTTGCAGAGGTATGTTTCTTGGATGCAGCAGAAGGTTGTATCCTGTTTCTGCAACCATCCTGTTAGTCTGTGTCTTTTTAGTGAAGATTTGAGTCTATTGATGTTGATGGATAATAGTCACCAATGACTGTTAGTTCCATGTATTGTAGAGTTGTAGAGTTGGTGGTCTTACTGTGATTATTTGCTTGTTTTTTTTTAAATTTTGTTGGAAAATTATCGGTATCCTATGTTTTCTTGGGTGTAGTGTTTTCATTGGATTGGAGTTTTCCTTCTAGTATCTTCTGTAGGGCTGGTTTCCTATGTAGATATTCCTTAAATTTTGTTTTGTTATGGAATAGTTTGTTTTCTCCATCTATGTTGATTGAAAGCTTTCCTGGGTAGAGTAGTCTGGGTTGGCAACTATGGTCCCATAAGGTCTGCATGACATCTGCCCAGGTCCTTCTGGATTTCATAGTTTCTGATAAGAAGTCTTGTGTGTTTCTGATAGGTCTACCTTTATATGTTACCAGGCCTTTTTCTCTTGCTGCTTTTAATATATTTTCTTTGTTCTGTAGATTTAGTGTTGTGACTATGATGTGACGTGAGGAGTTTCTTTTCTGGTCTAGTCTATTTGGTGTTCTGTATGCCTCTTGTATATTTACGGACATCTCTTTAATTTGGGAAATTTTTCTTCTATGATTTTCTTGAAGATATTTTCTGGACCTTGGAGCCTGGTATGTTCTTTCTTGTCTATTCCTATTATTCTTTGAATTCGCCTTTTTGTGGTGTCCTTGATTTCTTTGATGTTTGTGTTTGGGACTTCTCTGATTTTACTTTTTCTTTGAGAAAAGTTTCAATTTCTGCAAGTGTATCTTCAGCACCAGAGATTCTCTCTTTCATCTCTTGTTTTCTATTTTTGATGGTTACCTTTGTGTTTCCTGATCTTTTCTCTAAGTTCTCCAGCTCCAGGTTTTTCTTTGTTTGTGTTTTCTTTATTGCTTCTAATTCTGTTTTCATGCATCATTTCCTTCATCTGCTTGAATGTGGATTCCTATCTCTCTATGATAGTCTCTGTTTTTTTGTTGTTTTCCTCTCTATATGCCACTAATTGTGCCTCTACTTGTTTGGCTATATTTGCCTATGTTTCTTTGAGAGCTTTGTTCATTTCCTCTCTATTTGCTTCCATCCATGTTTCAGTTTCTTTGAGAGATTTGTTTGTTTCCTCTTTATGTGCCTCTAATAACTGGATAAGCATAGCTTTAAAATCATTTTCCTGTGTTTCCAATGAATTGGTGTATCCATATATTTTTGGGGTTGCTGGTGACACCATGATGTCCTGGATTTTGTTGGATGTGTTCTTTCACCAACCTCTGGCCATTTGCTTATCTGTAACGGTCACTGTTTGTTCCTGGATTCTTCATTTCAGAGTGGTACCATCTTTCTCTGCTGTCTGGGGAATTCTTCAGGAAGATGAGAGAGGTCCAGTGGTTTGAGAGTGTGCGTTGGTGCTTCAGCTGTACCTAAGGGAGAAAGATTCATGGGCACAGAAGGACAAATGTGGGTGGGCATGTGAGTGTGTGTGTGCATGCGCATGTGTGTGGAAGTGTGCCTTGACTGACAGGGTATTAGAGAATATAGATGCCTGAAGTGTAGGGCAGGAGACTGTGCAGGTACCAAAGGGATTGCAGGTGCTGGAGGTCTTCACAGGTGCAATTTGCTTGTGCAGATTCCCTGAATACCTCAATGGCATTGCAGGCCACAGGTATTCAGCTCTGAGCCCCAGGAGTTATTTGCCTGAACTCCACTGGTAGACCCCCAGTATTCTGGGGGCCTCAATGTTGAAAACATTGTCCCTCTGTTTCCCACAGTTTGCACATGGGTAGGAGGGTCGGATGTCTGGCTGCTAGCTTAGAAGGACCCTGGATCTGGGGCTCTGCAAGCTCTGGAAGGCACCCTCACTCTCTAGCAGGTCAAATTGGAAAGCACAGGGGTTCCCCCTGTTTTCTACTGTCAGTTGGGGCCTGCTCAGTCAATGCGGGGGTAGGAGCTCCTTCAGCTCACTGGTGCTGTAGCCGATGAACTTGGAAGTCCAGCTGCAGCAGCAAGACTGGGAGTCTGGTCCAGGTGCCTGCTGGGAAGTCCTGGGGGAGCCACAACAGTGGTCCACAGACCTACATGGCCCGGTGCCTGGTGTAACTGGGTGGTTTGGCTGGTCTGGCAACTTTGATGGGTGTACAGCCAGCTGTCACCACTGAGGGATTGGGTGGCCCTTACAGTCACTGGCTGGGAGCACCTGTGGAGTTGGTATGGCCACCTGCATACCTGGGACTCAGAAGGATGGTACTGTGGATCTGGGAATCAGAAGGCTGGTAGAGCTGGCAGCTGTGGCTAAGGAGCTAGGAGCCCTGCCTCTCTTGTCTCAATCTCCAGGCAGTGAGTTCTCTGCTGCAAGTCTCTGGAGTCTCTAAGAATCTCTGTGGGCCAGCTCCACTGAGGAGGAGGGAGCCCTTAAATGGGGAAATGAATGTTCGCCACTCTCCATCCCCAGAGAAGTCCACGGGTGACCTGAATCTAAATGGTCTCAGCTCATGTGATGTCCCCGCTCATTCAGGAAGCCTCAATGTTGATTTTGTGGCTTCAGTTGCCCCTCTACTCACCAATTTCAGAGTTTCAGATCCTCTGCCTCTCTGATACGGTGTGCTGCCATCTTGGATCCACCTTAAAGTAATTTTGCTTTCATTTGAAAACATATTTTTGGTTTGGTTTGGTGTGTGTGTGTTCACTTTTGTGGGCACAGGTTGACCTAGCATGCTTTCCCTATCACTCTCTCCCTATCTTTAGACAGGGATCACTGAACCAGAACTCACAGATTGGCTGACTAGCTGGCCAGGGAGTGTCTAGGACCTGCCTGTCTCTGTTGACCCAGGGCAAGAGTTGAAGAAGTGTGTGACCATACCCCACCTTTACATACACACTGGGCTTCAAACTGCAGACCCTCAAGCCTGTACTGTGCCATTTTCCCTACTAACCTACCTACTCAGCAACCCAAATACTAAGACAATGTCTGTCAGGCAACAGCCCCGTGACTTATCCCAACTAATAAATGCGTTAGTCTGTACAGGGGTAGAATTGGTGTATAAAACAAAGAAAGTCAGAATGTTTAAGGCATTACAAGTGGTTTCACATGTGTGGAATATGCACCAAATGAAAATGCTTGCTGGATGCAGTGGCACATACCTGTAATCCCAGCACTAGGAAGATGGAGAGTGGAGAATCAGGAGTTCAAAGCCACCCTCTGCTGAAAGGCAAGAGGGCCAGATGTCTAGGCCATCCACATCCTCGTGCCACAAGAGAAAAGAAGTTTTGCTTCAGAGATTCAAGGATTTTGGTATTGCAGTGGTCTTTAGCTCCCCACTTAGAAAAAAAACATATTTTAATTAATTTTAGTGATCTGTTTAGTACTGGTTTTGTCATTTCTTTGCTTTTCTTTATTTGTTTCTGCCAACAAAGATTTACTTCTTTCACTGGTTTTCAAGCTTTGATTATGGAACATCTCATGGAAATGAAAAGATCACTATAATAAGCACTTGTCAGCACCTGGTCAGTAACAATCTCCTCCTCCACCTCCTGCCAGCGTTTTCTATGGAATAACAAGAACCAGGCTACTTCAAAGTGAGTTCCAGGGACCACATAAAGCATCTGTTAGTATTATAGTGTGTGAGATGAGACCACAGTATCTTTATGTCTTCTAGGAAAAGATGGCATAAGTGCCTAATGTCAAATACATGAATCAGCATTCAAATGCTCATCTCCCTCCCTCTGTTACAGTTTTGTTTGTTTGTGTGTTTGTTTTTAAAATAAAAAAGTGCACTTCTGGGGCTGTGAGAAAGGGGGTGTTGTTCTTCTGCTAGAATGTGTGTGGAGGTCAGAAGATGGCCTAAGGGAGGGGCCCCGGGTATCATACTCAAATCATCAGGCTTAATAGCAAGCACAGCTGCCCTCTTAGCTGATTTTCCAGCCCAGAATTATGAATCCATTTTCCTCACCTTTCACCTTTTCAATTATTTCTTAAAAGAAATCACTTAAGCTGCTCTGTATAATTTCCTGCACTTTATTCTTGGCTGAATGTTCCTATTTATTTATTGATTGATTTATTTATTTATGGCTGTGTTTTTCTGTAATGTCAGTGAATGGTGCTTGACTCGAAAGGGCTTTTATTTTATTTTATTGATGGGCCTCATTATATATCCCAGGCTGGTCTCAACTTGCTCATCTTTCTGCTTCAACTTCTGACATGATAGGATTGTGGGTACACACCACCGTGACTGGGATATTTTTTTTTCCAAATAGTTGTAGCTCATACCATGTATAGGAAAGTTCCTGGGTAGATGCTAGATCACACACAAACCAACTAGGCAAGTATTTACCAGACACCTTGCACACAGGCATCCATGCTCACAGAAATGAAAGGCTGTCTAGGATTATTTGTAAATGGAAGCATAAATAGGCACAATTCATTTAGGGTGAGCAGTCTTTAAAAATTCTAAAACTAGCACCTGGGAGGCCAGAGGGCATGTGGATCTCTATGAGCTCAAGGGCAGCCTGGTTTCTGGTCTATAAAGTGAGTCTAGGACAGCCAAGGCTACACAGAGAAACTGTCTCAAAAAACAAAACAAAACAAAAACAAAAACAAAAAACCCCAAAACTAACCAAACCAAAAAAATTCTTAAATTATATTGCAACATGTTCACAAATGTATAGAAAAAGCTATGAAATGATGATATAAATTAAATAGATGATCTTGGGCTTGGGTTTGTTGAGCTGTGAAGTGGCAAGAAAACTTCACATTTTACTTGCTTCACTTAAATTATTGGAAAGGAAGCCTAAAATAAAGGAAGAGGAGGTTTAAAGGGAAGAGGGGACAAAGAGGAAAGGAAAAAGAGGTGAAAACAGTAGCTGAGGAAGAAATGGTTCCTGGAAATCAATGATATATTCATAGGAACGATGGGCCCTGATTAGCAAATCATAGAATGTCACCATCTCCTTAGGAGTTGGGCTTGTACCCTGCAGATGTACCTGCTGCAGTTCAGCCTCAGACAGGGGCCCCACTGCTGCTCCTGGGCTCCTAAGGCAGCTCTGGCCCAGCTCAGGGCCCTGGGTTTAGTGTTGCTGGCTACACTCTGGACAACTTCCAGCCATACCATTCCCATGTGATCAGCCCTAACTAGAGCTGCACATCTGCCTCCAGTGGTCTTTGGTTGCTTCTCTGACACAGCAGAGTGAACATGACCTACACAGGAAGAGGAGACGGTTCAGCCACTGGCCCACAGCTGGAAGGAGTAAGGCCTTGTTAGGCCCAGCATGAGCCTAAATATAAGAAGGTATAAAGAGAACTCAGGAAACTAATTATCCATTGATGCAAAATTGCAAGAGGTTCATCTTGACCATTGCGCAATGTGGTCACCCCTGCTGGTCAGCTAGGACTGGCACCAGGAGAAAAAGATCTTAGGTTTTTAAAAGACAAAAGGCGGGAATCTCCTGGGGTTGCTATCTTGGCAATTCAGGATTGGATGACATGTTTAACTTTTAAAATAATTGGTTAGTTCTGTTCACCCTTAGGTCGGGTCAGCCCTGTCGTAAATATGTGATCTTCAAGTCAGTTTGGAATTTCCTGCCATATGAGATATAGCTACAATTAAAGGTGGGAGAATGAATAACTCATCTCAGTTTCCAAATAAAGTTTATTTTACAGGCACCAGCCGGTGATTTACTCTCCATTTTGTAGGGATCTCTGCTTGTTCTCTTCCTTATCTCTGCCCTCACAGATGGCTGATATCAGGAACTTTTACATTTCTCGGCTCTCTGGAGAAGCACTAAGAGGCTTTAATTAATATGGGCCTAAAACTTGAAAATATAAGTTATAAGACAATTAAAAGAAACATAGGTTACAAAGTTAGTCTGATTCTTTCAGCCTGCTCACACAAGAAGGACCAGACAGAGCTGGAGCGAGGCAAACTTGCATGTGCAGGCCGCCTGACGTCCAGTCCTGAACTGAGGCACTGACCCCGTAGAGCCTTTAGTGTAAAATGCAGATAATAACATGTAGCCTGTAGGTCTTGTAAAACCTACCACGCATCACATGCAATGACTGACGTACCTTCCATATGTCTGTCAGCATGAGCACAGGGCTGACATCGGAACTCAGTCTCCAAATTTCCTGTTGTGTTCTTTATCCTTAGCTTCTGAGACTTCAGTTTTAAACACTGGCCTGATTGCTTCTTTTATGAAATTTTAGTAAAATATCTGAATATTTTCTTACATTTTTTAAAAGTGAATAATAAATGTGAGCTGATTTTAGTATAGTTTTATAGGATCCATGGATGCCACAGAAACTGAATGGAAGTCCTGGAGCTATGTGGAGTTCATCTTCTCATGCTATTAAAAGCAGCAAGGCAAGGCTGGTCTCATCCCCATTGACAAAAGAGCTCTCAGTCTCCTCCTTACCACTCTGCTAGGAACGCTAGTGTCAGTTAGAGAAACATTGTTCAGTCTTAAAAACAGCTTTGTTTGTATGGGAAAAGGAATGCATTTCAAGATGATATTCAACATACGTTACAAAAATCAAAACCAATAGATTAATATCTGCTACTTTAAAAATTATCATGACAGTTTTCTTTAGTAGGTGAAATATGCTACACCTAATTTTCATATTGTTCCCTTTACTGTCACTGTGATCTGACTGTGGGAACAAGGCTCAACTTCCTGTTCTGCATGTTTAGTTTAAGAAAAAAATGTGCTCTATTGTGTGCTTATAATGCTGCTGAGACAGAGGCAGGAGATTGCTTTAAGCCAGAAGCTTATCACTATTCTAGGCAACACAGGAACCCCTCAATATAAAATAAAAATAAAGTAATCTTAAGACTGAATTTTAAGTAAATACATGTATTTTCCTTAATATAAATAAAAATAATTCTATCAGAACACTTGTAATTCTCATGAAAAAGGTTTGGGGTGAGTTAAAATCTTTTTTAATACAATATGTTTTGATCATGATTTTCCCCCTCCTCCAACTCCTCCCACATCCTTCCCACTTCCCTACTCAGCCAACTTGTGTTCTTTCTCTCTGTGTTTCAAAATGCCTTTCTTCACAAGAAAATCATAAAAATCAAAAAACTAGTATGACCGAAAAAAAAAAAGGAGTGTGTTTTGTGTTGGCAAGTATTCCTGGGCATAGGCCTGCCCTGAAGTGTGTGGTTATACTCAGTGAAACTACACTGGAAACTGATTGTTCCCTCATCAGTAGGTTCCAGTGGAAATAGCTTCTTGGTTAGGGTAGGACCTTGTGTCCACTTCCCTGCCCAGTGCTGGGTCTCCATCTGGTTGGGACCTACTCAGGTCTTGTGTTTGCAAGTATTTTTCCTGATAGTATTAGTGATGTATAAAGTCCAATAGTTTGAGAGGTTTTATCAAGTGGTCTTTGCAGTGTAGAACATCTCTGTGTATAGATTTTTTTAATAAAGAAAATTTTCTTTTATTTAAATTCATTTACATTACATCATAAGGGTGACCCTTCCCTCCTCTCCTCCCAATATCCTCTCTCCCTCCTTCCTTCTTCCCCTCTCCCTTTTCCCCCAGAAAATGGGAGCCCTCTTCCCTTTTATCAGCCCTCCCCAAGACATCAAGTCACATCAGGATTGAGCATATCCTCATCCACCGAGGCCAGGAAACGCAGTCCTGCCACAGGGAGCTGATCCAAACCAGGCAATAGAGTCCATGTTAGAAGTTTTCTGTGTGTGTGTGTGTGTGTGTGTGTGTGTGTGTGTGTGTGTGTGTGTTTTATTGATTCTAATTCTGTTTTTATGCCTTGCACCATTTCCTTCATCTTTTTGAAGGTAGATTCTTGTCTCTGTATGATGGCTTCTATTTTTTTGTTCGTTTCCTCTCTATATTCCAGTAATTGTGCCTCTATTTGTTTGGCTCTATTTGACTGTGTTTCTTTGAAAGCTTTGTTCATTTCTCTTTATTTGCCTCCACTTGTGTGGCCAATTCTTTGAGAGATGTATTCATTTCCTCTTTAACTGTCTCTATTTGTATGGTATTTCTCTGAGAGATCTGTTTGTTTCCTCTTTATGTGCCTCTAATAACTGGATAAGCATAGCTTTACAGTCATTTTCCTGTGTTTCAGATGGATTGGATAGCCATTGATTTGGGGGGTTGCTGGTCAAGCCATAATGTCCTGATTTTTGTTGGATGAGTTCTTTCACCAACCTCTGGCCATTTGCTTATCTGTAACGTTCACTGTTTCTTCCTGGATTCTGAAGTTCAGACTGTATGGTATTTCTCTGGAGTCTGGAGAATTCTTCAGGAAGATGAGAGAGGTGCAGTGGTTTCAGCATGTGCATTGGTGTTTCAGCTGTACCTGTGGGAGGAAAGTCCCAGGGCACAGCAGGACAAGTTCAGGCAAGCGTATGCATTTGCACATGTGCAGAAGTGTGCCTTGAGGGACAGGGTGGTAGATAATGTAGAAGCCTTGAGTGTGTGGAAGGGGTGCTGCCTTGCAGGCACCAAAGGGGTTGCAGGCACTGAAAGTGTCACACAGGCTGGTGATAATTGCAGGCACAATTTGCTTATGTAAATTTCCTGAGTACCTCAGTGGCCTACAGGCTACTGGCTCTGTCTGAGCTCCAGATGTTATTTGCCTGAACTCCACTGGTGGACCCCACAGAGCAGGGGCTTCAATGTCCCAAGAATCCCTCTGTTTCCCACAGTGGATATGTGGATGGGAGGGATCTGATGACCAGCTGCTATCTTAGAAGGACCCTGGATCTGGGGCTCTGCAGGGACTTGAGGGCACACTCTCTCTCTATCAGGTCAAATCGGCAACCACCTTGGTACCCCTGCTCTCTACTCCCAGGTTTGGACCTGCTGAGTCAAACATGGGAGGATGAGCTCCGTCAGCTCAGTGGTGCTACAACCATGGAACTAGGAGGTCCAGCTGCAGCCTCAGAACTGGGAGGCTGGTCCAGGTGTCTGCTGGGAAGTCCTGGGGAGACCACAACAGTGGTCCACAGACCTAGATGGCCTGGAGCCTGTCCTGGTGTACCTGGTTCTTTTGGTGGCTGTTCACCACTGAGGGGTTGGGCGACCCATACAGTCACTGGCTAGCAGGCCCTGCAGAGTCTGTACAGCTGCTTGCAGACCCAGGACCTGGGACAGGGAAGGATGGTATCTTGGATCTGGGACTCAGGAGGTGGGTATGGCTGGCAGCTGGGTGGCTGAGGAGCTAGGAGCTCTGCCTCTGCTGTCTCAGTCCCCAGGCAGAGTTCTATGCTGACTCTCTGGCACTGTGGGCCAACTTCGAGGGGAGGGAGGCCCAAAAAAGGGAAGTGCAAAGGGTTCAAAAGTTAACTTCTCTCTGTCCCCAGAGAAGTCCTCCGGTGACCTGAATCTAAAGGTCTCAACTCATGTGATGCCCCCTCTTGTTCAGGAAGCCTCAATGTCAATTTCTTCCTTCAGTTTATTTGGTGGATTAGGTTGATGGATTTTCATATGTTGAACCATCCCTGCATTTCTAGGATTAAGTCTGCTTGATCATGGTGGATGATATTTTTGATGTGTTTTTTTATTCAGTTTAAGTATTTTATTGAGTATTTTTGAATCAATGTTCATAAAGAAGATTGATCTAAAACTCTGTTGGGTCTTTGTGTGGTTTCGGTATCAGGGTAACTGTGGCCTCATAGAATGAGTTTGGCGATGTTCCTTCTGTTTCTATTTTGTGAAGTAGTTTGAGGAGTATTGGCATTAGTTCTTCTTTGCAAGTCTGGTAAAATTTGGGCTAAAACCATCTGGTCCAGGGCTCTTTTTGGTTGGGAGGCTTTTGATGATTGCTTCTATTTTCTTAGTGGTTATAGGTCTATTTAAATTGTTAACCTGATCTTGATTTTACTTTGGTAAGTGGTATCTATCATGAAAATCATCCATTTCATTTAGATTTTCCAAGCCGGATGTGGTGGCACACACCCTTAATCCTAGCCCTCAGAGAGGCAGAGGCAGTGGGATGGCTGTGAGTTCAAGGCCAGCCTGGTGTGTAAAGCGAGTCCAGGATAGCCAAACAGCCAAGCCTACACAGAGAAACCCTGTCTTGAAAAAGAAAGAAAGAAAGAAAGAAAGAAAGAAAGAAAGAAAGAAAGAAAGAAAGAAAGAAAGAAAGAAAGAAAGAAATTCATTTAGATTTTCCAATTTTGTGGCATACAGGTTTGGAAGTATGATCTAATGATTCTTTGGATTTCCTCAGTATGTGTTGTTATATCCCCTTTTTCATTTCTGATTTTATTAATTTGGATACTCTCCCTCTGTCTTTTAGTTATTTTGGCTAAGGGTTTGTCTAACTTGTTGATTTTCTCAAAGAATCAGCTCTTGGTTTTGTTGATTTTCTGTATTGTTCTCTTTGTTTCTAGGTTATTGATTTCATCCCTGAGTTGGATTATTTCCTGATGTCTACTCCTCTTGGGTGTGTTTGCTTCCATTTTTCTAGAGCCTTCAAGTGAGCTATTAAGTTGCTAGTATAAGCTCTCTACATTTGTTTTTGAAGGCACATAGTGCTATGAACTTTCCTCTTAGTATTTCTTTCATTGTGTCCCATAAGTTTAGGTATGTTGTGCTTTCGTTTTCATTGAATTCTGGAAAGCTTTTAATTTATTTCCTCCATGACCCAGTAGTCATTAGCTAGATAGTTGTTCAATTTCCGTGAGTTTGTAGGCATTCTATTATTTCTGTTATTGTTGAAGTCTAGCTTTAATCCATGGTAGTCTGATAGAATACAAGGTGTCATTTCAATTTTCTTATATTGGTTGAGGCTTGCTTTGTATCTGAGTATGTGGTCAGTTTTGAAGAAGATTCCAAGAGGTGTTGAGAAGAAGGCATATTCTTTTGTGTTTGAGTGAAATGGTCTGTGGATCTCTGTTAGGTCCAATTGACTCATAACGTCAATTAGTTTCATTATTTCTCTGTTTAGTTGCTGTCTCAATGATCTGTCTTTGGTGAGAGAGATGTGTTGAAGTCCTCCCACTGTTAACGTGTGGGTTTCAAGTGTGATTTAAGCTTTAGTAATGTTTCTTTTATGACTGTGGGTGCTCTTGCAGTTTGGGCATATATGTTTATAAATGAAATATAATCTTGGTCAATTTTTCCTTGGATGAGTATGAAGTGCCCTTCCTCACCTCTTTTAATTAATTTTGGATGAAAGTCTATTTTATTAGATATTAGAATAGCCACTCCAGCTTGCTTCTGTGACCATTTACTTGGAAAACCTTTATCCAGCCCTTTATTTTGAGGTAATGTCTATCATTGTGGCTGAGGTGGGTTTCTTGTTAGCAAGTGAATGATGGGTCCTGTTTACATATCCATTCTGTTAGCTTGTGTGTGTGTGTCTGTGTGTGTGTATTTTAACAGGGAGTTGAGGCCATTGATGTTGAGAGAGATTGATGACCAGTGGTTGTTGATTCCCATTATTTTGATGGTGGTGGTGGTTTTGGTGGTGGTGCTGGTTGTGGTGCTGTGTTTGTGTGTGTGTGTGTGTGTGTGTGTGTGTGTGTGTGTGTGTATGTGCCCCTTCCCTGTTTTGGTTTATTGTTGTGGGGTTATTTGTTTCCTGTGTTTTTCTGGGTGTGATTAGCCTGCTGGGGTTGTAGTTTTCCCTCTGTCATTTTCCTTCTGTAGGGCTGGGTTTGTAGTTAGGTATTGTTTAAATTTGTTTTTGTTATAGAATATCTTGCTTTCTAAGTCCTGAGACAGCTTCCTAATATAGGTGAAGGAAATGATCAGATAAGAAGGAAGCCAAAGAAAGACACAAGTGCCAGCCTGTTCCAACCAGGGAAACATACCTTTGAGAACTAAGAAAAACAGTAGAGCAGGCCAATTAGTTCATGTCAGAGGCAGTCCCTGTTCCCATTACTATGGAACCCACTTGGACACTGAACTGCCATGGGCTACATCTGTGCAGGGGTTCTAGGTTATCTCCATGCATGGTACTTGGTTGGAGTATGAGTCACAGGAAAGACCCCTGTGCTCAGATTTTTTTTGGTTCTGTTGCTCTCCTTGTGGAGCTCCTGTCCTCTCCAGATCTTACTATTTCCCACTTCTTTCATAAGATTGCATGCACTCTGCACAACAGTTGGCCATAAGTCTCAGCATCTGCTTTGATAGTCTGCAGGGCAGAGCCTTTCAGAGGCTCTCTGTGGTTGGCTCCTAACTTGTTTCCTGTTTTCTTCTTCTTCTGATGTCCATCCTCTTTGCCTTTCGGGATGGAGATTGAGCATTATAGCCAGAGTCCTCCCTCTTGATTAATTTCTTTAGGTGTACAGATTCTAGTAGGTACTCTTTGATCACCTTCCCCTGAGAGGGGAGCAGCCTTACCAGGCCACAGAGGAAGACAATGTAGCCACTCCTGATGAGATCTGATAGACTAGAATCATAAGGAAGGAGAGGAGGACCTCCTCTATCAGTGGACTTGGGGAGGGGCATGCATGGAGAAGATGGAGGGAAGGTGGGATTGGGAGGGGAGGAAGGTGGAGTTTATGGGGGCATACAAAGTGAATAAAATATAATTAATAACAATTAAAAAATAATATACATAGGATACATTGTTAAAAAAAAGAAAAACAATAGAATCTACTCACTATGACATTGTGGCTTAATAGAAGTCAAAAGTCAATAAAAGGTTCTAGACACTAAAAATATTTTTCTGGTTAAATTAAAGTATAGTATTCCAAATGCCAAAAAAATACTTAAAGCAAAAGGAAAAAAAAGGGGGGGGGAATCTAGGATTATGTGTGAACACAGCAGGTTTTCATCTTGAGAAACTTGTCAGACCAAGGTTAGGACACTTTAATTTTCAAGTCCTCACAGTGTGGAGAAGACCAGTGGCCCAGGGCCAGGATGAGTGATCTTCCCAGTGTGGTGATCTCAAAGAGAAAGCCATGAAAATGACTGTTTTTAAGGAAGCCACAGGAGAAATGACCTTTCTCAGATCTTCACACTGACTCTGGAAAAAGGAATCTCCTCTCAATATTCTTCTATCCTGATGCTAGATGACCAGGGGATAGTATTAAATTACACTTTAACACAGTGACCATGCAAGGAAATGAATAGAATGAATGGAGTACCCCAGTGTTTGCCACTCTTCTCCAGCAGTTCTAACATGGTCTTTCTTGTACCTCTTATTTCTTCCTTCTCTTCTAACCACCCTCAATTATTCTGACACAAGCACAGATCATGACATCATTCCGCCTATACACAAAACTAACTTGAACTTTATTATCAAAGCCTGCTCTTCTCACCCACATCTTTTCCCCAACCTTACTGCAATGACAGCGCCTTTGCTAATGAAGACGTGAGGAAGGACACTTTTAAGGACTGGCCCCATGAGTCACCTGAGGCTGTTGAAGCTCTCGTCAAAGCAGGCCTTTTCTACACAGGTCAGTCGGGTTTTTCCCCTTTATTTTTACGTTTCTGTGTGTGAGTGTTGCCTGCATGTAAGTATGGGTGCCACATGCTTGCCTGGTGCCCTGAGAGGCTAGCCACGGTGTTGGATCCTGGAACTGGAGATATAGTTGCCATGAGCCAGCATGTGGTACTGGAAACAAACATGACTCCTTTGCAAGAGCAGCCAGTGCTCTTTATTCTGAGCATCTCTTTAGCACCTGAAATAGTATTTTGTGTCTGACAAGTAGTCTAATCCCGGACTTGCAGTTTTCTTTATTTTCATTTGTCATAGATCTCTTGGGGCCTCATAAGACCTTCAGCTTTCCATAGTTCCCTCGGTACTCAGCCTCTGAGCTTGGGGATCCTGAGGTCACTTTATCTGACAGGCCTATTCCACTGGCACAAAACTCACCACTCAGTCTTAATGCATTGTCTTCTCTTGCCAGCCTTGCCTGAGTGTCATGGATGAAGTGCTCCTATTTCTAGTGGAGGAGAGCTGGCAATAATGTGAGCAGAGACAGGGATTCTTCATAACCTGCCTTGCATACAGGCTCCTAAGTTTGCTCTTCCATCCTGCCCCAGCTACAAGTATATTCTTCCAATTTACTCAGTAAGCAATTGCTTGTTGGTTGCCTATGTCTGTGAATGTCCCGTAAGTCATCATTGCCCAGGACAGACAGAAATCTCTGCTCTCATGGAGCTCCTACTCCAGATCCTGACGGCAAATCTTTCAGGATGATGGTTTGGGAGAAGTTTCATCAAAACACACGGTGCACAGGAACCTTCAGCGACTGTTGCTGACTGTTGCTGACCACCCCACAGAAGGACCAAGAATCTTGTGTGAACTCTTGCCTCCTGTGTGTGGTATTGCCACATAATCCAACTGGAGGAGCAAGCAGGATTTCACTAGTGAAATCTGGAGTCGAATTCTTGTGAGTTAACAGGTGTACGTGCTGTTGACCTGACCCCATTTCCTTTTCCCAGGCGAAAAGGACCTTGTCCGGTGTTTTTCCTGTGGAGGATATATAGAGAAGTGGGAGGAAGGTGATGACCCATTAGTAGACCACACCAAGTTTTTCCCAAAGTGAGTAAAATGAATTCTCTTGACTTTGAACTCACTTCATCAGTTATTCCCTCACTGTCCAGGTTTGTTATCTGTGGGTAGTGTCTGCTCACTCTCTGGTTCCCACTGTGAAGAATACATCCATGTATCTATATTTCTTTTCCGGCTTGATACTCTCCCTGTCTAGCTTTTTTACTCATCATAGTAAGATCATAGTTTTTTTTGGATCTATGTACACACTTTTAAAGAAAGGATCTGTGTAGCACAGACTGTCATAACAATTCTAGGTGGACTTGATCTCATGATCCTCCTGCCTCAGCCACCTAAGCCCACTGCTGAGAGCACATCATGTCTGCCAGTTCTAGGCCTTTCTGATTTTTTTTTTTTGCGTACAAACTAGTTTTTCTTTTCACCTCCTTTTAGAATGCTTTATGGTTTTCTATTTCTATTGTCAAAGATTTCCCCAGTGGTTTTCTATTTCCAGTGTTGGTAGTGGAAACACTGATTTGAGCCCGCCAGGCAATCACTTTACTATAGAGCTACTCTCACCCCTTTTCTGTCTTCAAATGTATTTTTATTCCTCTTCTACATAGGAAAACCCTAGAAAGGTCCACTTGCCCAATGAAATTTGTTATTATGTAGTAATTATAATTTTCAAAGATAAATATTGATATGTGCAGATTGAAAAGTGGGTATTTCTGGGCAAGGTGGTTGACACATGAAATCCTAGCTCTCAGGAAGCTGCATGAAGAAAAACTTCATTTTGTTTTATATTAAATGCTTTTATATGAATTACCCTAAAGTTGATCTGTTTTAATATCCAGCACTTGTAATTAAGAAATAAGAGTCTTTTGATCCGGTTTCCCTTGGAAGGCAGGAAAATCTACAACTGTGTTGGTACCTGAACGGTGTTCAGTTCCACCAGTGTGTTTTCTTTCCATCCAACACATACCTAAAAGTGCTCTAAATTGTTCTAAGTTTAATTATTAACACTTAAATATAAAGGTTTAAATACCCATCTGTTCTTGAGATAGGATGCTAATAATATCTGAATCATTTAAAATATTCCTTAAAAATGTTTTCTTAGTGTACATTAATACATACAATAACATTACATATATATATATACATTATGTTTTACATATATGTTATATATATTACAGTTTATTACAATCATGCTTGCCACCATCCTCCCATTACCTTCTCTTATCTCTCTCTAGCTCTTCTTAATTCTCTTCCTTATAAAATCATGTTTTGTGCCAGCCCAGGGCTATATAGCAAGACTTATCCTGGTTTTAAAGAAATAAATAAATACATAGAACATTTCTATCTCATTTTGAAGTTAGAAGATGAGTAGTAATTTTTTTCTTTTTATTTCACTTTTTAAAGTATTTGACTTTTGAGTGTTTTGTCTGCATGTATATCTGTGCACTGCTTGCATGCCTGGTGCCCACAGAGGTCAGAAAGAGGGCATCAAATATCCTAGAACTGAGTTACAGGAGGCTTTGAACTGCCTGATATGGGTGCTGGGTGCAAACCTGAGTCCTTCCAGTAGTGACTGTTTTCCCACTGAGACAGTTTCAGGTCCCACCTTTTTCTTTTTTCTTTAGGATTATGTAGAAAATAGTTGAGCATGCCAGGGCCTTCTTCTCAATCCCTGTATGGCAAGGTGGGAGAGAATTTGGTTGTACTTAAAACTTGTTCTAGAATCTATCAACAAACTTTGTTTTATTTTAATTAAAACTAGCATATGTAATGCATATCTACTGTACTTACTTATCTGTTGGAAAGGACAATATCAATAAAGCCTAGGAGCTGAGTGCTAAAGTCAAGAAGTCAATGTCTCTCAATGCCTTAGAAGCCACTGTGCCACTCCCTTGTCCTAGTTGATACTTGTCCTTCTCATCCAGGGGCAAACACAGTCCTGACTTTCAGTTCACTGTCCTTTTACCAAACACACACAAACACACATCTACATGAACCTTAAGCTTTGCCTGTTCTTCTTCAGTCATTTCTTGTTTCTTTTGTTTTAGTTCCATGTCTGTTGTGTGTGTGTGAAAGGGGACAGGAGGTTGAATCCAGAGTGTCATGAGTGAGAAGCACTTTGACACTGAACTACTGCTCCAGCCCTCACATTTTTTTAAGACAGAATTCTAGTATGTCTACAGAGTGAGTCCCGGGAAGCCGGGGCTACACAAAGAAACCCTGTTTCAGGAAAAAAAAATTAAAAAATTTACTGTGTATCTGATCTTGATTTGCAGTATAGCTCAGATTTCCCTTGAACTCACATTTTCTTGCCTTTATTTCATGAACACTAGATGCACAGCCATGTGCTACCATAATTGGCTGGTTTGCCTGCTATGTTTGTTGGGGGGCAGTCAGCTGGCAGAGAGGTGTTTGAGACAGAGCACCAGATAACCCGGGATGGTCTCCAACTCAGTGTTTAGGGAGGATGGCCTTAAACTCTTATCCTGCTGCCTCCCCCTCCCAAGTGCTGGATGACAGGCATGGTCCACCACACCCAAGTTTTCTTTTGTTTTGTTTTTTAGCTTATTCATTTTTATTTTATATATTGGTGTTTCGTCTGCATGTGTGAGGAAGTCAGATCCCATGGAGCAAGAGCTATAGACAGTTGTGAGCTGCTATGTGGGTGCTGGGAATTGAGCCCTGGTTTCTGGAAGAGCAGCCAGTGCTTTTGACCCCTGAGCCATCTCTTTAGCCTCAGCTTTTGTTTAGATAGACAATAGCAAGATGTAAACTAACAACTGGCAACAATGACCATATCATTTCTTCCAAATGTCTCTCTGGGACAACCCAGGGCTCTCAGTTGCTAATGGGAGTCTGGAATGAACATAAATTCAGACCTTAACAAGAACAGAATTCCAGAGACTTACAACAAGGTCAAAGTGCAGACAGTAAGTGACATGGATTGCTCATTCCTAAGGTGGACACTTCCTCCTCCCAAACTCAGGAGACATTGCAGAAGAGGGGCCCAAGAGGAAGAGCGATAGGACAGCTTGGGTTTGTCTTGTTTTGTACACAGCAGGGTCCTTCCCTCAGGAATTCAGTTGCTGTGGTTGCCTATCCATACAAGCCTGTGCCAAATCCAGCCAAGCCAAGCCCCACCTGTAGGAGGGGAGCTGTTGACACTTGTTTCTGCTGGAGTCAGTCTTCTTCAGCCCGTGGGCCTTGAGGTTTCCTGAGCTTTGCTTAATGGCCCCGTGTTCACTCACACATGAGCAACACTAATTGAATTTAGTTAAAAGAGGATACAAAGCTGGGAGGGGACCTGACTTGAGGAGGAGTCTGGGGAAACTGAAGAAAGGCAGTGGGGGTTGATATAATCCACATACTTTGTACATATTTCTGTGATTTCCAAAGAATAAAATACTTTTTAAAAGAGAAAAGGCTTCCAAACGGTGGCTCAGAAAGCTCTGCCACTTTGATCAGCGCTTATGGATGAAGGAGAGCAACAGAGAGTGGTGTGCAGAGGAGATAATTGTCGAGGGAGAGAGGAGTGAGTCAGGAGAGGTGCTCAGGGGAATTTTGCAGTTCTGATTGACTAGCAATGAGATTGCTTCTTTATTACACAGGTTTCACAGAACAAAGACCGACTAATGACAGACTAACCTGTCCAAGAAGTACAGATGATTTGTTTGATTTTTCATTACGAAGTGATACAACTGCAGTCATGATAAGAAAATATAAACAGAACAGATTTATGTTTATTATAAGCCTTATAACTCCAAGTTATAGAATCTAAAGATTGTGTTATCCAAAGTAAACACATTTCTTATATAACAGCCTGCTTTTAGGCTGGCAGTATTTGTAGTTTTAAGGCACTCCAGACAAACAGAAAATACCTGAACTTTTTTTTTATGAAGAGCAAATATTAATACCTAACTCTTTTTACTACTTGTGTCATCATCTACACTATAAAGTAGGAACAGGTTATTTTAGTCAATCTGTCTTATTTACTCAGTTCTCTTCCTCCAGGGGTGTACCCTGTATGACCCCCTATCTGTAAACTACATTTTCAGAGAGTTCTAAGTGTATTGTAAAGGGAGGCCTTGATCTCTTACCTGGTTTTCTGGCCACTCAGAGCTTGTCAGCTCTCTTTGTTTCCCCTGCACCAATTATACTGTTTGAGTTTGCTTAAGGGCAGATATCCACAAAAGATTCCTGTAGTAATGGCCTCATAAAAGAATTTCTAGTTTTCGTGCTAATCTGTGCTCAGTGATCTCCAAAGCATAAAAAATCCTTCACAACAGTGGCCAGATAATGTTATTTTTCCTAAAAGGAAATAACTCAGACATAATTTTCTCAAGAAAAGACAGAAAAAATCATAATGCAGAAAGGATCCCCGCCCCCAAATAAAACACATACATCCTAAAAACCTACAAAAGAGGGAAAGAATGAAAATGATTGCTGCATTTGTCTCACCTATGCTAGAGTCCTGTCAAACAGCTGTGCTGGCTTCATGACTTTTGCTGTTTCCAATGGATATGGCTGTGCCATCAGATGCTCCCAGAGCCTTGGTGTGAGGTTGACATAGACGCCTCATTTATTGCTGACACTCAACAATTAATTATCATCTAGCCAAGGTTCAAAGCACCATCATTCTTTTTATAGGAACATAAATATTTAGAAGGCAATTTGACAGGATGTCCATTAAGCCAGATAGCATTAGTAGACCCTGCCCTGCTAAGACCTTTATAGACTTTCTGGGCCATGGGCTTTTGACCAGGGTTAGTTGAGATTTTTGTTTTCTTTCTTTTTGCCTTTTTGAAATAGGGTCTCACTGTGTTGCCCTTTCTGGACTTTGACCCAGAGATCCACCTTTCGTTGAGACCCAAGTGCTGAGATTTACAGGCCTGCACTACCACACCCAGCTTGACCACGATTAGAGCATCTGTGAAGCAGCCTCAAGTCCAATTCAATAGCCGTCGGTTATCCCCAAAGATTCAGGCCACTCTTCACTGTTGGCTTCATCTTGTCTGGCATGATGGTGATATGATAGAATGCAGGTGGCCTTCCTCCCCCAGCAGACTGCAAAGCCTTTTCCAGTATTGTAACAGGGAAAGAGCAAGGAGAAAATTCTGAGTCAGTTCTAGCTTGATTCCTCGCTATCCTGAAAGCAACATGCTCTGTGTATTCAGAAATAGGTCTGTAGTTCTGTCCAACTTATTTTGTGAGACAGGTCTCTCATTAAACCTGGAACTGACCAATGAGACTTACTGGATGGCTAACGAGCCCCTACGGTCTTCCTGTCTCTCCTTCTCTGGCACTAAGATTACACTGTCCCTATTGCCTCACTGTTACACAGGTGCTAGAGCTCTGAGCCCAGTCTCCATGTCGGTCCAGCAAGCATTTGCTAACTGTGCCATCTCTAAGCTCTGGATGTGTACCTTAAAATTTTATTTGTGTGATATTTATGTTTTTATACTTAATGTGAATTTCATGTAGTTGGCACACTCAGATCTTGTGGGTTTGTTTCTGACAGTTTGACAAGAGTTGATATGGTTAAAACTTATTGTTAACCAAATTCTTAATTGTACACTTTGTTGAGTATTTTTTAATGTTCTTTGTTGTTCTTTTTCCATGACTCTATAGTTTTCACATATTTTAATCTGTGAATTTTTATTTATTTTTTACCATCTTCGCTTAGGTAATGTGTGCTTGTGTGTGCACTGTGTGTTCTACATAGGGCCAAAGGGAAACAGGGAGTATCCTCTCCTTTATGTCATCCTCTTGTGTTCTTGAAGCACGGTCTCTCTCTGAACCTGCTAGCATCCAGTGAACCCTAGTTATCCTCTTGCCTCTGCACCCACAGTGCTGTGTCACTATTCTTTATTCTTTAAGATTATTTTAGCTGGTTTCATGGACAGGCACTAACTCTGTTCTCACCCCAACACATTTCCCGAATATCCTCACCATTACTTTGCAAACCACATGCACTGTTATTGGAACCCACAAACTGAAGGTTATACAGGATGCAAGACTGACAGAGTCACTGAAAGTGTTCACTTTCTGCTTCATTCCTGGTCCCAAATCTTCATGTTCTCCGTAAAGCTAATATAGACACTTAACTGCATGGAACCATTTCATGACTTTTCTCTTCTCTGCATAGTTGTGTATTTCTTCAAAACCTGAAGTCCTCTGCAGAAGTGATTCCAGCGCTTGAGAGCCACCATGCACTTCTGGAAGCCATGGTAATGAGCCCCGCCCCTTCTCCGACTCAGCAACACATGATTGTGGGGTTAAACCCTGTCGAATGTAAATGTATCATAATTAGATAGAGTCCACAAGAATCTAAGAAGCAACTGTCACATGATAGCTATAGATGAGGTGTCAGAGTGAACAGTGAGCCCTTCTTCCAGAAGAAGCAGATGCTTGAGACCCTTTTAGACTTTGACTTGATTAAAATGCAGACTGAACACATTCCATCTGCCCTTTTTGTGCAGGGCAGTAGGCTTGATTTTCTGCTAGAACTTTTGAACATTAAAGTCACATGTCATTTTCCTTGGTGACTTTTCCTTGAGACAGATTTTCAGTTTGTAGTGTAGGCTGATCTTGAATTTTCTGTGTAGCCAAACCTGACCTGGAACTTGTGATCTCTGCCTCAGCCTTAAAAATGCTATGGTTCCAAATGTCTGCACCCATGTCCAGCTGATTTGACTTTTGATGTTCTTTCTTATATTGCAACCAAGATCCCCTTTGTGCTAGGCAGGCACTCTGGACTGAGACATATTTCTGGCCCGTGAATGTGCTTTGTAAAGAAAACCAAATGCCAAGTAGTAAATCAGGAAATCTATTTTTGCAACATAAGACACAACTCTGAATTCAATGGGCATACCAACTGCTGCATGCCCCAGTTTTTTCGTAGGTGTGCTATGATTGCCTTCCCACAAAGCAAAAGCAAAGCTGGGAATAATGGCTTATGTCAACAATATAACATTCAGGAAGCTGAGGCAAGAAGATGGCTGTGAGTTCCAGATCAGCCTGGATTATACTATAAAACCCCATCACTAAAAACAAAACAAAAAAACGACAGCAAACAAACTGGAAAAAATGAAGAAAACGGTGAAAACTGAAAATATAATCAACTCTGGGTTGATGTGATATGTGTACAGTATTTGCAAATTTCAAAATGACGTTGCATGGTCTGGAAACGTTGTTCACTTGGTAGAATACATGCTACAAACACAGAGTGAAGTCTAGAAGATTTTGGGTTCTCAATGATAACATAATGTCTCACTATCATGCAAATTTTAATTTAATAAAGGATTTCTCCTTCAAAGGAAATCAAAAGTAAAAGCAATCAGGAGGACCCAGTTCATCCCACTGAGGCCGGTAGGAACATGAAAGCACATGGGATTCTTTGTATTTGTACATTAGACAGGAAAGTGTGTTTATAATTGTATGAGGAGCTCCTAGAGGAGACCACTGAGGTGAAGGGAGCTGTGTGTGAGTGAGTGCTCCCATGGCATCTTGAGAGTGAATGCAGGACTATAGACAACAGTCCTCATGCCAGATCCAAAGCAGCCAATGTTAAAGGCATCCTGCAGCAGGCTGGTCTCCTGAAATCTTAAAGGGAAATTAGGGTGCCAGGATATCCAAGTCCCTGTCAAATGAGAGGCCTTAGACATAGTACTCCACACTCTGATGCTATGGAAAGATCTGAGAGGGTCTTAGGGTTGGGGGGGGGGGTCATGGGAAGTGGAGGAGAGTCCTAATCCACTCTTAGAGACAAGCAAAGCAATCAGAGAGATGAGAGATATGAAGATACATCTTCCTCTGCCTCCCTTCTCTCCACAGGCTTGGCTCTGAGGGAAGCCCAGTGGTTTCAGGAGGCAAAGAGTCTTAGTGAGAAGCTCTGAGGTGCCTACATCAAAGCCACTTTCCGCCACATGAATTTGCCAGAGGTGTGCTCCAGCCAAGGCACTGACCACTTGCTTGGCTGTGATGTGTCCATTGTTTCAAAGCACATCAGCAGACCAGTGCAAGGGGCCCTGACGATCCCTGAGGTCTTCAGCAATCACAGCTCTGTCATGTGTGTGGAGGGGGAAGCTGGCAGTGGGAAGACAACCTTCCTGAAGAAAATAGCTTTTCTCTGGGCATCAGGGTGCTGTCCCCTGTTGAACAGGTTCCAGCTGGTCTTTTACCTTTCCCTTAGTTCCACCAGACCAGACCAGGGTCTGGCCAGCATCATCTGTGCCCAACTCCTAGAGGCAGGAGGCTGTGTTAGTGAAGCGTGCCTGAGAAGCATCATCCAACAGTTAAAACACCAGGTGCTGTTTCTGTTGGATGACTATAATGGGGTGGACTCGCTCCCCCAAGCCCTAGAGACACTGATTACAAAAAACTACTTGTCACAAACCTGCTTATTGATCGCTGTCCATACAAACAGGGCCAGGTCCATCTGTCCATACCTGGATACAATTCTAGAGATCAAAGAGTTTCCTTTCTATAATACAGTCTCTGTGTTATGGAAGGTCTTCTCAGAGAGTATAACACATCTGCAAGTGTTTATAGTTTACTTTGGACAGCATGAGGATTTACAGGGTATTCACAAAACTCCTCTCTTCATGGCAGCAGTCTGTACTGACTGGTTTCAAAATCCTTCTGACCAGCCCTTTCATGATGTGGCAGTTTTCAAGTCCTATATGAAGTATCTGTCCTTAAAGTACAAAGATGCAGCTGAGGCCCTCAGGTCACTGTGTGCTCAGGTGGGCAGCTGGCCTTGAGGGGGCGTTTTTCTTCATGCTTTGAGTTCAACAATGATGACCTCACAGAGGCTGGAGTGGATGAAGATGAAGACCTGACCACCTCCTTGATGAGCAAATTCACCGCCCAGAGGCTGAGACCAGTCTACCGGGTTTTAAGTCCTCTCTTCCAAGAATTTCTTGCTGCCATGAGGCTGACTGAACTCTGGGTTCAGACAGGCAGGAAGACCAAGACCTGGGAATTTATTATTTGAGACAAATTAACTCGCCCTTGAAGGCTCTGACCACCTACAACAACTTTTTGAAGTATGTCTCCAGCTACCCTTCATCAAGGGCAGGGCCAGAAGTTGTGTCTCATTTGCTTCAGTTGGTGGATGAGAAAGAGTCACTGGAGAACATGTCTGACTATGAGAATTACAAGAAGCTCTACCTGGAAATTTTCAAGTGGGTGGAATTTGTTAGGGCGCTGTGCCAGGAATCTCCAGAAGCTTTCTGTTCATTCCTTTCAGAACATTTATTAGATATTGCTTTAAACATTGCTTATGAAAGCAACACAGTTTCTGCAAAAAGAAAAAGAAAGAAGCTTCTTTGATTTCTTTGATGCAGATTGACAGCTACACTTACCTGTGGATATAAGGATAAGTATTCAGAATGCACATAGAAATTACACTTGTTTAGCAAATGGCAAGAGTAGGCTGTCTTTCAGGGTCCATGACCTTACCAGCCACAGGAAGTTAGCTAGGTTTATGGTAGCAGGCATGAATTTCCTATTACTGAGCAGCCTTTACATTTTATTGGGTAGGTGTTGGTTACCTCCAAGATACAAAAAGCCATTAATATACCATAGGATATACCATCCATCCTGGTCATTGTTATGGTTCATAGGCTTTGTGGCGGGGTAGGACAGTGAATTGCTTTTCTCCCTTGACAGCTTTCATAGCACCTTTGGGTACTGTGAGAGTTAATCTTGTTTGTTTGTTTGTTTGTTTGTTTGTGTTCTTTGTCTTAATCAGTGGTGAAAGAATGGTCTCAGAACTGTTTGTCTCAATTGGCCATTTAAGTTTAATAGTAAAATACCGGTTAATGATAACAATGCATCGTAAAACCTTCAGAAGAAAAGAAGAATGTTTCCTGGACCTCTGTGTGTATGTGGCAGTTTTAAGTTATTGGTTTTCAAAATCAGTACTTTTTAATGGACACAACTTGACCAAAAATCTGTCACAGAATTTTGAGACCCATTAAAACAAGTTTAATGAGAAGAGAGAGAGAGAGAGAGAGAGAGAGAGAGAGAGTTAGTCCTTAGGGAAGAGGCTTCCAAGGTCAGTTCTAGATTCTATCATGTCTTGAGCTTGAAGTATGTGGTGTCTTGAGTAATAGGATCCTGTCATCAAATTCTGTGAGGCAACCAAAGGAAACAGCAAAAGCCTATGTTATATTGGAGGGGAGGGTCTCCTGACCACAATGCGAAGAGAAATTTTTATACCTTGCACTTGGACTTTATTTTTTTCATGGCATTTTCACCTCCAGTGTCATAACTTCACTTCAGTTATGTTTATATGTACACCTATACTTACATAAATTATATGTGCATTTTTAGGTAAACATTAAATACGACTTTTTCCTGGTTTTTAAAAATGTGCCTCCTGTTTTTGCCATACCACTCCTGGGCATATATCCAAAAGAGGCTCAAGTATACAAAAAAGACATTTGCTCAACCATGTTTGTAGCAGCTTTATTTGTAATAGCAAGAAGCTGGAAACAACCCAGATGACCCTCAACTGAAGAATGGATGCAGAAATTATGGTACATCTACACAATGGAATATTACTCAGCAATGAAAAATAAGGAAATCATGAAATTTGCAGGTAAATGGTGGGATCTGGAAAGGATCATCCTGAGTGAGTTGTCCCAGAAGCAAAAAGACACTCATGGTATATACTCACTCATATAGACATACAACATAGGACAAACCCACTAAAACCTGTGCATCTAAAGAAACTAAGCAAGAGAGAGGACCCTAACTAAAATGTCCAATCCCCATCCAGAAAGGCAAAGAGGATGGACAACAGAAGAAGAAGAAAACAGAAAACAACCTAGGAACCTACCACAGAGGGCCTCTGAAAGCCTCTGCCCTACAGACTATCAAAGCAGATGCTGAGCCTGATGGGCAACTGTTGGGCAGAGTGAATGGAATTTTATGTAAGAAGTGGGAAATAGTAAGAGCTGGAGAGGACAGGGTCTCCACAAGGAGAGCAACAGAACAAGAAAATTTGAACACAGGAAACTTCCCAGAGACTCATACTCCAACCAAGGACTATTCATAGAGATAACCCAGAACCCCTGCACAGATGTAGCCCAGGGCAGTTCAGAGTCCAATTGGGTTACATAGTAATGTGAAGAGGGACTGCCTCTGACATAATCTGATTGGCCTGCTCTTTGATCACTTCCCCCTGGGGGGGGACAGCCTTACCAGGCCATAGTAGAGGACAGTACAGCCACTTTTGTTGTGAACTGATAGACTAAGATCAGAAAGGAGATGAGAACCTCCCCTATCAGTGGACTTGGGGAGTGGCATGCATGCAGAGGGAGGAGGGAGGGTGGGATTGGGAGGGGAGGAGGGAGGGGCTTATGGGGGGATGCAGAATGAATAAAGTGTAATTGATGAAAAATTAAAAATAAAAGGGAAAAATGTGCCTCCTGTTTTTGGTTTTGGTTTATACATAGTGTCTTTGCTTGTGCAGGTTAGATTTAAACTCACTATGTACTAGATAGTTCTGCTTCTACATATCTCATCCTTGAAAAAAATTTTAATGTGATGAAAAATATCCACTCACAGATTCCAAAAGAGCTGATTGACTCTCATGCAACAGGTAGATAAAGCAGGGTAAGAATGTAGCTTAGCTGGTAGAATGTTGATATGCCATAAACATGCATTGTATAACATAAACATTCATAAGATCTTGGGTTGAATTCCTAGTACTGTGAAAACTGAGCAAGGTTGTTCTTGTTTGTATTCTCAATACATGGTAGGTGGTGGCAGGAGAAATTCATGGGCAGCCTCGGCTACATACTAAATTTAAGGTCAGACTGGGAACTTGAGATCCTGTCTCAAAATAAGAGAAATGAGAAAAATGTAGATGGAAGGATAGATGGAAGGGAGTGTAAAAAGAAAATGAAAGGTGAGAAATAATGTAATTTTATTTTAATCTCAAAACAATTTAAAAATTAAAGATAAGAGATATAGGATAAAACATATAGCTCAAAGTAGATCAATGACAGTTCAAGAATGAAACCATAACAGGTAATCTTTAAGACCTTAGATTTGAAAATGGATCCTTAACTATGACATCGAACACAAAAGAAAAAAAATATGCCTTTGAACTAAGAAAACAACCAACAGGTCACTATTACCCTAAGTTTACAGTAGTGGAATAAATACCTTGGCATTAACTAATAGCTTTTTTATTGAACAGAAGGCAGAAACACACATACATACACACACACAGAAAAGAAACATTGGTGTATTTATATATTTTGGAATATATGTATACACACATGTGTGTGTAAAACAATTATAATTTCCTCCCTTCCTCTTCTTTGCTTCAACCTCTACCATGAACTCCCCTTGCTCTCAATCCAATTTATGACCTTTTTCTTTAGACGTTTTATACACACATACATACACACACATACACACTCTCTCTCACACACACATATGCAACCTGCTCAGCCCATACAATGTTGCACACACACAGAGTGCTGACCACTTGTCATTGTATAACCATTTGGTGTGCTCTTCCCTGGGAAGAGTATTAATCCCTGTCTTAGCATCCTTAGTTGCCTGATGTTCTTCCTTGTGGTTGAGGCTTCATGAACTTCAGCCTGTCCACGTTAGCATGTCCATTGGTGTGAATCTTGTTCAGGTCATGTTTAGGAAACTTTCTTAGTGAGACTTCATGGGTGTAGATTCTCTGACATTTCCAGAAGACAGAACATCAGTAAATCTTGGCATTCCTCTGGCTCTTAGAATCTTTCCTATCCTTTTCCCCACAGTGATCTCTGAGCCTTAGGCCAACCAGTCATGTTGTAGATGTGTCAGTTGGGACTAGGCATCACAATTCTTAATTTTGATCAGTATCGGTTTTCTGTAATAGTCTTCCTCTGTTGCAAAGAGAAGTTTCTTTGATGAGGATAGAAATAGTCTGTGGGCACAAAGACAGATATGGAGAATGTAGTTAGGGATTATGCTGGTTAAGTACAGTAGTTTAGTACAGTGGAGGTTGTTCTTCAACATCCAAGCTTTGCAAGCCCTGAGAACTTGGCTAGGTTTCCAGTACCAGTCATATCTTCCCTCTTGTTGAGTGGGACTTATGTCCAATTAGAGATGGTTGGTTACCATTAAGGTATAAACGTCACCATTACACCGTTAGAGGTATTGTGTCACGCTGGTCATTGCTGTGGTTCATAGATACCATAGCTGTGAAGAATTGGTTGCTTCCCTCCCTTGGAAGCTTGCATGCTGCCTTCTGGTACAACAAAAGCTAGTCCTCAGGGAGGAGGCTCTCAGGTCAGTTCCAGCTCACATCTTAAGGTCCTGTGCCTGAAGTGCATGGTCTCTTCAGCAATAGAGATATATCTTCCACCTCTGGAAGGCAAACAATGCCATCAGAAATAGTCTTTAATGTTTGGGGAGCTTCTTAGACAATCTTGACTGACAACACAAAAAGAGGGCTTCTCATGCCTAGTGTCAGGATTTTTGTTAGATAACCTAGGGATTTTGGGTGGAGCATTGTCAGCACGGATGGGAAATTTTCATTTAAATTATGTATATTTGTATGGTATTTATATATGTATGTATGTCTATAAGCACATATTTATATATTACTTAAATGTATCATAGGTATTTTTAAGTAGATAATTAATAGTTCCTCCATCCTCCTTCTCTATTTGTCTCCTTCCTCTCCTCTGTGTTTAAAGTCCCCTGTTTTTCCTATTTACTCTTTTACATCGCTTGAACCCTGCGATTTCCCCTCTGTTGCTATTTCTCTCCTCACAATGGCCTTTCCCCCCAGTCTTATGCTGTTACTCCAGATTATATACTCATATCTGAGATTTTGAGCCAGGAACCTCAGGTGACAGTTGTCTTTCCAGGTTTGGGTTACCTCACTTCTTTAGTTGGGCCAAGGGCCTGTCAATCTTGTTTATCTTCTCAAAAAAGCCACAATTCTTATTTGCTGATTCCTGGTGTTGTTTTATTTTAGTTTATTAATTTCCACTTTGAGTTTTCCTATTTCTTGCCATTAGCTGGATCCGGGTTTGGTTTCTCTATTTTTCCAAATGTTTGAGTTGTACCATTAAGTCATTGATCTGTACTTTATCTGTTTTTTTTTAATGTAGTACTTAGAGCTATAAAATTGTCATGTAGGATTATTTTTAATGTGTCTCCAGGTTTTTGTGTTGTGTTGTATATATTTAGTTATAGGAAATCTTTTTCATTTCTGTTTGATTTGTTCTTTGACCCATTCATCATTCAGTAATGTGTTTAATCTCCATAACTTTGTGTATTTCCTAGAGATGTGTTTGGAGTTGATTTTAAGTTTTATTATATTATGGTCATACAGGATACACTGAGTTATTTAAATCTTTCAGAATTTGTACACATTTGTTTTGTGTCCCAGAATATGATCTATTTTAGAGAAGCTTGTGTGCGTAGCTTAGTAGACTGTATGTTCTTTGGTGTTTGGGTAAAATATTCTATAGGCATCTGTTAAGTTCATTTCATAGATGATGTCATTTAAATTTGATATTTCTATGATTATTTTTTTTTCTATTGGAGAAACTAGGGTATTGAAATCAGCTAATACCAATGCGTTGGTGTTAGTGTGTGTCTTTAATTCCAGTAGTACACTTTTTATACAATTGGATGCACCAGAATTTGGTGAATATATGTTTATAATAATAATGTGTTTTGGTTAGCTGTTTTCTGATTACAGTGAAGTATTTTTCCTCATTTCTTCTACATCATTTTTGTTTAAAGTTTATTTTGTCAGATATTAGCATAACAATGCCTACTTGACTCCTAGTGTCATTTAATTGGAGTATTTTGTCTATTCATTACTCTATATAAGTGCCTATATTTATTTATTTTTTTAATATTCATAGAAGCTTTATTCTTTTTTTACAATAATTTTCATTTTTTTATATTAATCACAGGTTATTTACTTTGTATCCCAGCCATAGCCCCATCCCTCATTCCCTCCCAATCCTGCCATCCCTTCCTCATCTCCTCCCTGGCGCTTTCCAAGTCAACTGATAGGGGAGGACCTCCTCCCCTTCCATCTGCCCCTAGCTTATCAGGTCTCTTCAGGACTGGCTGCAATGTCCTCTTCTGTGGCCTAGCAAGTCGCTCCTCCCTTGGGGGAGGGGGTGTCAAAGAGCCAGCCATTGAGTTCATGTCAGAAATAGTTCCTATTCCCCTTACTAGGGGAAACATTTGGATACTGAGCTACCATGGGCTATATCTGAGGAGGGGTTCTAGGTCATTTCCATACATGGTCCTTGGCTGGAAAAACAGTTTCATAAAATACCCTTGTTCCCTGATATATTTGGTCCTTGTGGAGCTCCTGTCCTCTCAGACAATTAGGAGTAGTGATTCCTCAAGATCCAGCTATACCACTCCTAAGCATATATCCAAAAAATGCTCAAGTACAAAACAAGGACATTTGCTCAACCATGTTCATAGCAGCTTTATTTGTAATAGCCAGAACCTGGAAACAACCTAGATGTCCCTCAGTTGAGGAATGGATTCAGAAATTGTGGTACTTTTACACAATGGAATACTACTCAGCAATTAAAAATGAGGAAATCATAAAATGTGCAGGCAAATGGTGGGACCAGAAATGACCATCCTAAGTGAGGTATCCCAAAAGCAGAAGGACACACATGGTATATACTCACTTATATAGACCTGTAAGATAGGATAAACATACTGAAATCTATACACCTAAAGAAGATAAACAAGAAAGAGGATCCAGGGTAAGTTGGTGAATCCTTACTTAGAAAGACAAATGGGATGGACATTGGATGTAGGAGAAAACAAGAAACAGGACAGGAGCCTACCACAGAGGGCCTCTGAAAGACTCTACCTAGCAGTGTTTCAAAGCAGATGCTGAGACTCATAACCAAAACTTGGGCACAGTGCAGGGAATCATAAGAGAGAAGGGGGAGTTAATAAGTGCCCATCTTTAAATCTAAGATATGTTGCTCATAGACAACAGATAGATGAATTTATTATTATTGTTATTATTATTATTATTATTATTATTATTATTATTATGTTTCTAGAGATAGGGTTTCTTTGTTTGGCCTTGGTTATCTTGGAACCTACTCTGTAGAACAGGCTAGCCTCATTCATAGAGATCCATCTGCCTCTGCCTCCTCAGTGCAGGAATTAAAGGTTGTGCTACTACTGCCTGACATGATTTTACTTCTTGATTCATTCAGCCAGCCTGAATCATTTGATTGGAGAATTGGGACGATTAATATTTGAAGGTATTATTGAAGTGCATATGTTGGTTGTAGTGATGTGTTGTTGATTTTTGGTGTTGTTTGTGCTCTCAGTGGTACTTTGTATTTTAGTAGTCATACCGTCAAATTCCTTCATCTCTTAGCTCAGTTCACCCCTCTCTTCAGTCTGAAATAATGTCTCCTTTAATTTCTTTAGGTTGGTTTTTTGGATATAGTTTTCGTAGACTATTTATATCATAGAATTTCCCCCCCAATCAAGTATGGTAGTTAGTTTTACTCTCAGTATTAATCTAGATTGTCTGTTGTGGTTTTTTAGGATGTGATGTGCAGTAACACAGAATTTTCTGACATTCAGTGTTTCCATTGAGAAATCAGCTGTTATTCTGATGGGTGTTCCTGTATGTGTGACTTGTGTTTCTTCTCCTGATGTTTTCAAATTTTTTTGTATACTTAATGTTTTCATTAAAATATGCCATGAAGCAGAGTGCAGGGAATCTTATTAAAGAAGGACTAGAAAGACCTGGAGGGGTCAGAAGCTCCACAAAGAGAGCAACAGAACCATAAATTCTTGACACAGGGGTCTTTTCTGAGACTGATATTCCAACCAAGGACCACTTATGGAGATAACCTAGAACCTCTGCACAGATGTAGCCTATGGCTGCTCAGTCTCCAAGTGGGGTCTCTAGTAAAGAGAACAGGGACTGACCGTCTGTGACATGAATTCAGTGGCTGGATCTCTGATTACCTTACCCTGAGAGGGTGCAGCCTTGCCAGGCCACAGAGGAAGACAATGCAGCCAGTTCTGATGAGATCTGTTAGACTAGGGTCAGATGGAACTGGAGTAGGACCTCTCCTATCAGTGGGCTGGGAGATGGCATGGGAGGAGAAGAGGGAGGGATGGTCAGATTGGGAGGGGATAAAGGAGGTGCTATAGCTAGGATGCAAAGTGAATAAATTGTAATAAATAAAAAAGAAAAGAAACAACAATAGTTGAAAGGTTAAAAAAAGACATCAGCATTATTGTGTCGTTACTAATTAAATTATTGAAAGTAAAAAAATATATGCCATGAAGAGTTTCCTTTCAGGATTTTTCTATTTGGTGTTCTCTGTGCTTCCTGTATCTTCTGTATGGGTATGTCTTTTCTTAATCTGGGCAAGTTTTCTTCTATGATGTTGTTGGAGAGCTGGTCTATGTCATTGACCTGGGCTTTTTCTCCCTCATCTATTTTTCAAATGAAAGTTTGGTCTTTTCTTGGTGTCCCGCATCTCCTATATGTTTCTTTGCTGTCTTCCCCCCCCCATATTCTTTGCTTATTTCATGTACTTTATCTTCAAGTCCTCATACTGAATCATCTGCTTGATTCATTCTACTTGTAAGTCTGTCCTTTGAGTTTTTTAGTTCAGTTATTGGGTTATTAAATTATATATATATTTAGATTGACTCCTTAGTGTTTCTATCTTTATTGAATTTTATTTTCAAATCCTAGATTTTCTTTGTCATTCCATCAGTTTTATGATTGTGAGGGTTGGATTGGGCCTACAAGTTGGATATGGCTCAGGTGGACACCAGAGCCTGAGCTGATATGCAAGATATGCATTTTAGTCCAAGCTTGTGAGGGTTGGGGAGGGTGGGAGGTGGGGAGCATCAGGAAAACTCACCCAGCTAGACCCTGGAGAAGATTGTGTAGAATGTGGCTGAAGGTTGGGGATGGAAAGGAAGGCAGGGTGGATTGTGAAAGAATTCTAGAATTTGGCAGTGACACAGGCAGAGGTAGCTGGACTAGACCCAGATACTGGATGTGGGATCCAAACTAGATCTAGGCAGTTTGGGGATGGATGAGAGAGGAGGGTGGGAGAATTACCTGGACAGACTTTGGAAGAGGATGCACAGGATCAGATTGGTGGAAAGGATCTGAGTTACATTTTTATGTAAGTTGGAGGTAAGAATTCAACTATAATCATTTGCATGTGCAAAACCAGTTGTTTCACATGCTGCTTGTTGGTTGGGGAAAATGTTATATATTTTGTAAGTGTAGAGACCAGCACAGGGCTTCCCCTACAATATCTAATCAGCAGATGTAGCAGATGGCAGTATCTTCATCGCTGTGCTTCCTACACAGATGTTAGGAAGTCTGAGAAATTTCATCCTGAAAGCACTAAAATGGCTAAAGATGACAGCACAGCTTAGGACCTCCACTGGGGACCTTGAGTGATGGGAACTATGTGCTGCTTTCCAGATCAGCTCTTTGCAAATTTGGACAAGTTCCTGGGCCTGAAAGAACTGAATGTGAGACTACATGGCAAAGCAGATGTGCTTTCAGTCCTTCCTGGAGAGTTTGGAAACCTCCACCACATGGAGAAGTTATCCATCCAAACTTCCATGGAGTCTGACCTCTCCAGACTAGGTAAAGATGGTGCTTGGATCTCCAGCTCATGTCTCAGCTGGAAAAGCTACTTGGCTAGTAATTGTTAGAACTTTTAAACCATCATTAGTTAAACTTTCCAGGGCTACACAGTGTGAACTGTTCCCACATGGGAAGGTGTGGGAACAGCGCTCTTCCTCCTTAAGAGGGCAGAGATTTATTTGTTACCCAAGTCTTTAACATGTGGGGAACTGTTCTCAGCTCTTCACAACCGCTGTCTCAGTCTTCACAGCCCCTGTGTGAGAGAAGGTATGAAGATTATTGCTGATCGTCAGCTGGGTAAATGAGGTCAGCGATGGCTCAGGGCTAAGGAAATGTCTCTCCAAACAGAAGGTTTGACTGCACAGCCTGAGCTTTACACTCCTAAAGCTTCCTCTGCAAAGCAGTGTGTGGAGTCCTCTTCTTTTGCTGTCTGAGTGGCAAGTGCAGATCTGTCTACTGAGGGTGAAGGAATCTGACTGGGAGCAGTGTAGGTGGTGCAGCTCTGAAGGGAAAGGCTTCCCCTACAGGAGTTCTGCTCCAACTGCCTGGAGAGTTTCCCAGTGCAAGTGTAATAGCTCTGCTTCTGTGGTGGAGGTTTCCCCAGCAAAATTTCTGTTCAGCCAAAAGGGTTTGAGTGTGCTCCAGAAGATATCCTGGCAGTCCAGAGCCAAGGAATACCACCAAGCCACACCATATAACAAACCTCACACAAGAGATTTACTGGGAGGGAAGATGTGGGGGGGGGTTGCTTCTTCTCAAGCAAGAAGCAGCAGAGAACTTGGTGGAACACAGAGTTTATGTAGGGTTTCATGGTGTGAGGTTGGAGGGGCACAGTTTTCCAGGGAGGTCTAGGAGTGGAGGGATTCTGTGGCCTGATTGTCGGGACAAGATCAGGGATTGAGACAATTTTATTGCTTGTAGGCCTGGGGCCTTGTGGGTTTACAATGTACACAAAGTTTACAAAGGGAGTACATGGCTTTGGAGTTGGCTTGAATAGCCAAGAAGCTGTTAGAACCTTTTCTCCATTTCTCTTCATCCCAGCCTCCTGTTGACAGGCAGCTGTGTAGCCATCTTTCTAAAACATGCCATTTAGCAAAATGACAAAAGCAACATCAGATCCTTAATTTTTAAAGCACTGAACACTAAGGAGATGTAAGCTAGGAACTGACATGGCAGATTTGCATGTCAAAAAGTCACTAGAGTATGGAGGCTCCTGCCTATAGTCCCAGCATTTGGAAGGCTTAGACAGGAAGACTATCACATCAAAGCCAGCCTCTCCTTGTAAATGTAGTTATTTCCAGGCTAGTCGGAGATACAATATGAGACCCTGTCTGAAAAGAAACAAAAGCAAGCAAACAAAACATTCTCCAAGTTGAAGGTAAATATGCTTAAGTCAGTCCTGTTGGCTTCAGTCCCGTAGATCTGTGTGGTGAAAGGAAACATCGAGTTCTCCCAGTTTTCCTCTGACCTCCCAATATGTGCTTGGCACATGGATGATCTCCACACACCACATACACATAGACAAAATAAAAAAGTTTACATGTTTTTAAAGTTGTGTTTCAGAGTTGTTCTCTTTTTTTATGTTACTTTGCACAGAAACCCTATTGTGTCAGTAAAGGGTGCAAACATAGGGACATCAGGATGCTGACACTGGGGGTGAAATATAGTGAACAGAAATAGTTTTCTTTTTCAGTTCTCTGTATCCAGAGGGGGTCAAGAACTTGCCCCGGGTCATCTTCCCACTAGTCAGTTGCAGAAACTGAGCATAACCCCAATGAATGTAGTCTGACTTCTAGATACTGTGCCACTGTGTCACAGAGGCACTGGGCCCCCGAGTCACTGCCTGTTTAATCACTGTAGCTGGAACTGATGTATTGAGGGTCAAATTCTGGTAGAAATTCGTGGCCTTCTATAATTTCTGAAAATCCTTCATCTTTTGAAGTTAAATTGATTCAGAACTCTCCAAATCTTCATGTCTTCCATCTGAAATGTAATTTCCTGTTGAATTGTGAGTCTCTCATGGCTGTGCTTGCTTCCTGCAAGAAACTCAGAGATATTGAGTTTTCTGGACAATGCTTTGAAACCACGTCATTTGGTAAGAACTGTACAACTTTGACTTCAGATGCTTCTGTGCACAGTCATTCAGTATTCTAGGATTAAAATGCAAGTGTTGTTGTGGAGACTATGATCACACTTGATTTTCTGTGAGGCTTTCACCAAAGTGAAATACATCTGTCTACAATTTAAATCTTTAATTTTCAGAGCAGTGTCCTTTACTTAGTCATAGTAATTCAACCTGAATATTATATCATGTTTCATCACATTTGAAATACTCTTTATTTCAATGATACTCTTCTTTGTCATAGGAGACATGTCTGGCCTAACTAAAATTTATTTTCCCTTTCCTAGTCACCATCTTGCCAAATTTTGTTTCTCTGAAGATACTGAATCTTAACGACCAACACTTTCCAGATAAGGAAACATCAAGAAAGTTTGGTAAGATTGTAAAACATTGTTTCTTAATTTATTTTTCATCTTCTCCTCTCCTGCCTCTTAGAGTGAACCCACAACCAAGCAAGTTGTGTATAGTTGTTCCTTGACACCCATGGCAGTTGGGTCGAAGGCCTGCTGCTGCTGTAAACACGAGAAGATCCTCTATGATATAAAATGGTGCCATGTTTGCCCATGACTCCACACATCCTCCATATACTTTAACCTGTCTCTCCATTGCCTACAACACCTATCGCCCTGCAAACAAATGTTATGCTGTGTTCTTCTGGGAATATTGAAGAGGGAGAAGAGTCTGTATGTGTTTGGTACAGACACAATGTTTAAAAATTCAGCCTGTGGCTTGTGGAATGTGCCTATACTTTTGCACACTGACTCATCTATCCAGTCTCCCCACAAAGCACACATGTACACACATGCAAACACATACACATATTCACACACACAGAGTTGTTATCTCTACCTAAAAGAAACAAAAGGGATCAAGGAGAAACTCAGACTCTCCTTATGTACAATAAATCTGAGAAGAACTGTGAAGAGAAAGCTCTCTACCCTTTATTGGCATGGTCTGGCTTTTTTTTAAGAGTGTTTCCCAGAAATGCTCATTGTTTGATGAGACTAGATCTCAGACTCAGCACAGAAATCTGAACACTTGACTCCTCCTGACTGGGTCTTATGAGGCCTGAGGAGTGGCCTTTCCCTGGGCCTTTTTTGTTACATTCATTGACTTATTTCAAGTCTATGTTGGGTAGCTGTGCATGATCCACCGAAGTATGGGTCATGCATAAACCATGCTGGTCCTTTGGAGGACACCATAGTGATATTCAGTCTCACCTCTCCCATTCCCCCTCCTCAATGCTTGTCACTTGTTGATCTTCATTCTTTAGTCCAGTGCTGTCATTTGCCACACCTTTTGCATACTCCAAAAAGCTGAGAGGCCTTCTTTTTCAATAATTTCTAGGGGAAAACACTCCCATAGTTTCTAAGAATGCCTTGCCTACAATCCCTTTAAAAATGACCTGGCTTACCACAATTAAAACATCTCATATTTGATTGTTCTTAAGACTGTTAGAAATTACTTCTGATATCAGAGCAGCATTATAAACATGAGATCCAATATCAGCCATATTTCTGGTCCATTCATCTATTGGTGCCAATCCTGCTTGAAAGGACTACTCACACTTTTGCATTCTGAATTAGCATTTTTTCTGTTTTAGTTTTTTTGAGAAAGGATTTCTCTGTGTAGCCATGGCTATCTGGAACTCACTCTGCAGATCAGGCTGGCTTCAAACTCAGAGATCCACCTGCCTCAGCCTCCTGACTGCTAGGATTAGAGACATGTACCAACACCATCTGTCTCTGAATTAGCATTTCAAAAGCCAAAAATCCAATCAAAATTTGTCTGACTTGTGAATCTGATACTATTTTATTCACAGCTGAAGTGAATCTTTGCAAAAGGGTCAGTATAGGCATATTTTGGTCTTTGTAGATTTTAGTAAATGACTCCAACCTATTTCCTGATTCTTCAACTTTGTACCAAACACTTAAAGCTGCTAAGCAGCATAGTGTCATTGTGTGATTATCATATTCAAGCTACCTTTGTAACTCATCATATTGACCTTTACCTAGCAATGGATCCTGGGATATATTAATACTTCTAGTCTTATATCATTATTCTATAGTTCTAGCTTCCTCTTTCTACCATGTTTGCCATTGTAACTGAGAACTGGCTTCCAATATTGCTGTTGCCAAATCTTTCAAGAGAAAGGATAATTCTGTTCTAAGTTGCCAATACATACGGTGAATGCATACCAAATAAAATGATTACTTATTTCAATCTCAAATTCAATATGCCTATAAAATTCCATTTAACTGCCTCAGAACATTGGGGGTGTCTATCATCTTTTGTATAGTTGCTGTATAATCTAAGGTTGGTTTTCTAATAACCTTAAGCTGCCCCTCTTCAGTTTCATCATGCAGTGGCACAGTAAGTTCTTATCTAAATGTCTCTGTCTTTGTCTGAGTGTTGTTCTCATTTTTATTTATAAGTATCTCTAATTTTTCTTCTAAGGCTTGTATCCTATCAGTCTACTTTTGATATTTGTATTTTCTCTGTATCTCTAAGTATTCTTTTTTTCCTTTGAGAGGGTACAAAAATCTACAATGGCTATTAAGGATAAAATATTAATTGCTAGGCTGGTGTAACTATAATCTGAATTATGTCAATCTCAGTCAAGTCGTTTATCTTTTCATTTACTGCTGCTGTTTTAAAGCCATTTAAAGCAGGATTATGCGGGGTCCTAGCACCTTGTATTATGGTAATTCCCATCTTAACTTCTTGGAGAATTTCCAGGTGACTTACCAAATCTTACAGCTTCTCAGTTTGTCTGCACTGGCATAATTTCTCTGTTCATGTGTTTATGCCATGTGTTGAAGCAATATATATATATACATATATATTTTAAACAAATTTCAATCACTCAGTTGCAACAATAAAGATACAGGAGCAAGATGCTTGGGTAAAAAAATTTAAAAAGGCTGCTATATGACAGAAGCAGAGAAAGCAAGCGTTCAGCTGACCTTCCTCCTCAACCTATGTAACAAAGGGAAACTCTCTTTCCAAACACCATCTCAAAAACCCCTCAAAACTCAATGTCTTACCCTTCTACTTTCCATGTGTTTCTTTATCCATCCTTCTGACTTTCTCTTACTCTCTATTTTTTTTTTCTACATTCACTCCCTATCAACTGGTTTCTTGCTCCACCTCTTGAACTTTTGTTGACTTTATTTAATCCTGTTCAAGCAAATTCTTGGATTAAAGGTGTGTGCTAAGGCTGAGCCTCACCACAACTAGAAACAGGATATTTTGATAAACAACACAAGCTCGGGGTTCACAGTGTGATCAAATACCCTGCAGCACTTACCCTTTTTCTCTTCTTCTTTGAGAGGGCAGTGATGAGGAGAGCCTCTGTTAGGTGGGGCCTCCTAGAGTGCAGAATGTTTAGGTCACAGCTGCTCATGGTGGAACAGCAACAGAGGATGGTTTTGTTGTGTCTCCCACAGCACTGGTTCTGGGTTCTCTCAGGAACCTGGAGGAACTGCTTCTTCCCACTGGGGACGGGATTCATCAAGTGACCAGACTTATTGTCCAGCAGTGTCTGCAGCTTCAGTGTCTCTGAGTTCTTGCTTTTCACCAGACCTTGGATGATGACAGTTTGCTGGAAATTGGTGAGCTTACCTCAGAGAAAAGGTTTCACCCTGTGTACAAGCAGTGGTGCCCCTGGTGCTACCTGCTGCAAATGTCTAGACCTGAGAAAGACTTCCAAAGCATTCTTCATTTGCACTATCATGCTGCTGCTTCTCATGCCCTTTTGAAAATTTAGATTTATCTTGGTCTAAGTGGGAAGGTCAATGCTCTCCCCCTTTTTTTTTTCTTTAGAGGTGGTTAAGGTAGGTGGGTAAGGGAGGGGAGGTAGAGAAGTGTTCAGGCTGTGGTTTGTTTTCCCAGTGCTGGGGATTGAACTCAGTACTTCACATACACCAGAGCAGTGTTCCGCTACTGCATCACACCCCAGTAAAATCTTTGTCTCCACACTTGTTACTTCAGATACCTGGCTGTATTCCCTTTTGGTCAACTGGATACTGGCAATATGTAAACAAGTTGTAGCAAGTTGAAATATAGAGCTGCATTCGTTTTCCTGCACATGTTACTGAAACATTTGCCATCTAAGTCAGTATGGCAATGAACCAGGTTAGGGCACAGAGCTTCCTCAGTGCCCGAAAGCCCAAGTTGTATCCATTCTCCAACAGCGCCCTCCACTTCCATACACAAATGACCACTGCACTGCTCTCTCTCACTGTAGCTTTATTTACAGCTAGACTTTTCTATAAGGGAATTCTATAAGATAGGCAATGTTTTGTCTATTTTCACCAAAAATTGTGTTTGTACCTTATTTCAGAATAATACATATGACCATAGTGCATTGATTTCACTGCTATGCATCTGTTCATTATTTGACCACGTGTGCCCTCTTTGTGTCTATTCAATGAGCACTTGAGTTGTTTATAGTAACTGGTTACTGAGAAGTGCTTCTAAGAGCATTCTCATAAAATATACATGTTGGGTATTTCTGGGGATGGAATTTCTGAGATACCTCACATATATTGATTAAACCACTTTTTTACTTAGATGTGGCACATGCTTGTAAGTCTACACTTGGTTCCTTGGCTAAATGGCAAGTTCAAGGCCAGGCTGGGTCACAGGAGACTGATCACAAACAAAGAAACAGGAGCAAAAGTCTCCATGGTGTTGTGGTAGCTTTTACCCTCAACAGAAGCTGGTTCACATTCTGTCCCTAGTAAATATTGTCAATCCCTTGTTGTTTGGGTATTCTGATGATTCTCATGGGTAATGAAATTCAAGGCTTTACTGTTGTTATAAAAAAATTTTTTTTTCAATGCAGTTTATTCAGGAACCTTGAACAATCCTCGGACCATGGGGAAAGCCAGTCCACAGTTTAAATAGCCTCTGGGTAGCCAACCCAGGCCTGCCCCTTGGGCAATGCAGATAGGTCCACATACATGTAAGCAAGCCAGATCCTCAGCCTTAGCCAAATGTGGAATTGTTCGTGACAGAGAGCACTCACCATCAGGAAGGTGGAAGGCAGAAACCAGCTCCATCTTTAAGGCATAGCATTCCGCAGCTCTCTACAGTTCCCCCTTTTTGTTTTAGACAAGAGTAGGCAAGAGTAGAGGTCTGATCTCTGATATTAGAAATAAATTGGGACTTTGTACCGATGTTCATTTAGGTGTCATCCACCCAAAGAGCATCAGATCCGTCTGATACCTTTTTCTCAGAGGCGGGACCTGGGGCATCAACCCGCATGCAACCAGACATGCTCTTCTCTGGATCCAAAGCGGTTGACCCTGAGTGCTTAGCCTCGCATCCTGAGCAGTGCTTAGCCTCGCATCCTGAGTGTAACATTTTAGCTTTTTATGGTAGCCAACCATGCTTGGGGAGAATGTCCTGCTTCAATGGCTGTAAAGGCCTGAATGATCATGGCTGCATCACACTGTTGTGAGACTCTAATCTTGCATATATACCACAGGCAAACCAAGGAGACCAACACCAGAAGGCCTGCTAACGCTCCCATGCCCGCCCATTCCTTCAGATGATTCATGGCTGCAGCAATCCATGATGATAATCCTGTGGCTAGTCCTGCGTCCACTCTGGTAGAATTTACTGTGACAATGGCCACTCTCAGCTGCTCCATCATAGTATCGAATTCTCCAGTCCAATTACCTAAAATATAGCTCGACAATTGTTTAGACAGATTTGCAGCACAGGAAAAATTCTCATGTTATATGCTAGTGACTCAAAGTCCAGCATATTTTCATTGACAGCCAAATTGAGCGATTTGCCATAGGGTATCAATCAGTTTGCTCCTGCACGAGGTCAATCCTCTGATTGAACACCATCAAGCTTCCTTTTAGTTGAGCATTAATTCCTTTATGTACAACTAAGGCATGAGCTACATTGGCTAAATGACTGTTCAGGGTCTGAGCAGTCTGCCCAGTATGACTCATTGCTAATGCCCCGGTGGTAGCTCCAACAGCCGCCAATGAGATGGTAGTAACAATGGTGGCTGTAGTTCCAAGATCCCTTTTCTGTCTGAAGAGAGTCATAGCGTGAGGGGCATCAACGGGCACAGGCACGCAGTGAGGCATGCGAGTAACCAGGGCATACCTAAATTTACTAGCATTCCAGCATTAGGCAAAAAAGCAAGTATCATTACCACAATTACTTGGCTCTATCTGGCTAATAATGTTGTTATAAAAAATTTTTTTACCAATAAATTTTACCAATAAAGACTCAGGATCCAGATGCCAGGATGAAAACCTACTAGCTCAGAGAGGAGAGAAAGGACCCAGCTGACATTCCTTCTCAGCTCAGGTCTGGATGGAGAAAACCCAAAAGGCTTACTAGCTCAAGTGACAGCTCAGGAAGGAAAGGCCAAAAAAACCCAAGGCTGAGGGCTTCCTAGTTCAAAGCCCCAAAGCCATGGAGCTGAGGAGCTGAAGCCTAAGCTAAAGCCAGAGCTTGAGGTAATAGCTCTTTTCTATGTCTCCACATTGTCTTAAATACTCCTCAACGCAAAGTCCCTCCTATTCTTTAATCACTATGAGCTTGTTTATTGCTCTGCCTCTTGATCTAAGGTTAACTTTATTAAATTTGGTGTATAGAAAGCTCTTAAGGGTGTGTGCTAGGGCTGGGTAAACCATACCATAATCACCTGTTCACAATAAAACATTCTTGGACTAAAGGTGTGTGATAGGGCTTGTTATGCCCAATGGTAACTTTTTCAGGGTGTGGGTCAGGCCTGCTACTCTCAGCTCAACCAAATGAGATAAGAAACAGGGTTTTACAGTTCACAGTTATGGGGTTCATAATGGAATCAAATATCCTGCACCACTTTAGTTGAGGAGTTGAGGAACATCTTTCAGATTGACCAGCATCTGAAAGAAAGACATGAGACAAAAAAGAAATGGTTTACCTTTCTGAGATGCACCTCAGAAGCCAGACAGATCCCACTTGGCTAATGGATACTGCACTAGGGCTCAGAAATTCTGAGAAAAAAACACATTATCTTAAGGTGAACCCATCTTCCTAAGGGTGGTCTCCTAGCCAGATCCCTGACCTGCCCCACATGATTAACCCTTAAAAGAGGAGCTAAGGGCATGATTCCATGTGAGATAGATTCCATTATTTACACCATAATTACTTCCAGAGGGTGTGTTTAAATCTCCAGGTGTGAAACTGGAGATGTACTCAGCAGTGCTCATTTAGATTGTGTGAAGCCCTGAGGTCATACCCAAGCACCACAAAAGTCAATCACTCATTCCTTCAATCAGTCAGTCATTCAATCTATTGATCTCTCCACCACTTTGTCTACCTTCCTTATGGCTCTCATTTTCTTTTATACCTTCAAGCTAAGTGCAAATCAAATATAGAGTTGTAAGATCTTTCAGGTAGATCAGTGTTTTTGTTTGTTTGTTTTTTACCTGTCTAGGCACTTTCTCCTGGTTTCTGTTTCCCCTTTGCAGTTTGGAGAGGTCGTTCCCTATCTGCAAAGCAGCTGTTTGGTGCTTTCAAAGAATGACCTCTAAAACATCATGTTGAGCATTTCCTACTTTCATTGTCAGGGTTGGGAGTAGTACCAATAACTCATCACGATTACTGACAGCCTCGTGATTCTCTTTTTTAAATGTTTTGTTTTCTAGCCAAGGTAGCAACCAGTGGAGGCTTCCAGAAACTTGAGAACTTAGATCTTTCAGTGAATCACAAGATTACACAGGAAGGATACAGACATTTCTTTCAAGCTCTGGACAACCTGCCAAACTTGCAAGAGCTGAACATCTGCAGGCATCTCTCAGAATGCATCCAAGTTCAAGCCACCACTGTCAAGGCTCTGAGTCAGTGTGTGATGAGACTGCCCAGCCTCATCTGGCTCGGGATGCTCAGCTGGCTCCTGGATGAAGAGGACATGAAAGTGATGAATGCTATGAAGGAAAAACACCCTCAGTGCAAACGCTTGACTATCTTCTGGAAATGGGTACTGCCATTCTCTCCTGTCATTCAGAAGTGAAGGATGCAGGTGAAGGCTACTGACAGTTTTAAATATCTGATTTCCTAAAACATTTTACTGTAGCTAAGCAAGGTGGTACTCCTCTGTACTTTCAGCATTTAGGAGACTGAAGTGGAAGAATCAAGAAGTTCAGAGCAGCCTGTGTTATATAGCAAGATCTTGTCTTAACTAATTGGCCTGCTCTTTGATCACCTCCCCCTGAGCAGGAAGCAGCCTTACCAGGCCACACAAGATGACAATGCAGCCATTCCTGATGAGACCTAATAGACTAGGATCAGAAGGGAGGAGAGGTGGAACTCCCCTATCGGTGGCCTTGGGGAGGGGCGTGTTTGAAGAAGGGTGAGGGAAGGTGGGATTAGGAGGGGAGGAGGGAGAGGTTTATAGGGGGATACAAAGTGAATAAAGTGTAATTAATAAAAGTTAAAAAATTAAAAGCATAACTAACCATCATATGAAATAATATTTATTAAAGGTGTAGGCTGCTGATACTTTTCTAGAAGCCTGCTTGTTCCTCACTAAACTTAGCAGCTATGATGAGCAGTGCCTTTGCAGTCCTTGTATGGTCCTCCTGTCTAAAGATTACAGCTTTTGTCAAGTTCACGCAGAGAACCCTCCATTGCCAAGGTCAACAGGAAGGGGCTGGGGAAAAGAACATCAGTGTATATAAGCCAGAACATGGAAGGAGTATTTGATGGAGGTAAGAAATAGACGGTTTAGTATTGCATCAGTCTCACACATGATGAAGCATGAGTCGACTTTACCACAGGATGCAGCTGACTTTCCAGGAGATGCTTAGTCTTTGCAGGGCTTTTGTATGTTCGCCAGCCTTGGTGTGGCCATGCTTGCTGTCATCTCTCATTCATTGCCAATGTGAGGGGGGAAATGGGCTTAGAGAAAACTGCTTTTCTTCCAGAGGCTTTTGAAAAGTTTGCATGTGCTGTAATGGCCTTAATGTTTCCTTTGTTTTTCCATTTTGTTGTTTAGAGACAGGTTTTCACTAGGTAGCCTTTAATAGCCTAGAACTGAATATGTGGATCAGGTCTACCTGGAACTCACAGAGGTCTGCCTGCCTCTGCCTCTTGGGGACTAAGATTGTTAAAATCATATTTGTAGAAACATTAAGGACTCAGGGATATATTAACTTGGCTTTGACATTCATTTAGTATTCCACATGTATATAAAAATCTTACCTTGATACTTATGTTGGCTTAACATAAATATATACTTTTAATTGATCAATTTATACTTCAGTATATCTGGAGGAAATAGATTTCCAAACATTTTATTAAATCTTTGATTATATCTGTAAAGTTGAGTCAGAAAGTATTCTTACTTTCCATTCTACTCCTTTCTGTATTATTCTTTATCTTACAGTTCTCTGTGTTATTTTTATCTTTAAAATAAAGATTCAGGACCTTGAGAGATGTTAAGAACACTTGTTAAGAGATTGTTAACAACACTTGTTACTTTTACAGAGGACCCATGTTTGGTTCCAAGACAGTCTCTCTCTCTCTCTATTTCTCTTTCTGTTCTCCCTCTCTGTTTCTTTTGAGACAGGGTTTCTCTGTGTAGTCATGGCTGTTTTTAGACGCACTCTGTAGACCAAGCTTGCCTGAAACTCAGAGACACCCTGTCTCTATAGGATCAGACATTAAATATTTTATTATCTGATTTGACATGTAATACTTTATTGTCAGAAATGTTTAAATGTTATAACAGAATCCAGTGAGTAGACAGAAATGACAGGTCACTCTGTTCCAGGTACCAAGGTATAGTTATGCTTGACAATGAGGTGGACTGGCAGTGCTTTCACTAAAGAAATCAATAAATCTGTAATTACTAATTAGCCTTTTGTACCTTATTCCACTTCATTACTGGTAACTCCAGTGGGGCCCGTCACTGGCCTCAGGAAGCACCTGCTCCACCTTCTCTGAGGCATCACTCCTGCTTTCCTCCTCAGAGAGCTGCAGCTCAGGCCCCTGCTGTTTCTCCTCTCTGACCACATGTGTGGTGGGGGAAGTAGGGGTCTGAGTTCTCCTGACTTTGTCTCTGTTAAGTGCACTTCCTGGACCACCTCATCCAGCTCAATGGCTTTGAGTTCCAGATCTACACCACCTCCTCCATCTCCAGCTCTAGCCTGAGACTATAGATATACCTCCAAAAGGCATTGAAATATCACATCTCCAAAGCTAACTCCCCTTCAGCAAAGTACTCTTTTTTAATTAAATTTCATATTTTATATTAATTACAGTTTATTCACATTGTACCCCAGCTATAGTCCCCTCCCTCCTCTCCTCCAATCCTGCCCTTCCTCCCTCATCTCCTCCTATGCCCCTCTCCAAGTCCATGGATAAGGGAGATCCTCCTCCCCTTCCATTTGACCCTAGCTTATCTGATCTCATCAGAACTGGGTGCATTGTCCTCCTCTGTGGCCTGGCAAGGCTCCTCTTCGATCTGGGGGAGGTGGTCAAAGAGCCAGCTACTGAGTTCATGTCAGAGACTGTCCCCTTATTAGCTGCCATGGGCTACATCTGTGCAGGAGTTCTAGGTTATCTCCATGAATGGTCCTTGGTTGTAGTATCAGTCTCAGAAAAGACCCCTAAGCCCAGATATTTTGGTTCTATTGCTCTCCTTGTGGAGATCCTGTCCTCTCCAGGTCTTACTATCTCCCCCTTCTTTCCCAAGATTCCTTTAGAGTCACTAAAGTACTCTTTCTGCAGGCTTTCATCTCCCCAAACTCCCACTTGACTGTCTGAAACCTCTGCTGCTAAGGTTGCAGTTCACCACAACCTGAAAGCCCATAATAGAAAACACTCTTTGTTAGCTGGCTTCCTCTTGTCTGCTCAGGAACCTGGGATTTCCACATCCTCTACCCTGAGTCCTCCACTCAGCAATTTATAACCACTCTGGGTACCTCTATCCCTTCTCCAAAGTTTTATATAGCCCTTATTCACCCCGAATAAGATTGATCTGTCTTCCAGAAGCTGGTCCCAGCAGCTGGTCCCAAATTCATCATTTGCATCCATACTTGAGGGGCTTTGAACCCACAGTCCATCACCTCTGACCAATAACTTCCAATGATCCCCAGGGGCAGGGAGGGTGACACTACACTCCTACAGTTGCTTAGTGAAACCCATGGAGTTATCCTTATCTTCATTTTCATAGTCAATGTGTAACCCACTGATAGATGTTGGAAGTTCCATTTGATCTAGTCACCCACGGTGCCTCACACCTTAATCCAGGCCCAAGAAGGCAAAGCAGGCATCTCTCTGTGAAGTTAAAAAGCCAGCCTAAAGAGTGAGCTCCAAGCTAGCCAAGGCTACATAGTGAGATCCTGTCTCAACAACCAACTAACCAAACAAAACACCCCACAGATTATACCTGGTTAGCCTGCTTCCTGTTTTGAAACTGGTGGCATGCTGTCAGAGGCTCCTCCTGGAAGTCAAATCATGTTCTCCCTCTGCCTCACCAATCACTGGACTCCCGCTTAAAGTAAATGCAGCTAACTCTCCAGTGGCCAGGACCTTGACCTCCCCATATCTGCCTCCTTAATTTCTTCTCTTACTCTGACTACACTGGTTTCCTTGTTGCTCCCTGACTATTCCATAAACATTCTTATCCAAAGGTCTTCGTAGCTGTCTTCTCCTTTTCCTAGAAAGAGCTCTCTTGCTATATTCAGATATAGTTTGTATTCCCCACAGCTTCATGTGTTGACATGTGATGCCATTCTGAGAGTCTAGGAGTGGGAACTTAATGTATTGTGTTTAGAGGTGGGCCTTCTGGTACCAGCCTCAGCCAGTGGAAGGTCTCAAGATAGGGAGGACTGGATTGGTACGAGAGAAAAATCACACACAGGGGCAGGTACAAGCTGATGAATGACTCATTTCAAGAGTCTGTTCTTGGGGGGCAGTCTCTCTGGTGTCTACTCATCCTCTCTTTTTTCTTCTCTCCTTGGAACAGAGAGTCAATCCCAGTCTGTTATTGTTAAATCATTTCCTTATATATTTTTATACATGATCAGAGTCCTTTTTTTCTTTCCCCAGAATACTGGCCTTTCCCCCAAGACCTACAGATGAGAATAAGCAGAGTTTAGCAGGCTGTACTCAACATGCACAGTACAGTGATTGCAGCCAAGAACTCAGAATGCAGCAAGCTGTATTCTTCATACATGCTACAGTGCTTACATTGCAAGCAAGCATATTTAATCACTAGCTCAATGCTTCTCCCATCCAGACCTCAATGTTGTAGGTCATCTGGGCAGAACCTGTGGTTATACTAAGCAGCATAAGAACAAAGAGGTGCCAGACACACTAGGCTATTCTTAATTCCCAGCTGTTGTTTGTAGTTGAGCAAGTTCCTTCTGAGCTCTTTATAAATGTCTTTTGTAATAGGAGTGATCATTCAGAGGGATTCTAGCCCCTTCCTCATAAACTAATCATCAGTATAAATCTAGACACTAGTTTTAGTTTCTCTAGGATCTAATGCCTTTCTGACTGCAGCAATCTAGGGTTTGAGCGGGAACTCAACCAATTCCTGATATCATTTGCTATCCATGAGCTGACTAACATTTTTCTGGGAACAATTAGCATAAAAGGCCTCTATGGATTCAATTTCTTGTTCAGTTAATTCAGGGTCCACTGCCTTTACAGCCAAGATAAATGTTTTCTCCATAGTGTTTTTTCTGAGCCATTTCCTTTTCCCCAAGCCCCCCATCCCCGGTAATCTTCCTGGTTGCATTGACTAGGGTTGAATTAATGGAAAAAGATGGAGTCACAGTAAGAAACAAGGCAGGCAGACATATAGGAAGAAGCAATGCCAATTGTAGACTGGTAATTTAGAGATGTTTTGTCAAGCAGCTACTTCCACAACCAGGTTGTACCTGATATTTTGGAAGGTGATTAGGAAAAGGCCATTAAGGTTAAGCCCTCATTGTAATTAGTGGCTTGCTAACACAGAGAAAACACAGCATACAAACACACACATGCATACACATCATACTCCTTGTCAGGCCACACCCTGTTGCAGTGGTCTATGGGACAGATTTAAGAAGCAATCCATGTTATGATTTGGCAGTTTTCAATTTATGAAAAGATGAAAAGTAGCTCTTCATGCTCCTTGTCACATACCCTGTGCTGAACCAAATCATGTGGTGTGAAGCTTCCTGACACCCTGAAATGTTGTAAAACTCAGATCATTTCTTTGTGCTGGGATTTGGCCAGAGACTCCTCAGGAAGACTGCTCATGGATTTGGTCTGTAAATGAAGACTCTTTGCGAAGGCTCCTTCTCCTTCCAGTCTTAGTCACTTTTCAATTTCTGATACAAACACCATGACCAAGGCAACTTGTAAGAGAAAGGCTTTAACTTGGAATGTATGTCTCCAAAGGGTTAGAGTCCATGGCTGTCATGGCAGGAATCATGGCAACAGGCAGGAAGGCATGCTGCTGGATCACAAGCTCTCACTAGAGAGCTCAGGTTTCTAGATATCTTCAGCCCCAAGCACCAGGCAGAAAGAACTAAATGTGAATAGTGTGGGTTTTTGAGGCCTCAAAGCATTCCCTCACATGATGAATCTCCTCCAGCAAGACCACGCCTTCTAATCCTTCCCAAACAGTTCTGACAAATGGGGATCAAGTATTCAAAAATATAAGCCTATGAAGGCCATTCTTACTCAAACCACTGCATCATTTTCATGGTGATTATCTCTTTTACAGACTCTCATTATCACTGTTAACAAAGCCTTTCTCAAGGCTTTAAGGGAAACCCACAGTTTCCTATCAGAATTACACATGACTTCTCAACAGAAACTCTAAAAGCAAGAAGGGTTTGGGCAGATTTCTTACAGACACTAAAAGACCACAGATGTCAGCCCTACTACTATATCCAGCAAAAATTTTAATCATCATAGATGGCCCACAACAAAAACAAATGTAAACAATATCTATTCACAAATCAAGCCTTAAAGAAGATAGCAGAAAGAAATTTTTAACCCAAGGAGGCTAACTACACCCAGGAAAACACAGGAAATAAATAACCTCGCATCAGCAAAAACAAACACCCACACACACACACACCCCCACACACAAAACCACCACTGACATAAAATATAAGAGGGAATAATAATCATCGATCAGTAATATCTCTCAACATCAGTGGACTCTATTCCCCAATAAAAAGATGAAGGCTAACACAATAGATGCAAAAACAAGATCCATTATTCTGCTGCATAGAAGAAATACAACTCAGCAACAAAGACAAATATTATCTTAGAGTAAAGGGCTGCAAAAAAGGTTTTTCAAGCAAATGAGCCCAAGAAGCAATCTGGAGTAGCCATTCTAGTATCTAATAAAATAGACTTTCAACCAAAATTAATCAAAAGAGACAGACAAAAACTTCATACTTGTCAAAGGAAAAATTTACCAAGATAATGATGTCTCAGTTCTGAACATCTATACCCCAAACTCAAGAGCACTCACATTTGTAAAAGAAACATTACTAAAGCTTAAACCACAAATTAATAGTGGGTGACTTCAACACCCTACTCTCACCAATGGACAGATCAATGAGCCAGAAACTAAACAGAGAAATAATGAAGAGACATCATGAACCAAATGGACCTAACAGGTATCTACAAACACAAAAGAATATACATTCTTCTCAGCACCCCATAGAACAGTCTATAAAACTGACCGTATACTCTGTCACAAAACAAGCCTCAACAGACAAGAAAAATAAAATAACACCTTTTATCTTATCAAACACCATGAATTAAAGCTGGATTTCAACAACAAAAACACAAGGAAACCTACAAACTTATGGGAATTGAACAACTCTCTAGTCAATGACCACTGGGTCAGGAAAGAAAGAAAAAAAAGAAATTAAAGACTTTTTAGAATTCAAAGAAAATGAAGGTTCACTGTATGCAAACATATAGGACACAATGAAATCAGTGCTGAGGGGATAATTTATAACACTAAGCACCTTCATGAAAGAAATTGGAGAGTTCTCATACCAACAATTTAAAAGCATTCCTAAATGCTCTAGAATATAAAAAAACAAATAAAGCAAACACACCCAAGAGGAGTAGATGCCAGGAAATAATCAAACTCAGATCTCTGATGGGGTTGAAGACTAGCTTAGTCTCATAATTAAGTTGTGTTGGTATAATATTCTTGTGGAATGTATACAATTTATTCATTGTTCATTCAAATGCTGATTTCTCTACCCCACTATCTGCTTCCAATCCTGACAGTGTTTGTGATGTTTATTCTAAGTATCACCTGTCTCAAGTTTTTGTAAACATGTCACCATTTGTTCTCTGTATTGTCAATAAAACAACCAGCCAATGCTGTGCAGTGGAGAGAATAGGGTGGGACTTCTGGGTCCAGAGGGAAGAGAAGGAAGGGAGTGGGAGGAGAGGAAAGAGACTGGCAAGACAGGACTTTGAACCATGAGGGGAGATGAACCGGACCTAAGATATGACTAAAAGCAAGTAAAATGGATGAAATCTGAATGGTAGGAAAGTATGCAGGCTTGGAGGTTTAGTATGGAGTAACTATTACCCAGCATTTTGCTCTAGGTTAATTAAATAAATCCTAGTCTTTGTGTGGTGATTAGGGTATACAGCAGGTTTAGAAATAACTGCTGCTTTACTAAAAGGCAAATCTATAATAAATATTAATATTCAACAATAAAGTTGTTTAGAATTTAGAAAATGTTTTCAAAAAGATATAAGTTCTAAGTAGAATTCAAATGCTAAATACTCACCCCTAAGATTGTCTTATTTCTAACCAGACAAACACATACTTACATACACTATTTGATGTTGTGTAAACCTTGCTCCCCAATTTAAAGTTGGTTGGTTAATAAAAATAGCTAGAATCCCGTAACTGAACAGAAGAGAAGTAGTCATATCTCAGGTTCCAGGGCTTAGGGTCAGATGGGACCTTGAGGCAGGAGAGAGAAGCAGGAGAGGAATCTGGAAAGAAGGAAGTCGCCATGGGGCAGTATGGACCATAAGCATGTGTCCATGAGGGCTGGCATGATGGAACAAAAGCATCCCAGGCAGGAACAATTATGGCAAGTAACTTGGGGTACGCAACTGGGAAATAGAAAAATACCTTACAGAGTTGATATCTGCTCCATTACTGTGCTAATGAAAGAAGAAAGTCCTAGCATAATGCTGACTCTGCTCACAATCTGCCTTCCCGCCTTCCCGGTTCCGGGTACGTGACTCTGCTCACAATCTGCCTTCCCGCCTTCCCGGTTCTGGGTACGTGACTTAACTACGGCTTTGTTCAAACCACCCAATCAGACCCCTGTAACTATGCTTCTCGCTTCTGTAACCGCGCTTCCTGCTCCCGAGCCCTATAAAAACCTGTCACCCCAACCGAGAGGCGCGCAAGTCTTCCGAGAGACTTTGTCGCCCCGGGTACCCGTGTACTCAATAAAGCCTCTTGCTGGTTGCATCTCAACAACTGGACTCGTTGATCTTTGGGTACGAGGTCTCCCTGACGGAAGACAACCTTCGGGGGGTCTTGCACTTTAAAGCTTTTATAAATCCAACAGTTCTCTGTCTCACTTCCTTGGGAACTAGCTGAGGTAGAGAAGCTCTCTGGGGTCTAATATCTTGTCAAAGACAAGCTTTGACAGGTCAGGGAGACTGGGAAGGTTTGTGTAGAGTCAGTGCTTAGTCACTCAACAGAGTTTTCTCTGAGGATACAAAACTTAATTATCTGGGACTGGTGAGAAAGAAAAAAGGGGAAGGAAGGAATCATGCATTCACACACGCACTTGGTAGATGAAGCAAAGCAGGCTCCAACAACTTTACTTTTTTGGTCGATAGTGGATGGAGCAAAGCTTCAACTTTCACAACTTTACACACATACACATCTACATGCACATGCTGGGTGGGTGGAGCACACTCTAAAGAGAGAGCTCCACCAAGCAGGTTCCAACCACTGTTTATTATTTCTTGGTTCCTCTTATACCCTCTAAAGCAAAATTCTCTATGTCAGAATAAAAATTACTTCATGCCCATGAAAGCAGTTGTCAGAAGAACAGAAAGTCATTACTCAAGAAAGAGTTATAGGAGGACTATTGATTACATGTTGTTCCATTAAGATTCATATCTAACTAAACATTTTTTAGCTCTCCTTCACACTACAAGTTCGTTGTTATCTCAGAGCAAAAGCTTTTTATGCCACAGGTTAACAGGATTTAAGGAGTTACGGCAGAATTACTGTTTACATGTTCTTTTATTAAGACTAATGTCTGACAAAACATTTTTCATCTTTCTCTTAGCTCCACAAGTTCATTATAAATTCAAAGCAATAGTTCCTTTATGTTGTAGGTTAACAAGGTTTTTACCAAGAAACAGGTGATTTGTCATGTCTCATTCTTAAAGTCTTGTATAGAAAAATTATCTGTTCTTAATTTTATACTCATAATAAAACCATACATACTTTGTTCATGGCTATTTTTATCATGGTGCATACCAAGACCTGATCTCATTTCTGGACCTGACCTAGAGTGAATGTTTTTTTCTAACCCAAGCATGTTCTTCCTAATGCAGTTTATGTGCTTGTGACACATGAAGGCTCACTGAACTTCTGCAGCTTTTGCTATTCTTCAGGGGGTGTTTAAAATTATTTGAACCGAATTAGGTATTTTACAACATCTCATGGGTTATCTCCACTGACAAAATAAGCAAATCCAAGCCTGATTAAAAGTATAGAAAGAGCAGGTTTATTTGGGAACTGAAGTTCCTGGGTGAGTGCAGCAGCCTCGGGTGACAAAGCTAAATGAAGCTGCACCCTGACTATGGCAGGTGGGGTTTTTAAGGATTGTAGGCCCAAAAGGAAGATGATGTTTCTGCACCTGCTGGACTTGGGGGACTGGTGGCTCCAGGTGAGGTAATTGGGGCAGTCCTCAGGAATGCCGGGAATGTGGAGGCTTTTCTCGAAAGGGGCAGGGTTGGAGAGAGAAATTGGGGTTTAGCAGATTATGTGGGGGAGGGGAGGGCAACTGGAGATGCTAACCAAACATACTGACCTCTTTGGGTATGTGGTCACTGAGTTCATATTTCTTGCTGGAAAAGGATGGTACTGAAACCCCAGAGTAGTTGAGTCCCCATGCCTGGTGGTGGGGAATGGGTCAGAATGTTTCAGGGTTTAGGGCAGGAATGGAGATTAGGGTAATGTGGGGCTTTTCTAGAAACAGCAGGCAGAAGGCTTGAATCTGTGAGGGCCTAAGAAGGGAAAGAGAAGAATGACTCAAAGGTTCTGAGAGGCTGTGGGAGGAGTATACCATGATAGGCTGAAACAGGGTGATTTAGAGTTTACTGGGTGAGTTCCGTTGCTGATATCAGGGCTCTCAGACACAGCTGCCATCCACATACCATGGGATTGAGAGACCAAAGAATTTTGGGTATTGGTTTAAAGTTTAAAGCACAAGCCTGAACAAAGGTCAGCCATGTAGAGACATGTCCAGCCACCTGCTGGGAGGAACTAACTTGACCACATTCTTTTCCTGACCACTAGAGATAAAGTTGCTAGGAAATCAGCCCAGATGGCCAGGCCAGAACCATTTCTGATCTTGGCTCCTAAAGTAAACCAATCATTTGAAAGGTCAATTTTCCTTACCCAATGATGTAACCCCATGGCATGTAACTCTCTGCTTGTAGTTTTTCCCTTTAAAAACGTTGTTCCCCTAGACAGCCCCCCTCCCCACTGCTACTATTCACCAGGGAGGTTGCTGAGACCAGGGCCCAGAGCTTGTATTAAATAAACCCTCATGTATTTGCAGCGGAGTTGATTCCTGGTAGTCTTTGGGGATCTTGTCAACTGGGCATAACAAGAGCTAGCTGTTTTGACAAGAAGGTACTGCTGGATGGAGGGCCCATCCACTTGAACTAAAACACCTGTGTTCACTCGCACTCTCTCATCAGTTAAGAGGTGGTAGGGTTGGTTGGAGTCTGGAATGCCAGGGCAAGGTCCAATAAGAGCACATGCCACAGTAAAAAGAAGTGAGGGAAGACAAGGGCTGGGTAGGTGAGGGGCCCTGGGAGGTCTTTCTGGCTGCCTGGTACAGTGGCTTCACTATAATAGCAAAATTGACCATGCAGTGTAAGCCGCACCCAGTCAGACATGAGAGTCTTCCATTCTGAACTGAGTTGGATGCCTAAGTAAGAAAGAGAGAGAGAGAGAGAGAGCACAACTGAGCTTTAGAAGGAAAGACACGGTAACCTAGGGAACCAAGATAATGTAATAGTGCAGCAGTGTTTCTCTGAGACAACGACAAGGAAGGACTGCAAAGTAAAATGTCGTCTACATAACAAAGGAGTGCGCTGGGATGAAGATCTAAGGAGGAGAGGCCAGGCCCTGTACAAAAAAATGTGGGCTATCCTCAAAGCCCCAAGGAAGAAATGTCTATGTGAGCTATCTTGTAGTCCATGTATCAGGGTCCTCCCAGGTGAAGGCAAAGAGAAACTATGAGTCAAGGTGTAGGGTTACAGGAAAGAAGGCATTCTTTATATCTAGGATAGTAAAGTGAGAGGATGTAGGAGGAATGTTAGTGAACAGAGTGTAAGGTTTAGTGACTATGGGTTGAGTAGGGATAACTGCCTGGTGAATAAGGTGGAGGGCCTGTACTAAGTGGCACACTCCAAAAGGCTTAATCACTGAGAGAATGGGAGTGTTATAAGGTGACTCAGGAGGGATTGGAAGTCCCTGAGAAGGCAAGCAGGTAATGAAAGGCTTAAGGCCGGCCATGGCAGTGAGTTTCCCCGATGGGAAACTGGGGTTTGGAGGGGAAGGAAGAGAGGTTCTAAAGGCAGATTAGGACTGGTGGGTAGCAACTACTGGTGTAGAAATGTCCCATACTTTATGGTCACCTGTCTCTGGTAGAGTTGGAATAGGGCAGTCTGGGATGGGAATCTGTGAGATGCCTAGGATTAGGAGAAGGTGGGAATCAGGAGAGATCATAGGAGTGAGAAAAAGGGTAGCCCCAAAGCGGCAGTTGGCATTTTGGCCTAGCAGATAAACAAGGCAGTTGGGCATGGCCAGAAAAGAATGTGAAAATAATCATCATGCAAGAATGCATGGGAGTGGTGGGGTCTTGGATGGAAATGAGAGAGTTTGGTGATAAGCATGCAGATTTTAAAAAATTACCATCCCTGGGCTAGAGAGATGGCTCAAGTGTCAAGAACACTTGTATTCATAAAGGACCAAGGTAGCACCCAAATAAAAGTTCTCAACCATCTATTGTTTTGCCCTATTCTTGAGACCCCAAAAGACCAGGAATAGACTCCACTGTAAATACATGAGGTTTTTTTATATTATTATTATTGTAAATGCGTTCGAACATGGGATATGAACTTCCTCCATAAACAAGAGAGGAATGCAACCCCATGGTCTAGAGGAACAATGTTTTTAAAGGGCAAAACTGCAAGCAGGGACTTATATGCTTTGGCATTACATGATTGGGTAAGGGAAATTGACTTTTGAAATGATTGGTCCATTTTAGGCGCCAAGACCACAACAGTTCTGGCCTGGTCCTATGGCCCAGTTTCCTAGCAACTGTATAACTAGTGGGTGGGGAAAGAATGCAGTAAGGCTAGTTCTTCCCCACAGGTGGCTGGATATGTCTCCACCTAGGTGGCTTTAGCTCAGGCTTGTGCTTTAAACTTTAAAATAATAGCCACTGGTTTTTAATCTTTGGTCTCTCATTTCCCTCTTCCCATGATCATGTGAAGACCCAATCTTGGGTCTTCCAGTAGCCTGTCCCATGGGCAAGTCAAGCAGTGTCTACCTGAAAGAGGGGGTGGGAATGAAAGGGGCAGAGACTTGAAGAAGGGAGTCAACACAGGTTTCTGATCTAGACTCATTTATTAGGCACTGAAGCAGCTCTTTTAAAGCAAGAAAACAAAAAAAAAAAAAACAAAAACAAAAAACAAACAAACAAACAAAAAAAACACCCACAAACAGCTTTCTCATGATAATAGCTCATTTGCTTCACCTGGTAAACTGTCTGAGGAGTCACTCAAAGTTACACAAAGTTTGCTGTCTGGTTCCAAGGTTGTACGGAGTTTGTTATCTAGTTCACAGGAGCAGAGCACCATACTGGAGAAGCTGCTAATATCAGCTTCTGAGAAGCTGCCAAGGTCAGTTTCTGAGAAAGTCAACTTGAGATTAGACCCCTATCTGCCAAGGCCAGGAGGTAAAACTCCATTACCAGACTCCTTCATTCCAGATAAGACCCCTGGAGTCAGTTCTCCAAATTTACCTCTCCATAATGGGATCTGAGTACCATTGCTGTTTCGCTCACAAGGGTTTCTTCATGAAACCCATCGAGTAATTTAAAATACAAAGCCTAAAGGTAAAAATCAAAATGAGTAGGGGTCCCTTCAGGGTGGATATAAGTGTACTAAGCCAAAGAGAACTATTATACCAGGATTGAAACCATCCTCTGGAATCTTTTCTCTCTAGGGTGTCTCCAGGCTTTTTGTTCAGTTGCTGCAGTACAAGTTCCTACTCTAGCTAAGCAGATACCCAAGATAATAGCTAATGTCAGGGAGCCCCCTTTGACCTAGTATTTCAGCCCATTAAATGGGATTTGGGGCCGTAGGGCTCTTCTTCTGAAGTTTCTTCAGTGGTAACAATAGGACCATTGGCATCAGGGGCTGAAATGCCAGCTAAAGGCTGGGAAATAGAGGAGTCCTCAGAAGCATCTGGTTAGTTGATCCACCTGAAAAGGCAGGGAGCAATCCTGTCAGCTTCTAGCAAATCCAGATTTTCAGCTTGCACACTGTAGCTGATCCTGGAATACAGTCAACCAGGTGAAAATCTGCTAAGACGAATTCAGACTAGAGACAGAAGTTAAACTTTGTCTAATAATTACAGAAAGTGAGGAATCCCAGGACCAAGGGAAAAACTCATCAACTGAATATAGGAAAGCAAAGAATTTACTGTCTCATAAGGATTATACACATGAGAAAAACTCAGAAAAGTAACATATCAGCAAATCCAATATAACAACATTCTGAGAGTAACAGGTGAAACTGCATCCAACTGAATGAGTATCAGTTCTTCTTAGCTGTTTGTTTTGTAACCTTTATAAGCAATTTAAGTGTGTCCACAGTCTAAAATTCTAACACTTTTCCTGTGGGCACAGCTGTCAGTAATAAGCCACCAATGGAGCTTAGCCACTTTTTGTACACTCAGCATGCACTTTTAGCTCCTACCTCCATGTCACATTGGAAATTTAGGTGGGAATGCATTAGTGGTTTTAGTGGTAAACCCTGGATGCATGAACTTTCCTTAACAAAGCAACTAGAACAAATAGGTTTAAGATATTCCTAAATCCTGTGTAAAAGTCTAACTCAGAAATGGCAAATATTAAAAATACCATAGTAAAAGCTATGGCTTTTGGGTCAGATATACACATTAAACAGATGTTTTTAGCATGATGAGGTGCACCTTTAAGTCTATCTGCAGAAGACAACCAAGAGGAAATTAAAATCTCAAACTTGTGATTGGTTAATAAGCAGTCAGTGATCCTTCAACTTATCAGAACTCTAATGATCAATGTCAAAACTCTGAATTTCTGAAATATTTTAACAACATAAGCACAATAGCAAAGAGGGGAGAAATCTAAAATATCTCCCATTTTCAATATTCCTTAAATCACTTTCCTAAACCATAATACAACTCACATTCACATACCTTAAAATATCTACTTAGAGCCTCCAATCTTTCTTGCATTTTTCAACCTTGAAACATTTTCCTAGACCCTTAAACAATATTCTGTATAGATTCTCACAACCTAAACTCCTATATCCTCAGACCCTACATAAACTCCACATCTTTCCATCCAGCTATTTACCATAAGACACAGGCAACTAACATGAAGCCTGCAAGACAAACCTGTTTGCCTTTCTAAATAAAAGATCTAGTACCTAGTAGTTCTAACTACCTAATGGACTGACCAACAAACTACAGTGGACCTAATTATCTGCTCTTTAGCTGCAAAGCTACCATAAGCTTAGCCTAGCCATCAATGTGGTCAGAGACCTGAGAGGGATAAATTGTAAGCTAATTATATGTACCAATCAATGTTCCAATCAAAATGACAGAGATGACTATTTAGTCCATCACCTGGGCAGTGTCCCTGGCTCATGGCATTATGAACAGAGGCAGTCCAGTGACCAGGCACAGAAGATGAGAAACTGTTTCTGTGGAGAAAGAAACATGAGAGATAGACATCACCTCACCCTCAGCAATGTGAAATAATGACTCTCCAAGTGTCCACAGCTTTGTCTACAGTTTCGGCTGGGCCCTAGCAGTGGGCCAGTTGGGGCAGCCTTGCTCAGTGGTTAGCATACCACAGTCCAGAGTCACTGTCATCTGTTGTTGTGCCCAAAATCTTTTTGAAGACCTTGGGGGAGCTACTACCAGGATTTGGGTCTCTGTCATAATAAGCTCACATATGTTAAAATGCCATATTCATCAGACCTCTGACAAGCTTGAGGGCCAGCATATCTGAGTTACTCTTTGTCTATCTTTGGTTATCTATCTACTTTGCATCCTATAAAACAATGCTATAATTTCTAATTCTGGCATATTCCTTAGATGTGTGTTTTCAGACTATATTTCAAGTACATCTATATGGACAAAACTTCATAGTTACCCATCCTAGGCTTAACCTTAAAAATATAAACAAAAGACTAGCTAAAGCTCAACTGCAGTCATTAGCATAACTTTAACTCTGCTTTTTCTGAACTAAAATAAAAGCAAAACTTTTAATCAGATATAGTTCATAGAGAGGCTAACAAATCGTGCTGATCCAACCACTTGAATTAAAACTCAACAGCAAAATGCTAAAAGGACAAAAAATGCACTTAGCACTATACAGGGAACTGAACACAGCTGGCAGCCCTAAACAAAGATGGTGGTAAAACCATGGCTCCACCCTTTTTATCTCTGAACCAACATGGCTGCTAGCCACGTGTTGCTACAGGCAGAGGACAGCAATTCAAAACATAGCCATTAGGTGTCGCTGATGGTATTGCTACCTCCCATGGTGTAGCACTGTGGAACATTTATAATTTCCCATAACCAAAATTTCTAACATTGTAATTAAATAAGTTTTAGAACCAACTATATAACAGAACAGTATAAAACAATTTTAAACTGTACAAACTACTCCGGCCATACCAAATCTATCGGCCACAAAGAAACAACACTAAGCCATTCACTCAGGAACTGGCTGTCAGGCATATATTAAATACAATGGTTAACAATGACATGAATACAACCCTGTATAACCCTGGGCTAACATGGAACTGCAGTCTTCTTCCCCCTTTAAAAGGCATAAGAAAACATTTTGCATTGAAGAATCATGAGTCTTTTAAATGAAGAACAACATATTTTACAGTTCTTTCTCAAATATATTTTCAGGTATGAAGAACCAATGCAAATACAGTTCATATGCCCTCTGGCTCTCTATACATACTCTGACCTTCTGTAACATTCTATGTACCTTCAGGTTAGCTTTTCCTAGCTCTGTACTTCAGGTTTAACCAGACATTCTTACTTTAGAGAAGATATTCTTTCCTTTTTCTTTTTTTTTAAATCCCAGTCTCTTGATTTTCAAAAACATAAAAACTTCCATCAAAATCCTTTTTATCCTGACATGATAGTGCCATAGCCCAGGGTGGGTTTATTCCATGATTCATTTCTTATAGGCAAAGCAAAAACAAGTCACACCAATACAAAAAAGAAGTTTTCAGAACTGCCAAACTTTTCTAAAACTATTTCCCTTTAGGAGATACGGTTCAAGGTCACACAAACAAGTTTTAAGGAACTTGGTGAAACTTCCTCTTTTCTCTGTCTCAAGGTGAAGGCCAGGGCAAACACATGTTTTTTTGATAAACAAAGCAACTTGACAAACAAGCAGCTCTCCACAGGATACACTGTAAAAACTGCAATTTTCTCAATTGGCTCAAATTGTATGGCTTGGTTTCATTTGATAAAATTAATAAAATAAACATCACAGGTTTTTGTCCTCCTCCAAAGGATCGAGAAACTGTTCCAAGTTCTTTGTTAGACAGCCCACAGTCATTATTTAAAATGTCTGATAAGCTTTATAATGTTTCATTACCTTAAACATTTAAACATGCTCCAAAACCTATTTTTGCAATACCTTTAGGAGTGAAATCACAAAGCATAACCATAATTTTAAAAGTAAAAAATAATTTTAAAATCAAATTTTACCAGTGCAAACAAGCCAATCTCTAAAACCAACAACAACTTAAAATGAGACTTGCCTTCTTAGTCTAAAAGGAAACAAAATTCATTTCGACTAAGTTCTAAAATCTTTTTTTTCTTTCCCTGACCCATACCACATGGCAATCTCAAGATGGCAGAGTCATATCACATGGCATTGCAAGCCAGATGGTTGCCATTCAAACACCTCTATGCTTTTATAGATCATAAGCACACATATATGTTCTAAACAAGAGTTTGAATTTAACCTTTAAACATATCCAATAACTCTTAATCTATAACCAAGACATACTGAACATATTAACCATTTAAGATCAGTCAAAAACAAACATATAATGGCCATACATACATTTAAGCAGACAGGCAATACTTTCCTTACTTCCTCCATTCAAGCACTTTCTTTTCTCACTCAGTAGCGGTTACCAGCTGGCCAGGACCTGTCCTTATATCAACTGAAAGATTGTGAGCTCTAGTCCTAACTTCCTTAAAATGAGTCAGAACCAAGTCAAGGGGTTTGGAGGTAGTCAAGAGGTTTTGGAGGTAGTTTGTCACATACTGTTAGTCAGTCTTTCCGTCAAAAAGAAATCAAAGAATTGAAATGGACAATATCTACAGACAGTAAATCACACAAAACCATAAACGATTAATTACACACAGAGATAGAGCTGCAGCCTCGGACAAAAGTGAAACCAAGGAGCCTCAGGCAAACGTGAAACCACAGACAATAAATCACACATACAAAAATGAAGCTATAGCCTCTGGCAAAAGTGAAACCAAAAAACCTGGCTTGTACTGGGGCTAATTTCCAGGGACCAAAACTGATTCCTCTGAGGCAGGCACAACATCCACCCCAAAGAGGCTAAAACTGATGGTGGGATTCAGCATCCACCAAAACTGACAGGTAGGATTCCTCATGCTTCCCTGGGCCAGGGACATCTCCTCCTGACCCCATGGCTCTGACTCTCAAGTGTGACTCATACACGTCTCACTGCTCCTACAGATATAGACACCTTGAGGCTTTTCAGAACAGAAAACAGAAAGTAGATACAAACATAAATACTGCACAGAGACACTGAGACAAAAAACACTCACCAGCCAACATAAAAACTTTCCAGGTCAGGGTTCTGAAGTCTTGGGGATCCCCAGGACAAGTCCCCAAAATATTGTGCCCAGTTTGTGAGACCCCAAAAGACCAGGAATAGACTCCACTGTAAATACATGGAAGGTTTGTTTTTTTTTTTTTTTTTGTATACATGTTTGAATATGGGATGCAAACTTCCTGTGGAAACAGGAGAGGAACTCGGAACCATGGTCTAGAGGAGCAATGTTTTTAAAAGGCAAAACCAAAAGCAGGGACTTGCATGCTTTGGCATTACATGATTGGGTAAGGGAAATTGACTTTTGAAATGATTGGTCCATTTTAGGCACCAAGACTACAACAGTTCTGGCCTGGTCATATGGGCCAGTTTCCTAGCAACTGTATAACTAGTGGGTGGGGCAAGAATGCAGTAAGGTTAGTTCTTTCCCTCAGGTGGCTGGACATGTCTCCACCTAGCTGGCCTTAGTTCAGGCTTGTGCTTTAAACTTTAAAATACCAGCCACTGATTTTTAAGTCTTTGGTCTCTCAGTATAACTCCAGACCCAGGGGATCCAGTACACTCTTCTGACCTCAGCAGGCACCAGACATGCAATTCAGGCATAGACATAAATGCAGGCAAAACCACCCATCCCTATAGAATAAAAATAAAGGGGAAAAGTAGCAGCCTTCCAAAGTTAATAAATATTCTTCTATATGCAACAATTAGTAAAATGTTTTGGTTTTGAAATATTGTCTTAATATATAACCCAAGCTGCTATCTCCTGCCTCAGTCTCCTAAATGCTGGGATCATTCCATGGTCAGTTAGAGTGAAATGTATTAGAAAATTAGCTTTTTAGAACTTCAGCTGCATCCTTCACTTCTGAATGACAGGAGAGACTGGCAGTACCCATTTCCAGAAGATAGTCAAGCGTTTGTAGTGAGGGTGTCTTTCTTTCAAAGTGTTCATCACTTTCATGTCCTCTTCATCCAGGAGCCAGCTGAGCATCCCGAGCCAGATGAGGCTGGGTACTCTCATCACACACTGACAGTGGTGGCCTGAACTTGGATGCATTCTGAGAGATGCCTGCTGATGTTCAGCTCTTGCAGGTTTGGCAGGTTGTTGAGGGCTTAAAAGAAATGTCTGTATCCTTCCTCTGTAATCTTGGGATTCATTGAAAGATCTAAGTTCTCAAGTTTCTGGAAGCCTCCACTGGTTGCTACCTTGGCTAGAAAACAAAACATTCATGAAAAGAGAATCCTGAGGCTGTCAATAATGGTGACACATTATTGTTACTACTCCCAACTCTGAAAGTGAATGTGGGCACTGCTCAACATTATGTTTTAGAGGTCAAACAGCTGCCTGGTGGATAGGGAACCACCTGGCCAAAGGGCAAGAAGGAAGCAGAAACTGGAAATTTGAGCACAAAGAGTTTTAGCTGTCTGGGCAATGTGGACTTGTCTTCTGGTCTCACAGAGGGACATATGTCAAGGTAGGGCATGATTATAGAGCAGGTTAGTTCAGAAGTCTGAAACTGTGGGAAAAGTTTCTCTGAGAAGAAACAGTGACAGTCCTAAAAGCTTGTCCTCTCACTGGCTACAACAGCGCCTTCCACCTATTGCTGAGTAGGGACTTCCTCGTTACTGAGAGCAGGGGCTCTAAAGGAATTGGAGTCAGTCTCATGGTGAGTGGGGCCATGACTTTGGAAGTAAAGATCCAGTGGAGTTTTTCTTTGTTATTTAACTGTTTGACTATATTTCCCTAATATGGGGAAAGTTAGGGTAGATTTCACCCAGAATCATGTAGTAGCTTTAGTTTAAAGGCAGATGCCCTAAGAAAGTGTTTCTGCTATGTCGTGGATAGGGATCTTCTGTGATAGTCAGGGGCATTTCTCATCCTCTGAATCAAGTATTTGTTGTTTTTTTTTAATATTTAAAATTTTAATTATAGGCTTCAGCATAAAGATAATATCGTCTTTGTCCATAATTACAGAGAAATGAATCAAGTATTTGTAACAGGAACTTTTATTTGCTTATTTCAGTTGTTGTCTTGGAGAATTATTGCCTCTGTCTGCTAACCTAAGTCTAGTACTGGAAGCTTCTGGCTTCCTTACAATCTAACCTAGGCCTAGAATGTTTTCAGCCTCTGAGACTTACAGCTTAATAAGCTCACCCTGAGTTGTTCTTACTGAGCTCTGGGCTGGCTGGCTCAACTCAGCTGCTCTGCCTCAAACTCCTCTCCCAGCTGATTTACTCAATCTGCTTTACTCTGGGCCCCCTAGTTGCTCTGGTTGGCCTCAAACTAACTCCAGAAACCTTTTCTAATTTTATGGCTGCTTCTCATTCTCGGACTCATTCGGTCTTCACCTGAGTTCTCTCTCTGCAACCTGTATCTATTTCTGTCCTGGTAAAACTGCCTTCTTCTCTCTTCATTTCCCATTAAGTAGCTTCCTTTTCCTCTCTCTTCTTGTGAGAGTTGGGTGTATCCTATTCTCTCAAATCTTTCTCTGTTTCATCATTTTTTCTGCCACCTGATTAGACATCACTTTCAAACACAGATGCTTCCTTCTACAAATTAACTTTACTTTTGTTGTTTGTGATTAAAGGCATGTACCACCATGCCTGAATCTAAGCTTTCTTTACCTGATACTTTCTCTAGATCAGGCTGAACTTAGATCTGCTTGCCTTTGTCTACTGGATTAAGGAATGTTAGTATTCCAGCTGGATCTCACACACCTAGAAGGTCTTTGGGTGTGATCTCTTGCCAGAACAGCCACGTTCTGAATTACAATTCCTTTATAGATACTAGAGAAAAGTTCAACCCACCCCCCTCTGTGGTATGCTGACCCCTGGTTTGCTTTCTTCTCTGTATCACATTGTACAGTTATCTGCTTCTATGGTGTGTGTAAGTGCTGTCTCCTAGGTATAAACTAAAACACTGGCCAGGAGTAACCTGTCAGTTGTCTATGGATATATGGACACTGTTAACACTTTGAGATGGCTCCACAGGTAAGGGCATCTTCTGGGCAAGATTGATGACCCAGTTCAACCCATAGAACCCACAATGTTGAAGAGAACCAACAAAATTTTACTCTGACCTCTATAAATTGCCATAGTATATTCCATCTGTCTTTCCATTCTTCTCTATTTCTAAATAAATAAATAAATAAATAAATAAATGTTTTTTTTAAACACTTAATTTGGTAGGCATTCTTTTAAATTTTTATTTTAATTTCTAATTTTATGTTTATGGGTGTCTTGCCTGCATGTTTTTAAGTACACCACAAACACACCCATTGTCTACAGCGCTCAGATAATCCCCTGGAACTGGAGTTACAGGCAATTATGAATACCTGTGTGGCTGCAAAGAATTGGATCCAAGTTCTTTGGAAGAGCATCTAGTGCTCGTAAATGCTGAGCCATATGCTCAGCAACTGTCCAGGAGTCAGTGTTTCATATCTGAGTAACAGATTTTACTGAGTTTCTATCACGTGTCAGGCAATGAGGGCTGGATTCTGGGAGAAAGAAAGCAACTGTTCTTACATGAGAGAGAGCCAAGGATCATTGGCTCCCAAATCTAAGTGAGATTTAATTTCCATGTAACCCTCATTTTAGAAGACAACAAACAAAACTATACTCTGAAATCTAGATACTTACCATTGTTAAGATCTGCTTTCACCTTTAACATAACCATAGCCATCTTGTCTTCTGTCTCCATTTTGATTATGAAATGAAATTAAGTCCAAGTTCTCAGGATCTGCCTCCCAAGTAACTAATTTGCTGACAATGAAAAATCTGTCTACAAGGTCAGATTAACCCATTACTCATACTCAGTTATCTTAGCATTCTGGAAAACCCCTAGCCACAGCTTACCTACCTCACTTAGGACCAATCAACTTAAAAGTTAGCTGATAACACTTTGTTTCGTTAGCCAAAATAAACTTAAAATGTAATACTGCTCTCCCCTTGCCTTCTAAACGTGGTCTTTCTATAAAAAGTGTACCCTGAGAATGTATCAGGGTCGAAGTTCAGTCTGGGCTGTCTGTGATTGTGATCAGTCTTGGGGTGCGCATTCAAAAAACCCTCAGTATCTGACTGAGATTGATCTCTGAGTGGCTGGTGAGGTCATTCTTGGACAGCTGCAACACATTTTCTCTCTCTCCCTCTCTCTCTCATCAATGAATGCCTTAGTGAGGTAGGTATGTTTTTAAATTTTATTTCTAAATTCTTTTGTTTTACTTTGAGAAAAGGCCCCACTATGCTGCCTTGGGTAGCCTGGAACTTGCTGAGTAGAGCAGGCTGCCCTGGAACTCAGAGATCTGATGTTGGGGTTTGGTCTGGTGCTATGTATTCAAATGCTGATTTCAAGTGCTTTGAGATTTAATTAACGCCCTGCCACAGACATTGTTAATAATGTTGAAGTCTCTCCTGTAACCATGTGATGAAAAGGAATGCTACCCATTATCCCTGATTGGTTGATTCAAAGGTCTATATCTAGGCAGGACAGAAGGAGGTAGGTATGGCTAAGGTTCCCAGTCTTTGGGGACAGAAGAATCATGGGGAGGAAATGAACAGTCAGGAAGAGAGGAGGAAAGAGAAGGTTGCCATGGGTTAAGTGAAGAGAGTACCATATCGGCTGGAAGGTAGGACTCCCGGAATGGCTTGGAAAGGACCACTCCAGATGAAGGATAAGAAAGTATTTATGGAATTATGGATGGGAGGTGGTCCAATTAGGAATGATTATAACAGATGGAAGGGATGCAGGCTGAGATAGTGAAGGCGGCATTATCTGCCCAGCCCAAGGTGGTACAAGGCAATTATAAAACCTGACAGGTGTCTGCGTTTTCATTTGATTGTAATAGCAGGTTAGATAATATCATGGTAATAATGATGGAGTTAATAATAATAATGTATTTAGCCTATACCATGTTTTCTCAGCAACAGTCAGCCTCCCCTGCTTCCCTGGCACCGAGAATGAGCTTGTCCAGTGCCACTTACACCAACCTAACTGATCAAGAATGTGCCTTGAATGGTGGGTCATAGGAAGATCAAAAGCAAGATGAAGGAAAAGTCATGAAGATAGTGCTGGACGCTGATATTGATATACAGCAAGTGAGCATGAAGTGCCACCACAGGTAAAGAGCACTGGTCTTCCAGAAAGGTCTTACATCTCGACCTATGCTGTGCACCTAGCTTGAAGATTTAAAAACAAACTAGAGCTATGAGTGTGAACAAGGTGGCAGAGATTGACTGATTGATTGATTGATTGATTGATTGATTGATTCACTTTTGTGGTGCTTAGGCATGAACTCAGGACCTCGCACAATATAAATGAGTACTACTGAGTACATCTCCAGTCCCACAGCTCAAGATTTAAACACATCCTCTGGGATTAATTTTGGTGCAAAGATGGAGACAGGCACTGAGCTCCTCCTTTCAGGGACTTGGCTAGGAGTCTGCCCTAAGGAAGGTGGGTTCACCTTAAGACAGTGTGTATTTCTTCTGAGAATTCCTGACCCTGAGTGCAGTACCTACAAGCTAAGCCTCCATGAGGTTTGGTGGGGTCTGCCTGGGTTCTGAGGCACATCACAGAAAGGTATGACTACTTCTTTTTGCTCTGTTCTGTCTTTTTCTTTCTGATGCTGGTTAATCTGAAAGATATCCATCCCTCTGCTCCTCAACTAAAGCTATGGATTTTCCTATACATGAGAATCATTAGAGTGCCTGTGCTGTAAGGGACTGACAATATCTACTACAGACAGACTGTGAAGCAACCTGTGGTGAAGGGGAAAGGTGCAGAGATTTAGTCCTCTGTCTCTCATCTCATGTTTCCTCACCATAAAGAGTTGTGTTCCTTTGTTTCCTTGTTTGTGGTCAAAGTCTCCTGTAACCCAACCTGCCATTGAGCTTCATATCTAGACAAGGAACCCTGGAACCTCCCCAGTGTACACTTACAGGCATGTGCCACATCTAACCAAGCAAGCAGTTTTAATCAATCTATGTGAGATCTCAGAAATTCCAGCCCCAGAATACCTAAACGCATATATTGTATGAGCTTGCTCTTAGAAGCACCCATAGTACCCAGCGTCTAGAAACAGCACACATGTGGTCAAATAAGAATGGTGCATAGCAGTGAAATCAATGCATTCTGGTCACATGTGTTACTATGAATATAAGGCACAAACAAAGCTTTGGGGCATGTATAGGTAAAGCAGTGCCTATTGCAGATGATTTCCCCACGGGAAAAGTCTGGAGGCAAATGAAGCAATGGTGAGAGAGAGCAGTACAAGGGAAATGCTTTCTCTGAGAGAAACTCACCAATTTCCAGCACACTGTTGTCATCCAAGGTGTCGTGAAAGGCAAGAACTCGGAGACGCTGACGCTGACACTGCTGGACAATCAGTCTGGCCACTTGGTGAATCCCGTCCCCAGTGGGAAGAAGCAGTTCTTCTAGGTCCCTGAGAGAACCCAGAGCCAGTGCTGTGGGAGACACAGCAAGCCATCCTCTGTCGCTGGTCCACCATGAACAGCCTGTGCCCCAGGCATTCCGTACTCAGGCCCCACCACTAACAGGTTCTAAGCATCATGTTGTATTAAATAAAAATGTCCTCTAAAGTGGGGGCCTCTCCTAAGGGTCACCCTCCTAGCTGCACAGTGTCTTCGCCCATCCCCCTTGCCATCTCACCTCCAGCCATCACTCTACAGATACCCACACTCCTCAGTAAAGCATGTTCTGCCACCATGACAGCCTTCCACCACACATCAGTCCTCCTTAGCGTGACACTCTGCACCTATGATCTCCAAGTCTCAACATCTGTGGCCTCACAGAAAATTTAAAAACCTTTACGGCATTAACCATACTCCATATTTATCTTCAACTTTCCCCTTTCCAGTTCTGGAAAAAAAAAAAAAATTCTTCACAGTCCTTAGTTACCACAGGAAAGATAATATTTAGAAATCAAGTCCAGGGATTTAGGCATTTGGCTCAGTGATAAAAGTCTTGCCTAGCATGCTGGATACCATGGCACCACACATACATGTACACACGTACACACACACGCACACACACACAAACACAGAGAATAAGCTTTGTTTTGCCTCCTTGTTCATCTGAAAGCAAAGCAGGGTGCACTGTTGGCAGCTCTACTGTGCCAGTCATGAAAACTCAGCTATGGGTCTTGCTCTTGCCACATCAATTCAAACCAGCAAATCAGATCTAAAATTTCAATCTCAGTGTGTACCACAGGCAGTTGTTATGTGAGTGTGCCCAGGACCATTAAATTGTGTTAACTGGTTGGTTGGTTGTTTGGTTGGTTGGTTGGTTGGTTGGTTGGTCTTGGCAATCTCAGAACAGAGTCTCGCCTGTAGTCCAGACCAGAATGGCTAGAACTCATAATCCTCCTGCCTCATCCTCCCAGTACTCCCAACACATCATAGGTATGTGTTACCACCACTCTCGGCTTCTAGGTGATCTGTCATGAACAGGTTACTTCAGATATCTAGCCACTGAAAGAAATCACACTAGTTCTATGTACAGAAAATGGTTTCAAACCTTTAAAAAGAATGGACATCTGTGCACCTGTGTGTTTGTTACTACAGCCAAGCTTCCAGACTCTCTGGTGGCTCTGTGAGGAGCGTGCGTGTGTATGACTGGAGATATGGATGACTTGAAACATATTCAGAGCTCTCTCTCTGTTCATAGCTCAGAGCAGGTGAGACAGCTCAGGGGGAGAGGCATCTGCAGCCAAGTCTGACATCCCAGTTAGACTCCAGGAATCCAGATGGTAGAAAGAGAGAACCAACCGATTCCCACCTGCTGTTCTCTGACTGCCACACCCATGCCACAGCACAGCCACACACAAACACACACAATGAAACCCTGCAAAAAAAACCATGCACAAAAAACTATGAGTCCACACCAACATTTCCACTTTGCTTTTCTCTTTCTGACATATATTTTTGTTGCCCAATTTGCTGTATGGACAGAGCTTCATAAGTAAAGCTTCTCAAATTTAGATCATCACAATGTGTATACAGTAATTTATTTTTAAGGGAACATATGTGGGGCTGCGGAGAAGGCCCAGCAGTTAGGAGCACTTCTTGCCTTTGTAGCAGTCCCATGCACAGTTCCCGGCCTGCACACTGTGGCTGATAATTGCCTGGATTCAGGGGACTCAAAACCCTCATCAGACTTCTGTGGCCACCAGGCACACATGTGATGCACAGAGACACATGTGAGCAAACAGAATAACAGAAATGTTTTAAAATTTAATTAATTAACTTTAAGAAGGAGGAAACACACTTCATGAGATGGACTAGCTCTCAGTCTATGCACAGGAATCTAACACTCACTTCCTCCTAACAGGGGCTGGTAAAGCCTGAGGAGTGGCCTCTCCCTGGGGTTCTTTTTGGTTGACATTCATTGACTTATGTCAGGTCAGTGTTGGTGTGTGGGAACCCACATGTCACAGAGCATGTGTGGGGGTAAAAGGCAACCTTGTAAGCGATGCTTCTCCCCTTCTTCCATGTGACTCCAGGGATCTAAACTTGGTCCTTGGGCTTGGCATAACCCCTTTACCAGCTGAGTCATCTGGCTGCCCCACCCTGCCCTGTCAATGCTTGTAAATTCTCTCTTCAGCAGCTAGGAGACATGGCTCTCATTATACTCAATGTCTGTTTTGCATAATTGACATGTGATACATGCCAGCCACCTTGGTGTCTGATCCTGATCCTGTTCCTGCTGTTTTAGCACACTGAATTACCTATCCACTTCTACAAACAAAGAAAACTCAGGCTCTCTTTATGCACAATAAAGGCTGAAAAACATTATGAAGAGAAAGCTCTGTACCACATAGCTGCACTCTCTCCCCTCCCTTTATTTAACCTTTCGCAATATTTACCATAAAATCTGATTACTTTCTCAATCATTTCTTAAGTCAAAACTATTTAAATTTGGGGCTAAGGAGATGGCTCAGCAGCTAAAAACACTGGCTTTTCTTCTAGAGAACCCAGGTTCAATTCCCAGCACCCACATGGCAGATTACACCTGTCTGTAACTCAAGTTCCACAGGATCCAACACCTCCTTAATGACAAACATGCAGACAAAACACCAACACACATGAAACAAAAATAAATAAATCATTAAAAAAGTATTAAAACTCTAGAGCAATAAGACAGTTGAAGGAGATCAAGGGGATACAAATTGGAAAGGAAGAAGTCAAATTATCACTATTTGCAGATGATATGATAGTATACGTGAGTGACCCCAAAAACTCTACCAGGGAAATCCTACAGCTGATAAACACCTTCAGCAAAGTGGCCAGATAAAAAATTAACTCAAAAAAATCAGTAGCCCTCCTGTATACAAAAGACAAAGGGCTGAGAAAGAAATTAGGGAAACAACACCCTTCACAATAGCCAGAAATGACATAAGGTACCTCGTAGTAACCCTAACCAAGGAAGTCAAAGACTTGTATGAAAAAAATTTCAAATCTCTGCAGAAAGAATTAGAAGAAGATATGAAAAGGTGGAAAGATCTCCCATGCTCATGTCTTGGCAGGATTAACATAGTAAAAATGGCCATGTTACCAAAAGCAATTTACAGATTCAATGCAATTCCCATCAAATTACCAACACAATTCTTTACAGACCTGGAAAGAAAAATTCTCAACTTCATATGGAATAACAAGAAACCCAGAATTGCTAAAACAATCCTCTACAATAAAAGATCTTCTGGCGGTATCTCCATCCCTGATCTTCAGTTGTACTATAGAGCAACAGTTTTAAAACCTGCATGGTACTGGCATAGAAACAAAATGGTGGATCAATGGAACTGAAGAGAGGACCCAGAATTAAACCCACACACTTACGGACACCTGATCTTTGTCAAAGATGCCAAAACCATACAATGGAAAAAAGAGACTATAGAGAAAAAAGAGGCTATAGAGAACCCAGGTTCAATTCCCAGCAGATCAAAACCCACCTGGCAGATTACACCTGTCTGTAACTCAAGTTCCACAGGATCCAACACCTCCACACCGACAAACATGCAGTCAAAACACCAACGCACATGAAACAAAAATAAATAAATCATTAGAAAAGTATTAAAACTCTGCCTATAGTTATCATTGTGTTAATTATGAGTCATAATATAATGTTTTCTTAACCTTTAATGAAAATACATATAAACTCCAGAAACATTTGAAACCAAAACAACCTAGTGTTTTGGCATGGATGCTGGAAAATGAAGTCACACAGTGCCATCATGACCAAATTTTCTCTATGGCATCAGTAAGTCTAAGAACATCGCATTTAATGAACTCAAGCATGAGGATGCGTGAGCCTCACCTTGAGGGCATCTGGGGAGTGAGACTGAATCCTCTATGATGTATTCCTAAGGACCCGTGTAGCTCATGCAGCTGAACCTCTGTATCGGCATGTCCACCCACTACAGCTTGTATGTTTTCCTTACATTTAATTAATTATGTGTGTGTGTGACAGAATGTGTGTGTGTGTGTGTAGGTTAGAGAACAATGTGTCTTTCCACTATGCACGTCACAGGGATAAAATTCCAGGCTTCAAGCTTGACATCACACTTTTGTAGTGCTCTGAACCATTTTGCCAGACATGAAATATTTTTAAAGTTGTGTCCATGCTGAGCGTGTACAGACCTTTCCCCCCTGTCCCAGAACACAATGCTGTTTACATAGATCTTACATTGTACTAGGTATTGTAGGAACTAGAGAAGGCTTAAACTATTTGGGGTCATATGCAAATACTTAACCATTTTGTATCATAGACTTAAGCATCTTCCAGTGTTGGTATCAGAAGGGGTGTCCTGGAACCAATTGCCATGGATGTTGTACTGGCAGTGTTATGTCGACTTGACAGAAACTAGAGTCATTTTGGAAGAGGAAACCTCAGTTGAGAAGATGCCTCCACCAGACTGTCTTATGGCCAGCCTCTGGTGCATTTTCTTGTCTGATGATTGATGTGGGAGGACCCAGCTCACTGTGGGTGGTGCCACTCCTAGACACGTGGTCATAGGTGATATAAGAAAGCAGGTTGAGGGGGGAGCCAAGATGGTGGTGCCGGGAGACCACTGTATCTATCATTAGAGCTTGGTTCTTCAGGATTCTAGCATATACTGAAGACCAGCTGAGACAATCAGCCTCATAAACTGAACAACTACTGGATTCTTGGACGAGCAATTGTACACAGTAAATATTGGACTAGCTAGACCACAACATGTAAGTCATTCATATGTATATGTATATGTATATGTATATGTATATGTATATGTATATATATATGTTTATGTATATGCTCTGTAAGTTCTGTTCTTCTATGGGACCCTGGCTAGTATAGACCTTATCAAAATTAATAGTTGTTCATGCACCAAAGGACATTACAAGATAAAATGACAATCTACAGGCTGGGAGAAAATGTCTTTCAAGCTATGTCTCTGATTTTAGGTTTTGATAGATTTTTTTTTCAGGTTGTGATGGAACTCAGGGTCTTACAAACTGGTAGACCAATGCTCTCCCAGTGAGATGCCTTCCCTGATCATAAGGGTTTAATATCCACAGTACAGAAAGAACTCCTACAATAGAGCAACAATGATTTTGTTCTGTTTGTTTGAGATAGTTTTACTCTACAGCCTTGGCTGCCCCAGACCCATTATATAGCTCAAGCTGGTCTCAAAGTCAGGACTGCCCTCTTCCCTCACTCTGGATTCCTGAGAGTGCAGGTATGAACCTCCATATCTTGACAACATGTTTATATGGACAAAGATTTAAGCGCACTTTTCTCTCAGAAAGGTACACAGTCACACGAAGAGGCCCATACAGTCACTAGAGGAACGTAAATTCGAACTACAGGTGAGAATGCTCACTTACTAGAATGTGTCTAAGATAAGCAAAACAAAGGGAAAATGGGGTGGAAGATGTAGAAAAATCAGAGGCTTGCACATTGCAGTGGGAGATACATGGGGTAGCCACCATGGAACACAGTTGGGGAGTTCCTCAAAGGTTAAACACAAAAAAGATATGGTGGCTCATAGATCTAACCCCAATGACTGGGAGGCTGAGGCTCGAGGATTCCTGTGAGTTACAAACCATTCTAGCCATAGAGAGAGACCCTGTCTCAAAAACATAAGTACTGTATAAAGCAACAATTCTACTGGTGGGAATGTATAAAAACCAATACAGCAGAGCTCAAACAGACACTAGTAACACAAACTATAACTGCAGCATTAAAACTCAGTGTCCATGAACAGATTAATTGATAAACAAAATGGCACTTGCACAATTATAAACCTACACACAAAGTAATATTATTATTATTCACTTATAAAAAGAAATGAAAGTCTAATATATGCTATGCCATGGTAAACTTTGAAAACATTATATGAAGGCAAATGAGCTACACATGGGGTTAATTATTATATGATTATACTTATATAATATATCTAGGTAGATAAGTTTGTTGGGACAGACAGTAAAACAGATTTTACAAAAGACTGATCAAACTATCCCTGATTTTAAGCTGTACTACAGAGTGACAATGATAAAAACTGCTCAGTAATGGCATTGAAACAGACTGGTGAATCAATGGAATCGAGTTGAAGACTGAGAAATAAACCCAGACACTTATGGACACTTGCTTTTTGACAAAGGAACTGAAACCTTACAAGGGAAAAATAATAGCATCTTCAACAAATGACACCGGTTTAACTGAATGTCTACATATTTAAACTGTAAATAGATCCATATTTATCACCTTGCACAAAACTAAAGTCCAAGTGGATCAAGGATCTTAACATAAAGCCAGAGATACCAAATCTGTTAGAAGAAAAAGTGGGGAAGAGCTTTGAACGCATTGGCACAGGAGACAGCTTCCTGAACATGACAACAACAGCTCAAGCTCTAAGATCAACAATCAATAAATAGGACCTCTTGAAATTGAAAAGTTTCTGTAAGGCAAAGGACACTGTCAACAGAACAAAATGGCAGCCTACAGATTGGGAAAAGATCTTCACCAATCCTATATCTGACAAAAGGCAAATATCCAAAATATATCAAAAAATTAAACACCAACAAAACAAATAATCTAATTTTTAAAATGGGGCACAGAACTAAGAAGAGAATTCTCAACAGAGGAATCTCTAATGTCTGAGAAGCACTTAAAAATGTTCAACATCCTTAGTCATCCAGGAAATGCAAATCAAAACAACTCTGAGATTCCACCTTATACTGGGCAGAATGGCTGGGATCAAAAACTCAAGTGACAGAATATTCTGACAAGGATGTGGAGAAAGAGCACCACTCCTACATTGTTTGTGGAAGTGTAAACTTGTACAACCACTTTGAAATTCAATCTGGCAGTTTCTCAGAAAATTGGGAATAACTCTACCTCAAGACCCTGCTATACTACTCCTGGGCATATACCCAAAGGATGCCCTATCACAAAACAAGGGCATTTGCTCAACTATGTGCATAACAGCTTTATTTGTAATAGCCAGAAACTGGAAACAACCCAGATGTCCCTCAACCAAAGAATGGATAACGAAACTGGTACATTTACATAATGAAATACTACTCAGCTATTAAAAACAAGGAAATCATGAAATTTGCAGGCAAATGGTGGGAACTAGAAAAGATCATCCTGAGTGAGATAACCTAGACCCAAAAAGCCACACATAGCATGTTCTTACTTATAAGCGGCTATTAGGATACAGGACATACAGGATAACCATACTATAATTCCCAGATCCAAAGAAGCTAAGTAACAAGGACACAGGTGAGGATGCATGAATCTCACTGAGAAGGGGAAATAGAGTAGATAGAGGAAGTGCTCAAAGAGAGGGGACAAAATAGGAGAGAGAGCGCTAAGGGAAATGAGATAGGGATCTGGTGTGGGGAGAGAAGGAGAGGTGGAAGGAGGACAGAGGGCATGCAGGAGAAGAGAAACCATGGCCTGGGGCATCTCTGAGACAGGCTGGAGACCTAGAATAGGTAGGCTTCTGGGAGGGCGTGGGGGTGACTCTAGTGGAAACCCCTCCTAGCCAGAAACATGGAGACTACAGAGGCCACCCACTAACCAGACAAGACTCCAAGTAGAGGGAGGGAAACACCAACCCACCTACAAAAACTTGGACCCAAAATTTACCCTGCCTACAAGATGTACAGGGATAAAGATAGAGCAGAGACTGAGGAATGTCCAACCAATGTTTGGCCACACCATGGAAGAGAGGCAACCCCTAACACTATTAAGGGCACTCTGCCATGCTTGTAGACAGGAGCTAGCATAGCTGGCTTTTGAGAGGCTCCACCCAGCAGCAGATTGAAACAGATGCTGAGGCTCACAGCCAAACATTGGGTGGAGCACAGGGAGCCTTGTGGGAGAGTGAGAGGAAGAGTAGAAGGACCTGGAGGGAACATGGTCTCCACAAGAAGACCAACAGAGTCAAATAACATGGGCACAGGGGGGCTTGAGGAGACTGAAATAACAACTAAGAACCATGCATGGAGTGGCTCAAGGCCCCTACTCATGTGTACATGATGGACAGCTTGGGCTTCATGTGGGTCCCTTAGCAAAGGGAGCAGGGTCTGTCTCTGACAAGGACTCTCCTGTATGCTTTGTGGGGCTGCCTTGCCTGCCCTCTGTAGTAGAGAATGTGCTCAGTCCTGATATGCCGTGATGTGCTGGGAAGAGTAGGTGGGAGGAGGCTCCCCTTTCATAAGGGGGAGGAGAGGAGGGATATGGGGAAGAAGGAAGGAGGGTGGGAGAAGAGAAGGGAGGGGGCTGAGATTGGGATGTAAAGTGAAGGAAGGAAGGAAGGAAGGAGGAAGGAAGGAAGGAAGGAAGGAAAGAAAGAAAGAAAGAAAGAAAGAAAGAAAGAAGGAAAGAAAGAAAGAAAGAAAAAAAATGGGCTAATGAATGGAAGAGTTACTGTGTTTAGTAGTAGAGAGATGGCTCAATGATTAAGAACCCTGTCTGCTCTTCCTGAGTTCAATTCCCAACATAAACATGGTGGCTCACAACCATCTATAATGGGATCTGATGCCATCTTACAACATGCTGTTGTACATGCAGGGTACACATATACACAAAATAAATAAATGAATAATTTTTTTAAAAAAGTCTAATTCAAAAAAATAGTTTGTGTTTAATGGAATCAAGTTGCTGGATGAGAGAATTAAAAGGTCCTAAGAAAGGGTAGGGGTGATGGATGGACAAGAATGTGGATGTTATTTATGCCATTAAATCATATATTTTAAATGGCCAAAACATTATTTTGTTGTTTGTAATTTGGTGAAATAAAATTCAGGCAACAGAACAGGAGCTTAGCACAGAGGGCTGTTGAAAGACTTTACCTAGCAAGGTAAAGGAGATGCTGAGACTCATAGCCAAACTTTGGGCCGAGTGCAGGGAATATTGTGAAAAAAATGGGGAGACAGAAAGACCTGGAGGGGACAGGAGCTCCACAAAGAGAGCAACAGAACTAAAAAATCTGGGCACAGGGGTCTTTTCTGAAACTGATACTCCAACCAAAGACCATGCATGGAGATAACCTAGAACCCCTGCACAGATGTGGACCATGGCATCTCAGTCTCCAAGTGGGTTCCATAGTAATGGGAACAGGGACTGTCTCTGACATGAGCTCAGTGGCTGGCTCTTTGATCCCCTCCCCTTGAGGGGAGAGCAGCCTTACCAGGCCACAGAGGAAGACAATGCAGACAGTCCTGCTGAGACTTGATAGGCTAGGGTCAGAGGGAAGGGGAAGAGGTTCTCCCCTATCAGTGGACTTGGGGAGGAGCATGGAAGGAGATGGTGGAGGGAGGGTGGGAGTGGGAGGGGATGAGGGAAGGGGCTACAGTGGGGATACAGTGAATAAACTGTAATTTATAAAAATATTTAAAAATAAAGTGGAAATAACAGTTTAAAATAAAATATTTCTCTTTTTCGAGCTATCCTGTGGTATTTCTCTTTCTGGCCCAAACAGCCACTGAACATTTGATCCTCCTGCCTCTACCTTCTACATGCTGGCCTCACAGGCATGTACCACCTTGCCCAGATTGCAAAATTCTATAGCCAAACCCAGCTATTTGTGCTAGGCAAGTAATCAATACCTGAGCTTCATCTCCAGCTGGTTTACTTAAAAGTCAATCAACATTTTTATAATGAGTGAGTTGGTACTTATTAAATTTTGATGCTGTTTCAGAGCCAGGATGTGGTGCCATACCCTGCAATCCTGTAATCTAGTGCTGGGGAAATGGAGGCAAAAGGATAAGGTAGATAACCAGGATAAGGCTAGTCTAGACTACAGAAGACATCATCTCAAAGCATGTCCAACAATGCAACAGGCTGATGAAAAGGAAGCTTTACTATTAATTAAAAAATTAAAAAGCTAAATGTTTACAGTGATATCAACACCTCAAAATATATTGAAGGAAATAAAGTGATGCTCACCTATAATTCAGGAATAAATGGGAAGGATGGTGGCAATGTTACTTGAAACCCATTCTAGGATTCAGGGCTTATACACTGCCCCAAACAGTGAGAGTATTCAGATCTCTCCTATCAAGGCACATCCATGGCTTGTGCCTGAGAAGTTTACTCATCTAACACTAAGGATGAGAAACCACAGAGTCAGCCAGAATGCTTGTGAAAGCACACTCACCATTCCTATCTGAGCTAATTCCACCCATAATCTTATAAATACTTGGTTTATATTTTTGATCTTGGTGTTTTCTCCATCCGACTGTCCTTGGAGTCCTTCCTCCTGGCCGACATGGTTCCTTCTCCACCTTAACCCATACTGGTATCCTCCTTCCTCCTCTCTTCCTGTCTTTCTGTGTTCTTCCCATGATTTTCCTCTTCCCAAAGCCTGGGAACCTTAGCCACACCTACCCCATTCTGCCCTGTCCAGGTTTTAGGCCTTTAGTCAACCAATCAGGTGTAACGTCTTAGGCAGCTTTACACAACAAGGATAGGTTTATCCAAATCTTGAGGGCCAGTAATTAGCATCAAAACACAAGCATCAGACCAACCTCCAACACACCAGGCACCAGATGACCTCAGTTTAATCCCTAGCACCTACATAGAAAAAGAGAAGACTTCACAAGTGGTTCTCTGACCTTATATTTGAGCCACAGAAAACACACACACAAACAACCAGAACACACCCTGGTTCCTGCCTGGTCAGGATAGCCCCTGCGACTTGAGTTAGCTTTTGTCCCCTTATCTTGGAATACCAATTTGTTCTACTTTCTGCACTTACCTTTTACCCAAGTAATAAGTCTAGATAGTTTTCTTTCTGTATCTTTAAATAGACTCAATTTCACTGTATATATCCCAAAGGAAAATAGTTATAAAGTCAAGACTTTTTAAAAAAGGACTTTTATTTGTTTTTAAAGGCATTAATAAAAATCTTGACACACTAGGAAAGTTACAGTCTACAGCTGTGCTCAGACAGTTTCAGCAGACTGGCTTCCGTGCATTACATCTCCCCGTTCGATCCTCAATCCACTTATGCTCTAAACACGCTCCACTGGTGATTCAGGCGTGGACCCCAGAATGGGAAAATGCTGATGACGTCACTCAAACAAGAGTCCACAAAGATGACGGTGACACTTCTGTTCTTATGGACCAGGGACACCAACGTACCATCTCCTAGGGAGAGAGCTGAACCTGAATTTGAAAGAAAAGTCTAGTCAGTTATAAAATACAGAAAAAGAAACTGCATGGGCACTTATGTATACAAGTGTGGAAGTCAGAGACAACCAATAAGAGCTGGTTCTTTTCTTCCACCCTGGGGACTGAATTCAGACCATCAGGCCTTTGCCCTCCAAAACAATCTTGTCAGTCCCAGATCATATTTTTAAAAAGAAGGCAAAGAATAAAATATGCTAATATAAACATAATATTGGTTTAAAAATTAAGAAGTGCTAAATTTATCGTTCCTACTAGAATTTAAACATACTACAAATTATCAAATCTTTTTTATTTTTCCTCATTAAAAAGTAGTGACTGAGCCAGGCATGATGCCACAGGCCTTTAATCCCAGCACTTGGGAGACAGAGGCAGGCAGATCTCTGTGAGTTTGAGGCTAGCCTGGCCAACAAAGTGAGTTCCAGGACAGCCAAGACTACACAGAGAAACCCTGTGTCATAAAACCAGGAAAAAAACAAGAACAAAAAACATGCAAACAAACTAAAAACAGTGACTGCAACAGCATAATGAGTATTTTTTTTTCTTTTAATATCAAGCTTCAACTGACACATTTTGTGGTTTATCTTGGCAGGTTTCTTGAAGTGTGAGATCAATGAATAACAATTCCCAGTGATGTTAAAAATAACATAAAAGCTTTAGGCAATACTTGTACAACTGTCTTTTTTTTTTTTTTCCAAACCATGTTTCTGTCAGAGTATATGAAAGTGCATGAAAATGATGAATTTTGTAATTTAAGTTACTTCTGATTTAATATATATGTATTGTTTAATTCTTTATTAATTATACTTTATTTACTTTGTATCCCCCCTGTGGTTTCCTCCCTCCTCCCGTCCCAATCCCTCCTTTCTTCCCCCTCTGCATGCATGCCCTTTCCCAAGTCCATTGATAGGGGAGGTCTTCCTCTCCTTCCTTCTGATCCTAGTCAATTAGGTCTCATGAGGAGTGGCTGCATTGTCTTCTTCTGTGGCCTGGTAAGGCTGCTCCCCACTCAGGGAGAGGTAATTAAAGAGCAGGCCAATCAGTTCATGTCAGAGACAGTCCCTGTTCCTATTACTATGGAACTCACTTGGATACTGAACTGTCAGGAGCTACATGTGTGCAGGAGTCTTAGGTTATCTCCATGCATGGTCCTTGGTTGGAGTATCAGTCTCAGGAAAGACTCCTGTGCTCAGATTTTTTGGTGAATATTTTTTATGAATATTTATTTCAATGTAGTAAAACTAGAAATTAGTTACTTGGATTACAATGTTAAGTGTCTCTAAAGTTAAAAATGAATTAAAATGTTTAGGGCGTCCAGAAAGTTACAAGAATTATATATATATATAAACAGCTACCATTGCCAGGGGCATGCCTGTTTGTTGCAGGATAATTGCTTACACTGTGAACCCCGAAATTCTGTTATTTACTAGAAAAACCTGTTTTTAGTGGTGTGGTGTGGCTTAGCCTTGCCACACACCTTTAATTCAAGAGCTTTCTGCTTGAACACTGTGAACAGAATTAAATCAGGTCAACCACAGTAAAGAGGCGGAGCAAGCAACCAGTTTATAGGAAGTGATCATAGGATTATTAAGAAAAAATCCCAGAAAGTAAGAGGTAGTCAGGTGGATGGATAGAGACGCACAGGAAGTAAAAGGGAAGGACATTTAGTTTAAAGGAGGTTGTTTGAGACCCTTGAGAGATGTCTCCTTAGAAGGAAAATCAGCTGGGTGTTTTCTCTTTCTGATCTAGCAGACTTTCACCACAATATCTGGCTCCCAAGCTTTCATTGGTAAAACCAAACGATGGAGATTTTGTTAAAAACACCTGTTGGGAGGTAGAGGCAGGCGAATCTCTGGGAGCTCAAGGTCTACAAATCGAGTTCCAGGACAACCAGAGCTACACACAGAGAAACACTGTCTCAAAGAACAAAAAACAAAAACAAAGAAGGACAAACAAACCGAAACAAAAAACAAAAATAAAACAAAACCTACCTGTCTTCTTTCTGCCATGATGATCATGGACTAATCCTCTAAAATGGTAAGCAAGCCCCCAATTAAATGGTTTCTTTAAGAGTTGCCTTGGGACTATTCATGGAGATAACCCAGAACCCCTGCACAGATGTAGCCCAGGGCAGTTCAGAGTCCAATTGGGTTACATAGTAATGTGAAGAGGGACTGCCTCTGACATAATCTGATTGGCCTGCTGTTTGATCACCTCCCTCTGGGGGGGAGCAGCCTTACCAGGCCATAGTAGAGGACAATGCAGCCACTTTTGATGTGAACTGACAGACTAAGATCAGAAAGGAGAGGAGAACCTCCCCTATTAGTGGACTTGGGGAGTGGCATGCAAGCAGAGGGAGGAGGGAGGGTGGGATTGGGAGGGGAGGAGGGAGGGGCTTATGGGGGGATGCAGAATGAATAAAGTGTAATTGACGAAAAAAAATTTTTTTTTTCAATGCAGTTTATTCAGGAACATTGAACAATCATCTGACCCTGGGGAAAGCCAGCCCACAGCTTAAATTGGGACTTTGTACCAATGTTCATTTAGGTGTCATCCACCCAAAGAGCATCAGACCCGTGGCTCTATCTGGCTAATAATGAATAAAAATGGGGGATATAGACAAACAGGTGTGGGCTTATAGGAAATATTATGAGAAGCCTTAACCCCCTCGTTGGAACATCCTGCGTCAGTTCTAGAACTAGCAGTGGTGGTGTCCGAGGTCTGAGTAGGTTCAGAAGACCATTGCCCCCAGGGGCGAGACGTGCTCCATGCCAATTGACTAACTCCATGTTTTCCTCCGCTTTTGAAAGTCATTTAAGGTTCTTAAATTATTTTTTTTTTAATTTTTCATCAATTACACTTTATTCATTCTGCATCCCCCCATAAGCCCCTCCCTCCTCCCCTCCCAATCCCACCCTCCCTCCTCCCTCTGCTTGCATGCCACTCCCCAAGTCCACTAATAGGGGAGATTCTCCTCTCCTTTCTGATCTTAGTCTGTCAGTTCACATCAAAAGTGGCTGCATTGTCCTCTACTATGGCCTGGTAAGGCTGCTCCCCCCGAGAGGGAGGTGATCATAGAGCAGGCCAATCAGATTATGTCAGAGGCAGTCCCTCTTCACATTACTATGTAACCCAATTGGACTCTGAACTGCCCTGGGCTACATCTGTGCAGGGGTTCTGGGTTATCTCCATGAATAGTCCTTGGTTGGAGTATGAGTCTCTGGGAAGTTCCCTGTGTTCAAATTTTCTTGTTCTGTTGCTCTCCTTGTGGAGACCCTGTCCTCTCCAGCTCTTACTATTTCCCAGTTCTTACCTAAAATTCCATTCACTCTGCCCAACAGTTGCCCATCAGGCTCAGCAACTGCTTTGATAGTCTGAAGGGCAGAGGCTTTCAGAGGCCCTCTGTGGTAGGTTCCTAGGTTGTTTCCTGTTTTCTTCTTCTTCTGATGTCCATCCTCTTTGCCTTTCTGGATGGGGATTGGACATTTTAGTTAGGGTCCTCTCTCTTGCTTAGTTTCTTTAGATGCACAGGTTTTAGTGGGTTTGTCCTATGTTGTATGTCTATATGAGTGAGTATATACCATGTGTGTCTTTTTGCTTCTGGGACAACTCACTCAGGATGATCCTTTCCAGATCCCACCATTTACCTGAGAATTTCATTATTTCCTTATTTTTCATTGCTGAGTAATATTCCATTGTGTAGATGTACCACAATTTCTGCATCCATTCTTCAGTTGAGGGGCATCTGGGTTGTTTCCAGTTTCTGGCTATTACAAATAAAGCTGCTACAAACATAGTTGAACAAATGTCCTTTTTGTGTACTTGAGCCTCTTTTGGATATATGCCCAGTAGTGGTATGGCTGGATCTTGAGGAAGCGCTATTCCTAGTTGTCTGAGAAAGCGCCAGATTGATTTCCAGAGTGGTTGTACAAGTTTACATTCCCACCAGCAGTGGAGAAGGGTTCCGCTTTCTCTACAACCTCTCCAGCATGTGTTGTTACTTGAGTTTTTGATCTTGGCCATTCTCATGGGTGTAAGGTGAAATCTCAGGGTTGTTTTGATTTGCATTTCCCTAATGGCTAGTGAGGCTGAGCATTTCTTTAAGTGCTTCTCTGCCATTCGGTATTCCTCTACAGAGAATTCTCTGTTTAGCTCTGTTCCCCATTTTTTAAGTGGATTACTTGGTTTGCTGCTTTTCAGCTTCTTTAGTTCTTTATATATACTGGATATGAGTCCTCTGTCAGATAAAGGGTTGGTGAAGATTCTTTCCCAATCTGTAGGTGGTCGCTTTGTTTTGATGACAGTGTCCTTTGCTTTACAGAAGCTTTTCAGTTTCATGAGGTCCCATTTATTGACTGTTGCTCTTAGAGCCTGTGCTGTTGGTGTTCTGTTCAGGAAGTTTTCCCCTGTACCAATGAGTTCTAGGGTATTTCCCACTTTTTTTTTCAAGCCGATTTAATGTGTCTGGTTTTATGTTGAGGACTTTGATCCACTTGGACTTCAGTTTTGTGCAGGCTGACAATTATGGATCTATTTTCATTTTTCTACATGTAGACATCCAGTTAGACCAGCACCATTTGTTGAAGATGCTATCTTTTTTCCATTGTATGGTTTTGGCGTCTTTGTCAAAGATCAGGTGTCCATAAGTGTGTGGGTTTATTTCTGGGTCCTCTGTTCGGTTCCATTGATCCACTTTATCCAGAATGAATAAAGTGTAATTGATGCCTTAGTTGTACATAAGGGAATTAATGCTCAACTAAAAGGAAACTTGATGGTGTTCAATCAGAGGATTGACCTCGTGCAGGAGCAAATTGATACCCTATGGCAAATCGCTCAACTTGGCTGTCAATGAAAATATGCTAGACTTTGTGTCACTAGCATATAACATGAGAATTTTTCCTGTGCTGCAATCTGTCTAAACAATTGTCGAGCTATATTTTAGGTAATTGGACTGGAGAATTCGATACTACGATGGAGCAGCTGAGAGTGGCCATTGTCACAGTAAATTCTACCAGAGTGGACGCAGGACTAGCCACAGGATTATCATCATGGATTGCTGCAGCCATGAATCATCTGAAGGAATGGGCGGGCATGGGAGTGTTAGCAGGCCTTCTGGTGTTGGTCTCCTTGGTTTGCCTGTGGTATATATGCAAGATTAGAGTCTCACAACAGTGTGATGCAGCCATGATCATTCAGGCCTTTACAGCCATTGAAGCAGGACATTCTCCCCAAGCATGGTTGGCTACCATAAAAAGCTAAAATGTTACACTCAGGATGCGAGGCTAAGCACTGCTCAGGATGCGAGGCTAAGCACTCAGGGTCAACCACTTTGGATCCAGAGAAGAGCATGTCTGGTTGCATGCGGGTTGATGCCCCAGGTCCCGCCTCTGAGAAAAAGGTATCAGACGGATCTGATGCTCTTTGGGTGGATGACACCTAAATGAACATCTGTACAAAGTCCCAATTTATTTCTAATATCAGAGATCAGACCTCTACTCTTGCCTGATGCGTCTAAAACAAAAAGGGGGAACTGTAGAGAGCTGCGGAATGCTATGCCTTAAAGATGGAGCTGGTTTCTGCCTTCCACCTTCCCGATGGTGAGTGCTCTCTGTCACGAACAATTCCACATTTGGCTAAGGCTGAGGATCTGGCTTGCTTCCATGTATGTGGACCTATCTGCATTGCCCAAGTGGCACACCTGGGTTGGCTACCCAGAGGCTATTTAAGCTGTGGGCTGGCTTTCCCCAGGGTCAGATGATTGTTCAAGGTTCCTGAATAAACTGCATTGAAAAAAAAATAAAATGAAAAAAAAAAGAGTTGCCTTGGTCATGGTGTCTTCCCAGCAATAGAACAGTAACTAAGACAACAGATAATACAGTGTACTGCACACTGCATTACTTATCAAAATAGCAGGTGGGTCTGGAGAGATGGCTCAGTGGTTAACAGCACTTACTTTTTTTCTTGGAAAACCCAGGCAAGTTATAACCACCCATTTAGAACAAGTTTTATGGGATCCAATGCCCTCTTCTAGCCTCAAGGGCACCAGCCATGCACATGGAACATAAACATTCAACACCCACTTCTGTCGGCATGAACTAACCTCGCCCCCAACACACAGGGACACACACACATGTGCAAATCCAAAAAACCCAAGAAAAATAAAAACAAAAACTTTTCCTATAGTTTACATAAACATTAATTTGTAAATGTTCAAAACACTCATTTCCCACAAACTTTAAGAGTTATACAAGAAAATAACAGACTTACTGCTTAATTTGTGGGTGAGCTCTTTCTTTCCTTTTTATTTTGTCTGAAACCCTGTAAAGAATGCAAATAAAAAGTTAAAAGAACAGGGAACACACTAGATAAATGTGTGTATAAACATTTCAGGCCAAGTTTGATGCCCAGCCTGGTGATGCAGCTTTTCGAGCCAGCATCAGGAGGCTGAGGAAGTAGGACTGGGAGTTCAAAGTCATCTTCCTCTACACAGTGAGTCTAATCCCAGCCTGGGCTACAGTAAACCCTGCCTCGTGTAGGGAGTGGTACCCCATGCCTTTAATTCCAGCACCAGGATATAGAAGCAGGCAGATCTCTGTGAGTCCAAGGCTAGCCTGGTCTCTCTTTTAAAAAACAAAACAGAACAGAATGAAGCAAAAACATAACCCTTAACCTCAACTTAGTGATGTATGCCTAATGAGCCAGTGCTTAGTAGACAAAGCAAGATGACTGTGATTTGAAAGCCAGTCTGGGCTAGTACAAGGCTGGGCTATACAGAACCTAGGGCTATGCAAAAACAGACAAACAACAACAAAAGCCCATGAGACTGGGAACAGTTTGGTGCTAGAAAAATAGCATATTCATAGCAACATATTTTTTAAATTTAAAAAATTTTATTTTATATGTATGGGTATCTTGCTTGCATACACAGAGTACCTGTACAGGCTAGAAGAGGACATGAGATCTAGCAAAACTTGAGTTATACACATTAGGAGCAGCCATGTGGGTACCAGGAATTGAAATTGGGTCTTCTAGAAAAGCAGCCAATGCTCTTGATTGCAAAGACATCTCTCTATCCCAGAAACATTTTTACAACCCCAAATTGACAAGATAAATAGTCATTAATAGTAGACTGGTGTAGCCAGGTGTGGTGGCACATGCCTTTACTCAGGGAGGCAGAGGCTGGTGGATCACTGTGAGTTTGAGGTCTTCAAAGACCAGGACAGCCAAGGCTAGAAAGAGAAACTGTCTCAAAAACAAAACAAAAACCAAGACAAAACAATGTTGTTGTTGTAGAATGGAGAACAGAACACTTATGTATTTATATACAAAGGAAGGTAAGAGCTACACCTACACACAAGATTTAAACACTGAACTGCAAAAAATGGCCAGGCTGAGGTACAGCTCAGTGATAGAGCTTGGGAAGCATGCGCAAGGCCAAGGATGTGATCCCAATACCCACAGATAAACCATGTCTTGAAAAAACACAAACAAACAACAAAACCAGACCTTTGAAATTAACTACAATCATATTCAGGAGGGCTGATGAAACATGTCAATTTTTAAACTTTAAGGTAGTCTTAAAAGCTGCCTTAAATTTTTAGGTTCCATAGAACATGCCACATTTGTAGTCATTCAAGAGCTGGCTTTAGGTGCAAAGCTCAGCAGTGTACACCTTCACAGAACATGTCAGGACATTCCCAGGGAATCCTTACCATATAGTAGCCAGTATGATAACTGCTCATGTACCAAGAGATTAGCATACTGCCCAGAGCATCAGTGTCATCCAGACAATCTGGAGATATGGGAGGGGGTGGAGGAATTATCTGGAAATGGAAAAATCCAGTTAGAAAACAATGAAATCCAGGGATTCACTCTACACAGAAAATAGTGGATATTAATTGAATCTTTCCCACACCCCAGGGAATGCCTTCTAATTAATTTTTTGAAAATCTAGCACTGGAAGAAAGCAAACCATAATAAAAGACCAACAAATTTAACGAAGATCAAAAAAAGCTACTAAGAGTGTCTTTGTTCCATTATGAAGTTATGCATGAGACAAAACAGAGATTCAGTTTTCCCACAACACACACACACACACACACACACACACCATTTTCAAGGCCACTGAAAGGAAAAATTTGAGGCAGGACATCTGCCTGCCTTCCACCCAAATACAGTCTGCCCAAAAAATATTCTTTTAACTACTGTTAATATCTTAAAAACAACAACAAAAAACTACTGTTAAAATCCCATTAGCGCCAGGTGGTGGTGGCACAGGTCTTTAATCCCAGCACTAGGGAGGTAGAGGCAGGTGGATCTCTGAATTCACAGCTAGTTCCAGGACAGCCAGAGCTTTTACACAAAGAAAGCCCATCTCAAAACCAAACCAAACAAAGCAAACAAACAAAAAACCTCCATTAGGACAAAAAATAAAAACCCAAGAGTAAAACAATGATAAAGAGATGTCCATGAGAAATGACATGCCAAGAAGCTTGCACCCATGCCGCAGGAGACACAGCACCCATCTCCTCCATGTGCTGAGGACAGTCCTTTCTAACAGAAAGCAGCACCAGTAAACTGGATCCCAACTACTGAGGGAGGAAATATACAAACCAGAGCTTGGAGACTAGCCTGGGAGAGCACTGTGTCTGTGTAACAGAGGGCTTTCAAAACAAAAACATGAGGTCTACAGTTTTACTCATTAGAATCCAATCTTGTGGTGGCTTAAGGTAACACACTCATATCTTCACATGTAAGCAGGTCACTTGGGAACCCACAAATGTTTTCCTCCTTTGCTAGAACAAACTGCTGGTTAGGAAAAGACAGTGTTCTTCCCTACCAGGGCTTGGTAGAAACTTGTGGATTCCTGACCTGTGGTCTTACTGTTTGTATCTCCCATTCAGTTGGGGTTATTGATTCTTACTGAACCCCTATGCCTTATTCTGGCGTCACTGAGTACTCAAAGAGAGCTGAGAAAGGGAAGTCACTGCCCATTCCCGGGAGCTTCCATGCTCCTCCTTTCCTTGGCTAACTTACTGAAGCCCTTACCAAGGCCCTCAGCTAATTGCCCAGCTTGTCTCTTCCCTGATGTAACTGGACCATGCCTTCCCCTGTACTGCTCTGAAATGTTCTTTCCCACCCTCAGCCCTCCCTTATTCACCAGGGCTAGACTCTTAGCCCAGGCTTTTTTGTAGAAATACACAAGTTGACACACAGTGTCTCCCTAGAGTGTTATGTGTGGTTTAGTCCTGTGCTTGTCTCTTCTGTATGTGTGTGTATGTGCTTTGTGTACTCATGTGCACCTTGAGTCCCCAACTAGACTGTGAGCTCTCTGAGAGCAAGGGGCTGTCATTTCTTCATCACCCCCATTGAGTCCAGCACAGGGCTGGGATCCCAGCTCTCAAGAATACACTTGTCAACAGGCTGATGAAACAAATGCTGGAGGTTGTTGGGGGTGGGGGGGCTGGAGATTGTGTGCAAGGGGAGAGTACACATGGGTTAGCTAGGTTGAGTTGGGCTGGGGGCTGACTCCTTGGATCCATAATAGATGCTCAAGGCCTCTGGTCCTTGCATATTGGAGTTGGTAGGAGCAAGAGGAACACCATTCTGCACAAAACATACATCATGGCTACACAGGAGTGCAGACAAGTGGACATCCAGGTTGACTGGTCCTGGGGCCCCTGACATCAAAAAAAATTGTGACTCAAATAAATGTTCTCTTTAACAGTTGCTCTTTGGAGCAGTCCTTGAAGTACAAGGCTGTGGGAGGATACTGGCTTATACCTCAGTCTATATCTTAGCCTCCATCACTTCTGGGGAGTGTTTTATTCCAGGTCACATGAACTTGGTTTTCTTTCTTTCTTTCTTTCTTTCTTTCTTTCTTTCTTTCTTTCTTTCTTTTTCTTTCTTTTTGTTTTGTTTTTTCAAGATAGGTTTTTCTCTGTGTAAGAGCCCTGCTGGACTTTCTTTGTAGAGCAGGCTGGCCTTAAACTCACATAGATCTGCTTGCCTCCCTAGTACTGGGATTAAAGGCCATGCTCAGCTCCTTGTACTTGTCTTTTAAAGTGGACTAGTAGCTGTTCTGCCCAGTTCATGAGCCCCAAAGACCAGGAATAACTAGACTCTGCTGCAAATACATGAGGTTCTTTTTATTGTAAATTACAAGCTGCAGCTTGGGTCCACACACCCCCACCGCCAAAGCGGTGGGAGAAGAGAGTGCTGGGCCCAGGTTAGTTGGATGATGTATAGATTATGGTCCCTCCCAGCATGCCCAAGGCAGGAGCAATTCCTGCCTGGCAAGCATCTATTGGTCAAAATGCTACATTTTGAATTGATTGGCTATAGGAAGGTCCCCAGACCATAATCACCTGGTGTCCCTCCCTAGTGGGATGGGCCAGTTTCCTAGCAACTGTTATCTCTAGTGGATGGGGAAAGAATGCAATAAGGCAGTCCTTCCTCTCAGGGCATTACTAGACTATTCCACCCACATAGTTCAGGCCTTAATTAATAGTACCTGCTAATTTTTAATCTTTTTGGTCTCTCATTTCCCCCTTTCCCATGATCATTTGAAGACCCAATCTTGGGTCTTCCAGATATGACCCCTTCTATCCTATAGATGTGCCTTTTAATAATGGGATCTGGGCACCATTAGTGTATTGCTCTCAAGCATTTCTTTATGAAAGCCATTAAGCAATTGAAAATACAAAGCCCAAAGATTCTCAATTGAGGATCTTTCTTCCCAGATGCCTCCAGATTTTATTAATAAAAAACTATGCAGAACTCGCTTAAAGTGCATTGGGAACATTTGACTGAAAAAAAATGATAAATATTTGATGCGATACACTTACATTTGAACATTATACAATATGCTTATTGTATAAATTATGCTTTTTAGAGCATAAATTAAGTATTTTATTTCTTCTGTCTGCATTTGTTTATTTTTTAAATATGTAAGCTTAGTTTTATTTTATTTTATTTTATTTTTTCAATGCAGTTTATTCAGGAACATTGAACAATCCTCGGACCCTGGGGAAAGCCAGCCCACAGCTTAAATAACCTCTGGGTAGCCAACCCAGGCGTGCCACTGGGGCAATGCAGATAGGTCCACATACATGGAAGCAAGCCAGATCCTCGGCCTTAGCCAAATGTGGAGTTGTTCGTGACAGAGAGCACTCACCATCGGGAAGGTGGAAGGCGGAAACCAGCTCCATCTTTAAGGCATAGCATTCCGCAGCTCTCTACAGTTCCAGTTCCCCCTTTTTGTTTTAGACGCATCAGGCAAGAGTAGAGGTCTGATCTCTGATATTAGAAATAAATTGAGACTTTGTACAGATGTTCATTTAGCTTACTTTTATTTTATTTTCTTTTTTATTAATTATATTTTATTCACTTTGTATCACACCTGTTACTCCCTCCCTCCCTCTATCCCACCCATACTCTTTCCCCAGTCCACTAAAAGGAAAGGTCTTACTCCCCTTTCTTCTGATCCCAGTCTATCAGATATCATCAGGAGTGGCTGCATTGTCTTGCTCTGTGGCCTGATAAGGCTGCACCCCCTTAGTGGGAGGTGATCAAAGAGCAGGCCAATCAGTTCATGTCAGAGACATTCACTGTCCCCATATCTATGGAACCCACTTGGACACCAAACTGCCATGGGGTACATCAGTGCAGGGGATCAAGATTACCTCCATGAATGGTCCTTGGTTGGGGTATCAGTCTCAGAAAAAAAAAAAAAAAAAAACCTTTGCCCAGAATTTTTGGCTCTGTTGCTCTCCTTATGGAGCAATTAAAAACAAGGAAATCATGAAATCTGCAGGCAAATGGTGGGAACTGGAAAAGATCATCCTTCGTGAGGTATCCCAGAAACAGGAAGACACACAGGGTCTATACTCACTCGTAAGTGGATATTAGACATATAATATAAGGATAAACATACTAAAATCTGTAAAACTACAGAAACTAATCAAGAAGGAGGTATCTAATCAAGTAGGAGCATCTGGGTAAGATGCTTAATCCTCATTCAGAAAGGCAAAGAGGATGGACATCAGAAGAGGAGAAAACAGGGAACAGGACAGGAGCCTACTGCAGAGAGCCTCTGAAGGTCTCTACCCTGCAGGGTATCAAAGCAGATGCTGAGACCTATAGCCAAACTTTGGGCAGAGTGCAGGGAATCTTATGAAAGAAGTGGGAAAAGGACAGGAGCCCCAAGAGGAGAGCAACAGAACCATTTATTTATTTTTATTATTTTTACATCATAATCAAAGTTTTCCTTCCCTCCTTTCTTCCAAGTACCTCCTTCTCATCAAACTTCTCTCCCATCCTCCATCGTCCCTTTTTCCCTAGAAAAAAGGTAGACTTCACATGGATATCAACTAGCCTTGGCATATCAAATTGCAGTAGGACTAGGACATCTTCTACTATTGTGGATAAACAAAGTAACCCTGTTAGGGGAATGGGATCCAAGGCAGGCACCAGTCAGAGACAGACCCTCCTTGAGCTGTTACGAGTCCAACATGAAGACCCAGGTGCATAAATTCTGCATATGTGCAGAAGGGATAGTTCTGTCCCATGCATGCTCTCTGTTTGGTGGTTCAGTCCCTGTGAGCCCCTTTGAGCCCAGGTTAGTTCATTCTGTAGGTTTTCTTGTACTGTCCTTGAGCTCTTCAATCCTTCCTCCTCCTCTTCCTAAGGATTCCCCAAGCTCAGCCTAATATTTGGCTGTGGGTCATTGCATCTGTTTCCAACAGTTGCTGAATGAAGCCTCTTATAAAACAGATATGCTAGGTTCCTGCCTGTAAAAAGTCAAATATCATTAATTGTGAGAGGGGTGGGCTCTTTCTCATAGCATGGGTCTCAACCTTGTCCATTCCCTCAATTTCTGCTTCATATTTACCCCTGCACATCTAACAGGCAGGACAAATCATGGATAGGTTTCCCCCTACTGGAAGTCTTGTGTGCTTACTGAAGATGGCAATTTCAGGTTCCATATCCATATTGCTAGGAGTCTTAGGTAGGGTCACCCTCAGAGATTCCAGCATGCTTCCATTGTCCCAGATTTCTAGCTTGTCCCATAGATGCCGCCCACCAGGTTCCAGTTCTCTTACCCAGTACTCTTTTCCTCTGTCCTCCCCAAACCTAATTCCTCCTGCTCTCCTCCCCAACCCTTTCCTACCCAGTCTCTGCCTTTTATCTACCCCTGATGTCTATTCTATTTCTTCTTCTGAGTGAGATTCAAGCTTCCCCCTTGGGTCCTCTTAGTTAGCTTTGTTGATCTGTCAATTGTAGCATGATTATCCTATATTTGATGGCTAATATCTACTTATGAGCTTATACCCTGTTGTCTTTCTGGGTCTGGGTTACCTCACTCAGGATCATCTTTTCTAATTCTATTCATTATCTGTGAGTTCAATGAGGTTTTTGTTTTTAATAGGTAAATAGTATTCATTGCGGAAATGCACCACCTTTTCTTTATCCATTCTTCGGTTAAGGAACTTCTAGGATGTTTCCAGTTAGGGGCTATTACAAGTAAAGCTGCTTTGGACATAGTTGAGCACGTGTCCTTATGGTTTGGTGGAGCATCCTTTGGGTATATGTCTAGGAGTGATAGAACTGGGTTGTGAGATCTAATTGTTACCAATTCTGAAAAACTACCACATTCATTTTCAAAGGGGTTCTACAAGTTTGCACAACCACCAGTAAAGGGGGAGTGTTCCTAGTGTTCCACATCCCCACCAGCATGAGCTGTGGCTTAAGTTCTTGATCTTAGCCATTCTGAAGGGTTTAACATGCAATCTCAGTTATTATAATTTGTGTTTTCCCGATGACTAAGGATATTGAACATTTCATTAACTGCTTCTCAGCCATTAGAGAGTCCTCTGTTTAATTCTATGTTTATATTGTACCTCATTTTTAATTTGGTTACTTGGTGTATTGATGTTTAGATTTTGAGTTCTTCATACATATTGGATACCAGCAATCAATGCAATGGAGGGTATATAATGTGTTTTTATTCCAAAACACCACATCTATAAATATGTAAACATTTTAGGTGTCAGTGAAAATACTTAAAAGATATATAGGCACATACTCAAGCCATTTATCCCTTTGGCTATTTTTATGTAGAAGAAGGTAAGTTTAGTGGATTTGTCACAAAGGGTACTGAAGATAGGCTTAAAGCAAGGTTATATAATTAATGGAACAAGAATATGACATTTAATGTGTCCTCATTACTTAAAGATTTAGACCAATATTTCTGAAGTGTGTTTTGATGAACTCTAGTGCCTTGGAATGCACAGCACAGAAACATTTGGTTAAACGTGAAATAATGAATGCTGATTTGAGACTGGGCATCAGAAAGGGAAGGTGCTCAAAAGTTCGACAGGAGAAAAGCTGGTTTAATTTGATCTAGCTCAGGCGTGCCCAAAATGTGACTTTCCCCACATTGTTTCAGTCATTTATCCCTCTGAAATCACAATTTTTTGTAATGCAAATTGTACTCCTTTGTCGTGTGTTTTAAAATGGCATATTAGTGAGTAGTGGAAAGTCATCTACTAGTGGAAAGTCATCCCAGAAGACAACATTTGTAATATTTCTGTTTTATGTTTTATGCGAAGGTTGACGAAGGTTGACAGTGTTGAGGATTAAACTGAAGCCTCCTGCATGGCAGGTAAACACAACTGACTACACCTTCAGGTTGTAAGTTTTCTAATTTAAAAGTTGAGTTTGGTTTGTGATGTGCATGTGGTGTATGTGCAAAAGTGTGGGGGTTTACTGTGAATGCGCACACGTGTGGGGAGTTTTACAGGGGTGTATGTGCACACATGTGGGAAGGTTTATTGTGCTGAGGTATATCCCTCTTATCCCTAAAATTCCCAATTTTTATTCCCTGAATAGGTGCTGGATTTGGTCAAAAGGCCTTTTCTGCATCTAATGTGATGAGATGATCATGTGTTTTCCTTCTTTCAGTTTGCTTACATAGTGGATTCCATGTTTTGCTTTTCCTTTATTGAGCTATCCTTAATCTCAGGGATGAAGCCTTCTTGATCATAGTGGATGATTATTTTATGCATCCTCTGATGTAGTTGACAGGTATGTTGAGTCTTTTGCATCTATGTTCATACGGGAAATTATTTTGTAATTTACTTTGTTTGAGATATTTGTGGTTTGGGTAAATTGATACCTTGGCCTCATAAAAGCAATTGCACAGTGTTCCTTCTGTTTCTAATTCTGAGATATATTGAGGAGTGTTGACATCATCAGTTTGAAAGGATAGTAGACTTCTGTGCCAAAATAAACTTTTCTGGAGTTTTTGTTATTGTTGTTTAGAAACCTATTTTTCAAAATAGGGTTTTTCTGCCTAGATTTGTGTTGCCCTGGAATCGAATTGTACACCAGCATAGATTTGAGTTCAGAGAGGTTTTGAGAAATTTAGTTACTGCTTCTATTTCCTAACAAGGTATTGGTCTATTTCAACTGTTTAACTTGCCTTTATTTTACTTTGTTAAGTGCTATTTATCCAGAAAATGATTTCTTTATAGATTTTTCAATTTGGGGAAAGGTTTTAAAATCATGTCTTAGGATCCGATTGGTTTCCATGCTGTCTGTGGTTAAGTGCCCATTCTCATCTCCAATTTTGTTAGTATCGACCCTGAATCTTACCCTTTTAGTGAAACTGCTTAATGGTTTGTCATTCTTCTGATTTTCTCAAGCAACCAACTCATATATCCCAGGGATATATATATGTGAGACTATTTTCCACCATCCATGTGTCTCAGAGACCATCTGGAAGAGGGGTAGAAAGATTTTAGGATCCAGAGGTCAGAGAGTTTAAAATAAAGCAGTGTCTCCTGTATCTGCAGTACTGAACTCAGGAACTCACTCTGAGATCAAGGCAGTGACTATAGAAAGGGTCTCACTGACCACACCCCAAAGTGAGAAGTTGTTGACAGTTTGGCTGCTTCTAGAGGAGGCTTCAGGATTATAGGATTCCATTGTGAACCCTGAGATTGTGAACTGTGAAAACCTTTTTTTTTTTTCAGGTGTGGAGTGGTTCAGGCATAGCACCCACCTTTAATCTAAGAACTTTCTGTTTATTGTAAACAGATAGCTGTGGTGTGGTTCAGCCCTATCATGTAACTTTAATCCAAAACCATTCTGTAAGCAGGATTAAAGAAAGTTAACTCTGGAGCAATTCACCTATAGCAGAAGGCCACCTGTAGAGATCTTTTTAAAATTCAACTTCATTTGGGGTATTTAGGCCTCTGCCTTTCTTCCAACAACACCCCAAAATTAAGTAGGATAGAGAAAGTGTTAGTGGGTAGAGGGTGCCCAGACAACCTTACTCCTCCCAGCAATTTAGGGTCAAGGGTTTCTTTTAGGACTCTATACCTATCTCTTCAACTACAGACACAGCTAGCAATCTCCTCCATGCTGCTGTGCCCTGGAGAGTTTCTTTCTGTCTGATCCAAACCAGCACACCATCTCTGGCCTCTGGTCTCTCCAAACTGCTCCATGCCAAATGCCCAGACTGACCGTCACCAAAAACAGCACTTCTTCTCGTTCACAGCCTCATATTTATGCTGAGTCCTAGAACACTCCACTCTCTGGGCAGCAAGTGGAAGGCCCTTAGCAGCTGGCAAAGACCACACCCTGCACTTGACAACTAAGAGGTGTGGACAAACTATGGCCCAACTAAAATCCTACACATTTAATTAAAACAAAAATATGAGATTGCAAAGAAACCAAAATTTCCATTCAAGTAACCAGCTGTCATAGACTAACAGAAAAGAGGGCCTTTTGATTTCAAGGCTGTTTAAAGCAGTATGGAGAAGGTGGTGGAGAAGGTGCTTTTGGCTTTTGGCTTTTTCCTCTGGGACTTGAGCTGAATAGAAAGGCTTCTTCCTTCTGGGATATCGAGTAGTCAGGAAGGTCAGCAGGGTGCTTTCATAGGGCTAGTTGGCTTTGACCTCAGCATCTGGCTCCTGAGTCTTTAGGGGTAGAATCTAATGATTTGGGACTCTTGTTTTTAAAACAACAGCCCTCTGATGCTGGACCAAGTGGATTGCATTCAGGGTCTGCAAGCTGCTTTCCAGGAGTGGAGGCAGTGCCCGTGACCTGTACTGAACCTCCTGTTCCTACTCTACTCCCCAAGCCCTTCATCAGCATTCTTTATCAGTTGGTGCTCATCTGATATCAGCACTGGAAGGGGTAGCTAGCAGCCCATCCAACAAGGAAATCTTATCTCGGTGAATGGAAGAGTAGATGAGGGTTCCTGCCTATTTCACCCATTGTAATATTGGTTGTTGTTTCTTAAGGGCAAAGATAAAACCCCAAACAGATACAATGATCTTGAGAATGAGGTCTGAGCATACAGATATTTCTCTGACTCATGGAGCCTCCTATATTTGTGAGCAACCATTTCAGCCTGTTCTTAAGTAATTCAAAGATTGAAAGGATCATTTAGAAACATAGGAAAAGAGCCAAATTAAACATTTCAGGATGATCATGTTAGCATATGAAACTTATATTTATATTGTATACACAGTGCTAGGACATTTCCAAGAAAGAATGATATAAGATTACAAGTCTTCAGAAATTTTAATAGTAGCATAGAAATTGATATATAAATTTGGACACTTCTAGGTAGGCCTTGTAAGGGCTTAAGGAATCTTTGCCAATTCTGTCAGTGAGCATGTCCACAAACATGGCTTCAGAGGAAGATTTCAGGGTTGTTCATTACACATCTACACTGAAGTTGTGTCTGGGTCATCACTTTGTTAATCCACAGATGACTTGATGTTTCTGGTCAGGTCAGGTTGAGGACCAAAGTCAACAATGAGTACCCAAGGTGTCAGGACATGAGGGTTTGGACCATAGTCTGGAAGTCTGTGAGGGTTTCACACATCAGACACCAGATTTGGTTGTTCTGTCTACAATTTCCTTTGAGATCTTGTTTACTAACACAGAGAAGATCTCTTGTCTTGGATCTCTTGAAAACAGCTGGAGCCTATAACATATCTGGGTGGGGTCCACACACCCAGGATGCCAAAGTTGCCCACCTGGTTTCTCTGCTGTGGTCCAGACATAATGAAGGCCATGTATTCTGCTTGTGGTTCTAAACTGGAGCACAACTCCTGGGTTGGATGAAGAGAACCATTGAAGTTAAGCTGGACCCTGTGGACTCGGTAAACAAGGAGTTGGCAGGACTCATTTGGTGTCACTTTATGGCCTTTGTCTTTGTGTCATTCTTCAGACATCCACCTCATGGTGTTAAAGTGTGTCCATCCTCTCCGGAGTGGTGTGTTACCTAAGTCAGAGTTGAGGTCAATTTGTTGTCCTTCATTTGTAGTGTTCCAGATAAGACCAGGACACAGAGGGTTCCCTGGGTGCGGCCCACACACCCTTGCTCCCACAGTGTCCCATGTTCTCTGATGTTTATATGTGGTCCAGATTACTTAAAAGCCATGCTGTTGTCTTGACACACTTGAGGTGAGAATGTTGTCTGTGTTGTTAGAATGGCAGGTACAGCCCAGAAACCACACTGTACCAAAAGGATCGTCTAGGTTACTAATGATTGGCGTTCATGGCCATGGTTTGATGGCACTCATCAATGGTGAGTCCAGATTTCTGTTAACATTGCATGAAATTGGTCATTAATTAGGCTGTGGTTGGTTTAAGAAAATCAATTAACATAAAGATAATGCCTGGCTTTACACCAGGTCAGGGTCATGGTTTTGTCCATTTCAACTGGTCATTCAGATGAGGGTGGTCCCTTTAAGGCCTGGCTCCTTGGTGGTGAAATTCATCCTGGGTAGAATAGAGAGTGTGAGGCCAACACACACTTTTTGACAATATAGACCAAGGCTACTTGGGGTTCAAGGAGCTGGCAGGTTTCTTGGGAGGTCACACATGGTATAATACCAGTGTTCATAATCAGGTCATTATCAAAGTGTGCTTCTTGGAGGATAAAATGTTTCCAGATGTCAGCTCATTGGAACAAGACCAAGCATGAGCCCATGGTTCTTCAAAGTTACAAAGAGGCCGAGGGCCATAGCAATACTTATTTTGGACCAAGTCATTTCCAAGATAGGGAGAGGCCCAGGCCCTTTTCTCTTCACCTTTGGGCCCAGGCCTTTTCAGGGTTAGGGATAGGCCCAGGCCCAATTCTCTTCTCCTTTGGGCCCAGGTCTCTTCAGGGTTAGGGACAGGCCCAGGCCCTTGTCTCTTCTCTTTTGGGCCCAGGCCTCTTCAGGGTTAGGGAGAAGCCCAGGCCCTTCTCTATTCACCTTTGGGCAGAGGCCTCTTCAGGGTCAGGGATAGGCCCAGGCCCCCTTCTCTTCTCCTTTGGGCCCAGGCCTCTTCAGGGTTAGGTATAGGCCCAGGCCCTTTTCTCTTCTCCTTTGGGCCCAGGCCTCTTCAGGGTTAGGGATAGGCCCAGGCCCTTTTCTCTTCTCTTTTGGGCCCAGGACTCTTCAGGGTTAGGGATATGCCCAGGTCCCTTCTCTTCTCCTTTGGGCCCAGGCCTCTTCAAGGTTAGGGATATTACCAGGCCCACTTCTCCTCTCTTTTGGGCCCAGGCCTCTTCAGGGTTAGGGATAGGCCCAGGCCCTTTTCTCTTCTCTATTAGGCCCAGGCCTCTTCAGGGATAGGGATAGGCCCAGGCCCACTTCTCTTCTCCTTTGGGCCCAAGCCTCTTCAGGGTTAGGGATAGGCCCAGGCCCTTTTCTCTTCTTCTATGGGCCCAGGCCTCTTCAGGGTTAGGGATAGGCCCAGGCCCTTGTCTCTTCTGCTTTGGGCCCAGGCCTCTTCAGAGTTAGGGATACGCCCAGGCTCTTTTCTCTTCTATTTTAGGCCCAGGCCTCTTCAGGGTTAGGGATAGGCCCGGGCCCATTTCTCTTCTCCTTTGGGCCCAGGCCTCTTCAGGTTTAGGGATAGGCCCAGGCCCTATTCTCTTCTCCTTTGGGCCCAGGCCTCTTCAGAGTTAGGGATAGGCCCAGGCCCTTTTCTCTTCTCCTTGAGGCCCAGGCCTCTTCATGGTTAGGGATAGACCCAGGCCCTTTTCTCTTCTCTTTTAGGCCCAGGCCTTTTCAGGGTCAGGGATGGACCAAGGCCCATTTCACTTCTCTTTTGGGCCAAGGCCTCTTCAGGATTATACATAGGCCCAGGCCCTTGTCTCTTCTCCTTTGGGCCCAGGCCTCTTCAGGGTTAGGGATAGGCCCAGGCCCACTTCTCTTCTTCTTTGTGCCCAGGCCTCTTCAGGGTTAGCGATAGGCCCAGGCACTTGTCTCTTCTCTTTTGGGCCCAGGCCTCTTCAGGGTTAGAGATAGGCCCTGGCCCTTCTCTATTCTCCTTTGGGCGCAGGCCTCTTCAGGGTTAGCTATAGGCCCAGGCCCTTTTCTCTTCTATTTTAAGCCCAGGCCTCTTCAGGGTTAGGGATAGGCCCAGGCCCAGTTCTCTTCTCCTTTGGGCCCAGGCCTCTTCAGGTTTAGGGATAGGCCCAGGCCCTTGTCTCTTCTCCTTTGGGCCCAGGCCTCTTCAGGGTTAGGGATAGGCCCAGGCCCTTTTCTCTTCTCTTTTAGGCCCAATCCTCTTCAGGGTTAGGTATAGGCCGAGGCCCACTTCTCTTCTCCTTTGGGCACAGGCCTCTTCAGGGTTAGGGAGAGGCCCAGGCCTTTTTCTCTTTTCCTTTGGGCCCAGGCCTCTTCAGGGTTAGGGATCGACCCAGGCCCTTTTCTCTTCTCTTTTGGGCCCAGGCCTTTTCAGGGTTAGGTATGGGCTCAGGCCCATTTCTCTTCTCTTTTGGGCCAAGGCCTCTTCTGGATTATAGATAGGCCCAGGCCCTTCTCTCTTCTCCTTTGGGCACAGGCCTCTTCAGGGTTAGGGATAGGCCCAGGCCCTTGTCTCTTCTGCTTTGGTCCCAAGCTTCTTCAGGATTAGGGATAGGGCCAGGTCCTTTTCTCTTCTCTTTTAGGCCCAAGCCTCTTCATGGTTAGGGATAGGCCCAGGCCCACTTCTCTTCTCCTTTGGGCCCAGGCCTCTTCAGGGTTAGGGATAGAACCAGGCCCTTTTCTCTTCTTCTTTGGACCCGGGCCTCTTCAGGGTTAGGGATAGGCCCACGCCCTTGTCTCTTCTGCTTTGGGCCCAGGCCTCTTCAGAGTTAGGGATAGGCCCAGGCCCTTTTCTCTTCTGTTTTAGGCCCAGGTTCTTCAGGGTTAGGGATAGGCCCAGGCCCATTTCTCTTCTCCTTTAGGCCCAGGCCTCTTCAGAGTTAGGGATAGGCCCAGGCCATTTTCTCTTCTCTTTTAGGCCCAAGCCTCTTCAGGGTTAGGTATAGGCCGAGGCCCAATTCTCTTCTCCTTTGGGCACAGGCCTTTTCAGGGTTAGGGATCGACCCAGGCCCTTTTCTCTTCTCTTTTGGGCCCAGGCCTTTTCAGGGTTAGGGATGGGCCCAGGCCCATTTCTCTTCTCTTTTGGGCCAAGGCCTCTTCTGGATTATAGATAGGCCCAGGCCCTTGTCTCTTCTCCTTTGGGCACAGGCCTCTTCAGGGTTAGGGATAGGCCCAGGCCCTTGTCTCTACTGCTTTAGGCCCATGCTTCTTCAGGGTTAGGGATAGGCCCAGGCCTTTTTCTCTTCTATTTTAGGCCCAGGCCTCCTCAGGATTAGGGATAGGCCCAGGCCCATTTCTCTTCTCTTTGGTCCCAGGCGACTTCAGGGTTAGGGATAGGCCCAGGCCCTTTTCTCTTCTCCTTTGGGCCCAGGCCTCTCCAGGGTAAGGGATAGGCCCAGGCCCTTCTCTCTTCTCCTTTGGGCCCAGGCCTCTTCAGGGTTAGGGATAGGCCCAGGACTACTTCTCTTCTCTTTTGGGCCCAGGCCTCTTCAGGATTAGAGATAGGCCCAGGCTCTTGTCTCTTCTTCTTTGGGCACAGGCCTCTTCAGGGTTAGGGATAGGCCCAGGCCCTTTTCTCTTCTCTTTTAGGACCAAGCCTCTGCAGGGTTAGGGATAGGCCCAGGCCCACTTCTCTTCTCCTTTGGGCCCAGACCTCTTCAGGGTTAGGGATAGGCCCAGGCCCTTTTCTCTTCTCCTTTGGGCCCAGGCCTCTTCAGGGTTAGGGATAGACCCAGGCCCTTCTCTCTTCTCTTTTTGGCCCAGGTCTCTTCAGGGTTTGGGATAGGGCCAGGCCCTTTTCTCTTCTCTATTAGGCCCATGCCTCTTCAGGGTTAGGGATAGGCCCAGGCCCTTTTCTCTTCTCCTTTGGGCCCAGGCCTCTTCAGGGTTAGGGATAGGCCCAGGCACTTGTCTCTTCTCTTTTGGGCCCAGGCCTGTTCAGGGTTAGGGATAGGCCCTGGCCCTTCTCTCTTCTCCTTTGGGCCCAGGCCTCTTCAGGGTTAGCTATAGGCCCAGGCCCTTTTCTCTTCTATTTTAGACCCAGGCCTCTTCAGAGTTAGGGATAGGCCCAGGCCCAGTTCTCTTCTCCTTTGGGCCCAGGCCTCTTCAGGGTTAGGGATAGGCCCAGGCCCTTGTCTCTTTTCCTTTGGGCCCAGGCCTCTTCAGGGTTAGGGATAGGCCCAGGACTACTTCTCTTCTCTTTTGGGCCCAGGCCTCTTCAGGATTAGAGATAGGCCCAGGCTCTTGTCTCTTCTCCTTTGGGCCCAGGCCTCTTCAGGGTTAGGGATAGGCCCAGGCCCTTTTCTCTTCTCTTTTAGGCCCAAGCCTCTTCAGGGTTAGGGATAGGCCCAGGCCCGCTTCTCTTCTCCTTTGGGCCCAGTCCTCTTCAGGGTTAGAGATAGGCCCAGGCTCTTGTCTCTTCTCCTTTGGGCCCAGGCCTCTTCAGGGTTAGGGATAGGCCCAGGCCCTTTTCTCTTCTCTTTTAGGCCCAATCCTCTTCAGGGTTAGGTATAGGCCGAGGCCCACTTCTCTTCTCCTTTGGGCACAGGCCTCTTCAGGGTTAGGGAGAGGCCCAGGCCTTTTTCTCTTTTCCTTTGGGCCCAGGCCTCTTCAGGGTTAGGGATCGACCCAGGCCCTTTTCTCTTCTCTTTTGGGCCCAGGCCTTTTCAGGGTTAGGTATGGGCTCAGGCCCATTTCTCTTCTCTTTTGGGCCAAGGCCTCTTCTGGATTATAGATAGGCCCAGTCCCTTCTCTCTTCTCCTTTGGGCACAGGCCTCTTCAGGGTTAGGGATAGGCCCAGGCCCTTGTCTCTTCTGCTTTGGTCCCAAGCTTCTTCAGGATTAGGGATAGGGCCAGGTCCTTTTCTCTTCTCTTTTAGGCCCAAGCCTCTTCATGGTTAGGGATAGGCCCAGGCCCACTTCTCTTCTCCTTTGGGCCCAGGCCTCTTCAGGGTTAGGGATAGAACCAGGCCCTTTTCTCTTCTTCTTTGGGCCCGGGCCTCTTCAGGGTTAGGGATAGGCCCACGCCCTTGTCTCTTCTGCTTTGGGCCCAGGCCTCTTCAGAGTTAGGGATAGGCCCAGGCCCTTTTCTCTTCTGTTTTAGGCCCAGGTTCTTCAGGGTTAGGGATAGGCCCAGGCCCATTTCTCTTCTCCTTTAGGCCCAGGCCTCTTCAGAGTTAGGGATAGGCCCAGGCCATTTTCTCTTCTCTTTTAGGCCCAAGCCTCTTCAGGGTTAGGTATAGGCCGAGGCCCAATTCTCTTCTCCTTTGGGCACAGGCCTTTTCAGGGTTAGGGATCGACCCAGGCCCTTTTCTCTTCTCTTTTGGGCCCAGGCCTTTTCAGGGTTAGGGATGGGCCCAGGCCCATTTCTCTTCTCTTTTGGGCCAAGGCCTCTTCTGGATTATAGATAGGCCCAGGCCCTTGTCTCTTCTCCTTTGGGCACAGGCCTCTTCAGGGTTAGGGATAGGCCCAGGCCCTTGTCTCTACTGCTTTAGGCCCATGCTTCTTCAGGGTTAGGGATAGGCCCAGGCCTTTTTCTCTTCTATTTTAGGCCCAGGCCTCTTCAGGATTAGGGATAGGCCCAGGCCCATTTCTCTTCTCTTTGGTCCCAGGCGACTTCAGGGTTAGGGATAGGCCCAGGCCCTTTTCTCTTCTCCTTTGGGCCCAGGCCTCTCCAGGGTAAGGGATAGGCCCAGGCCCTTCTCTCTTCTCCTTTGGGCCCAGGCCTCTTCAGGGTTAGGGATAGGCCCAGGACTACTTCTCTTCTCTTTTGGGCCCAGGCCTCTTCAGGATTAGAGATAGGCCCAGGCTCTTGTCTCTTCTTCTTTGGGCACAGGCCTCTTCAGGGTTAGGGATAGGCCCTGGCCCTTCTCTCTTCTCCGTTGGGCCCAGGCCTCTTCAGGGTTAGCTATAGGCCCAGGCCCTTTTCTCTTCTATTTTAGACCCAGGCCTCTTCAGAGTTAGGGATAGGCCCATGCCCAGTTCTCTTCTCCTTTGGGCCCAGGCCTCTTCAGGGTTAGGGATAGGCCCAGGCCCTTGTCTCTTTTCCTTTGGGCCCAGGCCTCTTCAGGGTTAGGGATAGGCCCAGGACTACTTCTCTTCTCTTTTGGGCCCAGGCCTCTTCAGGATTAGAGATAGGCCCAGGCTCTTGTCTCTTCTCCTTTGGGCCCAGGCCTCTTCAGGGTTAGGGATAGGCCCAGGCCCTTTTCTCTTCTCTTTTAGGCCCAAGCCTCTTCAGGGTTAGGGATAGGCCCAGGCCCGCTTCTATTCTCCTTTGGGCCCAGTCCTCTTCAGGGTTAGAGATAGGCCCAGGCTCTTGTCTCTTCTCCTTTGGGCCCAGGCCTCTTCAGGGTTAGGGATAGGCCCAGGCCCTTTTCTCTTCTCTTTTAGGCCCAATACTCTTCAGGGTTAGGTATAGGCCGAGGCCCACTTCTCTTCTCCTTTGGGCACAGGCCTCTTCAGGGTTAGGGAGAGGCCCAGGCCTTTTTCTCTTTTCCTTTGGGCCCAGGCCTCTTCAGGGTTAGGGATCGACCCAGGCCCTTTTCTCTTCTCTTTTGGGCCCAGGCCTTTTCAGGGTTAGGTATGGGCTCAGGCCCATTTCTCTTCTCTTTTGGGCCAAGGCCTCTTCTGGATTATAGATAGGCCCAGTCCCTTCTCTCTTCTCCTTTGGGCACAGGCCTCTTCAGGGTTAGGGATAGGCCCAGGCCCTTGTCTCGTCTGCTTTGGTCCCAAGCTTCTTCAGGATTAGGGATAGGGCCAGGTCCTTTTCTCTTCTCTTTTAGGCCCAAGCCTCTTCATGGTTAGGGATAGGCCCAGGCCCACTTCTCTTCTCCTTTGGGCCCAGGCCTCTTCAGGCTTAGGGATAGAACCAGGCCCTTTTCTCTTCTTCTTTGGGCCCGGGCCTCTTCAGGGTTAGGGATAGGCCCACGCCCTTGTCTCTTCTGCTTTGGGCCCAGGCCTCTTCAGAGTTAGGGATAGGCCCAGGCCCTTTTCTCTTCTGTTTTAGGCCCAGGTTCTTCAGGGTTAGGGATAGGCCCAGGCCCATTTCTCTTCTCCTTTAGGCCCAGGCCTCTTCAGAGTTAGGGATAGGCCCAGGCCATTTTCTCTTCTCTTTTAGGCCCAAGCCTCTTCAGGGTTAGGTATAGGCCGAGGCCCAATTCTCTTCTCCTTTGGGCACAGGCCTTTTCAGGGTTAGGGATCGACCCAGGCCCTTTTCTCTTCTCTTTTGGGCCCAGGCCTTTTCAGGGTTAGGGATGGGCCCAGGCCCATTTTTCTTCTCTTTTGGGCCAAGGCCTCTTCTGGATTATAGATAGGCCCAGGCCCTTGTCTCTTCTCCTTTGGGCACAGGCCTCTTCAGGGTTAGGGATAGGCCCAGGCCCTTGTCTCTACTGCTTTAGGCCCATGCTTCTTCAGGGTTAGGGATAGGCCCAGGCCTTTTTCTCTTCTATTTTAGGCCCAGGCCTCTTCAGGATTAGGGACAGGCCCAGGCCCATTTCTCTTCTCTTTGGTCCCAGGCGACTTCAGGGTTAGGGATAGGCCCAGGCCCTTTTCTCTTCTCCTTTGGGCCCAGGCCTCTCCAGGGTAAGGGATAGGCCCAGGCCCTTCTCTCTTCTCCTTTGGGCCCAGGCCTCTTCAGGGTTAGGGATAGGCCCAGGACTACTTCTCTTCTCTTTTGGGCCCAGGCCTCTTCAGGATTAGAGATAGGCCCAGGCTCTTGTCTCTTCTACTTTGGGCACAGGCCTCTTCAGGGTTAGGGATAGGCCCAGGCCCTTTTCTCTTCTCTTTTAGGACCAAGCCTCTGCAGGGTTAGGGATAGGCCCAGGCCCACTTATCTTCTCCTTTGGGCCCAGTCCTCTTCAGGGTTAGGGATAGGCCCAGGCCCTTTTCTCTTCTCCTTTGGGCCCAGGCCTCTTCAGGGTTAGGGATAGACCCAGGCCCTTCTCTCTTCTCTTTTTGGCCCAGGCCTCTTCAGGGTTTGGGATAGGGCCAGGCCCTTTTCTCTTCTCTATTAGGCCCATGCCTCTTCAGGGTTAGGGATAGGCCCAGGCCCTTTTCTCTTCTCCTTTGGGCCCAGGCCTCTTCAGGGTTAGGGATAGGCCCAGGCACTTGTCTCTTCTCTTTTGGGCCCAGGCCTCTTCAGGGTTAGGGATAGGCCCTGGCCCTTCTCTATTCTCCTTTGGGCCCAGGCCTCTTCATGGTTACCTATAGGCCCAGGCCCTTTTCTCTTCTATTTTAGACCCAGGCCTCTTCAGAGTTAGGGATAGGCCCAGGCCCAGTTCTCTTCTCCTTTGGGCCCAGGCCTCTTCAGGGTTAGGGATAGGCCCAGGCCCTTGTCTCTTTTCCTTTGGGCCCAGGCCTCTTCAGGGTTAGGGATAGGCCCAGGACTACTTCTCTTCTCTTTTGGGCCCAGGCCTCTTCAGGATTAGAGATAGGCCCAGGCTCTTGTCTCTTCTCCTTTGGGCCCAGGCCTCTTCAGGGTTAGGGATAGGCCCAGGCCCTTTTCTCTTCTCTTTTAGGCCCAGGCCTCTTCAGGGTTAGGGATAGGCCCAGGCCCGCTTCTCTTCTCCTTTGGGCCCAGTCCTCTTCAGGGTTAGGGATAGGCCCAGGCCCTTTTCTCTTCTCCTTAGGGCCCAGACCTCTTCAGGGTTAGGGATAGACCCAGGCCCTTCTCTCTTCTCTTTTTGGCCCAGGCCTCTTCAGGGTTTGGGATAGGCCCAGGCCCTTTTCTCTTCTCTATTAGGCCCAGGCCTCTTCAGGGTTAGGGATAGGCCCAGGCCCACTTCTCTTCTCCTTTGGGCCCAAGCCTCCTCAGGGTTACGGATAGGCCCAGGCCCTTGTCTCTTCTGCTTTGGGCCCAGGCCTCTTCAGAGTTAGGTATACGCCCAGGCCCTTTTCTCTTCTAATTTAGGCCAATGCCTCTTCAGGGTTAGGGATAGGCCCAGGCCCATTTCTCTTCTCCTTTGGGCCCAGGCCTCTTCAGGTTTAGGGATAGGCCCAGGCCCTTTTCTCTTCTCCTTTGGGCCCAGGCCTCTTCAGGGTTAGGGATAGGCCCAGGCCCTTTTCTCTTCTCCTTAAGGCCCAGGCCTCTTCAGGGTTAGGGATAGACCCAGGCCCTTTTCTCTTCTCTTTTGGGCCCGGGCCTTTTTAGGGTTAGGGATGGGCCCAGGCCCATTTCTCTTCTCTTTTGGGCCAAGGCCTCTTCTGGATTGTAGATAGGCCCAGGCCCTTTTCTCTTCTCTTTTAGGCCCAAGCCTCTTCAGGGTTAGGGATAGACCCAGGCCCAATTCTCTTCTCCTTTGGGCCCAGTCCTCTTCAGGGTTAGAGATAGGCCCAGGCCCTTTTCTCTTCTCCTTTGGGCCCAGGCCTCCTCAGGGTTAGGGATAGACCCAGGCCCTTCTCTCTTCTCTTTTTGGCCCAGGCCTCTTCAGGGTTTGGGATAGGCCCAGGCCCTTTTCTCATCTCTATTAGGCCCAGGCCTCTTCAGGGTTAGGGATAGGCCCAGGCCCACTTCTCTTCTCCTTTGGGCCCAAGCCTCTTCAGGGTTAGGGATAGGCCCAAGCCCTTTTCTCTTCTTCTTTGGGCCCAGGCCTCTTCAGGGTTAGGGATAGGCCCAGGCCCTTGTCTCTTCTGCTTTGAGCCCAGGCCTCTTCAGAGTTAGGGATACGCCCAGGCCCTTTTCACTTCTCCTTTGGGCCCAGGCCTCTTCAGGGTTAGGGATAGGCCCAGGCACTTGTCTCTTCTCTTTTGGGCCCAGGCCTCTTCAGTGTTAGAGATAGGCCCTGGCCCTTCTCTCTTCTCCTTTGGGCCCAGGCCTCTTCAGGGTTAGGGATAGGCCCAGGCCCTTTTCTCTTCTCTTTTAGGCCCAAGCCTCTTCAGGGTTAGGTATAGGCCGAGGCCCACTTCTCTTCTCCTTTGGGCACAGGCCTTTTCAGGGTTAGGGATGGGCCCAGACCCATTTCTCTTCTCTTTTGGGCCAAGGCCTCTTCAGGATGATACATAGGCCCAGGCCCTTGTCTCTTCTCCTTTGGGCCCAGGTCTCTTCAGGGTTAGGGATAGGCCCAGGCCCTTTTCTCTTCTCTTTTAGGCCCAAGCCTCTTCAGGGTTAGGTATAGGCCGAGGACCACTTCTCTTCTCCTTTGGGCACAGGCCTTTTCAGGGTTAGGGATGGGCCCAGACCCATTTCTCTTCTCTTTTGGGCCAAGGCCTCTTCAGGATTATACATAGGGCCAGGCCCTTGTCTCTTCTCCTTTGGACACAGGCCTCTTCAGGATTAGAGATAGGCCCAGGCTCTTGTCTCTTCTCCTTTGGGCCCAGGCCTCTTCAGGGTTAAAAATAGGCCCAGGAACTTTTCTCTTCTCTTTTAGGCCCAAGCCTCTTCAGGGTTAGGGATATGCCCAGGCACTTGTCTCTTCTCTTTTGGGCCCAGGCCTCTTCAGGGTTAGGGATCGCCCCAGGCCCTTTTCTCTTCTTTTTTGGGCCCAGGCCTCTTCAGGGTTAGCTATAGTCCCAGGCCCTTTTCTCTTCTATTTTAGGACCAGGCCTCTTCAGGGTTAGGGATAGGCCCAGGCCCAGTTCTCTTCTCCTTTGGGCCCAGGCCTCTTCAGGGTTAGGGATAGGCCCAGGCCCTTGTCTCTTCTCCTTTGGGCCCAGGCCTCTTCAGGGTTAGGGATAGGCCCAGGCCCTTTTCTCTTCTCTTTTAGGCCCAAGCCTCTTCAGGGTTAGGGATAGGCCCAGGCCCACTTCTCTTCTCCTTTGGGCCCAGGCCTCTTCAGGGTTAGGGATAGGCCCAGGCCCTTTTCTCTTCTCCTTTGAGCCCAGGCCTCTTCAGGGTTAGGGATAGACCCAGGCCCTTCTCTCTTCTCTTTTCGGCCCAGGACTCTTCAGGGTTTGGGATAGGCCCAGGCACTTTTCTCTTCTCTATTAGGCCCAGGCCTCTTCAGGGTTAGGGATAGGCCCAGGCCCACTTCTCTTCTCCTTTGGGCCCAAGCTTCTTCAGGGTTAGGGATAGGCCCAGGCCCTTTTCTCTTCATCTTTGGGCCCGGGCCTCTTCAGGGTTAGGGATGGGCCCAGGCCCATTTCTCTTCTCTTTTCGGCCAAGGCCTCTTCAGGTTTATATATAGGCCCAGGCCCTTGTCTCTTCTCAGTTGGGCCCAGGCCTCTTCAGGGTTAGGAATAGGCCCAGGCCCACTTCTATTCTTCCTTGGGCCCAGGCCTCTTCAGGGTTAGGGATATTGCCAGGCCCTTTTCTCTTCTCTTTTAGGCCCAAGCCTCTTCAGGGTTAGGGATAGGCCCAGGCCCTTTTCTCTTCTATTTTAGGCCCATGTTCTTCAGGGTTAGCGATAGTTCCAGGCCCATTTCTCTTATCCTTTGGGCACAGGCCTCTTCAGGGTTAGGGATAGGCCCAGGCCCTTTTCTCTTCTCCTTTGGGCCCAGGCCTCTTCAGAGTTAGGGATAGGTCCAGGCCCTTTTCTCTTCTCCTTTGGACCCAGGCCTCTTCAGGGTTAGGGATAGGCCCAGTCCTTTTTCTCATCTATTTTAGGCCCAGGCCTCTTCAGGGTTGGGGATAGGCCCAGGCCCATTTCTCATCTCCTTGGGTCCCAGGCCACTTCAAGGTTAGGGATAGGCCCAGGCCCTTTTCTCTTCTCCTTTGGGCCCAGGCCTCTCCAGGGTAAGGGATAGGCCCAGGCCCTTCTCTCTTCTCCTTTGGGCCCAGGCCTCTTCAGGGTTAGGGATAGGCCCAGGACTACTTCTCTTCTCTTTTGGGCCCAGGCCTCTTCAGGATGAGAGATAGGCCCAGACTCTTGTCTCTTCTCCTTTGGGCCCAGGCCTCTTCAGGGTTAGGGATAGGCCCAGGCCTTTTCTCTTCTCTTTTAGGCCCAAGCCTCTTCAGGGTTAGGGATAGACCCAGGCCCAATTCTCTTCTCCTTTGGGCCCAGTCCTCTTCAGGGTTAGAGATAGGCCCAGGCCCTTTTCTCTTCTCTTTTGGGCCCAGGCCTCTTCAGGGTTTGGGATAGGCCCAGGCCCTTTTCTCATCTCTATTAGGCCCAGGCCTCTTCAGGGTTAGGGATAGGCCCAGGCCCAGTTCTCTTCTCCTTTGGGCCCAGGCCTCTTCAGGGTTAGGGATAGGCCCAGGACTACTTCTCTTCTCTTTTGGGCCCAGGCCTCTTCAGGATTAGAGATAGGCCCAGGCTCTTGTCACTTCTCCTTTGGGCCCAGGCCTCTTCAGGGTTAGGGATAGGCCCAGGCCCTTTTCTCTTCTCTTTTAGGCCCAAGCCTCTTCAGGGTTAGGGATAGGCCCAGGCCCGCTTCTCTTCTCCTTTGTGCCCAGTCCTCTTCAGGGTTAGGGATAGGCCCAGGCCCTTTTCTCTTCTCCTTAGGGCCCAGGCCTCTTCAGGGTTAGGGATAGACCCAGGCCCTTCTCTCTTCTCTTTTTGGCCCAGGCCTCTTCACGGTTTGGGATAGGCCCAGGCCCTTTTCTCTTCTCTATTAGGCCCAGGCCTCTTCAGGGTTAGGGATAGGCCCAGGCCCACTTCTCTTCTTTTTTGGGCCCAAGCCTCCTCAGGGTTAGGGATAGGCCCAGGCACTTTTCTCTTCTTCTTTGGGCCCAGGCCTCTTCAGTGTTAGGGATAGGCCCAAGCCCTTGTCTCTTCTGCTTTGGGCCCAGGCCTCTTCAGAGTCAGAGATACGCCCAGGCCTTTTCTCTTCTATTTTAGGCCCAGGCCTCTTCAGGGTTAGGGATAGGCCCAGGCCCATTTCTCTTCTCCTTTGGGCCCAGGCCTCTTCAGGTTTAGGGATAGGCCCAGGCCCTTTTCTCTTCTCCTTTGGGCCCAGGCCTCTTCAGGGTTAGGGATAGGCCCAGGCCCTTTTCTCTTCTCCTTAAGGCCCAGGCCTCTTCAGGGTTAGGGATAGACCCAGGCCCTTTTCACTTCTCTTTTGGGCCCGGGCCTTTTCAGGGTTAGGGATGGGCCCAGGCCCATTTCTCTTCTCTTTTGGGTCAAGGCCTCTTCTGGATTATAGATAGGCCTAGGCCCTTGTCTCTTCTCCTCTGGGCCCAGGCCTCTTCAGGGTTAGGGATAGTCCCAGGCCCTTGTCTCTTCTCCTTTGAGCCCAGGCTTCTTCAGGGTTAGGGATAGGCCCAGTCCTTTTTCTCTTCTATTTTAGGCCCAGGCCTCTTCAGGGTTGGGGATAGGCCCAGGCCCATTTCTCTTCTCCTTTGGACCCAGTCCTCTTCAGGGTTAGAGATAGGCCCAGGCACTTGTCTCTTCTCTTTTGGGCCCAGGCCTCTTCAGTGTTAGAGATAGGCCCTGGCCCTTCTCTTTTCTCCTTTGGGCCCAGGCCTCTTCAGGGTTAGGGATAGGCCCAGGCCCTTTTCTCTTCTCTTTTAGGCCCAAGCCTCTTCAGGGTTAGGTATAGGCCGAGGACCACTTCTCTTCTCCTTTGGGCACAGGACTTTTCAGGGTTAGGGATGGGCCCAGACCCATTTCTCTTCTCTTTTTGGCCCAGGCCTCTTCAGAGTTAGGGATAGGCCCAGGCCCTTTTCTCTTCTCTTTTAGGCCCAGGCCTCTTCAGGGTTAGGGATAGGCCCAGGCCGACTTCTCTTCTCTTTTGGGCCAAGGCCTCTTCAGGGTTAGGGATAGGCCCTGGCCCTTTTCTCTTCTCTTTGGGGCCCAGGCCTCTTGTGGGTTACGGATAGGCTCAGGCCCTGGTCTCTTCTGCTTTGGGCCCAGGCCTCTTCAGGGTTAGGGATAGGCCCAGGCCCTTGTCTCTTCTCCTTTGGGCCAAGGCCTCTTCAGGTTTAGGGATAGACCCAGGCGGTTTTCTCTTCTCCTTTGGGCCCAGGCCTCTTCAGGGTTAGGGATAGACCAGGCCCTTTTCTCTTCTCTTTTGGGCCCAGGCATTTTCAGGGTAAGGGATGGGCCCAGGCCCATTTCTCTTCTCTTTTGGACCAAGGCCTCTTCAGGAATATAGATAGGCCCAGGCTCTTGTCTCTTCTCCTTTGGGCCCAGGCCTCTTCAGGGTTAGGGATAGGCCCAGGCACTTGTCTCTTCTCTTTTGGGCCCAGGCCTCTTCAGGGTTGGGGATCGACCTAGGCCCTTTTCTCTTCTTTTTTGGGCCCAGGCCTCTTCAGGGTTAGCTATAGTCCCAGGCCCTTTTCTCTTCTATTTTAGGCCCAGGCCTCTTCAGGGTTAGGGATAGGCCCAGGCCCTTGTCTCTTCTCCTTTGGGACCAGGCCTCTTCAGGGTTAGGGATAGGCCCAGGCCCTTTTCTCGTCTCTTTTAGGCCCAAGCCTGTTCAGGGTTAGGTATAGGCCAAGGCCCACTTCTCTTCTCCTTTGGGCATAGGCCTCTTCAGGGTTAGGGAGAGGCCCAGGCCTTTTTCTCTTTTCCTTTCGGCCCAGGCCTCTTCAGCGTTAGGGATTGACCCAGGCCCTTTTCTCTTCTCTTTTAGGACCAAGCCTCTGCAGGGTTAGGGATAGGCCCAGGCCCACTTCTCTTCTCCTTTGGGCGCAGGCCTCTTCAGGGTTAGGGATAGGTCCAGGCCCTTTTCTCTTCTCCTTTGGGCCCAGGCCTCTTCAGGGTTAGGGATAGGCCCAGGCCCACTTCTATTCTTCTTTGGGCCCAGGCCTCTTCAGGGTTAGGGATAGGGCCAGGCCCTTTTCTCTTCTCTTTTAGGCCCAAGCCTCTTCAGGGTTAGGGATAGGCCCAGGCCCTTTTCTCTTCTTCTTTGGGCCCAGGCCTCTTCAGGGTTAGGGATAGGCCCAGACCCTTGTCTTCTCTGCTTTGGGCCCAGGCCTCTTCAGAGTTAGAGATAGGCCCAGGCCCATTTCTCTTCTCCTTTGGGCCCAGGCCTCTTCAGGGTTAGGGATAGGCCCAGGCCCTTTTCTCTTCCCCTTTGGGCCCAGGCCTCTTCAGGGTTAGGGATAGGCCCAGGCCCTTGGGTCTTCTCCTTTGGGCCCAGTCCTCTTCAGGCTTAGGGATAGACCCAGGCCCTTCTCTCTTCTCTTCGGCCCAGGCCTCTTCAGGGTTTGGGATAGGCCCAGGCCCTTTTCTCTTCTCTTTTAGGCCCAGGACTCTTCAGGGTTAGGGATAGGCCCATGCCCAGTTCTCTTCTCCTTTGGGCCCAAGCCTCTTCAGGGTTAGGGATAGGCCCAGGCCCTTTTCTCTTCTGCTTTGGGCCCAGGCCTCTTCAGAATTAGGGATAGGCCCAGGCCCATTTTTCTTCTCCTTTGGGCCCAGGCCTCTTCAGGGTTAGGGATAGGCCCAGGCCCTTTTCTCTACTCTTTGGGCCCAGTCCTCTTCAGGGTTAGGGATAGACCCAGGCCCTTTTCTCTTCTCCTTTCGGCCCAGGCCTCTTCAGGGTTAGGGATAGGCCCAGGCCCTTTTCTCTACTCTTTGGGCCCAGTCCTCTTCAGGGTTAGGGATAGACCCAGGCCCTTGTGTCTTCTCCTTTGGGCCCAGGCCTCTTCAGGGTTAGGGATAGGCCCAGGCCCTTTTCTCTTCTATTTTAGGGCCAGGCCTCTTCAGGGTTATGGATAGGCCCAGGCCCATTTCTCTATTCCTTTGGTCCCAGGCCTCTTCAGGGTTAGGGATAGGGCCAAGCCCTTTTCTCTTCTCTTTTAGGACCAAGCCTCTGCAGGGTTAGGGATAGGCCCAGGCCCACTTCTCTTCTCCTTTGGGCCCAGTCCTCTTCAGGGTTAGGGATAGGCCCAGGCCCTTTTCTCTTCTCCTTTGGGCCCAGGCCTCTTCGGGGTTAGGGATAGACCCAGGCCCTTCTCTCTTCTCTTTTTGGCCCAGGCCTCTTCAGGGTTTGGGATAGGGCCAGGCCCTTTTCTCTTCTCTATTAGGCCCATGCCTCTTCGGGGTTAGGGATAGACCCAGGCCCTTTTCTCTTCTCCTTTGGGCCCAGGCCTCTTCAGGGTTAGGGATAGGCCCAGGCACTTGTCTCTTCTCTTTTGGGCCCAGGCCTCTTCAGGGTTAGGGATAGGCCCTGGCTCTTCTCTCTTCTCCTTTGGGCCCAGGCCTCTTCAGGGTTAGCTATAGGCCCAGGCCCTTTTCTCTTCTATTTTAGACCCAGGCCTCTTCAGAGTTAGGGATAGGCCCAGGCCCAGTTCTCTTCTCCTTTGGGCCCAGGCCTCTTCAGGGTTAGGGATAGGCCCAGGACTACTTCTCTTCTCTTTTGGGCCCAGGCCTCTTCAGGATTAGAGATAGGCCCAGGCTCTTGTCACTTCTCCTTTGGGCCCAGGCCTCTTCAGGGTTAGGGATAGGCCCAGGCCCTTTTCTCTTCTCTTTTAGGCCCAAGCTTCTTCAGGGTTAGGGATAGGCCCAGGCCCGCTTCTCTTCTCCTTTGTGCCCAGTCCTCTTCAGGGTTAGGGATAGGCCCAGGCCCTTTTCTCTTCTCCTTAGGGCCCAGGCCTCTTCAGGGTTAGGGATAGACCCAGGCCCTTCTCTCTTCTCTTTTTGGCCCAGGCCTCTTCACGGTTTGGGATAGGCCCAGGCCCTTTTCTCTTCTCTATTAGGCCCAGGCCTCTTCAGGGTTAGGGATAGGCCCAGGCCCACTTCTCTTCTCCTTTGGGCCCAAGCCTCCTCAGGGTTAGGGATAGGCCCAGGCCCTTTTCTCTTCTTCTTTGGGCCCAGTCCTCTTCAGTGTTAGGGATAGGCCCAAGCCCTTGTCTCTTCTGCTTTGGGCCCAGGCCTCTTCAGAGTCAGAGATACGCCCAGGCCCTTTTCTCTTCTATTTTAGGCCCAGGCCTCTTCAGGGTTAGGGATAGGCCCAGGCCCATTTCTCTTCTCCTTTGGGCCCAGGCCTCTTCAGGTTTAGGGATAGGCCCAGGCCCTTTTCTCTTCTCCTTTGGGCCCAGGCCTCTTCAGGGTTAAGGATAGGCCCAGGCCCTTTTCTCTTCTATTTTAGGCCCATGTTCTTCAGGGTTAGCGATAGTTCCAGGCCCATTTGTCTTCTCCTTTGGGCCCAGGCCTCTTCAGGGTTAGGGATAGGCCCAGGCCCTTTTCTCTTCTCCTTTGGGCCCAGGCCTCTTCAGGGTTAGGGATAGGTCCAGGCCCTTTTCTCTTCTCCTTTGGACCCAGGCCTCTTCAGGGTTAGGGATAGACACAGGCCATTTTCCCTTCTTTTGGGCCCAGGCCTTTTCAGGGTTAGGGAAGGGCCCAGGCCCATTTCTCTTCTCTTTTGGGCCAAGGCCTCTTCAGGATTATACATAGGCACAGGCCCTTTTCTCTTCTCTTTTAGGCCCAAGCCTCTTCAGGTTTAGGTATAGGCCGAGGCCCACTTCTCTTCTCCTTTGGGCACAGGCCTCTTCAGGGTTAGGGAGAGGCCCAGGCCTTTTTCTCTTTTCCTTTGGGCCCAGGCCTCTTCAGGGTTAGGGATCGACCCAGGCCCTTCTCTCTTCTCTTTTTGGCCCAGGCCTCTTCAGGGTTTGGGATAGGGCCAGGCCCTTTTCTCTTCTATTTTAGGGCCAGGCCTCTTCAGGGTTACGGATAGGCCCAGGCCCATTTCTCTATTCCTTTGGTCACAGGCCTCTTCAGGGTTAGGGATAGGGCCAAGCCCTTTTCTCTTCTCTTTTAGGACCAAGCCTCTGCAGGGTTAGGGATAGGCCCAGGCCCACTTCTCTTCTCCTTTGGGCCCAGTCCTCTTCATGGTTAGGTATAGGTCCAGGCCCTTTTCTCTTCTCCTTTGGGCCCAGGCCTCTTCAGGGTTAGGGATAGACCTAGGCCCTTCTCTCTTCTCTTTTTGGCCCAGGCCTCTTCAGGGTTTGGGATAGGGCCAGGCCCTTTTCTCTTCTCTATTAGGCCCATGCCTCTTCAGGGTTAGGGATAGGCCCAGGCCCTTTTCTCTTCTCCTTTGGGCCCAGGCCTCTTCAGGGTTAGGGATAGGCCCAGGCACTTGTCTCTTCTCTTTTGGGCCCAGGCCTCTTCAGGGTTAGGGATAGGCCCTGGCCCTTCTCTCTTCTCCTTTGGGCCCAGGCCTCTTCAGGGTTAGTTATAGGCCCAGGCCCTTTTCTCTTCTATTTTAGACCCAGGCCTCTTCAGAGTTAGGGATAGGCCCAGGCCCAGTTCTCTTCTCCTTTGGGCCCAGGCCTCTTCAGGGTTAGGGATAGGCCCAGGACTACTTCTCTTCTCTTTTGGGCCCAGGCCTCTTCAGGATTAGAGATAGGCCCAGGCTCTTGTCACTTCTCCTTTGGGCCCAGGCCTCTTCAGGGTTAGGGATAGGCCCAGGCCCTTTTCTCTTCTCTTTTAGGCCCAAGCCTCTTCAGGGTTAGGGATAGGCCCAGGCCCGCTTCTCTTCTCCTTTGTGCCCAGTCCTCTTCGGGGTTAGGGATAGGCCCAGGCCCTTTTCTCTTCTCCTTAGGGCCCAGGCCTCTTCAGGGTTAGGGATAGACCCAGGCCCTTCTCTCTTCTCTTTTTGGCCCAGGCCTCTTCACGGTTTGGGATAGGCCCAGGCCCTTTTCTCTTCTCTATTAGGCCCAGGCCTCTTCAGGGTTAGGGATAGGCCCAGGCCCACTTCTCTTCTCCTTTGGGCCCAAGCCTCCTCAGGGTTAGGGATAGGCCCAGGCCCTTTTCTCTTCTTCTTTGGGCCCAGGCCTCTTCAGTGTTAGGGATAGGCCCAAGCCCTTGTCTCTTCTGCTTTGGGCCCAGGCCTCTTCAGAGTCAGAGATACGCCCAGGCCCTTTTCTCTTCTATTTTAGGCCCAGGCCTCTTCAGGGTTAGGGATAGGCCCAGGCCCATTTCTCTTCTCCTTTGGGCCCAGGCCTCTTCAGGTTTAGGGATAGGCCCAGGCCCTTTTCTCTTCTCCTTTGGGCCCAGGCCTCTTCAGGGTTAGGGATAGGCCCAGGCCCTTTTCTCTTCTCCTTAAGGCCCAGGCCTCTTCAGGGTTAGGGATAGACCCAGGCCCTTTTCTCTTCTCTTTTGGGCCCGGGCCTTTTCAGGGTTAGGGATGGGCCCAGGCCCATTTCTCTTCTCTTTTGGGCCAAGGCCTCTTCTGGATTATAGATAGGCCTAGGCCCTTGTCTCTTCTCCTCTGGGCCCAGGCCTCTTCAGGGTTAGGGATAGTCCCAGGCCCTTGTCTCTTCTCCTTTGAGCCCAGGCTTCTTCAGGGTTAGGGATAGGCCCAGTCCTTTTTCTCTTCTATTTTAGGCCCAGGCCTCTTCAGGGTTGGGGATAGGCCCAGGCCCATTTCTCTTCTCCTTTGGACCCAGTCCTCTTCAGGGTTAGAGATAGGCCCAGGCACTTGTCTCTTCTCTTTTGGGCCCAGGCCTCTTCAGTGTTAGAGATAGGCCCTGGCCCTTCTCTTTTCTCCTTTGGGCCCAGGCCTCTTCAGGGTTAGGGATAGGCCCAGGCCCTTTTCTCTTCTCTTTTAGGCCCAAGCCTCTTCAGGGTTAGGTATAGGCCGAGGACCACTTCTCTTCTCCTTTGGGCACAGGACTTTTCAGGGATAGGGATGGGCCCAGACCCATTTCTCTTCTCTTTTTGGCCCAGGCCTCTTCAGAGTTAGGGATAGGCCCAGGCCCTTTTCTCTTCTCTTTTAGGCCCAAGCCTCTTCAGGGTTAGGGATAGGCCCAGGCCGACTTCTCTTCTCTTTTGGGCCAAGGCCTCTTCAGGGTTAGGGATAGGCCCTGGCCCTTTTCTCTTCTCTTTGGGGCCCAGGCCTCTTGTGGGTTACGGATAGGCCCAGGCCCTGGTCTCTTCTGCTTTGGGCCCAGGCCTCTTCAGGGTTAGGGATAGGCCCAGGCCCTTGTCTCTTCTCCTTTGGGCCAAGGCCTCTTCAGGTTTAGGGATAGACCCAGGCGGTTTTCTCTTCTCCTTTGGGCCCAGGCCTCTTCAGGGTTAGGGATAGACCAGGCCCTTTTCTCTTCTCTTTTGGGCCCAGGCATTTTCAGGGTAAGGGATGGGCCCAGGCCCATTTCTCTTCTCTTTTGGACCAAGGCCTCTTCAGGAATATAGATAGGCCCAGGCTCTTGTCTCTTCTCCTTTGGGCCCAGGCCTCTTCAGGGTTAGGGATAGGCCCAGGCACTTGTCTCTTCTCTTTTGGGCCCAGGCCTCTTCAGGGTTGGGGATCGACCTAGGCCCTTTTCTCTTCTTTTTTGGGCCCAGGCCTCTTCAGGGTTAGCTATAGTCCCAGGCCCTTTTCTCTTCTATTTTAGGCCCAGGCCTCTTCAGGGTTAGGGATAGGCCCAGGCCCTTGTCTCTTCTCCTTTGGGCCCAGGCCTCTTCAGGGTTAGGGATAGGCCCAGGCCCTTTTCTCGTCTCTTTTAGGCCCAAGCCTGTTCAGGGTTAGGTATAGGCCCAGGCCCACTTCTCTTCTCCTTTGGGCATAAGCCTCTTCAGGGTTAGGGAGAGGCCCAGGCCTTTTTCTCTTTTCCTTTCGGCCCAGGCCTCTTCAGCGTTAGGGATTGACCCAGGCCCTTTTCTCTTCTCTTTTGGTCCCAGGCCTTTTCAGGGTTAGGGATGGGCCCAGGCCCATTTCTCTTCTCTTTTGGGCCAAGGCCTCTGCTGGATTATAGATAGGCCCAGGCCCTTGTCTCTTCTCCTTTGGGCACAGGCCTCTTCAGGGTTACGGATAGGCCCAAGCCCTTGTCTCTTCTGCTTTGAGCCCAGGCTTCTTCAGGGTTAGGGATAGGCCCAGGCCCTTTTCTCTTCTATTTTAGGCCCAGGCCTCTTCAGGGTTACGGATAGGCCCAGGCCCATTTCTCTATTCCTTTGGTCCCAGGCCTCTTCAGGGTTAGGGATAGGGCCAGGCCCTTTTCTCTTCTCTTTTAGGCCCAAGCCTCTTCAGGGTTACGGATAAGCTCAGGCCCATTTCTCTAGTCCTTTGGTCCCAGGCCTCTTCAGGTTTAGGGATAGGGCCAGGTGCTTTTCTCTTCTCTTTTAGGCCCAAGCCTCTTCAGGGTTACGGATAGGCCCAGGCCCACTTCTCTTCTCCTTTGGGCGCAGGCCTCTTCTGGGTTAGGGATAGGTCCAGGCCCTTTTCTCTTCTCCTTTGGGCCCAGGCCTCTTCAGGGTTAGGGATAGGCCCAGGCCCACTTCTATTCTTCTTTGGGCCCAGGCCTCTTCAGGGTTAGGGATAGGGCCAGGCCCTTTTCTCTTCTCTTTTAGGCCCAAGCCTCTTCAGGGTTAGGGATAGGCCCAGGCCCTTTTCTCTTCTTCTTTGAGCCCAGGCCTCTTCAGGGTTAGGGATAGGCCCAGACCCTTGTCTTCTCTGCTTTGGGCCCAGGCCTCTTCAGAGTTAGAGATAGGCCCAGGCCCATTTCTCTTCTCCTTTGGGCCCAGGCCTCTTCAGGGTTAGGGATAGGCCCAGGCCCTTCTCTCTTCCCCTTTGGGCCCAGGCCTCTTCAGGGTTAGGGATAGGCCCAGGCCCTTGGGTCTTCTCCTTTGGGCCCAGTCCTCTTCAGGCTTAGGGATAGACCCAGGCCCTTCGGCCCAGGCCTCTTCAGGGTTTGGGATAGGCCCAGGCCCTTTTCTCTTCTGCTTTGGGCCCAGGCCTCTTCAGAATTAGGGATAGGCCCAGGCCCATTTTTCTTCTCCTTTGGGCCCAGGCCTCTTCAGGGTTAGGGATAGGCCCAGGCCCTTTTCTCTACTCTTTGGGCCCAGTCCTCTTCAGGGTTAGGGATAGACCCAGGCCCTTTTCTCTTCTCCTTTGGGCCCAGTCCTCTTCAGGGTTAGGGATAGACCCAGGCCCTTGTGTCTTCTCCTTTGGGCCCAGGCCTCTTCAGGGTTAGGGATAGGCCCAGGCCCTTGTCTCTTCTGCTTTTGGCCCAGGCTTATTCAGGGTTAGGGATAGGCCCAGGCCCTTTTCTCTTCTATTTTAGGCCCAGGCCTCTTCAGGGTTATGGATAGGCCCAGGCCCATTTCTCTATTCCTTTGGTCCCAGGCCTCTTCAGCGTTAGGGATAGGGCCAGGCCCTTTTCTCTTCTCTTTTAGTCCCAAGCCTCTTCAGGTTTAGGTATAGGCCAAGGCCCACTTCTCTTCTCCTTTGGGCACAGGCCTCTTCAGGGTTAGGGAGAGGCCCAGGCCTTTTTCTCTTTTCCTTTGGGCCCAGGCCTCTTCAGGGTTAGGGATCGACCCAGGCCCTTTTCTCTTCTCTTTTGGGCCCAGGCCTTTTCAGGGATAGGGATGGGCCCAGGCCCATTTCTCTTCTCTTCTGGGCCAAGGCCTCTTCTGGATTATAGATAGGCCCAGGCCCTTGTCTCTTCTCCTTTGGGCACAGGCCTCTTCAGGGTTAGGGATAGACCCAGGCCCTTGTCTCTTCTGCTTTGGGCCCAGGCTTCTTCAGGGTTAGGGATAGGCCCAGGCCATTTTCTCTTCACTTTTAGGCCAAAGCCTCTTCAGAGTTAGGTATAGGCCCAGGCCCACTTCTCTTCTCCTTTGGGCACAGGCCTCTTCAGGGTTAGGGAGAGGCCCTGGCCTTTTTCTCTTTTCCTTTGGGCCCAGGCCTCTTCAGGGTTAGGGAAAGACCCAGGCCCTTTTCTCTTCTCTTTTGGTCCCAGGCCTTTTCAGGGTTAGGGATGGGCGCAGGCCCATTTCTCTTCTCTTTTGGGCCAAGGCCTCTGCTGGATTAATGATAGGCCCAGGGCTTTGTCTCTTCTGCTTTGGGCCCAGGCTTCTTCAGGGTTAGGGATAGGCCCAGGCCCTTTTCTCTTCTGTTTTAGGCCCAGGCCTCTTCAGGGTTACGGATAGGCCCAGGCCCATTTCTCTAGTCCTTTGGTCCCAGGCCTCTTCAGGTTTAGGGATAGGGCCAGGCCCTTTTCTCTTCTCTTTTAGGCCCAAGCCTCTTCAGGGTTAGGGATAGGCCCAGGCCCTTTTCTCTACTCTTTGGGCCCAGTCCTCTTCAGGGTTAGGGATAGACCCAGGCACTTGTGTCTTCTCCTTTGGGCCCAGGCCTCTTCAGGGTTAGGGATAGGCCCAGGCCCTTGTCTCTTCTGCTTTTGGCCCAGGCTTATTCAGGGTTAGGGATAGGCCCAGGCCCTTTTCTCTTCTATTTTAGGCCCAGGCCTCTTCAGGGTTACGGATAGGCCCAGGCCCATTTCTCTATTCCTTTGGTCCCAGGCCTCTTCAGGGTTAGGGATAGGGCCAGGCCCTTTTCTCTTCTCTTTTAGTCCCAAGCCTCTTCAGGTTTAGGTATAGGCCGAGGCCCACTTCTCTTCTCCTTTGGGCACAGGCCTCTTCAGGGTTAGGGAGAGGCCCAGGCCTTTTTCTCTTTTCCTTTGGGCCCAGGCCTCTTCAGGGTTAGGGATCGACCCAGGCCCTTGTCTCTTCTGATTTGGGCCCAGGCTTCTTCAGGGTTAGGGATAGGCCCAGGCCATTTTCTCTTCACTTTTAGGCCAAAGCCTCTTCAGGGTTAGGTATAGGCCCAGGCCCACTTCTCTTCTCCTTTGGGCACAGGCCTCTTCAGGGTTAGGGAGAGGCCCTGGCCTTTTTCTCTTTTCCTTTGGGCCCAGGCCTCTTCAGGGTTAGGGAAAGACCCAGGCCCTTTTCTCTTCTCTTTTGGTCCCAGGCCTTTTCAGGGTTAGGGATGGGCGCAGGCCCATTTCTCTTCTCTTTTGGGCCAAGGCCTCTGCTGGATTAATGACAGGCCCAGGGCTTTGTCTCTTCTGCTTTGGGCCCAGGCTTCTTCAGGGTTAGGGATAGGCCCAGGCCCTTTTCTCTTCTGTTTTAGGCCCAGGCCTCTTCAGGGTTACGGATAGGCCCAGGCCCATTTCTCTAGTCCTTTGGTCCCAGGCCTCTTCAGGTTTAGGGATAGGGCCAGGCCCTTTTCTCTTCTCTTTTAGGCCCAAGCCTCTTCAGGGTTAGGGATAGGCCCAGGCCCACTTCTCTTCTCCTTTGGGCCCAGGCCTCTTCAGGTTTAGGGATAGGCCCAGGCCCTTGTCTCTTCTGCTTTGGTCGCAGGCCTCTTCAGAGTTAGGGATAGGCCCAGGCCCATTTCTCTTCTCCTTTGGGCCCAGGCCTCTTCAGGGTTAGGAATAGGCCCAGGCCCTTTTCTCTTCTCTTTGGGCCCAGTCCTCTTCAGGGTTAGGGATAGACCCAGGCCCTTTTCTCTTCTCCTTTGGGCCCAGGCCTCTTCAGGGTTAGGGATAGACCCAGGCTCTTTTCTCTTCTCTTTTGGGCCCAGGCCTTTTCAGGGTTAGGGATGGGCCCATGCCCATTTCTCTTCTCTTTTGGGCCAAGGCCTCTTCAGGATTATACATAGGCCCAGGCCCTTGTCTCTTCTCCTTTGGGCCCAGGCCTCTTAAGGCTTAGGAATAGGCCCAGGGCCTTGTCTCTTCTCTTTTTGGCCCAGGCTTCTTCAGAGTTAGGGATAGGCCCAGGCCATTTTCTCTTCTCTTTTAGGCCCAGGCCTCTTCAGGGTTAGGGATAGGCCCAGGCCGACTTCTCTTCTCTTTTGGGCCCAGGCCTCTTCAGTGTTAGGGATAGGCCCTGGCCCTTTTCTCTTCTCTTTGGGGCCCAGGCCTCTTATGGGTTACGGATAGGCCCAGGCCCTGGTCTCTTCTGCTTTGGGCCCAGGCCTCTTCAAGGGTTAGGGATAGGCCCAGGCCCTTGTCTCTTCTCCTTTGGGCCCAGGCCTCTTCAGGGTTACGGATAGGCCCAGGCCCATTTCTCTAGTCCTTTGGTCCCAGGCCTCTTCAGGTTTAGGGATAGGGCCAGGCCCTTTTCTCTTCTCTTTTAGGCCCAAGCCTCTTCAGGGTTAGGGATAGGCCCAGGCCCTTTTCTCTACTCTTTGGGCCCAGTCCTCTTCAGGGTTAGGGATAGACCCAGGCACTTGTGTCTTCTCCTTTGGGCCCAGGCCTCTTCAGGGTTAGGGATAGGCCCAGGCCCTTGTCTCTTCTGCTTTTGGCCCAGGCTTATTCAGGGTTAGGGATAGGCCCAGGCCCTTTTCTCTTCTATTTTAGGCCCAGGCCTCTTCAGGGTTACGGATAGGCCCAGGCCCATTTCTCTATTCCTTTGGTCCCAGGCCTCTTCAGCGTTAGGGATAGGGCCAGGCCCTTTTCTCTTCTCTTTTAGTCCCAAGCCTCTTCAGGTTTAGGTATAGGCCGAGGCCCACTTCTCTTCTCCTTTGGGCACAGGCCTCTTCAGGGTTAGGGAGAGGCCCAGGCCTTTTTCTCTTTTCCTTTGGGCCCAGGCCTCTTCAGGGTTAGGGATCGACCCAGGCCCTTTTCTCTTCTCTTTTGGGCCCAGGCCTTTTCAGGGATAGGGATGGGCCCAGGCCCATTTCTCTTCTCTTTTGGGCCAAGGCCTCTTCTGGATTATAGATAGGCCCAGGCCCTTGTCTCTTCTCCTTTGGGCACAGGCCTCTTCAGGGTTAGGGATAGACCCAGGCCCTTGTCTCTTCTGCTTTGGGCCCAGGCTTCTTCAGGGTTAGGGATAGGCCCAGGCCATTTTCTCTTCACTTTTAGGCCAAAGCCTCTTCAGGGTTAGGTATAGGCCCAGGCCCACTTCTCTTCTCCTTTGGGCACAGGCCTCTTCAGGGTTAGGGAGAGGCCCTGGCCTTTTTCTCTTTTCCTTTGGGCCCAGGCCTCTTCAGGGTTAGGGAAAGACCCAGGCCCTTTTCTCTTCTCTTTTGGTCCCAGGCCTTTTCAGGGTTAGGGATGGGCGCAGGCCCATTTCTCTTCTCTTTTGGGCCAAGGCCTCTGCTGGATTAATGATAGGCCCAGGGCTTTGTCTCTTCTGCTTTGGGCCCAGGCTTCTTCAGGGTTAGGGATAGGCCCAGGCCCTTTTCTCTTCTGTTTTAGGCCCAGGCCTCTTCAGGGTTACGGATAGTCCCAGGCCCATTTCTCTAGTCCTTTGGTCCCAGGCCTCTTCAGGTTTAGGGATAGGGCCAGGCCCTTTTCTCTTCTCTTTTAGGCCCAAGCCTCTTCAGGGTTAGGGATAGGCCCAGGCCCACTTCTCTTCTCCTTTGGGCCCAGGCCTCTTCAGGGTTAGGGATAGGCCCAGGCCCTTGTCTCTTCTGCTTTGGGCGCAGGCCTCTTCAGAGTTAGGGATAGGCCCAGGCCCATTTCTCTTCTCCTTTGGGCCCAGGCCTCTTCAGGGTTAGGAATAGGCCCAGGCCCTTTTCTCTTCTCTTTGGGCCCAGTCCTCTTCAGGGTTAGGGATAGACCCAGGCCCTTTTCTCTTCTCCTTTGGGCCCAGGCCTCTTCAGGGTTAGGGATAGACCCAGGCCCTTTTCTCTTCTCTTTTGGGCCCAGGCCTTTTCAGGGTTAGGGATGGGCCCATGCCCATTTCTCTTCTCTTTTGGGCCAAGGCCTCTTCAGGATTATACATAGGCCCAGGCCCTTGTCTCTTCTCCTTTGGGCCCAGGCCTCTTAAGGCTTAGGAATAGGCCCAGGGCCTTGTCTCTTTTCTTTTTGGCCCAGGCTTCTTCAGAGTTAGGGATAGGCCCAGGCCATTTTCTCTTCTCTTTTAGGCCCAGGCCTCTTCAGGGTTAGGGATAGGCCCAGGCCGACTTCTCTTCTCTTTTGGGCCCAGGCCTCTTCAGGGTTAGGGATAGGCCCTGGCCCTTTTCTCTTCTCTTTGGGGCCCAGGCCTCTTATGGGTTACGGATAGGCCCAGGCCCTGGTCTCTTCTGCTTTGGGCCCAGGCCTCTTCAGGGTTAGGGATAGGCCCAGGCCCTTGTCTCTTCTCCTTTGGGCCCAGGCCTCTTCAGGTTTAGGGATAGACCCAGGCGGTTTTCTCTTCTCCTTTGGGCCCAGGCCTCTTCAGGGTTAGGGATAGACCAGGCCCTTTTCTCTTCTCTTTTGGGCCCAGGCCTTTTCAGGGTAAGGGATAGTCCCAGGCCTATTTCTCTTCTCTTTTGGACCAAGGCCTCTTCAGGAATATAGATAGGCCCAGGCTCTTGTCTCTTCTCCTTTGGGCCCAGGCCTCTTCAGGGTTAGGGATAGGCCCAGGCACTTTTCTCTTCTCTTTTAGGCCCAAGCCTCTTCAGGGTTAGGGATATGCCCAGGCACTTGTCTCTTCTCTTTTGGGCCCAGGCCTCTTCAGGGTTGGGGATCGACCCAGGCCCTTTTCTCTTCTTTTTTGGGCCCAGGCCTCTTCAGGGTTAGCTATAATCCCAGGCCCTTTTCTCTTCTATTTTAGGCCCAGGCCTCTTCAGGGTTAGGGATAGGCCCAGGCCCAGTTCTCTTCTCCTTTGGGCCCAGGCCTTTTCAGGGTTAGGGAGAGGCCCAGGCCCTTGTCTCTTCTCCTTTGGGCCCAGGCCTCTTCAGGGTTAGGGATAGACCCAGGCCCTTTTCTCTTCTCCTTTGGGCCCAGGCCTCTTCAGGATTAGGAATAGGCCCAGGCCCTTTTCTCTTCTCTTTGGGCCCAGTCCTCTTCAGGGTTAGGGATAGACCCAGGCCCTTTTCTCTTCACCTTTGGGCCCAGGCCTCTTCAGGGTTAGGGATAGACCCAGGCCCTTTTCTCTTCTCCTTTGGGCCCAGGCCTCTTCAGGGTTAGGATTAGGCCCAGGCCCTTTTCTCTTCTCTTTGGGCCCAGTCCTCTTCAGGGTTAGGGATAGACCCAGGCCCTTTTCTCTTCTCCTTTGGGCCCAGTCCTCTTCAGGGTTAGGGATAGACCCAGGCCCTTTTCTCTTCTCCTTTGGGCCCAGGCCTCTTCAGGGTTAGGGATAGACCCAGGCCCTTTTCTCTTCTCTTTTAGGCCCAGGCCTCTTCAGGGTTAGGGATAGGCCCAGGCCCTTTTCTCTTCTTTTTTGAGCCCAGGCCTCTTCAGGGTTAGGGATAGGCCCAGGCCCTTTTCTCTTCTTTTTTGGGCCCAGGCCTCTTCAGGGTTAGCTATAGTCCCAGGCCCTTTTCTCTTCTCTTTTAGGCCCAAGCCTCTTCAGGGTTAGGGATAGGCCCAGGCCCACTTCTCTTCTCCTTTGGGCCCAGGCCTCTTCAGGGTTAGGGATAGGCCCAGGCCCTTGTCTCTTCTGCTTTGGGCCCAGGCCTCTTCAGAGTTAGGGATAGGCCCAGGCCCATTTCTCTTCTCCTTTGGGCCCAGGCCTCTTCAGGGTAAGGAATAGGCCCAGGCCCTTTTCTCTTCTCTTTGGGCCCAGTCCTCTTCAGGGTTAGGGATAGGCCCAGGCCCTTGTCTCTTCTCCTTTGGGCCCAGGCCTCTTCAGGTTTAGGGATAGACCCAGGCGGTTTTCTCTTCTCCTTTGGGCCCAGGCCTCTTCAGGGTTAGGGATAGACCAGGCCCTTTTCTCTTCTCTTTTGGGCCCAGGCCTTTTCAGGGTAAGGGATAGGCCCAGGCCCATTTCTCTTCTCTTTTGGACCAAGGCCTCTTCAGGAATATAGATAGGCCCAGGCTCTTGTCTCTTCTCCTTTGGGCCCAGGCCTCTTCAGGGTTAGGGATAGGCCCAGGCACTTTTCTCTTCTCTTTTAGGCCCAAGCCTCTTCAGGGTTAGGGATATGCCCAGGCGATTGTCTCTTCTCTTTTTTGGCCCAGGCCTCTTCAGGGTTGGGGATCGACCCAAGCCCTTTTCTCTTCTTTTTTGGGCCCAGGACTCTTCAGGGTTAGCTATAGTCCCAGGCCCTTTTCTCTTCTATTTTAGGCCCAGGCCTCTTCAGGGTTAGGGATAGGCCCAGGCCCAGTTCTCTTCTCCTTTGGGCCCAGGCCTCTTCAGGGTTAGGGATAGGCCCAGGCCCTTGTCTCTTCTCCTTTGGGCCCAGGCCTCTTCAGGGTTAGGGATAGGCCCCGGCCCTTTTCTCGTCTCTTTTAGGCCCAAGCCTGTTCAGGGTTAGGTATAGGCCCAGGCCCACTTCTCTTCTCCTTTGGGCATAGGCCTCTTCAGGGTTAGGGAGAGGCCCAGGCCTTTTTCTCTTTTCCTTTCGGCCCAGGGCTCTTCAGGGTTAGGGATTGACCCAGGCCCTTTTCTCTTCTCTTTTGGTCCCAGGCCTCTTCAGGGTTAGGGATGGGCCCAGGCCCATTTCTCTTCTCTTTTGGTCCAAGTCCTCTGCTGGATTATAGATAGGCCCAGGCCCTTGTCTCTTCTCCTTTGGGCACAGGCCTCTTCAGGGTTAGGGATAGGCCCAAGCCCTTGTCTCTTCTGCTTTGAGCCCAGGCTTCTTCAGGGTTAGAGATTGTCCCAGGCCCTTTTCTCTTCTATTTTAGGCTCAGGCCTCTTCAGGGTTACGGATAGGCCCAGGCCCATTTCTCTATTCCTTTGGTCCCAGGCCTCTTCAGGGTTAGGGATAGGGCCAGGCCCTTTTCTCTTCTCTTTTAGGCCCAAGCCTCTTCAGGGTTAGGAATAGGCCCAGGCCCACTTCTCTTCTCCTTTGGGCCCAGGCCTCTTCAGGGTTAGGGATAGGCCCAGGCCCTTTTCTCTTCTCCTTTGAGCCCAGGCCTCTTCAGGTTTAGGGATAGACCCAGGCTCTTCTCTCTTCTCTTTTCGGCCCAGGCCTCTTCAGGGTTTGGGATAGGCCCAGGCCCTTTTCTCTTCTCTATTAGGCCCAGGCCTCTTCAGGGTTAGGGATAGGCCCAGGCCCACTTCTCTTCTCCTTTGGGCCCAGGCCTCTTCAGGGTTAGGGATAGGCCCAGGCCCTTTTCTCTTCTCCTTTGAGCCCAGGCCTCTTCAGGTTTAGGGATAGACCCAGGCTCTTCTCTCTTCTCTTTTCGGCCCAGGCCTCTTCAGGGTTTGGGATAGGCCCAGGCCCTTTTCTCTTCTCTATTAGGCCCAGGCCTCTTCAGGGTTAGGGATAGGCCCAGGCCCACTTCTCTTCTCCTTTGGGCCCAAGCTTCTTCAGGATTAGGGATAGGCCCAGGCCCTTTTCTCTTCTTCTTCGGGCCCGGGCCTCTTCAGGGTTAGTGATGGGCCCAGGCCCATTTCTCTTCTCTTTTGGGACAAGGCCTCTTCAGGTTTATACATAGGCCCAGGCCCTTGTCTCTTCTCCTTTAGGCCCGGGCCTCTTCAGGGTTAGGGATAGGCCCAGGCCCACTTCTATTCTTCTTTGGGCCCAGGCCTCTTCAGGGTTAGGGATATTGCCAGGCCCTTTTCTCTTCTCTTTTAGGCCCAAGCCTCTTCATGGTTAGGGATAGGCCCAGGCCCTTGTCTCTTCTGCTTTGGGCCCAGGCCTCTTCAGAGTTAGGGATAGGCCCAGGCCCTTTTCTCTTCCATTTTAGGCCCATGTTCTTCAGGGTTAGCGATAGGTCCAGGCCCATTTCTCTTCTCCTTTGGGCCCAGGCCTCTTCAGGTTTAGGGATAGGCCCAGGCCCTTTTCTCTTCTCTTTTAGGCCCAGGCCTCTTCAGGGTTAGGGATAGGCCCAGGCCGACTTCTCTTCTCTTTTGGGCCCAGGCCTCTTCAGGGTTAGGGATAGGCCCAGGCCCTTTTCTCTTCTTTTTCGGGCCCAGGCCTCTTCAGGGTTAGCTATAGTCCCAGGCACTTTTCTCTTCTCTTTTAGGCCCAAGCCTCTTCAGGGTTAGGGATAGGCCCAGGCCCACTTCTCTTCTCCTTTGGGCCCAGGCCTCTTCAGGGTTAGGGATAGGCCCAGGCCCTTGTCTCTTCTGCTTTGGGCCCAAGCCTCTTCAGAGTTAGGGATAGGCCCAGGCCCATTTCTCTTCTCCTTTGGCCCAGGCCTCTTCAGGGTTAGGAATAGGCCCAGGCCCTTTTCTCTTCTCTTTGGGCCCAGTCCTCTTCAGGGTTAGGGATAGACCCAGGCCCTTTTCTCTTCTCCTTTGGGCCCAGGCCTCTTCAGGGTTAGAGATAGACCCAGGCCCTTTTCTCTTCTCTTTTGGGCCTAGGCCTTTTCAGGGTTAGGGATGGGCCCAGCCCCATTTCTCTTCTCTTTTGGGCCAAGGCCTCTTCAGGATTATACATAGGCCCAGGCCCTTGTCTCTTCTCCTTTGGGCCCAGGCCTCTTAAGGCTTAGGGATAGGCCCAGGGCCTTGTCTCTTCTCTTTTTGGCCCAGGCTTCTTCAGAGGTAGGGATAGGCCCAGGCCCTTTTCTCTTCTCTTTTAGGCCCAGGCCTCTTCAGGGTTAGGGATAGGCCCAGGCCTACTTCTCTGCTCTTTTGGGCCCAGGCCTCTTCAGGGTTAGGGATAGGCCCTGGCCCTTTTCTCTTCTCTTTGGGGCCCAGGCCTCTTGTGGGTTACGGATAGGCCCAGGCCCTGGTCTCTTCTGCTTTGGGCCCAGGCCTCTTCAGGGTTAGGAATAGGCCCAGGCCCTTGTCTCTTCTCCTTTGGGCCCAGGCCTCTTCAGGTTTAGGGATAGACCCAGGCGGTTATCTCTTCTCCTTTGGGCCCAGGCCTCTTCAGGGTTAGGGATAGACCAGGCCCTTTTCTCTTCTCTTTTGGGCCCAGGCCTTTTCAGTGTAAGGGATAGGCCCAGGCCCATTTCTCTTCTCTTTTGGACCAAGGCCTCTTCAGGAATATAGATAGGCCCAGGCTCTTGTCTCTTCTCCTTTGGGCCCAGGCCTCTTCAGGGTTAGGGATAGGCCCAGGCACTTTTCTCTTCTCTTTTAGGCCCAAGCCTCTTCAGGGTTAGGGATATGCCCAGGCACTTGTCTCTTCTCTTTTGGGCCCAGGCCTCTTCAGGGTTGGGGATCGACCCAGGCCCTTTTCTCTTCGTTTTTGGGCCCAGGCCTCTTCAGGGTTAGGGATAGGCCCAGGCCCAGTTCTCTTCTCCTTTGGGCCCAGGCCTCTTCAGGGTTAGGGATAGGCCCAGGCCCTTGTCTCTTCTCCTTTGGGCCCAGGCCTCTTCAGGGTTGGGGATCGACCCAGGCCCTTTTCTCTTCTATTTTAGGCCCAGGCCTCTTCAGGGTTAGGGATAGGCCCAGGCCCAGTTCTCTTCTCCTTTGGGCCCAGGCCTCTTCAGGGTTAGGGATAGGCCCAGGCCCTTGTCTCTTCTCCTTTGGGCCCAGGCCTCTTCAGGGTTAGGGATAGGCCCAGGCCCTTTTCTCGTCTCTTTTAGGCCCAAGCCTCTTCAGGGTTAGGTATAGGCCCAGGCCCACTTCTCTTCTCCTTTGGGCATAGGCCTCTTCAGGGTTAGGGAGAGTCCCAGGCCTTTTTCTCTTTTCCTTTCGGCCCAGGCCTCTTCAGGGTTAGGGATTGACCCAGGCCCTTTTCTCTTCTCTTTTGGTCCCAGGCCTTTTCAGGATTAGGGATGGGCACAGGCCCATTTCTCTTCTCTTTTGGTCCAAGGCCTCTGCTGGATTATAGATAGGCCCAGGCCCTTGTCTCTTCTCCTTTGGGCACAGGCCTCTTCAGGGTTAGGGATAGGCCCAAGCCCTTGTCTCTTCTGCTTTGAGCCCAGGCTTTTTCAGGGTTAGAGATAGGCCCAGGCCCTTTTCTCTTCTATTTTAGGCCCAAGCCTCTTCAGGGTTACGGATAGGCCCAGGCCCATTTCTCTATTCCTTTGGTCCCAGGCCTCTTCAGGATTAGGGATAGGGCCAGGCCCTTTTCTCTTCTCTTTTAGGCCCAAGCCTCTTCAGGGTTAGGAATAGGCCCAGGCCCACTTCTCTTCTCCTTTGGGCCCAGGCCTCTTCAGGGTTAGGGATAGGCCCAGGCCATTTTCTCTTCTCCTTTGAGCCCAGGCCTCTTCAGGGTTAGGGATAGACCCAGGCCCTTCTCTCTTCTCTTTTCGGCCCAGGCCTCTTCAGGGTTAGGGATAGGCCCAGGCCCACTACTCTTCTCCATTGGGCCCAGGCCTCTTCAGGGTTAGGGATAGGCCCAGGCCATTTTCTCTTCTCCTTTGAGCCCAGGCCTCTTCAGGGTTAGGGATAGACCCAGGCCCTTCTCTCTTCTCTTTTCGGCCCAAGCTTCTTCAGGGTTAGGGATAGGCCCAGGCCCTTTTCTCTTCTTCTTTGGGCCCGGGCCTCTTCAGGGTTAGGGATGGGCCCAGGCCCATTTCTCTTCTCTTTTGGGCCAAGGCCTCTTCAGGTTTATACATAGGCCCAGGCCCTTGTCTCTTCTCCTTTGGGCCCGGGCCTCTTCAGGGTTAGGGATAGGCCCAGGCCCACTTCTATTCTTCTTTGGGCCCAGGCCTCTTCAGGGTTAGGGATATTGCCAGGCCCTTTTCTCTTCTCTTTTAGGCCCAAGCCTCTTCAGGGTTAAGGATAGGCCCAGGCCCTTGTCTCTTCTGCTTTGGGCCCAGGCCTCTTCAGAGTTAGGGATAGGCCCAGGCCCTTTTCTCTTCCATTTTAGGCCCATGTTCTTCAGGGTTAGGGATAGGTCCAGGCCCATTTCTCTTCTCCTTTGGGCCCAGGCCTCTTCAGGGTTAGGGATAGGCCCAGGCCCTTTTCTCTTCTCCTTTGGGCCCAGGCCTCTTCAGGGTTAGGGATAGACACAGGCCATTTTCCCTTCTCTTTTGGGCCCAGGCCTTTTCAGGGTTAGGGTAGGGCCCAGGCCCATTTCTCTTCTCTTTTGGGCCAAGGCCTCTTGAGGATTATACATAGGCCCAGACCCTTTTCTCTTCTCTTTTAGGCCCAAGCCTCTTCAGGTTTAGGTATAGGCCGAGGCCCACTTCTCTTCTCCTTTGGGCACAGGCCTCTTCAGGGTTAGGGAGAGGCCCAGGCCTTTTTCTCTTTTCCTTTGGGCCCTGGCCTCTTCAGGGTTAGGGATCGACCCAGGCCCTTTTCTCTTCTCTTTTGGGCCCAGGCCTTTTCAGGGTTAGGGATGGGCCCAGGCCCATTTCTCTTCTCTTTTGGGACAAGGCCTCTTCTGGATTACAGATAGGCCCAGGCCCTTGTCTCTTCTTCTTTGGGCACAAACCTCTTCAGGGTTAGGGATAGACCCAGGCTCTTGTCTCTTCTGCTTTGGGCCCAGGCTTCTTCAGGATTAGGGATAGGCCCAGGCCATTTTCTCTTCACTTTTAGGCCAAAGCCTCTTCAGGGTTAGGTATAGGCCCAGGCCCACTTCTCTTCTCCTTTGGGCACAGGCCTCTTCAGGGTTAGTGGAGGTCCAGGCCTTTTTCTCTTTTCCTTTGGGCCCAGGCCTTTTCAGGGTTAGGGAAAGACCCAGGCCCTTTTCTCTTCTCTTTTGGTCCCAGGCCTTTTCAAGGTTAGGGATGGGCGCAGGCCCATTCCTCTTCTCTTTTGGGCCAAGGGCTCTGCTGGATTAATGATAGGCCCAGGGCCTTGTCTCTTCTGCTTTGGGCCCAGGCTTCTTCAGTGTTAGGGATAGGCCCAGGCCCTTTTCTCTTCTGTTTTAGGCCCAGGCCTCTTCAGATTTACATATAGGCCCAGGCCCATTTCTCTACTCCTTTGGTCCCAGGCCTCTTCAGGTTTAGGGATAGGGCCAGGCGCTTTTCTCTTCTCTTTTAGGCCCAAGCCTCTTCAGGGTTAGTGATAGGCCCAGGCCCACTTCTCTTCTCCTTTGGGCCCAAGCTTCTTCAGGGTTAGGGATAGGCCCAGGCCCTTTTCTCTTCTTCTTTGGGTCCGGGCCTCTTCAGGGTTAGGGATAGGCCCAGGAACTTTTCTCTTCTTCTTTGGGCCCAGGCCTTTTCAGGATTAGGGATAGGCCCAGACCCTTGTCTTCTCTGCTTTGGGCCCAGGCCTCTTCAGAGTTAGAGATAGCCCAGGCCCATTTCTCTTCTCCTTTGGGCCCAGGCCTCTTCAGGGTTAGGGATAGGCCCAGGCCCTTTTCTCTTCTCCTTTGGGCCCAGGCCTCTTCAGGGTTAGGGATAGGCCCAGGCCCTTGTGTCTTCTCCTTTGGGCCCAGGCCTCTTCAGGCTTAGGGATAGACCCAGGCCCTTTTCTCTTCTCTTCGGCCCAGGCCTCTTCAGGGTTTGGGGTAGGCCCAGGCCCTTTTCTCTTCTCTTTTAGGCCCAGGACACTTCAGGGTTAGGGATAGGCCCATGCCCAGTTCTCTTCTCCTTTGGGCCCAAGCCTCTTCAGGGTTAGGGATAGGCCCAGGCCCTTTTCTCTTCTTCTTTGGGCCCACGCCTCTTCAGGGTTAGGGATAGGCCCAGGCCCTTGTCTCTTCCTCTTTGGGCCCAGGCCTCTTCAGAGTTAGGGATAGGCCGAGGCCCATTTCTATTCGCCTTTGGGCCCAGGCCTCTTCAGGTTTAGGGATCGGCCCAGGCCCTTTTCTCTACTCTTTGGGCCCAGTCCTCTTCAGGGTTAGGGATAGACCCAGGCCCTTTTCTCTTCTCCTTTGGGCCCAGGCCTCTTCAGGGTTAGGGATAGACCCAGGCCCTTTTCTCTTCTCTTTTGGGCCAAGGCCTTTTCAGGGTTAGGGATGGGCCCAGGCCCATTTCTCTTCTCTTTTGAGACAAGGCCTCTTCAGGATTATACATAGGCCCAGGCCCTTGTCTCTTCTCCTTTGGGCCCAGGCCTCTTAAGGCTTAGGGATAGGCCCAGGGCCTTGTCTCTTCTCTTTTTGGCCCAGGCCTCTTCAGAGTTAGGGATAGGCCCAGGCCCTTTTCTCTTCTCTGTTAGGCCCAGGCCTCTTCAGGGTTAGGGATAGGCCCAGGCCGACTTCTCTTCTCTTTTGGGCCCAGGCCTCTTCAGGGTTAGGGATAGGCCCTGGCCCTTTTCTCTTCTCTTTGGGGCCCAGGCCTCTTGTGGGTTACGGATAGGCCCAGGCCCTGGTCTCTTCTGCTTTGGGCCCAGGCCTCTTCAGGGTTAGGAATAGGCCCAGGCCCTTTTCTCTTCTCTTTGGGCCCAGTCCTCTTCAGGGTTAGGGATAGACCCAGGCCCTTTTCTCTTCTCCTTTGGGCCCAGGCCTCTTCAGGGTTAGAGATAGACCCAGGCCCTTTTCTCTTCTCTTTTGGGCCTAGGCCTTTTCAGGGTTAGGGATGGGCCCAGCCCCATTTCTCTTCTCTTTTGGGCCAAGGCCTCTTCAGGATTATACATAGGCCCAGGCCCTTGTCTCTTCTCCTTTGGGCCCAGGCCTCTTAAGGCTTAGGGATAGGCCCAGGGCCTTGTCTCTTCTCTTTTTGGCCCAGGCTTCTTCAGAGGTAGGGATAGGCCCAGGCCCTTTTCTCTTCTCTTTTAGGCCCAGGCGTCTTCAGGGTTAGGGATAGGCCCAGGCCTACTTCTCTGCTCTTTTGGGCCCAGGCCTCTTCAGGGTTAGGGATAGGCCCTGGCCCTTTTCTCTTCTCTTTGGGGCCCAGGCCTCTTGTGGGTTACGGATAGGCCCAGGCCCTGGTCTCTTCTGCTTTGGGCCCAGGCCTCTTCAGGGTTAGGAATAGGCCCAGGCCCTTGTCTCTTCTCCTTTGGGCCCAGGCCTCTTCAGGTTTAGGGATAGACCCAGGCGGTTATCTCTTCTCCTTTGGGCCCAGGCCTCTTCAGGGTTAGGGATAGACCAGGCCCTTTTCTCTTCTCTTTTGGGCCCAGGCCTTTTCAGGGTAAGGGATAGGCCCAGGCCCATTTCTCTTCTCTTTTGGACCAAGGCCTCTTCAGGAATATAGATAGGCCCAGGCTCTTGTCTCTTCTCCTTTGGGCCCAGGCCTCTTCAGGGTTAGGGATAGGCCCAGGCACTTTTCTCTTCTCTTTTAGGCCCAAGCCTCTTCAGGGTTAGGGATATGCCCAGGCACTTGTCTCTTCTCTTTTGGGCCCAGGCCTCTTCAGGGTTGGGGATCGACCCAGGCCCTTTTCTCTTCGTTTTTGGGCCCAGGCCTCTTCAGGGTTAGGGATAGGCCCAGGCCCAGTTCTCTTCTCCTTTGGGCCCAGGCCTCTTCAGGGTTAGGGATAGGCCCAGGCCCTTGTCTCTTCTCCTTTGGGCCCAGGCCTCTTCAGGGTTGGGGATCGACCCAGGCCCTTTTCTCTTCTATTTTAGGCCCAGGCCTCTTCAGGGTTAGGGATAGGCCCAGGCCCAGTTCTCTTCTCCTTTGGGCCCAGGCCTCTTCAGGGTTAGGGATAGGCCCAGGCCCTTGTCTCTTCTCCTTTGGGCCCAGGCCTCTTCAGGGTTAGGGATAGGCCCAGGCCCTTTTCTCGTCTCTTTTAGGCCCAAGCCTGTTCAGGGTTAGGTATAGGCCCAGGCCCACTTCTCTTCTCCTTTGGGCATAGGCCTCTTCAGGGTTAGGGAGAGTCCCAGGCCTTTTTCTCTTTTCCTTTCGGCCCAGGCCTCTTCAGGGTTAGGGATTGACCCAGGCCCTTTTCTCTTCTCTTTTGGTCCCAGGCCTTTTCAGGATTAGTGATGGGCACAGGCCCATTTCTCTTCTCTTTTGGTCCAAGGCCTCTGCTGGATTATAGATAGGCCCAGGCCCTTGTTTCTTCTCCTTTGGGCACAGGCCTCTTCAGGGTTAGGGATAGGCCCAAGCCCTTGTCTCTTCTGCTTTGAGCCCAGGCTTTTTCAGGGTTAGAGATAGGCCCAGGCCCTTTTCTCTTCTATTTTAGGCCCAAGCCTCTTCAGGGTTACGGATAGGCCCAGGCCCATTTCTCTATTCCTTTGGTCCCAGGCCTCTTCAGGATTAGGGATAGGGCCAGGCCCTTTTCTCTTCTCTTTTAGGCCCAAGCCTCTTCAGGTTTAGGTATAGGCCGAGGCCCACTTCTCTTCTCCTTTGGGCACAGGCCTCTTCAGGGTTAGGGAGAGGCCCAGGCCTTTTTCTCTTTTCCTTTGGGCCCTGGCCTCTTCAGGGTTAGGGATCGACCCAGGCCCTTTTCTCTTCTCTTTTGGGCCCAGGCCTTTTCAGGGTTAGGGATGGGCCCAGGCCCATTTCTCTTCTCTTTTGGGACAAGGCCTCTTCTGGATTACAGATAGGCCCAGGCCCTTGTCTCTTCTTCTTTGGGCACAAACCTCTTCAGGGTTAGGGATAGACCCAGGCCCTTCTCTCTTCTCTTTTCGGCCCAAGCTTCTTCAGGGTTAGGGATAGGCCCAGGCCCTTTTCTCTTCTTCTTTGGGCCCGGGCCTCTTCAGGGTTAGGGATGGGCCCAGGCCCATTTCTCTTCTCTTTTGGGCCAAGGCCTCTTCAGGTTTATACATAGGCCCAGGCCCTTGTCTCTTCTCCTTTGGGCCCGGGCCTCTTCAGGGTTAGGGATAGGCCCAGGCCCACTTCTATTCTTCTTTGGGCCCAGGCCTCTTCAGGGTTAGGGATATTGCCAGGCCCTTTTCTCTTCTCTTTTAGGCCCAAGCCTCTTCAGGGTTAAGGATAGGCCCAGGCCCTTGTCTCTTCTGCTTTGGGCCCAGGCCTCTTCAGAGTTAGGGATAGGCCCAGGCCCTTTTCTCTTCCATTTTAGGCCCATGTTCTTCAGGGTTAGGGATAGGTCCAGGCCCATTTCTCTTCTCCTTTGGGCCCAGGCCTCTTCAGGGTTAGGGAGAGGCCCAGGCCCTTTTCTCTTCTCCTTTGGGCCCAGGCCTCTTCAGGGTTAGGGATAGGTCCAGGCCCTTTTCTCTTCTCCTTTGGACCCAGGCATCTTCAGGGTTAGGGATTGACACAGGCCATTTTCCCTTCTCTTTTGGGCCCAGGCCTTTTCAGGGTTAGGGAAGGGCCCAGGCCCATTTCTCTTCTCTTTTGGGCCAAGGCCTCTTGAGGATTATACATAGGCCCAGACCCTTTTCTCTTCTCTTTTAGGCCCAAGCCTCTTCAGGTTTAGGTATAGGCCGAGGCCCACTTCTCTTCTCCTTTGGGCACAGGCCTCTTCAGGGTTAGGGAGAGGCCCAGGCCTTTTTCTCTTTTCCTTTGGGCCCTGGCCTCTTCAGGGTTAGGGATCGACCCAGGCCCTTTTCTCTTCTCTTTTGGGCCCAGGCCTTTTCAGGGTTAGGGATGGGCCCAGGCCCATTTCTCTTCTCTTTTGGGACAAGGCCTCTTCTGGATTACAGATAGGCCCAGGCCCTTGTCTCTTCTTCTTTGGGCACAAACCTCTTCAGGGTTAGGGATAGACCCAGGCTCTTGTCTCTTCTGCTTTGGGCCCAGGCTTCTTCAGGATTAGGGATAGGCCCAGGCCATTTTCTCTTCACTTTTAGGCCAAAGCCTCTTCAGGGTTAGGTATAGGCCCAGGCCCACTTCTCTTCTCCTTTGGGCACAGGCCTCTTCAGGGTTAGTGGAGGTCCAGGCCTTTTTCTCTTTTCCTTTGGGCCCAGGCCTTTTCAGGGTTAGGGAAAGACCCAGGCCCTTTTCTCTTCTCTTTTGGTCCCAGGCCTTTTCAAGGTTAGGGATGGGCGCAGGCCCATTCCTCTTCTCTTTTGGGCCAAGGGCTCTGCTGGATTAATGATAGGCCCAGGGCCTTGTCTCTTCTGCTTTGGGCCCAGGCTTCTTCAGTGTTAGGGATAGGCCCAGGCCCTTTTCTCTTCTGTTTTAGGCCCAGGCCTCTTCAGATTTACATATAGGCCCAGGCCCATTTCTCTACTCCTTTGGTCCCAGGCCTCTTCAGGTTTAGGGATAGGGCCAGGCGCTTTTCTCTTCTCTTTTAGGCCCAAGCCTCTTCAGGGTTAGTGATAGGCCCAGGCCCACTTCTCTTCTCCTTTGGGCCCAAGCTTCTTCAGGGTTAGGGATAGGCCCAGGCCCTTTTCTCTTCTTCTTTGGGTCCGGGCCTCTTCAGGGTTAGGGATAGGCCCAGGAACTTTTCTCTTCTTCTTTGGGCCCAGGCCTTTTCAGGATTAGGGATAGGCCCAGACCCTTGTCTTCTCTGCTTTGGGCCCAGGCCTCTTCAGAGTTAGAGATAGCCCAGGCCCATTTCTCTTCTCCTTTGGGCCCAGGCCTCTTCAGGGTTAGGGATAGGCCCAGGCCCTTTTCTCTTCTCCTTTGGGCCCAGGCCTCTTCAGGGTTAGGGATAGGCCCAGGCCCTTGTGTCTTCTCCTTTGGGCCCAGGCCTCTTCAGGCTTAGGGATAGACCCAGGCCCTTTTCTCTTCTCTTCGGCCCAGGCCTCTTCAGGGTTTGGGGTAGGCCCAGGCCCTTTTCTCTTCTCTTTTAGGCCCAGGACACTTCAGGGTTAGGGATAGGCCCATGCCCAGTTCTCTTCTCCTTTGGGCCCAAGCCTCTTCAGGGTTAGGGATAGGCCCAGGCCCTTTTCTCTTCTTCTTTGGGCCCACGCCTCTTCAGGGTTAGGGATAGGCCCAGGCCCTTGTCTCTTCCTCTTTGGGCCCAGGCCTCTTCAGAGTTAGGGATAGGCCGAGGCCCATTTCTATTCGCCTTTGGGCCCAGGCCTCTTCAGGTTTAGGGATCGGCCCAGGCCCTTTTCTCTACTCTTTGGGCCCAGTCCTCTTCAGGGTTAGGGATAGACCCAGGCCCTTTTCTCTTCTCCTTTGGGCCCAGGCCTCTTCAGGGTTAGGGATAGACCCAGGCCCTTTTCTCTTCTCTTTTGGGCCAAGGCCTTTTCAGGGTTAGGGATGGGCCCAGGCCCATTTCTCTTCTCTTTTGAGACAAGGCCTCTTCAGGATTATACATAGGCCCAGGCCCTTGTCTCTTCTCCTTTGGGCCCAGGCCTCTTAAGGCTTAGGGATAGGCCCAGGGCCTTGTCTCTTCTCTTTTTGGCCCAGGCCTCTTCAGAGTTAGGGATAGGCCCAGGCCCTTTTCTCTTCTCTGTTAGGCCCAGGCCTCTTCAGGGTTAGGGATAGGCCCAGGCCGACTTCTCTTCTCTTTTGGGCCCAGGCCTCTTCAGGGTTAGGGATAGGCCCTGGCCCTTTTCTCTTCTCTTTGGGGCCCAGGCCTCTTGTGGGTTACGGATAGGCCCAGGCCCTGGTCTCTTCTGCTTTGGGCCCAGGCCTCTTCAGGGTTAGGAATAGGCCCAGGCCCTTTTCTCTTCTCTTTGGGCCCAGTCCTCTTCAGGGTTAGGGATAGACCCAGGCCCTTTTCTCTTCTCCTTTGGGCCCAGGCCTCTTCAGGGTTAGAGATAGACCCAGGCCCTTTTCTCTTCTCTTTTGGGCCTAGGCCTTTTCAGGGTTAGGGATGGGCCCAGCCCCATTTCTCTTCTCTTTTGGGCCAAGGCCTCTTCAGGATTATACATAGGCCCAGGCCCTTGTCTCTTCTCCTTTGGGCCCAGGCCTCTTAAGGCTTAGGGATAGGCCCAGGGCCTTGTCTCTTCTCTTTTTGGCCCAGGCTTCTTCAGAGGTAGGGATAGGCCCAGGCCCTTTTCTCTTCTCTTTTAGGCCCAGGCGTCTTCAGGGTTAGGGATAGGCCCAGGCCTACTTCTCTGCTCTTTTGGGCCCAGGCCTCTTCAGGGTTAGGGATAGGCCCTGGCCCTTTTCTCTTCTCTTTGGGGCCCAGGCCTCTTGTGGGTTACGGATAGGCCCAGGCCCTGGTCTCTTCTGCTTTGGGCCCAGGCCTCTTCAGGGTTAGGAATAGGCCCAGGCCCTTGTCTCTTCTCCTTTGGGCCCAGGCCTCTTCAGGTTTAGGGATAGACCCAGGCGGTTATCTCTTCTCCTTTGGGCCCAGGCCTCTTCAGGGTTAGGGATAGACCAGGCCCTTTTCTCTTCTCTTTTGGGCCCAGGCCTTTTCAGGGTAAGGGATAGGCCCAGGCCCATTTCTCTTCTCTTTTGGACCAAGGCCTCTTCAGGAATATAGATAGGCCCAGGCTCTTGTCTCTTCTCCTTTGGGCCCAGGCCTCTTCAGGGTTAGGGATAGGCCCAGGCACTTTTCTCTTCTCTTTTAGGCCCAAGCCTCTTCAGGGTTAGGGATATGCCCAGGCACTTGTCTCTTCTCTTTTGGGCCCAGGCCTCTTCAGGGTTGGGGATCGACCCAGGCCCTTTTCTCTTCGTTTTTGGGCCCAGGCCTCTTCAGGGTTAGGGATAGGCCCAGGCCCAGTTCTCTTCTCCTTTGGGCCCAGGCCTCTTCAGGGTTAGGGATAGGCCCAGGCCCTTGTCTCTTCTCCTTTGGGCCCAGGCCTCTTCAGGGTTGGGGATCGACCCAGGCCCTTTTCTCTTCTATTTTAGGCCCAGGCCTCTTCAGGGTTAGGGATAGGCCCAGGCCCAGTTCTCTTCTCCTTTGGGCCCAGGCCTCTTCAGGGTTAGGGATAGGCCCAGGCCCTTGTCTCTTCTCCTTTGGGCCCAGGCCTCTTCAGGGTTAGGGATAGGCCCAGGCCCTTTTCTCGTCTCTTTTAGGCCCAAGCCTGTTCAGGGTTAGGTATAGGCCCAGGCCCACTTCTCTTCTCCTTTGGGCATAGGCCTCTTCAGGGTTAGGGAGAGTCCCAGGCCTTTTTCTCTTTTCCTTTCGGCCCAGGCCTCTTCAGGGTTAGGGATTGACCCAGGCCCTTTTCTCTTCTCTTTTGGTCCCAGGCCTTTTCAGGATTAGTGATGGGCACAGGCCCATTTCTCTTCTCTTTTGGTCCAAGGCCTCTGCTGGATTATAGATAGGCCCAGGCCCTTGTTTCTTCTCCTTTGGGCACAGGCCTCTTCAGGGTTAGGGATAGGCCCAAGCCCTTGTCTCTTCTGCTTTGAGCCCAGGCTTTTTCAGGGTTAGAGATAGGCCCAGGCCCTTTTCTCTTCTATTTTAGGCCCAAGCCTCTTCAGGGTTACGGATAGGCCCAGGCCCATTTCTCTATTCCTTTGGTCCCAGGCCTCTTCAGGATTAGGGATAGGGCCAGGCCCTTTTCTCTTCTCTTTTAGGCCCAAGCCTCTTCAGGTTTAGGTATAGGCCGAGGCCCACTTCTCTTCTCCTTTGGGCACAGGCCTCTTCAGGGTTAGGGAGAGGCCCAGGCCTTTTTCTCTTTTCCTTTGGGCCCTGGCCTCTTCAGGGTTAGGGATCGACCCAGGCCCTTTTCTCTTCTCTTTTGGGCCCAGGCCTTTTCAGGGTTAGGGATGGGCCCAGGCCCATTTCTCTTCTCTTTTGGGACAAGGCCTCTTCTGGATTACAGATAGGCCCAGGCCCTTGTCTCTTCTTCTTTGGGCACAAACCTCTTCAGGGTTAGGGATAGACCCAGGCCCTTCTCTCTTCTCTTTTCGGCCCAAGCTTCTTCAGGGTTAGGGATAGGCCCAGGCCCTTTTCTCTTCTTCTTTGGGCCCGGGCCTCTTCAGGGTTAGGGATGGGCCCAGGCCCATTTCTCTTCTCTTTTGGGCCAAGGCCTCTTCAGGTTTATACATAGGCCCAGGCCCTTGTCTCTTCTCCTTTGGGCCCGGGCCTCTTCAGGGTTAGGGATAGGCCCAGGCCCACTTCTATTCTTCTTTGGGCCCAGGCCTCTTCAGGGTTAGGGATATTGCCAGGCCCTTTTCTCTTCTCTTTTAGGCCCAAGCCTCTTCAGGGTTAAGGATAGGCCCAGGCCCTTGTCTCTTCTGCTTTGGGCCCAGGCCTCTTCAGAGTTAGGGATAGGCCCAGGCCCTTTTCTCTTCCATTTTAGGCCCATGTTCTTCAGGGTTAGGGATAGGTCCAGGCCCATTTCTCTTCTCCTTTGGGCCCAGGCCTCTTCAGGGTTAGGGAGAGGCCCAGGCCCTTTTCTCTTCTCCTTTGGGCCCAGGCCTCTTCAGGGTTAGGGATAGGTCCAGGCCCTTTTCTCTTCTCCTTTGGACCCAGGCATCTTCAGGGTTAGGGATTGACACAGGCCATTTTCCCTTCTCTTTTGGGCCCAGGCCTTTTCAGGGTTAGGGAAGGGCCCAGGCCCATTTCTCTTCTCTTTTGGGCCAAGGCCTCTTGAGGATTATACATAGGCCCAGACCCTTTTCTCTTCTCTTTTAGGCCCAAGCCTCTTCAGGTTTAGGTATAGGCCGAGGCCCACTTCTCTTCTCCTTTGGGCACAGGCCTCTTCAGGGTTAGGGAGAGGCCCAGGCCTTTTTCTCTTTTCCTTTGGGCCCTGGCCTCTTCAGGGTTAGGGATCGACCCAGGCCCTTTTCTCTTCTCTTTTGGGCCCAGGCCTTTTCAGGGTTAGGGATGGGCCCAGGCCCATTTCTCTTCTCTTTTGGGACAAGGCCTCTTCTGGATTACAGATAGGCCCAGGCCCTTGTCTCTTCTTCTTTGGGCACAAACCTCTTCAGGGTTAGGGATAGACCCAGGCTCTTGTCTCTTCTGCTTTGGGCCCAGGCTTCTTCAGGATTAGGGATAGGCCCAGGCCATTTTCTCTTCACTTTTAGGCCAAAGCCTCTTCAGGGTTAGGTATAGGCCCAGGCCCACTTCTCTTCTCCTTTGGGCACAGGCCTCTTCAGGGTTAGTGGAGGTCCAGGCCTTTTTCTCTTTTCCTTTGGGCCCAGGCCTTTTCAGGGTTAGGGAAAGACCCAGGCCCTTTTCTCTTCTCTTTTGGTCCCAGGCCTTTTCAAGGTTAGGGATGGGCGCAGGCCCATTCCTCTTCTCTTTTGGGCCAAGGGCTCTGCTGGATTAATGATAGGCCCAGGGCCTTGTCTCTTCTGCTTTGGGCCCAGGCTTCTTCAGTGTTAGGGATAGGCCCAGGCCCTTTTCTCTTCTGTTTTAGGCCCAGGCCTCTTCAGATTTACATATAGGCCCAGGCCCATTTCTCTACTCCTTTGGTCCCAGGCCTCTTCAGGTTTAGGGATAGGGCCAGGCGCTTTTCTCTTCTCTTTTAGGCCCAAGCCTCTTCAGGGTTAGTGATAGGCCCAGGCCCACTTCTCTTCTCCTTTGGGCCCAAGCTTCTTCAGGGTTAGGGATAGGCCCAGGCCCTTTTCTCTTCTTCTTTGGGTCCGGGCCTCTTCAGGGTTAGGGATAGGCCCAGGAACTTTTCTCTTCTTCTTTGGGCCCAGGCCTTTTCAGGGTTAGGGATAGGCCCAGACCCTTGTCTTCTCTGCTTTGGGCCCAGGCCTCTTCAGAGTTAGAGATAGCCCAGGCCCATTTCTCTTCTCCTTTGGGCCCAGGCCTCTTCACGGTTAGGGATAGGCCCAGGCCCTTTTCTCTTCTCCTTTGGGCCCAGGCCTCTTCAGGGTTAGGGATAGGCCCAGGCCCTTGTGTCTTCTCCTTTGGGCCCAGGCCTCTTCAGGCTTAGGGATAGACCCAGGCCCTTCTCTCTTCTCTTCGGCCCAGGCCTCTTCAGGGTTTGGGATAGGCCCAGGCCCTTTTCTCTTCTCTTTTAGGCCCAGGACACTTCAGGGTTAGGGATAGGCCCATGCCCAGTTCTCTTCTCCTTTGGGCCCAAGCCTCTTCAGGGTTAGGGATAGGCCCAGGCCCTTTTCTCTTCTTCTTTGGGCCCACGCCTCTTCAGGGTTAGGGATAGGCCCAGGCCCTTGTCTCTTCTTCTTTGGGCCCAGGCCTCTTCAGAGTTAGGGATAGGCCGAGGCCCATTTCTATTCGCCTTTGGGCCCAGGCCTCTTCAGGTTTAGGGATAGGCCCAGGCCCTTTTCTCTACTCTTTGGGCCCAGTCCTCTTCAGGGTTAGGGATAGACCCAGGCCCTTTTCTCTTCTCCTTTGGGCCCAGGCCTCTTCAGGGTTAGGGATAGACCCAGGCCCTTTTCTCTTCTCTTTTGGGCCAAGGCCTTTTCAGGGTTAGGGATGGGCCCAGGCCCATTTCTCTTCTCTTTTGAGACAAGGCCTCTTCAGGATTATACATAGGCCCAGGCCCTTGTCTCTTCTCCTTTGGGCCCAGGCCTCTTAAGGCTTAGGGATAGGCCCAGGGCCTTGTCTCTTCTCTTTTTGGCCCAGGCCTCTTCAGAGTTAGGGATAGGCCCAGGCCCTTTTCTCTTCTCTGTTAGGCCCAGGCCTCTTCAGGGTTAGGGATAGGCCCAGGCCGACTTCTCTTCTCTTTTGGGCCCAGGCCTCTTCAGGGTTAGGGATAGGCCCTGGCCCTTTTCTCTTCTCTTTGGGGCCCAGGCCTCTTGTGGGTTACGGATAGGCCCAGGCCCTGGTCTCTTCTGCTTTGGGCCCAGGCCTCTTCATGGTTAGGGATAGGCCCAGGCCGACTTCTCTTCTCTTTTGGGCCCAGGCCTCTTCAGGTTTAGGGATAGACCCAGGCGGTTTTCTCTTCTCCTTTGGGCCCAGGCCTCTTCAGGGTTAGGGATAGACCAGGCCCTTTTCTCTTCTCTTTTGGGCCCAGGCCTTTTCAGGGTTAGGGATGGGCCCAGGCCCATTTCTCTTCTCTTTTGGACCAAGGCCTCTTCAGGAATATAGATAGGCCCAGGCCCTTGTCTCTTCTCCTTTTTCCCAGGCCTCTTCAGGGTTAGAGATAGGCCCAGACTCTTGTCTCTTCTCCTTTGGACCCATGCCTCTTCAGGGTTAGGGAAAGGCCCAGGCCCACTTCTCTTCTTCTTTGGGCCCAGGCCTCTTCAGTGTTAGGGATAGGCCCAGGCATTTGTCTCTTTTGCTTTGGGCCCAGGCTTCTTCAGGGTTAGGGATAGGCCCAGGCCCTTTTCTCTTCTATTTTAGGCCCAGGCCTCTTCAGGGTTTCGGGTAGGCCCAGGCCCATTTCTCTTCTCCTTTGGTCCCAGGCTTCTTCAGGGTTAGGGATAGGCCCAGGCCCTTTTCTCTTCTCCTTTGGGCCCAGGCCTCTCCAGGGTAAGGGATAGGCCCAGGCCCTTCTCTCTTCTCCTTTGGGCCCAGGCCTCTTCAGCGTTAGGGATAGGCCCAGGACTACTTCTCTTCTCTTTTGGGCCCAGGCCTCTTCAGGGTTAGGGATGGGCTCAGGCCCATTTCTCTTCTCTTTTGGGCCAAGGCTTCTTCTGTATTATACATAGACCCAGGCCCTTGTCTCTTCTCCTTTGGGCACAGGCCTCTTCAGGGTTAGGGATAGACCCAGGCCCTTGTCTCTTCTGCTTTGGGCCCAGGCTTCTTCAGGGTTAGGGATAGGCCCAGGCCATTTTCTCTTCACTTTGAGGCCAAAGCCTCTTCAGGGTTAGGGATAGGCCCAGGCCCACTTCTCTTCTCCTTTGGGCACAGGCCTCTTCAGGGTTAGGGAGAGGCCCAGGCCCTTTTCTTTAATCTTTGGGCCCAGTCCTCTTCAGGGTTAGGGATAGACCCAGGCCCTTTTCTTTTCTCCTTTGGGCCCAGGCCTCTTCAGGGTTAGGGATAGACCCAGGCCCTTTTCTCTTTTCTTTTGGGCCCAGGCCTTTTCAGGGTTAGGGATGGGCCCAGGCCCATTTCTCTTCTCTTTTGAGCCAAGGCCTCTTCAGGATTATACATAGGCCCAGGCCCTTGTCTCTTCTCCTTTGGGCCCAGGCCTCTTAAGGCTTAGGGATAGGCCCAGGGCCTTGTCTCTTCTCTTTTTGGCCCAGGCCTCTTCAGAGTTAGGGATAGGCCCAGGCCCTTTTCTCTTCTCTTTTAGGCCCAGGCCTCTTCAGGGTTAGGGATAGGCCCAGGCCGACTTCTCTTCTCTTTTGCGCCCAGGCCTCTTCAGGGTTAGGTATAGGCCCTGGCCCTTTTCTCTTCTCTTTGGGGCCCAGGCCTCTTGTGGGTTACGGATAGGCCCAGGCCCTGGTCTCTTCTGCTTTGGCCCCAGGCCTCTTCAGGGTTAGGGATAGGCCCAGGCCCAGTTCTCTTCTCTTTTGGGCCCAGGCCTCTTCAGGTTTAGGGATAGACCCAGGCGGTTTTCTCTTCTCCTTTGGGCCCAGGCCTCTTCAGGGTTAGGGATAGGGCCTGGCCCTTTTCTCTTCTCTTTTAGGCCCAAGCCTCTTCAGGGTTAGGGATAGGCCCAGGCCCACTTCTCTTCTCCTTTGGGCCCAGGCCTCTTCAGGGTTAGGGATAGGCCCAGGCCCTTTTCTCTTCTTTTTTAGGCCCAAGCCTCTTCAGGGTTAGGGATAGGGCCAGGCCCTTTTCTCTTCTTTTTTAGGCCCAAGCCTCTTCAGGGTTAGGGATAGGCCCAGGCCCTTTTCTCTTCTTCTTTGGTCCCAGGCCTCTTCAGGGTTAGGGATAGGCCCAGACCCTTGTCTTCTCTGCTTTGGGCCCAGGCCTCTTCAGAGTTAGAGATAGGCCCAGACCCATTTCTCTTCTCCTTTGGGCCCAGGCCCTTTTCTCTTCTCCTTTGGGCCCAGGCCTCTTCAGGGTTAAGGATAGGCCCAGGCCCTTGTGTGTTCTCCTTTGGGCCCAGGCCTCTTCAGGCTTAGGGATAGACCCAGGCCCTTCTCTCTTCTCTTCAGCCCAGGCCTCTTCACTGTTTGGTATAGGCCCAGGCCCTTTTCTCTTCTCTTTTAGGCCCAGGAATCTTCAGAGTTAGGGATAGGCCCATGCAAAGTTCTCTTCTCCTTTAGACCCAAGCCTCTTCAGGGTTAGGGATAGGCCCAGGCACTTTTCTCTTCTTCTTTGGACCCAGGCCTCTTCAGGATTAGGGATATGCCCAGGCCCTTATATCTTCTCCTTTGGGCCCAGGCCTCTTCAGGTTTAGGGATAGACCCAGGCGGTTTTCTCTTCTCCTTTGGGCCCAGGCCTCTTCAGGGTTAGGAATAGACCAGGCCCTTTTCTCTTCTCTTTTGGGCCCAGGCCTTTTAAGGGTTAGGGATGGGCCCAGGCCCATTTCTCTTCTCTTTTGGACCAAGGCCTCTTCAGGAATATAGATAGGCCCAGGCCCTTGTCTCTTCTCCTTTGGCCCAGGCCTCTTCAGGGTTAGAGATAGGCCCAGACTCTTGTCTCTTCTCCGTTGGACCCATGCCTCTTCAGGGTTAGGTAAAGGCCCAGGCCCACTTCTCTTCTTCTTTGGGCACAGGCCTCTTCAGGGTTAGGGATAGGCCCACTCATTTGTCTCTTCTCCTTTTGGCCCAGGCTTCTTCAGGGTTAGCGATAGGCCCAGGCCCATTTCTCTTCTCCTTTGGTCCCAGGCTTCTTCAGGGTTAGGGATAGGCCCAGGCCCTTTTCTCTTCTCCTTTGGGCCCAGGCCTCTCCAGGGTAAGGGATAGGCCCAGGCCCTTCTCTCTTCTCCTTTGGGCCCAGGCCTCTTCAGGGTTAGGGATAGGCCCAGGACTACTTCTCTTCTCTTTTGGGCCCAGGCCTCTTCAGGGTTAGGGATGGGCCCATGCCCATTTCTCTTCTCTTTTGGGCCAAGGCTTCTTCTGGATTATAGATAGACCCAGGCCCTTTTCTCTTCTATTTTAGGCCCAGGCCTCTTCAGGGTTAGGGATAGGCCCAGGCCCTTTTCTCTTCTACTTTTGACCCAGGCCTTACAGGGTTAGGGATAGGCCCAGGCCCTTTTCTCTTCTCCTTTGTTCCCAGGCCTCTTCAGTGTTAGGGATAGACCCAGGCCCTGTTCTCTTCTCCTTTGGGCCCAGGCCTCTTCAGGGTTAGGGATAGGCCCAGGCCCTTGTCTCTTCTCCTTTGGGCCAAGGCCTCTTCAGGGTTAGGGATAGGCCCAGGCCCATTTCTCTTCTCTTTTAGGCCCAAGCCTCTTCAGGGTTACGTATAGGCCGAGGCCCAATTCTCTTCTCCTTTGGGCACAGGCCTTTTCAGGGTTAGGGATCGACCCAGGCCCTTTTCTCTTCTCTTTTCGGCCCAGGCCTTTTCAGGGTTAGGGATGGGCCCAGGCCCATTTCTCTTCTCTTTTGGGCCAAGGCCACTTCTGGATTATAGATAGGCCCAGGTCCTTGTCTCTTCTCCTTTGGGCACAGGCCTCTTCAGGGTTAGGGATAGGCCCAGGCCCTTGTCTCTTCTGCTTTGGGCCCATGCTTCTTCAGTGTTAGGGATAGGCCCAGGCCTTTTTCTCTTCTATTTTAGGCCCAGGCCTCTTCAGGATTAGGGATAGGCCCAGGCCCATTTCTCTTCTCCTTTGGTCCCAGGCGACTTCAGGGTTAGGGATAGGCCCAGGCCCTTTTCTCTTCTCCTTTGGGCCCAGGCCTCTCCAGGGTAAGGGATAGGTCCAGGCCCTTCTCTCTTCTCCTTTGGGCCCAGGCCTCTTCAGGGTTAGGGATAGGCCCACGACTACTTCTCTTCTCTTTTGGGCCCAGGCCTCTTCAGGATTAGAGATAGGCCCAGGCTCTTGTCTCTTCTCCTTTGGGCCCGGGCCTCTTCAGGGTTAGGGATAGGCCCAGGCCCCTTTCTCTTCTCTTTTAGGACCAAGCCTCTGCAGGGTTAGGGATAGGCCCAGGCCCACTTCTCTTCTCCTTTGGGCCCAGTCCTCTTCAGGGTTAGGGATAGGCCCAGGCCCTTTTCTCTTCTCCTTTGGGCCCAGGCCTCTTCAGGTTTAGGGATAGACCCAGGCCCTTCTCTCTTCTCTTTTTGGCCCAGACCTCTTCAGGGTTTGGGATAGGGCCAGGCCCTTTTCTCTTCTCTATTAGGCCCAGGCCTCTTCAGGGTTAGGGATAGGCCCAGGCCCTTTTCTCTTCTCCTTTGGGCCCAGGCCTCTTCAGGGTTAGGGATAGGCCCAGGCACTTGTCTCTTCTCCTTTGGGCCCAGGCCTCTTCCGGGTTAGGGATAGGCCCTGGCCCTTCTCTCTTCTCCTTTGGGCCCAGGCCTCTTAAGGGTTAGCTATATGCCCAGGCCCTTTTCTCTTCTATTTTAGGCCCAGGCCTCTTCAGGGTTAGGGATAGGCCCAGGCCCAGTTCTCTTCTCCTTTGGGCCCAAGCCTCTTCAGGGTTAGGGATAGACCCAGGCCCTTTTCTCTTCTCTTTTAGGCCCAAGCCTCTTCAGGGTTAGGGATAGGCCCAGGCCCACTTCTCTTCTCCTTTGGGCCCAGTCCTCTTCAGGGTTAGGGATAGGCCTAGGCCCTTCTCTCTTCTCTTTTTGGCCCAGGCCTCTTCAGGGTTTGGGATAGGCCCAGGCCCTTTTCTCTTCTCTATTAGGCCCAGGCCTCTTCAGGGTTAGGGATAGGCCCAGGCCCACTTCTCTTCTGCTTTGGGCCCAAGCCTCTTCAGGGTTAGGGATAGGCCCAGGCCCTTTTCTCTTCTTCTTTGGGCCCAGGCCTCTTCAGGGTTAGGGATAGGCCCAGGCCCTTGTCTCTTCTGCTTTGGGCCCAGGCCTCTTCAGAGTTAGGGATACGCCCAGGCCCTTTTCTCTTCTATTTTAGGCCCAGGCCTCTTCAGGGTTAGGGATAGGCCCAGGCCCATTTCTCTTCTCCTTTGGGCCCAGGCCTCTTCAGGTTTAGGGATAGGCCCAGGCCCTTTTCTCTTCTCCTTTGGGCCCAGGCCTCTTCAGGGTTAGGGATAGGCCCAGTCCCTTTTCTCTTCTCCTTAAGGCCCGGGCCTCTTCAGGGTTAGGGATAGACCCAGGCCCTTTTCTCTTCTCTTTTGGGCCTGGGCCTTTTCAGGGTTAAGGATAGGCCCAGGCCCTTGTCTCTTCTCTTTTGGGCCAAGGCCTCTTCTGGATTATAGATAGGCCCAGGCCCTTGTCTCTTCTCCTCTGGGCCCAGGCCTCTTCAGGGTTAGGGATAGGCCCAAGCTCTTGTCTCCCTTGGGCTCCTTTGAGCCCAGGCTTCTTCAGGGTTAGGGATAGGCCCAGTCCTTTTTCTCTTCTATTTGAGGCTTAGGCCTCTTCACGGTTGGGGATAGGCCCAGGCCCATTTCTCTTCTCCTTTGGTCCCAGGCCACTTCAGGGTTAGGTATAGGCCCAGGCCCTTTTCTCTTCTCTTTTAGGCCCAAGCCTCTTCAGGGTTAGGGATAGACCCAGGCCAAATTCTATTCTCCTTTGGGCCCAATCCTCTTCAGGGTTAGGGATAGGCCCAGGCCCACTTCTCTTCTCCTTTGGGCCCAGGCTTCTTCAGGTTTAGGGATAGGCCCAGGCCCTTTTCTCTTCTTCTTTGGGCCCGGGCCTCTTCAGGGTTAGGGATAGGCCCACGCCCTTGTCTCTTCTGCTTTGGGCCCAGGCCTCTTCAGAGTTAGGGATAGGCCCAGGCCCTTTTCTCTTCTATTTTAGGCCCAGGTTCTTCAGGGTTAGGGATAGGCCCAGGCCCATTTCTCTTCTCCTTTGGGCCCAGGCCTCTTCAGGGTTAGGGATTGGCCCAGGCCCTTTTCTCTTCTCTTTTAGGCCCAAGCCTCTTCAGGGTTAGGTATAGGCCGAGGCCCACTTCTCTTCTAATTTGGGCAAAGGCCTTTTCAGGGTTAGGGATCGACCCAGGCCCTTTTCTCTTCTCTTTTGGGCCCAGGCCTTTTCAGGGTTAGGGATGGGCCCAGGCCCATTTCTCTTCTCTTTTGGGCCAAGGCCTCTTCTGGATTAGAGATAGGCCCAGGCCCTTGTCTCTTCTGCTTTGGGCCCAGGCTTCTTTAGGATTAGGGATAGGGCCAGGCCCTTTTCTCTTTTCTTTTAGGCCCAAGTCTCTTCAGGGTTAGGGATAGGCCCAGGCCCACTTCTCCTCTCCTTTGGGCCCAGGCCTCTTCAGGGTTAGGGATAGGCCCAGGCATTTATCTCTTCTCCTTTGGGCCCAGGCATCTTCAGGGTTAGGGATAGGCCCAGGCCCATTTCTCTTCTCCTTTGGTCCCAGGCTTCTTCAGGGTTAGGGATAGGCCCAGGCCCTTTTCTCTTCTCCTTTGGGCCCAGGCCTCTCCAGGGTAAGGGATAGGCCCAGGCCCTTCTCTCTTCTCCTTTGGGACCAGGCCTCTTCAGCGTTAGGGATAGGCCCAGGACTACTTCTCTTCTCTTTTGGGCCCAGGCCTCTTCAGGGTTAGTGATGGGCCCAGGCCCATTTCTCTTCTCTTTTGGGCCAAGGCTTCTTCTGGATTATAGATAGACCCAGGCCCTTTTCTCTTCTATTTTAGGCCCAGGCCTCTTCAGGGTTAGGGATAGGCCCAGGCCCTTTTCTCTTCTCCTTTTGACCCAGGCCTTTCAGGGTTAGGGATAGGCCCAGGCCTTTTTCTCTTCTCCTTTGTTCCCAGGCCTCTTACGGGTTAGGGATAGACCCAGGCCCTGTTCTCTTCTCTTTTGGGCCCAGGCCTTTTCAGGGTTATGGAAGGGCCCAGGCCCATTTCTCTTCTCTTTTGGGCCAATGCCTCTTCAGGATTATACATAGGCCCAGGCCCTTGTCTCTTCTCCTTTGGGCCAAGGCCTCTTCAGGGTTAGGGATAGGCCCAGGCCCTTGTCTCTTCTCTTTTCAGCCCAGGCCTCTTCAGGGTTAGGGATAGGCCCTGGCCCTTCTCTCTTCTCCTTTGGGATCAGGCCTCTCCAGGGTAAGGGATAGGCCCAGGCCCTTCTCTCTTCTGCTTTGGGCACAGGCCTCTTCAGGGTTAGGGATAGGCCCAGGCCCTTTTCTCTTCTTCTTTGGGCCCGGGCCTCTTCAGGGTTAGGGATAGGCCCACGCCCTTGTCTCTTCTGCTTTGGGCCCAGGCTTCTTCAGGATTAGGGATAGGGCCTGGCCCTTTTCTTTTCTCTTTTAGGCCCAAGTCTCTTCAGGGTTAGGGATAGGCCCAGGCCCAATTCTCTTCTCCTTTGGGCCCAGGCCTCTTCAGGGTTAGGGATAGGCCCAGGCCCTTTTCTCTTCTCCTTTGGGCCCAGGCCTCTTCAGGGTTAGGGATAGACCCAGGCCCTTCTCTCTTCTCTTTTCGGCCCAGGCCTCTTCAGGGTTTGGGATAGGCCCAGGCCCTTTTCTCTTCTCTATTAGGCCCAGGCCTCTTCAGGGTTAGGGATAGGCCCAGGCCCACTTCTCTTCTCCTTTGGGCCCAAGTCTCTTCAGGGTTAGGGATAGGCCCAGGCCCTTTTCTCTTCTTCTTTGGGCCCGGGCCTCTTCAGGGTTAGGGATAGGCCCACGCCCTTGTCTCTTCTGCTTTGGGCCCTGGCCTCTTCAGAGTTAGGGTTAGGCCCAGGTCCTTTTCTCTTCTCTATTAGGCCCAGGCCTCTTCAGGGTTAGGGATAGGCCCAGGTCCATTTCTCTTCTCCTTTGGGCCCAGTCCTCTTCAGGGTTAGGGATGGGCCCGGGCCCTTTTCTCTTCTCTATTGGGCCCAGACCTCGTCAGGGTTAGGGATACGCCCAGGCCCTTTTCTCTTCTCCTTAAGGCCCAGGCCTCTTCACGGTTAGGGATAGACCCAGGCCCTTTTCTCTTCTCTTTTGGGCCCAGGCCTTTTCAGGGTCAGGGATGGGCCCAGGCCCATTTTACTTCTATTTTGGGCCAAGGCCTCTTCAGGATTATACATAGGCCCAGGCCCTTGTCTCTTCTCCTTTGGGCCCAGGCCTCTTCAGGGTTAGGGATAGGACCAGGCCCACTTCTCTTCTTCTTTGGGCCCAGGCCTCTTCAGGGTGATGGATAGGCCCAGGCACTTGTCTCTTCTCTTTTGGGCCCTTGCCTCTTCAGGGTTAGAGATAGGCCCTGGCCCTTCTCTCTTCTCCTTTGGGCCCAGGCCTTTTCAGGGTTAGCCATAGGCCCAGTCCCTTTTATCTTCTATTTTAGGCCCAGGCCTCTTCAGGGTTAGGGATAGGCCCAGGCCCAGTTCTCTTCTCCTTTGGGCCCAGGCCTCTTCAGGTTTAGGGATAGGCCCAGGCCCTTGTCTCTTCTCCTTTGGGCCCAGGCCTCTTCAGGGTTAGGGATAGGCCCAGGCCCTTTTCTCTTCTCTTTTAGGCCCAAGCCTCTTCAGGGTTACGTATAGGTCGAGGCCCACTTCTCTTCTCCTTTGGGCACAGGCCTTTTCAGGGTTAGGGATGGGCCCAGGCCCATTTCTCTTCTCTTTTGGGCCAAGGCCTCTTCAGGATTATACATAGGCCCAGGCCCTTGTCTCTTCTCCTTTGGGCCCAGGCCTCTTCAGGATTAGAGATAGGCCCAGGCTCTTGTCTCTTCTCCTTTGGGCCCAGGCCTCTTCAGGGTTAGGGATAGGCCCAGGCACTTTTCTCTTCTCTTTTAGGCCTAAGCCTCTTCAGGGTTAGGGATACGCCCAGGCACTTATCTCTTCTCTTTTGGGCCCAGGCCTCTTCAGGGTTAGGGATCGACCCAGGCCCTTTGCTCTTCTTTTTTTGGCCCAGACCTCTTCAGGGTTAGCTATAGTACCAGGCCCTTTTCTCTTCTATTTTAGGCCCAGGCCTCTTCAGGGTTAGGGATAGGCCCAGGCCCAGTTCTCTTCTCCTTTGGGCCCAGGCCTATTCAGGGTTAGGGATAGGCCCAGGCCCTTGTCTCTTCTCCTTTGGGCCCAGGCCTCTTCAGGGTTAGGGATAGGCCCAGGCCCTTTTCTCGTCTCTTTTAGGCCCAAGCCTGTTCAGGGTTAGGTATAGGCCCAGGCCCACTTCTCTTCTCCTTTGGGCATAGGCCTCTTCAGGTTTAGGGAGAGGCCCAGGCCTTTTTCTCTTTTCCTTTCGGCCCAGGCCTCTTCAGGGTTAGGGATCGACCCAGGCCCTTTTCTCTTCTCTTTTGGTCCCAGGCCTTTTCAGGGTTAGGGATGGGCCCAGGCCCATTTCTCTTCTCTTTTGGGCCAAGGCCTCTGCTGGATTATAGATAGGCCCAGGCCCTTGTTTCTTCTCCTTTGGGCACAGGCCTCTTCAGGGTTATGGATAGGCCCAAGCCCTTGTCTCTTCTACTTTGGGCCCAGGCTTCTTCAGGGTTAGGGATAGGCCCAGGCCCTTTTCTCTTCTATTTTAGGCCCAGGCCTCTTCAGGGTTACGGATAGGCCCAGGCCCATTTCTCTATTCCTTTGGTCCCAGGCCTCTTCAGGGTTAGGGATAGGGCCAGGCCCTTTTCTCTTCTCTTTTAGGCCCAAGCCTCTTCAGGGTTAGGGATAGGCCCAGGCCCACTTCTCTTCTCCTTTGGGCCCAGGCCTCTTCAGGGTTAGGGATAGGCCCAGGCCCTTTTCTATTCTCCTTTGAGCCCAGGCCTCTTCAGGGTTAGGGATAGACCCAGGCCCTTCTCTCTTCTCTTTTCAGCCCAGGCCTCTTCAGGGTTTGGGATAGGCCCAGGCTCTTTTCTCTTCTCTATAAGGCCCAGGCCTCTTCAGGGTGAGGGATAGGCCTAGGCCCTCTTCTCTTCTCATTTGGGCCCAAGCTTCTTCAGGGTTAGGGATAGGCCCAGTCCCTTTTCTCTTCTTCTTTGGGCCCGGGCCTCTTCAGGGTTAGGGATGGGCCCAGGCCCATTTCTCTTCTCTTTTGGGCCAAGGCCTCTTCAGGTTTATACATAGGCCCAGGCCCTTGTCTCTTCTCCTTTGGGCCCAGGCCTCTTCAGGGTTAGGGATAGGCCCAGGCCCACTTCTATTCTTCTTTGGGCCCAGGCCTCTTCAGGGTTAGGGATTGGGCCAGGCCCTTTTCTCTTCTCTTTTAGGCCTAAGCCTCTTCAGGGTTAGGGATACGCCCAGGCACTTATCTCTTCTCTTTTGGGCCCAGGCCTCTTCAGGGTTAGGGATCGACCCAGGCCCTTTGCTCTTCTTTTTTTGGCCCAGACCTCTTCAGGGTTAGCTATAGTACCAGGCCCTTTTCTCTTCTATTTTAGGCCCAGGCCTCTTCAGGGTTAGGGATAGGCCCAGGCCCAGTTCTCTTCTCCTTTGGGCCCAGGCCTATTCAAGGTTAGGGATAGGCCCAGGCCCTTGTCTCTTCTCCTTTGGGCCCAGGCCTCTTCAGGGTTAGGTATAGGCCCAGGCCCACTTCTCTTCTCCTTTGGGCATAGGCCTCTTCAGGTTTAGGGAGAGGCCCAGGCCTTTTTCTCTTTTCCTTTCGGCCCAGGCCTCTTCAGGTTTAGGGATCGACCCAGGCCCTTTTCTCTTCTCTTTTGGTCCCAGGCCTTTTCAGGGTTAGGGATGGGCCCAGGCCCATTTCTCTTCTCTTTTGGGCCAAGGCCTCTGCTGGATTATAGATAGGCCCAAGCCCTTGTTTCTTCTCCTTTGGGCACAGGCCTCTTCAGGGTTAGGGATAGGCCCAAGCCCTTGTCTCTTCTACTTTGGGCCCAGGCTTCTTCAGGGTTAGGGATAGGCCCAGGCCCTTTTCTCTTCTATTTTAGGCCCAGGCCTCTTCAGGGTTACGGATAGGCCCAGACCCATTTCTCTATTCCTTTGGTCCCAGGCCTCTTCAGGGTTAGGGATAGGGCCAGGCCCTTTTCTCTTCTCTTTTAGGCCCAAGCCTCTTCAGGGTTAGGGATAGGCCCAGGCCCACTTCTCTTCTCCTTTGGGCCCAGGCCTCTTCAGGGTTAGGGATAGGCCCAGGCCCTTTTCTCTTCTCCTTTGAGCCCAGGCCTCTTCAGGGTTAGGGATAGACCCAGGCCCTTCTCTCTTCTCTTTTCAGCCCAGGCCTCTTCAGGGTTTGGGATAGGCCCAGGCTCTTTTCTCTTCTCTATTAGGCCCAGGCCTCTTCAGGGTGAGGGATAGGCCTAGGCCCTCTTCTCTTCTCATTTGGGCCCAAGCTTCTTCAGGGTTAGGGATAGGCCCAGTCCCTTTTCTCTTCTTCTTTGGGCCCAGGCCTCTTCAGGGTTAGGGATGGGCCCAGGCCCATTTCTCTTCTCTTTTGGGCCAAGGCCTCTTCAGGTTTATACATAGGCCCAGGCCCTTGTCTCTTCTCCTTTGGGCCCAGGCCTCTTCAGGGTTAGGGATAGGCCCAGGCCCACTTCTATTCTTCTTTGGGCCCAGGCCTCTTCAGGGTTAGGGATTGGGCCAGGCCCTTTTCTCTTCTCTTTTAGGCCCAAGCCTCTTCAGGGTTAGGGATAGGCCCAGGCCCTTGTCTCTTCTGCTTTGGGCCCAGGCCTCTTCAGAGTTAGGGATAGGCCCAGGCCCTTTTCTCTTCTATTTAGGCCCATGTTCTTCAGGGTTAGCGATAGGTCCAGGCCTATTTCTCTTCTCCTTTGGGCCCAGGCCTCTTCAGGGTTAGGGATAGGCCCAGGCCCTTTTCTCTTCTCCTTTGGGCCCAGGCCTCTTCTGGGTTAGGGATAGGTCCAGGCCCACTTCTCTTCTCCTTTGGACCCAGGCCTCTTCAGGGTTAGGGATAGACACAAGCCATTTTCCCTTTTCTTTTGGGCCCAGGCCTTTTCAAGGTTAGGGATGGGCCCAGGCCCATTTCTCTTCTCTTTTGGACCAAGTCCTCTTCAGGAATATAGATAGACCCAGGCCCTTGTCTCTTCTCCTTTGGCCCAGGCCTCTTCAGGGTTAGAGATAGGCCCAGACTCTTTTCTCTTCTCCTTTGGGCCCATGCCTCTTCAGGGTTAGGGATAGGCCCAGGCCCACTTCTCTTCTTCTTTTGGCCCAGGCCTCTTCAGGGTTAGGGATAGGCCCAGGCATTTGTCTCTTCTCCTTTGGGCCCAGGCCTCTTCAGGGTTAGGGATGGGCCCAAGCCCATTTCTCTTCTCTTTTGGGCCAAGGCCTCTTCAGAATTATAGATAGGCCCAGGCCCTTGTCTCTTCTCCTTTGAGCGCAGGCCTCTTCAGGGTTAGGGATAGGCCCAGGACTACTTCTCTTCTCTTTTGGGCCCAGGCCTCTTCAGGGTTAGGGATGGGCCCAGGCCCATTTCTCTTCTCTTTTGGGCCAATTCCTCTTCAGGATTATACATAGGCCCAAGCCCTTTTCTCTTCTCCTTTGCGCCAAGGCCTCTTCAGGGTTAGGGATAGGCCCAGGCCCACTTCTCTTCTCCTTTGGGCCCAGGCTTCTTCAGGTTTAGGGATAGGCCCAGTCCCTTTTCTCTTCTTCTTTGGGCCCGGGACTCTTCAGGGTTAGGGATAGGCCCACGCCCTTGTCTCTTTTGCTTTGGGCCCAGGCCTCTTCAGAGTTAGGGATATGCCCAGGCCCTTTTCTCTTCTATTTTAGGCCCAGGTTCTTCAGGGTTAGGGATAGGCCCAGGCCCATTTCTCTTCTCCTTTGGGCCCAGGCCTCTTCAGGGTTAGGGATTGGCCCAGGCCCTTTTCTCTTCTCTTTTAGGCCTAAGCCTCTTCAGGGTTAGGTATAGGCCGAGGCCCACTTCTCTTCTCCTTTGGGCAAAGGCCTTTTCAGGGTTAGGGATCGACCCAGGCCCTTTTCTCTTCTCTTTTGGGCCCAGGCCTTTTCAGGGTTAGGGATGGGCCCAGGCCCATTTCTCTTCTCTTTTGGGCCAAGGCCTCTTCTGGATTATAGATAGGCCCAGGCCCTTGTCTCTTCTGCTTTGGGCCCAGGCTTCCTCAGGATTAAGGATAGGGCCAGGCCCTTTTCTCTTCTCTTTTAGGCCCAAGTCTCTTCAGGGTTAGGGATAGGCCCAGGCCCAATTCTCTTCTCCTTTGGGCCCAGGCCTCTTCAGGGTTCGGGATAGGCCCAGGCCCTATTCTCTTCTCCTTTGGGCCCAGGCCTGTTCAGGGTTAGGGATAGACCCAGGCCCTTCTCTCTTCTCTTTTCGGCCCAGGCCTCTTCAGGGTTTGGGATAGGCCCAGGCCCTTTTCTCTTCTCTATTAGGCCCAGGCCTCTTCAGGGTTAGGGATAGGCCCAGGCCCATATCTCTTCTCCTTTGGGCCCAAGCCTCTTCAGGGTTAGGGATAGGCCCAGGCCCTTTTCTCTTCTTCTTTGGGCCCGGGCCTCTTCAGGGTTAGGGATAGGCCCACGCCCTTGTCTCTTCTGCTTTGGGCCCTGGCCTCTTCAGAGTTAGGGATAGGCCCAGGCCCTTTTCTCTTCTATTTTAGGCCCAGGTTCTTCAGGGTTAGGGATAGGCCCAGGCCCATTTCTCTTCTCCTTTGGGCCCAGTCCTCTTCAGGGTTAGGGATGGGCCCAGGCCCTTTTCTCTTCTCTATTGGGCCCAGACCTCTTCAGGGTTAGGGATAGGCCCAGTCCCTTTTCTCTTCTCCTTAAGGCCCAGGCCTCTTCACGGTTAGGGATAGACCCAGGCCCTTTTCTCTTCTCTTTTGGGCCCAGGCCTTTTCAGGGTCAGGGATGGGCCCAGGCCCATTTTACTTCTCTTTTGGGCCAAGGCCTCTTCAGGATTATACATAGGCCCAGGCCCTTGTTGCTTCTCCTTTGGGCCCAGGCCTCTTCAGGGTTAGGGATAGGCCCAGGCCCACTTCTCTTCTTCTTTGGGCCCAGGCCTCTTCAGGGTTAGGGATAGGCCAGGCACTTGTCTCTTCTCTTTTGGGCCCAGGCCTCTTCAGGGTTAGAGATAGGCCCTGGCCCTTCTCTATTCTCCTTTGGGCCCAGGCCTCTTCAGGGTTAGCCATAGGCCCAGGCCCTTTTATCTTCTATTTTAGGCCCAGGCCTCTTCAGGCTTAGGGGTAGGCCCAGGCCCAGTTCTCTTCTCCTTTGGGCCCAGGCCTCTTCAGGTTTAGGGATAGGCCCAGGCCCTTGTCTCTTCTCCTTTGGGCCCAGGCCCCTTCAGGGTTAGGGATAGGCCCAGGCCCTTTTCTCTTCTCTTTTAGGCCCAAGCCTCTTCAGGGTTACGTATAGGTCGAGGCCCACTTCTCTTCGCCTTTGGGCACAGGCCTTTTCAGGGTTAGGAATGGGCCCAGGCCCATTTCTCTTCTCTTTTGGGCCAAGGCCTCTTCAGGATTATACATAGGCCCAGGCCCTTGTCTCTTCTCCTTTGGGCCCAGGCCTCTTCAGGATTAGAGATAGGCCAAGGCTCTTGTCTCTTCTCCTTTGGGCCCAGGCCTCTTCAGCGTTAGGGATCGACGCAGGCCCTTTGCTCTTCTTTTTTGGGCCCAGGCCTCTTCAGGGTTAGCTATAGTCCCAGGCCCTTTTCTCTTCTATTTTAGGCCCAGGCCTCTTCAGGGTTAGGGATAGGCCCAGGCCCAGTTCTCTTCGCCTTTGGGCCCAGGCTTCTTCAGGGTTAGGGATAGGCCCAGGCCCTTGTCTCTTCTCCTTTGGGCCCAGGCCTCTTCAGGGTTAGGGATAGGCCCAGGCCCGTTTCTCTTCTATTTTAGGCCCATGTTCTTCAGGGTTAGCGATAGGTCCAGGCCTATTTCTCTTCTCCTTTGGGCCCAGGCCTCTTCAGGGTTAGGGATAGGCCCAGGCCCTTTTCTTTTCTCCTTTGGGCCCAGGCCTCTTCAGGGTTAGGGATAGGTCCAGGCCCACTTCTCTTCTCCTTTGGACCCAGGCCTCTTCAGGGTTAGGGATACACACAGGCCATTTTCCCTTCTCTTTTGGGCCCAGGCCTTTTCAAGGTTAGGGAAGGGCCCAGGCCCATTTCTCTTCTCTTTTGGGCCAAGGCCTCTTCAGGATTATACATAAGCCGAGGCCCTTTTCTCTTCTCTTTTAGGCCCAAGCCTCTTCAGGTTTAGGTATAGGCCCAGGCCCACTTCTCTTCTCCCTTGGGCACAGGCCTCTTCAGGGTTAGGGAGAGGCCCGGGCCTTTTTCTCTTTTCGTTTGGGCCCAGGCCACTTCAGGGTTAGGGATCGACCCAGGCCCTTTTCTCTTCTCTTTTGGTCCCAGGCCTTTTCAGGGTTACGGATGGGCCCAGGCCCATTTCTCTTCTCTTTTGGGCCAAGGCCTCTGCTTGATTAATGATAGGCCCAGGCCCTTGTCTCTTCTCCTTTGGGCACAGGCCACTTCAGGGTTAGGGATAGGCCAAGGGCCTTGTCTCTTCTGCTTTGGGCCCAGGCTTCTTCAGGGTTAGGGATAGGCCCAGGCCCTTTTCTCTTCTGTTTTAGGCCCAGGCCTCTTCAGGTTACGGATAGGCCCATGCCCATTTCTCTAGTCTTTGGTCCCAGGCCTCTTCAGGTTTAGGGATAGGGCCAGGCCCTTTTCTCTTCTCTTTTAGGCCCAAGCCTCTTCAGGGTTAGGGGTAGGCAAAGGCCCACTTCTCTTCTCCTTTGGGCCCAGGCCTCTTCAGGGTTAGGGATAGGCCCAGGCCCTTTTCTCTTCTCCTTTGGGCCCAGGCCTCTTCAGGGTTAGGGATAGGCCCAGGCCCACCCCTATTCTTCTTTGGGCCCAAGCCTCTTCAGGGTTAGGGTTAGGGCCAGGCACTTTTCTCTTCTCTTTTAGGCCCAAGCCTCTTCAGGGTTAGGGATAGGCCCAGGCCCTTTTCTCTTCTTCTTTGGTCCCAGGCCTCTTCAGGGTTAGGGATAGGCCCAGGCCCTTGTCTCTTCTGCTTTGGGCCCAGGCCTCTTCAGAGTTAGAGATAGGCCCAGGCCCATTTCTCTTCTCCTTTGGGCCCAGGCCTCTTCAGGGTTAGGGATAGGCCCAGGCCCTTTTCTCTTCTCCTTTGGGCCCAGGCCTCTTCAGGGTTAGGGATAGGCCAAGGCCCTTGTGTCTTCTCCTTTGGGCCCAGGCCTCTTCAGGCTTAGGGATAGACCCAGGCCCTTCTCTCTTCTCTTTTCAGCCCAGGCCTCTTCAGGGTTCGGGATAGGCCCAGGCCCTTTTCTCGTCTCTATTATGCCCAGGCCTCTTCAGGGTTAGGGATAGGCCCATGCCCAGTTTTCTTCTCCTTTGGACCCAAGCCTCTTCAGGGTTAGGGATAGGCCCAGGCCCTTTTCTCTTCTTCTTTGGGCCCAGGCCTCTTCAGGGTTAGGGATAAGCCCATGCCCTTGTCTCTTCTGCTTTGGGCCCAGGCCTCTTCAGAGTTAGGGATAGGCCCAGACCCAGTTCTCTTCTCCTTTGTGCCCAAGCCTCTTCAGGGTTAGGGATGGGCCCAGGCCCATTTCTCTTCTCTTTTGGACCAAGGCCTCTTCAGGAATATAGATAGGCCCAGACTCTTGTCTCTTCTCCTTTGGACCCATGCCTCTTCAGGGTTAGGGAAAGGCCCAGGACCACTTCTCTTCTTCTTTGGGCCCAGGCCTCTACAAGTTTAGGGATAGGCCCAGGCATTTGTCTCTTCTCCTTTGGGCCCAGGCTTCTTCAGGGTTAGGGATAGGCCCAGGCCCTTTTCTCTTCTGTTTTAGGCCCAGGCTTCTTCAGGTTGCGGATAGGCCCAGGCCCAGTTCTCTTCTCCTTTGGTCCCAGGCTTCTTCAGGGTTAGGGATAGGCCCAGGCCCTGTTCTCTTCTCCTTTGGGCTCAGGCCTCTCCAGGGTAAGGGATAGGCCCAGGCCCTTGTCTCTTCTCCTTTGGGCACAGGCCTCTTCAGGGTTAGGGATAGGCCCAAGTCCTTGTCTCTTCTGCTTTGGGCCCAGGCTTCTTCAGGGTTAGGGATAGGCCCAGGCCTTTTTCTCTTCTATTTTAGGCCCAGGCCTCTTCAGGGTTACGGATAGGCCAAGGCCCATTTCTCTATTCCTTTGGTCCCAGGCCTCTTCAGGGTTAGGGATAGGGCCAGGCCCTTTTCTCTTCTCTTTTAGGCCCAAGCCTCTTCAGGGTTAGGGATAGGCCCAGGCCCACTTCTCTTCTCCTTTGGGCCCAGGCCTCTTCAGGGTTAGGGATAGGCCCAGGCCCTTTTCTCTTCTCCTTTGAGCCCAGGCCTCTTCAGGGTTAGGGATAGACCCAGGCCCTTTTCTCTTCTCTTTTGGGCCCAGGCCTTTTCAGGGTTAGGGATGGGCCCAGGCACATTTCTCTTCTCTTTTGGGCCAAGGCCTCTTCAGGATTATACATAGGCCCAGGCCCTTGTCTCTTCTCCTTTGGGCCCAGGCCTCTTCAGGATTAGAGATAGGCCCAGGCTCTTGTCTCTTCTCCTTTGGGCCCAGGCCTCTTCAGCGTTAGGGATCGACGCAGGCCCTTTGCTCTTCTTTTTTGGGCCCAGGCCTCTTCATGGTTAGCTATAGTCCCAGGCCCTTTTCTCTTCTCTTTTAGGCCCAGGCCTCTTCAGGGTTAGGGATAGGCCCAGGCCCTTGTCTCTTCTCCTTTGGGCCCAGGCCTCTTCAGGGTTAGGGATAGGCCCAGGCCCGTTTCTCTTCTATTTTAGGCCCATGTTCTTCAGGGTTAGCGATAGGTCCAGGCCTATTTCTCTTCTCCTTTGGGCCCAGGCCTCTTCATGGTTAGGGATAGGCCCAGGCCCTTTTCTTTTCTCCTTTGGGCCCAGGCCTCTTCAGGGTTAGGGATAGGTCCAGGCCCACTTCTCTTCTCCTTTGGACCCAGGCCTCTTCAGGGTTAGGGATAGACACAGGCCATTTTCCCTTCTCTTTTGGGCCCAGGCCTTTTCAAGGTTAGGGAAGGGCCCAGGCCCATTTCTCTTCTCTTTTGGGCCAAGGCCTCTTCAGGATTATACATAAGCCGAGGCCCTTTTCTCTTCTCTTTTAGGCCCAAGCCTCTTCAGGTTTAGGTATAGGCCCAGGCCCACTTCTCTTCTCCCTTGGGCACAGGCCTCTTCAGGGTTAGGGAGAGGCCCGGGCCTTTTTCTCTTTTCGTTTGGGCCCAGGCCACTTCAGGGTTAGGGATCGACCCAGGCCCTTTTCTCTTCTCTTTTGGTCCCAGGCCTTTTCAGGGTTACGGATGGGCCCAGGCCCATTTCTCTTCTCTTTTGGGCCAAGGCCTCTGCTTGATTAATGATAGGCCCAGGCCCTTGTCTCTTCTCCTTTGGGCACAGGCCTCTTCAGGGTTAGGGATAGGCCAAGGGCCTTGTCTCTTCTGCTTTGGGCCCAGGTTTCTTCAGGGTTAGGGATAGGCCCAGGCCCTTTTCTCTTCTGTTTTAGGCCCAGGCCTCTTCAGGTTACGGATAGGCCCATGCCCATTTCTCTAGTCTTTGGTCCCAGGCCTCTTCAGGTTTAGGGATAGGGCCAGGCCCTTTTCTCTTCTCTTTTAGGCCCAAGCCTCTTCAGGGTTAGGGATAGGCAAAGGCCCACTTCTCTTCTCCTTTGGGCCCAGGCCTCTTCAGGGTTAGGGATAGGCCCAGGCCCTTTTCTCTTCTCCTTTGGGCCCAGGCCTCTTCAGGGTTAGGGATAGGCCCAGGCCCACCCCTATTCTTCTTTGGGCCCAAGCCTCTTCAGGGTTAGGGTTAGGGCCAGGCACTTTTCTCTTCTCTTTTAGGCCCAAGCCTCTTCAGGGTTAGGGATAGGCCCAGGCCCTTTTCTCTTCTTCTTTGGTCCCAGGCCTCTTCAGGGTTAGGGATAGGCCCAGGCCCTTGTCTCTTCTGCTTTGGGCCCAGGCCTCTTCAGAGTTAGAGATAGGCCCAGGCCCATTTCTCTTCTCCTTTGGGCCCAGGCCTCTTCAGGGTTAGGGATAGGCCCAGGCCCTTTTCTCTTCTCCTTTGGGCCCAGGCCTCTTCAGGGTTAGGGATAGGCCAAGGCCCTTGTGTCTTCTCCTTTGGGCCCAGGCCTCTTCAGGCTTAGGGATAGACCCAGGCCCTTCTCTCTTCTCTTTTCAGCCCAGGCCTCTTCAGGGTTCAGGATAGGCCCAGGCCCTTTTCTCGTCTCTATTATGCCCAGGCCTCTTCAGGGTTAGGGATAGGCCCATGCCCTGTTTTATTCTCCTTTGGACCCAAGCCTCTTCAGGGTTAGGGATAGGCCCAGGCCCTTTTCTCTTCTTCTTTGGGCCCAGGCCTCTTCAGGGTTAGGGATAAGCCCAGGCCCTTGTCTCTTCTGCTTTGGGCCCAGGCCTCTTCAGAGTTAGGGATAGGCCCAGACCCATTTCTCTTCTCCTTTGGGCCCAAGCCTCTTCAGGGTTAGGGATGGGCCCAGGCCCATTTTTCTTCTCTTTTGGACCAAGGCCTCTTCAGGAATATAGGTAGGCCCAGACTCTTGTCTCTTCTCCTTTGGACCCATGCCTCTTCAGGGTTAGGGAAAGGCCCAGGACCACTTCTCTTCTTCTTTGGGCCCAGGCCTCTACAAGGTTAGGGATAGGCCCAGGCATTTGTCTCTTCTCCTTTGGGCCCAGGCTTCTTCAGGGTTAGGGATAGGCCCAGGCCCTTTTCTCTTCTGTTTTAGGCCCAGGCCTCTTCAGGGTTGCGGATAGGCCCAGGCCCAGTTCTCTTCTCCTTTGGTCCCAGGCTTCTTCAAGGTTAGGGATAGGCCCAGGCCCTGTTCTCTTCTCCTTTGGGCTCAGGCCTCTCCAGGGTAAGGGATAGGCCCAGGCCCTTGTCTCTTCTCCTTTGGGCACAGGCCTCTTCAGGGTTAGGGATAGGCCCAAGTCCTTGTCTCTTCTGCTTTGGGCCCAGGCTTCTTCAGGGTTAGGGATAGGCCCAGGCCTTTTTCTCTTCTATTTTAGGCCCAGGCCTCTTCAGGGTTACGGATAGGCCAAGGCCCATTTCTCTATTCCTTTGGTCCCAGGCCTCTTCAGGGTTAGGGATAGGGCCAGGCCCTTTTCTCTTCTCTTTTAGGCCCAAGCCTCTTCAGGGTTAGGGATAGGCCCAGGCCCACTTCTCTTCTCCTTTGGGCCCAGGCCTCTTCAGGGTTAGGGATAGGCCCAGGCCCTTTTCTCTTCTCCTTTGAGCCCAGGCCTCTTCAGGGTTAGGGATAGACCCAGGCCCTTTTCTCTTCTCTTTTGGGCCCAGGCCTTTTGAGGGTTAGGGATGGGCCCAGGCACATTTCTCTTCTCTTTTGGGCCAAGGCCTCTTCAGGATTATACATAGGCCCAGGCCCTTGTCTCTTCTCCTTTGGGCCCAGGCCTCTTCAGGATTAGAGATAGGCCCAGGCTCTTGTCTCTTCTCCTTTGGGCCCAGGCCTCTTCAGCGTTAGGGATCGACGCAGGCCCTTTGCTCTTCTTTTTTGGGCCCAGGCCTCTTCATGGTTAGCTATAGTCCCAGGCCCTTTTCTCTTCTCTTTTAGGCCCAGGCCTCTTCAGGGTTAGGGATAGGCCCAGGCCCTTGTCTCTTCTCCTTTGGGCCCAGGCCTCTTCAGGGTTAGGGATAGGCCCAGGCCCGTTTCTCTTCTATTTTAGGCCCACGTTCTTCAGGGTTAGCGATAGGTCCAGGCCTATTTCTCTTCTCCTTTGGGCCCAGGCCTCTTCATGGTTAGGGATAGGCCCAGGCCCTTTTCTTTTCTCCTTTGGGCCCAGGCCTCTTCAGGGTTAGGGATAGGTCCAGGCCCACTTCTCTTCTCCTTTGGACCCAGGCCTCTTCAGGGTTAGGGATAGACACAGGCCATTTTCCCTTCTCTTTTGGGCCCAGGCCTTTTCAAGGTTAGGGAAGGGCCCAGGCCCATTTCTCTTCTCTTTTGGGCCAAGGCCTCTTCAGGATTATACATAAGCCGAGGCCCTTTTCTCTTCTCTTTTAGGCCCAAGCCTCTTCAGGTTTAGGTATAGGCCCAGGCCCACTTCTCTTCTCCCTTGGGCACAGGCCTCTTCAGGGTTAGGGAGAGGCCCGGGCCTTTTTCTCTTTTCGTTTGGGCCCAGGCCACTTCAGGGTTAGGGATCGACCCAGGCCCTTTTCTCTTCTCTTTTGGTCCCAGGCCTTTTCAGGGTTACGGATGGGCCCAGGCCCATTTCTCTTCTCTTTTGGGCCAAGGCCTCTGCTTGATTAATGATAGGCCCAGGCCCTTGTCTCTTCTCCTTTGGGCACAGGCCTCTTCAGGGTTAGGGATAGGCCAAGGGCCTTGTCTCTTCTGCTTTGGGCCCAGGTTTCTTCAGGGTTAGGGATAGGCCCAGGCCCTTTTCTCTTCTGTTTTAGGCCCAGGCCTCTTCAGGTTACGGATAGGCCCATGCCCATTTCTCTAGTCTTTGGTCCCAGGCCTCTTCAGGTTTAGGGATAGGGCCAGGCCCTTTTCTCTTCTCTTTTAGGCCCAAGCCTCTTCAGGGTTAGGGATAGGCAAAGGCCCACTTCTCTTCTCCTTTGGGCCCAGGCCTCTTCAGGTTTAGGGATAGGCCCAGGCCCTTTTCTCTTCTCCTTTGGGCCCAGGCCTCTTCAGGGTTAGGGATAGGCCCAGGCCCACCCCTATTCTTCTTTGGGCCCAAGCCTCTTCAGGGTTAGGGTTAGGGCCAGGCACTTTTCTCTTCTCTTTTAGGCCCAAGCCTCTTCAGGGTTAGGGATAGGCCCAGGCCCTTTTCTCTTCTTCTTTGGTCCCAGGCCTCTTCAGGGTTAGGGATAGGCCCAGGCCCTTGTCTCTTCTGCTTTGGGCCCAGGCCTCTTCAGAGTTAGAGATAGGCCCAGGCCCATTTCTCTTCTCCTTTGGGCCCAGGCCTCTTCAGGGTTAGGGATAGGCCCAGGCCCTTTTCTCTTCTCCTTTGGGCCCAGGCCTCTTCAGGGTTAGGGATAGGCCAAGGCCCTTGTGTCTTCTCCTTTGGGCCCAGGCCTCTTCAGGCTTAGGGATAGACCCAGGCCCTTCTCTCTTCTCTTTTCAGCCCAGGCCTCTTCAGGGTTCGGGATAGGCCCAGGCCCTTTTCTCGTCTCTATTATGCCCAGGCCTCTTCAGGGTTAGGGATAGGCCCATGCCCTGTTTTATTCTCCTTTGGACCCAAGCCTCTTCAGGGTTAGGGATAGGCCCAGGCCCTTTTCTCTTCTTCTTTGGGCCCAGGCCTCTTCAGGGTTAGGGATAAGCCCATGCCCTTGTCTCTTCTGCTTTGGGCCCAGGCCTCTTCAGAGTTAGGGATAGGCCCAGACCCATTTCTCTTCTCCTTTGGGCCCAAGCCTCTTCAGGGTTAGGGATGGGCCCAGGCCCATTTCTCTTCTCTTTTGGACCAAGGCCTCTTCAGGAATATAGGTAGGCCCAGACTCTTGTCTCTTCTCCTTTGGACCCATGCCTCTTCAGGGTTAGGGAAAGGCCCAGGACCACTTCTCTTCTTCTTTGGGCCCAGGCCTCTACAAGGTTAGGGATAGGCCCAGGCATTTGTCTCTTCTCCTTTGGGCCCAGGCTTCTTCAGGGTTAGGGATAGGCCCAGGCCCTTTTCTCTTCTGTTTTAGGCCCAGGCCTCTTCAGGGTTGCGGATAGGCCCAGGCCCAGTTCTCATCTCCTTTGGTCCCAGGCTTCTTCAGGGTTAGGGATAGGCCCAGGCCCTGTTCTCTTCTCCTTTGGGCTCAGGCCTCTCCAGGGTAAGGGATAGGCCCAGGCCCTTGTCTCTTCTCCTTTGGGCACAGGCCTCTTCAGGGTTAGGGATAGGCCCAAGTCCTTGTCTCTTCTGCTTTGGGCCCAGGCTTCTTCAGGGTTAGGGATAGGCCCAGGCCTTTTTCTCTTCTATTTTAGGCCCAGGCCTCTTCAGGGTTACGGATAGGCCAAGGCCCATTTCTCTATTCCTTTGGTCCCAGGCCTCTTCAGGGTTAGGGATAGGGCCAGGCCCTTTTCTCTTCTCTTTTAGGCCCAAGCCTCTTCAGGGTTAGGGATAGGCCCAGGCCCACTTCTCTTCTCCTTTGGGCCCAGGCCTCTTCAGGGTTAGGGATAGGCCCAGGCCCTTTTCTCTTCTCCTTTGAGCCCAGGCCTCTTCAGGGTTAGGGATAGACCCAGGCCCTTCTCTCTTCTCTTTTCGGGCCAGGCCTCTTCAGTGTTTGGGATAGGCCCAGGTCTTTTCTCTTCTCTATTAGGCCCAGGCCTCTTCAGGGTTAGGGATAGGCCTAGGCCCACTTCTCTTCTCCTTTGGGCCCAAGCTTCTTCAGGGTTAGGGATAGGCCCAGGCCCTTTTCTCTTCTTCTTTGGGCCCGGGCCTCTTCAGGGTTAGGGATGGGCCCAGGCCCATTTCTCTTCTCTTTTCGGCCAAGGCCTCTTCAGGTTTATACATAGGCCCAGGCCCTTGTCTCTTCGCCTTTGGGCCCAGGCCTCTTCAGGGTTAGGGATAGGCCCAGGCCCACTTCTATTCTTCTTTGGGCCCAGGCCTCTTCAGGGTTAGGGATAGGGCCAGGCCCTTTTCTCTTCTCTTTTAGGCCCAAGCCTCTTCAGGTTTTGGTATAGGCCCAGGCCCACTTCTCTTCTCCCTTGGGCACAGGCCTCTTCAGGGTTAGGGAGAGGCCCAGGCCTTTTGCTCTTTTTGTTTGGTCCCAGGCCTTTTCAGGGTTAGGGATGGGCCCAGGCCCATTTCTCTTCTCTTTTGGGCCAAGGCCTCTGCTGGATTAATGATAGGCCCAGGCCCTTGTCTCTTCTCCTTTGGGCACAGGCCTCTTCAGGGTTAGGGATAGGCCAAGGGCCTTGTCTCTTCTGCTTTGGGCCCAGGCTTCTTCAGGGTTAGGGATAGGCCCAGGCCCTTTTCTCTTCTGTTTTAGGCCCAGGCCTCTTCAGGTTACGGATAGGCCCAGGCCCATTTCTCTAGTCCTTTGGTCCCAGGCCTCTTCAGGTTTAGGGATAGGGCCAGGCCCTTTTCTCTTCTCTTTTAGGCCCAAGCCTCTTCAGGGTTAGGGATAGGCCCAGGCCCACTTCTCTTCTCCTTTGGGCCCAGGCCTCTTCAGAGTTAGGGATAGGCCCAGGCCCTTTTCTCTTCTCCTTTGGGCCCAGGCCTCTTCAGGGTTAGGGATAGGCCCAGGCCCACCCCTATTCTTCTTTGGGCCCAAGCCTCTTCAGGGTTAGGGATAGGGCCAGGCCCTTTTCTCTTCTCTTTTAGGCCCAAGCCTCTTCAGGGTTAGGGATAGGCCCAGGCCCTTTTCTCTTCTTCTTTGGTCCCAGGCCTCTTCAGGGTTAGGGATAGGCCCAGGCCCTTGTCTCTTCTGCTTTGGCCCAGGCCTCTTCAGAGTTAGAGATAGGCCCAGGCCCATTTCTCTTCTCCTTTAGGCCCAGGCCTCTTCAGGGTTAGGGATAGGCCCAGGCCCTTGTCTCTTCTCCTTTGGGCCAAGGCCTCTTCAGGGTTAGGGATAGGCCAAGGCCCTTGTGTAATCTCCTTTGGGCCCAGGCCTCTTCAGGCTTAGGGATAGACCCAGGCCCTTCTCTCTTCTCTTTTCGGCCCAGGCCTCTTCAGGGTTCGGGATAGGCCCAGGCCCTTTTCTTGTCTCTATTATGCCCAGGCCTCTTCAGGGTTAGGGATAGGCCCATGCCCAGTTCTCTTCTCCTTTGGGCCCAAGCCTCTTCAGGGTTAGGGATAGGCCCAGGCCCTTTTCTCTTCTTCATTGGGCCCAGGCCTCTTCAGGGTTAGGGATAAGCCCATGCCCTTGTCTCTTCTGCTTTGGGCCCAGGCCTCTTCAGAGTTAGGGATAGGCCCAGGCCCATTTCTCTTCTCCTTTGGGCCCAGGCCTCTTCAGGGTTAGGGATAGGCCTCGGCCCTTTTCTCTACTCTTTGGGCCCAGTCCTCTTCAGGGTTAGGGATAGACCCAGGCCCTTTTCTCTTTTTTTTGGACCCAGGCCTCTTCAGGGTTAGGGATAGACCCAGGCCCTTTTCTCTTCTCTTTTGGGCCCAGGCCTTTTCAGGTTTAGGGATGGGCCCAGGCCCATTTCTCTTCTCTTTTGGGCCAAGGCCTCTTCAGGATTATACATAGGCCCATGCCCTTGTCTCTTCTGCTTTGGGCCCAGGCCTCTTCAGAGTTAGGGATAGGCCCAGGCCCATTTCTCTTCTCCTTTGGGCCCAGGCCTCTTCAGGGTTAGGGATAGACCCAGGCCCTTTTCTCTTCTCTTTTGGGCCCAGGCCTCTTCAGGGTTAGGGATAGGCCCAGGCCCTTGTCTCTTCTGCTTTGGGCCCAGGCCTCTTCAGAGTTAGAGATAGGCCCAGGCCCATTTCTCTTCTCCTTTGGGCCCAGGCCTCTTCAGGGTTAGGGATAGGCCCAGGCCCTTTTCTCTTCTCCTTTGGGCCCAGGCCTCTTCAGGGTTAGGGATAGGCCAAGGCCCTTGTGTCTTCTCCTTTGGGCCCAGGCCTCTTCAGGCTTAGGGATAGACCCAGGCCCTTCTCTCTTCTCTTTTCAGCCCAGGCCTCTTCAGGGTTCGGGATAGGCCCAGGCCCTTTTCTCGTCTCTATTATGCCCAGGCCTCTTCAGGGTTAGGGATAGGCCCATGCCCTGTTTTATTCTCCTTTGGACCCAAGCCTCTTCAGGGTTAGGGATAGGCCCAGGCCCTTTTCTCTTCTTCTTTGGGCCCAGGCCTCTTCAGGGTTAGGGATAAGCCCATGCCCTTGTCTCTTCTGCTTTGGGCCCAGGCCTCTTCAGAGTTAGGGATAGGCCCAGACCCATTTCTCTTCTCCTTTGGGCCCAAGCCTCTTCAGGGTTAGGGATGGGCCCAGGCCCATTTCTCTTCTCTTTTGGACCAAGGCCTCTTCAGGAATATAGGTAGGCCCAGACTCTTGTCTCTTCTCCTTTGGACCCATGCCTCTTCAGGGTTAGGGAAAGGCCCAGGACCACTTCTCTTCTTCTTTGGGCCCAGGCCTCTACAAGGTTAGGGATAGGCCCAGGCATTTGTCTCTTCTCCTTTGGGCCCAGGCTTCTTCAGGGTTAGGGATAGGCCCAGGCCCTTTTCTCTTCTGTTTTAGGCCCAGGCCTCTTCAGGGTTGCGGATAGGCCCAGGCCCAGTTCTCTTCTCCTTTGGTCCCAGGCTTCTTCAGGGTTAGGGATAGGCCCAGGCCCTGTTCTCTTCTCCTTTGGGCTCAGGCCTCTCCAGGGTAAGGGATAGGCCCAGGCCCTTGTCTCTTCTCCTTTGGGCACAGGCCTCTTCAGGGTTAGGGATAGGCCCAAGTCCTTGTCTCTTCTGCTTTGGGCCCAGGCTTCTTCAGGGTTAGGGATAGGCCCAGGCCTTTTTCTCTTCTATTTTAGGCCCAGGCCTCTTCAGGGTTACGGATAGGCCAAGGCCCATTTCTCTATTCCTTTGGTCCCAGGCCTCTTCAGGGTTAGGGATAGGGCCAGGCCCTTTTCTCTTCTCTTTTAGGCCCAAGCCTCTTCAGGGTTAGGGATAGGCCCAGGCCCACTTCTCTTCTCCTTTGGGCCCAGGCCTCTTCAGGGTTAGGGATAGGCCCAGGCCCTTTTCTCTTCTCCTTTGAGCCCAGGCCTCTTCAGGGTTAGGGATAGACCCAGGCCCTTCTCTCTTCTCTTTTCGGGCCAGGCCTCTTCAGTGTTTGGGATAGGCCCAGGTCTTTTCTCTTCTCTATTAGGCCCAGGCCTCTTCAGGGTTAGGGATAGGCCTAGGCCCACTTCTCTTCTCCTTTGGGCCCAAGCTTCTTCAGGGTTAGGGATAGGCCCAGGCCCTTTTCTCTTCTTCTTTGGGCCCGGGCCTCTTCAGGGTTAGGGATGGGCCCAGGCCCATTTCTCTTCTCTTTTCGGCCAAGGCCTCTTCAGGTTTATACATAGGCCCAGGCCCTTGTCTCTTCGCCTTTGGGCCCAGGCCTCTTCAGGGTTAGGGATAGGCCCAGGCCCACTTCTATTCTTCTTTGGGCCCAGGCCTCTTCAGGGTTAGGGATAGGGCCAGGCCCTTTTCTCTTCTCTTTTAGGCCCAAGCCTCTTCAGGTTTTGGTATAGGCCCAGGCCCACTTCTCTTCTCCCTTGGGCACAGGCCTCTTCAGGGTTAGGGAGAGGCCCAGGCCTTTTGCTCTTTTTGTTTGGTCCCAGGCCTTTTCAGGGTTAGGGATGGGCCCAGGCCCATTTCTCTTCTCTTTTGGGCCAAGGCCTCTGCTGGATTAATGATAGGCCCAGGCCCTTGTCTCTTCTCCTTTGGGCACAGGCCTCTTCAGGGTTAGGGATAGGCCCAGGCCCACCCCTATTCTTCTTTGGGCCCAAGCCTCTTCAGGGTTAGGGATAGGGCCAGGCCCTTTTCTCTTCTCTTTTAGGCCCAAGCCTCTTCAGGGTTAGGGATAGGCCCAGGCCCTTTTCTCTTCTTCTTTGGTCCCAGGCCTCTTCAGGGTTAGGGATAGGCCCAGGCCCTTGTCTCTTCTGCTTTGGCCCAGGCCTCTTCAGAGTTAGAGATAGGCCCAGGCCCATTTCTCTTCTCCTTTAGGCCCAGGCCTCTTCAGGGTTAGGGATAGGCCCAGGCCCTTGTCTCTTCTCCTTTGGGCCAAGGCCTCTTCAGGGTTAGGGATAGGCCAAGGCCCTTGTGTAATCTCCTTTGGGCCCAGGCCTCTTCAGGCTTAGGGATAGACCCAGGCCCTTCTCTCTTCTCTTTTCGGCCCAGGCCTCTTCAGGGTTCGGGATAGGCCCAGGCCCTTTTCTTGTCTCTATTATGCCCAGGCCTCTTCAGGGTTAGGGATAGGCCCATGCCCAGTTCTCTTCTCCTTTGGGCCCAAGCCTCTTCAGGGTTAGGGATAGGCCCAGGCCCTTTTCTCTTCTTCATTGGGCCCAGGCCTCTTCAGGGTTAGGGATAAGCCCATGCCCTTGTCTCTTCTGCTTTGGGCCCAGGCCTCTTCAGAGTTAGGGATAGGCCCAGGCCCATTTCTCTTCTCCTTTGGGCCCAGGCCTCTTCAGGGTTAGGGATAGGCCTCGGCCCTTTTCTCTACTCTTTGGGCCCAGTCCTCTTCAGGGTTAGGGATAGACCCAGGCCCTTTTCTCTTTTTTTTGGACCCAGGCCTCTTCAGGGTTAGGGATAGACCCAGGCCCTTTTCTCTTCTCTTTTGGGCCCAGGCCTTTTCAGGTTTAGGGATGGGCCCAGGCCCATTTCTCTTCTCTTTTGGGCCAAGGCCTCTTCAGGATTATACATAGGCCCATGCCCTTGTCTCTTCTGCTTTGGGCCCAGGCCTCTTCAGAGTTAGGGATAGGCCCAGGCCCATTTCTCTTCTCCTTTGGGCCCAGGCCTCTTCAGGGTTAGGGATAGACCCAGGCCCTTTTCTCTTCTCTTTTGGGCCCAGGCCTCTTCAGAGTTAGGGATAGGCCCAGGCCCTTTTCTCTTCTCTTTTAGGCCCAGGCCTCTTCACGGTTAGGGATAGGCCCAGGTCGACTTCTCTTCTCTTTTGGGCCCAGGCCTATTCAGGGTTAGGGATAGGCCCTGGCCCTTTTCTCTTCTCTTTGGGGCCCAGGCCTCTTGTGGGTTACGGATAGGCCCAGGCCCTGGTCTCTTCTGCTTTGGGCACAGGCCTCTTCAGGGTTAGGGATAGGCCCAGGCCCATTTCTCTTCTATTTTAAGCCCAGGCCTCTTCAGGTTTAGGGAAAGGCCCAGGCCCACTTCTCTTCTCCTTTGGGCCCAGGCCTCTTCAGGTTTAGGGATAGACCCAGGCGATTTTCTCTTCTCCTTTGGGCCCAGGCCTCTTCAGGGTTAGGGATAGACCAGGCCCTTTTCTCTTCTCTTTTGGGCCCAGGCCTTTTCAGGGTTAGGGATGGGCCCAGGCCCATTTCTCTTCTCTTTTGGACCAAGGCCTGTTCAGAATTATAGATAGGCCCAAGCCCTTGTCTCTTCTCCTTTGGGCCCAGGCCTCTTCAGGGTTAGCAATAGGCCCAGGCCCAGTTCTCTTCTCTTTTGGGCCCAGGCCTCTTCAGGGTTAGGGATAGGCCCTGACCCTTTTCTCTTTTCTTTTGGGCCCAGGCCTCTTCAGGGTTAAGGATAGGCCCAATCCCTGGTCTCTTCTGCTTTGGGCCCAGGCCTCTTCAGGGTTAGGGATAGGCCCAGGCCCTTTTCTCTTCTATTTTAGGCCAAGGCCTCTTCAGGGTTACGGATAGGCCCAGGCCCACTTCTCTTCTCCTTTGGGCCCAGGCCTCTTCAGGGTTAGGGATAGGCCCAGGCCCTTGTCTCTTCTCCTTTGGGCCCAGGCCTCTTCAGGGTTAGTGATAGACCCAGGCCCTTCTCTCTTCTCTTTTGGGCCCAGGCCTTTTCAGGGTTAGGGATGAGCCCAGGCCCATTTCTCTTCTCCTTAGGGCCAAGGAATCTTCTGGTTTATAGATAGGCCCAGGCCCTTGTCTATTCTCCTTTGGGACCAGGCCTCTTCAGGTTTAGGGATAGGCCAAGGCCCTTGTCTCTTCTGCTTTGGGCCCAGGCTTCTTCAGGGTTAGGAATAGGCCCAGGCCCTTTTCTCTTCTATTTTAGGCCCAGGCCTCTTCAGGGTTACGGATAGGCCTAGGTCCATTTCTCTTCTCCTTTGGGCCCAGACCTCTTCAGGGTTAGGGATAGACCCAGGCCCTTCTCTCTTCTCTTTTCGGCCCAGGCCTCTTCAGGGTTTGGGATAGGCCTAGGCCCTTTTCTCTTCTCTATTAGGCCCAGGCCTCTTCAGGGTTAGGGATAGGCCCAGGCCCACTTCTCTTCTCCTTTGGGCCCAAGCCTCTTCAGGGTTAGGGATAGGCCCAGGCCCTTTTCTCTTCTTCTTTGGTCCCAGGCCTCTTCAGGGTCAGGGATAGGCCCAGGCCCTTCTCTCTTGTGCTTTGGGCCCAGGCCTCTTCAGAGTTAGAGATAGGCCCAGGCCCATTTCTCTTTTCCTTTGGGCCCAAGCCTCTTCAGGGTTAGGGATAGGCCCAGGCCCTTTTCTCCTCTCCTTTGGGCCCAGGCCTCTTCAGTGTTAGGGATAGGCCCAGGCCCTTGTCTTTTCTCTTTTCGGCCCAGGCCTCTTCAGGGTTAGGGATAGGCCCAGGCCCTTTTCTCTTCTCTTTTAGGCCCAGGCCTCTTCAGGGTTAGGGATAGGCCCAGGCCCACTTCTCTTCTCTTCTGGGCCCAGGCCACTTGTGGGTTAGGGATAGGCCCAGGCCCTGGTCTCTTCTGCTTTGGGCCCAGGCCTCTTCAGGGTTAGGGATAGGCCCAGATCCTTTTCTATTCCATTTTAGGCCCAGGCCTCTTCAGGGTTAGGGAAAGGCCCAGGCCCACTTCTCTTCTCTTTTTGGCCCAGGCCTCTTCAGGGTTAGGGATAGACCAGGCCCTTTTCTCTTCTCTTTTGGGCCCAGGCCTTTTCAGGGTTAGGGATGGGCCGAGGCCCATTTCTCTTCTCTTTTGGACCAAGGCCTCTTCAGGATTATAGATAGGCCCAGGCCCTTGTCTCTTCTCCTTTGGCCCAGGCCTCTTCAGAATTAGAGATAGGCCCAGACTCTTGTCTCTTCTCCTTTGGGCCCATGCCTCTTCAGGGATAGGAATAGGCCAAGGCACTTTTCTCTTCTCTTTTAGGCCCACGCCTCTTCAGGGTTAGGGATAGTCCCAGGCCCACTTCTCTTCTCCTTTGGTCCCAGGCCTCTTCAGGGTTAGGGATGGGCCCAGGCCCATTTCTCTTCTCTTTTGGTCCAAGGCCTCTTCAGGATTATTGATAGGCCCAGGCCCTTGTCTCTTCTCCTTTGGGCCCAAGCCTCTTCAGGGTTATTATAGGCCCAGGTTCTTTTCTCTTCTATTTTAGGCCCAGGCCTCTTCAGGGTTACGGATAGGCCCAGGTCCATTTCTCTTCTCCTTTGGTCCCAGGCCTCTTCAGGGTAAGGGATAGGCCCAGGCCCTTTTCTCTTCTCCTTTGGGCCCAGGCCTCTTCAGGGTTAGGGATAGGCCCCGGCCCACTTCTCTTCTCTTTTGGGCCCAGGCCTCTTGTGGGATAGGGATAGGCCCAGGCCCTGGTCTCTTCTGCTTTGGGCCCAGGCCTCTTCAGGGTTACAGATAGGCCCAGGCCCATTTCTCTTCTCCTGTGGTCCCAGGCCTCTTCAGGGTCAGGGATAAGCCCAGGCCCTTGTCTCTTCTCCTTTGGGCCTAGGCCTCTCCAGGGTAAGGGATAAGCCCAGGCCCTTGTCTCTTCTCCTTTGGGCCCAAGCCTCTTCAGGGTTATTGATAGGCCCAGGCCCACTTCTCTTCTTCTTTGGGTCCAGGCCTCTTCAGGGTTAGGAATAGGCCCAGGCACTTGTCTCTTCTCTTTTGGGCCCAGGCCTCTTCAGGGTTAGGGATAGGCCCTGGCCCTTCTCTCTTCTCCTTTGGGCCCAGGCCTTTCAGTTTTAGCAATAGGCCCAGGCCCTTTCTCTTCTATTTTAGGCCCAGGCCGCTTCAGGGTTAGGGATAGGCCCAGGCCCATTGCTCTTCTCCTTTGGGCCCAGGCCTCTTCAGGGTTAGGGATAAGCCCAGGCCCTTGTCTCTTCTCCTTTGGGCCCAGGCCTCTTCAGGGTTAGGGATAGGCCCAGGCCCTTTTCTCTTCTCCTTTGCGCCCAGGTCTCTTCAGGGTTAGGGATAAACCCAGGCCTTTTTCTCTTCTCTTTTGGGCCGAGGCCTTTTCAGGGTTAGGGATGGGCCCAGGCCCTTTTCTCTTCTATTTTTGGCCCAGGCCTCTTCAGGGTTAGGGATAGGCCCAGGCCCTTTTCTCTTCTCCTTTGGGCCTAGGCCTCTCCAGGGTAAGGGATAAGCCCAGGCCCTTTTCTCTTCTATTTTAGGCCAAGGCCTCTTCAGGGTTAGGGATAGGCCCAGGCCCACTTCTCTTCTCCTTTGGCCCAGGCCTCTTCAGGGTTAGAGATAGGCCCAGACTCTTGTCTCTTCTCCTTTGGGCCCATGCCTCTTCAGGGTTAGGGATAGGCCCAGGCACTTTTCTCTTCTCTTTTAGGCCCAAGCCTCTTCAGGGTTGGGGATAGTCCCAGGCCCACTTCTCTTCTCCTTTGGGCCAGGCCTCCTCAGGGTTAGGGATGGGCCCAGGCCCATTTCTCTTCTCTTTTGGTCCAAGGCCTCTTCAGGATTATAGATAGGCCCAGGCCCTTGTCTCTTCTCCTTTGGGCCCAAGCCTCTTCAGGGTTATTGATAGGCCCAGGCCCACTTCTCTTCTTCTTTGGGCCCAGGCCTCTTCAGGGTTAGGGATAGGCCCTGGCCCTTCTCTCTTCTCCTTTGGGCCCAGGCCTCTTCAGGGTTAGCAATAGGCCCAGGCCCACTTCTCTTCTCTTTTGGGCCCAGGCCTCTTCAGGGTTAGGGATAGGCCCTGGCCCTTTTCTCTTTTCTTTTGGGCCCCGGCCTCTTCAGGGTTAAGGATAGGCCCAGGCACTGGTCTCTTCTGCTTTGGGCCCAGGCCTCCTCAAGGTTAGGGATAGGCCCAGGCCCTTTTCTCTTCTATTTTAGGCCAAGGCCTCTTCAGGGTTAGGGATAGGCCCAGGCCCACTTCTCTTCTCCTTTGGGCCCAGGACTCTTCAGGGTTAGGGATAGGCCCAGGCCCTTGTCTCTTCTCTTTTGGGCCCAGGCCTCTTCAGGCTTAGGGATAGGCCCAGGCTCTTGTCTCTTCTCCTTTGGGCCTAGGCCTCTTCAGGGTTAGTGATAGACCCAGGCCCTTCTCTCTTCTCTTTTGGGCCCAGGCCTTTTTAGGGTTAGGGATGGGCCCAGGCCCATTTCTCTTCTCTTTAGGGCCAAGGCCTCTTCTGGTTTATAGATAGGCCCAGGCCCTTGTCTATTCTCCTTTGGGACCAGGCCTCTTCAGGGTTAGGGATAGGCCAAGGCCCTTGTCTCTTCTGCTTTGGGCCCAGGCTTCTTCAGGGTTAGGAATAGGCCCAGGCCCTTTTCTCTTCTATTTTAGGCCCAGGCCTCTTCAGGGTTACGGATAGGCCCAGGTCCATTTCTCTTCTCCTTTGGTCCCAGACCTCTTCAGGGTAAGGGATAGACCCAGGCCCTTCTCTCTTCTCTTTTCGGCCCAGGCCTCTTCAGGGTTTGGGATAGGCCTAGGCCCTTTTCTCTTCTCTATTAGGCCCAGGCCTCTTCAGGGTTAGGGATAGGCCCAGGCCCACTTCTCTTCTCCTTTGTGCCCAAGCCTCTTCAGGGTTAGGGATAGGCCCAGGCCCTTTTCTCTTCTTCTTTGGTCCCAGGCCTCTTCAGGGTCAGGGATAGGCCCAGGCCCTTCTCTCTTGTGCTTTGGGCCCAGGCCTCTTCAGAGTTAGGGATAGGCCCAGGCCCATTTCTCTTTTCCTTTGGGCCCAGGCCTTTTCAGGGTTAGGGATAGGCCCAAGCCCTTTTCTCCTCTCCTTTGGGCCCAGGCCTCTTCAGTGTTAGGGATAGGCCCAGGCCCTTGTCTCTTCTCTTTTCGGCCCAGGCCTCTTCAGGGTTAGGGATAGGCCCAGGCCCTTTTCTCTTCTCTTTTAGGCCCAGGCCTCTTCAGTGTTAGGGATAGGCCCAGGCCCACTTCTCTTCTCTTCTGGGCCCAGGCCTCTTGTGGGTTAGGGATAGGCCCAGGCCCTGGTCTCATCTGCTTTGGGCCCAGGCCTCTTCAGGGTTAAGGATAGGCCCAGATCCTTTTCTATTCCATTTTAGGCCCAGGCCTCTTCAGGGTTAGGGAAAGGCCCAGGCCCACTTCTCTTCTCTTTTTGGCCCAGGCCTCTTCAGGGTTAGGGATAGACCAGGCCCTTTTCTCTTCTCTTTTGGACCCAGGCCTTTTCACGGATAGGGATGGGCCGAGGCCCATTTCTCTTCTCTTTTGGACCAAGGCCTCTTCAGGAATATAGATAGGCCCAGGCCCTTGTCTCTTCTCCTTTGGCCCAGGCCTCTTCAGGGTTAGAGATAGGCCCAGACTCTTGTCTCTTCTCCTTTGGGCCCATGCCTCTTCAGGGTTAGGAATAGGCCAAGGCACTTTTCTCTTCTCTTTTAGGCCCAAGCCTCTTCAGGGTTAGGGATAGTCCCAGGCCCACTTCTCTTCTCCTTTGGGCCCAGGCCTCTTCAGGGTTAGGGATGGGCCCAGGCCCATTTCTCTTCTCTTTTGGTCCAAGGCCTCTTCAGGATTATTGATAGGCCCAGGCCCTTGTCTATTCTCCTTTGGGCCCAAGCCTCTTCAGGATTATTGATAGGCCCAGGCCCTTTTCTCTTCTATTTTAGGCCCAGGCCTCTTCAGGGTTACGGATAGGCCCAGGTCCATTTCTCTTCTCCTTTGGTCCCAGGCCTCTTCAAGGTTAAGGGATAGTCCCAGGCCCTTTTCTATTCTCCTTAGGGCCCAGGCCTCTTCAGGGTTAGGGATAGACCCAGGCCCTTCTCTCTTCTCTTTTCGGCCCTGGCCTCTTCAGGGTTAGGGATGGGCCCAGGCCCTTTTCCCTTCTCTTTTAGGCCCAGGCCTCTTCAGGGTTAGGGATAGGCCCAGGCCCACTTCTCTTCTCTTCTGGGCCCAGGCCTCTTGTGGGTTAGGGATAGGCCCAGGCCCTGGTCTCTTCTTCTTTGGGCCCAGGCCTCTTCAGGGTTAGGGATAGGCCCAGGCCCTTTTCTATTCCATTTTAGGCCCAGGCCTCTTCAGGGTTAGGGAAAGGCCCAGGCCCACTTCTCTTCTCCTTTGGGTCCCAAGCCTCTTCAGGGTTAGGGATAGGCCCAGGCCCTTTTCTCTTCTGCTTTGGGCCCAGGCCTCTTCAGGGTCAGGGATAGGCCCAGGCCCTTCTCTCTTCTGCTTAGGGCCCAGGCCTCTTCAGAGTTAGGGATAGGCCCAGGCCCATTTCAATTTTCCTTTGGGCCCAGGCCTCTTCAGGGTTAGGGATAGGCCCATGCCCTTTTCTCCTCTCCTTTGGGCCCAGGCCTCTTCAGTGTTAGGGATAGGCCCAGGCCCTTGTATCTTCTCTTTTCGGCCCAGGCCTCTTCAGGGTTAGGGATAGGCCCAGGCCCTTTTCCCTTCTCTTTTAGGCCCAGGCCTCTTCAGGGTTAGGGATAGGCCCAGGCCCACTTCTCTTCTCTTCTGGGCCCAGGCCTCTTGTGGGTTAGGGATAGGCCCAGGCCCTGGTCTCTTCTTCTTTGGGCCCAGGCCTCTTCAGGGTTAGGGATCGGCCCAGGCCCTTTTCTATTCCATTTTAGGCCCAGGCCTCTTCAGGGTTAGGGAAAGGCCCAGGCCCACTTCTCTTCTCCTTTGGGCCCAGGCCTCTTCAGGGTTACGGATAGGCCCAGTCCCACTTCTCTTCTCTTTTGGGCCCAGGCCTCTTCAGGATTAGGATGGGCCCAGCCCATTTCTCTTCTCTTTTGGGCCAAGGCCTGTTCAGAATTATAGATAGGCCCAAGCCCTTGTCTCTTCTCCTTTGGGCCCAGGCCTCTTCAGGGTTAGCAATAGGCCCAGGCCCACTTCTCTTCTCTTTTTGGCCCAGGCCTCTTCACGGTTAGGGATAGACCAGGCCCTTTTCTCTTCTCTTTTGGGCCCAGGCCTTTTCAGGGTTAGGGATGGGCCGAGGCCCTTTTCTCTTCTCTTTTGGACCAAGGCCTCTTCAGGAATATAGATAGGCCCAGGCCCTTGTCTCTTGTCCTTTGGCCCAGGCCTCTTCAGGGTTAGAGATAGGCCCAGACTCTTGTCTCTTCTCCTTTGGGCCCATGCCTCTTCAGGGTTAGGAATAGGCCAAGGCACTTTTCTCTTCTCTTTTAGGCCCAAGCCTCTTCAGGGTTAGGGATATTCCCAGGCCCACTTCTCTTCTCCTTTGGGCCCAGGCCTCTTCAGTGTTAGGGATGGGCCCAGGCCCATTTCTCTTCTCTTTTGGTCCAAGGCCTCTTCAGGATTATTGATAGGACCAGGCCCTTGTCTCTTCTCCTTTGGGCCCAAGCCTCTTCAGGGTTATTGATAGGCCCAGGTCCACTTCTCTTCTTCTTTGGGCCCAGGCCTCTTCAGAATTAGGGATAGGCCCTGGCCCTTCTCTCTTCTCCTTTGGGCCCAGGCCTCTTCAGGGTTAGCAATAGGCCCAGGCCCACTTCTCTTCTCTTTTGGGCCCAGGCCTCTTCAGGGTTAGGGATAGGCCCTGGCCCTTTTCTCTTTTCTTTTGGGCCGAGGCCTCTTCAGGGTTAGGGATAGGCCCAGGCCCTGGTCTCTTCTGCTTTGGGCCGAGACCTCTTCAGGGTTAGGGATAGGCCCAGGCCCTTTTCTCTTCTCTTTTAGGCCAAGGCCTCTTCAGGGTTAGGGATAGGCCCAGGCCCACTTCTCTTCTCCTTTGGGCCCAGGCCTCTTCAGGGTTAGGGATAGGCCCAGGCCCTTGTCTCTTCTCTTTTCGGCCCAGGCCTCTTCAGGGTTAGGGATAGGCCCAGGCCCTTTTCTCTTCTCTTTTAGGCCCAGGCCTCTTCAGTGTTAGGGATAGGCCCAGGCCCACTTCTCTTCTCTTCTGGGCCCAGGCCTCTTGTGGGTTAGGGATAGGCCCAGGCCCTGGTCTCTTCTGCTTTGGGCCCAGGCCTCTTCAGGGTTAGGGATAGGCCCAGATCCTTTTCTATTCCATTTTAGGCCCAGGCCTCTTCAGGGTTAGGGAAAGGCCCAGGCCCACTTCTCTTCTCTTTTTGGCCCAGGCCTCTTCACGGTTAGGGATAGTCCCAGGCCCACTTCTCTTCTCCTTTGGGCCCAGGCCTCTTCAGGGTTAGGGATGGGCCCAGGCCCATTTCTCTTCTCTTTTGGTCCAAGGCCTCTTCAGGATTATTGATAAGACCGGGCCCTTGTCTCTTCTCCTTTGGGCCCAAGCCTCTTCAGGGTTATTGATAGGCCCAGGTCCACTTCTCTTCTTCTTTGGGCCCAGGCCTCTTCAGAATTAGGGATAGGCCCTGGCCCTTCTCTCTTCTCCTTTGGGCCCAGGCCTCTTCAGGGTTAGCAATAGGCCCAGGCCCACTTCTCTTCTCTTTTGGGCCCAAGCCTCTTCAGGGTTAGGGATAGGCCCTGGCCCTTTTCTCTTTTCTTTTGGGCCGAGGCCTCTTCAGGGTTAGGGATAGGCCCAGGCCCTGGTCTCTTCTGCTTTGGGCCGAGACCTCTTCAGGGTTAGGGATAGGCCCAGGCCCTTTTCTCTTCTATTTTAGGCCAAGGCCTCTTCAGGGTTAGGGATAGGCCCAGGCCCACTTCTCTTCTCCTTTGGGCCCAGGCCTCTTCAGGGTTAGGGATAGGCCCAGGCCCTTGTCTCATCTCCTTTGGGCCCAGGCCTCTTCAGGCTTAGGGATAGACCCAGGCTCTTGTCTCTTCTCCTTTGGGCCCAGGCCTCTTCAGGGTTAGGGATAGACCCAGGCCCTTCTCTCTTCTCTTTTGGGCCCAGGCCTTTTCAAGGTTAGGGATGGGCCTAAGCCCATTTCTCTTCTCTTTAGGGCCAAGGCCTCTTCTGGTTTATAGATAGGCCCAGGCCCTTGTCTCTTCTCCTTTGGGCCCAGGCCTCTTCAGGTTTAGGGATAGGCCAAGGCCCTTGTCTCTTCTGCTTTGGGCCCAGGCTTCTTCAGGGTTAGGAATAGGCCCAGGCCCTTTTCTCTTCTATTTTAGGCCCAGGCCTCTTCAGGGTTACGGATAGGCCCAGGTCCATTTCTCTTCTCCTTTGCTCCCAGGCCTCTTCAGGGTTAGGGATAGGCCCAGGCCCTTTTCTCTTCTCCTTTGCGCCCAGGCCTCTTCAGGGTTAGGGATAGACACAGGCCCTTCTCTCTTCTCTTTTCAGCCCAGGCCTCTTCAGGGTTTGGGATAGGCCCAGGCCCTTTTCTCTTCTCTATTAGGCCCAGGCTTCTTCAGGGTTAGGGATAGGCCCAGGCCCACTTCTCTTCTCCTTTGGGCCCAAGCCTCTTCAGGGTTAGGGATAGGCCCAGGCCCTTTTCTCTTCTTTTTTGGGCCGGAGCCTCTTCAGGGTCAGGGATAGGCCCAGGCCCTTGTCTCTTCTGCTTTGGCCCCAGGCCTCTTCAGGGTAAAAGATAGGCCCAGGCCCTTTTCTCTTCTCTTTTGGGCCCAGGCCTCTTCAGGGTTAGGGATAGGCCCAGGCCCACTTCTCTTCTCTTTTGGGCCCAGGCCTCTTGTGGGATAGGGATAGGCCCAGGCCCTGGTCTCTTCTGCTTTGGGCCCAGGCCTCTTCAGGGTTACGGATAGGCCCAGGACCATTTCTCTTCTCCTGTGGTCCCAGGCCTCTTCAGGGTCAGGGATAGGCCCAGGCCGTTGTCTCTTCTCCTTTGGGCTAGGCCTCTTCAGGGTTAGGGATAAGCCCAGGCCCTTGTCTCTTCTCCTTTAGGCCCAAGCCTCTTCAGGGTTATTGATAGGCCCAGGCCCATTTCTCTTCTTCTTTGGGTCCAGGCCTCTTCAGGGTTAGGGATAGGCCCAGGCACTTGTCTCTTCTCTTTTGGGCCCAGGCCTCTTCAGGGTTAGGGATAGGCCCTGCCCGTCTCTCTTCTCCTTTGGGCCCAGGCCTCTTCAGGGTTAGCAATAGGCCCAGGCCCACTTTTCTTCTCTTTTGGGCCCAGGCCTCTTCAGGGTTAGGGATAAGCCCTGGCCCTTTTCTCTTTTCTTTTGGGCCCAGGCCTCTTCAGGTTTAGGGATAGGCCCCAGCCCTGGTCTCTTCTGCTTTGGGCCCAGGCCTCTTCAGGGTTATGGATAGGCCCAGGCCCTTTTCTCTTCTATTTTAGGCCAAGACCTCTTCAGGGTTAGGGATAGGCCCGGGCCCACTTCTCTTCTCCTTTGGGCCCAGGCCTCTTCAGAGTTAGGGATAGGCCCAGGCCCTTGTCTCTTCTCCTTTGGGCCCAGGCCTCTTCAGGATTAGGGATAGGCCCAGGCCCTTTTCTCTTCTATTTTAGGCCCAGGCTTCTTCAGGGTTGCGGATAGGCCCAGGCCCATTTCTCTTCTCCTTTGGTCCCAGGCCTCTTCAGGGTTTGGGATAGGCCCAGGCCCTTTTCTCTTCTCCTTTGGCCCAGGCTTCTCCAGTGTAAGGGATAGGCCCAGGACCTTCTCTCTTTTCCTTTCGGCCCAGGCCTCTTCAGGGTTAGGGATAAGCCCAGGACTACTTTGCTTCTCTTTTGGGCCGAGGCCTCTTCAGGATTAGAGATAGGCCCAGGCTATTGTCTCTTCTCCTTTGGGCCCAGGCCTCTTCATGGTTAGGGATAGGCCCAGGCCCTTTTCTCTTCTCTTTTAGGCCCAAGCCTCTTCAGGGTTAGGGATAGGCCCAGGCCCACTTCTCTTCTCCTTTGCGCCCAGGCCTCTTCAGGGTTAGGGATAGGCCCTGGCCCTTTTCTCTTCTCCTTTGGGCCCAGGCCTCTTCATGGCTAGTGATAGACCCAGGCCCTTCTCTCTTCTCTTTTTGGCCCAGGCCTCTTCAGGGTTTGGGATAGGCCCAGGCCCTTTTCTCTTCTCTATTAGGCCCAGGCCTCTTCAGGGTTAGCGATAGGCCCAGGCCCACTTCTCTTCTCCTTTGGGCCCAAGCCTCTTAAGGGTTAGGGATAGGCCCAAGCCCTTTTCTCTTCTTCTTTGGGCCCAGGCCTCTTCAGGGTTAGGGGTAGGCCCATGCCCTTGTCTCTTCTGCTTTGGGTCCAGGCCTCTTCAGAGTTAGGGATAGGCCCAGGTCCTTTTCTCTTCTATTTTAGGCCCAGGCCTCTTCAGGGTTAGGGATAGGCCCAGGCCCATTTCTCTTCTCCTTTGGGCCCAGGCCTCTTCAGGGTTAGGGATAGGCCCAGGCCCTTTTCTCTTCTCCTTTGGGCCCAGGCCTCTTCAGGGTTAGCGATAGGCCCAGGCCCTTTCTCTTCTATTTTAGGCCCAGGCCGCTTCATGGTTAGGGACAGGCCCAGGCCCATTGCTCTTCTTCTTTGGGACCAGGTCTCTTCAGGGTTAGGGATAAGCCCAGGCCCTTGTCTCTTCTTCTTTGGACACAGGCCTCTTCAGGGTTAGGGATAGGCCCAGGCCCTTTTCTCTTCTCCTTTGCGCCCAGGCCTCTTCAGGGTTAGGGATAAACCCAGGCCCTTTTCTCTTTTCTTTTGTGCCCAGGCCTTTTCAGGGTTAGGGATGGGCCCAGGCCCTTGTCTCTTCTGCTTTGGGCCCAGGCTTCTTCAGGGTTAGGGAAAAGCCCAGGCCCTTTTCTCTTCTATTTTAGGCCCAGGCCTTTCAGGGTTACTAATAGGCCCAGGCCCATTTCTCTTCTCCTTTGGTCCCAGGCCTCTTCAGGTTTAGGGATAGGCCCAGGCCCTTTTCTCTTCTCCTTTGGGCCCAGGCCCCTTCAGGGTTAGGGATAGGCCCTGGCCATTTTCTCTTTTCTTTTGGGCCCAGGCCTCTTCAGGGTTAGGGATAGGCCCAGGCCCTGGTCTCTTCTGCTTTGGGTCCAGGCCTCTTCAGGATTAGGGATAGGCCCAGGCCCTTTTCTCTTCTATTTTAGGCCAAGGCCTCTTCAGGGTTAGGGAAAGGCCCAGGCCCACTTCTCTTCTCCTTTGGGCCCAGGCCCCTTCAAGGTTAGGAATAGGCCCAGGCCCACTTCTCTTCTCCTTTGGGCCCAGGCCTCTTCAGGGTTAGGGATAGGCCCAGGCCCTTGTCTCTTCTGCTTTGGGCCCAGGCTTCTTCATGGTTAGGGATAGGCCCAGGCCCTTTTCTCTTCTATTTTTGGCCCAGGCCTCTTCAGGGTTACGGATAGGCCAAGGCCCATTTCTCTTCTCCTTTGGTCCCAGGCCTCTTCAGGGTTAGGGATAGGCCCAGTCCCTTTTCTCTTCTCCTTTGGGCCTAGGCCTCTCCAGGGTAACGGATAAGCCCAGGCCCTTCTCTCTGCTCCTTTGGGCCCAGGCCTCTTCAGGGTTAGGGATAGGCCGAGGACTACTTCTCTTCTCTTTTGGGCCCAGGCCTCTTCAGGATTAGAGATAGGCCCAGCTTCTTGTCTCTTCTCCTTTTGGGCCCAGGCCTCTTCAGGGTTAGGGATAGGCCCAGGCCCTTTTCTCTTCTCTTTTAGACCCAAGCCTCTTCAGGGTTAGGGATAGGCCCAGGCCCAATTCTCTTCTCCTTTGGGCCCAGGCCTCTTCAGGATTAGGGATAGGCCCAGGCCCTTTTATCTTCTCCTTTGGGCCCAGGCCTCTTCTGGTTTAGAGACAGACCCAGGCCCTTCTCTCTTCTCTGTTAGGCCCAGGACTCTTCAGGGTGAGGGATAGGCCCAGGCCCACTTCTCTTCTGCTTTGGGCCCAAGCTTCTTCAGGGTTAGGGATAGGCCCAGGCCCTTTTCTCCTCTTCTTTGGGCCCAGGCATCTTCAGGGTTAGGGATAGGCCCAGGCCCATTTCTCTTCTCCTTTGGGCCCAGGCCTCTTCAGGGTTAGTAATAGGCCCAGGCCCTTTTCTCTTCTCCTTTGGGCCCAGGCCTCTTCAGGGTTAGGGATAGACCCAGGCCCTTTTCTCTTCTCTTTTGGGCCCAGGCCTTTTCAGGGTTAGGGATGGGCCCAGGCCCATCTCCCTTCTCTTTTGGGCCTAGGCCTCTTCAGGATTATACATAGGTCCAGGCCCTTGTCTCTTTTCCTTTGGGCCCAGGCCTCTTCAGGCTTAGTGATAGTCCCAGGCCCACTTCTCTTCTTCTTTGGCCCCAGGCCTCTTCAGGATTAGGGATAGGCCCAGGCACTTGTCTCTTCTCTTTTGGGCCCAGGCCTCTTCAGGGTTAGGAATAGGCCCTGGCCCTTCTCTCTTCTCCTTTGGGCCCAGGCCTCTTCAGGGTTAGCAATAGGCCCAGGCCCTTTTCTCTTCTATTTTAGGCCCAGGCCTCTTCAGGGTTAGGGATAGGCCCAGGCCCAGTGCTCTTCTCTTTTGGGCCCAGGCCTCTTCAGGGTTAGGGATAGGCCCAGGCCTACTTCTCTTCTCTTTTGCGCCCAGGCCTCTTCAGGTTTAGAGATAGGCTCCGGCTCTTGTCTCTTCTCCTTTGGGCCCAGGCCTCTTCAGGGTTAGGGATAGGCACAGGCCCTTTTCTCTTCTCTTTTTGGCCCAAGCCTCTTCAGGGTTAGGGATAGGCCCAGGCACACTTCTCTTCTCCTTTGGGCCCAGGCTTCTTCAGGGTTAGGTATAGGCCCAGGCCCTTTTCTCTTCTCCTATGGGCCCAGGCCTCTTCAGGGTTAGGGAGAAACCCAGGCCCTTTTCTCTTATCCTTTGGGCCCAGGTATCTTCAGGGTTAGGGATAAACCCAGGCCCTTTTCTCTTCTCTTTTGGGCCCAGGCCTTTTCAGGGTTAGGGATGGGCCCAGGCCCTTGTCTCTTCTCCATTGGGCCCAGGCCTCTTAACGGTTAGGGATAGGCCCAGGCCCTTGTCTCTTCTCTTTTGGGCCCAGGCCTCTTCAGGGTTAGGGATAGGACCAGGCCCTTTTCTCTTCCATTTTAGGCCCAGGCCTCTTCAGGGTTAGGGATAGGCCCAGGCCCATTTCTCTTCTCCTTTGGTCCCAGGCCTCTTCAGGGTTAGGGATAGGCCCAGGCCCTTTTCTCTTCTCCTTTGGGTCCAGGCCTCTCCAGGGTAAGGGATAGGCCCAGGCCCTTTTCTCTTCTCCTTTGCGCCCAGGCCTCTTCAGGGTTAGGGATAAACCCAGGCCCTTTTCTCTTTTCTTTTGTGCCCAGGCCTTTTCAGGGTTAGGGATGGGCCCAGGCCCTTGTCTCTTCTGCTTTGGGCCCAGGCTTCTTCAGGGTTAGGGAAAAGCCCAGGCCCTTTTCTCTTCTATTTTAGGCCCAGGCCTTTCAGGGTTACTAATAGGCCCAGGCCCATTTCTCTTCTCCTTTGGTCCCAGGCCTCTTCAGGTTTAGGGATAGGCCCAGGCCCTTTTCTCTTCTCCTTTGGGCCCAGGCCCCTTCAGGGTTAGGGATAGGCCCTGGCCATTTTCTCTTTTCTTTTGGGCCCAGGCCTCTTCAGGGTTAGGGATAGGCCCAGGCCCTGGTCTCTTCTGCTTTGGGTCCAGGCCTCTTCAGGATTAGGGATAGGCCCAGGCCCTTTTCTCTTCTATTTTAGGCCAAGGCCTCTTCAGGGTTAGGGAAAGGCCCAGGCCCACTTCTCTTCTCCTTTGGGCCCAGGCCCCTTCAAGGTTAGGAATAGGCCCAGGCCCACTTCTCTTCTCCTTTGGGCCCAGGCCTCTTCAGGGTTAGGGATAGGCCCAGGCCCTTGTCTCTTCTGCTTTGGGCCCAGGCTTCTTCATGGTTAGGGATAGGCCCAGGCCCTTTTCCCTTCTATTTTTGGCCCAGGCCTCTTCAGGGTTACGGATAGGCCAAGGCCCATTTCTCTTCTCCTTTGGTCCCAGGCCTCTTCAGGGTTAGGGATAGGCCCAGTCCCTTTTCTCTTCTCCTTTGGGCCTAGGCCTCTCCAGGGTAAGGGATAAGCCCAGGCCCTTCTCTCTGCTCCTTTGGGCCCAGGCCTCTTCAGGGTTAGGGATAGGCCGAGGACTACTTCTCTTCTCTTTTGGGCCCAGGCCTCTTCAGGATTAGAGATAGGCCCAGCTTCTTGTCTCTTCTCCTTTTGGGCCCAGGCCTCTTCAGGGTTAGGGATAGGCCCAGGCCCTTTTCTCTTCTCTTTTAGACCCAAGCCTCTTCAGGGTTAGGGATAGGCCCAGGCCCAATTCTCTTCTCCTTTGGGCCCAGGCCTCTTCAGGATTAGGGATAGGCCCAGGCCCTTTTATCTTCTCCTTTGGGCCCAGGCCTCTTCTGGGTTAGAGACAGACCCAGGCCCTTCTCTCTTCTCTGTTAGGCCCAGGACTCTTCAGGGTGAGGGATAGGCCCAGGCCCACTTCTCTTCTCCTTTGGGCCCAAGCTTCTTCAGGGTTAGGGATAGGCCCAGGCCCTTTTCTCCTCTTCTTTGGGCCCAGGCATCTTCAGGGTTAGGGATAGGCCCAGGCCCATTTCTCTTCTCCTTTGGGCCCAGGCCTCTTCAGGGTTAGTAATAGGCCCAGGCCCTTTTCTCTTCTCCTTTGGGCCCAGGACTCTTCAGGGTTAGGGATAGACCCAGGCCCTTTTCTCTTCTCTTTTGGGCCCAGGCCTTTTCAGGGTTAGGGATGGGCCCAGGCCCATCTCTCTTCTCTTTTGGGCCAAGGCCTCTTCAGGATTATACATAGGTCCAGGCCCTTGTCTCTTTTCCTTTGGGCCCAGGCCTCTTCAGGCTTAGTGATAGTCCCAGGCCCACTTCTCTTCTTCTTTGGCCCCAGGCCTCTTCAGGATTAGGGATAGGCCCAGGCACTTGTCTCTTCTCTTTTGGGCCCAGGCCTCTTCAGGGTTAGGAATAGGCCCTGGCCCTTCTCTCTTCTCCTTTGGGCCCAGGCCTCTTCAGGGTTAGCAATAGGCCCAGGCCCTTTTCTCTTCTATTTTAGGCCCAGGCCTCTTCAGGGTTAGGGATAGGCCCAGGCCCAGTGCTCTTCTCTTTTGGGCCCAGGCCTCTTCAGGGTTAGGGATAGGCCCAGGCCTACTTCTCTTCTCTTTTGCGCCCAGGCCTCTTCAGGTTTAGAGATAGGCTCCGGCTCTTGTCTCTTCTCCTTTGGGCCCAGGCCTCTTCAGGGTTAGGGATAGGCACAGGCCCTTTTCTCTTCTCTTTTTGGCCCAAGCCTCTTCAGGGTTAGGGATAGGCCCAGGCACACTTCTCTTCTCCTTTGGGCCCAGGCTTCTTCAGGGTTAGGTATAGGCCCAGGCCCTTTTCTCTTCTCCTATGGGCCCAGGCCTCTTCAGGGTTAGGGAGAAACCCAGGCCCTTTTCTCTTATCCTTTGGGCCCAGGTATCTTCAGGGTTAGGAATAAACCCAGGCCCTTTTCTCTTCTCTTTTGTGCCCAGGCCTTTTCAGGGTTAGGGATGGGCCCAGGCCCTTGTCTCTTCTCCATTGGGCCCAGGCCTCTTAACGGTTAGGGATAGGCCCAGGCCCTTGTCTCTTCTCTTTTGGGCCCAGGCCTCTTCAGGGTTAGGGATAGGACCAGGCCCTTTTCTCTTCCATTTTAGGCCCAGGCCTCTTCAGGGTTAGGGATAGGCCCAGGCCCATTTCTCTTCTCCTTTGGTCCCAGGCCTCTTCAGGGTTAGGGATAGGCCCAGGCCCTTTTCTCTTCTCCTTTGGGCCCAGGCCTCTCCAGGGTAAGGGATAGGCCCAGGCCCCTCTCTCTTCTCCTTTGGGCCCAGGCCTCTTCAGGGTTTGGGATAGGCCCAGGACTACTTCTCTTCTCTTTTGGGCCCAGGCCTCTTCATGGATTAGAGATAGGCCCAGGCTCTTGTCTCTTCTCCTTTCGGCCCAGGCCTCTTCAAGGTTAGGGATAGGCCCAGGCCCTTTTCTATTCTCTTTTAGGCCCAAGCCTCTTCAGGGTTAGGGATAGGCCCAGGCCCACTTCTCTTCTCTTTTGGGCCCAGGCCTCTTGTGGGATAGGGATAGGCCCAGGCCCTGGTCTCTTCTGTTTTGGGCCCAGGCCTCTTCAGGTTTACGGATAGACCCAGGCCCCTTTCTCTTCTCCTGTGGTCCCAGGTTCTTCAGGTTCAGGGATAGGCCCTGGCCGTTGTCTCTTCTCCTTTGGGCCTAGGCCTCTTCAGGGTTAGGGATAAGCCCAGGCCCTTGTCTCTTCTCCTTTAGGCCCAAGCCTCTTCAGGGTTATTGATAGGCCCAGGCCCATTTCTCTTCTTCTTTGGGTCCAGGCCTCTTCAGGGTTAGGGATAGGACCAGGCACTTGTCTCTTCTCTTTTGGGCCCTGGTCTATTCAGGGTTAGGGATAGGCCCTGGCCCTTCTCTCTTCTCCTGTGGGCCCAGGCCTCTTCAGGGTTAGCAATAGGCCCAGGCCCACTTTTCTTCTCTTTTGGGCCCAGGCCTCTTCAGGGTTAGGGATAAGCCCTGGCCCTTTTCTCTTTTCTTTTGGGCCCAGGCCTCTTCAGGTTTAGGGATAGTCCCCGGCCCTGGTCTCTTCTGCTTTGGGCCCAGGCCTCTTCAGGGTTATGGATAGGCCCAGGCCCTTTTCTCTTCTATTTTAGGCCCAGGTTCTTCAGGGTTAGGGATAGGCCCGGGCCCACTTCTCTTCTCCTTTGGGCCCAGGCCTCTTCAGAGTTCGGGATAGGCCCAGGCCCTTGTCTCTTCTCCTTTGGGACCAGGCCTCGTCAGGATTAGGGATAGGCCCAGGCCCTTTTCTCTTCTATTTTAGGCCCAGGCCTCTTCAGGGTTGCGGATAGGCCCAGGCCCATTTCTCTTCTCCTTTGTTCCCAGGCCTCTTCAGGGTTTGGGATAGGCCCAGGCCCTTTTCTCTTCTCCTTTGGCCCATGCTTCTCCAGTGTAAGGGATTGGCCCAGGACCTTCTCTCTTTTCCTTTGGGCCCAGGCCTCTTCAGGGTTAGGGATAGGCCCAGGACTACTTTGCTTCTCTTTTGGGCCCAGGCCTCTTCAGGATTAGAGATAGGCCCTGGCTATTGTCTCTTCTCCTTTGGGCCCAGGCCTCTTCAGGGTTAGGGATAGGCCCAGGCCCTTTTCTCTTCTCTTTTAGGCCCAAGCCTCTTCAGGGTTAGGGATAGGCCCAGGTCCACTTCTCTTCTCCTTTGGGCCCAGGCCTCTTCAGGGTTAGGGATAGGCCCTGGCCCTTTTCTCTTCTCCTTTGGGCCCAGGCCTCTTCATGGCTAGTGATAGACCCAGGCCCTTCTCTCTTCTCTTTTTGGCCCAGGCCTCTTCAGGGTTTGGGATAGGCCCAGGCCCTTTTCTCTTTTCTATTAGGCCCAGGCCTCTTCAGGGTTAGCGATAGGCCCAGGCCCACTTCTCTTCTCCTTTGGGCCCAAGCCTCTTCAGGGTTAGGGATAGGCCCAGGCCCTTTTCTCTTCTTCTTTGGGCCCTGGCCTCTTCAGGGTTAGGGGTAGGCCCATGCCCTTGTCTCTTCTGCTTTGGGTCCAGGCCTCTTCAGAGTTAGGGATAGGCCCAGGCCCTTTTCTCTTCTATTTTAGGCCCAGGCCTCTTCAGGGTTAGGGATAGGCCCAGGCCCATTTCTCTTCTCCTTTGGGCCCAGGCCTCTTCAGGGTTATGGATAGGCCCAGGCCCTTTTCTCTTCTCCTTTGGGCCCAGGCCTCTTCAGGGTTAGGGATAGGCCCAGGCCCTTTTCTCTTCTCCTTTGGGCCCAGGCCTCTTCAGGGTTAGGGATAGACCCAGGCCCTTTTCTCTTCTCTTTTGGGCCCAAGCCTTTTCAGGGTTAGGAATGGGCCCAGGCCCATTTCTCTTCTCTTTTCGGCCAAGGCCTCTTTAGGATTATACATAGGCCCAGGCCCTTGTCTCTTGTCCTTTGGACCCAGGCCTATTCAGGCTTAGGGATAGGCCCAGGCCCAATTCTCTTCTTCTTTGGGCCCAGGCCTCTTCAGGGATAGGGATAGGCCCAGACACTTGTCTCTTCTCTTTTGGGCCCAGGCCTCTTCAGGGTTAGGTATAAGCCCTTGCCCTTCTCTCTTCTCCTTTGGGCCCAGGCCTCTTCAGGGTTAGCAATAGGCCCAGGCCCTTTCTCTTCTATTTTAGGCCCAGGCCGCTTCATGGTTAGGGATATGCCCATGCCCATTGCTCTTCTCCTTTGGTCCCAGGCCTCTTCAGGGTTAGGGATAGACCCAGGCCCTTTTCTCTTCTCTTTTCGGCCAAGGCCTCTTCAGGATTATACATAGGCCCAGGCCCTTGTCTCTTCTCCTTTGGACCCAGGCCTATTCAGGCTTAGGGATAGGCCCAGGCCCAATTCTCTTCTTCTTTGGGCCCAGGCCTCTTCAGGGTTAGGTATAGGCCCTTGCCCTTCTCTCTTCTCCTTTGGGCCCAGGCCTCTTCAGGGTTAGCAATAGGCCCAGGCCCTTTCTCTTCTATTTTAGGCCCAGGCTGCTTCATGGTTAGGGATAGGCCCAGGCCCTTTTCTCTTCTCCTTTGCGCCCAGGCCTCTTCAGGGTTAGGGATAAACCCAGGCCTTTTTCTCTTCTCTTTTGGGCCCAGGCCTTTTCAGGGTTAGGGATGGGCCCAGGCCCTTGTCTCTTCTGCTTTGGGCCCAGGCTTCTTCAGGGTTAGGGATAAGCCCAGGCCCTTTTCTCTTCTATTTTAGGCCCAGGCCTTTCAGGGTTACTAATAGGCCCAGGCCCATTTCTCTTCTCCTTTGGTCCCAGGCCTCTTCAGGTTTAGGGATAGGCCCAGGCCCTTTTCTCTTCTCCTTTGGGCCCAGGCCCCTTCAGGGTTAGGAATAGGCCCTGGCCCTTTTCTCTTTTCTTTTGGGCCCAGGCCTCTTCAGGGTTAGGGATAGGCCCTGGCCCTGGTCTCTTCTGCTTTGGGTCCATGCCTCTTCAGTATTAGGGATAGGCCCAGGCCCTTTTCTCTTCTATTTTAGGCCAAGGCCTCTTCAGGGTTAGCGATAGGCCCAGGCCCACTTCTCTTCTTCTTTGGGCCCAGGCCCCTTCAAGGTTAGGGATAGGCCCAGGCCCACTTCTCTTCCTCTTTGGGCCCAGGCCTCTTCAGGGTTAGGGATAGGCCCAGGCCCTTGTCTCTTCTGCTTTGGGCCCAGGCTTCTTCATGGTTAGGGATAGGCCCAGGCCCTTTTCTCTTCTATTTTTGGCCCAGGCCTCTTCAGGTTTACGGATAGGCCAAGGCCCATTTCTCTTCTCCTTTGGACCCAGGCCTCTTCAGGGTTAGGGATAGGCCCAGGCCCTTTTCTCTTCTCCTTTGGGCCTAGGCCTCTCCAGGGTAAGGGATAAGCCCAGGCCCTTCTCTCTTCTCCTTTGGGCCCAGGCCTCTTCACGGTTAGGGATAGGCCGAGGACTACTTCTCTTTTCTTTTGGGCCCAGGCCTCTTCAGGATTAGAGATAGGCCCAGGCTCTTGTCTCTTCTCCTTTTGGGCCCAGGCCTCTTCAGGGTTAGGGATAGGCCCAGGCCCTTTTCTCTTCTCTTTTAGACCCAAGCCTCTTCAGGGTTAGGGATAGGCCCAGGCCCTATTCTCTTCTCCTTTGGGCCCAGGCCTCTTCACGGTTAGGGATAGGCCCAGGCCCTTTTATCTTCTCCTTTGGGCCCAGGCCTCTTCTGGGTTAGGGATAGACCCAGGCCCTTCTCTCTTCTCTGTTAGGCCCAGGACTCTTCAGGGTGAGGAATAGGCCCAGGCCCACTTCTCTTCTCCTTTGGGCCCAAGCTTCTTCAGGGTTAGGTATAGGCCCAGGCCCTTTTCTCCTCTTCTTTGGGCCCATGCCTCTTCAGGGTTAGGGACAGGCCCAGGCCCATTTCTCTTCTCCTTTGGGCCCAGGCCTCTTCAGGGTTAGGGATAGGCCCAGGCCCTTTTCTCTTCTCCTTTGGGCCCAGGCCTCTTCAGGGTTAGGGATAGACCCAGGCCCTTTTCTCTTCTTTTTTGGGCCCAGGCCTTTTCAGGATTAGGGATGGGCCCAGGCCCATCTCTATTCTCTTTTGGGCCAAGGCCTCTTCAGGATTATACATAGGCCCAGGCCCTTGTCTCTTTTCCTTTGGGCCCAGGCCTCTTCAGGCTTAGTGATAGTCCCAGGCCCACTTCTCTTCTTCTTTGGCCCCAGGCCTCTTCAGGGTTAGGGATAGGCCCAGGCACTTGTCTCTTCTCTTTTGGGCCCAGGCCTCTTCAGGGTTAGGGATAGGACCTGGCCCTTCTCTCTTCTCCTTTGGGCCCAGGCCTCTTCAGGGTTAGCAATAGGCCCAGGCCCTTTTCTCTTCTATTTTAGGCCCAGGCCTCTTCAGGGTTAGGGATAGGCCCAGGCCCAGTGCTCTTCCCCTTTTGGGCCCAGGCCTCTTCAGGGTTAGGGATAGGCCCAGGCCCTTCTCTCTTCTCCTTCGGACCCAGGCCTCTTCGGGGTTAGGGATAGGCCCAGGCTCTTATCTCTTCTCCTTTGGGCCCAGGCTTCTTCAGGGTTAGGGATAGGCCCAGGCCTTCTTCTGTTCTCTTTTGCGCCCAGGCCTCTTCAGGTTTAGAGATAGGCCCCGGCTCTTTTCTCTTCTCCTTTGGGCCCAGGCCTCTTCAGGGTTAGGGATAGGCACAGGCCCTTTTCTCTTCTCTTTTTGTCCCAAGCCTCTTCAGGGTTAGGGATAGGCCCAGGCCCACTTCTCTTCTCCTTTGGGCCCAGGCTTCTTCAGGGTTAGGGATAGGCCCAGGCCCTTTTCTCTTCTCCTATGGGCCCAGGCCTCTTCAGGGTTAGGGATAAACCCAGGCCCTTTTCTCTTCTCCTTTGGGCCCAGGCCTCTTCAGGGTTAGGGATAAACCCAGGCCTTTTTCTCTTCTCTTTTGGGCCCAGGCCTTTTCAGGGTTAGGGATGGGCCCAGGCCCTTGTCTCTTCTCCATTGGGCCCAGGCCTCTTCACGGTTAGGGATAGGCCCAGGCCCTTGTCTCTTCTCTTTTGGGCCCAGGCCTCTTCAGGGTTAGGGATAGGCCCAGGCCCTTTTCTCTTCTATTTTAGGCCCAGGCCTCTTCAGGGTTAGGGATAGGCCCAGGCCCATTTCTCTTCTCCTTTGTTCCCAGGCCTCTTCAGGGTTAGGGATAGGCCCAGGCCCTTTTCTCTTCTCCTTTGGCCCCAGGCCTCTCCAGTGTAAGGGATAGGCCCAGGCCCCTCTCTCTTCTCCTTTGGGCCCAGGCCTCTTCAGGGTTAGGGATAGGCCCAGGACTACTTCTCTTCTCTTTTGGGCCCAGGCCTCTTCATGGATTAGAGATAGGCCCATGCTCTTGTCTCTTCTCCTTTCGGCCCAGGCCTCTCCAGGGTAAGGGATAGGCCCAGGCCCACTTCTCTTCTCTTTTGGGCCCAGGCCTCTTGTGGGATAGGGATAGGCCCAGGCCCTGGTCTCTTCTGCTTTGGGCCCAGGCCTCTTCAGGGTTACGGATAGGCCCAGGCCCATATCTCTTCTCCTGTGGTCCTAGGCCTCTTCAGGGTCAGGGATAGGCCCAGGCCCTTGTCTCTTCTTTTTTGGGCCTAGGCCTCTCCAGGGTAAGGGATAAGCCCAGGCCCTTGTCTCTTCTCCTTTGGGCCCAAGCCTCTTCAGGGTTATTGATAGGCCCAGGCCCACTTCTCTTCTTCTTTGGGTCCAGGCCTCTTCAGGGTTAGGGATAGGCCCAGGCACTTGTCTCTTCTCTTTTGGGCCCAGGCCTCTTCAGGGTTAGGGATAGGCCGTGGCCCTTCTCTCTTCTCCTTTGGGCCCAGGCCTCTTCAGGTTTAGCAATAGGCCCAGGCCCTTTCTCTTCTATTTTAGGCCCAGGACGCTTCAGGGTTTGGGATAGGCCCAGGCCCATTGCTCTTCTCCTTTGGGCCCAGGCCTCTTCAGGGTTAGGGATAAGCCCAGGCCCTTGTCTCTTCTCCTTTGGGCCCAGGCCTCTTCAGGGTTAGGGATAGGCCCAGGCCCTTTTCTCTTCTCCTTTGTGCCCAGGCCTCTTCAGGGTTAGGGATAAACCCAGGCCCTTTTCTCTTCTCTTTTGGGCCGAGGCCTTTTCAGGGTTAGGGATGGGCCCAGGCCCTTGTCTCTTCTGCTTTGGCCCCAGGCTTCTTCAGGGTTAGGGATAAGCCCAGGCCCTTTTCTCTTCTATTTTAGGCCCAGGCCTTTCAGGGTTACTGATAGGCCCAGGCCCATTTCTCTTCTCCTTTGGTCCCAGGCCTCTTCAGGTTTAGGGATAGGCCCAGGCCCTTTTCTCTTCTCCTTTGGGCCCAGGCCTCTTCAGGTTTAGGGATAGGCCTAGGCCCTTTTCTCTTCTCCTTTGGCCCAGGCCTCTTCAGGGTTAGGGATAGACCCAGGCCCTTTTCTCTTCTCTCTTGGGCCCAGGCCTTTTCAGGGTTAGGGATGGGCCCAGGCCCATTTCTCTTCTCTTTTGGGACAAGGCCTCTACAGGATTATACATAGGCCCAGGCCCTTGTCTCTTCTCCTTTGGGACCAGGCCTCTTCAGGCTTAGGGATAGGCCCAGGCCCAATACACTTCTTCTTTGGACTGAGGCCTCATCAGGGTTAGGGATAGGCCCAGGTACTTGGCTCTTCTCTTTTGGGCCCAGGCCTCTTCAGGGTTAGGGATAGGCCCAGGCCCTTGTCTCTTCTGCTTTGGGCCCAGGCTTCTTCAGGGTTAGGGATAGGCCCAGGCCCTTTACTCTTCTATTTTAGGCCCAGGCCTCTTCAGGGTTAGGGATAGGCCCAGGCCCATTTCTCTTGTCCTTTGGGCCCAGGCTTCTTCAGGGTTAGGGATAGGCTCTTGTCTCTTCTCCTTTGGGCCCAGGCCTCTTCAGGGTTAGGTATAGGCCCAGGCCCTTTTCTCTTCTCCTTTGGGCCCAGGCCTCTTCACGGTAGGGATAGACCCAGGCCCTTCTCTCTTCTCTTTTTGGCCCAGGCCTCTTCAGGGTTTGGGATAGGCCCAGGCCCTTTTCTCTTCTCTATTAGGCCCAGGCCTCTTCAGTGTTAGGGATAGGCCCAGGCCCACTTCTCTTCTCCTTTGGGCCCAAGCCTCTTCAGGGTTAGGGATAGGCCCAGGCCCTTTTCTCTTCTTCTTTGAGCCCAGGCCTCTTCAGGGTTAGGGATAGGCCCAGGCCCTTGTCTCTTCTGCTTTGGGCCCAGGCCTCTTCAGAGTTAGGGATAGCCCAGGCCCATTTCTCTTCTCTTTTGGGCCAAGGCCTCTTCAGGGTTAGGGATAGGCCCAGGCCCACTTATCTTCTCTTTTGGGCCCAGGCCTCTTGTGGGTTAGGCATAGGCCCAGGCCCTGGTCTCTTCTGCTTTGGGCCCAGGCCTCTTCAGGGTTAAGGATAGGCCCAGGCCCTTTTCTCTTCTATTTTAGGCCCAGGCTTCTTCAGTGTTAGGGAAAGGCCCAGGCCCACTTCTCTTCTCCTTTGGGCCCAGGCCTCTTCAGGGTTAGGGATAGACAAGGCCCTTTTCTCTTCTCTTTTGGGCCCAGGCCTTTTCAGGGTTAGGGATGGGCCCAGGACCATTTCTCTTCTCTTTTCGCCAAGGCCTCTTCAGGATTATAGATAGGCCCGGGCCCTTGTCTCTTCTCCTTTGGGCCCAGGCCTCTTCAGTTTTAGAGATAGGCCCAGACTCTTGTCTCTTCTCCTTTGGGCCCATGCCTCTTCAGGATTAGGGATAGGCCCAGGCCCTTTTCTCTTCTCTTTTAGGCCCAAGCCTCTTCAGGGTTAGGTATAGGCCCAGGCCCACTTCTCTTCTCCTTTGGGCCCAGGCCTCTACAGGGTTATGGATAGGCCCAGTCCCTTTTCTCTTCACCTTTGGGCCCAGGCCTCTTCAGGATTAGGGATAGACCCAGGCCCTTTTCTCTTCTCTTTTGTGCCCAGGCCTTTTCAGGGTTAGGGATGGGCCCAGGCCCATTTCTCTTCTCTTTTGGTCCAAGGCCTCTTCAGGATTATAGATAGGCCCAGGCCCTTGTCTCTTCTCCTTTGGGCCCAAGCCTCTTCAGGGTTATTGATAGGCCCAGGCCCACTTCTCTTCTTCTTTGGGCCCAGGCCTCTTCAGGGTTAGGGATAGGCCCAGGCACTTGTCTCTTCTCTTTTGGGCCCAGGCCTCTTTAGGGTTAGGGATAGGCCCTGGCCCTTCTCTCTTCTCCTTTGGGCCCAGGCCTCTTCAGGGTTAGCAATAGGCCCAGGCCCACTTTTCTTCTCTTTTGGGCCCAGGCCTCTTCAGGGTTAGGGATAGGTCCAGGCCCTTTTCTCTTCTCTATTAGGCCCTGGCCTCTTCAGGGTTAGGGATAGGCCCAGGCCCACTTTTCTTCTCTTTTGGGCCCAGGCCTCTTGTGGGTTAGGGAAAGGCCCAGGCCCTGGTCTCTTCTGCTTTGGGCCCAGGCCTCTTCAGGGTTAGGGATAGGCCCAGGCGCTTTTCTCTTCTATTTTAGTTCCAGGCCTCTTCAGTGTTAGGGAAAGGCCCAGGCCCTTTTCTCTTCTCTTTTAGGCCCAAGCCTCTTCAGGGTTAGGGATAGGCCCAGGCCCACTTCTCTTCTCCTTTGGGCCCAGGCCTCTTCAGGGTTAGGGATAGGCCCTGGCCTTTTTCTCTTCTCCTTTGGGCCCAGGCCTCTTCAGGGCTAGGTATAGACCCAGGCCCTTCTCTCTTCTCTTTTGTGCCCAGGCCTTTTCAGGGTTAGGGATGGGCCCAGGCCCATTTCTCTTCTCTTTTGGTCCAAGGCCTCTTCAGGATTATAGATAGGCCCAGGCCCTTGTCTCTTCTCCTTTGGGCCCAAGCCTCTTCAGGGTTATTGATAGGCCCAGGCCCACTTCTCTTCTTCTTTGGGCCCAGGCCTCTTCAGGGTTAGGGATAGGCCCAGGCACTTGTCTGTTCTCTTTTGGGCCCAGGCCTCTTCAGGGTTAGGGATAGGCCCTGGCCCTTCTCTCTTCTTTGGGCCCAGGCCTCTTCATGGTTAGCAATAGGCCCAGGCCCACTTTTCTTCTCTTTTGGGCCCAGGCCTCTTCAGGGTTGGGGATAAGCCCTGGCCCTTTTCTCTTTTCTTTTGGGCCCAGGCCTCTTCAGGGTTAGGGATAGGCCCAGGCCCTGGTCTCTTCTGCTTTGGGCCCAGGCCTCTTCAGGGTTATGGATAGGCCCAGGCCCTTTTCTCTTCTATTTTAGGCCAAGGCCTCTTCAGGGTTAGGGATAGGCCCGGGCCCACTTCTCTTCTCCTTTGTGCCCAGGCCTCTCCAGGGTAAGGGATAGGCCCAGGCCCTTTTCTCTTCTCTTTTAGGCCCAAGCCTCTTCAGGGTTAGGTATAGTTCCAGGCCCACTTCTCTTCTCTTTTGGGCCCAGTCCTCTTCAGGATTAGAGATAGGCCCAGGCTCTTGTCTCTTCTTCTTTGGACCCAGGCCTCTTCAGGGTTAGGGATAGGCCCAGGCCCACTTCTCTTCTCCTTTGGGCCCAGGCCTCTTCAGGGTTAGAGATAGGCCCAGACTCTTGTTTCTTCTCCTTTGGGCCCATGCCTCTTCAGGGTTAGGGATAGGCCCAGGGCCTTTTCTCTTCTCTTTTAGGCCCAGGCCTCTTCAGGGTTAGGGATAGGCCCTGGCCCTTTTCTCTTTTCTTTTGGGCCCAGGCCTCTTCAGGGTTAGGGATAGGCCCAGGCCATGGTCTCTTCTGCTTAGGGCCCAGGCCTCTTCAGGGTTAGGGATAGGCCCAGGCCCTTTTCTCTTCTATTTTAGGCCAAGGCCTCTTCAGGGTTAGGGATAGGCCCAGGCCCACTTCTCTTCTCCTTTGGGCCCAGGCCCCTTCACGGTTAGGGATAGGCCCAGGCCCACTTCTCTTCTCCTTTGTGCCCAGACCTCTTCAGGGTTAGGGATAGGCCCAGGCTCTTGGCGTTGTAAAAATGGAAAGCACTGGAGTAATGAATGTATATCTAAATGGGATTCAGAAGGTCATCCCTCTTGCCACCATTAAACAGACAGAGGGGCCTGTCAGCTCGAAGTCTAAAACCAAACATATACAGTTTATAAAAACACCTAATTGAATTTTTCCATGTATTGTAAAGGTGTTCGAAATTAATAACAAATATCCTAAAAGCAAACATATACAGTTTCTGAAAATAACTAATTGGATTCTTCCGTGTAATGTTAAGGGAACACCAATTCCAGAGCCACCAACATTCTATACTGATGCAAACAAGATGGGAATGGTAGGTTATAAATCAAACAAAATAAGCAAAGTAATCAAAATGCTGTATTCTTCAGTCCAAAAATCAGAATTTTATGTAATATAATGGTATTATTAGATTTTCCTAAACATCTTAATATATTTAGTGACTCTCAATATGGAGAAAGAGTTGTTTTATATATAGAAATGGATGAATTTGTTCCTGCCAACTGAGAGTTAACTGTTATTCATGCAATTGCCCCAAGCCATCAGAAGCAGAAACTATCCAATATTGATTACTCATATTCGGTGTTCCACAGTTTTGCCAGGTCCATTAGCACAAGGAAATGAAGAAATTGACCAGTTACTGATAGGAAATGTATAAGAAGCTTCAAAATTTCATGGAAAAGAAAAGCCATGTTAACGGTAAGACTTAAAGGTCTAGAACTCTGGGAGTATAAATATGCAGCGGAGTAACACAGGGTGTGGCATTGTGTGGCATTGAGTGTTGGTGTGTGCAGTGTAGCAGTTTGGAGAGACCAAAGACTGGAAACCAGAAACTGGAGACCAGAGATGCTGTAGCAGTTTGAAGCAGAGAGAGAGAGAGAGAGAGAGAGAGAGAGAGAGAGAGAGAGAGAGAGAATCCTTCAGGGTGCAGCAGAGTGAAGGAGACTGCTGTGCCTGTGTTTGGCAGAGATTGGTACATAACCCTTAATGAACCCCTTTACCCTAAATATCTCGGAGAAAATAGGAAGTCTTGGTCTCCTCTCCACATGAAACATTTCTATCTGCTACTTAAGTTTGGGTGGTTGAAAGAAGGAAGGAAGAGGCCTAACAACCCAAATAAAATAGAGTTTTAATATAGAGCACCACAGGTGGCATTCCACTATGGTTAGACCTGTGGCTGTGCATACAGGAAAACTTGGCTATCCTTTTCTGTCATCTCAAATGTTCTCAGAGCATCACAGACACTTACTACTGAGAGTCCAGATGAAACAAGTCATACATCCAATATTTAGGGGAGAGAATGTTGGGAACGATCCTCTCATTCTCATGGGACTGTCCATGGGATGGTTGGGCCCATGAGCACATGTGTAAAGACTGATGATTCTAAGTTGTGAGTCCCACGAGAGAGTCTCCACAAGGTAGCACCATGAGGCATTTACTTCCTTCTTTGAGATACCATGATGGAATATCTCAGCTAGTTAGAGAAACAATAGATGTTAGTCCTCCAATGTCTAGAGGATGCCTTGCTAAAGAACTGGAGGCTGTGTCCATCTTCACATGACCTCTTTCTGCTGTGTGGGCATGCTGTCCCATCTCTCCAGTTATGTGTGACCACGGTCTACCAGGGAGTCGCTGTGGTCCTTGCTACTGATCCTCTTCTCAGGTGTCCTGTATATTAGAAACCCTCAGACCTTGAACTATGCTGTTCTCACCCTTCTTTAAAGGTGTTTGACAAGTTCATACACTGATTTGAGTCACTTCTTCACCCACAGAATTTTCTGCACTGACTTACCTGAAAGGCATCCCTGCCGACCTTGTCCTGGTTCCACTCCAAGCCCTAGCCCACTCTAGGAGGCTCTGATGCTTACAGACCTGGGACACACCCACAATCATGATAAGGACTTTCATGTGAGGTCACAGAGGCCAAGGCTATCTCTGTTTGGGAAAACTGAAAGGCTGTCCAGGCACACAATGTCTTTTGGACTAGTATTTGGGGACAATAGCTGAAGGCTTCTCTTATAATCATTTCCTATTAAGAGACTCACACCCAGTCCTCTTGTTCCTCCTAGGAACTTTACTTTTTGGTCAAGCAAGGTCAGAGGGATGGGTCAACCTCACTCTAGTGAGCAACACTTAAGACTTGATCTATCATTTCTGCTCTTCAGTTTATCAGCAACTTTCTCTTGTCATGAGACATGAAGTATACTATCTGCAGCATTCTGGGTACCAAGAGGATTGAAAATTTGGTCTGCACACTGTCCATTTACCACCATTAAACACAGCTTTAAGTAGGCTTGCCCAGGTAGCAGGATGTTAATGAAGTTTCCCTCCCTGACCCTACAGAGGTAGCCTGTGACTTCTGAGGATATCATTTCCTGGAGAACAGCATGACAGAGAGCTTCATCCTGTCCCACTTTGGGAACTGGAGTCCTGTGATAGGTGCTGGCTCTGCCTCAGCTGCTGTCACCTATTCTCACAAGTACAGGTGGAGACTAGTAGAAAAACACACCTGACACAATTTCTCTCCCACACATGAACACACAGGTTCATCCACAAATATGTTAATGCTTGTATCCTAATGAAGTTATAAGGATGAAGTTAGATGAAGAGAGGGAAATCAGTGTCTGTGTCTGAGCAGGGTAGGGTCCATGAGCTGAATGTCAAGATGGCTGTTTCCAGGAAAGTTCATGTGTAGGGCAGCCCGGGAGAAGGTCCCAGGAAGCACTTCCCTCCCACCTTGAGCTGAAGTGTTGGCTGAGGGTGGGTGGTGGAAGTAGTTGGTCTTGAACTTTCTGTGAGCTCCAGCCTTGAGTCTTAGACCAGGTACTCACTTGACAGTTTCTTCCAGAGGCCATTCTTGATGGCTTGTGTATAGTGGCCTCACCCCGAAACAGTATATACATGGTGCTCTGCAGAATTGCTTGTGCCCACTGAGGTTTCAGCTTCTTACAAGATCTCTTTTTGTGTTACATAAGGAACACCTCGACAACTTCCTTGAGACTGAGTCACAGCATTTCTGGTTTTGCTCCTACTATTCCTAGCGTGCCTATGTACCTGAAGGTACACACACGCACACACACACACAATTGCACCTAGATATATGCACTCTAAGTAATGTACAACTTAAATGGAAATGTGTAGAGTGTGCTGGCTAAGGTCGACTGCTCATAGTATACAGAGTTTGGGAGAGTGTTGGTACTCAGTGATTGTACACACCTTCAAATGCAGCACTTGAGAGGCAGTAGCAGGTGGGTCTCTGAGCATTAGAATAATTTAGTGGACAAACAGATTTCCAGGGCAGCCATGGCTACACAGAGAAAACTTATCTAAGAAAACAAACAAGAAATGAAATGTATATGATGTACAGAGTTAGGTAGAGTGCTAGAGTGCAGAGTCCTATAGAGTGCCTGCCATCAGTCATGCTGGGGACAACTCAGGGTGCAAATACAAGAGTCCTGCTGGGAAGAAGCTAACTCTCTCCAGAACCCCAGGCAGGAGGACTCTGTGTAGCATCTCCCACCTGCCCTGCACACTATGGCTGCCAGAGCTGACAGTTGCCCCTGTCTTGGGGCACAACAGCAGAGCTTCATCCTCTACCTGTCTGTGCTATAGCACAGGTGCAGTTCAATGTCACTTTGGGACATTGGGCCTCATACACTATCACCCTCCACTCCCCACTATAGCACACTGAGGTTAAATCAGGACTTCATCCCTGGAATCTATGTATTTGTCCCATGATACACCCCAAACTTTCTTGTACACCTGCAATTCATTCTAATTTTCAGCCCACATTTGTACACAGAGTTTCTTCACACCAACACCACAGCCTTTACCTTGCCAATGAGCTATGCTATGAGGCAACAGAGGCCTGACCTCACCTCTCTCCTGCTTCTTCCTATGTGCCTGAGTGTAGTGTGTGGAACGAACATGCTTTCCCACACTCTGCTGAGTACACAGCAAAGTGGGAGGCTGTACCTGTGGTGAGATCATCATTTATTAACACAGCCTCAACATATACTACTCTTTCATGTAACCATGTGAATATTTGTAAGGGAAGTTATGTGACATTGATGCACTTTCACACATATGGATGTGGACCTGCAGCCATGAGCAAAATACAAAGTGAAAATATGTCTGTCAGTACAGAATGAGAGGGGAGAGGATTGCCATGCTATTACTTGTGATACTGACAGTGATGTTTATTTCCATATTGTATCAGGTATCTGAATAGAAATGAAAAGTTTGCTACTGGCCAGGACTGAAGTATCACAGTTCAGTGCTAGGGTACTTGGTTTATTTTCCCTGGACAAGCAATGTGTTCTGGACAGATTGACAACCTCAGTTTATTATCCTTCCTCACCTAGACTAGAGCATTGAATCCCAATCCAGATACACCTGTGTGGCATCATTCTGAAGCCTCTCTTCCTCAGAGAGGAATCAAATGATTCCTCTCCCTGTGGTCTTTAGAGGCCAGTCCACTGCTATGGAACTTCTGATCCCAGCTGTTTCCTGCTCTTCCTATGCTGAGAATCATCCCTCACGATTCAGTTCCCTCATGATCATGTCCCTATTTATTCAGGTCCCACACCATGTTTAGTCCCCCCAACTCACAAAGACCCCAGTGAAGAAGAGGCTGGTACTGAGAGAGTAACTCACCTGATGAATTTCAGGTAGGGTCCTTCCTAGGAAAAGGCCCACATCTATGCAGACACAGGGGCTTGCTGTGAATCTCAGCCCTCCTTGGTGGACTCTGAGTTGTCCTCAGGTAAGAACACAACTGCTCCTGTGGCAGGGATGTACCCTGTGAGGTCACAGACACCTCACCTCACTTCATTCTGAGAATCACAAAGGGCATCCAGGCCTCTGCTAACTACCAGCTTGATCCAGCCTTGTTGTCTACCAGCCTGTTACAAGCATCATTAGAAACAGTAGCTAGAAGTGTTTCTCAGAGACACCTCCCAGGAATCATGTATCTCCTGTCAGCCCCATCCCACACCCATCTTCCCATAGGTACAATTAACCTTGAGAGGAGGAACAGGGTGGACATGCTTCTTCATCAGCTCAAATGTCTGAACCTCACACTCTGCCTCACCATCTTTGATTCTCTGATGTCATTGTGGTTTATTGCTGCCCCTTAGCCTGCAGGATGCCATCATCTCCCCCTTGTATCTGACTCCAATAGTAACCATTTCTTCTTTCCTTCCTCACCTCTGTGCACCGTTATTCTCAACTTGAGTTAGGCTGTGGGTTATTAGCTATTCATTACCTGGCATGTCCATGAACCTGGGTATTAGAGGGAAAAGTGGTGATGGTGGTGGTGGTAGTGGTGTCCTGCCTGGAATGAACTCAGATGGAGCAGTGTCCAGGACACTCACAACTCAGAGGCCTGGGAAGGTATCCCAGCTCTGAGTAGGATAGTATCCCAAGGGAATCCTGAGGCACAGGAGCCCAGGAACCTCTCTGAGAGGAGGCATCCTCAACAGAGACAGTGCAGCTCCCAGGACAGGGTTGCCCCAACCCTTATGAGCTGAGGAGTTTTGTAGCCTGAGTGCTGTTCCCTTTCTGATTCTTTTTCCTTCTCTTCTTCCAACAAGACAGTTACAACAGCACCTGTCTTAAAAGAAATTTATTGGATGGATGAGACCAGCAGTGGCTGCCTTTGCTCCTGTGAGAAGGCAAAAAGGAACTGGGCAGACATAGCCTTTGTATAGGATTCATTCAGGGGTGGGGCTTTCTAGGGCAGGGCTATCCAGATTATGGATTTGTTGGACTTTAAATCCTGAGCTTGTAAAGGACAAAACTATGAAAACAGAAAAAAGGATTAGCTGTGGGCTGGGGACAGGGGAAGAGGAGTGCCTAAGGGGAGCATAGAAGATTTTCAAGGCAGTAAACCTGGTGAACACATGGTGCTGGATCTTTCAGAAGCAGAATTCCTAATTGTCTAAGAAAGCACCAGATTGATTTCCAAAGTGGTTGTACAAGTTTACATCCCCACCAGCAATGAAGAAGGGTTCCTTTTTCTCCACATCCTCTCTAAAATGTGTTCTCACTTAAGTTTGCTGAGACTCATAGCCAAACTTTGGGCAGAGTTCAGGGAATCTTATGAAAGAACAGGAAGATAAGAAGACCTTGAGGGGACTGGAACTCTACAAGGAGAGCAAAAGATCAAAAAATTCTGGGCACGGGGGTCTTTTCTGAGACTGATAATCCAACCTAGGACCATGAATGGAGATAACATCTGCACAGATGTAGCCAATGGCAGCTCAGACTCCAAGTGGGTTCCCTACAGATGGGAATAGGAACTCTCTTTGACATGAACTCAGTGGCTGATTCTTTGATCACCTACTCCTGATGAGGGAGTAGCCTCCTTACCAGGCCACAGAGGATGACAGCGCAGCCATTCCTGATGAGATTTAATAGGCTAGGGTCAGAAGGAAGGGGAGGAGGACCTCCCCTATCAGTGGCCTTGGAGATGGGCATGGGAAGAGATGAGGGAGGTGGCTACAGCAGGGATACAAAGTGAATAAAGTGTAATTTATAAAATTATAAATAAATTTAAAAAATAAGAGACTAGAACATGGTTTGCATCTGAAAGGGGAGATTTCTTCTCTTGGTCAAAGCCACTACCTCACTCAAAATTATAACCACTATTATCTTAAAAGATAAAAGTATAATATGGAAGATTTATAGACATCAGGCCTGACTTTTCCTGCAAACTGTTTCTTCTGTGTGTTAGTGCACAGGAACTGCTCTGGTCTCCATACTCAGCCACAGTCTCAGGGAGAGAGGGGTGTGACTCATACACCAGTTTTCTGCTTAGGCTTTCATTGTAAAAGGCATCTGAACTTGGGACTGGAAGGCTGGCTTATCAGTTAAGAGAGCCTTACAACTGTCATAGTTCCAGTTCCAGGGTATCCAGCAACCTCTCCTGCTTCTGTAAGCCCCAGGCTTTTTCAAAGGTCACTTCCACACATGGAGGCAAAACACTCACAAAGAGAAAATAAAAACAAATGAATAAAAAGAATTATCTGAAGTCAAGCACATGTGTACATGGGGCAAGTGATGTGCTCTTCAGAGAGGAGACCTGGCTCACCCCTCCCATCCTGAGCCCAGCAGGGCAGCATGCAGAAGCAGAGGGCACCCAGGTTCCACTAAGTGCTGTGGCTTTGCCTAAGTCTTCCCATTGTTTGGCTAGCCAGCTCCATGGGTTCTGTGGAGACAAGGTCTACCCAGGTGAGAAAAACCTAAGCCTGGTTCTTCCACACTGTCTCCAGAGCCAGAGCATCATGCCCTTTCTGAACTAGAAAAGTTAACACTTGAGGGGCAAATGTCCCTTTACAACCTGATGGAAGCTATGGACCTTCTCCTTGGAGAACGCACATACCTGTGTAGCTCTCACAATCCCAAGCAGTTTCAGGAGCCTCTGGACTCCAGATTAAAGACCTCAGCCCTGTGATTTCATGTGCCATCCTGTCCTTATTCCATACAAGTGTGTCTCTCTCCTCCTGATCTCCTCTTGTTTGTGATAAAGAATGCTGAGGCTGAGCCCCTTTTAGTCCATCCATCCCCTCTTTGAAGTCTTAAAGGTACACCTGATTTGTGGAACCTGGCTTTCTTCCCCAGACATTTCCAAGGCTCCTGTGCTTGGTTCCTGTTTTCCTTTTTGTGATGGAGCCCTCAGCTTAGTCATGGCTCTACTTCACTCTGGAGTCTCAAGGGGAGGTTGGACTACTGAAGGGATGGTAAATCATTTTCTCTGTCTATCCCAGGGAGAAATAATCCTGCTGCCATTAGCCACATGCTGGCCAGGTGATCAGCTCCAGCCAGGTGTTACCTGGGACAGTGAGGGGAGAGAGGCAACAGAGCCCAGCACATGGTGCCTGTAGTTCTAGGCAGTGGGAGATGACAGCAGAGGAGTTGTGTGTGTCCCTAAATGAGCAGGGGTACAAGTAGGCATGGCCCATTGCTGATCAAGGACTCATATCTTCACATGAGAGCAGGTCATTTGAGAGCCCACAAATGTTCGCCTGCTTCCCTACAGTGAACCCCTCGTTAGGAATAGAGATTGCTCTTCCCTACCTGGGCTTGAGAGGAACCTGTGGATTCCTGACCTGGGGTCTAACTGTCGGTATCCCCCATGCATTTGGGATTATTGATTCTTACTGAACCCCTATGCCTTTTTCTGGGGTCACCAAGTATTCAAATAGATCTGAGAAAGGGGAGGCGATCCCCATCCCCAGGAGCTTCCATTCTCCTCCTTTCCTTGGCTAACTTACTGAATCCCTTACCATGGACCTCAGGTAATTGCCCAGCTTGTCTCTTCCCTATTGTAACTGGACCATGCCTTCCCCTGTACTGCTCTGAAATGTTCTTCCACACCCTCAACCCTCCCTTATTCACCAGGGCTAGACTCCAGGTCCAGGCTCCTTTGTAGGAGTACCTAAGTTAACACACAGTGTCTCCCTAGATTGTTATGTGCTGTTTACTCCTCTGCTTGTCTCTTCTGTATGTGTGTGTATATGTACTGTGTGTACTCATGTGCACCTTGAGTCCCCAACTAGACTGTGAGCTCCATGAAGGCAAGGGGCTGTCATTCCTTCTTCACCCCCTATTGAGTCCAGCACAGGGCTGGGATCCCAGCTCTCAAGAAGACAGTTGTCAACAGGCTGATGAAACAAATGCTGGAGGTTGTCAGGGGTGGGGGGGTTGGAGATTGTGTGCAAGGGACGAGTACACACGGGTTAGCTAGGTTGAGTAAGGATGTGGGATGACTCCCTGGATCCATAATGGATGCTCAAGGCCTCTATTCCTTGCATATTGGAGTTGGTACTAGCAGGAGGGACACCCTACCAGACACAACACAAACATCATGGCTACACAGGAGTGCACAAGAGTGGACGTCCAGGTTGGATGTTCCTAGGGACCCCTGACATAAAAAAAAAATGTGACTCAAATAAATGTTCCTTTCAACAGTTGCTATTTGGAGCAGCCCTTAGGGGACAAGGCTGTGGGAGGGTCCTGGCATATATCTCAGCTAGTATCTTAGCCTCCATCACTTCTGGGGAGTATTTTATTCAAGGTCACATGAACTTGGTTTTCATTACTTTGTTTTTTTTTTTTTTCCAAGACACAATTTCTCTGTGTAACAGTCCGGCTGCTCTGGACTTTCTTTGTAGAGCAGGCTGGCCTCAAACTCACATAGATCTACCTACACAACTAGTGTTGGGATTAAAGGCCCTGCACAGCTACATGTACTTGTTTTGAAAGTGGAATAGTAGCCAAAGGCTACAGGAAGCAGATCACAAGCAACAGCAAGGTTAGCTCAGGCATCCTTGTCCAGATAGTCACTGCTGTTTGGGTCTAGCAAACAGATCCCAGCTTCTGCCCAAACTGGACATCACTTGCTCAGAAGCTTTGAGGTGATTCTCACTTGGATCCAAGAGGAGGGGTTTTAGCATAGCTTTTTATACTATTTTATTTTGGTTTCTTATGCCTCTTCCTCCCTTCACTCCAATCTCTTCCAACACCCCAACAAGAGGTAGAAGAGAAAGAATAATAATGGGGAGAGGGGGTGGAGTTCTCCTTAGCTATTTCCTGCTAGTTAGGGTCATTGGGTTCCTTAGGGCATTCCAATCTTTGTTTCAGGATTTCTTCAACTTATCTCATCCAACTGCATCCAAAGCATCCAGGAGCAGCAGGGGGAGCACCAACAGCCTTCTTCTTTCTCTGAGCTCTCTTCTCTGTCTGGGCCCTGGCATTTATTCCATCTCCACAGTCCTCAGTCTTTGCAGCTGGCAAAGAGCCCTCTCAACCTGCACCAGACCAATAGTTTCTGCTGTGGACAGTTGGAAGTAGTCCCATATCCCACTCCTGGGATCAACTCAAAAACTTGTTTCAGCCCACAACAGTGGGCCACCAAGATTTGATTCAGGGGTTTAGCCTCCAAGGTGAGCCATCTCCAGTGGAAAACTGGGCCAGTCACATGTCTTTTGACTGTAACCCCCACAGACCCTGCTCTCTGTCCTCAGAGAAATGTGGTGAGAATGAACAAGTCATATATAATTGATTCAAATTCAGAGCAGAGCCTCACCTACATCCTTGCCCTAGGGTGAAGACTGTCACTGGCCACATCTCTAGTGTAAGTGCTTGACAGCACCTTGATTCAGGTGGTGACACCTACAGACACACCAAAGCCCCATCAGGCCTCATTAGCATGTAGGGTATGGCCCCAACCCACCTGTCATTATCCAAGGAGGGTCATGAGTGGGAAGTCACTCTGGGCTATTGTTTTTGGTGCTTGGCACTAGGGTGAGGGGTGAGGAGTGCACTAGGCAAGGTTGGTGTGTTCTTTTCACATTGCCTAACCTGAAGGTGACAGCAGGGCCCCTCCTCCTCTTCCTCTGTTTCCACAGCTACCATGGCAGAAGCAGCAGGTGTAGTCCAGTCTCTGTTCGCCCAGTTCAATTTGTTTGTGAGATTCACTGAGGTTTCAGGCCTGGATCAGCCTGAGCTCTGGCCTGGGGAGGGCATTATGGATGACTGGATGACAACCCTTCACTGGGCCCTACATGTCAGCCACAGTGTGAGGTTGGGAGCAGAAAGTCACAGTTGTTTGGATGGTGGTAAATCCCAGGAGGTAAGCATGTTTTGCCCAGTTCTTAAACCCCTAAACACCAGGAATAGACTCCACTGAAAATACATGAGGATTTTTAATTGTATATGTGTTTGAACATGGGACACAAACCCCCTGTGGAAACAGGTTAGAAATGCGGCACCACGATCTAGGGGAACAAGATTTTTATAGGGCAAAACTACATGCAGGTACTTACATGCTTTGGCATTACATGATTGGGTAAGGGAAATTGACTTTTGAAATGATTGGTCCACTTTAGGCTCCAAGACCACAAACAGTTGTGGCCTAGTCATATGGGCTGGTTTCCTAGTAACTCTATTAGTGGGAGGGGGAAAATGCATTAAATCTAGTTGTTTTTGTTTCTGTTTTGTTTTACCCAGGTGGCCGGAACTTTGAACTTTAAAACAATACCCACTGACTATTAATTCTTTGGTCTCTCATTTCTCCCCTTCCCATGATCATTTGAAGACCCAGTCTTCAGTTTTCCAGATATGACCCCTGGAGTCATTCAGATTTACCTTTCCACAATGGGATCTCAGTACCATTACTGCCTTGCTCCCAAACATTACTTTATTAAAGCCTTCAAGTGATTTAAAATACAAGGCCCAAAGATAAAAATCAAAGTGAGTAGTGGGGTCACTTCAGGGTGGATATAGAGGAAGGAAGCCAAGGAGAACTATTATGCCAGGATTTAAACCATCCTTTGGAATCTTTTCTCTCTAGTGTCTCTAAAGGCTGCAATACTGCCAGGGAGTCCCTTTTGACTTAGCATTTCAGCCCGTTAGGTGGGATTTTGGACTGAAGACTCTTCTTCTGAAGTTGTTTCAGTGCTGACAATAGGATGGCCATCAGGGGCTAGGACAGCTGAAATGCCAGTCAAAGGCTGGGCAATGGAGCAGTCCTAAGAAGCATCTGGTTAGTTGATCCATATGAAAAGACATGGAGCCATCACATTGACTGGACTGGTTGGTTTACTTCAGCCTCCAGCGAGTTCAGAGTTCAGCTGGCAGTCAGTAGCTGATCCTGGAATAGAGTCAACCAGGAAAAATCTGCTGGGACAAATTCAGATTAGAGTCAGAAGTTAAATTTTTTTCCTATTAAATGGGAAAAGTGAGGAATCCCAAGTCCAGGGGGAAGACTCATCTGGGGTCCATTGAGCTATGCCAGATCCAGGTCTCATGACTTTTTGATTTCCTGAAACTCATATGAATTTTTAGTTGACAAAAGAAATATTTTTTTAAATCTAATGTAACAACATTCTGAGAGTAACAGATAAAACTGCATCCAACAGAATGTGTAACAATTCTTCTTAATTTTTTTTTTGTAACTTTTATGAACATATGTGTCCAAGGTCTGAAACTAACACTTTTTCTGTGGGCACAGATGTTGGTAATCAGCCACAAGTGGAGGTAAGCCACTTTCTATACACTCAGCATCTACTTTAGCCCCTCCCTCCACCCCATACTGGAAAGTTAGGCAGAAATGCATTAAGGGCTTTGGTGCTAAACCCTGGACGCTTGAACTTTCCTTAACAAAGCAACTAGAAGGAATAGGTTTAAGACATTCCTAAATGCTATGTCAAAGTCCACCTCAGAAATAGCAGATATTGAAAATACCATACTAAACGCTATGGCTTTTGGGTCAGATATACACATTAGACAGATATTTTTAACATGATGAGATGCACCTTTAAGTCTATCTCAGAAGACAACCAAAGGAAATTAAAAGCTCAAGCTTATGACTGGATAATAAGTTCCAACAATTTATCAACTCTGTTGTTCAATGTCAAAACTCTGAACTTCTGAAATCTTACAGCAACACAGCACAACCATAGCATACAAGAGGGAGAAATCTGAAATATTTCCCATTTTTAATATGCCTTAAATCAATTTTCTATATCATTATAACTCACATTCACATACCTTAAGACGCCTACTTAGGCCTTCCAATCTTTCTTGCATTTACCAACTTGGAAACATTTTTCCAGACCATCAAACAACACTCTCTAGATTCTCACAACCTAAACTCCTATATCCTCAGGCCCTACATAAATTCCATATCTTTCTATCCAGATATTCACCATAAGACACAGACAACTAACATGAAGCCTGTGAGCAAGGCCTTTCTAAATAAAGGATCTAGTACCTCTACTAGTTCTAACTAGCTAAAGAACTGACCATGAAGAGTTTAAATTAGCCAGAATATAACTCCATTTTGAAATAAAGATTTTGACTGGGAACTGAATTCAGGTACCAAGAAATATCACAGAGTGTACACCCGGCAGAAAACAAAGTTAATTCTCCTAGCAACAGCCTGCAGGAAATATAACAGAATAAATGCTTCATAGAAAATAGAGACAAACTCCCTTGCAAAAATAAATGGGAATTCATTGAGAATCGGATGGGAAATTCTCCCCAATGTTTCAGATATGGTTTAGAAAAATAGCCATTGTGATTGTGTGCCTTAGCCATTGTGATTGTGTGCCTCAGAAAAGGTCACCCTGCCCTGCTAAACTTCACCCAATTCTGTAACGCCAAGGCGTGTGCCCCCCCTGCTTACTGCCATGGAAACCCCCTGCTCACAGAATTTCCCTTTAAAAATTCTGTTCACTTAGAACTCGGGGTCCCACTTCTCTACTGCTGCACCAGTGAGACTTGGGTCCCGAGTTCGATCGCTCTCGTAATAAAGCTCTGTTATAATTGCATCGAGTCATCTCCTGGTGGTTTCTGAGGGTCCCGTGAACCTGGCATAACAACCAATGAATGAACAGTGGATCTAATTTTCTGTTCTTTAGCTGCAAAGCTACCATTAGCTTAACTTAGCCGTCAATGTGATCAGAGACCTGAGAAGGATAAATTATAAACTAAATAAATGTACCAATCAAAATGACAGAGATGACTAGTTAGTCCATCACCTAGGCACTGTCCCTGGTTCCTGTGGTCTCATGGCACCAAAAGCAGAGGCAGTCCAGCCATCAGGGACAGAGGATGAGAGACTATTTCAGTGAAGAATGAGATTGACCTCACCTCATCCTGAGCAAAGTGAAACAATGACTCTTCAGGTGTCCACAGCTTTGTCCACAGTTTAGGCCGGGCCCTAGCAGTGGAACAGTTGGGGCAATCTTGCCCAGTGGTTGGCATACCACAATGCAGAGTGCTTGTCATCTGTCATTGTGCCCAAATCTTCTCAGAGACCTTGGGTAGCAATTTTTCACTTTGATCTTCCTCATGCTTGTCATCTCCTGGCTGACCAAAGCAGGACAGCTCCTATTTTTTGCTGTTGGGCCTCGAGATGAAAGCCCCCTCTGCCTGTTTAATGATGGCAAGAGGTGACCTTCTGAATCCCATTTAGATATACACTCATTACTCCAATACTTTCCCTTCTTACAATGCCTACAAATTCCGGGGAATCTGGCAATTGAACATTGTAGCCAGAAGCAGCTTCTTCGCTAGGAGTGAAATAACTGTATTTTTCTGAGTTAAGAAAATTCTGCCTCTGATGTCCATCCTCTTTGCCTTTCAGGATGGGGATTGAGGGTTTTAGATAGGTTCCTCTCTTTTGCTTAGTTTGTTTAGATGTACCGAGTTTAGTGGGTTTATCCTATGTTGTATGTTTATATGAATGAGTATATATACCGTGTGTGTCTTTTTGTTTCTGGGACAATTCACTCAGGATGATCCTTTCCAGGTCCCACCATTTACCTGCCAATTTCATGATTTCCTTATTTTTCATTGCTGAGTAATACTCCATTGTATAGATGTACCACAATTTCTGCATCCATTCTTCAGTTGAGGGCATCTGGGCTGTTTCCAGCTTCTGGCTATTACAAATAAAGCTGCTACACACATGGTTGAGCAAATGTCCTTTTTGTGTACTTGAGCCTCTTTTGGATATATGCCTAGGTGTGGTATGGCTGGATCTTGAGGAAGCGCTATTCCTAGTTGTCTGAGAAAGCGCCAGATTGATTTCCAGAGTGGTTGTACAAGTTTACATTCCCACCAGCAGTGGAGAAGGGTTCCCCTTTCTCCACAACCTCTCCAGCATATGTTGTCTCTTGAGTTTATGATCTTGGCCATTCTGATGGGTGTAAGGTGAAATATTAGGGTTGTTTTGATTTGCATATCCTTAATGGCTAATGAGGTTGAGCATTTCTTTAAGTGCTACTCTGCCATTTGATATTCCTCTACAGAAAGTTCTCTGTTTAGCTCTGTTCCCCATTTTTTAAGTGGATTACTTGGTTTGCTGCTTTTCAGCTTCTTTAGTTTTTTATATATACTGGATATCAGAAGAAGAAGAAAACAGGAAACAACATAGGAACCTGCTACAGAGGGCCTCTGAAAGCCAAAAGAAGAAAACAGGAAACAACCTAGGAACCTGCCACAGAGGGCCTCTGAAAGCCTCTGCCCTGCAGACTATCAAAGCAGATGCTGAGCCTGATGGCCAACTGTTGGCAGAGTCAGTGGAATTTTATGTTAAAAGTGGGAAATAGAAAGAGCTGGAGAGGACAGGAACTCCACAAGGAGAGCAACAGAACAAGAATATTTGAACACAGGGAACTTCCCAGAGATTCATACTCCAACCAAGGACTATTCATAGAGATAACCCAGAACCCCTGTACAGATGTAGCCCATGGCAGTTCAGTGTCCAAGTAGGTTACATAGTAATGGGAAGAGGGACTGCCTCTGACATAATCTGATTGGCCTGCTCTTTGATCACCTCTCCCTGTGATGGGAGCAGCCTTACCAGGCCACAGAAGATGACAATGCAGCCACTTCTGATGAGAACTGATAGTCTAAGATCAGAAAGAAGGAGAGGAAGACTTCCCCTATCAGTGGACTTGAGGAGGGGCATGCATGCAGAAAGGGGAGGAAGGATGGGATCGGGAGGGGAGGAGGGAGGGGCTTATGGGGGGATACAAAATGAATAAAGTGTAATTAATAATAATAATAAAATTAAAAAAATAAAAAAATTCTGCAATTTTGAGCTTTGAAGCTTCTAACCTAATAATTTCCTTGTAAATTATTAAATGAGGTGGTTCTTTTACCAGACTCCTCAACCAAATGCCATGCTCTACATGCTGCAACACAACATTGTTCAATCACTACCTCATCAGATGGGATTTGTTCTCACAAGTCAGCATAATGCCCTTCACCAAGCTGTTGATCTTTGCCAACATTTATCCCCCTTGTTATATTTTGTTGTTCTATTTTCATGGCATCATTCTTTCACCACAATAATGATTTTAATTGCTGACCAGCTTCTAACACAGCTGACACCAACCCTTTCCAGTCTTGGGGAATAAGTTTATATTTCATAGTCTCATTATTTAACATATGTTTAACCAAATTTGAATGCATTCCATACCATATGATAGACTTTTTAAATTGCTTTTGATCTAACATTTCTACTGGACTCCATGTCATCTCATTTTCAGCCTCACCACCATAATTAGCAGGCATATGACGCACAAAGCCTGGGAAAGCTCATGCTACCTGTGTAGTCACAGGCACTTCCACTAGTGGAGCCCTTGGCTCCAGAGCTGTTTTGGCCTGCTGGGCTTCCTGTTCTTACCGGACTCTTGCCCCCTTGCAGGTACTCTGAACACCTGGCTCATGGAGCAGTGCAGAGCAGCAAGAGAAGGTAAAATCCCGTTTTGCAGTAGCGCTTTTTGCTTTCCAAGAGCTTCAATCTCTACCCATAAACTTTCCCGTTGAACAACCAGCTCTGTAATCCTTTCCATAACAACAGAATTGAGTGACACCTCTAGTCTTCCTATCTCATCTGTCATTCTTTAAATCTTTTAAAAAACAGAATATAGGAAGAAAACAAAGCAGCAACAGAAAATTCTGTCTGGGGCATTTTAGGAAAGAACTACACAACAGCCACTGCTATAAACCTCTTAGTGACATCTTGAAACCTCACATTCACTCTTTCAGAACTTGCCATCTCCTGTTTACAGCTCCACAACCAAGTTCCCCATCATTGTTAAGCCATGTCTGGGTGTCACTTGTTAGCCCATTTTATCCTAAACCATGTGGGTCACAACCTGTGGCAGAATGCCCCCTGCAGCAGTCTTTAAAAACTCTCCCTTATGTGGCATTCTTAGACTTCTACCTCCCTTCCACTAACTCACATAAAGAGAGAAAAGAGGTGAGTAGGGAGAGGGGGTCCAGACCCCATTACTTCTCCCTGATAGTTAGAGTCAAGGGGTACTTTTAGGACTCTATTGAAATCTTAGGGCTCTATAGAAACCTGCAGACACAGCTAGCAGTATCCTCCATGATGCTGTATGCCAAAGCATTTCTCTCAGTCTGTCTGCTCCAAACTGTGACACCATCTCTGGTCTCTTTTCTCACCAAATGGCTACAAGCCACATGCCAATACCAAACATCACACTGTCTCTTTTTTTGACCTCATTTATACTCAGAGTCCTAGACCACACTCCTTTCTGTGCCCCACAAAGAAGGCTATTAGCAACTGACAAAGATGATGCCCCACACATGACAATTAAAAGGTATGGACAAACTATAGCCCAACTGAAATCTCACACTTCAGATTAAAACAAAAGCATAGTAACATAACATACAGAGACACCAAAACTTCCATTACATCTACTGTTTCTCTTTCTTTTTTATCCAAAACCTGAGCTCAAGGAAGAAAGTATGTATGCCTTGGACTATACCTTACCATGAAGAGGCCTGGGCCCAAAGAAGAAGAGTTTTGGCAAGAGTCTATCCCTTACCCTGAATTGGCCTATCCCCCACATTGAGGAGGCCTGGGTCCAAAGAAGTGGTAAGGCCTTGGGCCAATCCCTAACCCTGAAGAGATGTGGGCCTAGGCCAATCCCTAAACTTGGAGAGTTATGGCCCCAAAGAAGAAGAGGTGTGGGACTGAGCCAATCCCTAACTATGTTGAGACCTGGGCCCAGAGAAGGAATGGGGGCATGTCTATAATTCTGAAGAAATAAGTGCCCAAAAGAGAGATATATGCCTGGGTCTAAATATTAAGAGATGTGGATCTCGGCCAATCCATAACCCTGAAGAGTCATGGGCTCAAGGAACAAGATATGTGTGCCTGGGCCTATCCCTAACACTGTATAGGCCTAGGCCCAAAGAAGAAGTTTGGGCCTGGGCCCATCACTAATCCTGAAGAGTCCTAGGTACAAAAAAGCAATAGTGAACTTGGCCTGTCCCTATACCTGAATGGGCCCAGACATAAAGAAGAAGTGATGTGGGCCTGGGCCTCCACAATAAGAAATGTGGGCCCTGGCCTATCCCTAAACCTGAAGAAGCCTGTGATCAAAGAAGAAGAGCTTTGGCAAGGGCCTATCCCTAACCCTGAAGTTGCCTATCCCTAACACTGAGGAGGCCTGGGGCCAAAGAAGAAGAGGTGAGGCCTTAAGCCATTCCCTAACCCTGAAGAGACCCGGACCTAAGGAAGAAGAGATATGTGCCTGGACCATTCCCTAAACCTGAAGAGGCCTGGGCCCAAAGAAGAAGAGGTGTGGAACTGAGCCAATACCTAACTATGTTGAGACCTGGGCCCAGAGGAGGGATGGGGGCATGGGCATGTCCCTAAACTTGAAGGAATCTGTGTTTAAAAGAGAGATATATGCCTGGTTCTATCCTATTTCTGAAAAGAGCTGGGCCCAAGGAAGTAGAGATGTGGTATTGGGCCTGCCCCTAACTGAAAAGTGCCCTGGGACCAAAGATTAAGAGATGTGGGTCTGGGCCAATTCCTAACCCTGGAGAGTCATAGGCCCAAAGAAGAAGATATGTATGCCTGGGCCTATCCATAACACTGTATAGGCCTGTGCCCAAAGAAGAATTGTGGGCCTGGGCCTATCACTAAACCTGAAGAGGCCTGGGCCCAAAAAAGAAGAGGTTTGGGCCTGGGCCTATCCTTAACCACAAAGTGGCCTGGGCCCAAAGATGAAGAGGGATGGGGCTGAGCCAATCTCTAACACTGAAGAAGCCTGGACCCAAAGAAGAAGCGTGGGCTTGGGCCAATCCTTAACCCTGAAGAGACCTGGTCCCTAGAAAGAGGAGATGTGGGCCTTGGCCAACCACTAACCCTAAAGATACCTGGAACCAAATAAGAATATGTGTGGGCCTGGGCCTATCCTTATGCCTAAACAGGTCTGAGCCCAAAGCAGAGATGAGGGTCTGGGCCAGTTCCAGACCCTTAATTGGCCTGGGCCCAAATAAGAGTTGTTGGCCTTGACCAATCAATAACCCTGAAGAACCCTAGGCCCAAAGAAGAAGAGATGTGGACCTGGGCCTATTTCTTACCCTGAACAAGCCTGGGCCCAAAGAAGAAGTGATGTGGGCCAGGCCTATCCCTAACACTTAAAAGGCCTGGGCCCTAAGAAGGGATGGAGGCCTCGCCTGTCCATAACATTTAGGGGCCCAGGCCTCATGTCGAAGAGATGTGGGTCTGGGTTTGTCCCTATCCCTGAAGAGGATTGGGCCTAAGGAAGAAGAGATGTGGGCCTAGGTCTATCTCAGAATAGCGAGGCCTGAGACAAAGAAGACATGTGGGCCTAGGCCTATTCTATCCCTGAAGATGCCGGGGCCCAAAGAAAAATGGTTGCCTAGGACTGTCCTTAAACCTGAAGAAGTCTGTGCCCAAAAGAAAGATATATGCCTGGCACTATCCTACCCTTGAAGAAGTCTGGGACCAACAAAGTGATGTAGGCCTAGGCCTATGACTAAACCTGAAGAGGTCTGGGGGCAAGGAAGAGGTATTGGCCTCAGCTTATCCATAACACTGAAGAGGCCTGGCCACAAAGGAGAGATTTGGGCCTCAGCCTCTCCCTAAACCAAGGAGCCTAGGCCTAAAGAAAAAAAAGATGTGATCCTGGGACAATCGCCAACCACAAAGTGGCCTGGGCCCAAAGAAGAAGAATTGTGGACCTTGGCCTATCTCTCTACCTGAAGAGTCTGAAGCCTAAAGAAGAAAAAAGGTTGAGAATGATAAAGACCTTGGTAAAAGCCATATAGTCAATGGGACCATGGCCTGACCTCCAAACTCAACTTGCAGCCCTTGTTTCCAAGTGAGTGGAACTTCTGTGCCTCCACAAGGGTTTACCCAGCAATCATTTGGATCCCTTCACCAACTGTCACACATACGACCTATGAACCCACTAACAGTTCCTCACTGAACAACCATGGGTGACCATTATCACACAGATCTAGCCATCTTCTGTAGACAAGAGCCTGGGTCCTACTCTCCAGAGACCTTTTGCTACACAATGAGGCTTCCAGGAGGCAGAGCCTGAAATCGCTCTTACTTGACAGGATGACAGTTATTAGGAAGGTTGCAGAGAAAGAGAGTGTCTGCAAACAGTCCAGGACAGAGACCAGACGACTCAGTATGTGTCATGGTAGACCCCCTTCCACTGAGTTCCCTGGAAACTCTGAGCACAAGACACACCACAGAGCTCCTAGCCTCCCCTCGTCAGCTTCTGTTTATCATGTAGGTCAGGGTTGGGGGGACCCCCAGATGTTGGAGATTAGTCTGATGCTAGTTACTGGCCCTCTGTGTCAACCTGCCTAAGTCATTATTCCTGATGGGCTAATTAAACGGCCTATACCTGGACATTGCAGAAAGGGTTAGGTATGGCTCCATTTCCCCCGTTTGGGGGAAGAATCATGGGAAGGAAATGAACAGTCAGGAAGAGAGGAGGAAAGAGAAGGTCGCCATGGGTTAAGTGAAGAGAGTACCATATCGGCTGGAAGGTAGGACTCTGGGAATGGCTTGGAAAGGAGCACTCCAGATGAAGGATAAGAAAGTATTTATGGAATTATGGATGGGAGGTGGTCCAATTAGGAATGATTATAACAGATGGAAGGGATGCAGGCTGAGATAGTGAAGGTGGAATTATCTGCCCAGCCCAAGGTGGTACAAGGCAATTATAAAACCTGACAGGTATCTGTGTTTTCATTTGATTATAACAGCAGGTTAGATAATATCATCATAATAATGATGGAGTTAATAATAATGTATTTAGCCTATACCATGTTTTCTCAGCAACAGTCAGCTTCCCCTGCTTCCCTGGCACCAAGACTGAGCTTGTCCAGTGCCATTTACACCAACCTAACTGATCAAGAATGTGCCTTGAATGGTGGGTCATAGGAAGATCAAAAGCAAGATGAAGGAAAAGTCATGAAGATAATGATGGATGCTGATATTGATGTACAGCAAGTGAGCATGAAGTGCCACCACAGGTAAAGAGCACTGGTCTTCCAGAAAGATCTTACATCTCGACCTGTGCTGTGCACCTAGCTTGAAGATTTAAAAAAAAAAAACTAGAGCTATGAGTGTGAACAAGGTGGCAGAGATTGACTGATTGATTGATTGATTGATTGATTGATTGATTCACTTTTGTGGTGCTTAGGCATGAACTCAGGACCTCACACAATATAAATGAGTACTACTGAGTACATCTCCAGTCCCACAGCTGAAGATTTAAACACATTCTTTGGGGTTAATTTTGGTACAAAGATGGAGCCAGGCACTGAGCTCCTCCTTTCAGGGACCTGGCTAGGAGTCTGCCCTAAGGAAGGTGGGTTCACCTTAAGACAGTGTGTATTTCTTCTGAGAATTCCTGACCCTGAGTGCAGTACCTACAAGCTAAGCCTCCATGAGGTTTGGTGGGGTCTGCCTGGGTTCTGAGGTGCATCACAGAAAGGTATGACTACTTCTTTTTGCTCTGTTCTGTCTTTTTCTTTCTGATGCTGGTTAATCTGAAAGATATCCATCCCTCTGCTCCTCAACTAAAGCTATGGATTTTCCTATACATGAGAATCATTAGAGTGCCTGCGCTGTAAGGGACTGACAATATCTACTACAGACAGACTGTGAAGCAACCTGTGGTGAAGGGGAAAGGTGCAGAGATTTAGTCCTCTGTCTCTCATCTCATGTTTCCTCACCATAAAGAGTTGTGTTCCTTTGTTTCCTTGTTTGTGGTCAAAGTCTCCTGTAACCCAACCTGCCATTGAGCTTGATATCTAGACAAGGAACCCTGGAACCTCCCCAGTGTAGACTTACAGGCATGTGCCACATCCAACCAAGCAAGTTTTAATCAATCTATGTGAGATCTCAGAAATTCCAGCCCCAGAATACCTAAATGCATACATTCTATGAGCATGCTCTTTGAAGCACCCATAGTAGCCAGCATCTAGAAACAGCACACATGTGGTCAAATAAGAATGGTGCACAGCAGTGAAATCAATGCATTCTGGTCACATGTGTTACTATGAATATAAGGCACAAACAAAACTTTGGGGTATGTATATGTAAAGCAGTCCTTATTGCAGAGGATTTCCCCACGGGCTAAGTCCAGTGGCAAATGAAGTGATGGTGAGAAAGAGCAGTACAAGGGAAACTCACCAATTTCCAGCACACTGTTGGTGTCCAAGGTGTCGTGAAGGGCAAGAACTCGGAGACGCTGAAGCTGCAGACACTGCTGGACAATCAGTCTGGCCACTTGATGAATCCCGTCCCCAGTGGAAAGAAGCAGTTCCTCCAGGTTCCTGAGAGAATCCAGAGCCAGTGCTGTGGGTGACACAGCAAGCCATCCTCTGTCCCTGTTCCACCATGAGCAGCTGTGACCCAGGCATTCCATACTCAGGCCCCACCACTAACAGTTCCAAGATATCATGTTGTATTAAATAAAAATGTCCTCTAAAGTGGGGGCCTCTCCTACGGGTCGCCCTCCTAGCTGCAACAGTGCCTTCGCCCATTCCCCTTGCCATCCCACCTCCAGCCATCACTCTGCAGATACCCATACTTCTCAGTAAAGCACCATCTACCACCATGACAGCCTTCCACCACACATCAGTCCTCCTTAGCGTGACACTCTGCACCTATGATCTCTAAGTCTCAACATTTGTGGCCTCACAGAAAATTTAAAAACCTTTCCAGCATAAACCATATTCCATATTTATCTTCAACTTTCCCCTTCCTAGTTCTGGAATAAAACATTTCTACACAGTCCTTAGTTACCAAAGGAAAGATAATATTTAGAACTCAAGTCCAGGGATTTAGGCAGTTAGCTCAGTGATAAACGTCTTGCCTAGCATGCTGGATACCATGGCACCACACATACATGTACACACACACACACAGAATAAGCTTTGTTTTGCCTCCTTGTTCATCTGAAAGCAAAGCAGGGTGCACTGTTGGCAGCTCTACTGTGCCAGTCATGAAAACTCAGCTATGGGTCTTGCTCTTGCCACATCCATTTAAACCAGCAAATCAGATCTAAAATTTCAATCTCAGTGTGTACCACAGGCAGTGGTTATGTGAGTGTGCCCAGGAAACAGGACCATTAATTTGCATTAACTGGTTGGTTGGTTAGTTGGTTGGTTGGTTGGTTGATTGGTTGGTTGGTTGGTTGGTCTTGGCAATCTCAGAACAGAGTCTCAGCTTGTAGTCCAGACCAGAATGGCTAGAACTCATAATCCTCCTGCCTCATCCTCCCAGTACTCCCAACACATCATAGGTATGTGTTACCACCACTCTCGGCTTCTAGGTGATGTATTATGAACAGGTTACTTCAGATATCTAGCCACTGAAAGAAATCACACTAGTTCTATGTACAGAAAATGGTTTCAAACCGTTAAAAAGAATGGACATCTGAGCACCTGTGTGTTCGTTACTACAGCCAAGCTTCCACACTCTCTGGTGGCTGTGTGAGGAGCGTGTGTGTGTGTACGACTGGAGATATGGATGACTTGAAACATATTCAGAGCTCTCTCTCTGTTCATGGCTCAGAGAAGGTGAGACAGCTCAGGGGGAGAGGTATCCGCAGCCAAGCCTGACACCCCAGTTAGACTCCAGGAATCCAGATGGTAGAAAGAGAGAACCAACCGATTCCCACCTGCTGTTCTCTGACTGCCACACCCATGCCACAGCACAGCCACACACAAACACACACAATGAACCCCTGCAAACAAACCATGCACAAAAACTATGAGCCCACACCAACATTTCCACTTTGCTTTTCTCTTTCTGACATATATTTTTCTTGCCCAATTTGCTGTAAGGACAGAGCTTCATAAGCAAAGCTTCTCAAATTTAGAGCGTCACAATGTGTATACAGTAATTTATTTTTAAGGGAACATATGTGGGGCTGCGGAGAAGGCCCGGAAGTTAAGAGCACTTGTTGCCTTTGTAGCTGTCCCATGCACAGTTCCCGGCCTGCACACTGTGGCTGATAATTGCCTGGATTCAGGGGACTCAAAACCCTCATATGACTTCTGTGGCCACCAGGCACACATGTGCACAGAAACACATGAGCAAACAGAATAACAGAAATGTCTTAAAATTTAATTAATTAAATTTAAGAAGGAGGAAACACACTTCATGAGATGGACTAGCTCTCAGTCTGGGCACAGGAATCTGACACTCACTTCCTCCTGACAGGGTCTGGTGAGGCCTGAGGAGTGGCCTCTCCCTGGGGCTCTTTTTGGTTGACATTCATTGACTTACATCAGGTCAGTGTTGGTGTGTGGGCACCCACATATCACAGAGCATGTGTGGGGGTAGAAGGCAACCTTGTAAGTGCTGCTTCTCCCCTTCATCCATGTGAGTCCAGGGATCTAAACTTGGTCCTTGGGATTGGCATAACCCCTTTACCAGCTGAGTCATCTGGCTGCCCTACCCTGCCCTGTCAATGCTTGTAAATTCTCTCTTCTGCAGCGAGGAGACTTGGCTCTCACTATACTCAATGTCTGTTTTGCATAATTGACATGTGATACATGCCAGCCATCTTGGTGCCTAATCCTGATCCTGTTCCTGCTGTTTTAGCACACTGAATTACCTATCCACTTCTACAAACAAAGAAAACTCAGGCTCTCTTTATGCACAATAAAGGCTGAAAAACATTATGAAGACATAGCTCTCTACCACGTAGCTGCACTCTCTCCCCTCCCTTTATTTAACCTTTTACAGTATTTACCATAAAATCTGATTACTTTCTCAATCATTTATTAAGTCAAAACTATTTAAATTTGGGGCTAAGGAGATGGCTCAGCAGCAAAGAACACTGGCTTTTCTTCTAGAGAACCCAGGTTCAATTCCCAGCAGATCAAAACACAACTGGCAGATCACACCTGTCTGTAACTCAAGTTCCACAGGATCCAACACCTCCACACCGACAAACATGCAGTCAAAACACCTATGCACATGAAACAAAAATAAATAAATCATTAGAAAAGTATTAAAACTCTGCCTATACTTATCATTGTGTTAATTATGAGTCATAATATAATGTTTTCTTAACCTTTAATAAAAATACATATAAACTCCAGAAACATTTGAAACCAAAACAACCTATCATTGGCGTAGATGCTGGAAAATGAAGTCACACAGTGCCATCATGACCGAATTTTCTCCTAAGGTATCAGTGAGTCTAAGAACATTGCATTTAATGAACTCAAGCATGAGGATGAGTGGGCCCCACCTTGAGGGCATCTGGGGATGAGACTGAATACTCTATGATGTCTTCCTAAGGACCCGTGTAGCTCATGCAGCTGACCCTCTGTATCGGCATGTCCACCCACCACAGCTTGTATATTTTTATTACATTTAATTAATTATGTGTGTGTATATGTAGGTCAGAGAACAACGTGCCTTTCCACTATGCACGTCACAGGGATAAAATTCTAGGCTTCAAGCTTGACATCACACTTTTGTAGTGCTCTGAACCATTTTGCCAGACATGAAATATTTTTAAAGTTATGTCCATGTTGAGCATGTATAGACTTTTCCCCCCTTTCCTTGAAGAACACAATGCTGTTTACATAGCTCTTATATTGTACTAGGTATTGTAGGAACTAGAGAAGGTTTAAACTATTTGGGGTCATATGCAAATACTTAACCATTTTGTATCATAGACTTAAGCATCTTCCAGTGTTGGCATCAGAAGGGGTGTCCTGGAACCTATTGCCATGGATGTTGTACTGGCAGTGCTATGTTGACTTGACACAAACTAGAGTCATTTTGGAAGAGGAAACCCCAGTTGAGAAGATGCCTCCACCAGACTGTCTTATGGCCAGCCTCTGGTGCATTTTCTTGTCTGATGATTGATGTGGGAGGACCCAGCTCACTGTGGGTGGTGCCACTCCTAGACAGGTGGTCATAGGTGCTATAAAAAAGCAGGTTGAGCCAGCCACAAGGACAAATCCTGCAAGAGGCACCCTTATGATTCAGTTTCTGCCTTCAGGTTCCTGCTCTTTGATCCCACACTGATGCAGTGTGACCTGAGAGTTGTGAGATTTAGCCTTTCCTCCCCAAGCTGCTTTTGGTCATGGTGTTTCATCACAGCAATAAAAACCCTAACCAATAGTCAAAGGACAATTGTTCACAACTTGCTTTGTTGTGGGTTCACTGAAGGAGAAAGAGGAGGAGGAGGTAGAAGAGGCGAAGGACAACAACCACACAATGATGACTACCATGACAACAACAAGGAGAAAAAGAATAAATTAAGAAATGCTGATTTACAAGCTTACCAAACTTTTCCGACATTTCAATCTTATCTGGCAATTGTTCGCATTTAAGATTCAACATCTTCAGAGAAACAAAATTTGGCAAGATGGTGACTAGGAAAGGGAAAATAAAATTGAGTTGAGTTAGATAAATTTCCTATGACACAGAGGACCACTGAAACAAAGAGTATTTCAAAAGTGATGAAAGGTGATATACTACTCAGAGTTACTATGACTGAGTAGAAGACTCGGTTATGAAAATGAACCGAGATGTAGACAGATATACTTCACTTTTGTGAAAGCCTCACTGAAGATTAGGTGTCATCACAGTTCCCATGACACCAGTTGCATTTTAATCCTAGAGTATTGAAAGACTGTGCACAGGAGCATCTGAAGTCAACATTATACAATTCTTACCAAATGACGTGGTTTCAAAGCATTGTCCAGAAAACTCAATCTCTCTGAATTTCTTGCAGGAAGCAAGCTCAGCCATGAGAGACTCACAATTCAATAGTAAATCACATTTCAGATGGAAGACATGAAGATTTGAAGAGTTCTGAATCAATTTAACTGCAAAAGATGAAATATTTGCAGAAATTAGAGAAGACCACAAATTTCTATCAGAATTGGGCCCTCAGTCCATCAGTCCCAGCCACACTGATTAAACGGGCAGTGACACAATGACATGGTAACACATGGTGCGCAGTGCAATTTCTTAGTGTCTACAGCTCAGGCCATGTTGGACTTGTGCTCAGCTTCTGGAACTGACCTGGGACAAGTTCCTGACGATTTCTGGATCAATTTTCTATTCTCAGAATTCAACATCAAGGCTTGCCATCAACTAGCACTGGCTGCTCTTCCAAAGTTCCTGAGTTCAATTTCCAGCAACCACATCGTGGCTCACAATCGTCTATGTGATCTGGTGCCCTCTTCTGCTGTGCAGGCATACATGCAGGTGCAATAATGTGTAAATAGTAAATAAATATATCTTAAAAAACTTTACAGATAATTTTGGAGAGAAAGATGAAGAAAAACTGAGAAAATATGTGCTGTTTCAGTTACGCTGGTATGTTCAACAGTGGAAGGCAGGACTATGGCAGACCAGCCACTGCACAGTACTAGGTTAGGCTGAGGGGGTTGTTTCAGAAGGCGAGGAAGGAAGGCCAAGTATCAGGGAAATCGTGCTTCATAAGAGGTAGGAAGAAGAGAAGGAAAGGCTCTGCTTCCCTGAGTGAGGGTGTAGAAAAGCATCAGGCTTATCATGGCGACATGGCTGTGGCTGCATAAGCAGCCTGTCGTTGCTGAGAAAACTTGTGGAAATCGCTTAACATCTTTCTTTCTGCCTTAATTTCTCCAGCTGCACAGTGGCAATAATCGCAGTACCTCAGCTCACACACTGAGCACACTGAGTGCAAAGAGTGAGTTAATATTTGTCAAGTGCTCAGAACAGATCTTAGTATATAGTAAAAACTCAAGGTTCTCAAATAAATCTCCAAGGAAGGTTAGTATTCCCACAGTTCATGCTGTGAAGCCCAGGGAGGGTTTAACTAATGATGATTTAACGGTTTTAACAATTACTAGCCAAGTAGCTTTTCCAGCTGAGACATGAGCTGGAGATCCAAGCACCATCCTTACCTAGTCTGGAGATGTCAAACTCTATGGAAGTTTGGATGGATAGGAGGTTTGGGAACTCTCCAGGAAGGACTGAAAGCACATCTGCTTTGCTGTCTAGTCTCACAGACAGTTCTTTCAGGCTGGGAAACTTGTCCAAGCTAGCAAAGAGCTGATCTGGAAAGCAGCACATAGTTCCCATCACTCAAGGTCCCCAGTGGAAGTTCTCAAGTGTGCTGTGACCTTCAGCCATTTTCATGCTTTCAAGATGAAGTTTCTCAGACTTCCTAACATCTAGGAAGCAGATCCAGGAAGATACTGCCAGCTGCAACATCTACTGATCACAGAATGCAGGGGAAGCCCTGTGCTGGTCTCTAGATTCACAAAATAAATGAGACATCTCCCCAACCAACAGCATGGGAACAACTGTTTTTGCATATGCAAAAGAACACAGTTGGATTCCTGCTTCCAACTCATAGAAAGGTTAAATTGGATTGACAACATATGTAAGAGATAAAACTATAGAACTCTTAGAAGAAAACAGGTAATCTTCATGACCTTGGATTTCACAATGGATCCTTAGATATGCTATAAAAAGCAATAGCAAAAAAAAAAAAGACCTTGGGAAAGGCTTGGTTGTTAACTTCATTACATCTAAAATTAACTAAAACCTAAATGATTGGGCACACCTGTGAGGTTTTTTTTTTTTTTTCTAATTAAATAATTTGAAGTGGGAAGATCAACTTTTAACTTGGACCTTTGAGTCGGGAAGAGCCATCTTTAATCAGGACCATACTTTCTCCAGGCAGCCTACGTAAGGACATAAAAAAAAGAAAGTTCTCTCTCCCTCCCTCTCTCTCTCTCTCTCTCTCTCTCTCTCTCTCTCTCTCTCTCTCTCACTCTCTGCCTGCTTGCTATGCCTCTTGTTAGCAAATCTGTTCTTTCACTATCATTAGAGCCTGTTTCTTCAGGATTCTAGCATATACTGAAGACCAGCTGAGACAACCAGCCTCATAAACTGAACAACTACTGGATTCTTGGACTAGCAATTGTAGACAATAATTATTGGACTAGCTAGACCACAACATGTAAGTCATTCGTATATGTATATGTATATGTATATGTATATGTATATGTATATGTATATGTATATGTATATGTATATGTATATGCTCTGTAAGTTCTGTTCTTCTATGGGACCCTTGCTAGTACAGACCTTATCAAAATTAACAGTTGTTCATGCATCAAAGGACATTAGAAGATGAAATGACAATCTACAGGATGGGAGAAAATGTCTTTCAAGCTACATCTCTGACTTTAGGTTTTGATAGATTTTTTTTTCAGGCTGTGACAGAACTCCAGGTCTTACAACTGGTAGACCAATGCTCTCCCAGTGAGATGCCTTCCCTGTCTCATAAGGGTTTAATATCCACAGTACACAAAGAACTCCTACAATAGAGCAACAATGATTGTGTTCTGTTTGTTTGAGATAGTTTTACTCTACAGCCTTGGCTGCCCCAGACCCATTATATAGCTCAAGCTGGTCTCAAAGTCAGGACTGCCCTCTTCCCTCACTCTGGATTCCTGAGAGTGCAGGTATGAACCTCCATACCTTGACAACATGTTTATATGGACAAAGATTTAAGCGCACTTTTCTCTCAGAAAGGTACACAGTCACACGAAGAGGCCCATACAGTCACTAGAGGAACGTAAATTCGAACTACAGGTGAGAATGCTCACTTACTAGAATGTGTCTAAGATAAGCAAAACAAAGGGAAAATGGGGTGGAAGATGTAGAAAAAGCAGAGGCTTGCACATTGCAGTGGGAGATACATGGGGTAGCCACCATGGAACACAGTTGGGGAGTTCCTCAAAGGTTAAACACAAAAAAGATATGGTGGCTCATAGATCTAACCCCAATGACTGGGAGGCTGAGGCTGGAGGGTTCCTGTGAGTTACAAACCATTCTAGCCATAGAGAGAGACCCTGTCTCAAAAACATAAGAACTATGTAAAGCAACAATTCTACTCGTGGAAATATATAAAAACCAATACAGCAGAGCTCAAACAGACACTAGTAACACAAATTATACCTGCAGCATTAAAACTCAGTGTCCATGAACAGATTAATAGATAAACAAAATGGCACTTGCACAATTATAAACCTACACACAAAGTAATATTATTATTATTCACTTACAAAAAGAAATGAAAGTCTAATATATGTTATGCCATGGTAAACTTTGAAAACATTATATGAAGGCAAATGAGCTACACATGGGGTTAATTATTATATGATTATACTTATATAATATATCTAGGTAGATAAGTTTGTTGGGACAGACAGTAAAACAGATTTTACAAAAGACTGATCAAACTATCCCTGATTTTAAGCTGTACTACAGAGTGACAATGATAAAAACTGCACGGTACTTGCATTGAAACAGACTGGTGAATCAATGGAATCGAGACGAAGACTGAGAAATAAACCCAGACACTTATGGACACTTGCTTTTTGACAAAGGAACCGAAACCTTACAAGGGAAAAATAATAGCATCTTCAACAAATGACACCGGTTTAACTGAATGTCTACATGTTTAAACTGTAAATAGATCCATATTTATCACCTTGCACAAAACTAAAGTCCAAGTGGATCAAGGATCTTAACATAAAGCCAGAGATACCAAATCTGTTAGAAGAAAAAGTGGGGAAGAGCTTTGAACGCATTGGCACAGGAGACAGCTTCCTGAACATGACAACAACAGCTCAAGCTCTAAGATCAACAATCAATAAATAGGACTTCTTGAAATTGAAAAGTTTCTGTAAGGCAAAGGACACTGTCAACAGAACAAAGTGGCAGCCTACAGATTGGGAAAAGATCTTCACCAATCCTATATCTGACAAAAGGTAAACATCCAAAATATATCAAGAAATTAAACACCAACAAAACAAATAATCCAATTTTTAAAATGGGGCACAGAGATAAAAAGAGAATTCTCAACAAAAGAATCTCTAATATCTGAGAAGCACTTAAAAATGTTCAACATCCTTAGTCATCCAGGAAATGCAAATCAAAACAACTCTGAGATTCCACCTTACACTAGGCTGAATGGCTGGGATCAAAAACTCAAGTGACAGAATATGCTGACAAGGATGTGGAGAAAGGGCACCACTCCTGCATTGTTCGTGGGAGTGAAATCTTGTACAACCACTTTGAAATTCAATCTGGCAGTTTCTCAGAAAATTGGGAATACTTCTACCTCAAGACCCTGCTATACCACTCCTGGGCATATACCCAAAGGATGCTCTATCACAAAACAAGGACATTTGCTCAACTATGTTTATAACAGCTTTATTTATAATAGCCAGAAACTGGAAACAACCCAGATGTCCCTCAACCGAAGAATGGATAAAGAAACTGTGGTACGTTTACATAATGAAATACTACTCAGCTATTACAAAAAAAGGAACTCATGAAATTTGCAGGCAAATGGTGGGAACTAGAAAAGATCATCCTGAGTGAGATAACCCAGACCCAAAAAGACACACATAGTATGTTCTTACTTATAAGTGGATAATAGGATACAGGACATACAGGATAACCATACTATAATTCCCAGATCCAAAGAAGCTAAGTAACAAAGACACAGGTGAGGATGCATGAATCTCACTGAGAAGGGAAAATAGAATAGATAGAGGAAGTGCTCAAAGAGAGGGGACAAGATAGGAGAGAGAGCGCTGAGGCACATGAGATAGGGATCTGGTTTGGGGAGAGAAGGAGAGGTGGAAGGAGGACAGAGGGCATGCAAGAGAAGAGAAATCATGGCCTGGGGCATCTCTGAGACAGGCTGGAGACCTACAATAGGGTAGGCTTCTGGGAGGCCTTGGGGGTGACTTTAGTGGAAAACCCTTCTAGTGAGAAACATGGAGATTAAAGAGGCCACCCACTAACCAGACAAGACTCCAAGTAGAGGGAGGGAAACACCAACCCACCTACAAAAACTTGGAACCAAAATTTACCCTGCCTACAAAATGTGCAGGGATAAAGATAGAGCAGAGACTGAGGTATGTCCAACCAATGTTTGGCCACACCATGGGAGAGAGGCAACCCCTAACACTATTAAGGGTTCTCTGCCATGCTTATAGACAGGAGCTAGCACAGCTGGCTTTTGAGAGGCTCTACCCAGCAGCAGATTGAAACAGATGCTGAGGCTCACAGCCAAACATTGGGTGGAGCAAAGGGAGCCTTGTGGGAGAGTGGGAGGAAGAGTAGAAGGACCTGGAGGGAACATGATCTCCACAAGAAGTCCAACAGAGCCAAATAACCTGGGCACAGGGGGGCTTGAGGAGACTGAAATAACAACTAAGAACCATGCATGGAGTGGCTCAAGGCCCCTACTTATGTGTACATGATGGACAGCTTGGGCTTCATGTGGGTCCCTTAGCAAAGGGAGCAGGGTCTGTCTCTGACAAGGACTCTCCTGTATGCTTTGTGGGGCTGCCTTGCCTGCCCTCTGTAGTAGAGAATGTGCTCAGTCCTGATATGCCGTGATGTGCTGGGAAGAGTAGGTGGGAGGGGGCTCCCCTTTCATAAGGGGGAGGAGAGGAGGGATATGGGGAAGAAGGAAGGAGGGTGGGAGAAGAGGAGGGAGGGGGCTGAGATTGGGATGTAAAGTGAATAAATAAATGAAGAAAGAAAGAAAGAAAGAAAGAAAGAAAGAAGGAAGGAAGGAAGGAAGGAAGGAAGGAAGGAAGGAAAGAAAGAAAGAGAAAGAAAGAAAGAAAGAAAGAAAGAAAGAAAGAAAGAAAGAAAGAAAGAAAGAAAGAAAGAAAGAAAATGGGCTAATGAAGGGAAGAGTTACTGTTTAGGGCTGGAGAGATGGCTCAATGGTTAAGAGCCCTGTCTGCTCTTCCTGAGTTCAATACCCAACATAAACATGGTGGCTCACAACCATCTATAATGGGATCTGATGCCACCTTATAACATGCTGTTGTACATGCAGGGTACACATATATACAAAATAAATAAATGAATATTTTTTAAAAAAAATCTAAATTAAAAACAATAAAGTTTCTGTTTAATGGAATCAAGTTGCTGGATGAGAGAATTAAAAGGTCCTAAGAAAGGGTAGGGGTGATGGATGGACAAGAATGTGGATGTTATTTATGCCATTAAATCATATATTTTAAATGGCCAAAACATTATTTTGTTGTTTGTAATTTGGTGTAATCAAATTCAGGCAACAGGACAGGAGCGAAGCATAGAGGGCTGTTGAAAGACTTTACCCAGCAAGGTAAAGGAGATGCTGAGACTCATAGCCAAACTTTGGGCCAAGTGCAGGGAATATTGTGAAAAAAATGGGGAGACAGAAAGACCTGGAGGGGACAGGAGCTCCACAAAGAGAGCAACAGAACTAAAAAATCTGGGCACAGGGGTCTTTTCTGAGACTGATACTCCAACCAAAGACCATGCATGGAGATAACCTAGAACCCCTGCACAGATGTGGACCATGGCATCTCAGTCTCCAAGTGGGTTCCATAGTAATGGGAACAGGGACTGTCTCTGACATGAGCTCAGTGGCTGGCTCTTTGATCCCCTCCCCTTGAGTGGGGAGCAGCCTTACCAGGCCACAGAGGAAGACAATGCAGACAGTCCTGCTGAGACTTGATAGGCTAGGGTCAGAGGGAAGGGGAAGAGGATCTCCCCCATCAGTGGACTTGGGGAGGGGCATGGAAGGAGATGGTGGAGGGAGGGTGGGAGTGGGAGGGGATGAGGAAAGGGGCTACAGTGGGGATACAGTGAATAAACTGTAATTTATAAAATATTTAAAAATAAAGTGGAAATAACAGTTTAAAATAAAATATTTCTCTTTTTCGAGCAAGCCTGTGGTATTTTTATCTCTGGCCCAAGCAGCCACTGAACATTTGATCCTCCTGCCTCTACCTTCTACATGCTGGCCTCACAGGTATGCACCACCTTGCCCAGATTGCAAAATTCTATGGCCAATCCCAGCTATTTGTGCCAGGCAAGTAATCAATACCTGAGCTTCATCTCCAGCTGGTTTACTTTAAAGTCAATCAACGTTTTTGTAATGAGTGAGTTGGTACTTATTAAATTTGATGCTGTTTCAGAGCCAGGATGTGGTGCCATACCCTGCAATCCTGTAATCTAGTGCTGGGGAAATGGAGGCAGAAGGATCAGGTAGATAACCAGGATAAGGCCAGTCTAGACTACAGAAGACATCATCTCAAAGCATGTCCAACCATGCAACAGGCTGATGAAAAGGAAGCTTTACTATTTATTATAAAATAAAAAAGTTAAATATTTACAGTGATATCAACACGTCAAAATATATTGAAGGAAATAAGGTGATGCTCACCTATAATTCAGGAATAAATGAGAAGGATGGTAACAATATTTTCCTAGTGTTCTCTGAGTTACTTGAAACCCATTCTAGGATTCAGGGCCTTATACACTGCCCCAAACAGTGAGAGTATTCAGATCTCTCCTATCATGGCACATTCATGGCTTGTGCCTGAGAAGTTTTACTCATCTAACACTAAGAATGAGAAACAACAGAGTCATGCTTGTGAAAGCACACTCAGGGATACCTGGTAGCTGGTTCATCCCCTAGACCTCAAGAGACTGCAAGGCAGGAAGGGTGAGAAGCAGCTCCTGTTCTGCTGTGCTGAGCTCCAGCCTGCACACAAAGTACTTGGTGACAGAGGTCTTATTCAGCTCCAGAGCCCGGTGGATGCTTTCAAGAAAGCCACTGCTGTTGGACAAGCAGAGCTCAATATTCTGTGAAGCTGAGAAGACTTCCATTAGGACCCAGAGCAGTGCTTGCTCTGCAGGGCCCATGTTGGCCACTGCAACTTCCAACCTAGGGATCTTGTGTGGCTTGGGTGACAATTTCCAGTACCCTTCACTGATGTCTGGTGTGGCCCTGGGTCGGATAGTTACATATTTATTGGTGATCTCATTTTCAGTAAATGTTTTCTTCCAATCTTTTATATGTTCAAAAGCACATGTGTAGTCATTATCTATAGCTGGTGGCTGTAAGTTTTCAAAATATGTCTTGAATGAATAATCTATATGAGAAGACATTTTATTTCCTTTTATGGAAACCTGTAAACTCTGCAACAGTAACAGGCTTTCTGGGTGGTCCCAAAAGTACAGGAAATTCAATACTCTCAAAGCCAGTGTTCTCCCTCGAGGGAATTGCAAAATCAATGGAGAACATGCAGAAACTGTGTTGCTTTCATAAGCAATGTTTAAAGCAATATCTAACAAATGTTCTGAAAGGAATGAACAGAAAGCTTCTGGAGCTTCCTGGCACAGCGCCCTAACAAACTCCACCCACTTGAAAATTTCCAGGTAGAGCTTCTTGTAATTCTCATAGTCAGACATGTTCTCCAGCGACTCTTTCTCATCCACCAACTGAAGCAAATGAGACACAACTTCTGGCCCTGCCCTTGATGAAGGGTGGCTGGAAACATACTTCAAAAAGTTGTTGTAGGTGGTCAGAGCCTTCAAGGGCAAGTTAATTTGTCTCAAATAAAGAGAGGACTTAAAACCCGGTAGACTGGACTCAGCCTCTGGGCGGTGAATTTGCTCATCAAGCAGGTGGTCAGGTCTTCATCTTCATCCACTCCAGCCTCTGTGAGGTCATCATTGTTGAACTCAAAGCATGGAGAAAAACACCCCCTCAAGGCCAGCAGACCACATGAGCACACAGTGGCCTGAGGGCCTCAGCTGCAGCTTTGTACTTTAAGGACAGGTACTTCATATAGGACTTGAAAACTGCCAAATCATGAAAGGGCTGGTCAGAAGGATTTTGAAACCAGTCAGTACAGACTGCAGCCATGAATAGAGGAGTTTTGTGAATTCCCTGTAAATCCACATTCTGTCCAGAGTAAATCATAAACTCTTGCAGAAGTATTATACTCTCTGAGAAGACCATCCATAATACAGAGAATGAATTATAAAAAGGAAACTCTTTGATCTCTAGAATTGTATCCAGGTATGGACAGATGGACCTGGCCCTGTTTGTACGTACAGCTATCAATAAGCAGGTTTGTGACAAGTAGTTTTTTGTAATCAGTGTCTCTATGTCTTGGGGGAGCAAGTCCACCCATTATAGTCATCCAACCAGAACAGCACCTGGTGTTTTAACTGCTGGATGATCCTGCTCAGGCATGCTTCACTAACAGAGCCTCCTGCATCTAGGAGTTGGGCACAGATGATGCTGGCCAGACCCTGGTCTGGTCTGGTGGAACTAAGGGAGAGGTAGAAGACCAGATGGAACCTGTTCAACAGGTGAAAGCACCCTGATGCCCAGAGAAAAGCTATTTTCTTCAGGAAGGTTGTCTTCCCACTGCCAGCTTCCCCCTCCACACACATGACCGAGCTGAGAGTGGCGAAGAACTCGGGGATCGATTGTCAGGGCTCCTTGCACTGGCCTGCTGATGTGCTTTGAAACGATGGACACATCACAGCCAAGCAAGTGGTCAGTGCCTTGGCTGGAGCACACCTCTGGCAAATTTATGTGGCAGAAAGTGGCTTTAGTGTAGGCACCTCGCAGCTGCTCACTGAGATTCTTTGCCTTTTGAAACCACTGGGCTTCCTTCAGAGCCAAGCCTGTGGAGAGAAGGAAGGCAGAGGAAGGTGTACCTTCACATCTCTCTGATTGCGTTGATTGTCTGCTAAGAGTGGATTAGAACTCTCCCCTTTTTCCTCTGACCCCCGTCCATACCCTAAGACCCTCTCATCTTTCCGTAGCATCAGAATGTGGGGTACTATGTCTAAGGCCTCTCATTTGACAGGGAGTTAGATATCCTGGCACCCTAATTTCCCTTTAGGATCTCAGGAGACCAGCCTGCTGCAAGATGCCTTTAACACTGGCTGCTTTGGATCTGGCATGAAGACTGCTGTCTGTAGTCCTGCATTCACTCTCAAGATGCCACAGGAGCACTGACTCTCTCACCCACAGCTCCCTTTACCTCAGTGCTCTCTTCTAGGAGCTCCTCAGATAATTAGAAATATGCTTTCCTGTCCAATATACAAATACACAGAATCCCATGTGCTTTCATGTTCCTACCAGCCTCGGTGGGATGAACTGGGTCCTCCTGATTGCTTTCACTTTTGATTTCCTTTGAAAGAGAAATCCTTTATTAAATTGAAATTTGCATGATAGTGAGACATGTTATCATTGAGAACCCAAAGTCTTCTAGACTTCACTCTGTCTTTGTGGCATGTATTCTACCAACTGAACAACGTTTCCTGACCATGCAACGTCATTTGCAAATTCGCAAATAATGTACACATATCACATCAACCCAGAGTTGATTATCTTTTCAGTTTTCACCCTGTTTTCTTCATTTTTTTTCATGTTTGTTTGCTGTCAGTTTTTTTTGCTTTATTTTGTTTTTAGAGATGGTGTTTTATAGTATAATCCAGGCTGATCTTGAACTCACAGCCATCTTTTTGCCTCAGCTTCCAGAATGCTATATTGTAGACATGAGCCATGATTCCCACATTTGCTTTTGCTTTGTGGGAAGGCAATCATAACACACCTACCAAACAACTGGGGCATGCAGCAGTTGGTATGCCCATCGATTGACAGTTGTGTCTTCTGTTGCAAAAATAGATTTCCTGATTTATTACTTGGCATTTGGTTTTGTTTATAAAGCACATTCATGGGCCAGAAATATGTCTCAGTCCAGAGTTATTGTGTAGCACAAAAGGGGTCTTGGTTTCAATACAAGAAACAACATCAAAAGTCAAATCAGCTCGACTTGGGTGAAGACAGTTGGAACCATAGCATTTTTAAGGCTGAGGCAGAGATCACAAGTTCCAGGTCAGGTTTGGCTCCATACAAACTGCAAGATCAGCCTACGCTACAAACTGAAAATCTGTCTCAAGGAAAAGTCCAACAAAGAAAAATGACATGTGACTTTAAGATTCAAAAGTTCTAGCAGAAAGTCAAGCCTACTGCCTGCAGCAAAAGGGCAGATGAAATGTGTTTAGTCTGCATTTTAATCAAGTCGAAGTCTAAAAGGGTCCCAAGCATCTGCTTCTTCAGGGAGAAGGGCTCACTGTTCACTGTGAAGCCCCATCTATAGCTATCGTGTGACAGTTGCTTCTTAGATTCTCGTGGACTCTTTCTAATTATGGTACATTTATAGTTGACAATCGCAGCTCAACCCCACAATCTTGTGTTGCTGAGTCAGAGAAGGGGTGGGGCTCATTACCATGGCTTCCAGAAGTGCATGGTGGCTCTCAAGGGCTGGAATCACTTCTGCAGAGGACTTCAGGTTTTGAAGAAATACACAACTATGCAGAGAAGAGAAAAGTCATGAAATGGTTCTGTGCAGTTAAGTGTCTGCATTAGCTTTATGGAGGACATGAAGATTCAGGACCAGGAATGAGGCAGAAAGTGAACATTCTCAGTGACTCTGTCAGTCTTGCATCCTGTATAACCTTCAGTCTCTGGGTTCCAATAACCAATGCATGTGGTTTGCAAAGTAATGGTGAGGATATTCGGGAAATGTGTTGGGGTGAGAACAGAGTTAGTGCCTGTCCATGAAACCAGCTAAAATAATCTTAAAGAATAAAGAATAGTGACACAGCACTGTGGGTGCAGAGGCAAGAGGATAACTAGGGTTCACTGGATGCTAGCAGGTTCAGAGAGAGACCCTGCTTCAAGGGAACAAGAGGGTGACATAAAGGAGAGGAGACTCCCTGTCTCCCTTTGGCCCTATGTAGAACACACAGTGCACACACAAATACACTTTACCTAAGTGAACAAGGTAAAAAAATAAAAATTCACAGATTAAAATATGAGAAAACTATAGAGTCATGGAAAAAGAACAACAAAGGACATTAAAACATACTAAACAAAGTGTACAATTAAGAATTTAGATAACAATAATTTTTAACCATTTCAACTCTTGTCAAACTGTCAGAAACAAACCCACAAGATCTGAGTGTGTCAACTACATGAAATTCACATTAAGAATAAAAACATAGATATCACACAGTTAAATAAAAATGTAATGCTTGCTGGGCAAAAATGGAGACTGGGCTCAGATTTCCAGCACTTGTGTAACAGCGAGGCAATAGGGACAGTGTAATCTTAGTGCCAGAGAAGGAGAGACAGGAAGACCATAGGGGCTCAATGACCAGCCAGTAAGTCTCATTGGCCAGCTCCAGGTTTAGTGAGAGACCTGTCTCAGAAAAATAAGTTGGACAGAACTACAGACCTATTTCTGAATACACAGAGTAAGTTGCTTTCAGGATAGAGAGGAATAAAGCTGGAATTGACTCAGAATTTCCTCCCTGCTCTCTCCCTCTCACAGTACTGGAAGAGGCTTTGCAGTCTGCTGGGGGAGGAGGGCCACCTGCATTCTACCACATCACTATCATGCCAGACAAGATGAGGGCAACAGTGAAGAGTGGACTGAATCTTTTGGGATAACCAACTGCTTTTGAATTGGGCTTGAGGCTGCTTCTCAGATTCTCTAAACCAGGTCAAGCTGGGTGTGGTGGTGCAGGCCTGCAAATCTCAGCACTTGGGTATCAAAGACAGGTGGATCTCTGGATCAAAGGCCAGACTGATCTACAATAGCAAGGTCAGAACAGAAAGTGCAACACAGTGAGACAAAATGAAAGAAAACAAAACCTAAACTAAAGAAACTAAACCTAAACTAAAGAAAACAAGAACCTAAACTAACCCTGGTCAAAAGCACATGGCCCAGAGAGTCTATAAAGGTCTTAGGAGGGCAGGGTCTACTAATGCTATCTGGCTTAATGGGCATCCTGTCAAATTGCCTTGTAAATATTTATGTTCCTGTGCAAAGAATGCTGCTGCTTTGATCCTTGGCTAGGTAATAATTGATGATCAAGTGCTCAGCACTAAATGAGACATCTATGTCAACATCACACCAAGGCTCTGGGAGCATCTCACGGCACAGCCATATCCTTTGGAAACAGGAAAAGCCATGAAGCCAGCACAGCTGTTTGACAGGGCTCTAGCATAGGTGAGCCAAATGCTGCAATCATTTTCATTCTTTCCCTCTTTTGTAGGTTTTTAGGCTCTATGTGTTTTATTTTGGGGGGGAATCCTTTATGCATTATGATTTTTTCTGTCTTTTCCCAAGAAAATAATGTCTGAGTTATTTTCTTTTAGAAAAATTACATTATCTGGCCACTGTTGTGAAGGTTTCCTTATGCTTTGGAGATAATTGAGCACAGATTAGCACATAAACTAGAAATTCTTTTATGAGGCCATTACTACAGGAATCTTTTGTGGATATCTGCCCTTAAGCAAACTCAAACACAATAACTGGTGCAGGGGAAACAAAGACAAGGACAAACTCTGACTGGCTAGAAAACCAGGTAACAGATTTGAGGCCTCCCTTTACAATGCACTTAGAACTCTCTGAAAAATGTAGTTTAAACATAGGGGGTCATAGAGGGTACGCCCCTGGAGGAAGAGAACTCAGTAAATAAGATAGATTGACTAAATAACTTGTTCCTACTTTATAGTGTAGATGATGACACAAGTAGTAAAAGGAGTTAGGTATTAATATTTGCTCTTCATTAAAAAAAAAGTTCAGGTGTTTTCTGTTTGTCTGGAGTTCCTTAAAATTACAAATTCTGCCAGCCTAAAAGTAGGCTGTTATATAAGAAATGTGTTTGCTTTGGATAAGACAATCTTTAGATTCTATAACTTGGAGTTATAAGGCTTATAATAAGCATAAGTCTGTTCCGTTTATATTTTCTAATCATGACTGAAGTTGTAACACTTCGTAATGAAAAATCAAACAAATCATCTGCACTTCTTGGACAGATTAGTCTGTCATTAGTTGGTCTTTGTTCTGTGAAACCTGTGTAATAAAGAAGCAATCTCATTGCTAGTCAATCAGAACTGCAAAATTCCCCTAAGCACCTCTCCTGACTCACTCCTCTCTCCCTCGACAATTATCTCCTCTGCACACCACTCTCTGTTGCTCTCGTTCATCCATAAACACTGATCAAGTGGCAGAGCTTTCTGAGCCACGGTTTGGAAGCCTGTTCTTTTTTAAAAAGTATTTTATTCTTTGGAAATCACAGAAATATGTACAATGTATGTGGATTATATCAACCCCCACTGCCTTTCTTCAGTTTCCCCAGACTTCTCCTAAAGTCAGGTCGCCTCCCAGCTTTGTATCCTCTTTTAACTGAATTCAATTAGTGCTGCTCATGGGTGAGTGGACACAGGGCCATCCAGCAGAGCTCAGGAAACCTCAAGGCCCATGGTATGAAGAAGAATGACTCTAGCAGATACAAGTGTCAACAGCTCCCCTCCTAGCGGTGGGGCATGGCTTCTCTGGATTTGGCACAGGCTTGCATGGATAGGCAACCACAGCAACTGAGTTCCTGAGGAAGGACCCTGCTGTGTACCAAACAAGACAAACCCAAGCTGTCCTCTACAACCTCTGGGTCTTATGACCTCTTGGGCCCCTCTTCTGCAATGTCTCCTGAGTTGGGAGGAGGAGGTGTCCTCCTTAGGAATGAACAATCCATGTCACATACTGTCTGCACTTTGACCTTGTTGTAAGTCTCTGGAATTCTGTTCTTGTTAAGGTCTGAATTTATGTTCATTCCAGACTCCCATTAGCAACTGAGAGCCCTGGGGTGTCCTAGAGAGAAACTTGGATGAAAGGATATGGTCATTGTTGCCAGTTGTCAGTTTACATCTTGCTATTGTCTATCTAAACAAAAGCTGGGGCTAAAGAGATGGCTCAGTGGTCAAGAGCACTGGCTGCTCTTCCAGAAACCAGGGCTCAATTCCCAGCACCCACATGACAGCTCACAATTGTCTATAGCTCTTGCTCCATGGGATCTGACTTCCTCACTCATGCAGATGAAACCCTAATGTATAAAATAAAAATGAATAAGCTAAAAAACAAAAAAATGTTGGGTGTAGTAGAGCATACCTGTCATCAAACACTTGGGATGTGGAGGCAGTTGGATGAGTTTAAGGCCATCCTCCCTAAATACTGAGTTGGAGGCCATCCCAGGTTATCTGGTGCTCTGTCTCAAACACCCCTCTACCAGTTGACACCCCCCCTCCAACAAACATAGCAGCAAGCCAGTCAATTATGGTAGCACATGGCTGTGCATCTAGTATTCATGAGAATAAGGCAAGATGTGAGTTCAGGGGAAATCTCAGCTATACTGCAAATCAAGATCAGCTACACAGTAAATTTTTTTAATTTTTTTTTCTGAAATAAGGTTTCTCTGTGTAGTCCTGGCTTTCTGGGACTCACTCTGTAGACATACTAAGAATTCTGTCTTAAAAAATGTGAGGGCTGGAGCAGTAGTTCAGTGGCAAAGTGCTGCTTCTTACTCATGGCAGTCTGGATTCAACCTCCTGTCCCCTTTCACACACACACAACACACATAGAACTAAAATAAAAAGAACCAACAAACGACTGAAGAACAGGCAAAGCTGAAGGTTTATGTAGGTGTGTGTGTGTGTGTGTGTGTGTGTGTGTGTGTCTGTGTGATTGTGTGTGTGTATGTTTGGTAAAATGACAGTAACTGAAAATCAGGACTGTGTTTCCCTCTGGATGAGGAGGACAGCATCAACCAGGACAAGGGAGTGGCACAGTGGCCTCTAAGGCATTGAGAGACCTTGACTTCTTGACTTTAGAACTCAGCTCCCAGGATTTATTGTTATTGTCCTTTCAACCAAATACGTAAGTACAGTAGATATGCATTACATATGCTAGTTTTAATTAAAATAAAACAAAGTTTGTTGATAGATTCTAGAACAAGCTTTAAGTACAAAAAAATTCTCTCCCTCCTTGCCACACAGGGATTGAGAAGAAGGCCCTGGCATTCTCAACTATTTTCTACATACTCCTAAAGAAAAAAGAAAAAAAGGGGGACCTAAAATGCATCAGTGGGAGAACAGTCACTACTCCTGGGAGGACTCAGGTTTGCTTCCCAACAGTTCACGGCCTCCTGTAACTCAGTTCTAGGATATTTGATGCCCTCATTCTGACCTCTGTGGGCACCAGGCATGCAAGCAGTGCACAAATATACATGCAGACAAAACACCCAAAACTCAAATACTTTAAAAAGTAAAAGAAAAAGAAAAAAGTGACCACTGCTATATCTCTTCTAACTTCAAAATTAAATAGAAATATTCTGTGTATTTATTTATTTCTTTAAAACCAGGATAAGTCTTGCTATAGCCCTGGGAGGGCACAAAACATGTGATTTTAGAAGAAAAAGACCTGAGAAGAGCTAGAGAGAGATAAGAGAAGGTAATGGGAGGATGGTGGTGAGCATGATTGTAGTAAACTGTAATATATATAACATATATGTAAAACATAATATATATATGCAATGTTATTGTATGTATTAATGTACACTAAGAAAACATTTTTAAGGAATATTTTAAGTGATTCAGATACTATTAGCATGCTATCTTAAGACCAGATGGTTATTTAAACCTTTACATTTAAATGTTAATAATTAAACTTAAATCAATTTAGAGCACTTTTAGGTATGTGTTGGATGGAAAGAAAACACACTGGTGGACCTGAACACAGACTGCAGAGGCACCAACACAGTTGCAGATTTTCCTGCCTTGCAAGGGAAACCGGATCAAAAGACTCTTATTTCTTAATAACAGTGCTGGATTTTAAAACAGATCAACTTTAGGGCAATTCATATCAAAGTATTTAATATAAAACAAAACTACATTTTTCTTCATTCAGCTTCCTGAGAGCTAGGACTTCATGTGTCAACCACCTTGCCCAGAAATACCCACTTTTCAATCTGCGCTTATTGATATTTAGCTTTGAAAATTCTAATTACTACAAAATAACAAATTTCATTGTGCAAGTGGACCTTTCTAGGGTTTTCTTATGTAGAAGAGGAATAAAAATACATTTGAAGATTGACAGAAAAGGGGTGAGAGTAGCTCTATTGTAAAGTGATTGCCTGGCGTGCTCAAATCAGTGCTTTCACTCCCAACCCTAGAAAAAGAAAACCACTGAGGAAATCTTAGACAATACAAAGAGAAACCTGTAAAGCATTATAAAAGGAGGTGAAAAAAAAAAAACTAGTTTGTACTCAAAAATATCAGAAAGGCCTAGAACTGGCAGACATGATGTGGCCTCTGCAGTGGGCTTAGGTGGCTGAGGCAGGAGGATCATGAGATCAAGTTCCACTCGATAGAATTGTTATGACAGTCTGTGCTACACAGATCCTGTTTTTAAAAATGTGTACATAGATCCAACAAAAACTAAGATCTTATTATAATGAGAAAAAAAGCTAGACAGGGAGAGTATCAAGGGGGGAAAGAAATAAAGATACATGGATGTATTCTTCGTAGTGGGAACCAGAGAGTGAGCAGATACTACCCACATATAACAAACCTGGACAGTGAGGGAATAACAGATGAAGTGAGTTCAAAGTCAAGAGAATTTACTTTGCTCACTTTGGGAAAAACTTGGTGTGGTCTGCTAATGGGTCGTCACCTTCCTCCCACTTCTCCATACATCCTCCACAGGAAAAACACCGCACAAGGTCCTTTTTGCCTAGGATAAGGATATGGGGTCAGCTCAACAGCACATACACCTGTCAACTCACAAGAATTCGACTCCAGATTTCACTAGTTAAATCCTGCTTGCTCCTCCAGTTGGATTATGTGGCAATACCATGCACAGAAGACAAGAGTTCACACAAGACTCTTGGTCCGAGGGAGGGGCAAGATGGCGGAGCCGGGAGGACTCTCATTCTGAGCAGCAGCACAGCAGGATCAGCACAGTGACCAGCAATCAGAACTCTCGGCCATAAAACACAGTCATTGTGTTTCCCAGGTGAGAGGATACCCCACGGTGGGGGATTCAATCAGCTTTTAACTCACCCGGCTAAACCACGGAAGAGATCCCGGTTCCGCCAGACGCTTGGCTGCTGGCCGCCAGCCCCAGCCCCAGCCCAGAGCCACAAGCCAGTGTCTCTGGTCACGGTCCCAGACTGAACCGTGGGCACCACACTATCAGAGACTGGAATTTTCAGTCGAGAGATAACCCCAGGGTACAGGAAACGATTGGGACCGGCCTTAGGTCACCCAGACATCCCCTGGAAAAGACTCGGGCAGGTTCCACGGGCACCCCAGGAGCCAGCCCGGAGCCAGAGCCGGGGACCCAGGTTCCCGCACAGAGCCCTGCCTGCCTGAGCGCCTGAATCGCCGCCGGAGATAGAAACGGCGGGTCTGATCTCAGAGCACTCAGCTCACCCCCAACCTGAAAAGGTCCCCGGAAAATTACCCAGCTTAGGGAGCCACTCAGGCTCCCAAAAGCCGCAAAGGCAGACACAGGCAGTTTCTGCGCACCAGACAGCTGGCAGAGACTGAGCCGCCATCACACAGCTGTGCTCCAGGCACAGGCAGTTTCTGCGGCCAGCCAGCTGGCAGACACTGAGCAGTGTGCACCAGCACAAAAAAAGACACTAGGAGTCCGTGTCTCCAGAGAATCCACGGGGAAGGAAGGAAACTGTACTGATCTAAATCACCCAATCCTTCCCTAGAAAAAGTCTAGCAGTCTAGTGGGGCCGAGGCGCCAGCACTCAGCTGTGCTCCAGACACAAGCACAAACAGTTGAGGCGCGCCTGATGTCCAACTGGGTCACAGCAGCTGATCATTAATTTGCAACAAGAAACCCAGAAACAGGGCAGCTGCCCTCAGGACTTCCCTGGGTGAGAGGAGAACCCTCTCGACTAACAAAGACAACAGTTACCACTCAGGTCTATATCCCTGAGGTGAGCAACTCCTGAAAAAACACCAGCCATCCAGGGACTATACCCAAAAAGCTGAGAAGACATCCTTCAGGAAAAACCAGCTTTCTGCAAAGGGGATTCTCTCCACCACAGGATCCCCAGGAACCACCAGAAAATAACCCCAAACACCTAAGATAACACAATGGATAGAGGCCAGCGTAAAAGCTCAAGCAACAAAAGACAGAGCAATATGGCATCTCCAGAACCCAGTTACCCAGAGGCAAGTAGCTCTGAACACCCCACCATAACTGAAATCCAAAAAGATGACCTAACAAGTATGCTCATGAAGATGATAACAGAGGAAACAAATAAGATTCGTAAAGACATAGAGGAAGATAAACTCAAACAGAATATTGCCATCCAAAAAGAAATAGAGGAAGCTGCAGCCAAACAGTTTATGGCCTTTAGAAAGGAAATGCTTAAAACACTGAATGAAATGATAGAAACAGAGTTGAAGGAACTAAAAGAAAAACAGGAAAGTAAATCAGACAGGTGAAGGAAGTAAACAAAACAACTCAAGACCTGAAGATAGAATTGGAAAAATGAAAGAAAACACAAATGGAAGAAATAATGGAAAGGAAGAATCTAGGGAAGAAAACAGGAACTACAGAGGTAAGCATAACCAACAGACTACAAGAGATGGAAGAAAGAATCTCAGGTATGGAAGATACAATGGAAGAAATCGATGTATCTGTCAAAGAAAATGTTAAATCTGAAAAATTCCTGACACAGACCGTCCAAGAAATCCAAGACAATATGAAAAGACAAAACCTAAGAATAATAGGTATAGAGGAAAAAGAAGATTCCCTTCTCCAAGGCCCAGAAAATATTTTCAACAAAATCATTGAAGAAAATTTCCCCAAGCTAAAGGAGAGGCCAATTAGAATACATGAGGCCTACAGAACACCCAACAAATTTGACCAGAAAAGAAAATCCTCCCGCCACATAATAATCAAAACAGTAAGTATACAGAACAAAGAAAAAATACTAAAAGCTGCAAGGGAAAAAGGCCACGTAACATATAATGGCAAACCCATTAGAATCACACCTGACTTTTCAACAGAGACTATGAAAGCCAGAAGGGCCTGGACGGATATCATGCAGACCCTAAGAGAACACAGATGTCAGCCCAGGCTACTATACCCAGCAAAACTCTCAGTCCTCATAGATGGAGAAAACAAGATATTCAATGACAAAAACAAATTTCAACAATACCTACAAACAAATCCAGCATTACAGAAGACACTGGAAGGGAAAATACAACCCAAGAAAGCTAGCTACATTCAAGAAAACACAGGAAATAAATAACCTCACTTCAGTAAAACAAAAAGCAACCAAGCACACAACCTGATGACCACAGCCAACATCAAATTCAAGAGATCTAACAGTCACTGGTCATTAATCTCTCTCAACATCAATGGACTCAACTCTCCAATAAAAAGACACAGATTAACAGAATGGATACGTAAACAAAACCCAGCAATCTGTTGCATACAAGAAACACACCTAAGACACAAAGATAGACATTACCTAAGGGTAAAGGGTTGGAAGACGACTTTCCAAGCAAACGGACCCAAGAAGCAAGCAGGAGTAGCCATTCTAATATCTGACAAACTAGACTTTCAACCAAAATTAATCAAAAGAGATGGGGAAGGACACTTCATACTCATCAAGGGAAAATTCCACCAGGAAGACATCACAATCCTGAACATCTATGCCCCAAATACAAGGGCACCCACATTTGTGAAAGAAACATTGATAAAATTTAAAGCACATATAGATCCACACACATTAATAGTGGGAGACTTCAACACCCCACTCTCAACAAAGGACAGGTCAACCAAACAGAAATTAAACAAAGAAACAATGTCTCTGACAGAGGTCATGAATCAAATGGACCTAACAGACATTTACAGAACTTTACACCCAAACACAAAAGAATTTACCTTCTTCTCAGCACCTCATGGAACCTTCTCCAAAATAGACCACATAGTGGGTCACAAAGCAAGCCTCAGCAGATACAAGAAGATTGAAATAATCCCATGTATCTTGTCTGATCACCATGGAATAAAGCTGGACCTCAACAATAACAGAAATAACAAAAAGCCTACACACACATGGAAACTGAACAACTTGTTACTAAATGACAGCTGGGTCAGGGAAGAAATAAAGAAAGAAATTAAAGTTTTTCTAGAAATCAATGAAAATGAAGACACAACATACCCGAACTTGTGGGACAACATGAAAGCAGTGCTAAGAGGAAAGTTCATAGCACTAAGTGCCTTCAAGAAGAAATTCGAGACAGCTCATTCAAGCACCCTAATGGCTCACTTAAAAACCCTAGAAAAAGAAGAAGCAGACACACCAAGAAGGAGTAGACGGCTGGAAATAATCAAACTCAGGGCTGAAATCAATCAATTGGAAACAAATAAAACAATTCAAAGAATCAATGAAACCAAGAGCTGGTTCTTTGAGAAAATCAACAAGATCGACAAACCCTTAGCCAGGCTAACTAAAAGGCAGAGAGACACCACCCAAATCAACAAAATCAGAAATGAAAAGGGGGATATAACTACAGACACTGAGGAAATCCAAACAATCATTAGGACTTACTTCAAAAGTCTATATGCCACAAAATTTGAAAATCTAAATGAAATGGACAATTATCTTGATCGATTTGACTTACCAAAGCTGAATCAGGACCAAGTAAATCAACTAAATAGTCCTATATCCCCCAAAGAAATAGAAGCGGTCATCAAAAGTCTCCCATCCAAAAAAAGCCCAGGACCAGATGGCTTCAGTGCAGAATTGTACCAGACCTTCAAAGAAGAGCTAACACCAATTCTCTTCAAACTATTCCACAAAATAGAAACAGAAGGAATATTACCAAATTCATTCTATGAAGCCACAGTCACCTTAGTACCTAAACCTCACAAAGACTCAACAAAGAAAGAGAATTTCCAGCCAATCTCCCTTATGAACATTGATGCAAAAATACTTAATAAAATACTTGCAAACCGAATCCAAGAACACATCAAAGATATTATCCACTATGACCGAGTAGGCTTCATCCCAGGTATGCAGGGGTGGTTCAATATACGGAAATCCATCAATGTGATCCACCATATTAACAAACTGAAAGAAAAAAACCACATGATAATCTCCCTAGATGCTGAAAAAGCCTTTGACAAAATCCAACATCCATTCATGTTCAAAGTATTGGAGAGATCAGGGATACAAGGCACATATCTAAACATAGTAAAGGTGATATACAGCAAGCCTATAGCCAACATCAAACTGAACGGAGAGAAACCTAAAGCAATCCCACTGAAATCAGGGACAAGACAAGGCTGCCCACTCTCTCCATATCTCTTCAACATAGTGTTGGAAGTCCTTGCTAGAGCAATAAGACAGTTGAAGGAGATCAAGGGGATACAAATTGGAAAGGAAGAAGTAAAATTATCACTATTTGCAGATGATATGATAGTATACGTGAGTGACCCCAAAAACTCTACCAGGGAACTCCTACAGCTGATAAACACCTTCAGCAAAGTGGCCGGATACAAAATTAACTCAAAAAAATCAGTAGTCCTCCTGTATACAAAAGACAAAAGGGCTGAGAAAGAAATTAAGGAAACAACACCCTTCACAATAGCCACAAATGACATAAGGTACCTCGGAGTAACCCTAACCAAGGAAGTCAAAGACTTGTATGAAAAAAATTTCAAATCTCTGAAGAAAGAATTAGAAGATATGAGAAGATGGAAAGATCTCCCATGCTCATGGCTTGGTAGGATTAACATAGTAAAAATGGCCATCTTACCAAAAGCAATCTACAGATTCAATGCAATGCCCATCAAATTACCAACACAATTCTTTACAGACCTGGAAAGAAAAATTCTCAACTTCATATGGAATAACAAGAAACCCAGAATTGCTAAAACAATCCTCTACAATAAAAGATCTTCCGGAGGTATCTCCATCCCTGATCTTAAGTTGTACTATAGAGCAACAGTTTTAAAAACTGCATGGTACTGGCATAGAAACAGAATGGTGGATCAATGGAACCGAACAGAGGACCCAGAAATAAACCCACACACTTATGGACACCTGATCTTTGACAAAGACGCCAAAACCATACAATGGAAAAAAAGATAGCATCTTCAACAAATGGTGCTGGTCTAACTGGATGTCTACATGTAGAAAAATGAAAATAGATCCATACTTGTCACCCTGCACAAAACTGAAGTCCAAGTGGATCAAAGACCTCAACATAAAACCAGACACATTAAATCGGCTTGAAAAAAGTGGGAAATACCCTAGAACTCATTGGTACAGGGGAAAACTTCCTGAACAGAACACCAACAGCACAGGCTCTAAGAGCAACAACCAATTAATGGGACCTCATGAAACTGAAAAGCTTCTGTAAAGCAAAGGAAACCGTCATCAAAACAAAGCGACCACCTACAGATTGGGAAAGAACCTTTACCAACCCTTTATCTGACAGAGAACTCATATCCAGTATATATAAAGAACTAAAGAAGCTGAAAAGCAGCAAACCAAGTAATCCACTTAAAAAATGGGGAACAGAGCTAAACAGAGAATTCTCTGTAGAGGAATACCGAATGGCAGAGAAGCACTTAAAGAAATGCTCAACCTCACTAGCCATTAGGGAAATGCAAATCAAAACAACCCTGAGATTTTTACCTTACACCCATGAGAATGGCCAAGATCAAAACCTCAAGTGACAACACATGCTGGAGAGGTTGTGGAGAAAGGGGAACCCTTCTCCACTGCTGGTGGGAATGTAAACTTGTACAACCACTCTGGAAATAAATCTGGCACTTTCTCAGACAACTAGGAATAGCGCTTCCTCAAGATCCAGCCATACCACTACTGGGCATATATCCAAAAGAGGCTCAAGTACACAAAAAGGACATTTGTTCAACTATGTTTGTAGCAGCTTTATTTGTAATAGCCAGAAGCTGGAAACAACCCAGATGCCCCTCAAATGAAGAATGGATGCAGAAATTGTGGTACATCTACACAATGGAATATTACTCAGCAATGAAAAATAAGGAAATCATGAAATTTGCAGGTAAATGGTGGGATCTGGAAAGGATAATCCTCAGTGAGTTGTCCCAGAAGCAAAAAGACACACATGGTATATACTCACTCATATAGACATACAACATAGGACAAACCCACTAAAACCTGTGCATCTAAAGAAAGTAAGCAAGAGAGAGGACCGTAACTAAAACGTCCAATCCCCATCCAGAAAGGCAAAGAGGATGGACATCAGAAGAAGAAGAAAACAGGAAACAACCTAGGAACCTACCACAGAGGGCCTCTGAAAGCCTCTGCCCTTCAGACTATCAAAGCAGATGCTGAGCTGGATGGGCAACTGTTGGGCAGGTGAACGGAATTTTATGTAAGAACTGGGAAATAGTAAGAGCTGGAGAGGACAGGGTCTCCACAAGGAGAGCAACAGAACAAGAAAATTTGAACACAGGGAACTTCCCAGAGACTCATACTCCAACCAAGGACTATTCATGGAGATAACCCAGAACCCCTGCACAGATGTAGCCCAGGGCAGATCAGAGTCCAATTGGGTTACATAGTAATGTGAAGAGGGACTGCCTCTGACATAATCTGATTGGCCTGCTCTTTGATCACCTCCCTCTGGGGGGGAGCAGCCTTACCAGGCCATAGTAGAGGACAATACAGCCATTTTTGATGTGAACTGACAGACTAAGATCAGAAAGGAGAGGAGAACCTCACCTATTAGTGGACTTGGGGAGTGGCATGCAAGCAGAGGGTGTAGGGAGGGTGGGATTGGGAGGGGAGGAGGGAGGGGCTTATGGGGGGATGCAGAATGAATAAAGTGTAATTGATGAAAAATTTTAAAAAAAGGGAAAAAAATAATTTAAGAACCTTAAATGACTTTCAAAAGTGGAGGAAAACATGGAGTTAGTCAATTGGCATGGAGCACGTCTCGCCCCTGAGGGCAATTGTCTCCTGAACCTACTCAGACCTCGGACACCACCACTGCTAGTTCTAGAACTGACGTAAGATGTTCCAACGAGGGGTTAAGGCTTCTCATAATATTTCCTATAAGCCCACACCTGTTTGTCTATATCCCCCATTTTTATTCATTATTAGCCAGATAGAGCCAAGTAGTTGTGGTAATGATACTTGCTTTTTTGCCCAATGCTGGAATGCTAGTAAATTTAGGTATGCCCTGGTTACTCGCATGCCTCACTGGGTGCCTGTGCCCATTGATGCCCCTCACGCTAGGACTCTCTTCAGACAGAAAAGGGATCTTGGAACTACAGCCACCATTGTTACTACCATCTCATTGGCGGCTGTTGGAGCTACCACCAGGGCATTAGCCATGAGTTATAATGGGCAGACTGCTCAGACCCTGAAAAATCATTTAGCCAATGTAGCTCATGCCTTAGTTGTACATAAAGGAATTAATGCTCAACTAAAAGGAAGCTTGATGGTGTTCAATCAGAGGATTGACCTCTTGCAGGAGCAAATTGATACCCTATGGCAAATCGCTCAACCTGGTTGTCAATGAAAGTATGCTGGACTTTGTGTCACTAGCATACAACATGAGAATTTTTCCTGTGCTGCAAATCTGTCTAAACAATTGTCGAGCTATATTTTAGGTAATTGGACTGGAGAATTCGATACTACGATGGAGCAGCTGAGAGTGGCCATTGTCACAGTAAATTCTACCAGAGTGGATGCAGGACTAGCCACAGGATTATCAACATGGACTGCTGCAGCCATGAATCATCTGAAGGAATGGGCAGGCATGGGAGCATTAGCAGGCCTTCTGGTGTTGGTCTCCTTGGTTTGCCTGTGGTATATATGCAAGATTAGAGTCTCACAACAGTGTGATGCAGCCATGATCATTCAGGCCTTACAGCCATTGAAGCAGGACAGTCTCCCCAAGCATGGTTGGATACCATAAAAAGCTAAAATGATACGCTCAGGATGCGAGGCTAAGCACTGCACTCAGGGTCAGCCGCTTTCGACCCAGAGAAGAGCATGTCTGATTGTATGCGGGTTGATGCCCCAGGTCCCGCCTCTGAGAAAAAGGTATCAGACGGGTCTGATGCTCTTTGGGTGGATGACACCTAAATGAACATCGGTACAAAGTCCCAATTTATTTCTAATATCAGAGATCAGACCTCTACTCTTGCCTGATGCGTCTAAAATAAAAAGGGGGAACCGTAGAGAGCTGCGGAATGCTATGCCTTAAAGATGGAGCTGGTTTCCGCCTTCCACCTTCCCGATGGTGAGTGCTCTCTGTCACGAACAATTCCACATTTGGCTAAGGCTGAGGATCTGGCTTGCTTCCATGTATGTGGACCTATCTGCATTGCCCACGTGGCACGCCTGGGTTGGCTACCCAGAGGCTATTTAAGCTGTGGGCTGGCTTTCCCCAGGGTCCGAGGATTGTTCAAGGTTCCTGAATAAACTGCATTGAAAAAAAAAATTGGAAAAACAAACTATAGCCTGTGAATGATGACTCAGTGAGTAACAATACTTGTGACTAAGCCAGATGATCTGAACTCAATAGACCCAGTGTCGACTGCAGTGGAAAAAGAGAACCAAATCTTACAGGTTGTTTTCTGACTTTTACTTCCACACTGTAGCGTGTGATTTTTTTTCCTCCAAGTATAATGTAGAAAATGTATTTATACATAAAAATTAAACCCACAAAATTAAAAATAAAAAAAAAGACTCTTGGTCCTTCTGTGGGGTAGTCAGCAACAGTCAGCAATAGTCGCTGAAGGTTCCTGTGCACCATGTGCTTTGATGAACCTCTCCCAAATCATGATCCTGAAAGATTTGCCATCAGGATCTGCCGTAGCAGCTTCATGAGGGCAGAGATTTCTTTCTGTTCTGGACAATGATGACGTACGGGACATTCACAGACATAGGCAACCAAAAAACAAGCAATTGCTTACAGAGTATATCGGAAGAATATACTTGTAGCTGGGGCAGGATGGAAGAGCAAACTTAGGAGCCTCTATTTAAGGCAGATTATGAAGAATCCCTGTCTCTGCTCACATTATTGCCATCTCTCCTCCCCTAGAAATAGGAGTACTTCATCTGTGACACTCAGGCAAGGCTGGCAAGAGAAGACAATGCGTTAAGACCAGGTGGTTTGTTTTCTGCCAGTGGAATAGGCCTGTCGGATGAAGTGACCTCAGGATCCCCAAGCCCAGAGGCTGAGCCCCGAGGGAACTATGGAAAGATGAAGGTCTTATGAGGCCCCAAAGAGATCTATGACAAATGAAAATAAAGAAAAGTGCAATCCGGATTTAGATATGTGGCAGACACAAAATTCTGACTCAGGTGCTAAAGAGATGCTCAGCATAAAGAGCACTGGCTGCTCTTGCAAAGGAGTCAGGTTTGTTTCCAGCACCACATGCTGGCTCTCGGCAACTGTATCTCCAGTTCCAGGATCCAACACCCTGTCTAGCCTCTGAGGGCACCAGGCAGACATGTGGCACCCATACTTACATGCAGGCAACACTCACACACAGAAACGTACAAATAAAGGTGAAAACCCCAACTGACCTGTGTAGAAAAGGCCTGCTTTGACGAGAGCTTCAACAGCCTCAGGTGACTCATGGGGCCAGTCCTTAAAAGTGTCCTTCCTCAAGTCTTCATTAGCAAAGATGCTGTCATTGCAGTAAGCTTGGGGAAAAGATGTGGGTGAGAAGAGCAGGCTTTGAAAACAAAGTTCAAGTTAGGTTTGTGTATAGGTGGAATGATGTCATGATCTGTGCTTGTGTCAGAATAATTGAGGGTATTTAGAAGAGCAGGGAGAAATAAGAGGTACAAGAAATACCATGTTAGAACTGCTGGAGCAGAGTGGTAAACACCGGGGTATTCCATTCATTCTATTCATTTCTGTGCATGGTCACTGTGTTAAAATGTAACTTAAGACATCATCTAGCATCAGGATAGAAGAATATTGAAAGGAGATTCCTATTTCAGAGTCAGTGTGAAGATCTGAGAAAGGTCGTTTCTTCTGTGGCTTTCTTAAAAACAGTCATTTTCATGGCTTGCTCTTTGAGATCACCACACTGGGAAGATCACTCATCCTGGCTCTGGGCCACTGGTCTTCTCCACACTGTGAGGACTTGAAAATTAAAGTGTCCTAACCTTGGTCTGACAAGATTCTCAAGATGAAATTCTGCTGTGTTCACACATAATCCTAGATTCCCCCCTTTTTTTCCTTTTGCTTTAAGTATTTCTTTGGCATTTGGAATACTACACTTTAATTTAACCAGAAAACTATCTTTAGTGTCTTGAAACTTTTACTGACTTTTGACTTCTATTAAGCCAGAATGTCATAGCAAATAGATTCTACAGTTTTTCTTTTTTTTTTCAACAATGTATCCTATGTATATTATTTTTTTAATTTTTATTAATTATATTTTATTCACTTTATATCCCCCCATAAAGCCCACCTTCCTCCCCTCCCATTCCCACCTTCCCTCCCTCTTCTCCATGTATGCCCCTCCCCAAGTCCACTGATAGAGGAGGTCCTCTTCTCCTTCCTTCTGATTCTAGTTTATCAGGTCTCATCAGGAGTGGCTGCATTGTCTTCCTCTGTGGCCTAGTAAGGCCACTTCCCTCTCAGAGGGAGGTGATCAAAGACCACCTACTAGAATCTGTACACCTAAAGAAATTAATCAAGAGGGAGGACTCTGGCTATAATGCTCAAGCTCCATCCCGAAAGGCAAAGAGGATGGACATCAGAAGAAGAAGAACACAGGAAACAAGTTAGGAGCCAACCACAGAGGGCCTCTGAAAGGCTCTGCCCTGCAGACTATCAAAGCAGATGCTGAGGCTTATGGCCAACTGTTGGGCAGAGTGCATGCAATCTTATGAAAGAAGTGGGAAATAGTAAGATCTGGAGAGGACAGGAACTCCACAAGGAGAGCAACAGAACCAAAAAATCTGAGCACAGGGGTCTTTCCTGAGACTCATACTCCAACCAAGTACCATGCATGGAGATAACCTAGAACCCCTGTACAGATGTAGCCCATGGCAGTTCAGTGTCCAAGTGGGTTCCATAGTAATGGGAACAGGGACTGCCTCTGACATGAACTAATTGGCCTGCTACTACTGTTTTTCTTAGTTCTCACAAGTATGTTTCTCTGGTTGGAGCAGGCTGGCACTTGTGTCTTTCTTTGGATTCCTTCTTTATCTGATCATTTCTTTCACCTATATTAGGAAGCTGTCTCACGACTTAGAGTTCTGTGTGTGTTCATGTGTGTGCAGGTATACGTGCAGGTATATTGTTCAGATATCTGTGGAAGTCAGAGGACAACCTTCACTGTGTCTCCCTTGTTGTGAGGGGCTTTCACTTCTCTGGGGTGGTTGAAGATCCTCAGGATTCTATCTTTCCCTGCTTCCCCAGCCCTGAGATTACAAATGCACAACAGTAACACCTGGCTTTGTCACATGGTTTCTGGAGACAGTTTGCAAGGAAAGCACCCTGCACTTACTGCCCATCCCTGACCCTTAGAGTTCCTAATCAGATAAATACTTTCAGTGATTCTCTTCCCAGGAATCCTGCTCATGAATTGCTTCTTTAATAAAAAAGAGCATGCTGGGTAACACTGTAGACTCTTCCAGTTTTGCTATGGTTGTATTCATGATCAGGCCTTTTTGACAGTCCATTCCCCATGGTGATAATATCAGTTTTTTTTTCTTTTTCTTTTCTTTCTTTTTTCTTTTTTTTTTTGTAGACTCTTGCATATGTGGCCAAAGACACAGCTCTGCATTCAAAGACCAAGAGAACAAACATTGTCTGTGTCTTCTTTTTCCCTTTGTGTTTGTTATTTAGGAAGTTACTGGAAAAAGGTGTTTCCAGCCAGAAGGATGCCATCTCTCTCTCTCTTTCTCTCTCTCTCTCTCTCTCTCTCTCTCTCTCTCTCTCTCTCTCTCTTGCTCTGTTTGTAGATGTGTGTGTGTCTGTGTGTGTGTACACTCACTCCATTGTGAATGTGTGTGTGAGTGTTTTGCCTACAGGAAGCATGTATGTATACCACAGGTTGGCTGGGGCCCCAGGTGGACAGAGAGGATGTTACATCCCCTCAAGACGAAGTTAGAAGTTGTTGTAAGCCACTACCTTGGAGACACTTTGAACTGAATCTGAGTCCTCCACAAGAACAACAAATACTCACAACATCTGAGACATCCCTTCACCTCCTGCTTATTTGGGGGATGAGACACAATGCTTTGCCATGTAGGCTAAGCTAAGCTATCCTTAAACTCATCAAATTTCTGCCTCAGCTTTCTTAGTGCTGGGATTATAGGCATAGACCTCTATACTTGGCACTAACCTCATGCAGCCCATACTGGCCTCTAACCTGTTACAATAGTCCTACCTGGTCATGGGCACCTCATTCCACCTTCCAAGCGCAGGAAATACAGGGAGAAGCACACTCATGTGACCATAGAATTCTTACTCTATTACGACTGTTTTCACCTGTCCACTACCCCATGTTCCCATGTCTCTGACCTCTGCTGGGACTGGACTCAGAGCCTGTCCTACTTGCTATATGGATGCCCTACAACTGAGCTAGATTCCTAACATTAAGGTTTTGTTTTCCTTTGGATGTTGGCATGAAACACAAGGACCTTGTTCATTCTAGGCAAGTGAGTAATATCCTTAGGCCTGTCACATCATTTTAATGTGAATATTCCTGAATTTCTTAACAGCACACTATGTCACTTAAGAATGCTTTTGGGGACTGGGAATGTAGCTCAGTTGGTAGCATTCTCTCCTAGCTTTCAGGAAGTCCTCAGTTCCATCACCAGCACCCAAGAAGCTCTGTCTCAGCACTCAGCAGGAGAAACAAAAGTTCAAAATTCATTTGCATTTGAGGCCAGCCTGGAATAGGAGAGATGCTCAAAAATGCTTCCAAAACATGTTATCCAAAATGTTAGCTGTTTTAAAGAAGCATCCATGACAGCGCCCACCCTACCACACTTAGCTGTGTTTACCTATGCTAAACAATGAGTCAGTTCATGGCTCCACAGTATAGATGCTTGCTGCTGAGCCTGACAAACTTTTAATTAATCCCTGGAACCCTCATGGCAGAAGGAGAGAAGCAACTCCTATGTTGTCCTCTGGCTTCTGACCTTCACACATGGACCCATGCATACACATATATGTTATGGAAATAACTGAGTGTAAATTGGGTTTTGTTTTCCCTCGTTTTAGAGACAGATTTTCTTCGTGTAGACTTGTCTGTCCTGGACTAGTTTTGTAGACCAAGCAGGTTTCAAACTCAAAGATCCACCTGCCTCTGCCTCCCTGAGTGCTTGGATTACAGGCATGTGCCACAGTGACTGGCTGGGTGTCAATTTTTTAAAGATTTACTTTTAAGGATTCACTTATTTTTATTTTTGATGTAGGTGTTCTGTTTGCATGTTTGGCTGTACCACATGTGTGCAGTGGCCAAGGAGGTCAGAGGACTGTATTGGATTCTCTGGAACTATACTTGCAGAGTTGTCAGCTACTACAGGGTCCTGGGAACCTAACCCGAGTCCTTCCCAGGAGCACAAAGTACATTAACCACTCAGCCGTCTCTCCCAGCCATAAAAAAAAAAGTCATTCCATGGTGGAGAAATCATTTATAAAAATATTTTTTGAAGAAAGTTGATGAGGGCTGAAGAGATGGCTCAGTGGTTAAAAGCACTTTCTACTCTTTTAGGGGACCTGAATTCGGTTCCCAGCACCCACATCAGACAGCTCACAAATGCCTCTTACTCCACCTCGAAGGGATCTGATGCCCTTGTCTGGCTTCCAAAAGCACCTGTATATGCACAGCGTGTGCACACAGAAAGAGAGAGACAGAGAGACAGAGCCTGAGATACAGAGAGAGAGAGAGAGAGAGAAAGAGAGAGAGAGAGAGAAACACAAAAAGAAAGAACAAACAAAGACTTTGGAATATGCCTGAGATTTTACCTGATACCATAGGTAATTCTCTTCTGACCCAGGAATTCACAAAATGTTCTCCCTGAGGAAAAGAAATTCAGGTTACTGCCTGATTGGCTGACTTACAAGATATACATCTATCTGTGGCCTGCAACTTAAGGTCTTCCCAAACTGAAGTGAATTTTCATTTGAGCAGCAGAATTTGAGCAAAGCAGCCCTTTAATTTTGGTTTGATTTCTATTCATCTTGTAAACTTTTATGCAGTGCCTAACATCAGTGAAATGGAAGCTTTCTCAGGGTCACTCTTACCACAAACCCTGCTCAACCACAGAACTGCAGTTACACACAGAGGTTTTTTTACTCATGAGGAACTGAGACATGGGAAGGGAGCCTTACTCAGAAGAACCTCTCCAACCAAGCAGCTCTCCCTGTGAGAAAACTGCACCCCAACTGTCAGCCCATGCCCAGTCACACAATACAGTCTCCTTTGGCTTCAGTTTGAGGTGGGTTCCCACTGCTTGCCACTAGAATATCCTTACTAGTTTAAGGGTGTAAATAATCAGGTTCAGGAGCCAGCTTTGAGTGCCCAGACTCTGCCATGTATTAGGTCAGAAGATTGAGTCAGACATCCAGATGGAGGCGGCAGGAGGTAGCTAGAGTGGAATCACTCAGAGGGAAGATGAAGGAGACAGCAGAAGCAACCCAAAGCCAGCCTGGAAACTGTCTAAGTGGTTCCAGCTTCACAAGACAAGAGTTTTGTTTACTCTCTGCAGAGAAGAGGCAGGACAATGACAAGAGAAAGGAAGAGAAACACAGAGTATTTGGGAAAACAAACAAACAAAAATGAACATCACCCTGATGAATCACATATTATTAGGTAACAAACATAGGCTATTAGAAAGAGTTGGCACTTGTAAATTACCGTCACATGAACAAATCCCTCGTAGCTTTGAATATATTGGGCAATTTCCTCTGACGATTTCTTACTTTGAAGAAATTCACATCTATAATTAAAAATATAATTAATTAAAATATACTCCAAGTTCCTGGGGCTGTACCATTTCCCAGGACACGCATCAATCTGCAGCCCTAGAGACCAGCACAGATCAGGGACCAACAGGTGAAACCTCCCCCACCCTTCCCCATCTACTGGCCTGCCAGCAATAGTAATGAGTTCTGCCCAGAGTGCTTGAGCTCCACTTCCCTGTGAGCTCTAAACCTCAGTTTCCCCGGCCTGTGCCATTTCCCGGGACATGCTCCGATCTGTGGCCTTGGAGATCAGCATTGATCAGAGAGCAGCATCAAGGATCAGGGAGTAGCAGACCAGCATGGATCAAAGAGCAGCAAGAAAAGCATAAGACTGAAGCCATCTGGGACCAAGATCTCCACCTATAACTCCAGAGACCTGCTACCATCAGAAACCACCAGGCCTGCTAATACCAAAGTCAACCAAATTACTCAGAATCAGTGCAAGAACACAAGCAACAAATCCCAGGGCCATGTGACATCACCAAAACCCAACTATCCTACCACAGCAAGCCCTGAGGACACTATCACACCATAAGCACAAGAAAACAGTCTTAAATCTGATGTTGTGAAAACAAATGATTAAAGCCTTAAAAGAAGTAAATAAATCCCTCAAAAGAAATTCAGGAAAATACAATCAAACAGGTAAAGGAACTGAATAAATCCCTTAGAGAAACACAGAAAAAAAAAAAAAAAACAACAAAACAAAACAGCCAAATAGGAGAAGGAAAAGAATGAAACTGTCCAAGACCTAAAAAGGGAAACAGAAGCAATAAAGAAAACACAATCTGAGGCAATCCTGAAGATGGAAAACCTAGGGAAGAGAACAGAAACTACAGACAAAAGCATCACCAACAAAATACAAGAGATGGTAGAGAGAATCTCAGCTGTAGAAGATACTATTGAAGAAATCGATTCATCAGCCGAAGAAAATGTTAAATATAAAACATTCCTGACACAAAACATCTATGAAATCTGAGACAATAGCAAAAGACCAACCCTAAGAATAATAGAAACTGAAGGAGAAGACTCCAAGGTCCCTGGCCCAGAAAATATTTTCAACAAAATCATAGAAGAAAACTTCCCCAACCTAAAGAAAGAGGTGCCTATAAATATACAAGCCTACAGAACACCAAATAGACTGGACCAGAAAAAAAAATCCTCCCATCACATAATAATCAAAACACTAAATGTACAGAACAAAATAGAATATTGAAAGCTGAAAGGGAAAAAGGCCAAGTCACATTAAAAGGCAGACCTATCAGAATTAAATCTGACTTCTCACCAGAAACTCTAAAAGCAAGAAAGGCTTGAGCAGCTATGTTACAGACACTAAGACACCACATATGTCAGCTGTGACTAATATGTCCAGCAAAACATTAATTACCATAGAGGGAGAAAGCAAGATATTCTATGACAAAAACAAATTTAAACAATACCTAACCACAAACCCAGCCCTACAGAAGGAAAACGACAGAGGGAAAACTGCAACCCCAGCAGGCTAATCACACCCAGAAAAACACAGAAAACAAATAACCCCACAACAAAAAACCAAAACAGGGAAGGGGCACATACACACACACACACACACACACACACACACACACACAGCACCACAAACACTACCACCACCATCAAAATAATGGGAATCAACAACCAGTGGTCATCAATCTCTCTCAACATCAATGGCCTCAACTCCCTGTTAAACACACATACACTCACACACACACGCTAACAGAATGGATGTGTAAACAGGACCCATCATTCAGTTGCTAACAAGAAACACACTTCAGTAACAATGATAGACATTACCTCAGAATAAAGGGCTGGAAAAAGGTTTTCCAAATAAATGGTCACAGAAGCAAGCTGGAGCGGCTATTCTAATATCTAACAAAATAGACTTTCATCCAAAATTAATTAAAAGAGATGAGAAAGGGCACTTCATACTCATCCAAGGAAAAATCAACCAAGATTATATTTCATTTCTGAACATATATGGCCAAAATGCAAGAGCACCCACAGTCATAAAAGAAACATTACTAAAGCTTAAATCACATGTTGAACCCCACACGTTAACAGTGGGAGGACTTCAACACATCTCTCTCACCAAAGACAGATCATCGAGACAGCAACTAAACAGAGAAATAATGAAACTAATTGATGTTATGAGTCATTTGGACCTATCAGAGATCCACAGAACATTTCATTCAAACAACAAAGAATATGCCTTCTTCTCAGCACCTCTTGGAATCTTCTTCAAAACTGACCACATACTCAGATACAAAGCAAGCCTCAACAAATATAAGAAAATTGAAATGACACCTTGTATTCTATCAGAATACCATGAATTAAAGCTAGACTTCAACAATAACAGAAATAGTAGAATGTCTACAAACTCACAGAACTTGAACAACTCTCTAGCTAATGACTACTGGGTCATGGAGGAAATAAAGAAATTAAAAGCTTTCCAGAATTCAATGAAAATGAAAGCACAACATACCTAAACTTATGGGACACAATGAAAGAAGTACTAAGAGGAAAGTTCATAGCACTATGTGCCTTCATAAACAAATGTAAAGAGCCTATCCTAGCACCTTAATAGCTCACTTGAAGGCTCTGTAAAAATGGAAGCAAACACACCGAAGAGGAGTAGGCATCAGGAAATAATCCAACTCAGGGATAAAATCAATAACCTAGAAACAAAGAGAACAATACAGAAAATCAACAAAACAAGAGCTGATTCTTTGAGAAAATCAACAAGATAGACAAACCCTTAGCCAAACTAACTAAAAGACAGAGGGAGAGTATCCAAATTAATAAAATCAGAAATGAAAAAGGGGCTATAACAACAGATACCAAGGAAATCCAAAGAATCATTAGATCATACTTCCAAACCTGTATGCCACAAAATTGGAAAATCTAAATGAAATGGATGATACTTACCAAAGTAAAATCAAGATCAGGTTAACAATTTAAATAGACCTATAACCACTAAGGAAATAGAAGCAATCATCAAAAGCCTCCCGACCAAAAAGAGCCGTGGACCAGATGGTTTTAGCCTAAATTTTAACAGACTTGCAAAGAACTAGTACCAACACTCCTCAAACTACTTCACAAAATAGAAACAGAAGGAACATTGCCAAACTCATTCTATGAGACCACAGTTACCCTGATACAGAAACCACACAAAGACCCAACAGAGAATTTCAGATCAATCTCCTTTATGAACATTGATTCAAAAATACTCAATAAAATACTTAAACTGAATAGAAAAACACATCAAAATTATCATCCACCATGATCAAGCAGACTTCATCCCAGAAATGCAGGGATGGTTCAACATATAAAAATCCATCAACCTAATCCACCATATAAACAAACTGAAGGAAGAAAAAAAATCTCATGATGATCTCATTAGATGGTGAAAATGCCTTTGACAAAACTCAACATCCCAAGGGGGATCCAAGATGACAGTGACCAGCGGCATAGTATCTGAGAGGCTGAGGACCTGAAACTCCAAAATTGGTGAGTGGAGGGGCAGCTAAAGCCTGAAAATCGACAATGAGGCTTCCTGAACAAGAGGGGGCATCACATGAGTTGAGACCTTTAGATTCAGGTTACTGGAGGACTTCTCTGGGGACAGAGAGAAGGGAACTTTTGAACCCTTTGCACTTCCCTTTTTTGGGCCTCCCTCCCCTCGGAGTTGGCCCACAGTGCCAGAGATTCTCAGCACAGAACTCTCTGCCTGGGGATTGAGACAGCAGAGGCAGAGCTCCTATCTCCTCAGCTGCGTGGCTGCCAGCCTTAGCCACCTTCCGAGTCCCAGATCCAAGGTACCAGCCTTCCTGGTCCCAGGTCCTGGGTCTGCAAGCAGCTGTACAGACTCTGCAGGGCCTGCTAGCCAGTGACTGTATGTCCCCTCAGTGGTGGACAGCTGGCTGTACAGCCACCAAAAGAACCAAGTACACCAGGTGCCAGGCCACCTAGGTCTGTGGACCAATGTTGTGGTCCCCCAGGACTTCCCAGCAGGCACCTGAACCAGCCTCCCATTCTGATGCTGCGGCTGGACTCCCTACTTTGGTGGTTGCAGCACCACTGAGCTGACGGAGCTCATCCTACCATGTTTGACTCAGCAGGTCCAAACCTGAGAGTAGAGAGCAGGGGTACCAAGGTGTTTGCCGATTTGACCTGATAGAGAGAGAGTGTGCCCTCAAGTCCCTGCAGAGCCCCAGATCCAGGGTCCTTCTAAGATAGCAGCTGGTCATCAGATCCCTCCCATCCACACATCCACTGTGGGAAACAGAGGGATTCTTGGGACACTGAAGCCCCTGCTCTGCGGGGTCCACCAGTGGAGTTCAGGCAAATAACATCTGGAGCTCAGACAGAGCCATATACCAGTAGCCTGTAGGACATTGAGGTACTCGGGGAATTTTCATAAGCAATTATCACCAGCCTGTGTGACACTTTCAGTGCCTGCAACCCCTTTGGTGCCTGCAAGGCAGCACCCCTCCCACACACTCAAGGCTTCTACATTATTTACCCCCCTGTCTCCTTAAGGTACAATTCCGGCCATGTGCAAACACACACCCTTGCCCAAACTTGTCCTGCTGTGCCCTAGGATTTTCCTCCCACAGTTACAGCTGAAACACCAATGCATATGCTGAAACCACTGCACCTCTCTCATCTTCCTGAAGAATTCTCCAGACTCCAGAGAAAGACCATATCGTCTGAACTGCAGAATCCAGGAAGAAACAGTGAACGTTACAGATAAGCAAATGGCCAGAGGTCGGCGAAAGAACACATCCAACAAAAATCAGGACATTATGGCTTCACCAGCAACCACCCAAATCAATGGCTATCCAATCCATCTGAAACAGGAAAATGACTGTAAAGCTATGCTTATCCAGTTATTAGAGGCACATAAAGAGGAAACAAACAGATCTCTCAGAGAAATACCATACAAATAGAGACAGTTAAAGAGGAAATGAACACATGTCTCAAAGAATTGGCCACACAAGTAAATAAAGGCAAATAAAGAGGAAATGAACAAAGCTCTCAAAGAAACACAGTCAAATATAGCCAAACAAAAAGAGGCACAAGTAGAGGCTCAATTACTGGAATAGAGAGAGGAAACGAACCAAAAAAATTGAGGCCATCATACAGAGACAGGAATCTACCTTCAAAAAGATGAAGGAAATGGTGCAAGGCATAAAAACAGAATTAGAATCAATAAAACACACACACACACACACACACACACACACAGAGAAAACTTCTAACATGGACTCTATTGCCTGGTTTGGATCAGCTCCCCATGGCAGGACTGCATTTCCTGGCCTTGGTGGATGAGGATATGCTCAGTCCTGATGTGACTTGATGTCTTGGGGAGGGCTGATAAAAGGGAAGAGGACTCTCATTTTCTGGAAGGAAAGGGAGAGGGGGGGAAAGGAAGAAGGGGGAGAGGAGATTGGGAGGAGAGGAGTGAAGGGTCACCCTTATGATGTAATGCAAATGAATTTAAATAAAAGAAAATTTTCTTTATTAAAAAAACTCTATAAACAGAGATGTTCTACACTGCAAAGACAGTTTAATGAAACCTCTCAAATTATTGGACTTTATACATTACTAACACTGTCAGGAAAAATACTTGCAAACACAAGACCTGAGTAGGTCCCAACCAGATGGAGACCCAGCACTGAGCAGGGAAGTGGACACAAGGTCCTACCCTAACCAAGAAGCTATTTCCAACTGATCCCTGCTGATGAGGGGAAAATCAGTCTCCAGTGGAGTGTCACTGGGTATAATCACACACTTCAGGGCAGGCCTATGCCCAGGAATACTTGCCAACACAAAACACACTCCGTGTTTTTTTTTTTTTTTTTTTTTTTGGTCATACTATTTTTTTGATTGTTATGATTTTCTTGTGATGAGGGGCGAATTCAAAGAATAATAAGAATAGACAAAAAGTCCATACCAGGGTCCAAGTTCCAGAAAATATCTTTGAGAAAATCAAAGAAGAAAAATTTCCCAACTTAAAAAAAAGAGATGTCCATAAACATATAAGAGGACTATAGAACACCAAATAGACTAGACCAGAAAAGAAATTCCTCATGTCACATTATAGTCAGAACACTGAATCTACAGAACAAAGAAAATATATTAAAAGCAGCAAGGGAAAAAGGCCAAGTAACATATAAAGGTAGACCTATCAGAAACACACAAGACTTCTTATCAGAAACTATGAAAGCCAGAAGGGCCTGGGCAGATGTCATGCAGACTTCATGGGACCACAGATGTCAACCCAGAATACTATACCCAGCAAAGCTTTCAATCAACATAGACGGAGAAAACAAACCATTCCATGACAAAACAAAATTTAAGCAATAACTACACAGGAAGCTAGCCCTACAGTAGATATTAGAAGGAAAACTCCAATCCAATGAAAACACTACACTCAAGAAAACATAGGATACAGATAATTTCCCAACAAAAATTACAAGAAAACAATCAATGAATCACAGTAAGTCCACCAATTCCACAATAAAAGGAACTAACAGTCATTGGTCACTATTGTCCATCAACATCAATGGACTCAGATCTTCAATAAAAAGACACAGACTAACAGGATGGTTGCAGAAACAGGATACAACATTCTGCTGTATCCAAGAAACACACCTCTGCAACAGAGATAAACACTACCTCAGAGTAAGGGGCTAGAAAAATGTTTTTCAAGAAAATGGACCCAGAAAACAAGCTGGGGGTAACTATCCTAATATCTAATAAAATAGACTTTCAACCAAAATTAATCAAAAAAGATGAGGAGGGGCACTTCATTCTCATCAAAGGAAAAATCCACCAGGAGGACATCACAATTTTGAACATCTATGCCCCAAATACAAGACCACCTACATTTGTAAATGAGACATTATTAAAGCTAAAATCATTGATCCATCCCAACACCTTAATAGTGGGAGACTTCAACACTCCACTCTCACCAAGGGACAGATCATCCAGACAGAAGCTAAACAGGGAAATAAGGGCACTTACAGAGCTCCTAAATCAAATGGACCTAATAGATGTCTACAGAACTTTTCACCCAAATTCAAAACAGTATACCTTCTTTGAGCACCTCATGGAACCTTCTCCAAAATAGACCATATAGTTGGTCACAAAGCAAGCCTCAACAGATACAAGAAGATTGAAATAATCTCTAGTATCCCGTCTGATCACCATGGAATAAAGCTGGACCTCAACAACAACAGAAATAGCAAAAAGCCTACACATTCATGAAAACTGAACAACTCCCTACTCAATGACAGCTGGGTCAGGGAAGAAATAAAGAAAGTAATCAAAGACTTTGTAGAATTCAATGAAAATGAAGGTAAAACATACCCAAACTTATGGGACACAATGAAAGCAGTGCCGAGAGGAAAGCTCATAGCACTAAGTGCCTGCAAGAAGAAATTTGAAACATCCTATACAAGCAACTTAATAGCTTACCTGAAAGCCCTAGGGAAAAAAAAAAGAGAAGCAAATACACCAGTAGACACCTGGAAATATTCAAGCTCAGATCAGAAATCAATAAATTAGAAACAAATATAATAACTCGAAGAATCAATGAAACCAAGAGCTGATTCTTTAAGAAAATCAACAAGATCGACAAACTGTTAGCCAAGCTAACTAAAAGGAAGAGAGAACCTAAAAGAGGGACATAACAACAGGCACTGAAGAAATCCAAACAATCATTAGGTCTGACTACAAAAGCCTATATGCAACAAAATTTGAAAATCTAAATGAAATGGACAATTTTCTTGATAGATTGCACTTACCAAAGTTAAATAGAGATCAGGCAGAAAGATTGAAAAATCCTCTATGCCCCAAGGAAACAGAAGCAGTCATCAACAATCTCCCTTCCAAAAAAAGGCAGGGCCGTATGGTTTCAGTGCAGAATTCTACCAGACCTTCAGGGAAGAGCTAACTCCAATTCTCTTCAAACTATTTGACAAAATAGAAACAGAAGGAGCATTACCAAACTCATTCTATGAAGCCACAGTCACCTTGATACCTAAACCACACAAAGACCCAACAAAAAAAGAGAATTTTAGACCTGTCTCTCTTGTGAACATTGATGTAAAACTACTCAATAAAATACTTGCAAACCGAATCCAAGAACACAAAAAAAAAATCATCCACCATGACTAAGTAGGTTTCATCCCAGGCATGCAAGGGTGGTTCAATATACAGAAATCCATCAATGTAATCCACAATATAAACAAACTGAATGAGAAAAACCACATGATAATGTCCTTAGATGTTGACATTTGACAAAATCCAAAACCCATTCATGATTAAAGGCTTGGAGAGACCAGGGATACAAGGTACATACTTAAACATAATAAAGGCAATATAGAGCAAGCCTACAGCCAACATCAAACTAAACAGAGAGAAACTTAAATCCATACCACTGAAATCAGGGCCAAGGCAAGGCTGCCCACTCTCTCCATATCACTTCAACATTATACTTGAAGTCCTAGCTAGAGCAATAAGACAACTAAAGGAGATCAAAGGAATACAAATCAGAAAGGAAGAAATCAAAGTACTACTATTCACAGATGATATGATAGTATACATGAATCACCCTAAAAATTGAACCAGAGAACTCCTTCAACTGACAAACACCTTCAGCAAAGTGGCTGGATACAAAATTAACTCAAAAACTCAGAAGCCCTCCTGTATAAAATAGGATAAAAAGATAAAACAGCCAAAAAAGAAACTAGGGAAACAACATCCTTCACAATAGCCACTAAAAATATAAAAGTTCCTCAGTGTGATTCTAACCAAGCAAGTGAAAGACCTGTTTGAAAAAAACTTCAAGTCTCTGAAGAAAGAAATTGAAGAGGATATCAGAAGATGGAAAGATCTCACATGTTCATGGGTCGGTAGGATTAACATAGTGAAAATGGCCATCTTGCCAAAAGCAATATACAGATTCAATGCAATTCCTATCCAAATACCAACATAATTCTTTACAGACCTTGAAAGAAAAATTCTCAACTTCATATGGAAAAATAAAAAACCCAGAATCTCCAAAATGATCATGTACAACAACAGATCATATGGAGGTATCTCCATCCCTGATCTCAAGCTGTACTACAGAGCAATAGTAATAAAAACTGCATGGTATTGGCATAGAAACAGAATGGTGGATCAATGGAACCAAATAGAAGACCCAGAAATAAATCCATACACTTATGGATACTTGATTTTTGACAAAGAAGCCAAAAGCATTCAATGGAAAAAATACAGCATCTTCAACAAATGATGCTGGTCCAACTGGATGTCTACATGCAGAAAAATTAAAATAGATCCATGTTTATCACCCTGAACAACACTAAAGTCCAAGTGGATCAAAGACCTCAACATAAAACCAGACACACTAAATCGGTTAGAAGAAAAAGTGGGGAAGAGCCTAGAACTCATTGGCACAGAACGCAGATATCCTGAACAGAACATCAACAGCGCAGGCTCTAAGAGCAAAAATCAATAAATGGGATCTCATCAAACTAAAAAGCTTCTGTAGAGCAAAGGACACCGTCATCAGAAAAAAAACGATAGCCTACAGACTGGTAAAGGATCTTCACCATCCCTATATCTGACAGAGGACCAATGTCCAGAATATATAAAGAAATAAAGAAGTTAAAAAGCAACAAATCAAGTAAACTAAAAGGAGCTAAAGAGAGAATTCTGTGTCGCAGACTATAGAATGGCAGAGAAACACCTAAAGTAACAGTCAACTTCCTTGGCCATCAAGGATATGCAAATCAAAATGACCCTGAGATTTCACCTAACACCCATCAGAATGGCTAAGATCAAAATCTCAAGTGACAACACATGCTAGAGAGGATGGGGAGAAAGAGGAACCCTTCTCCATTGCTGGTGGAAATGTAACTTGTACAACCACTTCGGAAATCAGTCTGGTGCTTTCTCAGACAATTAGGAATAGTGCTTCCTCAAGATCCAGCTATACCACTCCTAGGCATATATCCAAAGATGCTCAAGTACACAACAAGGACATTTGCTCAACCATGTTTGTAGCAGCTTTATTCATAATAGCCAGAACCTAGAAACAACCCAGATGTCCCTCAACGGAGGAATGGATACAGAAATTGTGGTACATTTACACAATGGAATGCTACTCAGCAATTAAAAACAAGGAAATCATGAAATTTGCAGGCAAATAGTGATCTAGAAAAGATCATCCTGAGTTAGGTATCCCAGAAGCAGAAAGACACAAATGGTATATACTCACTTATAAGTGGATACTAAGCCTATAAGATAAGACAAACATACTGAAATCTGTACACCTAAAGAAGCTAAACAAGAAGGACGTTCCAGAGTAAGATGATCAAACCTCACTTAGAAAGACAAATGGGATGGACATTGGAAGTAGGAGAAACAAGAAACAGGACAGAAGCATACTATAGAGGAGCTCTGAAAGACTCTACCTAGCAGTGTATCATAGCAGATGCTGAGACTCATAACCGAACCTTGGGCAGAGTCCAGGGAATCATATTTAAGAAGAGGGAGTTAGTATGACCTGGAGAGGATGGAAGCACCACAAGGACCAAATATATCTAGACACAGGAATCTTGTCTGAGACTGATTCTCCAACCAAGGACCATTCATGGATATAACCTAGAACCCCTGCTCAGACGTAGCCCATGGCAGCTTAGCATCCAAGTGGATTTCCCTAGTAAGGAGAACAGGGACTGTCTCTGACATGAACTCAATGGCTGGCTCTTTGACAACCTCACCCACCCACCCAGGGAGGAGCAGCTTTGTTAGGCCACAGAGGAGGACATTGCAGCCAGTCCTGATGAGACCTGATAAGCTAGGGTCAGATGGAAGGGGAGGAGGACCTCCCCTATCATGGACTTAGAGAGGGACAGGGAGGGAAGGAGGGAGGGAGAGTGGGCTTGGGAGGGTATGAGGAAGGGGGCTACAGCGGGGATACAAAGTAAATAAACTAATTAATATAAGAAATAAAAATTAGACAAAGAAAGGCTAAAAAAAAAAAAAAAGAAAAGTAGTGGTTACAAGATTGATTAAAAAAAACTAAGAATGTATTAAAAATATCCTTTATGGATCAAGCCAATAAAAATCACTCAATAATCCAGAAAAAAAAAAAAACTTTAAAAATAGAAGAAAAAGCTAAGTTTGTGTGATTCAAATTTATCACTATGTGACCACTTAACAATTTCTGGGGTGACCCCTTATAGGATAGGAGGAAGATCAGAACTCAAGGGAATACCCCAACAATGTGGCTTTTATCTCTAGGTTTATTTTGCTCTGTAAAACATTAAAAAGTTTACTCATGAAATGCGATCCACTTACTTGGGGAACCACTTGGCATGCTCCTTCCAGGGATCATCTCCTTCTTCCCAGTTTCCCAGGCATCCACCGCAGGAGAAGCACTGCACAGTGTCCCTTTCACCTACAGATGCAGGGAAGACCAGGTGTGTATTGGAGCTGATCATACTGAACCAGAGCAACACAGACCCCAGCATGCTTGCTCTTCCATGTCCCCTCTGGCAGAATCCCTGGCCACAGTCCCACTGCCCTAAATGACCCCCTTCTGAGCTCTGGACCTCCCATCCCAGTCATGGCCATCCTCCATAGACACAGCCCAAGGCTTTGGAGGTCCTACCTAGGTGATCTAGCACTCAGCTACACACTCAGCCCACGGCCGGGACTCTTAAGGTCTATATGTAAAGAAAAGCAACATTTTACTTTACACACATATGTGTGTGCATGTGTGTATGCTTATACATACATATCTATAGCAAACCAATAATGTTTCATTAAATGTGCACTAAAGCAGAAGAAAAGTTATTAAAGTTGAAATGTAATGAAATACACATTATGTCTAATGTAACACAGTTCATTAGCAAAATACTGCCCACAAAATGGAACCTAACCCTTAACCACCACAGAAAACCTCACAAAATGGGACCCAGTTAGTTACCTGTAAAGACAAAGCCGGCTGTGGAGAGTACACGTGACGAGGTCCCATGGGCATAAAACGGCCACTTCTCAAAGGACTCCAGCCTTGCCTCCTCTTCTTGGTACTGTGCTTTGCCGCCTCTCAGCGTCTTCTCTGGACTCTTCACCCTTATGTCGTATTTGCCAATGTTACCGACATCTTTGCCCAACAGGAACTCACATTCTGGACGAAATTTCTTGTGGATTTCTATGGGAACTTTCCTGAGGCTGGTGTGAAAGAGGATTAAGCTACAGCAAAAGCACTGCACCCCAAGTTTCACCTCAGTAGGGTAAAACCCAGCAGCTACCATGTCCTGAGGTGTCCATGACCTATATGGGTCATAGGTCACAAAAGTCTTTAATCTCCTGGCTTCACTGCGCATCTGTGAGTTAAATCCTTTCTTCATTTTCATTCGTTCTTTGTGCTCTTCTTCTACATGGCTCTTGGCCAGCTGCACTGCATCCACATTGAGAAGAGCAGAGAGCTCTTGGAGATGATCATAATCAAACTCAGTAACTGGCTCCTCAGAGGCCTCCCCGTGCTCGGCCATCTTCTAAAAGAGAAAGGAAAACAGATAATGGTGATAGCAATGCTTTGCTATAAAGAACATGAATTTCGGTCCCATGAGGTGGCTCAGAGGGTAAAAATACTTGCAGCTAAACCCAGGATATGGAAAGAAGAGAACTGACACCCACAAGTTGTTGTCTGACTTCCACATGGACATGGGAATACACACACTCATACCCCTGTCCCATATGTCAAAACAAAGGTACTAAAAAGAAATAATTGCTGTGTCAACTTGTATCTCAAGCAAGTTGACTAGGCCATGAGGACCAGCTATGAACAAGACAAATAGGCCTGTTTCCATCCATAAAGGCTCCCCCCACCTTTTGTTTCTTTGTTTGTTATTCTGAGATAGAGTTATGCTATGTATTCCATGCTGGTCTAGAACTTGTGGCCGAGGCAGGCGCCACAGGAAGGTGTTTACCCTGGGACCCTCTTTGGTTTGAGTTGTGCACATCTCCCTCTTGTAATAACCTACATATACCACAGACACCCTGCCACTTTCATTGAGCCACTTTCTGGGCTTTTGGATTTTTTTCTTTTCTCTTTGGTGACAGTCAAGTGTAGGCAGTCTCTAGTCAAGTGTGACACCAATGCATTAAGAAGGGAGAATGGACAGGCTGATCTCACCTGCACACTAGTTTGCGGTGCATATGCAGGAAAGTAAAACTACTTTCTCACATTTATGGAAAGTTCCCTATTGAGCATCTTATCTTTCACATAATTACTTATGCATATGAAGAAAGTCAGATGTGTTATGTGAAGGACATGCTCAGGGACTAAAGGCTTAAATTCAGCCTGTCAGACAAAACAAAGAACCTGTCTCCCTTCTTGTAACTTGATCCCTCCATTTCCTCAACCCCATGAGTGAAAGCCCAAGCAATAATCAGGGTGTGTCAGAAGGGTGTGTCAGAACTCTCATTCACACAGCCATTTGTGCATCTTGACAGTGTATCCTGCTCTAATCTGTAGCTTCACTTTGCTCCACATAAACCAATTTAGCTTGTTTTGAAAATCTTAGAGCCTTTGTTCTCAGTTGTTTGAATTAAAGGCCAAGAGCTTGAAAACAGACAGACCACATCAGCCTACAGGATGCTACACAGTTTGTATCACCAAGACCTGTCTCAAATGTGAATAATGGTCCCATTGTTGTGATGCAGCAGACACATATTTGCCATGCATGTTAGAGAAAAATGTACACGAAATCCCATAGTCTTGTAGAGAAAATGTGGTAAAATCACCCTGTTCTTTAAAACCCTTCTCTTCCATTCACTTGTCAGGGCTAGTGCTCTGCGTGTAAGCCGTGTTAGGTCCACAGTGGCCCCCACAGTGGTAGTGCCAATAACCATGTCCTATCTCAGGCAGGACTCTGGCCAGGGAAACAGAAGGTTATTGAGTAAACCAGGGGGTAAATTCAGCATCCCTCAGGAACCTCAAAGGCACCTTTCTGTTTACCAGGAAAATCACCACTTTCTTTATCCAGTTGTCCCTAACAGTCACCTACCTGGGGCACAGACATCTAGTTCCTGTTAACCGAACAGCGAAAGCCTGCACTAACTCCCAGGCTGTTTTGAGCCACACCTCTCCTCCCTATTCCCTTAAGATTGACAGGGCTTTTTCTGCACCACTGTTCCCTGGCCTCCAAGTGAACACCTGGCACTTTAATTTCCTAAACAAACTTTTTTTTACCCATGGGTGGTCCAGTTCAGTGGTTTTAGTCTCCCTTGCTTACAAACTCCAGATGCAGGGGAGGATTTGACTCTGGCAGGCAGCCACTGAGCTTCCCAAGATCTTATACCTCTTTACAGTGGGTTGTATGAAGCACAGGGATGCTTACAGGTAAGGAGATAGTTTATTAAAGGAGACATTCTAATCAGCTAAGAATGCTGCCTGGACTGTGACCCAGACCTGAGAAAGGAAAGGGACAGCTCTGCATGACACTTCACACAATATTTTCCTCTCCCAGTGTTCTTACAAAGCTAGCTCTTCTGCAGCATGCTCCTTTGGTTGAAATGAAGCCCAGGTCAGGAAGAGCTTCCAGTCTTCCACTGCTGCTGTCTTTCGTATTAATCTCTGGAACCTCCTCCTCTACACTATTCCCTATTCTATTATTATATTAGTAGAACATAATTATTATTATAGTTGCTACAGAATTTATCTTATCAATTATTTTTCTCTAAGTTAAAATGTTGCATTGTCCCATTAGCCTATATAGATATAGACATGGATATAAAAAGACATAGACATAGATACAGACATAGAGACAGAGACATAGATATAGACATAGACAGAGACATAGACATAGATATAGACAGACATAGACATACGCATAAATGTACATATACCTGCAATGTACTGGCGTGGCTGTTAGGGATCAAGCCCAGGTCTTCTATTTTGCCTAACAGACTTGAACTAACCAAGCCCTTAGTCCCTTCAGTAGTCCAGGGTGGGTGTAAAGCACTGAGCCCAGGACCTTTTGCATACCAGGAAAGTACCCCACCTCTGAGCTGCCTCAGCCAGCACAGCCATGGGCAGTACAGGGACATGGCAGGGTAATAGTAGACAGAGACACAAGTCTCTGGGTTTCCTGCAAGAGTAAACGATTCTCATTTTCCCACTGTGTATTTATTGGTTTGCTAGTTAATAGAGAGCCCTGCAGTCAGGGCTTGAGCAAACAGGATTTTTATCCCCTTATCTGAGTTCTTCCTTTTGTACTTCCTGCCCTTGTAGACTTTCTGATCTGCTCCAAGGATTAGAACATTACACATAATGTCCCTTGCCAGTCACCCAGCCAAGAGACCATTCCACAGGGAATCTGACTCACCAGAAGTTGAGAGGCATAATTATTTCCTCAGAAGATAATGTTTGTATTTACAGAGCTTTCACCCCTCAGCACTGCTAAACCTACCCAATTTTCTTAGTTCTAACAGGGAAACTGTAGCTTAGGGGGTCGAGGGTTACAAACACTGGATGCTCTTCCAGAGGACCTGGGTTCCATTCCCAGTAAACCCAAGTCCCAGCTCACAATGGTCTCTACTCCAGTTTCAGGGAGATCTAGCGCCCTCTTCTGGCCTCCATGGGCACCAGGCATGTATGTTGGTTGCACAGACATGCATTCAAACAAAACACACCTACACCCAAAATAAATGATGAAGAAATAAAATTCTTTAAGCCTGTAACTTTTCCTTTTTCTCAGTTTTTCTTCTTCTTTTTTTTTTTTTTTTTTTTAGATACTGACCAAAAGCCTAAGCGTGGGCTCCTGACACACTAGACCACTAGACTCTATTTCTCTGAAGACCTCCACTCCTAACCCACACATTGCTTGTTGAACTCCACTGCTGAATTTGCCTGTGTCCTTGGGTCCTAACTCAAAGGCGTAACTTTCTCTCCTCTTCTCCATGTCTCTCCTTCTGGAAGCTGCTGTAATTTATACCTTACTTGCCTCATCATTTTTCTCTGAAACTCTAATAAAATGATCCCTGAGCTTCCTTCTGATTCTCTACTTTTTTTTTTTAATTAACAAGAACAAGAACCCAAGAAGGGAACCTGATTTCCCCCTAATAGGTTGTGTGTGAGTGTTTGTGATTTGTGAGTGTGGGCGTCCCTGGCCACAGTGTGTCTGTGAGGCTGGTTTTTCCCTCCACAGTGGAACACAGGGATTGAACTCAGGCTTGCAAGGCAATCTCTTTTACCTGCACTGCTTTGGGCTTTCGTTGCTTGTGTGTTGTTTAGTTCATTGACTTCTGAATGGCTAATCACTCCCCTACAATGGAGCACTTATGCCACTGCCATTTTCTCTTCATAGACAAAGATGGGTTCAAAATGCTAAAAACAAAACCTTTCCTCAAGTTTAAACATTTTCTCAGAGTAAATTCCTGAAATAAGAATTGCTGAATCAAACACATGCATCCTCTTAAGGGTTTGGGTGTCTGTCAGGCACTGGCTTTGCTAATGGTCATCTGGGCTCCTTTTACCTTCAGTAAGGTCAGGGTCCTGCTTCTTCTCAGGTGGTTTCCTGCAATGGGGTTTCACATATCAGAATTCCATGTCTCTCTGTAACAGAAATTAAAGTCTGCTTACAAACCAAAATCTGATTTCCCAAGGGAAAAAGCCTGGTCAGGCCTCTCAGCAACGTCCATGTCCAGCACCCCAGTGGCCATCCTGGGGGACAGGCATGGGCTCCACGCGTGGCCATAAGTAAGTGAAACTGAGCTTGTGTGGTTCCATCTCTATTGGTCAGTGGCTACTTCAAGTTCCCAAAGAACCTCCTGTTCTTCAAAGCCACATATAAAGTGAACTCCAAACACCCACCCAAGCCAACTTGGGTAACTTTGAAAATAGAGGTTTGCAAAAACTTTCAAACATGATATGTGATTTCTCCAGCAATCAAGAAACAAAGCCAATTTTTGGTCTATCTTATCTCCATCTTGTATCTAGTAAAATAATTCTGAAAATTGGGTTTTTTAGAGTAACGCAAATAAAATTTTTTTCCCATTTGTGAAGCCCTGTTTATCTCAGCCAACCAGCCCCTCCTACTGGTTAGCTGATGAACTAGAACTTTCAGTTCAACCTGATTCCTTCCTGCAATGAGGCAATGCTTCCCAGTTGAATCAAATGGACACTTTTCATCAACAGTTTGTAGCAGTAAGCAAGAGGGTTTCCACTGCCTCTGGAATAGTGGTACACACCCCAAGTGCCATCACTCAGGAGCAGAAGCCTGGATTCAGGCTATTCTGGTCTATAGAGCGAGTTCCAGGACAGCCAGAGCTAAACTCTGTCTTAAAACTCCCTTCTCACAAAAATGAATAATAAACAAATAAATGAATATCCTCTGCGAGCATCTTAAATCCTCTCCTCTTGCATGGCTTAATTTTTACTTTTCTGCTAAAATAAGGTTAATAATAATGGAAGCATGTGCCAGCTGCTTAGAGCACCAGTGTTCCCAAGCTTATAGAACTCTTGCTATATAGTCTTGGCTAGCCTTGAACTTGTGGTAATCCTCATGCCTTGCTCTCCCAAATCCTAGATAACGTAATGAATTCTTTTCATTACATTTGGAAAGTATGTGTGTGTGAGTGCATATCAGGTTTCTCTTTCTGCCAGGTGTATCCCAGGGAGCAAACTCATGTTATCAGCCTTCCACACAGGTACCTTTACTTGCTGAGCTATCTAGCCAATACGTTCTTAAAACCCTATCAGTTCAGAATGAAGCAAGTAGAAGGTTACACTTTAGTACATCCACTATCGTCTACAATTATTTGCTGTATCATCAACTTTTTATCACACCCCATAAAAGATTTTTAAATAATTCATAATGGTTATCAAATATACTGTGTCTTCAATGAAGGCTGCATCTCTTGACATTCCCCAGAGAGCCTATAGATCCATGGTTTTCAACCTGTGGGCCTCGAACCCTTGTGGTCAAAGGCCCCTTTCACAGGGGTTGCCTAAGACCATCAGAAAACACAGATATTTACATTAAGATTCATACAGTAGCAAAGTTGGACTTGTGAAGTAGCAACGAAGATAACTTTATGTCTGGGTCACCACAGGAGGAGCTGTATTAAAGGGTCTCAGCATTAAGAAAGTTGAGAACCACTACAATAGTGTTTCAAAGTAGATATGTAAGTAGGCCTCAGTGATTCAAATGTTTCTATTCAGCACCTGCAAACAGCCAAAAAGGAGATATTCATGAACTTTCTTGCCTCAGAGCTGGGGTCAGGGATGGGTTCTCCATTCAGATACCTTATCATCCTTTCTAGTAGTATAGGTAAGACACAATCATGCAGGTTATCACATAAATTCCTACTTTCAAGCATTTTCACTATTAATATTACAATGTTATTGGGACACAATGCACACATGATACACTCTCCTCTTTGCAATGCAGTTAATAGATTTTAGGACATTCCCAGACTGTTACAATCAGTGATTTTCAAACAACTTACCCCTACCAAAAGAAAGAACTGTATCTATTAGTACTCGTTGGTTTTCCATTTCTCCTCAATCTTCTTAGCCCTACAAAACTTCTAATTCACTCTATTTTCAGTTTTACAGGAAAAGTTAATGCAGTCATTCAATTATTTGAAAACAGCAACATGAGTAAACCACCTTGTATCTCCTTGCACAAGCCACAGTCCTTGGGCAGAAACAAAGATCCCGACATTCACCTCAGTGGATATCAGGGCTCATGACCATGACGGCTGCACACTGAGCCTCCACATGGCATTTCCTATGTGAGCAACTAATTTTGTATCCACACAGTTCTGTTGATGAACTCACAGACTGAAATGCTGGGGTGTGACAGACTTCTGGGAAGCATTCAGCAGCTGTCTGGAGTAAGGAGTACCTATGCTTTAGCACCACCTGCTTGGGACGGTTTGGGCTGGCAATAGCATCAGGAAGATGCTGAGTCATTTCCTTTTCTTATCCCACACAGAGAAGCTGCCCCTCTCTTCTGGTCTGTAACAGGCAGCTCCTTAACTCTCTCCCTGCTAAATGGCTTAGAAAACTGCTCAGCTAAAGCAACCCTTCCAGTAGTTGGTGGTATACAAGTTAGTGGCATACAACTTATAGAAGAAAGTATTTAAGTGGGTTCATGGTTCCAGAGGTTTAGAATTCTTGATGGTGAAGTGAAAGCAGAATGGCAAGAAGAGCCTAGAGTTCACATTTCAAACCACAGGCAGGAGAGCAAGAAACAGAGAGTGCACTGAGAATGGTTAGGCTTCTGAAGTCTCAAAGCCCATCCTTGTGACACGTGAAGTCACCTTCTAGCCCTTCACAAACAGTCCCACTAACTGGGGACCAAGTATTCAAACACACAAACCAATGAGTCATTCTCACACAAACCACCTCATCCACAGCTCCCTTCAATCCATTTTTTTGCTACCTAAGAGTCCTACTGTTGTTTCTACAGTTCCAGGACTAATGGGTTATGTCTTTGAGCACTGAACAAAAGAAATACTTTCATGAGCACAAAAGCAAGAACAAAGTTAGACTGTGTAAATGGCTCAGGAGGTGAAAGTGCTTGCCTCCAGAATATGATGACCCGAGTTCAACCCCTGAAACCCACCTAAAAGGAAATGGCCATGGTGATGCATGCTTCTGATCCCAGCAGTACAGAAAGACAAACAGGTGGATTTCTAGGTCTATCTGAACAGACAGCCACGCCAAAGAACTGGTACCCTTAGGCCAGTGAAAGGACTTTCCCGAAAGAACAAGGTGGATGTCCCTGACAAATAGCACCAAAGCTCACCTCTAGGCTCTGTATACTCATAGTGTACACACATGCACCACACACCACACAGAGAAGGAAAAAACTAAAAGAAAAGCAAAGTTATTGATGCGTGCAGAATACCCATTGAGTGTTTGTAGTTGTGAGGAAAAAAGCCAAAGATATTCTGTAAGAATAGTGTTTCAGCTAAGATGTGTATGAGACAGATCAAGAGACAGTGAACCCCATTGGTTCACAGACACGGGGGAAGGCCAGTTTGTCATGTACCTCCTCAGTGTCTTTGGGTCAAAACAAGTCACAGAACTAACTGTTCTCATGAACCCCTGTCTCAGGCCATTTATGAATCTGGACATCCTCCCCTCTGTCCACCTGTACAGTGGAGCATCTTAACTCTCCTTTATTACATGTCAACCCATTCCATTGCTCTCTATATGTTGCTCTGAGGCTTTTTTTTTTATCCTTAACAGGTGGTAGTAACTTTACTCTAGGTTCTCATGTAGCCACCAATAGCTTTATATTTCTCCAAAGAATCTCTGGTGAGAGAGGCACAGTGGTGACATAGTGGCATGACTGTTACAGGGGTAGTGAATGGCTTTCTCATTAGATTTGAGGCCTGCTCCACCTGGGAGAAATTCACACCTGGTACTGGGAACCAAGCTAAAAACCTTTGGTTAAACTGTGTGTGGCATCACCTGTCTTTAATCCCAGCACACAGAAGGCAGAGGCAGGAAGATTTCTATGAATTAGAGGTAAGCCTAGTCTACGTAGCAAGTTCCAAGCCAGCTAAGGCTTCAGAGTGACAGCCTTTGTAAAAATAAATCTTTTTAAAATGCCTGGAGCTGGGAGGTCATAGACCCTAGGGAGAAACTACTCTAATTGCTTTTCTTCTATGACAGTGTGATAAATACCATGACCAAAAGCCAAAAGCCACTTAGAAAAATTCTAGACTGTGTCAAGCTGACATCCAAAGCCAACTAGGGCAGCAACCCGTTACTGATGTTTTACTTTAGGTAACACCAATCTGCTGTCTGAGTATTAATATTTGTTCCCATGGATTAACTCTGCTCTCAGTCTTGGTCAAAGAAGTTCCTGCAGTGAACAGAAGATTATAGATTCATATAATATACATATACCTATCAATGTATAGATTCATATCTGGTCAAAGTGCTCAGAATATGTAACTCTTGAATGTTTAGCCCTAAATGAGATGTCCATATCAACCTCACCCCATGAGGCTTAGAGAACATCATAAATGAGAGGGCAGAAAGAATGTAAGAGCTAGAGAATGAGGAAGAAGCTGAAAATGTTGTTTTTAATGACATGGACATTGAACTCATGAACTCAACAGCACCTGTAGTAAATTGCATAAGACGTTATAGGATGAAGCCAGTCAACATTGTAGCACAGACAAGGGAGGGCCTCAGAATGTCCCGCCCCAACTGAATAGCATATTGGCAGTTTATGGGTGCTTTGGACAGAGTCTTTTTTTTTTCTTCTCCCTGAGATGTGGACAGTTGTAGGTTCTCTATGATACAGAGGATGGCCCCAAACCCATACAGACAGCACTAATTGAATTCAGTTGATTATGTTAAAAAGAAGAAGGAGGGAAGGGAAAAAAGAAAGAAAAAGAGAGAGAAAGAAAAAAAGAGAGAGAGATGGAGGAAAATGAGGATGAGAAAGGAACCTGTGTGGGATGTGTGAGCAAGCTTCAGGGTGTGTATGATCCAGACACATTACATGCATGTATGAAATCTCAAAGAATAAATTTTAAAAGCTTTAAAGAAAATAGCCAAAGAATTTTAACTGACAAACTCACAGAATATGTAGTCAATAAATTTTGGAAAAATTAAAATATATATGTATTTATCATATATAAAAATATATGACATATCTTTAATCAAATGTATATATACTTGACACTCTCAAACAATAAGTTAAAAAAAAGGCACATACTTAAACATAGTAAAGACAATATACAGCAAGCCTATAGCCAACATCAAAATAAATGAAGAGAAACTTAAATCAATCCACTGAAATCAGGGACAAGGCAAGGCTTCCCAGTCTTTCCATATCTTTTCACCATTGTACTTGAAGTCCTAGCTAGAGCAATAAGACAACTAAAGGAGATCAAGGGAATACAAATTAGAAAGGAAGAAGTCAAAGTATCACTATTCACAGATGATATGATAGTGTTGGAAACTAAGCCCTGGGACCCTTCCTAAGAGCCTGGCCACCAGATAAGCACCGGACGCTAGCAGGCCATAGTTTCTTACGGCCCATTGTTCCCGAAACTGTTTGCTTTGGGACACATCCGTGACCACCGATATTATCTTTGGGCCTTGTAACTCTTTAACCCACCTTCTTAGTCTTGGGAACTTCCCACCTCCCCACCAAGGGTCTTGGTATTTTTCCACTACTACCCCCCTTTTTTCTGGCCCCTCTCCCCCACCCTGCCAAAGCCATGCTTTAAAAGAAATACCAAAGCTCAATAAAGCTGACACTTGACCGGCAACCGTCTGCTTGTGTCCTTTCTCTCTCTCGCCCATCTTTTTCAGGATTGACCCCCCCTTCGCCCCCACAAATAACTAGGTCCCGCGGGTTGGGGCAGAGTGGCACCCAACGTGAGGGCTGGAAGTACGGGTCTCTCCGGACGGACCCTGAAGCGAGGAAGAAGGCCTTCGAAACCACACGAGCGTGATCAGCTCCCTCTGACCCGGAGAGACTACACGACCTGGTAAGCTTTACATTTCCATCCTATCGAGATGGGCCATTCTTTGTCTAAGGAGGCATTCGTTAAGGAATTAAAGACCTCCCTCAGAGAGAGAGGAATTCGGGTTAAGAAAAAAGACTTGGTAAATTTCTTTCTTTTCATTGATAAAGTGTGTCCTTGGTTTATGATAGATGGTCCTACTATTCATCCTAAGAAATGGCAAAAAGTTGGTAGAGAACTCAATCAAAAACTTGCTGCTGAAGGAAATGATGCCCTGAGTCCCACAGTCTTCTCATTCTGGGGAATAATTAGGGATATTGTTGAGGATGCAGACAATAATACTGACAACCGCCAGCTCCTTTCGGTTGCTGAATTTTGTCTCGCTTCCTCTACTCAGAACTCACCAGTGGCCTCTCAGCCTCCCTCTCGGCCTCCTTCTCGCCCCCCCCTCTCATGCCTCTGCGTCACTTTTCCTAATTGATGCTTCTGTTTCCAATCCCTCTAATCTTCCTCAACTCTATCCCCCTCTGCCCTCTGCTAGTGTTTCTGAACCTCCACCCTATAAATCTCCTCCTCTGATTAATCCCATTCTCAAAAAGCCTAAGCCTAAGACCTCTCCGCTACCCCCTCAGCCTCTTCCCTCTCAAGATACTGACCCCCTCAATCCTGGAGACGCCGCAACTTTCGAGGACGAGGCCGCCCATTATCATGATAACTATCCCCCGCTTGCCTCTGCTCCTCCTGCACCTTTCCCCGCTACTGTTCCTCTTACCCTGCCAACCTTCCCAACTATTCCTTCGATTTCCCTTTCAGAAATTCGATCCTGCCTCTCCGCCCAGGTCAGGGACCTTACAGAAATTCACCATCTTCAACAGCAACTCTCCTGCCTCACGACTCGCTGTTCAGCCTTTACAAACCCTTTTCCTTCCATACCTCCGATTCCTTCTCTGGTCAACCCTCCGATCAATCCTGCCTCGACTCAAACCCCTCCCCAGCTTGCCTTTCCTGTAACCACCCGCTCTCAGACTCCTCAAAACTGACGGTCTGGGTCTTTGGCCGCCCCTCGCGCCTCCACTCCTCTTTCAACTTCCCTTCCCCAGTCTGAGGCTGACGGCTCCTCTGGCGAGAGCGAGACTGATAATAATGAGGACGAGGGAATAGTAAACCGTGACTCCCCCGTGGGTGAGCCCGGTGATTATCACCGGCTTCGCTTCAAAAAATTAGAAAAACTTAATTCAGCGGTCAGGACTTATGGGCCTAACGCTCCCTTTACCATCTCCCTGTTGGAAAGTATGGCGGAGGGAGGCTTCCTGACTCCTGGTGAATGGCTGATGGTGGTTCAATCAGTTTTAACTAGAGGTCAATTCCTTGCATGGCAGGCAGACTGGTATGATCGTTGCCGTACCTTGGCTAATAATAATCTAAAAAATGTCAAAAAACCCTCCTTTAAATGGACTTTTAATAAATTAACGGGCCAGGGAAAATATGCCTCAGAGCAGGTACAACAGGGCTTTCCCTTGGGGCTCCTGGCCCAGGCCCATGGCGCTGCATTGGCAGCTTGGCATGCTATCCCTGTAAAAGGATCTGTTCTCTCACCTTTAACTAAAATTATCCAAGGAAGTAATGAGGATTATTCTGAGTTTGTTGGTCGCCTCTTAGAGGCGGCTGAGAGAACATTGGGACCAGATAAAATTGAACAAAAAGAAAACAAACTTCTCAAACAATTGGCATTCGAAAATGCAAACTCTGCCTGCAAGGCTGCCCTCCGGGGCAAACATAAAGACAAAGACCTTCCTGATATGATCCGCTTGTGCCAAGAGGTGGACACTTTTACACATAAAATGTCTCAGGCCATTAATCTGGTTATGGGAGCACCTGCACAGCCTAGCGGCTCCAAATTTTCCTGTTTTAAATGTGGACAAATGGGCCATCTTGCACGCCAGTGTCCACAACAGGAGGCTTCAGGCTTGCGCCCACAAGGCCAGCTTCAAGCCTTGAGCCAGACAGGGGCTACCCGGCCCCTACCCACAACAGTCTGCCCTCACTGCCATCGTGGTAAACATTGGGCTAATACTTGCCGCTCCCAAATGGATATCTTAGGCAACCCCCTCCCTCCCAGGGCGGGAAACATGTTGAGGGGTCAGCCCCAGACCCCTCAACCAATCAATTTCTTGCCGGCCTCGGGAATAAGCCAGCCAAGCCACGATCTGGTTCCAACACAGTCAGTGCCAGGTCAGTCGCCTGCCTTCGCAGGACCACCCCCGGGAGTGCAGGATTGGACCTCTGTGCCTCCGCCGACTCAATTCTAACTCCGGAAGATGGGGTTCAAATTATCCCTACAGGGATCTTTGGACCACCCCCCACACACACAGACCTATTACTTAATTCTAGGCAGAGCCTCCAGTACATTAAAGGGTATTACTGTTTTCCCTTCCTTAATTGACAATGATTATACTGGAGAAATAAAAATCTTGGCCAGTAGTGCGCGGGGTCCCCTCCCAATTATCAAGGGACAGCGCTTAGCCCAGGCCCTCCCCCTACCTCTAAATTCGGCTACTCCCTCCCTAGGCCCTTCTCGAGGAGCCTCCATCCCTGGGTCATCTGATATATTCTGGGTCCAACAGATGACTCGAGAGAGACCCACCCTAAAACTTAAACTTAATGGAAAAACTTTTGAGGGCCTTTTAGATACAGGAGCAGACTCCACGGTAATCTCACAAAAGGCTTGGCCCTCTGGTTGGCCCTCACAACCAACCTTGACTCAACTTCAGTGCATAGGTCAGTCCCTTAACACCCTCCAGAGCTCCCAGCTACTGACTTGGGAAGATTCTGAAGGTAACACTGGACATGTGCGGCCATTTATAGTTCCCGGGCTCCCTGTTAATCTTTGGGGAAGAGATATCCTCTCCCAAATGGGGGTCCGTATGTTTAGCCCCTCAGAAGCAGTCACTCAACAAATGCTTAAACAAGGATTTATACCAGGAAGAGGCTTGGGAAAAAATAATCAGGGAACGCCTGATTCCATTTCGGTCACCCCAAAATTCACACAAACAGGCCTTGGTTATGAATCACATTTTTCCTAAGGGCCATTGCTCCCCCTGCACTCCAGGCAGATAAAATAACATGGAAAAGTGATTCCCCTGTCTGGGTTGATCAATGGCCCCTTCCTCAGCAAAAACTAACAGCAGCCATGCAGTTGGTGCAGGAACAGCTTTCTGCTGGACATATTGAGCCTTCTACTTCCCCATGGAACACTCCCATATTTGTTATACAAAAAAAGGGGGAAAATGGAGGCTCCTCCAAGATCTTAGAGAAATCAACAAAACCATGGTACCGATGGGGGCGCTTCAACCAGGACTTCCCTCACCGGTAGCCATTCCACTAGGTTATACAAAATTGGTTATTGATTTAAAAGATTGTTTTTTCTGTATTCCCCTTCACCCCGAGGATTGCAAACGCTTCGCCTTTAGTGTCCCTATTGTTAATTGCATTGGTCCGTCACCCTGCTTTCAATGGAGGGTCTTGCCCCAGGGAATGGCCAACAGCCCCACCCTCTGCCAAAAGTATGTTGCTCAGGCTATCGATCCCCTTAGGATAAAACATCCTGACACATACTTCATTCACTATATGGATGATATTTTATTGGCGGGGCCAGACGCTACTAAATTACAGATCATTGGGCAAGAGTTAATCCTTGCACTCTGACAGCTGGGACTTCAAATAGCTCCTGAAAAAGTTCAAACTCACCCCCCTTATTTCTTTCTTGGCTTCAAGCTTTTACCCAACCATGTCCTGTCCCAAAAGATTCAACTTAGACGGGACTCGCTGGCAACCTTAAACGATTTCCAAAAATTGTTGGGAGATATAAATTGGCTTAGGCCCTACTTAAAACTTACTACCGGGGAGCTAAAACCCCTTTTTGATATTTTGAGGGGAAACCCTGATCTGGCTTCTGCTCGCCAGCTTACACCTGAAGCCATTAAGTCTTTGGGCATAGTAGAAAAGGCCATACAAAATCAGAATGTTGGATATTATTCACCAAAAATGTCACTTTGGCTATTAATCCTCCCCACAACTTTTATGCCTACTGGACTCCTGTGGCAAACTAAACCCTTGTTTTGGATTCATCTTCCAGCATCTCCCTCTAAAATTCTTTCCACTTATCCCTCGTTGGTTGCTCAAATTTTTAGACAAGGCAGAGAAACATCCCTTAAACTTTTTGGAAAATGTTGTCTGCACACCATATACTTCCTCCCAAATACAGTGGCTGATTCAGACCTCTGACGATTGGGCTGTCAATAGCACTTCCTTTCAGGGGAGGCTTGATAACCATTACCCTGCTGATAAACTTATTCAGTTCTTACATAGGCAATCTGTCTTTTTTCCAACTCGGACCAAGTTTTCTCCCATCCCCGCAGCCACGTTGGTTTTCACTGACGGCTCCTCCTCAGGAATTGCTGCCTTTAGTATTCAAGGACAGGTGTTTCAGTCACAGACAGATTTTTCGTCTGCCCAATTGGTAGAATTAGTTGCTGTCATAAAAGTTTTTGAGATTCTTACAGATCGGGCCTTTAATCTTTACACTGATAGTGCTTATGTTGCTACATCTGTTCCACTTCTAGAGACTGTCCCATGTGTTAAGCCCTCCACAAATGCTTCCCCCCTCTTTTCAAAGTTACAATCTCTCATTTTAAAACGCTTGCATCCTTTTTTTATTGGACATATACGGGCCCACTCTGGGCTCCCCGGACCTCTGAGTGAGGGCAATAACCAAGTGGATCAAGCTACTCAGCCTAAGCTAACCCTCTTAGCGACATTGCCTAAGCAACCCGACCCTCTGTTGCAAGCCCAGGAAGCCCACCGCCTGCATCACCTTAACGCCCAGACCCTCCGACAAATGTTTTCGATTACGAGAGATCAGGCGCGACAAATCGTACGCCAATGCAAAAATTGCTTGGTGTTCCTGCCTGAGCCTCACTTGGGAGTCAACCCCCGAGGCCTTACACCGGGAGAACTTTGGCAGATGGATGTTACTCATTATTCTCCTTTTGGGAAATTAAAATACATCCATGTATCTATAGATACCTTTAGTGGGTTTATTTTTGCCTCCCTCCAGACTGGAGAGGCTACTAAACATATTATAAACCACATTTTGGCCTGTTCTGCCCTTACGCCCATACCAAAGGTTATAAAAACAGACAATGGCCCTGGATATACCAGCAATGGCTTTAAACAATTTTGTGCCCAGTTAAAAATCAAACATCTTACTGGCATACCTTATAACCCACAAGGCCAGGGCATAGTAGAAAGGGCACATCCGACCCTTAAAAACATGATCCAGAAGTTACAACACTCTGGAGGTATCCTATATCCTCTAACAGGAAATCATAAAACCCTCTTAAATCATGCCTTGTTTGTTTTAAATTTCCTTACCCTTGATAAGCATGGTAAAACTGCAGCTGATAGATTCTGGCACCCTTCAACATCTGACACCTATGCACAGGCTATGTGGAAAGACCCATTGACTTATAAATGGCCTGGTCCTGATCCTGTATTAATATGGGGTAAAGGACATGCCTGCATATATGACTCCAAGGAACAGAGTGCCAGGTGGCTTCCTGAGAGGTTAATAAAGTTGGTAAATCCTCCCAGGGAAACCCCTGAGGAAAATTCTAATTGTTCTTAATTACAGAAAATGCTTGGCCCCCTTGTTATCTTCGCACCTCTGCTTGTAGCCCGGCTGGTGGTAAGTGCCCCTTCCCCTTATCAAGTTTATAATTATACCTGGATTATTAAAAATCAGGCTGGAGATATAGTTAACTCCAGCTCTTACACCGGAGCCTCGCCACATTGGCCTAACCTGGAGGTTGATCTCTGCGCCCTTGCCCTTGGGGCTCACCCCGATTGGGGAACAGCAGAGGTCCTTTATCGTCCGGGATCACCCACCCCTCAGTTACAGGCACGCCATCCTATAGTTCCCGGCTGCCACGATGATATTGAAAGAGCTGACTTACATGGCCAGTTGGGAATCTATATTTGCCCAGGAAATCATAGAAACAAGGGTCTCAATTATAAAAGTGGATGGGCTGACGATTATTTCTGTGCCTCCTGGGGGTGTGAGACCACTGGGGATACCTATTGGCAACCTTCCTCCAGTTGGGATTACATAATTGTTAAAAGAAAAGACCGCTACCCTGGTGCGACCCCCAATCACATCCCGGACCAATTAAAACAACGGTGTAATGCCCATGCAACTGCAAAGGGATGGTGCAATCCCCTTGTAATCTCCTTTACAGGAGAGGGCAAAAAACAAACCTGGACCGGTAGAGGTTATGAGTGGGGTCTTCGGCTATATATGTCAGAAAAGAATATTGGACTTACTTTTAAGATTAAAATGCTTCAAAATATCCCCAATAGAGCTTCTGCCGCCATAGGTCCCAAACCCGCCCTTCAACCGAAGCCTCCTGTTGCTCCTAGTCCGGTTGCCCTCGGTCCTACTTTATCATCCCCCTCTGGACTGACTCCTTTTCTGCCTACTCTCCCTAAGGGACGCATGAACTCCACAGATCTTATCCTTTCCTTAGTAAATGCCTCTCTAGAGGCAATTCATAACACCAGTAACCCTGCCTATGATGAATGTTGGATCTGTTTTTCTCCTACTCCACCATTCTATGAGGGGATAGCCATGATGAGTGGTCCTGTCCCCACCAATGAAACTGCTGACTTACTTTGGCATGCCCCCCCTGAGGGAGGCCTTACCCTTAGTTCGGTCTCAGGATACGGCTACTGCCTTGTTGGGCCCAACATGCTTCCCCCGCGACCATTACAATCGGTCTGTAATCAGACAATTGTTGTCAATCAAACATCTTCATATACAAAAGCCCCAAATAATACTTACCTTGCTTGCGCCACGGGACTTACTACCTATATTATTAATAAGGATTTTATAGATAAAAAGGACTATTGTGTTGTCGTTGTTATTCTTCCCCGATTTTTTGTCCATGACCCTGATAATTTTTTATTTTCCTATGATAATGGCATACCTATAAAAAAAAGAGAGCCCCTAACTGCTGTTACCCTTACAGTACTTCTGGGTTTGAGTACCGCAGGAGCTGGAACTGGTATTGCCTCTATGGTCACCTCTCAACAACATTTCTCCCAGCTCCAATCGACTATTGACAAAGACTTAAGTGAACTCCGAGAGGGAGTTCAAAATCTTAAAGATTCTGTGGCTTCCCTTTCTGAAGTAGTTCTTCAAAACCGGCGAGGCCTTGACTTAGTTTTTCTAAAAGAGGGAGGCCTTTGTGCCACCCTTAAAGAGGAATGCTGTTTTTATTCTGATAAGACTGGATTGGTACAAAACAGCTTAGACAAGGTCAAAAAGAGCCTAGAAGAACGCAAACAGGCTCGAGAACAACAAGAATCCTGGTATCAAAATTGGTTTGCCACCTCTCTGTGGCTTTCCACCCTCCTTCCCAGTCTCTTGGGCCCCCTCATGGGCCTATTCTTGCTCCTCTCTTTTGGCCCTTGGGCCTTTAATCGTCTCACAAACTTTGTTAAGAACCAGGTAAGCTCCGCAATCAAGCCCGTTGGAGTCCACTACCATCGCCTGGCGGGGGAAGAAGAATCGGCCGTGGAGCTACCACCTGATGCCCCAGCTTCCCACCCCCTCGATTTCTCCACTCTAATATCCCCTGGCCCAAGATGGAAGTTCTGGGGCCGCTCTCCCAACTAGATCTGGACCCTTTACGATTCTCACAATTGGCTGACCAATTCAAACATATTTAATAAATGTCTTGTAGCTCTTAACTCGGGGTTGGCCCTCATTCTTTCTGAGGAGAGTTAATGCGTTACAGTTTCACAAACTGCGCGGTCTGGTAAGTCAGAGACAATTGTGTGCAAGTCAGTCTTCGCTAACCTAAGACAGGACAGCCTCGCAATAAGAGGAGGTTGCTCCAATGACGGGTAACGGCCAAGCATTGCCTTCCACCAGGCTCAGACCCCGTTTGTGCCCCTGATCATAATGAGGACTTGTGCCCACCGCACTTGTTGATATGCACTGTCTATGGCCCTAGCACTCTGAGGGTTTTGTCCCATTGCACCAGAAGTGGCATAGACTGTCGACAGTGGTAGTAACGTCCTGCTTTGGGGAACGCAGCCTCCAAAACTTGCTTGTGTGGATAACCATGAGTAGGCTATACAAATTGGCTCTTCCAAAATGCCTTTTTTATGCTCATTGAGAATCCTAAAGGGCCCCCTCATTTTAAAGAGATAAAAGGGAGGACATGTTGGGAACTAAGCCCTGGGACCCTTCCTAAGAGCCTGGCCACCAGATAAGCACCAGACGCTAGCAGGCCATAGTTTCTTACGGCCCATTGTTCCCGAAACTGTTTGCTTTGGGACACATCCGTGACCACCGATATTATCTTTGGGCCTTGTAACTCTTTAACCCACCTTCTTAGTCTTGGGAACTTCCCACCTCCCCACCAAGGGTCTTGGTATTTTTCCACTACTACCCCCCTTTTTTCTGGCCCCTCTCCCCCACCCTGCCAGAGCCATGCTTTAAAAGAAATACCAAAGCTCAATAAAGCTGACACTTGACCGGCAACCGTCTGCTTGTGTCCTTTCTCTCTCTCGCCCATCTTTTTCAGGATTGACCCCCTTCGCCCCCACGAATAACTAGGTCCCGCGGGTCAGGGCATGATAGTATACATGAGTGACCCCAAAAATTCAACCAGAGAACTCCTACAGCTGATAAACACCTTCAGCAAAGGGCTGCATACAAAATTAACTCAAAAAACTAAGAAGGTCTCCTGTATACCAAAGATAAAAGGACTGAGAAAGAAATTAGGGAAACAACACCCTTCACAATAGCCACAAAGGACATAAAGTGCCTCGGTGTGACTCTAACTAAGCAAGTGAAAGACCTGTCTGAAAAAAAACTTCAAGCCTCTGAAGAAAAAAATTGAAGAGGATATCAGAAAATGGGAAGCTCTCCCATGCTCATAGATCAATAGGATTAACATAGTGAAAATGGCCATCCTGCCAAAAGCAATATACAGATTCAATGCAATTCCCATCAAAATACCAGCACAATTCTATACAGACCTTGAAAGAAAAATTCTCAATTTCATATGGAAAAACAAAATGCCCAAAATCTCCAAAACGATCCTGTACAGCAACAGATCATCTGGAGGTATGTCCATCCCTGATCTCAAGCTGTACTACAGAGCAATAGTAATAAAAACTGCATGGTATTCGCATAGAAACAGAATGGTGGATCAATGGAACCAAATAGAAGACCCAGAAATAAATCCACACACCTATGGATACTTGATCTTTGACAAAGAGGCCAAAACCATTCAATGGGAAAAAAAGGCAGCATCTTCAACAAATGGTGCTGGTCCAACTGGATGTCTACATGCAGAAAAATGAAAATAGAACCATGTTTATCACCCTGCACAACAATAAAGTCCAAGTGGACCAAAGACTTCAGCATAAAACTAGACACACTAAATTGGTGAGAAGAAAAAGTGGGGAAGAGCCTAGAACTCATTGTCAGAGAACACAGATGTCCTGAACAGAATATCAACAGCACAGGCTGTAAGAGCAACAATCAATAAATGGGACCTCTGGAAACTAAAAATCTTCTGTAGAACAAAGGACACTGTCTTCAGAACAAAATGACAGCCTACAGACTAGGAAAGGATCTTCACAAATCCTATATCTGACAGAGGACCAATATCCAGAATATATAAAGAAATAAAGAAGTCAAAGAGCAACAAATCAAGCAATCCAATTAAAAACTGGGGTACAGGGTAAATAGAGAATTCTCTGTACAGGAATATAGAATGGCATAGAAACACCTAAAGAACTGCTCAATGTCCTTAGCCATCAGGGAGATGCAAATCAAAATGACCCTGAGATTTCACCTAACACCTGTCAGAATGGCTAAGATCAAAAACTCAAGTGACAACACATGCTGGAGAGGATGTGGAGAAAGAGGAACCCTTCTCCATTGCTGGTGGGAATGTAAACTTGTACAACCACTTCAGAAATCAATCTGGCACTTTCTCTGACAATTAGGAATAGTGCTACCTCAAGATCTAGCTATACCACTCCTAGGCATATATCCAAAGATGCTCAAGTATACAACAAGGACATTTGCTCAACCATGTTCATAGCAGCTTTATTTGTAATAGCCAGAATCTGGAAACAACCCAGATGTCCCTCAATTGAGGAATGGATACAGAAATTATGGTACTTTTACACAATGGAATTAAAAACAAAGAATTAAACAGCAATTAAAAACAAGGAAATCATGAAATTTGCAGGTGGGATCTGGAAAGGATCATCCTGAGTGAGCTTTCCCAGAAGCAGAAAAACACACATGGCATATACACACTCATATAGACATATAACATAGGATAAACCTACTAAAATCTGTACACCTAAAGGAACTAATCAAGAGGAAGGACTCTGGCTAAAATGCTCAGTTCCTATCCAGAAAGGCAAAGAGGATGGACATCAGAAGAAGAAGAAAACAGGAAACAAGTTAGGAGCCTCCCACAGAGGACTCTGAAAGGCTCTGCACTGCAGACTACCAATGCAGATGCTGAGACTTATGGGCAACTTTTGGGCAGAGTGCAGGGCATTTTCATTTTATATTCTTTGTTGTTTTATTTCATTTTAGAAAGAAATTTTTTGTACACTCCAAAGACAGCAGCCGGCATGGCATTAACAGAAGAACTGCCTACTGGGATCTTTGTTGGTATAATGTTCTTTTGGAATGTACACAATTTACCCTCATTCATTCAAATGCTGATTTCTCTACCCCACTATCTGGGTTCAATTAGGACATTGCATTGTGATGCTTAGAATAAGCATCACCTGTCTCAAGTTTGTGTAAACATGCCACCATTTGTTCTCTGTATTGTCAATTAAACAACCAGCCCCAGTGCTGTGCAATGGAGAGGATAGGGTGGGACCTCCTGGTCCGGAGGGGAAGGAAAGGAAGCCAGGGAGTAGGAGCAGAGAGGTAGGCAGGAGAGGTCTCAAAACTACATGGAGAGATGAACCGCACCTAAGATATGACTAAAAGCAAGTATAGTGGGTGAAATCTGACTGGTAGGAAATTATGTCAGCTTGGAGGTTTAGGATGGAATAACTATTGCCCAGCATTGTGCTCTAGGTTAATTAAATAAATCCCAGTCTCTGTGTGCTGATTTGGGTATACAGCTGGTCTAGGACTAACCGCTGCTTAACTAAAAGATATATCAATAATAAATATTAAATACCCACAACAGATCTTTGATTGTTTCTTTCATATATACATTTGAGACAGGTAAGACTGTAATAAATTAGAAATTCACCCTGGTGCTTTGACAGTTGGAGGAGTTGGTGGAACAGACCCTGTATCCAGTCATTGGCATAAATTATCCCATCATTTGAAATTTCAGAAGTAACCCTACTTTTTTTCTCCTTTCTGGATGTCATGTCTAAGGATTCACCTGCACATTACCATCTGGCTTACTAGACCTGAGATCTTTTCATTCTCATTGATCATCATACAACACAATTTGTAACAAATGACTAATTTAGCCTACAACAGCCTATCTCATCTTCCCCCAACATTGGACCCATATGTAGAGTTCATCTGCTTAGAGAACTTCTGAAAAATGAATCGTTACTTAAACCAAAGGCTTAAGCCAAAAGACACAATTGTGCAACTGCAACTTCCTCTTCCACCCTTTATCCACATAGAGCAATCCTCAGGCCTTGTCTGCATTCTCAGCATTTCAGTATCCCACAGGAGTATCCAGCTTAACACTTGAGCTACAGTTGGACAGACCTTCCTTATCACATGTTTTACACACTCTACCTTGATCTATCTCATCCAGTTGCGAATTTTTCTACTACCCATATTTCTGCAAAAAACTGCAGCAAACTGAAGGCTTTAATTTCTTCCATCTGTTTTTATTTTGCTTTGGGACAGGGCCCTGCTAGAAGCCCAAGTTGGCCTCACCGTTGACATCATCCTGCCTCAGTCTCCTGAGTGTTAGGATTCTCTGCATGTGCCACCATGCTAAATTGCAGACCTTGAAGGTAATGAAGAGTGTACCTTTTTATTTAAGGGTACATATGGCAACCAACCATAGAGAAATGATCACATTTAACAATACCTAATAAGATTTTTTTAAAGACTCCTTATCACTAATGTATAAAATCCTCCAGGAATCATGCCTCTGAGGCCCCGCACAGCTACTCACCTCTTTAGTTCTTTTTAGTTGTCCCCCGATGCCCTCTCCTTAAAGTCCCCTTAATGACGATGAGACAAAGACACACTTGCCCGACCGTGGCTTCCTGTTCCATGCCTCTGCAGAAGGAACTGGCCATGACTTGGCAGCTCTGCTTAGTTACTTCGTTTGCCCACACAAGCTGCAGTGCTCCTTTTGCTGGGACAAGCTACCCTGACAAAAGCAACTAATGAAGACAGTTGAAGTCCTAAATTCCATCATGGCAGGGAAAGGGTGGGAGAAGGAGCAGAGGTTACTGGTCACATTTCATCCTCAGTGAAGAAGGAGAAAAAGAAAATAAGAAGTTGGGCCAGGCTATAAACCCTTCAGGCTGTAACCAAGTACTCATTTCCTCCAGGGAGGCTCCACCTGTTAAAGGTTCCACAATGTGCTCAAAGGGCAAGAAATATCCAAACACAGGAGCTGCCTATAAGGACTAATTTACAATCATGTCATAATAATCAAGAACCAGTACCCTTTACTAACTTTCCATATATATGAACAGCTTCCTTTCCCACCCCATCCTTATGATCCTCTTCCTTTTATAAAAAAGTTTTATTGCATTTTATTTATTTTGCATATGCTCATGAGGTATATACGTGCCTCATGGTGTAGGCATGTGGTGAAGGTCAGATCTCTCCTTCAGCTAGGCAAATCCTAGGTATAGGTCTTTGACAGCTATTGTATTGGATAGTCACTGTCCTTTTCAATTAGAGCACTTGGCTCTACCATCAAGCATGGGAAATCATTGTCTATTATTTGATTATTTTTCACGTCATTCTTTTTCTACTCTTTTCTCTCTAGTAGCCAAATTTGGGGGAAATAAAATTGTTAATTTATATTGTTACCTTTTTTTTTTCCTCGTATTTTCTCAGTATTGTGCTGATTTCTGGGTTTCTTTACCTGGTGAGACAGGATCTGTCACTGACATGGGGCCATCCAGCAGAGCGCGGGAAACCTCAAGGCCCACAGACTGAAGAAGACTGACTGCAGCAGAAACAATTGTCAACAGCTCCCCTCCTACAGGTGGGGCTTGGCTTGGCTGGATTTGGCACAGGCTTGCATGGATAGGCAACCACAGCAACTGTGAGTTCCTGAGGGAAGGACCCTGCTGTGCACAAAACAAGACAAACCCAAGCTGTCCTCTACAGCCCCTGGCTCTTCTGACTGCTTGGGCCCCTCTTCTGCAATGGCCTCTGAGTTTGGGAGGAGGAAGTGTTCCCTCAGGAATGAGCACACCCTGTCACTTACTGTCTGCACTTTGACCTTGTTGTCAGTCTCTGGAATTCTGTTCTTGTTAAGGTCTGAATTTATGTTCATTCCAGACTCCCATTAGCAACTGAGAGCCCTGGGGTGTCCTAGAGAGACACTTGGAAGAAAGGATGTAGTCATTGTTGCCAATTGTCAGTTTACATCTTGCTGTTGTCTATCTAAACAAAAGCTGGGGCTAAAGAGATGGCTCAGTGGTCAAGAGCACTGGCTGCTCTTCCAGAAGGCCAGGGCTCAGTTCTCAGCACCCACTTGGCTATCTGACTTCCTCACACATGCAGACAAAACACCAATGTACAGAATAAAAATAAATAAGCTAAAAAACAAAACAAAACAAGATCTGGGTGTGGTGGAGCATGCCTGTCAGCCAGCAATTGAGAGGTGGAGGCAGGTGGATGAGTTTAAGGCTATCCTCCCTAAACACTGAGTTTGAGGCCATCCCAGGTTATCTGGTGCTCTGTCTCAAAGACCCCTCTACCAGCTGACCGCCCCCCAACAAAAATAGTAAGTAAGTCATGTATTATGGTAGCACATGGCTGTGCTTTGAGAACTCATGAGACCAAGGCAAGAAAATGTGAGTTCAAGAGAAATTTGAGCTATATTACAAATCAAGATCAGCTACATAGTAATATCTTTTCCTAAATTGGCTTTTTTGAAACAGGGGTTCTCTGTCACCCTGACTATTCTGGAACTCTCTTTGTAAAATCTTGTCTCAAACAATTTGAGGGCTATAGCTATAGCTCAGTAACAAAGTGCTTCTCACTCTTGGGCAAGGCCTTCAATTCCAGGTCAAACATCTTACAGAGGAAATATAGGAAAACCAAGAATTTTGGGAGTAGGTCAGGGGTTTAGTGTGTGCTTAGCAATCATGGCACCTAAATTCAATATCTCTCTCTCTCTCTCTCTCTCTCTCTCTCTCTCTCTCTCTCTCCCACACACAGGACATTGAACTAAAACAAAAAGAAATAACAAACAACTGAAGAAGAACAGGCAAAGTTGAAGGTTCATGTAGGTGTGTGTGTGTGTGTGTGTGTGTGTGTGTGTGTGTGTGTGTCTGTGTTTGGTAAAAGGACAGAGAACTGGATGAGAAGGACAAGCATCAACCAGGAGGACAAGGGAGTGGCACGGTGGCCTCTAAGGCATTGGGAGATCTTGACTTCTTGACTTTAGCACTCAGCTCCTAGGCTTTATTGTTATTGTCCTTTCAAGCAGATACGTAATTACAGTAGATACGCATTATATATGCTAGTTTTAATTAAAATAAAACGAAGTTTGTTGATAGATTCTAGAACAAGTTTCAAATACAGCTAGATTGTTTCCCAACTTTCCACACAGGGATTAAGAAGAAGGCCTCTATGTTTTCAACAATTCCACATACAAAGAAAAAAGTGGGGCCTGAAAATGTCTCAGTGGAAGAACAGTCACTACTCCTGCGGAGGACTCGGATTTGCTTCCCAACACCCATATCAGGCAGTTCACAGCCTCCTGTAATTCAGTTCTAGGGGCTTTGATGCCCTCTTTCTGACCTCTGTGGGCACCAGGCATGCAAGCAGTGCATAGATATACATGCAGACAAAACACCCAAAAGTCAAATACTTTAAAAAGTAAAAGAAAAAGAAAAAAGTGTCACTCATCTTCTAATTTCAAAATGAGATGGAAATAACTATCTATGTGTCTATGTGTCTGTCTATCTATCTATCTATCTATCTGTCTATCTATCTATCATCTATCTATCTATCTATCTATCTATCTATCTAAGTTGAGGATAACTCTTGCTATGTATTTCTGGGCTGATATGAAACATGTGATTTTAGAAGGAAGGGGAGCAAGGGGAACTAGAGGGAGATGCGAAAAGGTAATGGGAAGTTGGTGGTGAGTATGATTGAAATAAACTGTAATATATATAATATACATGTAAAACATAATGTATATATATGAAATGTTATTGTATATAATTAATGTACACTAATAAAATGTTTTTAAAGAAATTATTAAGGGTTTGGGATATTATTCCTGTACTATCTCAAGACCAGATGATTACTAAACCTTTACATTTTAAAGGTTAACAATTGTCCTTAGATGCTGAAATAGCATTTGACAAAATCCAACATCCATTCATGTTTAAAATCCCGGGAAGATCAGGGATACAAGGCACTTATCTAAACATAGTAAAGGCAATATACAACAAGCCTATAGCCAACACCAAATTGAATAGAGAGAAATGTAAAGCAATCCCACTGAAATCAGGAACAAGGCAAAGCTGCCCACTCTTTCCATATCTCATCAACATAGTTCTTGAAGTCCTTGCTAGAGCAATAAGACAGTTGAAGGAGATCAAGGGAATACAAATCAGAAAGGAAGAAGTCAAATTATCACTATTTGCAGATGATATGATAGTATACATGAATGACCCCAAAAACTCTACCAGGGAACTCCTACAGCTGATAAATACCTTCAGCAAAGTGGCCAGATACAAAATTAACTCAAAAAAATCAGTAGCCTTCCTGTATCCAAAAGACAAAAAGGCCTGAGAAAGAAATTAGGGAAACAACACCCTTCACAATAGCCACAAATGACATAAGGTACCTCGGAGTAACCCTAACCAAGGAAGTCAAAGACTTGTATGAAAAACATTTCAAGTCTCTGAAGAAAGAATTAGAAGAAGATATGAGAAGATGGAAAGATCTCCCATGTTCATGGCTTGGCAGGATTAACATAGTAAAAATGGCCATCTTACCAAAAGCAATCTACAGATTCAATGCAATTCGCATCAAATTGCCAACACAATTCTTTACAGACCTGGAAAGAAAAATTCTCAACTTCATATAGAATAACAAGAAACCCAGAATCGCTAAATCAGTCTTCTACAATAAAAAATATTCTGGAGGTATCTCCATCCCTGATCTCAAGCTGTAATACAGAACAACAGTAATAAAAGCTGCATGGTCCTGGGGAATAGAAACAGGCTGGAGGATCAATGGAATTGAATAGAAGACCCAGAAATAAACCCACACACTTATGGACACCTGATCTTTTTCAAAGATGCCAAAACCATACAATGGAAAAAAAGATAGCATCTTCAACAAATGGTGCTGGTCTAACTGGATATCCACAGTAGAAAAATGCAAATAGATCCATACTTATCACCTTGCACAAAACTAAAGTCCAAGTGGATCAAAAACCTCAACATAAAATCAGACACATTAAATCTGTCAGAAGAAAAAGTGGGGAATCGTCTTGAGCTCATTGGCACAGGAGATAACTTCCTGAACAGAACATCAGCAGCACAGTCTCTAAGATCAACAATCAATAAATGGGACCGCATGAAAATGAAACATTTCTGTAAAGCAAAACATTTCGTCAAAACAAAACAACAGTCTACAGATTGGGAAAAAATCTTCACCAATCCTTTATCTGACAGAGGGCTAATATCCAGAATATTTAAAGAAATCAAGAAGTTAAACAGCGATAAATCAAGTAATCCAATTAAAAAATGGTGTACAGAGCTAAACAGAGAATTCTCAATAGAGGAATATTGAATGGCAGAGAAACACTTAAAGAAATGTTCAACATCCTTAGTCATCGGGCAAATGCAAATCAAAATGACCCTAAGATTTCACCTTACACCCATCAGAAAGGTTAAGATCAAGAACTCAAGTGACAACACATGCTGGAGAGGATGTAGAGAAAGGGGAACCTTCCTCCACTGCTGGTGGGAATGTAAACTTGTACAACCACTTTAGAAATCAATCTGACATATAATGGAAAACCCATTAGAATCACACCTGACTTTTCAACAGAGACTATGAAAGCCAGAAGGGCCTGGACTGATATCATGCAGACCCTAAGAGAACACAGATGTCAGCCCAGGCTACTATACCCTGCAAAACTCTCAGTCCTCATAGATGGAGAAAACAAGATATTCAATGACAAAAACAAATTTCAACAATGCCTACAAACAAATCCAGCATTACAGAAGACACTAGAAGGGAAAATACAACCCAGGAAAACTAGCTATATTCAAGAAAACACAGGAAATAAATAACCTCACTTCAGTAAAACAAAAAGCAACCAAGCACACAACCTGATGACCACAGCCAACATCAAATTCAAAGGATCTAACAGCCACTGGTCATTAATCTCTCTCAATATCAATGGACTTAATTCTCCAATAAAAAGACACAGACTAACAGAATGGATGCATAAACAAAACCCAGCAATCTGTTGTATACAAGAAACACACCTAAGTCACAAAGATAGACATTACCTGAGGGTAAAGGGATGGAAGACAGCTTTCCAAGCAAATGGGCGCAAGAAGCAAGGATGAGTAGCCATGCTAATATCTGATAAAATAGTCTTTCAACCAAAATTAATCAAAAGAGATGGGGAAGGACACTTCATACTCATCAAGGGAAAATTCCACCAAGAAGACATCACAATCCTGAACATTATGCCCCAAATACAAGGGCACCCACATTTGTGAAAGAAACATTGATAAAACTTAAACCACACATAGATCCCCACACACTAATAGTGGGAGACTTCAACACCCCACTCTCAACAAAGGACAGGTCAACAAAATAGAAATTAAACAAAGAAAAAATATCTCTAACAGAGGTCATGAATCAAATGGACCTAACAGACATTTACAGAACCTTACACCCAAACACAAAAGAATTTATCTTCTTCTCAGCACCTCATGGGACCTTCTCCAAAATAGACCACATAGTTGGTCACAAAGCAAGCCTCAACAGATACAAGAAGATTGAAATAATCCCTTGTATCCTGTCTGATCACCATGGAATAAAGCTGGACCTCTGTAACAACAAAAATAGCAAAAAGCCTACACATACATGGAAACTGAACAACTTGCTACTAAAAGACAGCTGGGTCAGGGAAGAAATAAAGAAAGAAATTAAAGTCTTCCTAGAACTCAATGAAAATGAAGACACAACATACCCTAACTTGTGGGACACAATGAAATCAGTGCTAAGAGGAAAGTTCATAGCACTAAGTGCCTTCAAGAAGAAATTTAAGACAGCACATTCAAGCAACTTAATGGCTCACTTAAAAACCCTAGAAAAAGAAGAAGCAGACACACCAAGAAGGAGCAGACGGCTGGAAATAATCAAACTCAGGGCTGAAATCAATCAATTAGAAACAAATAAAACTATTCAAAGAATCAATGAAACAAAAAGCTGGTTCTTTGAGAAAATCAACAAGATAGACAAACCCTTAGCCAAGCTAACTAAAAAGCAGAGAGAATCTATCCAAATCAGCAAAATCATAAATGAAAAGGGGGACATAACTACAGACACTGAAGAAATCCAAACAATCATTAGGTCATACTACAAAAGCCTATACGCCACAAAATTTGAAAATTTAAATGAAATGGACAATATTCTTGATAGATTTCATTTACCAACATTAAGTCAAGATCAGATAGAAAGACTGAATAGCCCTATATCCCCCAAGGAAATTGAAGCAGTCATTAACAGCCTCCCCTCCAAAAAAAGCCCTGGGCCAGATGGTTTCAGCGCAGAATTCTACCAGACCTTCAAAGAAGTGCTAATACCAATTCTCCTCAAACTATTCCACAAAATAGAAACAGAAGGAACATTACCAAACTCATTCAATGAAGCGACAGTTACCTTGATACCCAAACCACACAAAGACCCAACAAAAAAAGAGAACTTCAGACCTATCTCTTTTATGAATATTGATGCAAAAATACTCAATAAAATACTTGCAAACCGAATCCAAGAACACATCAAAGATATCATCCACCATGACCAAGTAGGCTTCATCCCAGGCATGCAAGGGTGGTTCAATATATAGAAATCCATCAATGTAATCCACCACATAAACAAACTGAAGGAGAAAAACCACATGAACATCTCCTTGGACGCTGAAAAAGCATTTGACAAAGTCCAACACCCATTCATGTTTAAATTATTGGAGAGATCAGGGATACAAAGCACATACTTAAACATAGTAAAGGCAATATACAGCAAGCCTACAGCCAATATCAAACTCAATGGAGAGAAACTTAAATCAATCGCACTGAAATCAGGGACAAGACAAGGCTGCCCACTCTCTCCATATCTCTTCAACATAGTACTTGAAGTCTTAGCCAGAGCAATAAGACAACTAAAGGAGATCAAGGGGATACAAATTGGAAAGGAAGAGGTCAAAGTGTCACTATTCACAGATATGATAGTATACATGAGTGACCCCAAAAATTCAACCAGAGAACTCCTTCAGCTGATAAACACTTTCAGCAAAGTGGCTGGATACAAAATCAACTCAAAAAAATCAGAAGCCCTCCTGTATACCAAAGACAAAAGGACCGAGAAAGAAATTAGGGAAACAACACCCTTCACAATAGCCAATAATAACATAAAGTACCTTGGGGTGACACTAACCAAGCAAGTGAAAGACCTGTTTGAGAAAAACTTCAAGTCTCTGAAGAAAGAAATTGAAGAAGATCTCAGAAGATGGAAAGATCTCCCATGCTCATGGATTGGTAGGGTTAACATTGTGAAAATGGCCATCCTGCCAAAAGCAATCTACAGATTCAATGCAATTCCCATCAAATTACCAACGCAATTCTTTACAGACCTTGAAAAGAAGATTCTCAGCTTCATATGGAGAAACAAAAAAACTCAGAATCTCCAAAACGATCCTGTACAACAACAGATCATCTGGAGGTATCACCATTCCCGATCTCAAGCTGTATTACAGAGCAATAGTAATAAAAACTGCATGGTATTGGCATAGAAACAGAAAGGAGGATCAATGGAACCGAATTGAAGACCCAGAAATAAACCCACATACTTATGAATACTCAATTTTTGACAAAGCAGCCAAAACCATTCAATGGAAAAAAGATAGCATCTTCAACAGATGGTGCTGGTCTAATTGGATTTCTACATGCAGAAAAATGAAAATAGATGCACATTTATCACCATGCACAAAACTAAAGTCCAAGTGGATCAAAGACCTCAACATAAAACCAGATACGCTAAATCTGTTAGAAGAAAAAGTAGGGAACAGCCTAGAACTCATTGGCACAGGAGACAACTTCCTGAACAGAACACAAACAGCACAGGCTTTAAGAGCAACAATCAACAAATGGGACCTCATGAAACTGAAAAGATTCTGTAAAGCAAAGGACACCATCATCAAAACAAAACGACTGCCTACAGATTGGGAAAGAATCTTCACCAACCCTCTATCTGACAGAGGGCTAATATCCAGTATATATAAAGAACTAAAGAAGCTGAAAAGCAGCAAAACAAGTAATCCAATTAACAAATGGGGAACGGAGATAAACAGAGAATTCTCTGTAGAGGAATATAGAATGGCAGAGAAACACTTAAAGAAATGCTCAACGTCATTAGCCATTAGGGAAATGCAAATCAAAACGACCCTCAGATTTCACCTTACACCCATCAGAATGGCCAAGATGAAAAACACAAATGACAACACATGTTGGAGAGGTTGTGGAGAAAGGGGAACCCTCCTCCATTGCTGGTGGGAATGTAAACTGGTACAACCACTTTGGAAGTCAATCTGGTGCTTTCTCAGACAATTAGGAATAGTGCTTCCTCAAGACCCAGCTATACCACTGCTAGGCATATACCCAAAATTTGCTCAAGTACACAATAAGGACATTTGCTCAACCATGTTTGTAGCAGCTTTATTTGTAATAGCCAGAACCTGGAAACAACCCAGATGTCCATCAATGGAGGAATGGATACAGAAATTGTGGTATTTTTACACAATGGAATACTACTCAGCAATCAAAAAGGAGGAAATCATGAAATTTGCAGGCAAATGGTGGGATCTAGAAAAGATCATTCTGAGTGAAGTATCCCAGAAGGAGAAAGACAAACATGGAATATACTCACTTATATAGACCTAAAAGATAGGATAAACATAATGAAATCTATACACCTAAAGAAGATAATCAACCCGATGGTGAGTGCTCTCTGTCACGAACAATTCCACATTTGGTTAAGGCTGAGGATCTGGCTTGCTTCCATGTATGTGGACCTACCTGCATTGCCCACGTGGCACGCCTGGTTGGCTACCCAGAGGCTATTTAAGCTGTGGGCTGGCTTTCCCCAGGGTCCGACGATTGTTCAAGGTTCCTGAATAAACTGCATTGAAAAAAAAAAAAGAAGATAATCAAGAAAGCAGACACGGAGTATGATGATCTATCCTCATTTAGAAAGACAAATGGGATATGCATTGAACGTATGACAGGAGTCTACCACAGAAAGCATCTGAAAGACTCTACCTAGCAGTGCTCCAAAACAGATACTAAGACTCACAACCAAACCTTTGGCAGAGTGCAGGGAATCATATGAAAGAAGGGGAGTTTGATGTGGAAAGGATAGGAGCTCCACAAGGACCAAACGTATCTGGGCATAGGGTCTTTTCTGAGATGGACACTCAACCAAAGTCCATGAGAGGATAAAACCTAGAACCTCTGCTCGGATGTGACCCGTGATAGCTCAGTAATCAATTGGTTTCCCATAGTAAGGGAAACAAGGACTATTTCTAACAGGAACTCAATGACTGGCTCTTTGACCTCCCCACCTCCCAAGGGAGGACCAGTACTGTTAGGCCACAGAGGAGGACTTTGCAGCCAGTCTTGAAAATACCTGACAAAAGGGAGTCATATGAAAGGGGAGGAGGTCCTCCCCTATTAGTGGACTTGGAAAGGGGCAGGGAGGAGATGAGGGAGGGAGGGTGGGATTGGGGAGGGAATGAGGGATACAGCTGGGATACAGAATTAACAAAATGTAACTAATGAGAAAAATAAAATTATGGAAAAAAAAAACCCAAAAGTCTATATGCAACAAAATTTGAAAATTTAAATGAAATGGACAATTTTCTTGATCGATTCCACTTACCAAAGCTAAATCAGGACCAGGGAAATAAATTAAATAGTCCTATATCCCCCAAGGAAATAGAAGCAGTCATCAAAAGTCTCCCATCCAAAAAAAAGCCCAGGACCTGATGGTTTCAGCGCAGAATTCTACCAAACATTCAAAAAAGAGCTAACTCCAGTTCTCTTCAAACTATTCCCCAAAATCGAAACAGAAGCAACATTACCAAACTCATTCTATGAAGCCACAGTCACCATGGTACCTAGACCTCACAAAGACCCAACAAAAAAAGAGAACTTCAGGCCAATCTCCCTTATGAACATTGATGCAAAAATACTCAACAAAATACTCACAAACCGAATACAAGAACACATCAAAGATATCATCCACCATGACCAAGTAGGCTTCATCCCAGGTATGCAGGGGTGGTTCAATATACAGAAATCCATCAGTGTGATCCACCATATTAACAAACTGAAAGAAAAAAAAAACCACATGATAATCTCCCTAGATGCTGAAAAAGCATTTGACAAAATCCAACATCCATTCATGTTTAAAGTCTTGGAGAGATCAGGGATACAAGGCACATATCTAAACATAGTAAAGGCAATATACAGCAAGCCTATAGCCAACACCAAATTGAATAGAGAGAAATGTAAAGCAATCCAACTGAAATCAGGAACAAGGTAAGGCTGCCCATTCTCTCCATATCTCGTCAACATAGTTCTTGAAGTCCTTGCTAGAGCAATAAGACAGTTGAAGGAGATCAAGGGAATACAGATCAGAAAGGAAGAAGTCAAATTATCACTATTTGCAGATGATATGATAGTATACATGAATGACCCCAAAAACTCTACCAGGGAACTCCTACAGCTGATAAACACCTTCAGCAAAGTGGCCAGATACAAAATTAACTCAAAAAAATCAGTAGCCTTCCTGTATCCAAAAGACAAAAAGGCCTGAGAAAGAAATTAGGGAAACAACACCCTTCACAATAGCCACAAATGACATAAGGTACCTCGGAGTAACCCTAACCAAGGAAGTCAAAGACTTGTATGAAAAACATTTCAAGTCTCTGAAGAAAGAATTAGAAGAAGATATGAGAAGATGGAAAGATCTCCCATGTTCATGGCTTGGCAGGATTAACATAGTAAAAATGGACATTTTACCAAAAGCAATCTACAGATTCAATGCAATTCCTATAAAATTGCCAACACAATCCTTTACAGACCTGGAAAGAAAAATTCTCAACTTCATATGGAATAACAAGAAACCCAGAATTGCTAAAACAATCCTTTACAATAAAAGATCTTCTGGAGGTATCACCATCCCTGATCTTAAGTTGTACTATAGAGCAACAGTTTTAAAAACTGCATGGTACTGGCATAATAACAGAATAGTGGATCAATGGAACCGAACAGAGGACCCAGAAATAAACCCACATACTTATGGGCACCTGATCTTTGACAAAGGCGCCAAAACCATACAATGGAAAAAAGATAGCATCTTCAACAAATGGTGCTGGTCCAACTGGATGTCTACGTGTAGAAAAATGAAAATAGATCCATACTTATCACCCTGCACAAAACTGAAGTTCAAATGAATCAAAGACCTCAACATAAAACCTGACACATTAAATCGGCCAGAAAAAAAAGTGGGGAATACCCTAGAACTCATTGGTACAGGAGAAAACTTCCTTAACAGAACACCAACAGCACAGGCTCTAAGAGCAACAATCAATAAATGGGACCTCATGAAACTGAAAAGCTTCTGCAAAGCAAAGGAGACCATCACCAAAACAAAGCAACTGCCTACAGATTGGGAAAGAATCTTCACCAACCCTTTATCTGACAGAGGACTCATATCCAGTATATATAAAGAACTAAAGAAGCTGAAAAGCAGCAAACCAAGTAATCCACTTAAAAAATGGGGAACAGAGCTAAACAGAGAATTCTCTGTAGAGGAATACCGAATGGCAGAGAAGCACTTAAAGAAATGCTCAACCTCACTAGCCATTAGGGAAATGCAAATCAAAACAAACCTGAGATTTCACCTTACACCCATGAGAATGGCCAAGATCAAAAACTCAAGTGACAACACATGCTGGAGAGGTTGTGGAGAAAGGGGAACCCTTCTCCACTGCTGGTGGGAATGTAAATTGTACAACCACTCTGGAAATCAATCTGGCACTTTCTCAGACAACTAGGAATAGCGCTTCCCCAAGATCCAGCCATACCACTCCTAGGCTTATATCCAAAAGAGGCTCAAGTACACAAAAAGGACATTTGCTCAACCATGTTTGTAGCAGCTTTATTTGTAATAGCCAGAAGCTGGAAACAGCCCAGATGCCCCTCAACTGAAGAATGGATGCAGAAATTGTGGTACATCTACACAATGGAATATTACTCAGCAATGAAAAATAAGGAAATCATGAAATTTTCAGGTAAATGGTGGGATCTGGAAAGGATCATCCTGAGTGAGTTGTCCCAGAAGCAAAAAGACACACATGGTATATACTCACTCATATAGACATACAACATAGGACAAACCCAGTATAACCTGTGCATCTAAAGAAACTAAACAAGAGAGAGGACCCTAACTAAAATGTCCAATCCCCATCTGGAAAGGCAAAGAGGATGGACATCAGAAGAAGAAGAAAACAGGAAACAACCTAGGAACCTACCACAGAGGGCCTCTGAAAGCCTCTGCCCTACAGACTATCAAAGCAGATGCTGAGCCTGATGGGCAACTGCTGGGCAGAGTGAATGGAATTTTATGTAAGAACTGGGAAATAGTAAGAGCTGGAGAGGACAGGGTCTCCACAAGGAGAGCAACAGAACAAGAAAATTGGAACACAGGGAACTTCCCAGAGACTCATACTCCAACCAAGGACTATTCTTGGAGATAACTTAGAACCCCTGCACAGATGTAGCCCAGGGCAGTTCAGAATCCAAGTGGGTTACATAGTAATGGGAAGAGGGACTGCCTCTGACATAATCTGATTGGCCTGCTCTTTGATCACCTTCCCCTGGGGGGGAGCAGCCTTACCAGGCCATAGTAGAGGACAATGCAGCCACTTTTGATGTGAACTGATGGACTAAGATCAGAAAGGAGAGGAGAACCTCCCCTATCAGTGGACTTGGGGAGTGGCATGCATGCAGAGGGAGGAGGGAGGATGGGACTGGGAGGGGAGGAGGGAGGGGCTTATGGGGGGATGCAGAATGAATAAAGTGTAATTGATGAAAAATTTTTAAAAAAAGGGATAAAAATAATTTAAGAACCTTAAATGACTTTCAAAAGTGGAGGAAAACATGGAGTTAGTCAATTTACATGGAGCACATCTCGCCCCTGGGGGCAATGGTCTCCTGAACCTACTCAGACCTCGGACACCACCACTGCTAGTTCTAGAACTGATGCAAGATGTTCCAACGAGGGGGTTAAGGCTTCTCATAATGTTTCCTATAAGCCCACACCTGTTTGTTTATATCCCTCATTTTTATTCATTATTAGCCAGATAGAGCCAAGTAATTGTGATGATGATACTTGCTTTTTTGCGCAATGCTGGAGTGCTAGTGAATTTAGGTATGCCCTGGTTACTCGCATGCCTCGCTGGGTGCCTGTGCCCGTTGATGCCCCTCACGCTATGACTCTCTTCAGACAAAAAAGGGATCTTGGAACTACAGCCGCCATTGTTACTGCCATCTCATTGGCGGCTGTTAGAGCTGCCACCGCGGCATTAGCCATGAGTCATACTGTGCAGACTGCTCAGACCCTGAATAATCTTTTAGCCAATGTAGCTCATGCCTTAGATGTACAAAAAGGAATTAATGGTCAACTAAAAGGAGGCTTGATGGTGTTCAATCAGAGGATTGACCTCGTGCAGGAGCAAATTGATACCCTATGGCAAATCGCTCAACTTGGCTGTCAATGAAAGTATGCCGGACTTTGTGTCACTAGCATACAACATGAGAATTTTTCCTGTGCTGCAAATCTGTCTAAACAATTGTCTAGCTATATTTTAGGTAATTGGACTGGAGAATTCGATACTACGATGGAGCAGCTGAGAGTGGCCATTATCATGGTAAACTCTACCAGAGGGAATGCAGGACTAGCCACAGGATTATCAACATGGATTGCTGCAACCATGAATCATCTGAAGGAATGGGCAGGCATGGGAGCGTTAGCAGGTCTTCTGGTGTTGGTCTCCTTGGTTTGCCTGTGGTGTATATGCAAGATTAGAGTCTCACAACAGCGTAATGCAGCCATGACCATTCAGGCCTTTACAGCCATTGAAGCAGGACAGTCTCCCCAAGCATGGTTGGCTACCATAAAAAGCTAAAATGTTATGCTCAGGATGCGAGGCTAAGCACTGCACTAGGGTCAGCCATTTTCGACCCAGAGAAGAGCAAGTCTGATTGCATGTGGGTTGATGCCCCAGGTCCCACCTCTGAGAAAAAGGTATCAGACAGGTCTGATGCTCTTTGGGTGGATGACACCTAAATGAACATCGGTACATTAAGTCCCAATTTATTTCTAATATCAGAGATCAGACCTCTACTCTTGCCTGATGCGTCTAAAACAAAAAGGGGGAACTGTAGAGAGCTGCGTAATGCCGTGCCTTAAAGATGGAGCTGGTTTCCGCCTTCCACCTTCCCGATGGTGAGTGCTCTCTGTCACAAACAACTCCACATTTGGCTAAGGCTGAGGATCTGGCTTGCTTCCATGTATGTGGACCTATCTGCATTGCCCACGTGGCACGCTGGGGTTGGCTACCCAGAGGCTATTTAAACTGTGGGCTGGCTTTCTCCAGGGTCAGATGATTGTTCAAGGTTCCTGAATAAACTGCATTGAAAAATAAAAAAATAAAAGAGAATAGACACATTTGCACAGTTTTTTCATCATTATTGAACTAAATTAAATATTAAATATTTTTTAATCTAAAAAAAAAGAAAAGAAATCAATCTGACGCTTTCTCAAGATCCAGCTATACCACTCCTAGGCATATATACAAAAGATGCTCAAGTATACAACAAGGACATTTGCTCAACCATGTTTGTAGCAGTTTTATTCATAGTAGCCAGAACCTGGAAATAACCCAGATGTCCCTCAGTTGGGAAATAGATACAGAAATTGTGGTACATTTACACAATGGAATTAAAAACAAGGAATTAAACAGCAATTAAAAACAAGGAAATCATAAAATCTGTAGGCAAATGGTGGGAACTAGAGAAGGTCATTCTGAGTGGCCTATCCCAGAAGCAGAAAGACACACATGGTACATACTCACTTATAAGTGCATTTTAGATGTATAAAACAGGATAAACATACTAAAATCTGTACATCTAAAGAAGCTAAGCAAGAAGGAGGACCCTGGGTAAGATGCTCAATCTTCATTTAGAAAGGCAAATGAGATAGACATCAGAGGAAGGTGAAAACAAGGAACAAGAGAGGAGCCTAACCACAGAGGGCCTCTGAAAGACTCTACCCAGCAGGGTATCAAAGCAGATGCTGAGACTTATAGCCAAACTTCAGGCAAAGTGCAGGAAATCTTATGAAAGAAGGGGAAGACAGAAAGACCTGGGAAGGTCTAGAGCTCCACAAGGAGAGCAACAGAACCAAAAAAATCTGGGAACAGGGATCTTTTCTGAGACTGATACTCCAACCAAGGTCCATGCATGGAGACAACCCAGAACCCCTGCATAGAGGTAGCCCGAGGCAGCTCAGTCTCCAAGTGAGTTCACTAGTAAGGGGAACAGGGACTGTCTCTGACATGAACTCAGTGGCTGGCTCTTTGATCACCTCCCCCTGAGGGGGGAGCAGCCTCACCAGCCCCCCTCAAAAGACTATGAAATACAGTCCTGATGAGACCTAAAAAGTTAGGGTCAGATGGAAGGGGAGAAGGTCCTCCACTATCAGTGGACTGGGCAAGGGGCATGGGAGGAGATGAGGGAGGGAAGGTGGGCAGGATTGGGAGGTGATGAGGGAGGGGACTATAGCTGGGATCCAAAGTGGATAAATTGTAATAAATAAAAAATTGTATAAAAAATAAAGTTTAACAATTAGATTTAAATCAGTTTAGAGCACTTTTATGTATGCCTTGGAATGGAAACAGGACACACCTGTGAAACTGAACACAGACTGCATTATGAAAGCTCTCTAGAAAGAAGCAATTTTCCTAGTCAGTTTGAGACTGATTTCCTTATGTCTTACAACAAAAATATTTGTGTATAGTCTTGTTCCAGAGCTTTTGTAGCTGTCATTTTCTTTTCCTGGGAAGTTCCCCCTTCTGTTTTAGGCAGAGTTTTCTAAAGGAACAGAACTGATAGAATATATAAATATAGGTCTAGGTAGAGATATAGATAGGCAGACATAGATAGATATATAGAATAGATGTGGAAATGTATCTATATATATCCAAATACATGGCATTTATGAGACTGGCTTACAGGATGTAGCCTGGGTCATTCAGCAATGGCTGTCTCACACTGTGAGGCTGAGAATCTGGCTGTTGTTGACTCTACAAGGTGGGATGATGACTCAGCAGTCCCAGTCTGGCACTGGAGTCCTACAGGATTCCTGGAGAGAGCTGGTTGGTCTTCAGTCTACGTTTTACTCATGAAGAAGTTGGTTCTAATACCAGTGAAGGAATGCCACAGAAGCAAGATAGATGAACTTGCCTGTGAGAATGAGCACAAGAAAAAAGCACTTCCCTTCTTCCATGTCTCTTTATCTGGGCTGCCAGCAAAGAGTGCTCCTTGTCATTAGCATGAGTCTTCCTCCTTCAAGTAACCTGATCAAGAAAACCCCTCATGGGAATGTCCAGAGCTTGCATTTTATTTTATTCCAGATGTAGTCAAGCTGACAACCAAGATTAGCTGTGCCATGATGGTTTGATAGTTCTGTAAAGGGTCATGTTTTGAACTGGAATCCTCATTGTAAGAGTCTAGGAGTGAGAACTTTATTGTGTTTCGAGGTGGGATCTATAGAAGGTCATTAAGGTGAAGTTCCCATTGGATCCTGGTAACTTCCTAGGATAGACCAAAAAACGGTCCATGTGCACAGACACATGGTAGGTAGAATAATTTTAGAAAATTAAAAGCAAAGACTATGACAAGGAGGAGAGTGGGAGAGAGATTCACATACAGAGGTTACTAGAGGACACTGTCTCTGGATTTATAATGTGGTCAGAATAGGAAATGTCCTCATACGCAGCTCATGTGTTTGAACATTTGGTTTCCAGCTGGTGATATATTGTGGAACCTTTAAGAGGTGGAGCCTGGTGGAGGAAGTGGATCACGGGGGACATGACTTTGAGACTTTAGAAGCTGGTGCCACTTCCTGTTCATTTTCTCTGCCTCCTCGCTGCTGATGCACTGTGACCAACTGGCCGGTCTTCTGTGCCACGATGAAATAGCGATCTTCAAACTGTAAGCCAGAATAAGCCTTATTCTCTGTGAGCTGCTTTTGTCAAGGGCTTTTATCCCAGCAACAGAAAAGTAATGACAGGCTGCACTAGTGAAAATGGAAATTCACCAAGCAGAGCCTTAGGCTGGCAAATCCTGGCCAGTTCCTTCTGTAAAGGGAAGGAACAGGAAGCTAGAGTAGGGTAATTGTGTCTATAGATAAGAACACGACCTTTGTCTCATAATTGCTAACGAGACTGTAAGGTGTGGTGTATCAAGGGACGAGTTCAAAATTAACTAGACATGACGTTGAGTAGCCTGAGGATTGATAGAAGTCCAGAAGGACCATTGCTGGGCACTTCGCATGCTAGTGACGAGGAGTTCTTTTTATCTTATTAGGGATAGTCAAAAATGGTTACCTGCTACACTGGGCAAACTCGTCATAAAAATTGCCCGATGAAAGAGTTTGCTTTAAAAGGTTCAACTTGGCCAGGTATGGTGGCACATACTTCTAGTCCAACCACTCAATAGGCTGAGGCAGGATGATGTCAGCCTTGAGGCTAGCATGGGCTGTAGAGCAAAACCCTGTCCCCCAAACAAGTGAAAACCTTCAGATTGCAGCAGCTTTTGCAAAAGTGTAGCTAGGTAGGCAAATTCTGAATTGAATGAGTAGATAAAGAATTGTGTGACAGCGCTACCTCTACCCAAAAATAGATTTGATATTCCTTTGAGAGCACTGAAATGTGTAGATTGGTCATATGCTTGCACAAAGGTGTTCCTCATTTTGCCCTATTTAAAAACTTTTTGATAGTTTCATGTCTGAGAACTGTATTTACATTATTTCTACCCACCCCTCTATGATCCCATCAAATTCCTGACTCCTTTAATGATGACACACACACATACACACACACATCCTTACTGAGTTCATTTAGTGTTCCTCATATGTATATGTGTTTGGGGCTGACCAGTTGGGACTGGATATTCTATCAGGGGCTTGTCCCTCTCTCAGCAGCTGTTCACTGCCCAGACTTCTTACAGCGGGGAGGCCTTGTGACATTCCCCCATCCACACTGGCATGTCGAGCTTGCGTCGTTCTGCAGGTCTTATTTAGGTGGCCATATAGTTGATATTTCCCAGGGGCAGCTTCCCTGCCACAGAGGTAAATGAGCCCCTCACTGTAGAGGCTCCCGGCTTTTCTGAGGGGTAGGAGTGCTGATTGCTTTTCTCCCGTGGCAGCCTGCAAAACACCTTCAGATACCGTGAGAGCGAATCATCAAGGAAGAGGCTTCCAGATCTCTTTGAGCCTGATCCCTCCAAGGACTATGTCCAAAGTGTGTGGCATCTTTAGCAGTAGGGTCTTTTACAAGTTCTAGAAGGAAGCCAAGGGCAAAGGCAATAACCTGCTTATGGGATTCTTGTGGGAGACTCAAAGGGAGGTTATCCATGTCTGGCACTGGGATGTTTATTAGATAGTCTATAACTCTTTGGAACAGCATCACCTCATGTTTTATAACTTAATTTAAATTATATACACATACATACATATATATGCAGTTTTAAAAACATAAAATAATGTTTCCTTATGGCTTTTTCAAACATCCCTAGAGTTACTTATCCACCATCCCTCCCTTTCCCTCTGCATTTTCTTCTCTCTCTCCCCCCTCCATTTTCCCCTTTCCCCTCTTCATAGCATCTGTGTCCTATCCCCCTCTCTAGAGTTCCCTCTCCCCTGCCCATGGCCTCTTCCTACCTACCTGGGTTTTGCACTTACTCCAGGTTATAGATTCACATCTAAGGTTCAGAACTGGGGACCACAAATAAGAGAGAACTTGCAGCATTTATCCTTCTGGGTTTGACTCTGCTCACTCAGTATATTTTCTGCTTTCACTGTTTATCTGCAGAGTTCATGGTTTCATTGTTTTGCGTCTTTAGAGCTGAATAGAGTTCCACTGCCTATGTGTACCACACTTTCCTTATTCACCCATCAGCCGACGAAGATTTAGGCTGTTTCTGTTCCCTAGCTATCATAACTAGAGAAACCATGAACGGGGCTGAACAAGTCTGTGGAGTGGCTTGCTGAGTCCTTTGGGCACATATGCTAAGGAGGGGCATAACTGGGTCAAATTGTAGGTTGATTTTTAGCCTTTTGAGGATTCTCCATGCGGTTCCCAGAATGGCTGCACCAGTTTGAAGTCCTGACTGATGGCTCCCTTTCCCCAACATTTTCTCCAGCATTTGATGTTTTTGATCTTTCCCGTTCTGGCAAGGGTAAGATGAAATCCCAAAGCAATTTTGAATTACATTTTCCTAACTGTTAAGGGTGCTGAACACTTTTAAAGATATTTTGTGACTATTTTTACTTCTTCTTTATTGATTTATAGCTCATTTCTTGATTGGGTTATTTGTTTTCCTGATTCTTCATTTTTTGAAGAATCAATAAATAGACAAGATATGTTGTATTTAAGTATTTGTGTGTGTGTGAAATGACAACAGTCAAAGAAAAAACAGTCATTAGTTTGGGAAGGATTAAAGGTGGAGAGATTAAGGAGGAACTAGAAGGAGAAAAGGGAGCTGGGGGAATGATGTAACATTTTATTAACTAAAGCTTTAAAAAGAAAGAAAATTCTCCACAGTGTTGCCTATTGGCTAATATGATGAAAGTGTGTTATCTTTAAGAATTGAATTGTTATTTGTTATTTTAATTTAATTTTATTTTATTAATTACACATTATTCACTTTGTATCTCTCCATAAGCCCCTTCCTCCTCCCCTCCCAATCCCACCTTCCTTCTCCCTTCTTCACACATGCCCCTCCCCAAGTCCACTGATAAGGGAGGTCCTCCTCTCCTTCCTTCTGATCTTAGTCTATCAGATCTCATCAGGAGTGGCTGCATTGTCATCTTCTGTGGACTGGTAAGGATGCTTCCCCCTTCTGTGGACTGGTAAGGACGTGATCAAAGAGCAGGCCAATCAGATTATGTCAGAGGCAGTTCCTCTTCCCATTACTATGGAACCCACTTGGACACTAACCTGCTATGGGCTACATCTGTGCAGGGGTTCTAAGTTATCTCCATGCCTGGTACATGGTTGGAGTATGAGTCTCTGAGAAGACCCCTGTGTTCAAATTTTCTGGTTATGTTGCTCTCCTTGTGGGGTTCCTGTCCTCTCCAGATCTTACTATTTCCTACTTCTTACATAAGATTCCATGCACTCTGCCCAACAGTTGGCCATAAGTCTCAGCATCTGCTTTGATAGTCTGCAGAGCAAAGCCTTTCAGAGGCCTTCTGTGGGAGGCTCCTAACTTGTTTTCTGTTTTCTTCTTCTTCTTCTGTCCATCCTCCTTGCCTTTCAGGATGGGGATTGAGCATTTTAGTCAGGGTCCTCTCTCTTGATTAGTTTCTTTAGATGTACAGATTTTAGTAGGTTTATCCTATGTTATATGTCTATATGAGGGAGTATATACCATTTGTGTCTTTCTGCTTCTGGGACAGCTCACTCAGGATGATCCTTTCCAGATCCCACCATTTACCTGAAAATTTCATGATTTCCTTATTTTTCATTGCTGAGTAATACTCCACAATTATTGTACAAGTAATGTACCACAATTTCTGCATCCATTCTTCAGTTGAGGGGCATCTGGACTGTTTCCAGCTTCTGGCTATTATAAATAAAGCTGCTACAAACATGGTTGAGCAAATGTCCTTTTTGTATACTTGAGCCTCTTTTGGATATATGCCTAGGAGTGGTATGGTTGGATCTTGAGGAAGTGCTATGCCTAGTTGTTTGAGGAAGTGCCAGATTGTTTCCAGAGTGGTTGTACAAGTTTACATTCCCACCAGCAGTGGAGGAGGGTTTCCCTTTCTCCACAACTACTCCAGCATGTGTTGTCACTTGAATTTTTCATCTTGGCCATTCTGATTGTTGTAAGGTGAAATCTCAGGGTTGTTTTGATTTGCATTTCCCTAATGGCTAATGAAGTTGAGCATTTCTTTAAGTGTTTCTCTGCCATCCGATATTCCTCTACAGGGAGTCCTCTGTTTAGCTCTGTTCCCCATTTTTTTAATTGGATTACTTGGTTTGCTGCTTTTCAGCTTCTTTAGTTCTTTATATATACTGGATATTAGCCCTCAGTCAGATAAAGGATTGGTGAAGATTCTTTCCCAATCTGTAGGCAGTTGTTTTGTTTTGATGACAGTGTCCTTTGCTCTCCAGAAGCTTTTCAGTTTGATGAGGTCCCATTTATTGATTGTTGCTCTTAGAGACTGTGCTGTTGGTGTTCTGTTAAGGAAGTTTTCTCCTGTGCCAATGAGCTCAAGACGCTTTCCCCACTTTTTCTTCTGACAGATTTAATGTGTCTGGTTTTATGTTGAGGTCTTTGATCCACTTGGACTTTAGTTTTGTGTAGGGTGATAAGGATGGATCTATTTGCCCTTTTCTACATGTAGACATCCAGTTGGACCAGCACCATTTGTTGAAGATGCTATCTTTTTTCCATTGTATGGTTTTGGCAACTTTGTCAAAGATCAGGTGTCCATAAGTGTGTGGGTTTATTTCTGGGTCTTCTGTTCAGTTCCATTGATACACATTGTTGGTATAATGTTTTTTTAATGTATACACCTTACCCTTGTTCATTCAAATACTGATTTCTCCCCCACCCCACCCCCAACTCTCTGGTTTCAAACCAGATATTGCATTGTGATACTCATTCTAAGCATCCTGTCTCAACTCTTGTGTAAACAGGACAAAATAAAGCAACTAGATACAATGTTGTGAATGGGAGGAGGCAGAGAACAGGAAAGAGGGGAGGAGCTAGAGAGCAGGAAAGGTGTGGGAAGAGAAGGGGGAGAAGGGGCGAGAGGAGAGCTAGGAGAGCAGAGCTGGAAGAGAGATCTTGGAGGACATGGAGCATGAACCAGACCTAAGATTTCACAAAAAGCAAATATAATGTGGGAAATCTAAATGTTAGGAAACTGAGGGATTGGAGGATTAGGAGGGAGTAAATATTGCCCAGCAATGTGTTCTAGGTTAAATAAAAACCCAGTCTCTGTGTGGTGATTTGGTTATACAACTGCTGAGGATTAACAGCAGCATTACCAGAAGATAAACCAATAGTAAATATTAATAACCACTTAAAACACACCATTCTGTTTCTAGGCCAGTACCATGCAGTTTTTATTACTGTTGCTCTATAGTACAGCTTAAGATCAGGGATGGAGATACCTCCAGAAGATCTTTTATTGTAGGGGATTGTTTTAGCAATTCTGGGTTTCTTGTTATTCCATATGAAGTTGAGAATTTTTCTTTCCAGGTCTGTAAAGAATTGTGTTGGCAATTTTATAGGAATTGCATTGAATCTGTAGATTGCTTTTGGTAAAATGGCCAGTTTTACTATGTTAATCCTGCTAAGCTCTGACCTTGGGAGATTTTTCCATCTTCTGACATTTTCTTCTAATTCTTTCTTCAGAGACTTGAAATGTTTTTCATGCAAGTCTTTGACTTCCTTGGTTAGGGTTACTCCGAAGTACCTTATGTCATTTGTGGCTATTGTGAAGGGTGTTGTTTCCCTAATTTCTTTCTCAGGCCTTTTGTCTTTTGGATACAGGAAGGCTACTGATTTTTTTGAGTTAATTTTGTATCTGGCCACTTTGCTGAAGGTGTTTATCAGCTGTAGGAGTTCCCTGGTAGAGTTTTTGGGGTCATTCATGTATACTATCATATCATCTGCAAATAGTGATAATTTGACTTCTTCCTTTCTGATTTGTATTCCCTTGATCTCCTTCAACTGTCTTATTGCTCTAGCAAGGACTTCAAGAACTATGTTGACGAAATATGGAGAGAATGGGCAGCCTTGCCTTGTTCCTGATTTCAGTTGGATTGCTTTACATTTCTCTCCATTCAATTTGGTGTTGGCTATAGGCTTGCTGTATATTGCCTTTACTATGTTTAGATATGTGCCTTGTATCCCTGATCTCTCCAAGACTTTAAACATGAATGGATGTTGGATTTTGTCAAATGCTTTTTCAGCATCTAGGGAGATTATCATGTGGTTTTTTTTTTTTCTTTCAGTTTGTTAATATGGTGGATCACATTGATGGATTTCTGTATATTGAACCACCCCTGCATACCTGGGATGAAGCCTACTTGGTCATAGTGGATGGTATCTTTGATGTGTTCTTGTATTCGGTTTGCAAGTATTTTGTTGAGTATTTTTGCATCAATGTTCATAAGGGAGATTGGCCTGAAATTCTCTTTCTATGTTGGGTCTTTGTGAGGTTCAGGTACCAAGGTGACTGTGGCTTCATAGAATGAGTTTGGTAATGTTCCTTCTGTTTCTATTTTGTCAAATAGTTTGAAAAGAATTGGAGTTAGCTCTTCTTTGAAGGTCTGGTAGAATTCTGCGCTGAAACCATCTGGTCCTGAGCTTTTTTTTTTTCTATTTCCTTGGGGGATATAGGACTATTTAATTGATTTACCTGGTCCTGATTGAGCTTTTATAAGTCGAATTGATCAAGAAAATTGTCCATTTTCTTTAGATTTTCAAATTTTGTGGCATATAGACTTTTGAAGTAAGTCCTAATGATTGTTTGGATTTCCTCAGTGTCTGTAGTTATGGCCCCTTTTTCATTTCTGATTTTGTTGATTTGGATGGTGTCTTGAAGAGTTTAAGTTAGCCAGAATATAACTGCATTTTCAAAAAAAGATTTTGACTGGGAACTGAATTCAGGTAACAAGAAATATCACAGAATGTACACCTGGCAGAAAACAAAGTTAAGTCTCCTAGCAACAGCCTCCAGGAAATATAACAGAATAAATGCTTCATAGAAAATAGAGACAAACTCCCTGGCAATAATCAATGGGAATCAACTGAGAATCGGGTGGGAAAATTCTCCCCAATGTTTCAGATGTGGTTTAGAAAAATAGCCATTGTGATTATATGCCTTAGCCATTGTGATTGTGTGCCTCAGAAAAAGTCACCCTGCCCTGCTAAACTTCTGTATCGCCATGTCTTGTGCCCCCCTGCTTGCTGCCATGGAAACCCCCTGCTCACAGACTTTCCCTTTAAAAATCCTGTTCACTCAGAACTCAAGGTCCCACTTCTCTACTGCTGCGTCAGTGAGGCTTGGGTCCCAAGTTTGATCGCTCTCGTAATAAAGCTCTCTTGCAATTGCATCAAGTCATCTCCTTAAGATGATTTGGTGGTCTCTGAGGGTGAACCTGGCATAACAGTCTCTCTGCCTTTTAGTTAGTTTGGCTAAGGATTTGTCTATCTTGTTCATTTTCTCAAAGAACCAGCTTTTTGTTTCATTGATTCTTTGAATTGTTTTATTTGTTTCCAATTGATTGATTTCAGCCCTGAGTTTGATTATTTCCAGCCGTCTACTCCTTTTTGGTGTGTCTGCTTCTTCTTTTTCTAGGGTTTTTAAGTGAGCCATTAAGTTGCTTGACTGAGCTCTCTCAAATTTCTTCTTGAAGTCACTTAGTGCTGTGAACTTTCCTTTTAACACTGCTTTCATTGTGTCCCACAAGTTAGGGTATGTTGTGTCTTCATTTTCATTGAGTTCTAGGAAGACTTTAATTTCTTTCTTTATTCCCTGACCCAGCTGTCTTTTAGTAGCAAGTTGTTCAGTTTCCATGTGTGTGTAGGCTTTTTGCTATTTCTGTTGTTGTTGAGGTCCAGCTTTATTCCATGGTGACCAGACAGGATACAAGGGATTATTTCAATCTTCTTGTATCTGTTGACGCTCACTTTGTGACCAACTATATGGTCTATTTTGGAGAAGGTTCCATGAGGTGCTGAGAAGAAGTTCTTTTGTGTTTAGGTGTAAGGTTCTGTAAATGTCTGTTAGGTCCATTTGATTCATGACCTCTGTTAGAGACATTGTTTCTTTGTTTAATTTCTGTTTTGTTGACCTGTCCTTTGTTGAGAGTGGGGTGTTGAAGTCTCCCACTATTAATGTGTGGGGATCTATGTGTGGTTTAAGTTTTATCAATGTTTCTTTCACAAGTGTGGGTGCCCTTGTATTTGGGGCATAGATGTTCAGGATTGTGATGTCTTCTTGGTGGAATTTTCCCTTGATGAGTATGAAGTGTCCTTCCCCATCTCTTTTGATTAATTTTGGTTGAAAGACTATTTTATCAGATATTAGAATGGCTACTCATGCTTGCTTCTTGGGTCCATTTGCTTGGAAAGCTGTCTTCCATCCCTTTACCCTCAGGTAATGTCTATCTTTGTGACTTAGGTGTGTTTCTTGTATGCAACAGATTGCTGGGTTTTGTTTATGCATCCATTCTGTTAGTCTGTGTCTTTTTATTGGAGAATTGAGTTCATTGATATTGAGAGAGATTAATGACCAGTGGTTGTTAGATCCTTTGATATTGATGTTGGCTGTGGTCATAAGGTTGTGTGCTTGGTTGCTTTTTGTTTTACTGTAGTGAGGTTAATTATTTCCTGTGTTTTCTTGAAAGGAGCTAGTTTGTCTCTTCCTTTCTCTTAATGAAAGGGTCTCCAAATTGTTATATTCGCATTTTATCCCTGAGCTACACCTCCATTTTCTAGTTTTAGTCTACTTGCAACTCTCAATTTTGACATCTGTAAATAATAAATGAAAGATTGTAAATTTGACTCCTCACTAGTAAAAAAAAAATATTATGCTAAAAAAAAAAAAGAAAATAGCTAGTTTTCTTAGGTTGTATTTTCCCCTCTAGTGTCTTCTGTAACACTGGATTTGTGTGTAGATATTGTTGAAATTTTTTTTGTCATTGAATATCTTGTTTTCTCCGTCTATGAGGACCAAGAGTTTTGCAGGGTATACTAGCCTGGGCTGACATCTGTGTTCTCTTAGGGTCTGCATGATATCCTTCCAGGCCCTTCTGGTTTTCATAGTCTCTGCTGAAAAGTCAGGTGTGATTCTAATGGGTTTGCCATTATATGTTACTTGGCCTTTTTTCCTTGCAGCTTTTAGTATTTTTTCTTTTTTCTGTATATTTACTGTTTTGATTGTTATGTGGCGGGAGGATTTTCTGGTCTAATTTATTGGGTATTCTGTAGGCCTCTTGTATTCTTATTGGCCTCTCCTTTAAGTTGGGGAAATTCTCTTCAATGATTTTGTTGAAAATATTTTCTGGGCCTTGGAGCAGGGAATCTTCTTTTTCCTTTATTCCTATTATTCTTAGGTTTTGTCTTTTTATGTTGTCTTGAATTTCTTGGACGGTCTGTGTCAGGAATTTTTTAGATTTAAGATTTTCTTTGACAGATGCATCAATTTCTTCCATTGTATCTTACACACCTGAGATTCTTTCTTCCATCTCTTGTAATCTATTGGTTATGTTAACCTCTGTAGTTCCTGTTTTCTTCCCAAGTTTTTCTCTCCACAATTTCCTCCATTGGTGTTTTCTTTAATTTTTCCAATTCCATCTTCAGATCTTGAGCCGTTTTGTTGATTTCCTTCATCTGTCTGACTGTATTTTCCTGTTTTTCCTTCTATTCCTTCAGCTGTTTGTTTGAACAATGCTGTTTCTTTTATTTCTTTCCATGATTTAAGCATTTCCTCTCTAAAGGCCAAAAACTGTTTGGCTGCAACTTCCTGTATTTCTTTACAGATGGCCATAATCTGTTTGTTTTTATCTTCCTCTAGGTCTTTTCGCATTTTATTTGTTTCCTCTGTTATACTCTTCATGAGCATACATGTTAGGTCATCTTCTTGAATTTCAGTTATGCTGGGGTGTCCAAAGCTACTTGCCCCTGGATAGCTGGGTTCTGGAGATACCATATTGCTCTGTCTTTTGTTGGTTGAGCTTTTATGCTGGCCTCTACCCATTTTGCTATCTTAGGTGTTTAGAGTTAGTTTCTGGTGGTTCCTGGGATCCTGTGGTGGAGAGAATCCCCTTGGCAGGAAGATGGTTTTTCCTGAAGGAAGACTTCTCAGCTTTTTGGGTATAGTCACTGGATGGTCAGTGTTTTTCAGGAGTTGCCACTGCTCACCTCAGGCGTAGAGACCTGAGTGGTAACTGTGGTCCTTGTTAGTCTAGAGGGCTCTGTTCTCACCCAGAGAAGTCCTGAAGACAGCTGCCCTGCTTCTGGGTTTCTTGCTGTAAATTTAGTGATCTGCTGCTGTAACCTGTGTGTCCCGTGGTTTGGTCAGTTTTGTTAGGGATAACTGGTTGCCCCTTGGAGCAGTATCTGGGGGTTGATCTCGGGGATTCCACACTTCTGTAGATCTGAGGTTGGGGCTCTGTGCCCCAGTACCCAAGCGGTAATCTGTGGCAGGTGGGTACTGCTCTCCTGGTAACAGCAGGCTATCTGGTGCACAGCAGGTCCCTAGGTTGGGCTGGTCAGCAGGACCTTTTCCAGAGATATACTGGGTGGCCTAAGTCCATCCCCTTTTCTTTGTTGCCTGTGAGGACTTCTCCCGACAGTGACTCCCAGTCTCTGTTGCCCTGGGGCTCACAGCCCTGTCTGTGCTGGAGAGCTAGGCGCGCAGCAACTGTCTGCTCGCGGCTGGAGCCCAGTTCAGTGATGGCGGCTCTTACCCGCTGGTCTGCGAGACTTTTTCCAGGGAAAGACTGGGTGACCCAAGTCAGTCCCGTTTCCTTCCTTCCCTGTGGGGTTTTCTCATGACTGGGACTCGCAGTCTCTGGTGTTTTTGTGCCCACCGATCAGCCTGGGAAGGTGATCAGGACATGCAGGCGTGTGGCTCTGGTCTGGCGACCTAGTGCCTGCCCTACCTGGGATCTCTTCCAAGTTCTGACTGGGTGGCCTGAGTGTGGACCCGACTGATTCCCACACCGTGGGGGTTTCCTCTCACCTGGGAAACACGATCACTGTTGTTTTAGGGCCCAGAGTTCAGTCTCTTGGTCGCTGTACAGAAAATGTTGTCCTGCTCCTCAGACAAGATGGCGCCACCATCTTGTCCCCTATTTTTTATTTTTTTAATTAAAATTACACACGCACACCCTCTTCTCCTAACCATACACTTACTTCTCTTGGCTCCCTCTTGAAACCATGGTCTCTTTATCTTAATGGTTATTGTTGCATTATTATGTGTGTGCTAGTCCATTTGGTGTTACTTGTTTGCACAGGATTTGAGGGCCTACTACTTGGTATTGGATAACCAACTGGGGGCTCATCTCAGGGAATACTATTTGTCGTGCTCTCAGTGTTTCTTAGTTATCCAAGGTTTTTTATCTGGGGTAAGACCTGTGAGAGTCCCTCCTTTCAGGCCAGCATATATACTGGTGTTGTCATTGGCCAGGCCTTGTTTAGGCAGCCAGATTGTTGAGGTATCGTGAGTGGAGCTTCCCTGTCATTTTTAGGAGACACAGTCTCACAGCAGACTTCCTGGTCCTTTGTATCTTAAAATCTCTTGACCTCCTCTTCCAAGATATTCCCTGAGCTTTAAGCGCATGAATCATGTTGTAGATGTATCAGTTGTGCTTGTGCACCCAAGATCACGTGCTCTCTCGGTTTTGATTGGCTGTTGTTCTCTATAATGGTCTCTGGCGAGGGCATTTTATCAATTGAGGCTCATTCTGCCCACATGACTCTAGCTTGTATTAAGTTGACAAAAATACTAACCAGTGAGTTAGGGCCATTAATATTAAAGTTGTTATTGAAAGTGTATGTTCATTGCTGTCATTTTGCTGTTTACAGTGTTAATCGTATTTTTTATTTCAGTTATTATAAAAGTTTACTTTCTTCAGTTGCTTGGCTATGCTTATTTTCAGTCCAAAGAATTGCTCCTCTGTTGGTCTGGTTTACTGGAAAAGAATTCTTTTATCCTGTTTATACTTTGAAAAGTTTTTCTTTGTCCTTCAGCTATGAGAGATAGTTATGCTGCATACAGTAGTTTAAAATGGTGTCTTACTTAGGCTCTCTATTATTGCGATGAAGCATCATGACTAAAAAGCAAGTTGGGAAGAAAAGGGTTTATTTGGATTACACTTTCTCATTTTATTCCACTATTGAAGGAAGTCAGGACAGGAACCCAAACAAGACAGGAACCCGGAGGTAGAAGTTGATACAAAAGCCATACCGGCTTGCTCCACACAGCTTGCTCAGCATGTTTTTTTTTACCATCCCAGGGATGGCACCACCCAAAATAGGCTGGTCCTGTCCATCAATAATTAAAAAAATGTCTTACAGCCTGATTTTATGCAGGCAATTTATCAGTTGAGGTTCTCTCTTCCCAGATGCCTATAGATTGTGTCAAGTTGTCGTAAAACTAGTTGGCACAGCCGCTGGCCTTGGATTCTTCTCCTTCTTCTGTGCCTATAATTAGAAGATTTTGGTCTTTTCATGATGTTCCAAAGTTCCTGCATGTTCCTTTCATGTAGTTTTAGAGAGTTTACACATTCTTTCCTTGAGTGGTCCAGTTCCTCTACTTTATCTAATATTCTAATATCCAATAAAGAATAGTCCTAATATTCTCTCTTCTCTTTGATACATTCTATTGGTAAGGCTCCAATTTAAGTTATCTGAGCAGCCATGTTTCATTGTACATATGATCCCAACAATCTGAAGATGAACTGATAGTGCCAGTTAACCAGCCTAGCTGGTTAAACTGAGAAAAACAAGATCTAACATAAATTCCTAGGATTTACTGCATTTCTCTTAAAAAACCCAACCTACTAAGTTAATTTTCTAGATACAAGATAAAGAAAGGGGGGGGCACAAATATTGGCTGAGCTCCTTGAGAAATCACATATGTTTGAGAATTTTGTAACTTCTTGCTTGAATGGAGTGGATGTTTGGGAGGAGTTAGATGTGTGGTTTGAATGAAAGCAGATTCTTTGGGAACTTCAAATAGTCATTGTCCAAAAGGTTGTGGTGGAGTCTCAGAACTCGCGTTTAAAGAAGTGTCAGATACTTATTTGTGCCTAGAACAGCCTCTTGATGGTCACCCACATGGCCACTAGGATGGTGGGCTAGGAATCCATGAAGACTCCTGACCACTCTTTTCTCTTGGGAAATCAGTTCTCAGTTCATAAGCAGATTTTAATTCCTCTTACAGAGAGACATAGAATTCTGATATGTGAAATCCCATTGCAAGAAACCACCTGAGAAGAAGCAGGACCCTGACCATATTGAAGGTAAAAGGAACTCAGAAGACCATTAGCAAAGCCAGTGCCTGACAGACACCAAAATCCTTAAGAAGATGCATGTGGTTGACCCAGCTATTCTTATTTCAGGAATTTACTCTGGGGAAATTTTTTAAATGTTGGAGATATTTATTAATATCATTACAAGAATATTGAATATTGAATTCATCTTTATGTATGAAGAAGGACAATGGCTTAAATGTTCCACATTTGGGGAGTAATTAAACAATTATGTATGAACAGATTTTTAAAAATGGAAGAGTTGGGGAGCAAGATGGATGGCTCAGTGAGTAAAAGTACATATCTTACGAGCCTAATGGTTTGTGTTGATCCCTGCATTCCACTAGAGAGGGAAGATGAAAGGAATTGAAACAACCTCTAAAAGTCCTCTGACTTCCAAAGAGCTCTGAGGCATGTGTGCACTTACACCACACACACATATACACTCACACTTCTCATACACTCATACACATTCACATTCACACACACATACTCATACATGAAGTGTTGCCAAGGAAACGAGAATTCGTTTTAAGGATTCTGAGTCTTGTAACAACAACAAATTAAAAGGACTCAGAAGGAAACTTGAGGACCATTTTATTAGTGTCTGATCAAAAACAACAAGAAGGACAAGCTGTAAATCTTGGTAACTGCCAGGAGGAAAGAGATGGGGGGAAGGCCATACCTTTGGAGATGGGTCCAAGAAAACAGGCAGGTTTGACAATCAAGGTCAGTAACCACCTGGACAGAGAGTGTGTAGGGAGTCTGCAGAGTAAGGGAGTCCAGAGTGTCAAGAAAAGCATGCATAGAGTTTGGACCAGTATGTGAAAAAGAGATAGAAAGCAGAGGAAAAGTTAATACTTTTAACTTAGAATTCAGAAAAGTGGAGAGGCTTAGCTGTGGAAGCCACTACATAGGGCTGAGGGCTTCTGATAAGTGTATCTTCTTTCTGAGGGGATAAGTATTCCTCCCATTTCTTTACCTTGTCTTCCAGTGACTCTGGTGTGGACTCCCAGCCAGGTGATTCATAGGTTTAGCTAGATTTACTCTTAAAGGAGAACACAGTAATAAGCGACATTGCAATCTTTGGAACAGTGGAGAATGTCGCGTCTCTAACTGGGGCCAGAAGTAGAACTCAGATTTCATTCCTTTATCCAAGAGGAAAAATCTTTGTGATGGGGAGTGGTGTCCAAATCCAGCCGTAAGGGAGGGCTCCATCAGTTCCATCAAAGGCTGCTAGTCTCTATTTGGCTACCTAGCATTGGCTTCTCAAGTGTTGAGACCATGGAATCATTTCACATTTGGAGTCAAGTCAGTCTCACTATTTCTGACTTCCAGTCAAGGAAACTTCTTATTTTCCAGTTACTTGAGCTCAGACTGCCTGAGTAGCTTGTATCCTCTAGTCTCACGAGAAGTATGGTGGAAGAACAGGTATGGTAATGCAGACCTATTAGCTCAGCACTACAGATGGAGAAAAAGGAAGATAGCCACACATTTGATGCTAACCTGGTCTCTATATTGTGCTCCAGATTAGTTTGGGATATACAGTGAGCCTCTGTCTCAAAAAATGTAAACAAAACCAGCAGGATGGTGGTGGCACATGCCTATAATCCTAGCATTCAGGAAGCAGAGGCAGACAGATCTCTGTAAGTTTGAGGCCAGCCTGGTCTACAGAGTGAGTTCCAGGATGGTGAAGACTATACTGTGAAACTCTGTCTCAAACAAAAACAAAAACAAAAACAGATCGACAGTGCTGGCTGGGCCTGCTGCTCAGTGGTGGGTACTGATTAGCAGAGCCAAGGCCTTGGGCTCGGTCCTACAAGCACACATAGCCAAAATTCAGTACATTGCAAATATTTGTCAATTTTACAGTGTAAAATAGTCCGTATATTCTACTGTATATTCTATATTCATTTCAATAATTGTGAGTCGGAAGAATAGGGAACTGGGTGAAGAAGGAGGTTCCAGAAATTAACAAGAAAGGTGTAAGGCTGGAAGCCCTTCCTCACCTGGGCTTCATTAACAAAGGGAGCATGTTCATGAAGAGCTAGCTTTGTAAAATCATCAGGGCAGTAAGGTTCTATGCAAACTTCATATCAGATGTCATGCTGAGCCACTTCCATCCTCTCTTGGCGCCAGGTCATAGCCCAGGTCTGGTTTGATTCTGAGCTCATCAGTATCTCTCCTTTAATAAAGACTCTCCACCCTATCACTATCCACGTTCTCTCTACAACCCATTGTGAAGAGTTCTAAGAACCTATGAACCCCAGCAGCTGCCTCCCAGACTCAAATCCATGCCTGAAACAGGGAGCATCCGGAGATCACATGAAGCACTAAGCCTGGAGAGCGAACATGACAAAAACAATGTGTTTGGAGGCTGGAGAGATGGCCTTACAGTTGAATGGATTTACCCTTGCAATGGAGCCGATTTTGGCTCACGACCCCGAGGCCAAGCCACTCACAACTACCAGTAACTGCAGTTTATGGGGGCCCAACACCTTTTTTGAAATATATACACACATACTTAAAAATAAAATCTTCAAGAATAATTTTAACTGAATGATATTATCAGATTGTCACTCTCAGGCTACATAATTGTGCATATTTTTTCTTTAACATACTTGGTAAACATATGTCATTGTCTTTACACTTCAGACTTGGAGCTGGGCATGGTGACACATATCTCAGCATCCAAGAAGCTGAGACACTGGGTTTATCATTCCAAGTTCTTGGCCTCCTATTCAAAGACTCAGAGATAAAGGGTCCCATGGATTTGCACAAGAACAAAATAACCTTAGCTGGAAGGAAACAGTGGCACAGACTTTTACCTTCAAGACTGATAGTTAACCACGTGAGTGAGAGTGTTTAGGGAGTCTCATCATTGTTTAGGGATTTCTTTTATGGGGCTCAAGAGATGGAAAGGCTGGTTGCTAGGTAAGGGCCCTCTGTTTTGACTGGCGGATTTGAATTATCCAAGTCCTTGGTCATTGCGCATGTCACATGTATGTCATAGAATGTGTGTGATTTTAAGTATATATGTGCCTAAGATAGAAAATAGAGGATACTCCTTAAACATTAAAGACACAGTTTTGCCTGCCTGCATCTGCACCCAAATCCAGGTCAGTTTGATCAGCCTTTTTAGTCCTCCTATCCCAATACATTGGGAATGTACTTGACTAGAGACTGACTAAAGTTGATTACTGTTAGGGACAGGGAAATCTATACTGTTGTCCAGAGATGAGGCTACAGGCTGTGTCCTAAAGGAGGGATGTGCAAAGAGTATGTACAGGTGAAGGACTTAGGAACACCAAGCACATTATTACAAAACCAAATAGGGTCCCAGACCAAATGCTCTACTATGCTTGTCGGCTTCACCCTTAAGTGCAAGATTCTGTCTAAGAAAAACAAGCAAACAGTCAAGCTAAAGGACACTTGCAAGGCTCCATGAGTGGATCCAGCTCTCTGTGTCTAGTTCACTGCCAGTCCTCAAGGCCTAGCCCATTGCTTGACACACAGGTAGGTGCTTAGCAAATATTTGTTGATTGAGTGAGTGAATATTGATGTTTCATAGTTTCTCAAGCAACTTCTGTCTTTCACAAGTGGAGGTCAGATGGCAACATACAAAAGTTGCTGGTCTTCTACTACCATGTGGGTCCTGGGGAACAAACTGAAATCATTGGGCCTGTGGCAAGCCTCTTTACCCACTGAGCCATCTTCCTGGCTCAGAGACACAACCCTTTATAATAAAGATATTGCAGACACCAAAATCATCTGCGTTCCTGTCTCATTTAGAAAATGGCATCCCAGGGAGAAGCCTGTGAGCAGAGAATTTACGAGTTTGATGATGATTTGGCCTCTGAGTTCTCTGCTCTTCTTGGTGTGGACGCACTTCGGATCTTAAAGAGACAGCATGAAGAAGACCACAAAGAACGAATGAAGATGAAGAAAGGTTTTAACTCGCAGATGCGCAGTGAAGCCAGAAGATTAAAGACTTTTGTGATCTATGAGTCATTCAAATCATGGACGCCTCAGGACATGGCAGCTGCTGGGTTTTACCATACCGGGGTGAAACTTGGGGTGCAGTGCTTTTGCTGTAGCTTAATCCTCTTTAGCACCAGACTCAAGAACCTTCCTATAGAAATCCACAAGAAATTACGTCCAGAATGTGAGTTCCTGTTGGGCAAAGATGTCGGTAACATTGGCAAGTATGACATAAGGGTGAAGAGTCCAGAGAAGACACTGAGAAGCGGCAAAGCACAGTTGAAGCAAGAAGAGGAGGCCAGGCTGGAGTCCTTTGAGAAGTGGCCTTTTTATGCCCATGGGACCTCGCCACGTGGACTCTCCGCAGCCGGCTTTGTCTTTACAGGTAACTGGGTCTCATTTTGTGAGGTGTTTCTGTAAAAATTTAGTTTCCAAGCTAATCAAGAGGGAGGACTCTGGCTAAAATGCTCAATCCCTATCCCGAAAGGCAAAGAGGATGGACATCAGAAGAAGAAGAAATCAGGAAACAACCTAGGAACCTGCCACAGAGGCTCTGCCCTGCAGACTATCAAAGCAGATGCTGAGACTTATGGCCAACTGTTAGGCAGAGTGCGTGGAATCTTATGAAAGAAGTAGGAAATAGTAAAACCTAGAGAGGACAGGAACTCCAAAAGAAGAGCAACAGAACCAAAAAATTTGAGCACAGGGGTCTTTCCTGAGACTCATACTCCAACCAAGTACCATGCATGGAGATAACCTAGAACCCCTGCACAGATTTAGCCCATGGCAGTTTAGTGTCCAAGTGGGTTCCATAGTAATGGGAAGAGGGACTGCCTCTGACATAATCTGATTAGCCTGCTCTTTGATCACCACCCCCTGAGGGGGGAGCAGCCTTACCACAGAAGATGACAATGCAGTCACTCCTGATGAGATCTGATAGACTAGGATCAGAAGGAAGGAGAGGGGGACCTCCCCTATCAGTGGACTTGGGGAGGAGAATGCGTAGAAAAGGGGGAGAGAAGGTGGGGTTGGGAAAGAAGGAAGGAGGAGTTTATGGGGGGATACAAAGTGAATAAAGTGTAATTAATAAAAATTTAAAGAAATGATGTATTTGTGAGGGGTGGGTGGGATGTGAGTGCCCCAGCCCAGTGGTCACATGTGGTTGAGAACTGCCTGAGGTGGGTGCTGGGAACCAAACTCCAGTCTCCTCCGTGAGCCCTCTTAACCACTGAACCACTGAACCATCTCTCCAACCTTTCTTTTCTCTTCCTCCTTCTCTTCCTCCTTTTATTCTTTCTCTTCTGTTCTTGTTCTTGTTCTTCTTGGACTTGGTCTTGTTGTTGTTCTCCTTTTTCTTCTTGTTCTTATCCCTGTTGTGCTTGGTCTTCATCTTCTTCATCTTCTTGTTCTTCTTGTTGTTTTTATTTTTCTCTTCTTCCTCCTCTTTTTTTTTCTCCTTGTTCTCCTCCTGCTTCGTCTCCTCCTCCTTTTTCTCCTCCTTCTATTTCCTTTTCTTCTCCTCATCCACATTCTTCTTATTCTTGTTGTTCTTCTTCCTCTTTCTTTCTCCTCCTTCTCTTCTTCCTCCTCCTTCTTTTACTACTTCTTGTTAATCATTCCTTATTTGTTAAATGTTATATTAAAGATCTAGTTCATTAAACTTTAATAATTTTACTTCCGCTATAATTTACTTTAGTGTAGCATTATTAACTTGCCAAATATGTATAAAGTAAAAGGTTTTCTGTAAATATGGACACATTTCTGTAAATGTGGGCCTAGAAATATATTAACTGAAGATTGAAGTGTAGCTCATTACTTGAGGCCTAACTTAGGATGTGAAAGGCCATTGGTTTAGTCCCAGCACTGGAAAACAGAATAAGAAGACTCCAGAAAACACTAGCTCCATTCATAAGGACCTGAAAATGGATTATGAGATAGCTTAAATCCACTTTCTTCTCATTTCACAAATATTACTATTTATATGTTTCCTTGATTAATTTAATTTCTATAGTTTTGGAAGGGTTTGGTTTTACTTATTTAACTCTCATCCATGAGGCAAAGTATCCTCAAGAAGACTACACTTTGAAATGCCTCGGCCACACACAGGTGTTAGGACAGATTTGGATGACAATTACAACAGGATCTGTGGGTGCTGAGTACCTGCTTATGCTATACATGGATTGAACACTAATTCTAATTCACTCAGTTTGCCCTTCCCCCGTGTTTGATAGTTGAGTTCACTGAGGCTCAGAGAATTAGAGAACTGTGCCTCTATTTCCATAGATGTGACATGGCAAAGCTAACTCTTAGACCTTCTGACAGCATTATTCCAGGTAGTTCTAGCTTTTGCCTGCTTCTCCATCACTTTGGTCCTGAAAGCTAAAGAGCAGCCTCTATGTGTAAGAAACTGGCATGTTGAGGGCTAAGTCTATGGAGGATGGCCATGGCTGGGAAATGTAGGTCCAGAGCTTAGAACGGGGTCATTTAGGGCAGTGGGATGTGGCCAGGGATTCAGCCAGAGGGGACATGGAAGAGCAAGCATGCTGGGGTCTGTGTTGCTCTGGTTCAGTATGATCAGCTCCAAGACACACCTGGTGCCATCACTTCCCTGCATCTGTAGGTGAAAGGGACACTGTGCAGTGCTTCTCCTGCGGTGGATGCCTGGGAAACTGGGAAGAAGGAGACGATCCCTGGAAGGAGCATGCCAAGTGGTTCCCCAAGTAAGTTTTAAATGCTTTTTTCTTAAAGATTTCAGCTTTTATTTCTGTTTCTGTTGCTTGATATTTAGCAAAATAAAACTGGAGATAAAAGAGCAACCTTGTTGGAGTATCACATGAGTTCTGATCTTTCTCCTGTCCAATATGGGGTCACCCTAGAAATTTTCAAGCAAGGAAATCTGGTCACATAGTGAAAAGCTTGAATCACATCAGCTTAAATGGCCCTTTTCTCTTTTGTGTTATTTTTGTTTTTATCTTTTCGTTTTCATATTTCCTGTGTAGTATGTTGGTGCATGTAGACCGTGTTAATATGTGTGGTGTGTTAGTGTGTAGTGTACATACGTGCCCTTGTGCATTCCTGTGGAGGTCACATGCTAACCTAGCCCACCTTCTCATCATTCTTCACCTTATCTTTTGAGACAAGCTACATGGGATCCATCTGTCCCCATTCCTCCGGGGTTAGGATTAGTGACATGGTGGCCTGGTCCCTGCTTTTATATGGGCAACACAGATTCTAACTCAGGGCCTCATGCCTAAGCTAAGGTGCTTTACCTGCTGAAACAACTCCCCAGACCCAATTGTTTACTTCAGTTTTAATATTTGGGACATTGGGGATGTGCATTAGTGCAGGCACCCTCCAGGACAGATGTGTCAGACTTCCTTACCGCTGCAGTTACAGGTGGCTGCCCGAAGTGGGTGTCGGTACTGAGCCTAGGTCTTCTGCAAGTACATTGAGCACATGCTCTCCAGCCCTCTCAACAGTTACTACTGTTGTTTTATTGTCCCCAACACTACAATATGTCAGGTTGAGCAGTTTCATGATTTACCTTAACTACCAAATGAGTCAATCTGCACAGGAATGGAAACGATGTATTGATGGAAAAGACGAGAACAGTCTTTAAAATATTACAAGTGGTTTCCCATATTCAGAGAAATATGCACCAAATGAAAATTCTCGCTGGATATGGTGGCACACACCTGTAATCTCATAACTGTGGTTCTCCTCCTGCCTGGGGGGCTGCCTCCCAGCAGCTGACGAAGTCAGGAGGAGCAGGAGACGAGAAGCCTGCCTGGAATGGCCAGCGAGAGCCATATAGGGATCACATACCCTGGGAACAGCTGATGGGTAGTTCAACTTCCAGAGAACAAAGAATATATGCCCCTGGGAAGTGGATGGGGCTTAGGAAAGATGTATACTTTAATTATTTGTGATAATGTGTTTAGTGGTATGATTTTGGTATCTGACATTTATAACTTTAGCGTATAACTTTAAATAGTGATTCAAAAAAAAGAGCCACAGAATTGTTATGTCTCCTACAAAGATGAACAATAAAATGGAATAACATTAAATATCTTAGCTAGTATTCAAACGCCCGCTCCCTTCATCGTTGGTGAATTTTTACATTGATTTAGAGTATGAGTGTGTGTTCCACTCTCTGCTTGCTATGAATCAACCTCTTTGATTTACCGCATATGTGTTTCAAAAAGAGAGCAGCGGGGTGTAGCAGTGCGTGCCTATAGCACAGGCTACTGTTGAGGCTGAGGTGGGAGCACGGCCTGAGGTCAGAGTTTGGCATCACCATCGCAACACAGGGAGACCCTGCCTTGAACTCTTGTCTTGTGAAGCTGGAACCACTTAGACAGTTTCCAGGCTGGCTTTGGGTTGCTTCTGCTCACTCCTCCCTCTAGCTACCTCCTGCCTCTTAAAATAATACGAAGATTGTCCTGCTCTGCTTTCTGTTGCTTTGATAAACACCATGACCAAAAGCAGCCCCGGGAGGAAAGGGTTTACTTGGCTTACATGTCCATATTACAACCCACACTGAGGGGTGTCAGAGCAGGAACATAAGCAGGAACAGACAGACACTATGAAGGGACACACTGCTTGTCCCCTTGGCCCCAGGTTCATATCCAGCTTCCTTTCTTAGGCCTCCCAGGACCACTTGCCTGGGGTGGTTCTGCCCACAGCAGACTGGACCCTCCAACATCAATCATTAATCAAGAAAACGCCCCACAGACTTGTTGACAAGCCAGTGTGATGGAGGTGTTTTCTCAGCGGAGGGTCCCTCTTCCTGGATGACTCTAGCTTATATGTCAAGTTGATGAAAAACTAAAGCAGCACAAGGTTGGAATTTTAAATAATGGCATTTTGTCATTAATATGATTTACATGTTTCTAACACAATGTTAATTCTCATGAGTAAGACTTCAGGAAAAAATGGACAGTTTTATTGAAGCATCAAATTCAACAGTTTGATGGGTTTTTAGCAAATATTTCTAGTGATATAGATGGTCTTCGTCACAATACTGGGAGTGTTTTTAACCACATTTTTAATTGTAGATGTGAATTTCTTCAAAGTGAGAAATCGTCAGAGGAAATTGCCCAGTATATTCAGAGCTACGAGGGATTTGTTCATGTAACGGTAATTTACAATGTCAACTCTTTCCGAGATGTGATACGTCAGGGTGATGTTGTGTTGCTGTTGTTGTTGTTTGTTTGTTTTCCCAAATATTCTTTGTTTTTCTTCCTTTCTCTTCTCATTGTCCTACCTCTCTCTGCAGAGAGGAAACAAAACTTTTGTCTTGTGAAGCTGGAACCACTTAGACAGTTTCCAGGCTGGCTTTGGGTTGCTTCCGCTGCCTCCTTCATCTTCCCTCTGAGTGAGGCCACTACTCTAGCTACCTCCTGCCTCCTCCATCTGGATGTCTGACTCAATCTTCTGACCTAGTACATGGCAGAGGCTGGGCACTCAAAGCTGGCTCCTGAACCTGGTTATTTACACCCTTAAACTAGTAAGGACTTCCTAGTGGCAAGTGGTGGGAACCCACCTCAAACTGAAGCCAAAGGAGACTGTACTGTCTGACTGACTGAGAAGCAGCCTCTGCAGAGGGCATGGGCTGACAGTTGGGGTGCAGTTTTCTCAGAGGGAGAGCTGCATGGTTGGAGAGCTTAGCTCCCTTCCCATGTCTCAGTTCCTCATGAGTCAAAATTCACCTGTGTGTAACTGCAGTTCTGTGGTTGTGCAGGGTGTGTGGTAAGAGTGACCCTGAGAAAGCTTCCATTTCACTGTTGTTTGGCACTGAATAAAAGTTTACAAGATCAATAGAAATCAAACCAAAATTAAAGGGCTGCTTTGTTCAAATTCTGCTGTTTGAATGAAAATTCACTTCAGTTTGGGAAGACCTTAAGTTGCAGGCCACAGATAGATGTATATCTTGTAAGTCAGCCAGCCAATCAGGCAGTAACCTAAATTTCTTTCCCCAGGGAGAACATTTTGTGAATTCCTGGGTCAGAAGAGAATTACCCATGGTATCAGGTAAAACCTCAGGCACATTCCAATGGCTTTGCTTGTTTCTTTTTTTATGTTCTCATTATCTCTTTCACATGCTCACGCTCAAGAGTGTGTGTGTGTGTGTGTGTGTGTGTGTGTTTTGTGTGTGCCACATGTATACAAGTGCTTTTGGAAGATAAACAAGAGCATCAGATCCCTTGGAGACAGAGTAACAGGCATTTGTGAGCTGCCTGATTGTGGGTCTTAGGAGTTGAACTCAGAACTCTTGGAACAGCAGTAATTGCTCTTAACCACTGAGCCATCTCTCCAGCCCTCATCACCTTTCTTAAAAAATCATTTTCATAAGTGATTTCTGTAATAGAGAATGACTTTGGTTGTTTTGCTTTCTTAAATGGCTCTGTGTGCTGTTAAGAAGTTAAGGAATATCCACATTAGAATGAGGCGAGAGGCCTGAGTGTGTTGCTCACTTGCCTAGCATGAGCAAGTCCTTAGGTTCCATCCCAACACCCACAGGAAAACAAAACCCGAGTATTAGGAATCTCGCTGAGTTGGGGAACATCTGTATAGCAAGTAGGATAGGCCCTGAGTTCAGCCCCAGCAGAGGTCAGGTACGTGGGGACAAGGGATAGTGGACAGGATGAAAACAATCATAATACAGTAAGAATTCCATGGTCGCCTGAGGCTGCTCATCCCTGGAATTCCTGCTCTTGGAAGGTGGAAGGAGACACTTCTGCCCAGGTAGGACTATAAAAACAGGTTAGAGGCCATATGAGGTATGGGCTATATGAGGTTAGTGCCAAGTGTAGAGCTCCATGCCTGTGATCCCAGCACTAAGGAAGCTGAGGCAGAAATAGGATGATTTTAAGGATAGCTTAGCTTAGCCTACATGGCAACACATTGTGTCTCACCCCCCAAATAAGCAGAAGGTGAAGGGATGTCTCAGATGTTAAGAGTGTTTGTTGTTCTTGCCGAGGACTCAGGTTCAGTTCAAAGTGGTAGCAGTTTACAACAATCTGCAACCCCCTCTCACAGGACTCTGACTTCCTCTCTGGCCACCAGAGAGGTCTCCAGGCACACGTGTGGTAGACATACAAACATGTAGGCAAAACACTTACACATACATGTAGTGAGGATTTTGGTTTCTTTAAAAACACAAACAGTTATGTGAATGTGTTTTCATTTTAACTGCAGATGTGAGATCTGGGGCTGCTTTAGATTGTCCCCAAAGCTGACTCTGATTTGCCTCCTACTTTGGCTTGGGTGTGATTTGGCCAACTGCGGGTAGTTTCTGCAAGTGTAAGACTTTTCGAATTCCGGGGACTCTTGAGTGGGTATAGAAATGCTAGAGCTGCCAGCGGGGCTGTGGCTGCTGCTCCTCCTGCTCTGGTAGAGGCGCTGGCTGCTGCAGCTGCTGCTGGTAGTTGCTGGCTGGTGCTTTTGGGGTTGGTTGCTCTTTGTCACACGGTTGTGTGCAGAGATGAGTGGAAGAAATTGAATATTGCTCCAAGGAAATCGACGCCCCTAACCAGCAGGAAGTATTCTAACATTATTGAAGCCCCCTTTCCCCTGTAACCTTCTTTCTCTTTTACCTAGTGTTGGGGGTTTGGAAGGGTGGAAGAAGGGGGCAGAACGGTGGTAGATAAAAGAACCCAATAAAGTACTCAAATGTCTGGCTACACATACATACATACATACTTACAAGCACGCACACGGCATCCTTCTGACTGAAAACACCATTTTCCAATAAGTTGTTAAAATAGCAAACACTATGGAGAAAAGGAGAAGCAGTGTTCTCTAGGTCTTGGGAACGCAGAGCTGTGTCTTTGGCCACATGAGTCTACAAGAAGGGTGACATTGTGGACATAGGAAATGGGTTTCTCAGAAGAAGGCTTGCTCATGAATGCTACCTTAGCAAAATGAAGAGTCTACAGTGCTGCCCAGCGCACTCTTGTCATTGTTAAATGAGCAGGTTAAAAGAGAAACAGGGAAGGTTGTCCTCAGACTTCCACAGATGTGAGTCCATATATGCAAACAGACTTGCACACACATGAAACACTCTGAATTGTAAGTCTTGAGACAGCTTCCTGATGTAGTGAAAGAAAATGATGAGATAAAGAAGGAAACTAAGGAAAGTCTGAAGTGCCAACCTGCTCTTCAGAGTACACAACCAGAAAGCACACTGGTGAGCACTGAGGAAAACAGTATAACCTATTCCCTATGATCTCAGGGCTTAACAAAGTCAAAAGTAAAATACAAAATGTTTCTAGACTCTAAAATTTTTTCTTAATTAAATTAAAGTATAGTATTCTCTGTGCCAATGAAATACTTAAAGCAAAGGGAAAAAAATCCTAATCCTAGGATGAAATGTGAACACGGGCAGGCTTTCATCTTGAATAACTTGTCAGACCAAGGTAATGGGAATTTAATTTTCTCCTGCTCACAGCATGGAGAAGACATGTACCAGTGTCCAGAGACCAGGGTGAGGTAAAATGTCTAATGGAGACCCCCACACACATGTGGTCATCTCAAAGAGCAAGCTGTCATAACAAATGTTTTAAAGGAGCCACAGGGGAAATGACCTTTCTCAAATCTTCACAATGATTCTGGAAATAGGAATCTCCTCTCAATATTGCTCTATCCCAATGCTAGATGACCAGGGGACAGTCTTAAGTTACATTTTAACACACTGACCATGCACAGAAATGAATAGAATGAATGGAATACCCCAGTCTTTGCCCAGCAGTTCTAACATGGTCTTTCTTGTATCTCTTATTTCTTCCTGCTCTTCTAACCACCCTCAATTATTCTGACACAAGCACAGATCATAAGATCATCCCACCTATACACACAACTCACTTGAACTTTGTTATCAAAGCCTGCTCTTCTCGCCCACATCTTTTCTCCAAGCTTACTGCAATGACAGCGTCTTTGCTAATGAAGAAGTGAGGAAGGACACTTTTAAGGACTGGCCCCACGAGTCACCTGTGGCTGTTGAAGCTCTCATCAAAGCAGGCCTTTTCTACACAGGTCAGTCGGGTTTTTCCCTTTTATTTTTACATTTCTGAGTGTGAGTGTTGCCTTAATGTAAGTATGGGTGTCACAGGCCTGCCTGGTGCCCTCAGAGGCTAGCCAGGGTGTTGGATCCTGGAACTGGCGATATAGTTGCCGAGAGCCAGCATGTGGTGCTGGAAACAAACCTGACTCCTTTGCAAGAGCAGCCAGTGCTCTTCATGCTGAGCATCTCTTTAGCACCCAAGTCAGAATTTTGTGTCTGACAAGTAGTCTAATCCCAAACTTGCACTTTTCTTTATTTTCATTTGTCATAGATCTCTTTGGGGCCTCATAAGACCTTCAGTTTTCCATAATTCCCTCGGTGCTCAGCCTCTGGGCTTGGGGATCTTGAGGTCACTTCATCCTACAGGCCTATTCCACTGGCACAAAACTCACCACCCGCATTGTCTTACCGCATTGTCTTCTCTTGCCAGCCTTGCCCGAGTGTCACGGATGAAGTGCTTCTATTTCTAGGGGAGGAGAGCTGGCAATAATGTGAGCAGAGACAGGGATTCTTCATAACCTGCCTTGCATACAGGCTCCTAAGTTTGCTCTTCCATCCTGCCCCAGCTACAAGTATATTCTTCCAATTTACTCCATAAGCAATTGCTTGTCGGTTGCCTATGTCTGTGAATGTCCCGTATGTCATCATTGTCCAGAACAGACAGAAATCTCTGCTCTCACAGAGCTCCTACTCCAGTTCCTGATGGCAAATCTTTCAGGATGATGGTTTGGGACAGGTTTCATCAAAGCACACGGTGCACAGGAATCTTCAGCGACTGTTGCTGACTGTTGCTGACCACCCCACGGAAGGACCAAGAGTCCTGTGTGAACTCTTGCCTCCTGTGCGTGGTATTGCCACATAATCCAACTGGAGGAGCAAGTAGGATTTCACTAGTGAAATCTGGAGTTGAATTCTTGTGAGTTAACAGATGTACGTGTTGTTGAGCTGACCCCATCTCCTTTTCCTAGGCATAAAGGACCTTGTCCGGTGCTTTTCCTGTGGAGGATGTATGGAGAAGTGGGAGGAAGGTGACGACCCATTAGCAGACCACACCAAGTTTTTCCCAAAGTGAGCAAAGTGAATTCTCTTCACTTTGAACTCACTTCATCTGTTATTCCCTCACTGTCCATGTTTGTTATCTGTGGGTAATGTCTGCTCACTCTCTGGTTCCCACTGTGAAGGATACATCCATGTATCTTCATTTCTTTCCTCACATGAGAGTCTCTCTGTCTAGCTAGACATCATAGTTAAATCTTAATTGAGGTTGGGTCAATATGCACACAGATTTCTCTATGTAGCTCATGCTGCCTTAGAAATGCTCTGCAGTCTGTGTTCAGCTCCTCAGGTGTGTTTGGTGTGCAGCCAATGCATACCTTAAAGTGTTCTAGATTTATTTAAGTCTAATTATTAAACTTTAAAATGTAAAGTTTTAAATAACTATCTGGTCTTGAGATAGAATGGAAATGACATCCCAAGTCCTTAAAGTATTCTTTAAAAATGTTTTGTTAGTGTATGTTAATTATATAAAATAATGACATTTTAATATATGTACATTTATGACCTTTACACACAAAAATATATATATTACAGTGTACGACAATCATGTCACCACCATCCTTCCATTTACCTTCTCTTATCTCCCTCTGTCTCCACTTAATCCTCTTCCTTCTAAAATCATGTTTTAGAGCAGCCCAGGGCTACATAGTAAAACTTTATTCAACTTAAATAAATAAATAAATACATACATACATAGAATATTTCCATTTAATTTTGAAGTTAGAAGACTAGTGACAGCAGTGGTCACTTTTTTCTTTTTCTCTTACTTTTTAAAGTATTTGACTTTATTTTTATTTTTATTTTATTTTTTTTAGTATTTGACTTTATGTGCATGGGTGTTTTGTCTGCATGTATATCTGTGTACTACTTGCATGCCTGATGCCCACAGAGGTCAGAACGAGGGCATCAAATATCCTAGAACTGAGTTACAGGAGGCTGTGAACTGCCTGATATGGGTGTTAGGAAGCAAACCTGAGTCCTCTGCAGGAGTAGTGACTGTTCTCCCACTGAGACAGTTTTTCAGGTTCTACTTTTTCTTTTTCTAATTTGGAAATAGTATGCAGAAAATTGTGGAGACTGCTGGGGCTGTCTTCTCAGTCCCTGGGATGGTAAGTAGTGAGGCAATCTAGTTATATTTAAAACTTGTTTTATAATGCGTCGATGAAATTTTGTTTTGTTATAATTACAAACTAGCATATGTAATGCGTATCTACTGTAATTACATAATCTGGTTGAAAGGACAATAACAATAAAGCCTGGGAGCTGAGTGCTAAAGTCAAGAAGTCAAGGTCTCTCAGTGCCTTAGAGGCCACCGTGCCACTCCCTTTTCCTGGTTGATGCTTGTCCTTCTCATCCAGGGGCAAACACAGTCTTGATTTCAGTTCACTGTCCTTTTACCAAACACATGCACAATCACACACACACACATCTACATAAATTTTCAGGTTTGCCTGCTCTTCTTTGGTGGTCTTTTGTTTCTTTTTTGGCTTAGCTCTATATTTGCTGTGTATGTGTCTGTATGTCTGTTGGAGAGAGAGACAGACAGACAGACATAAAAGGAGAGGGAGAGAGAAAGATTGAATCCAGAGTGTCATGATTGCTAACTACACACTAAACCAGTGACAACCTCCAGAAACTCTTGGTTTACCTATATTTCCCCCTAGGATGAACCGAAAAGCAAGCAGTACATTGCTACTGAGCTATAGCTCCAACCCTTATATTGTTTGACACAATATTCTATTATGTCTACAGAGAGAGTCCTAGCACAGTCATGGCTACACAGAGAACCTCTGTTTAAAAAAAAAAAGGCAATTTAAGAAAATATTTCACTGTGTAGCGGATCTTGATTTTTAGTATAGCTCAGATTTCCCTTGAACTCCCATGTTCTTGCCTCCATCTCATGAATACCAGAAGAGCAGGCATGTGCTATCATAACACCTGGCTTAGTGACTCTTTGTGTTGGGGAAGGGCAGCTGGAGAGAGGTCTTTGAGGCACTGTGTCAGATAACCCAGATGGCCTCCAACTCAGTGTTTAGGGAGGATGGCCTTAAACTCATCCTACTGCCTCCACATCCCAAGTCCTGGATGACAAGCATGCTCCACCATGCCCAGATCTTGTTTAGATAGACAATGACAAGATATAAAATGATCACTGGCAATCACAAACATATCCTTTCATCAAAGTGTCTCTCTAGGACATCCCCAGGGCTCTTAGTTGCTAATGGGAATCTGGAATGAACATAAATTCAGACCTTGACAAGAACAGAATTCCGGAGACTTACAACAAGGTCAAAGTGCAGACAGTAAGTGACAGGGTGTGTCTGAGTTTGGGAGGGAACAGTTCCTCCTCCCAAACTCAGAGGCCATTGCAGAAGAGGGGCCCAAGAGGTCAGAAGAGCCAGAGGCTGTAGAGGACTTTGTCTAGGGTTTGTCTTGTTTTGTACACAGCAGGGTCCTTCCCTCAGGAACTCACAGTTGCTGTGGTTGCCTATCCATACAAGCCTGTGCCAAATCCAGCCAAGCCAAGCCCCACCTGTAGGAGGGGAGCTGTTGACACTTGTTCAGCCTTGGGCCTTGAGGTTTCCTGAGCTCTGCTGGATGGCCCCGTGTCCACTCACACATGAGCGGCACTAATTGAATTCAGTTAAAAGAGGATACGAAGCTGGGAGGCGACCTGACTTTAGGAGGAGTCTGGGGAAACTGAAGAAAGGCAGTGGGGATTGATATAATCCACATACATTGTGCACATTTCTGTGATTTCCAAAGAATAACATACTTTTTAAAAAAGAACAGGCTTCCAAACCGTGGCTCAGAAAGCTCTGCACTTTGATCAGCGCTTATGGATGAACGAGAGCAACACAGGGAGAACCTCAGCTGAACAAACAAATGACCAAACTGAGTAAGAAGGAAAAAATGGCCCAGGTGCCAGTCAGACTCCTGGTTCTGGGATGAAGTAGACTTGGTCTTGGGTGGTCTTACGCAGGTAACCACAGATGAGGGTTCATGAATGTGATGGTCAAAATGCTCAGCAGGCAGCATTTCACAGAAATTCAAACACTCTTTCCCAGATGTCCCCAGAGCCTCTGTGTGAGGTTGATAGAGATGCCTCATTCAGAGCTGAGAACTCGATCATTATTCTCTGCACTGCAGTGAGAAGCTTATCTAGCCAAGGTTCAAAGCAGCATCATTCTTTTTATAGGAACATAAATATTTAGAAGGCAATTTGACAGGATGTCCATTAAGCCAGATTGCATTAGTAGACCCTGCCCTGCTAAGACCTTTATAGACTCTCTGGGCCATGGGCTTTGGCCAGGTTTAGTTTAGGTTTTTGTTTTCTTTAGTTTAGGTTTAAAGTTTCTTTAGTTTAGTTTCTTCAGTTTAGGTTTTTGTTTTCTTTCATTTTGTTTTTTTGAAATAGGGTCTCACTGTGTTGCCCCTTCTGTTCTGACCTTGCTATTGTAGGTCAGTCTGGCCTTTGACCCAGAGATTCACCTGTCTTTGACACCCAAGTGCTGAGATTTACAGGCCTGCACTACCACACCCAGCTTGACCAGGTTTAGAGCATCTGTGAAGCAGCCTCAAGTCCAATTCAAAAGCAGTTGGTTATCCCCAAAGATTCAGGCCACTCTTCACCGTTGGCCTCATCTTGTCTGGCATGATGGTGATGTTGTAGAATGCAGGTGGCCTTCCTCCCCCTGCAGACTGCAAAACCTCTTCGAGTACTGTGACAGGGAGACAGCAGGGAGGAAATTCTGAGTCAGCTCCTCTCTATCCTGAAAGCAACATGCTCTGTGAAATAGGTATGTAGTTCTGTCCAACTTATTTTGTGAGACAGGTCTCTCATTAAACCTGGAGCTTGCCAATGAGACTTACTGGCTGGTTAGTGAGCCCCTACGGTCTTCCTGTCTCTCCTTCTCCGGCACTAAGATTACACTGTCCCTATTGCCTCGCTGTTACACAGGTGCTGGAGATCTGAGCCCAGTCTCCATGTTTGCCCAGCAAGCATTTGCCAACTGTGCCATCTCCAAGCCCTGGATATTGTACCTTAAAATTTTATTTGTGTGATATCTATGTTTTTATACTTAATGTGAATTTCATGTAGTTGGCACACTCAGATCTTGTGGGTTTGTTTCTGACAGTTTGACAAGAGTTGATATGGTTAAAAATTATTGTTAACTAAATTCTTAATTGTACACTTTGTTTAGTATTTTTACTGTCCTTTGTTGTTCTTTTTCCATGGCTCTAGAGTTTTCTCATTAGTTAGTCTTTAAACTTTTATTTATTTTTTACCTTGTTCACTTAGTTAATGTGTGTTTGTGTGTGCATTGTGTGTTCTACATAGGGCCAAGGGGAGACAAGGAGTATCCTCTCCTTTATATCACCGTCTTGTTCCTTTGAAGCAGGGTCTCTCTCTGAACCTGCTAGCATCCAGCGAGCCCTAGTTATCCTCTTGCCTCTGCACCCACAGTGCTGTGTCACTATTTTTTATTCTTTAAGATTATTTCAGCTGGTTTCATGTACAAGCACTAACTCTGTTCTCACCCCAACACATTCTCCGCATATCTTCACTATTACTTTACAAACCACATGCATTTTTATTGGAACCCAGAGACTTACACGATGCAAGACTAACAGAATCACTGAAAATGTTCGCTTTCTGCTTCATGCTTAATGTTAGACTAGGTTGCCTAGTAACCTCTGATGTCATCACCTGCCTCTGCCAGGTGCAATCCAGGCATGCTCCAGATATAAAGGACCCGCCCATCACTGCTCTCTCTCTCTCTCTCTCTCTCTGACTTTCTTTTTTTATTTATATTTTTATAAATTACAGTTTATTCACTTTGAACCCCTGCTGTAGCCCCCTCCCTCTTCCTCTCCCAATTCTTTCCTACCTCCCTCATCTCCTCCCATGCCCCTCCCCAAGTCCACTGACTTTCTTCTTTTTCTCCCTCCCTCTGTTTCTTTCTGGGGCACCCCTCATCCCTTCTTTCTTAACCCTCCCCCTTCCACGACCGACTTCCTTCCTTATACCAAACATGCTGGGGCGGTTGTGTTATTATAACATTGGTGCTGTGAAACTCGGTGGGCTCTTCAGGTAGTGTCTGGTCACACGGGAACGCCTGCCACCTGTTGCGCCACCCGCAACAGATTTGCGCTCCAGATATAAAGGACTAGGGAGCTCCAGCGGGTCTTGAACTAGACACTCACTCGTTCCATTTTAAGTGGCTGGTGTGGGTTGACAGAACTGTCTCTTTGCCAAAGAAACCTCCGAGCTAAAGCCAGTCCTCACACCTGGTCCTGATCTTCATGTTTTTTAAAAAGCAAATACAAATCCTTATCTCATGGAACTATTTTATGACTTTTCTCTTCTCTGCATAGTTGTGTATTTCTTCAAAACCTGAAGTCCTCTGCAGAAGTGATTCCAGGCCCTGAGAGCCACCATGCACTTCCGGAATCCAGGGTAATGAGCCCCGCCCCTTCTCTGACTCAGCAACACATGATCGTGGGATTGAGCCGCAACTGTCAATTGTAAATGTATCATAATTAGATAGAGTTCACGAGAATCTAAGAAGCACTATTAAGTGCCACGTTAGACAGGAACTTCACAGTGAACAAGGGAGACACAATATTTAGCTTCATGAAATGTACAGTCAGCCCTTCTCCTATAAGAAGTCTATTGATGAAATTTCAGACTTATTCCTGGTAAACATCCAGACTAAGCGGACCCGGTCTGCGGCCCACTGAGGACAGTAGGCTTGACTTGTTACTTCTGAGATGTGCAAGGCAAGTTTCATTTCGTTTCATTGGAGTTTTGTTTGGGACAGAGTCTCACTGTGTAGCTTAGGCTGACTTTGAATTTGCCACGTTCAAATCCCAGACTGGTTGGGAATTTATGATCCTCCTGCTTCAGTTTTCCAAACGCAGAGATTACAAGTCTGTGTTTTGTGATTTGATGTGTGTTCTTTACTGCAGTTGAGCAGATAAAAACAAAGCTCCTCTGCATGCTAGGCAAGGAGTCTATGACCCGGGTACATCCCTGGCTAGCAGGCAAAAGGCCAGTAAAATCATGAGGTCAGATGACAGTCTGTTTCTCTGAGATACAATCTAACTATCAGTCCACTTGTGACACAAGCAACCTAGATTGTCATTTTGTTGCAATGTTAAGTATGCCGGTTCACGCTCCACAGAAGAAAGAACAAAGCTGGGTGCGGTGGCTCACACCTGGAAAAGAGCACTCTGGAAGCTGAGGCAGGAGAATTGTCAGGAGTTCAACATTAGCCTGGACAATAAATAGTATAAGACACCGCCTCAAAATCAAAAACAAAACCAAACAAAAAAACACCAACAAAACAATAGAGAATGTTAGGGTTCAGGAGTAGCCCACACTGACCAGACTCAGATGAAAGAAGCATACTGAATGCCAGACAAAAACTGACCAGCCAGGGCCACCTCTGGTCTCAGGAGCCAGGCAGTGATGCTGAGCTATTTTCAAAGTGAGTGTTCAAAGGAAAAAACCATAACCACGCAGGAAAAATCATTTTTTTCAGGTATAGTGTGTTGATTCAACTGAGAAGAATTAATTTTTGTTTCATGTTCATTGTATCTAGGTAGCTAGAAAAAGTACTTTAAGCTGATTGGCTGGAATTTAGGGTAGGGGAGTTCTTGGGGGCTTTCCAGCTTTCTGGGAGTAAGGAACATAGGATGTTTCGATCTTCTAACAGAACTTACATTTATCTTTAACTCAAGCAGAACATGCATTTATCATTAATTGTTTTATTCTAAACAGCAATTATTGAACTATTGGAGTGGACCCTGGTCTCAGGCACGTAGGCCTGAGAACTTGAACTCAATTTTACCTTATGATCAAAATGGATACTTGGAAGTAAAATGGCTTCTGATATGCTAAAGGAGACAGCAGTTTTTAACAGAAGAGCTACATTTATGCTAAGAACTACAGTAGGTCTCTTCGGAGGAGCTATAGTTATGTAAAAAGTTTAAGCTGATTACAATAGAGAAAAATAAAGGAAAACAAAACAGCAGAGCAATTTTGGGTTCCCTTGATAAATCTCTTGTATTTGGAATTTTTATTTCAAATAATTAATTAGAACCTGACTGCAGTTTTTCATTCCTCTTCTTCTCCCAGCCCTTCCCCCACACCCCTATGCACTCCTCCTCTTTTCTTCTTCAGAAAATGGGGGGCCTCCTGTGGATATCAACCGCCTTGGCATATCAAGTTGTAGTAGGCACATTTTCTTCTGTTGAGGCTAGACAAAGCAGCCCAAATAGGGGAAAGGAGTCCAAAGGCAGGCAACATAGTCAGAGACATCCCTTTCTCCTGCTGTTAAGAATCCTACAGGAAGACTAGCTACACAACTGTTACATACATATAGTGGACCTGATTAGTCCCATGCATGCTGCCTGGTTGGCGGGTCAGTCTCTGTGAGCCCCCATGGGACTAGTTTAGTTGATTCTGTAGGTTTCCTTGTGGTGTCTTTGACCCCTCTGGCTCCTACAATCCTTCCTCTCCTTCTTCTGCAGGGTTCCCCAGGCTTCACCCAGTGTTTGGCTGTGGGTCTTGAATTTGTTTCCGTTAGTTGCTAGGTGAAGCCTCTTTGATGACAGTTATACTAGGCTCCTGTCTGCAAGTATAACAGAATATTATTAATCATGACAGTGGTGGGCTCCCTCTCATGGAATGGGTCTTAAGCTGGATCAGTCATTGTTGGGTACTCCCTCAATTTCTACTCCATCTTTACCCCTTGTAAGTCGGACAAATTGTAGGTCGAAGATTTTGTGGCTGGGTTGATGTCCCAATCTCTCCATTGGATGTCTTGCCTGGTTACAGGAGATGGCTGGTTCAGGCTCCATGTTCTCCATTGCTAGAAGTCTTAGCTACGGTCACCTTCAGAGATTCTTGGGAGGTTCTATTGCCTTAGGTTTCTAGCTTGTCCCAGAGAGACCCCCTATTGCAGTTGACTCTCCCAGTACTCTCTCCATCCTCCCCACACCTGATCCCTCCTGTCCCCATCCCTACCTCTGCCCTGACCCAGTCTCCTCCTACCATCCACCCACAATGCCTATTCTATTTCTCCTTCTTGGTGAGATTCACACAACCCCACTTGAGCCCTCCTTGTTACTTAGTTTCTTTGGGTCTGTGGATTGTATCATGGTTATCCTTTACATCACAGCTAATATCCATTTATAAGTGAGAACATACCATGTTTATCGTTCTGGGTTATCTTACCAGGATGGTCTTTTCTACTTCCATCCATTTGCCTGCAAATGTCATTCTGTCATTGTTTTTAATAATACTCCATCATGCAAATATCCCACATTTTCTTTAGCCATTCTTCCATTAAAGGGTGTCTAGGGTGTTTCCAGTTGGCTATTACAAATAAACAGGCAATGAACATGCTTGAGAAAGTGTCCTTGTGGTAGGATGAAGCATCCTTTGGGTATATGTTCAGGTGTGGTATAGCTGAGTCTTGAGGTAGATCTATTCCCAGTTTTCTGAGAAACTGCTAAATTGATTTTCAAAGTGACTGTATAAGTTTGCATTCCCACCAGCAGTGGAGAAATGTTTCCCTTGCTCCACGTCCTCACCAGTATGAGCTGTGGCTTGAGTTTTTGATCTTACCCATTCTCAAGAGTGTAAGATGAAATCTCAGAGTCGTTCTTATTTATATTTCCCTGATGGCTAAGGATGTTGAACTATAAGTGCTTCTCAGCCATTAGAGATTCCTCTGTCAAGATTTCTCCGTTTAGATCCATACTCCATATTTTAATTGTGCTATTTGGTTTGTTGATGCTTAGTTTCTTGAATTCTTTATAAATTTTGGATATCAGCCCTTTGTCAGATGTGGGGCTGACATTGCAAGTACAGAGGTTGTAACTCAGATATCATATGGTTCCCTAATAGACACAAAAACGTTTTTAGATCTGAATAAAACTAGGTATAGTAAGATGTTTGGAGTTCAAGAAAAGGAAAAAAAGTGGCATCAAAGCCAAGGGTGTGTGTAGGCTCATGCCTATAATACCAGCAGTTGGGAAATGGAGAAAGGTAGACAAATACTTCAACGTTACCCTTGGCTACATAGGGAATTCCAGACCAACTACACTACCTGACACTGTCTCAAAAAAAAAAGTGTGTGTTTAATAATCTGTCTGCATCCATCCCTGTGTATGGTATTAAACATGTAGTTACTAATGACTAAGCAGGGAGGAATGCTAGATGAACTTTGCAGGACTCTTCTTGTCCTAGACATTACAGTTCTGATAACTCACAAAGTCATCACCCATACAGAAGATGTGTGTAAAATGCATGTACCATCTAGGAACACAACTACTGCACACATGTGAAATTTATTCTTTCATACGTGGACTATGCCTTCCTTTTATCAGAATTGAGCAGGCTGGGTTTAGAAGATGTTTAGAAGATCCTAAGTAATAATACAATGCCCAGTCTTAAATCAAGACCCAGTTATGATTTAATAAAGGATTTCTCTTTCAAAGGAAATCACAAGTAAAAGCAATCACGAGGACCCAGTTCATCCCACCAAGGCTGGTAAGAACTTGAAGCACATGGGATTCTGTGTATTTGCACATTGGACAGGAAAGCATATTTCTAATTGTCTGAGGAGCTCCTAGAGGAGAGCACTGAGGTGAAGGGAGCTGTGGGTGAGAGAGCGCTCCCGTGGCATCTTGAGAGTGAATGCAGGACTACAGACAGCAGTCCTCATGCCAGATCCAAAGCAGCCAGTGTTAAGGCATCATGCAGCTGGCTGGTCTCCTGAGATCCTAAAGGGAAATTAGGGTGCCAGGATATCCAAGTCCCTGTCAAATGAGAGGCCTTAGACATAGTACCCACACTGATGCTATGGAAAGATTAGAGAGGGTCTTAGGGTATGGAGGGGGGTCATGGGAAGGAGAGGAGAGTCCTAATCCACTCTTTGCAGACAAGCAAAGCAATCAGAGATGTGAAGGTACACTTTCCTCTGCCTCCCTTTTCTCCACAGGGTTGGCTTCGAGGGAAGCCCAGTGGTTTCAAGAGGCAAAGAGTTTGAGTGAGCAGCTGCGAGGCGCCTACACCAAAGCTACTTTCCGCCACATGAATTTGCCAGAGTTGTGCTCCAGCCAAGGCACTGACCATTTGCTTAGCTGTGATGTGTCCATCATTTCAAAGCACATCAGCAGGCCAGTGCAAGGGGCCCTGACAATCCCCGAGGTCTTCGCCAATCTCAGCTCGGTCATGTGTGTGGAGGGGGAAGCTGGCAGTGGGAAGACAACCTTCCTGAAGAAAATAGCTTTTCTCTGGGCATCAGGGTGCTGTCCCCTGTTGAACAGGTTCCAGCTGGTCTTCTATCTCTCCCTTAGTTCCACCAGACCAGACCAGGGTCTGGCCAGCATCATCTGTGCCCAACTCCTAGAGGCAGGAGGCTGTGTTGGTGAAGCGTGCCTGAGCAGGATCATCCAGCAGTTAAAACACCAGGTGCTGTTCCTGTTGGATGACTATAATGGGGTGCACTTGCTCCCCCAAGCCCTAGAGACACTGATTACCAAAAACTACTTGTCACGAACCTGCTTATTGATTGCTGTCCATACAAACAGGACGAGGTCCATCCGTCCATACCTGGATACAATTCTAGAGATCAAAGATTTTCCTTTCTATAATACTGTCTCTGTATTACGGAAGTTCTTTTCACATAATATAATCCGTGTACAAAGGTTTTTCAATTACTTTGGAAAGAATGAACATCTGAGAGGAATTAACAAAACTCCTCTCTTCATGGCAGCCGTCTGTACTGACTGGTTTCAAAATCCTTCTGACCAGCCCTTTCATGATGTGGCCATTTTCAAGTCCTATATGAAGTACCTGTCCTTAAAGTACAAAGCTGCAGCTGAGGCCCTCAAGGCCACTGTGTCCTCATGTGGGCAGCTGGCCTTGAGAGGGCGTTTTTCTTCATGCTTTGAGTTCAACAATGATGACCTCACAGAGGCCGGAGTGGATGAAGATGAAGACCTGACCACCTGCTTGATGAGCAAATTCACCGCCCAGAGGCTGAGACCAGTCTACCGGTTTTTAAGTCCTCTCTTCCAAGAATTTCTTGCTGCCATGAGGCTGACTGAACTCCTGGGTTCAGACAGGCAGGAAGACCAAGATCTGGGAATTCATTATTTGAGACAAATTAACTCGCCCTTGAAGGCTCTGACCACCTACAACAACTTTTTGAAGTATGTCTCCAGCCACACTTCATCAAAGGCAGGGCCAGAAGTTGTGTCTCATTTGCTTCAGTTGGTGGATGAGAAAGAGTCACTGGAGAACATGTCTGACGATGAGGACTACATGAAGCTCCACCCAGAAGCTTCACTGTGGATGGACTCCATTAGAGGATTGTGGCAGTTATCTCCTAAACTTTTCTCTTCATTAATTTCAGAGTATTTAGTGAGCATTGCTTTAAACTTTGCTTATGAAAGCAACACGGTTCGTGCATGTTCTCCATTTATTTTGCAATTTCTTCAGGGGAGAACACTGACTTTAAAAGTATTGAATTTACAGTACTTTTGGGAGCACCCAGAAAGCCTGTTATTATTGAAGAGTATTGAGGTCTCAATAAATGGAAATAAGTGGGTACAGCAAACATATTTGTCATTAATAGAAAAAAGTTTGGAAACATTACAGCCACCAACTGTAGATCAGGACTATGCATCTGCCTTTCAACCCGTGAATGAATGCAAGAAAGATTTGGCTGAAAAAGAAGAGATCGTGAGGAACTATGCAGATATCCGACACCAGGCCCCACCAAATATCAGTACTGGCTATTGGAAACTGTCACCTAAGCCACACAAGATCCCTAGGTTGGAAGTTGCAGTGGCCAACATGGGCCCAGCAGACCAAGCACTGCTCCGGGTCCTAATGGAAGTCTTCTCAGCTTCACAGAATATTGAGCTCTGCTTGTCCAACAGCAGTGGCTTTTTTGAAAGCATCTGCCCAGCTCTGGAGCTGAATAAGACCTCTGTCACCAAGTGCTCCATGTGCAGGCTGGAGCTCAGCACAGCAGAACAGGAGCTGCTTCTCACCCTGCCTGCCCTGCAGTCTCTTGAGGTCTCAGAAATGAACCAGTTACCAGGTATCCCTGAGTGTGCTTTCACAAGCATTCTGGTAAACTCTGTTTTCTTGTAGGCATAAGGTTATTGTGTAATTCAAGTTCTGATTTCTATACTCCCCACATCTGGTTGCAGTCTTTGTTCTGAGAATCTCCCTCCTCAGTATTGTGTAAACACTGCTCCCCAGTTGTTGCCTGATAGGCTAATAAAGCAGCTTACAGCACAGTACTGAGAAGTTACTCTACTGTTAATCCTCTAGGCTAATCTGGCTTCCTCCCCATGTAAATCCCCAAGATACTTGCACTTATGGCATTCTCTGCTCCAGCTGCTCTCTCCTCATGTCTCATGATGAAGAATTCAGATGGAAATCTATAGAGGCTCAAGATTTTAAAAGGCTTAAGGAGGAAAAACAAGTTGTGGCTTACACTCACCATGCGTTGAACAAATACTTAATAACTGGGCCACATGGAATTGCATAACTCCAAAAGACTGGAGAGATTTGATGACAGCCATTCTAGAGCCTAGCTCTTAATTGCAATGGCTGGCATGGTGGAAAGATGAGGCTTCACTTATGCATTAATGAAATAGGACTAGAGGAATTGATATTGTCAAAGATCAGTTACTACATGAAGGACTATATTCTGAATTAAGAGTACATATTAATTACCCTTGATGACGCTTCCTAAAACAATGCTGTGCAATAGCCTTATATTCTTGGGACAAGGTTGAACAACAGGGACAAACTGAATCAATTACAAGGGTAACCTAACATTCAAATGAATTTTTTACTAATTTTTCCAGTAAGTAACTAAAGCTCTGAATAGAACAATATCAGATCCAAATGCTAGAAAAATTCTACATGGATCTCTAGCTTTTGAGAATGTTATTGCTGAATGCAAAGGGGCTGTTAGACCCTTGAGGGCAAGATCTGAATCTCTTCATGAATGGATCAAAGCTACTGGAGACATAGAAACAAATGTTCATGATTCAGTTATAGTTGGATAAATAGATACAGGAGATATCAAAGTACAAAATGGTCATTGCTGTGGCTGTAAAAAATCAAATAATTCTCTAATGGACTGTGAGAAAACAGTTCCTAAGGATAAATTCTTCTATAATAGCAACAATTCAGGTAAAACATTTCCTATGAAATGTAGAAGATGTGTAAGGAATGGTTATATGGCTCCTGAATGCAGGTTATCCAAGGCAATTCCTTAATTTCAGAAAACTGACTAAGGGACTTCACTCAAGGTCTGACAGAAAAAACAACATGAACCATTAGTTTCCTGCCCACCAAAAGAGGATTATTCTAAAAAAAAAAAAAAGAAAGAAAGAAAAAGAAAAAAAAAAAAAAAAGAAAATTCAAGGCCTGATAGGACAAACAGGGCTACTAAAAACTTAGATAAACCATTTAAAGGAGATAAAGATGCTCCTAGGGGATAAAACAAGAGGCACTAAAGATGAAAATACAGATATTTTGGCAAACGCTATAAATGATAAAAGGCCAAAATCAGAATTACAGTTAGATATCATTGAGATGGAAGGATTAGTGTCTCCTGGAGCATATGTAACAATAATTTTCCAAGACTCCTGGTATCCAATTTGGCCACTTAAAAAGGTATCTACACAGCTCCTGGGAATTGTGTCATTGTCGCAGGTAAAATAAAGCCTAAAATGTCTTAAATGTGTAGGGCCAGAAATCCCAACAGGAAAATTAAGGCCATATATGACTGATGCAGCCATGAATTTATGGGGGAAGGATCTATTGCAACAGTAAGAAGCATGGATTGCCATTCCTCCAACTGCAGGGACAAGCCATAAAATCAGGGATGTTCTTGACAAAGGTAGTAAAACTGTCCAAGTTGTCCATAAACAGAACACAGCACAAGCTGACTCTCCAAGGTCATATGGAGGAGACCCTGCTGACACAACACCAATGGCCTTCCTGCTAAGGCTGACTAACCAACCTATTCGAATAGAACCATGGCCTATGAGAAAAGAGAAATTACAAGCAGCTTACAGCCAAGAGCTGAGTGGAGGAGAGAATAAGGCTGGACTTCTTGCTCTCCAGGAGGGGAAGAGTTAGAGGATGAAGTGGGGAATTTCCAGCCATGGGCAGAGGTCCAAGAGACATGAAGAGAGAGCAGCTGGAGCAGAGAATACCATAAAGTGCAAATATGTCAAGGATTTAAGAAGGAAAGAAGCCAGACTAGCCTAGACTAGTTATGATTTCTGAAATTAAAAAAAAAAACGAACATTTACAGGACTATCAAAACTTCTAAGTAATGATAAACAAATTTAATGAAAGTCAGGTGAAGCCTGTACTGAAAATAACCAAGTATTACCTAATGTTAAACACAACTAATAGAATAGAGTAATGACTGCTCAGTATTGTTATGTAATTTATGTTATTGACATACTAGGGAACAACTGGGGAGCAGTGTTTACCCAACATGGAAACAGGAGATTCTCAGAACAAGGGTTGCAACCAGATATGGGGGGGTGGTGTACAGAAATCAGCATTCAAATTACACAATAACTTTATGCCTCCATTTTCTCATCCTTAGTTTTAGATGAATGAAACTTCAGTTTCATCTCTTCATAAATGTTCCTTTATAGGAGAAGTTTAAATGCTTTCACTGTTTGGGGCAGTGCATATAATAGATCATTGGAAGGTCCTGAATGACAGAATGGGTTTCACATAATTCAAGAATAGCTTCCGTGTTTCATTGCTTGAGAGGTTGTAAGGGCACTTGAACTGCTTGTTATTAGTCAATGTTGGACTGTGTGTGCGATGTTGCTGAAGAGATATCTGCATTCTGGGTGCGAGAAGGAGGAGGGGGGTTAGCTTCTCCAGAAAAGGAATTAAAAAGTAGGAACAATATAGTCTTACTTCTGTTTCTGTTGCTGTAATAAAAGATTCTGACCAGAAGTGACTTGGGGGAAGAAAGGGTTTATCACATCTTACACCTCCTGGCTAGCACAGTTCACCCCTGAAGGATGTCGCAGAGGGAATGAAAGCAGGAACCTGGAGGCAGGAAAAGGAGAGACCAGGGAGGACTCTGGCTTCCTTTCCATGGCTGCTTACATATTTGCCTTCTTCTTCAACTCTTGACCACCTGCCCAGAGCAGCACCACCATCCCCCCTGAGTTGGCCCCTTGCTCATCAATCATTAATTTAGGGGATTTTTTCCAAATTTAGGATCCTCTTCCCTAATAACTCTAGCCTGTTTCAAGTTGACAGAAACCAACTAGGAAAAATATCTCCTATTAGTTGTGTTTAACATTAGGTAATACTTGGTTATTTTCAGTACAGGCTTCACCTGACTTTCATTAAATTTGTTTATCATTACTTAGAAGTTTTGATAGTCCTGTAAATGTTCGTTTTTTTTTTTTAAATTTCATAATCATAACTAGTCTAGTTCTTGTCTTTAGCTGTGTGTTACATGCTTAGGAATGCTTTTCTTGTCTATATCTGAATGTTTTTTTGTTTTTTACTGTGTGTGTGTGTATGTGTGTGTGTGTGTGTGTGTGTGTGTTTGCAGATGTGTGCATGGGCACGGAACCGTGTCAGAGCATGCATATAGCGGGGCAGAGACAACCTCAGGAAAGCCATTTTTCCCTTCCATCCACCCTGTGGCTCTTAGGGATCAAAATGAGGTTGGCAGGCTTGGTACAAGTCCTTTTTCTCACTGAGCCGTATTCCTGTGCCATACACCCCTCTTGTTTAGGAATTTCCTGCTCATATGGCATTTGAGACAGAGGCTCAGTGTTCTGAGACAGATCCCTTCTACAGGCTAGGCTTCCCTGGGACTTACCATACAACACAGGCTAGCCTTGAGCTATGGTAACCCCCTTTTTTCAGTCTCCCAGCCACTGAGGTCACATCTGTGAGCCACCACACCTTCTTCGTGTTTAACCTGCTGCGGAAATTCCCCGCTGTGTTTCATGGTGGCTTCTTCATTATACTTCCCCACCCACAAGGTGCAAATCTCATTTAGTCTTATTTTTCCCTTTCATCTGCTTCATCGTAAATATATTCTAGTAAGTCAGTAAGTCATATTTAAGGATCCATGGTGAAACCCAAGGTTGTGAAAATTACTTGTTCTCTTCTAAGAGTTCTAGTGTTAGTTGTTATAGTTGTCATTAGTTCACTTTGAGTTAGCTTTCATGAATTGGAAGTGAGAGTCCAACTGCACCCTTTTCGCATGCGCAAAGTCAGACATTCCCATGCTGTTGGATGGAGAGAAGCTTTATTTATTTCGTAAGTTTAGAGACCAGTATGGGGCTTTCCCTGTAGTTTATGATCAGCAGATACTGTAGCTGACAATATATTCCTGGATGTGCTTCCTAGACTGGTGTTAGGAAGTCTAAGAAACTTCATTTTGAAAGCATGAAAATGGCTGAAGGTCGCAGCACACTTGAGAACTTCCACTGGGGACCTTGAGTGATGAGAACTATGTGTTGCGTTCCAGATCAACTCTTTGCTAACTTGAACAAGTTCCCCGGCCTGAAAGAACTGTCTGTGAGACTAGATGGCAAAGCAGATGTGCTTTCAGTCCTTCCTGGAGAGTTCCCAAACCTCCACCACATGGAGAAGTTATCCATCCAAACTTCTATGGAGTCTGATCTCTCCAGACTAGGTAAGGATGGTGCTTGGATTTCCAGCTCATGTCTCAGCTGGAAAAGCTAGTTGGCTAGTAATTGGTAGAACTGTTAACTAATCATTAGTTAAACCTTCCCTGGGCTTCACACCGTGAACTGTGTCCATGGGAAGGTGTGGGAACAGTGCTCTTCCTCCTTAAGAGGGCAGAGATTTATTTGTTACCCTAGTCTTTAACATGTGGGGAACTGTTCTCAGCCCTTCACAACCACTGACTCAGTCTTCACAGCCCCTGTGTGAGAGAAGGTATGAAGATTATTGCTGATTGTCAGCTGGGGAAATGAGGTCAGCGATGGCTCAGGGCTAAGGAAATGTGTCTCCAAACAGAAGGTTTGACTGCACAGCCTGAGCTTTACACTCCTAACACTTCCTCTCCTGTTGGTAGGACCCTGCTGTTTGAGGTTGCAATCTTCCCAGTCCAGACAGCCATTCTGAGTTTGGCACTAGATGAAGGACTTCCTTTTCCCAGCAGGGCCTCCTACTCTCTGCCTGACCTCATCTGGAAAGTATCTTTAGGCATAGATACCTCTAAACATATCTGATATATGGCTGTTGGCACAGTTGCTCTCCCCTCCCTGTGCCCATATGATAATTGGGTACTGTGTTCCCATCCTTATGATAGGAGCATCCTGTTTAATGCAAATCAAGAATCCTTGAAGTGCCAATTATGTACTCATATCCCGAGAGCCCTCACCCACTCCCCAAGGAGTATAAAATTGTTCTCTTGAATTAAAATTGAACTGTCTCCCTGAAGTGGTTCCCAGAAGGTATTTTCCATCATGCTAGCGGCCTTCAAAGGCCTGCATCTCACCTTTTGCTCCTCCTGCTTTCATTGGCTTGTGGTCAACAGTTCCCCAGGGAGGAAAACCACTGCTGGCACCTAACATGGGGCGTAACCCCAGCAACAGAATTCATATGTCGCTGGAAAACTTTCATTCAGTTCCTTATAGAAAGCTATTCTTTCATATGACTGTGTCAATTAGACACAACATGAGCCCAACAAACGTAGTCTGAGCTCTAGATACTTGCCACTGAGTCACTACGTTATGAATGTTGTGTCATTGCCTGTTTAATCACTGTGGCTGGAACTGATAGATTGGGGGTCCAATTCTGATAGAAACATTCAGCCTCTAATTTCTGAAAATCTTTCATATTTTACAGTTAAATTGATTCAGAACTCTCCAAATCTTCATGTCTTCCATCTGAAATGTGATTTCCTTTTGAATTGTGAGTCTCTCATGGCTGCACTTGCTTCCTGCAAGAAACTCAGAGAGATTGAGTTTTCTGGACGATGCTTTGAAACCACACCATTTGGTAAGAACTGTACAACTTTGACTTCAGATGCTGCTGTGCACAGTTATTCAATACTCTAGGATTAAAATGCAATGGTGTCGTGGGAACTGTAACCACACCAGATCATCAGTGAGGCTTTCACAACAGTGAAGTGCATCTGTTTACAATTTAAATCTTTCATTTTCAGAGCAGTGTCTTCTACTTAGTCATAGTAATTCTGAATATTATATCACCTTTCATCACTTTTTAGATACTCCTTATCTCAACAGTACTGCTCTGAGTCATAGGTAATGTGTTTGACCCAAATAAATTTTATTTTTCCTTTCATAGTCAACATATTGCCAAATTTTGTTTCTCTGAAGACATTAGATCTTAATTGCCAAAAATTTCCAGATAAGAAAACATCAGAAAAGTTTGGTAAGTTTATAGAAGCGTTTCTTAATTTATTATTTTCCTCCCCCTCTTCCTCCTTCTCCTCCTCTTCCTCCTCCTGCAGTGAACTCACAACAAATCAAGGTGTGTACAGTTGTCCCTTTACTTCCATGACAGTTAGGTCCAGGAGGTGCTGCTGCTGTAAACACTAGAACATCCTCTACTCTATGATACAAAATGGTGCAGTGTTTTCCCATGACCCCACACACATTCATATACTTTAAGTAACTTTTCCATTGCTTACAATGCCTAATGCCTTGTAAAAAAAAAAATGTTACATTGTGTTTTTCTTTCTTTTTAATTTTAATTTTATTTTATTTTTAATTACACTTTATTTACTTTGTATCCCCCCTCTAGTTCCCTCCCTCCTCCCCTCCCAATTCCTCCTTTACTTCCCCTTCTCCAAGCATGCCCCTCCCCAAGTTCACTGGTAGGGGAGGGTTTCTTTTTCTTCCTTCTGATCCTAGTCTGTTAGGTCTCATCAGGACTGGCTGCATTGTCTTCCTCTGTGGCCTGGTAAGGCTGCTTCCCACTCAGGGGGAGGTGATCAAAGATCAGGCCAATCAGTTCATGTCAGAAGCAGTCCCTGTTCCCATTACTATGGAACCCACTTGGACACTGAACTGCGATGGGCTACATCTGTGCAGGGGTTCTAGGTTATCTCCATGCATGGTACTTGAAAATCTGTGTTCAGATTTTCTGGTTCTGTTGCTCTCCTTGTGGAGTTCCTGTCCTCTCCAGATTTTACTCTTTCCCACTTCTTTCATAAGATTCCATGCACTCTGCCCAAAGTTTGGCCATAAGTCTCAGCATCTGCTTTGATAGTCTGCAGGGCAGAGCCTTTCAGAGTGTGTTGTTCTTAAAGTAAGGAAGAGGGGGAAACGTCTGGATATGTTTAGCTCAGACACTTTTAAAAAAAATTGAATCTGTGGTTTGTGGAATGTGCTTATAGGTCATGCACCAGCCATGTTGGTCCTTTGGAGGACACCATGGTGATACTCAGTCTCACCACCAGATACTATTGCTCTCATGCATCCTCAGGCTTAAACTCATTAAATGCAATAAACTCAGACTCACTGACACCTTAGGATAGAAGTTGGTCATGGTGGCACTGTGTACCTCTATTGTTGGACACCCATTCTAGATGTGCTCTACCTGTTCTGTTTCAAAGGTTTCAGAATCTACACAAAAACTTCTATTTATGTTAAGAAAACTAATCTGTGATAAACCATACTGAGCACAATGAGTATAGACAATTTATATACTTTTTTTTAGTTAAAAAAAATGTTGGAAGGCCAGGTGGTGGTGATGCATCCCTTTAATTCCACCACTTGGGAGGCAGAGGCACATGGATTTCTGAGTTAGATGCCAACTATTCTACAGAGTGAGTTCCTGGACAGCCAGGGCTACATAGGGAAGCCCTGTCTTGAAAAACAAACAAACAAAAGAAAGTTTAGAAAAATAATATGGTTTCATGGGAAGCACTAATGGGGAAAATGGAGGCAATGGCGATACGGGGTGCAGAGCTCTGTCTTCACAGTGCTTCCCAGACTTTTGTAGGAGAGGTGACTCCCCCCTTCCTCTTCCCTTCTGCAGAGGCAGCTGCCTCGTGTGTTTGCTTTGGCCTTAGAGGTGCTGGTAAAGCAGCAGGGACAACATCAGGCACTCTCAAGGCTACTGTCTCAGGTTGACTGTGTAAAACTCACACTGCGAGCATCAAGTTTCCCCACTGCTGGAAAAGAAAATTACAAGTATTAAAGCAGAATGCTGGTCAGTCTAAGGAAGCAATGCTTTGAATTCCTGTACCCAGCTTGTTAATGAAGCCTTAATGGAGTGGATTATATTTCCTTTTTAAAAGATGAGTGCACACACATACACACAAACAGTCACAAAGTGAATTTCAGGATTTCCCTCACAGAGGTCAGCCAAAATTATAGCTTTTTCAGGAAAAAGGCCAGAGATGGCTCAGCAAGTAAAAGGCCTGGCACCAAGGCTGATGACCTGAGTTGGATCTCTGGGGCCCAAATGATGGAAAGGAAAAGAGCCTACTTCCAAAAGCTGTCCTCTGATCTCTAAACCCCTAAACCCATACTATGCTACATGTACGCCAAAGTACATGCACATATGCACTCTCAAGTATGTACACACACACACACAAAATACATATAGGTACATGCTGGAGTGCAGTGCCAGCGGGTTCAGAACCTGAAGGAGGAGGTGTGCAGTCGGTGAATGAAGACTTGCATCAAGGGATGCAGTTCACACACTCTGACACTGAGACAGCTCAGGTCACCCTTACTTATGCATCCATTTTTTAACAGCTGAAAAGGTTTTACATTCGTTTTCTCATGCACAGTCTGTTTTAAGACCTTCCTATGTGTAGCGATAATGTGCACACTGTACTTTTCCCTTCCTTCTCCTCCTCAATCTCCACGGTTTCCTGCCAACCCATGAACTATGTCAAGAAAGAGGAAACAGCTTCAGCAAGCAGTTACTATCTAACCCAACACACTGGTACTTAACCAAGTGACCATGGTTGGCAGCAATTGTGGTTGCAGTATAAAGAGATGATAGATTACAACACAGGAAATTCTGATTTAATTATTGGCAACTGGCATCTTCTCATGCCCTAATCAGGATATTTAATTCCTTTAATGCCCAGGGCTCTCTGCAAATTAGCAACCTGAATCAATTCCTCACCCTTGCTTGGCTTGCCTGAGTGTTCCTATTTCGTCTTGGAACTAGAGATCCATCAAGACCTTCCTAACTTTTTGATAATCACATAGCTATTGTTTGGAACAGGTCGGTGGGCAAATTGTTGTCAGAACCAAGTTTCTATGTGGAGAGAACATCCAGACAATAGCTAATGTACCTAGATCAGGCCCTCACATTGGCTCAACCACATCATCATTAACAAACTCCCACAATCCTCAGAGACAAACCAGAATAGCCTGATCTGAGCCTTGCAAATGCAAGGCAAAAGTGAACCAAGCATTCCCTTGGAAAAGGCCAGGAGATTCTGCACTAATATCCTCTCAGGTCCTTGTCATGTGGAGACCCAAGTCCTCAGGCCTTGTAATAAGGGGAGCCGCCAGCATCACACTCACGCACCATTCCCAGAAGAGGCTTGGCCGCTGCCAAATGTAATTTAAGTTGTTTTTCAAATGTCAAAAAGAAAGAACCACAAATTGGAAATATGTGTGCAAACTCATAGTTTGTTATTCCATAAACACACAAGGATCTATATACATATATAGACATCTAGGTGTCTACATACAGGTATCTCTTAGGACTGTCACAGCGACTGTCTTTTCCAGAAAGTACTTTTCCAGTGTTCAGCTGCTCATTTCTTTTCTTTTTCTTTTTTTAATTTCGTATTAGTTTATTTACTTTACATTCTGAGGGTCACCCTCCCTCCCCACCTCCCAGTCCTCTCTTTCCCCTCCTTTCCCCTTCCCCTTTTCCTTCCCCCAAGAAAAGGGGAGCCCCCCTCCCTCCTGTATTAACCTTCCCCAGCACATTAAGTCACATCAGGTCTGCTCTTGTCTTCATCCCCGGAGGCCAGGCAAGGCAGCCCTACCAGGGGGAAGTGATCCAAAAGCAGGCAATAGAGTCCATATTAAAAAGAGCACCCCCTCCATTCACCAGGTGACCCACGTGAAGACCAAGCCGCCCACTGGCTGCAAGTGTGCAGGGCCCTAGGTCCACACCATGCATGCTCCTTAGTTGATGTCTCAGTCTCTGAAAGCCCCCATGTGACTGGGTTACTTGTCTCTGTTGGTCTTCCTATGAGGTTCCTGTTCCCTCCAGGTCCTTCCATCTTTCCCCCAATATTTCCTCAAGACCCCTAGAGTTCCACCCATGCTTGGCTGCAAGTCCCAGCATCTGTCTTGATCTGCTGTTGGCTGAATCCTTCCAGGGGACCATTAAGTTGGGCTCCTAACTGAAAGCATAGCAGAGTATCATTATTAGTGTCCGGGGCTAGCTTTTCTACTGTGGGGTGTGCTCTTTTCTTTTCCATTTTAAACAGTTTTGTTTTCTGGTCACAGAGCTAGGATAGTTTCTTGGGTAGATCTTAAATAACCCCTTTGAGAAAGACCACTTAGAACGTGGGAGTGGTTCTAAGTGCCCCTGATCACAGCTCCTGGGAGGGTGAGACAGGAGATGATGAGTTCCAGGATAGCCTGAGCTATAGGGTGAGACTTTGTCTTTTAAAAGCCAAAATAAATCATTTAACCCAACTAAACGAAGCTCAGACCCTGTGCATACTAATGAAACTACCATCAAGGCATATTTTTTACACCCAGCTTTGCTGGTTTAAGCAGATATGACAAGAAACTTCCTGAGGTTTCATAGGTGGCCCAGCAGAGCTGCTGGCTACCCATCTTGCTGTGATTTTACAAAAACAATGGAGTGAAAAGAAGGCTCAGTTATTTGGCATGTTTGTGCCTGTGGACATGTGTGCATGTTGGTGGCACAGGTATGGAACCCAGGGTCTCAAGCATGCTAAGCAAGCACTGTGTCATTGTGTCAATTGCCCAAATCTCTGGAGTTGCTTTCTAAGTACTCTTTCCTGAAAGAATCAGAGTCTGTGGATATATCGTTCATTCAAGAACTAGAACAGGAAAAGCCAAAGATGAATCTTGAACATTGGTCCATGCCAGAAAGTTTTCAAAATAGTTCCTGTGGGTCCTCAGGAGTAGACTTAGTGATCATGTGATCTACAGAATATCCTGCTAAGTAAGAGTGAACTTGGAAAGGAAGGCTTTCACAGTAGTTTACCATGCTTTTAGTTTCTAGTGTGGGTCTCCTCGGTGTGAAATCACTGGGGTGATGGCAGGAGGAGGGATGATAAAAAGGGGGTCAAATCAGAAGAGTGAGTGACCTGATGCCAGAGGAAGCTTGGCTGTGGGAGAGAAAGTGGAAATGAGGAGACAGGCTGGACTTGGGTGAAGAGACAGGTTGGGGAAGATGCAGAGAGCAGCAGGGAGCAGCTGTGTGCTGACCCCTTCTCTTGCTCTTGGAGAGGACCATCATGCATAGGACCTGTTAGCAATGGGGTCTCCTACAGCACGGAATGCCTGGGTCACAGCTGCTCATGGTGGAACAGTAACGGAGGATGGCTTGCTGTGTCACCCACAGCACTGGCTCTGGGTTCTCTCAGGAACCTGGAGGAACTGCTTCTTCCCACTGGAGACGGGATTCACCAAGTGGCTAGACTGATTGTCCAGCAGTGTCTGCAGCTTCAGCGTCTCCGAGTTCTTGCCTTTCACGACACCTTGGATGACGACAGTGTGCTGGAAATTGGTGAGTGTAAAAGCCACTAACATCACTGGAGCTGCCTGCTGCAAGTGTATACAAAAAGTGTGTGTAAACTGTCCAACCTTCTTCCTCATTTTGTCTGTCATGCTGCTGTTTCTCATGCCCTTTTGCAGATTTAGGTTCATCCTGGTCAGACTGGGAAGGTCATCAGCATCCTTTGGGAGCTATAGAAGCTATTCAGTCTCTGTTGGGGATTGAACCCAGTGCGTCACTCATGTGTGCTGGGCCAGTGCTCTGCCACTGCACCACAGCCTAGTCAAGTCTTCTTTATGACACTTGGTGCTTCACAAACCTGGCAGTATACTCTACTTATTGCTTGAGTGATTACAATATGTATAGGAAGTCTGCACTATAGGGCCGGACAAGCTTCTCCAGTTTACAGTCTTGGGGATTTTGTTTTCTAAGTTCAGTTAAACCAGAATTAGAACACAGACCAATGCCAGAAGTCCAGGCTCAATCCCCAAATAAAAAAATCGATTAATTGATCTCTGGCACCTGTATAACTTCTTTATAGCTCCAGTTTGTTTTTATATCTTCAAGCTAGGTACACAGCACATATCAAGTTGTAAGATCTTTTTGGTAGACCAATGCTCTTTACCTGTGGTGGCACTTCATGTCTCCTGCTCACTTCTTGTGTACTAAACATAGGCATCCAGAATCATTTTCATGTCTTTTTCCTGCCCTTTAATCTATGTAACAAAATTTAAGGTGAGTCTCTTCCACAGTTAATTAATAGATGAACCTTTTAATCTATAGTTATAGATTAATAGACTTAAAAGTTAACCCCAGGAAAGAGATAACTTGGTAAAAGTGCTTGCCTGACATGTATGAAGCCCTAGGCTTGGCCCTTAGCACAACATACAAACAGGCATAGTGGTTATAAGGGCACACATCTATGATCCCAGAACTCAAAAGGTGGAGGCAAGAGGATCAAGGATCATCGTCATCCAGGTCATCATCCTTGGCCACATAGCAAACTAGGGGTCAGTATATGCTACAGAAAACCCTGTCTCAAGACAAACAAAAAAACTCACAATCACCAGAATAATACCTGATACAGGCCTGAGTTTGCAGAGATGGCTCAGTCTGTAAAATGCATTCAGTCAATGCACGAAGCTCTTTTAGTGTGATACACAGCAAGCAACCCAAAGAGGGGGTGTGATGGAGCTGAGGACAGGAGAATCCATGACACTTACTAGTCACACAATCCAGTGGAGTCTTCAGTCTCCGGGTTCAGTGAAAACTGGTCTCAGAAAATAAGGTGTAGGGCAACTGAAAAGACATCCACCTAATCCACCATTAACCTCTGGTCTCCACACACACCCCATATGTGCATAATACAACCCCCCCCACACACAGAGAGAGACACAGAAAATTTAAAAACCCAATCCATTAATCTTTTTATTTCCATTTAATATACTATGTTATATTATGTTACTATAGTTGAATTGTCATCTTTTTTTTTTTTTTGAGACAGTGTCTGCTGATTAATAGTTCAATCTGGACTTTAATTCTCTTTTTAGTCCTCAATGGCCCTGAACTTGTGATCCTCCTGTCTCCGCCTCCTCAGAAGTAAAATGACAGAGATGGTGTGTCAACCCTCTGTGTATTTTTATTTGATATTGGTTTCTTTATTTCTTTTATAGGATATGGGTGTTTTTTTTTTCTCTGCTTTTGTGTCCTACATTTATTAGCTTATTAATTGCACATATTTTCTTCAGGGTGGTTTGATAGTGTAAATGTAATTTGTATTTGCCTGATGTTATCATCTTGGAGGCTTACTGATGAATAATCTTACCCTTTCTTGCGTTTTCTGAACTCTGGCTGTCTGGTTCAACTCAGCTTTTCTGGCTTAAACTCCTCTCCTAGCTGACTGCTTTAGTCTGTCTTCTCTCAGCTTCTCACTGAATTGCTGTACTTGGCTTCAAACTAACTCTGGCAATCTGTTCTAATCTTCTGGCTCCTTCTCATTCTCTGACTTCAAGAGCCTCTGTTGACCTGCACTGAACTGCATGAACTCAGGAACAAACTCAACTATACTACACTGCTTCCCTTCACCAGGGCCCTTTTCCTTCTGCCCGAAGGACTCTATGTGTTTCTTCTACTCTGGGTTAGCTAGTCATGACTTTTCTCCCATTTTAATGATGAGGAAATGGCTTTTGCCTTCATATTTGAAAAACTTTTCTAGTGCATTCTATTTTGGAATTACTTTCACTTAGGTTTCTGGCCTATGTACCATTTCTTTTGTTTAGTGTCAGTTCTCATGTTATGAGGTCCTTTAGGGTGAGGTGTCTTTTCCCCTACTCAGAAGCTTTTAAGATCTTTATTTTTCAGAAAGAGTCTCACTATGTAGCCCAGGCTGGCCTGATCCTGCTTTGGCATCCAGTGCACCAGGAATTAGAGGTGTTGCTTTGTCGAAGTCAACATAAACTCCATTTTGTCTTCTCATCTGTTGAAGCTCTAACCCCAAAGTGACTGGATTTGGAAACAGGGGATTTGTCATGGCCACCACACCAACTAACACAGCAGCTGTGGACCACATGACTAGAAGTGATTACTCTACTTGGGGTTTGTAGAACTGATGGAGAATGTAGCTTGGTAGCTTTTTGTCAGTTTTAGGGCATTCTTGGTCAATACACTCTGCCCAGTTCTCCTTCACCAGTTGCTTCTGCAGGCTGAAGAACTCGGCCTGATTTGGGGGTCAGAGAAGGTTTCTGGAAGTGAGATTACTGATAAGACTTTATAAAGATGGTGGACACACAGCTGGGAAATGAGACATTAGGGCATTTTGAATAATAAAATTACTTGTGTCCTAGAGCCTGGTCCATTTGAACAACTTTTAACAATAAGCACAAAAGTGTTTGGAGCAAGAGGCAGGAGTTAGCTCCTGAAAAAGAGAGCAGACAGGACAGGAAAGGTACTCCTGGAGTGGGCATCATGGATGCGTTGCAAACACTGGGTTTCATCTTGTCACTGCTCAGTACTGTTACTCTACAAACGATATTTAAAGTGGTGATTAAACCAGGTGTGTTGTCATGTGCCTGAAATCCTAGCTCTCCGAAGGCATAAGGAAGGCAGATCACTCTCTGTAAATTGAAGACCAGCCTGGTCTGTTCTGTGAGTTCCAGGCCGGCCAGAGCCACATAGTAAGAGCCTATCTAAAAAAAATTAATAAATAGAATAGAATAAAATAAAGGTAATTTAGCCAGGCATGGTGGTAGTACAGCCTTAGAATTGCAGCACTCACAGGCTGAGGAGGAGAATTAAGACATCAGGTTGGGGCTGGAGAAATAGCTCCGAGATTAAGAGTGATTGCTCTATAACCATGAGAACCAGATTTAGGACTCTGGAGACTGCTGGCTTTTAGCCTAGTTGAGTAAATGCAAGGCTCAGGTATAGGGACAGACCTCTGCCTCAAGGGAAATGATGTCATATGATAAAGACAACCAATGCCTTCTTCTGGATTTCCCAGGCATCATGCCCACCTATACAGTGTGTATATTACATGTACACATAAGACTTTGTCTCAAAAACAAAGAGGGAGGGTAGTAATTTATGATTTTCTTAAGAGTTTCATTTCTCTCCCCTTCAGAGGAAATCTGGGCAGCATTAGCTTGGATGACTTCTTTCTTTCTCTGTTTTTTTGTTTTGTTTTGTTTTGTTTTGTTTTTTGTGTTTTTCAAGACAGGGTTTCTCTGTGTAGCCTTGGCTCTTCTGGACTCGCTTTGTAGACTAGGCTGGTCTCGAACTCACAGTGATCTGCCTGCCCCTGCCTTCCAGAGCATGGGGAATACAGGCATTTGCTGCTGGGCCCAGCTTTGTATAGCCTCGTTCATCTCTGTTTATTATAAATCAATATTTTGCCTTACTCCTTTCTCTTACGTTAGGTCTCAGACCCAGAATCTTACATTTTGAAGCAATAACCTCTGACCTTCTCCCTCTTGAGAAAAGCCCATCATTCAAAGCAATGAGAAATATCCCAACTATCACCGAACAGCCCAACTTAGGGCACAGCTGACACATTAGGGCTTCTGTCTTTAAAGTCAAGCTAGAGCATGATTCTTAGTGAAATCAAACCTAACACTTGCCCAAATTAGGGGACATGATTGTGACAATTAAAACTAAAGCAAAAAACACTGCTAGCAAAAACCCCACTTCCAGTCATAGACTTGGGTTGAGAACTTACTCTGGCCTGCCCCAATTTCCTCCAGAGCTCTAAGGAACCAGGAAGTCATTTGGGCACACTGGAGCACAGACACAAGGAAAAGACAAGCTTTTTGGAATAGCACCTACCTTTCTCTGCAAAAGGGGAGGCACTGTTGCCACAATTTCTCAGTCCCTTGTACTATAACCTCTTCCTATGTGCCCTGCCTTGGTGTATGTCATCCTTTGAAACCAGAACAGAAGTCCTCATTGCCCAGACAGCTAAAATGCTCTGTTCTTGACTTCTGGTTTCTTCTTCTTCCTTGCAGTTTGGCCAGGTGGTTCCCTATCAACTTGGCAGCTGTTCAGGGCTTTCAAAGAAATATCTTTAAAACACATTTAAAGCCAAACATTGTGGTATATCCTTTAATCCCAGCTGTCAAAAGGCAGAAGAAGGCAGATGTGAGTTCTAAACTGGTCTCAGCTAAATAAGTGAGTTCTAGGACACCCAGGGCTGTGTAGTGGGACCTGGTCTTAGAAAAAAATATGATTAGCAATTTTCATTGGTGGTGGATGTGAGGTTAGTTACAAATAACTTTGTAAGCTTTACTCAAGTCTTCATAGCATTGTGTCTTCATGAATATTTTTGTCTGCTTTCTTTCTAGCCAAGGGAGCAACCAGCAGAGGCTTCCAAAACCTTGAGAACTTAGACCTTTCAATGAATCACAAAATTACAGAGGAAGGATATAGACACTTCTTTCAAGCCCTCAACAACCTGCCAAACTTGCAAGAGCTGAACATTTCCAGGCATATCCCAGAACGAATCCAAGTGCAGGCCACCACTGTCAAGGCGCTGAGTCAGTGTGTGATGAGACTGCCCAGACTCACCAGGCTCAGGATGCTCAGCTGGCTCCTGGATGAAGAGGACATGAAAGTGATGAATGCTATGAAAGAAAGACACCCTCAGTGCAAATGCTTGATTATTCACTGGAAATGGATAGTTCCATTCTCTCCTGTCATTCAGAAGTGAAGGATGCAGCTGAAGGCTACCGACAGTTCTACAAACCCAATATTCAAATACATTTTACTTTAACTGACTATGGGATAATCCCAGCATTTAGGAGACTGAGGCAGGGAGATCAAGAAGTTGAGTTCACCCTGGGTTACATAACTAGTCCTTACTTTAGACCTACATCAAAATCAAACTGTTTCATAACTATTGCATATACAAGAATGGCCAGGCTGGTAACTGTTTGAGCGCCTGCATGCCTACATTGAGCTATGATGAACAGTGCCTTGGCAGTCCTTACATAGTCATGTTTAAAGATGAGAGCTTCAGTCACGTTCATACAGAAAACCCTCCATTTCCAAGGTCAGCCAGAAGGGAGGGGCTGGGGAAAGAACACTGATCTATGTAAAAAACACAGCATGGGAGGAGTATTTGATGGAGGTTAGAAACAGTTTTAGTATTGAATTAGTCCCACACATGATGAAGTCCCACACATTTATTCCTCAGCACTTACAAGTCAACTTCATGCCGGAGCCAGCCAGGCAGAGTCGAATGGTTCTTGAGTTGGGTGTGAGGATTAAAATTAATAAAACACAGGAAACTTTTTAAAGGTCCAGACTCGACAGCTTTTGCAAAAGGCAGACTGCTGCAGCAAGCAGTGCCAGCAGCCAGTCTCAAGTCTCTGCCTGCCTCCTCTGCCTCCGGCCTTCTGACCACTTTATTTTTTGAGTAGTTACTTTTAGCCAGTAAAACATCTCAGAACAATAGGTTAATTTGCACAAGGAGCCTGAGGAAGAGGTGTAACCCTCACAAGCTATCCCACCTGTTGTCACAAAATAAAGGAGATGGACTTGCAAGTTCCCCTCTGCCATTAGTAAAGGCCTCCAAAAAGCCATCTCTTCACCTGTTAGAAAGTCCTCCCTACCTCTCCAGAACCAGCAGAAGCCCTAACTCCCTCGGTGTCTCAGCAGCGCCCTCTACTGACAACACTGCATGCAGCTTTGACGGGACCAGTGTCCAGATCAGGAAGCCTGTACTGCCTGAATGCTGAATTGGGAAATAGGCAATGACGTGGCAACTGCTTGAACTCATTATAAGCAGTAGCACAGATGGGGAAAACCTAGGTAAGCTGTGTACAGTAGCACACGAGTGTAACGCAGCTACTCTGTAGGCTGAGGCAGAAGTTCCAGGCCAGCCTGGGCCATCTAGAGAGACACTGTCTCAAAACAAAATTGAGGAAGTGCTAGGGATGCTGCTCTGTGGTCTGGCTTTCCTAAGGCCCATAGTACTGCAAAGTCAAAAGAAACAGGGGCTAGGAAGATGGTTCTTGCAGAGGACCCAGGCTCAATTTCCAGCACCCGCATGGCAGCTCACAATCATCTGTAACTCCAGTTCCAGGGCATCCAATGTTCTTTTCTGGCCTCTCTGAATACCAAGCAAACATATGCACATGGTATACACACACACACACACACACACACACACACAGAAAAAACACCCATAGCCATAAAACAAAAACAAAAGCCTTTAAAGAAAGAGTTCTAATAAGAATTCAATGGTTCTGGTTTATTCCTCAGCACTTACAAGGAAAGAACAAAGCTACTGAAATGTATGTTTCTGATCACATACTCCATATACCAACTCCCTGAACCCATCCAATGGGCTGCCTTTCTGAACACTGTATCTTCTTAGAACATCTGCTTTATTTTTAAGTTAATAAAAAAAAAATCAATTTTACATCAAAGCATAGTATACATCGAGCACAAGTGAAACAAGTAACAAGAAATAACTGTGAACTCATGAAAATAGATATTAAATATTTTATTAAGCACCAAAGAAAACAAGTCTAGAAAACAGCTTTCTCCGGAAGGGTACTTCACAAGCAGTGGTGGGGTTTTTTTTGTTTTGTTTTGTTTTGTTTTGTTTTCATGCTATCTACTTTATTTGGGTTCTTATACCTCTACCTTCCTTCAAACTCCCCAGCACTAGGTAAGAGAGAAATATTAGAGGGGAAAGAGGAGGCAGATCTCTTTAGACTTAGCTTGTTGGAGCAAGTCCAATCTCCGTAGTCAGAATATCCAGCAGTCCAGCAAATGCAGCAGCAGGACAAACCAAGAGCAGCAGTGGGCAGCAGCTGCCCCCTTCTTTCTCGAAGCCCCATCCCTCTCTGGGCTCTGGCATTTATACCCTCTCAGAGTCCTCAGAATTAAACTATCTGCAGGTGGCAAAGATGACGCCCTTCTTAGAGCATGAGACAATCATAGTTAACAGCTGTGGACAAACTAAAGCAGCCCGGTATCCCACACCTGGGGTTAAAACAAAATCATGTTTATATAACTGAGTTTTGAAAGAAACCAAAACTTCCACTACAATTATGTCCTCTCCCCCAAGATTTTACCTCCCAGTCCACCACAACAGCTGTTTTAGCATCACACAGACCTACACACTGATACATTCAGTGACTGTGTTGCAGTCTGCATCTTACTTGTCCTGTTACTAGCAGCTGAGCTACTATTGGGGTTCCTCACTGACCTCAGGAAGCGCCTGCTCCACCTTCCCTGAGGCATCACTCCTGCTTTCCTCCTCAGAGAGCTGCAGCTGAGCCCTCTGCTGTTTCCCCTCTCTGACCACAGGGGAAGTGGGGGTCTGAGTTCTTCTGACTTTGTCTCTGTTAAGTGCACTTCCTGGACCACCTCATCCAGCTGAATGGCTTTGAGTTCCAGGTCTACACTGTCTCCTCCATCTCCACCTCTAGCCCAAGACTCTATTGATATAACTCCAAAAGGCATTGAAATATCACATCTCCAAAGCTAACTCCCCTTCACCAAAGTACTCTTATTGCACATTTTCATCTCTTAAAACTCCCGCTTTATTTCTCCAGTTGCTTTGTGAAACCCATGAAGTTGTCCTTAGCTCTTCTCTTACGCCACATATAATCTGACAAATCCTGACAATTCACTTACAAAATACTGTGGGTTCCACATGAGTAGCCCACTTCCGTGAAGTCTGTGGTGCATCATCATGCAGCCAGAGGTTCCTCGTGGAGGTCAGGTCATGCACTGCCTCTGACTCACTCTTCTCCACGGGGCTCACAGTTCAAGGAAAATGCTGTGGAACTGTCTACACAATAGCCTGACCCTTGGCCCCTGCTTATTCCCATCTCCTTAATCTCGCCTTCCTTCCACTCCTTACTGGTCCTTGAATATTCCACACACATTCTTATTTTTTTGAGACAGGGTTTCTCTGTGTAGCCCTGGCTGGCCTGGAACCTGTTCCATAGACCAGGCTGGCCTCAAACTCACAGTGATCTGCTTGCCTCTGCCTCCCCAGTGCTGGGACTCAAGGCGTGTGCATTTTTTATAAAAGGGCCTTTGCTATTTGTTGTCTTTTCCTTTTCCTGGGATGTTCTCTCATGCCATGGGTTAGAAACGTTTTGAGTATTCCTCAAATGTTCATGTGTTAAAATGCAACCCCCCACTGTGAACTACTCGGAGTGGGAACTTAACCTACTGTGTTTGCAGCTGGAGGTATTTAGGTATTGAAGGTATTTAGGATAAAGTCATCAAGATGACACTCCAGCGGTTGGGAGCACTAGCTGCTCCTTCGGAAGACTGGGGTTCATTCCCAGTTGGTGGCTCGCAACTGTCTGTAACTCCTGTTCCAGGGAACCTGACACCCTCACACAGACAGACATGCAGGTAAAACACTGATGCACATGACATATAAACAAATGAAAACATATGAAGCTCCCGCTGAATCCTGGTGGTTTTCTGAGAATCCAAATATGAACACATACACACAATGTATGCACTAATCATGCTCGTTGCCTCTTGCAATATTATGCCTCATTCAAGCTCAGCACACTAGACAAAATCATCACCCCTGAAGCTCCAGAACTGTGAGCCAAAACACATCTTTCTAACTACTCCTCAATAGGCTTCTTTCCACTTTGTGAGAGGCGAGACCGCACATGTACATATGGGCACACATATGGCCATTTCCACATGCCCTTTGTCTTTGTCCTGCATTACTCCCTCGAGAGCCTGGGTGTGGAGTTAGGCTGATGGCCAGTACACTGGTGATCCTCCTGCAGTTACCTAACCGTTACCCATGCTTTTACTCACCCGAGCATCTCCACTGCCTTGCTCTCTCTGCTTTACTGTATGAGATGTGATCTCACTGTGTTGGCCAGGCTAGTCCAAAACGGTAAATTCTACCTCAGCTTTCCAAGTAGCTGGAACTACATTACACCAACATTCAATGCATCCTTCACCAAGAGCAACTCCCAGCATTTAAACAATGTTGAGTATTTGCTTGAATGAATGACCTCAGTTCAAATAAATGTATTAGGTGCTAAAGGGAGTTAAAATTAGTGTTAATATCTAATGTCTGGTTAGGTTTAATGGAAATGTTAATAATTAAATTTAACCTCCCAATTAACTAAGTTATGCTGAATCTATAATAGCTAGTAGTTAAGAAATGTAATGTTCTCTTCTACAACCTCAAGTCACAGAACATATTTTGCAAAGCTACTTACTAGGTATTGACAATTCATTAATTTAATCATGCTGACTTGACAGCTAACATGCTAGGCACAGAGGGAGCTTAGTTAATTTAGTGTACCTAGCCAAGACTTAGCAAAGGATAGCATTTGCCATATTGTTTTTAAAGTAGTGGAGATCACATGCAGTACCTTGCACGTGTGCTCTACCAATGGGCTCCATCTTCAGCATAAAATGCTGATCATATTTAACCTCCAAAAGTGAGTAAACCAGGGAGAAGCCTGGGTGCTTAAACATTAATCCTTACCAAAAGAATATAATGGAGGTGGTACCTGGAACAGCAAGGCCATGATGGGAAGAGAATGGCATGAGCAACTAGGTCAGGAAGTAGACATGATTAAGGAACATCATGGAGAGAGAGGGACACTAGGACAGAGAAAGGGAGGTGCAGAGAGAACAGCATGGCTTCTACAAGACAGAACTCAGTTAGGGTGTGGTAACACCTGCCTGGGAAGCCAGCGTTTGGGAGGCTTGTGAATCACAAGCAAGCCAGGCTGAAAACAAGACTGTTTCAATGAAGAACAGAGCTGGCAAAGTGGCTCAGCAGGTAAGGGCGCCTGTGTTGTAGTAACTAAAATGGGGTTTGGGCCACATGATGTTTATTATTAGCCCTATAATTATCGAGGCAGTATCATTTAACCCACTACCACAATTAATAAGACACAGGCACCTGTCAGATTTTATAATTTCCTCACATTGGGCCAGGCAGATATTTCACCTACGCTGTCTCACCATCCACTTCCCAGCCCCCATCAAATGCCATCTGCCTTAACCATTCCTATCTGAGCTTCCACCCATAATCTTATAAATACTTGGCTTATATTTTTGATCTTGGTGTTTTCTCCATTCGACCATCCTTGGAGTCCTTCCTCCTAGCCGGCGCGGTTCCTTCTCCACCCTAACCCATACTGGTATCCTCCTTCCTCCTCTCTTCCTGTCTTTCTGTGTTCTTCCCATGATTTTCCTCTTCCCAAAGCCTGGGAACCTTAGCCACACCTACCCCATTCTGCCCTGTCCAGGTTTTAGGCCTTTAATCAACCAATCAGGTATAATGTCTTAGGCAGCTTTACACAACAAGGATAGGTTTATCCAGATCTTGAGGGCCAGTAATTAGCATCAAAACACAAGCATCAGACCAACCTCCAACACACCAGGCACCAGATGACCTCAGTTTAATCCTTAGCACCTACATAGAAGAAGAGAAGACTTCACAAGTAGTTCTCTGACCTTATATTTGAGCCACAGAAAACACACACACACACACACACACAACCAGAACACACCCTGGTTCCTGCCTGGTCAGGATAGCCCCTGCGACTTGAGTTAGCTTTTGTCCCCCTATCTTGGATTGCCAATTTGTTCTACTTTCTGCAATTACCTTTTACCCAAGTAATAAGTCTGGATAGTTTTCTTTCTGTATCTTTAAAGAGACTCAATTTCACTGTATATATCCCAAAGGAAAATATTTATAAAGTCAAGACTTTTTAAAAAAGGACTTTTATTTGTTTTTAAAGACATTAATAAAAATCTTGACACACTAGGAAAGTTACAGTCTACAGCTGTGCTCAGACAGTTTCGGCAGACTGGCTTCCGTGCATTACATCTCCCCGTTCGATCATCAATCCACTTATGCTCTAAACACGCTCCACTGGTGATTCAGGCGTGGACCCCAGAATGGGAAAATGCTGATGACGTCACTCAAACAAGAGTCCACAAAGATGACGGTGACACTTCTGTTCTTATGGACCAGGGACACCAACGTACCATCTCCTAGGGAGAGAGCTGAACCTGAATTTGAAAGAAAAGTCTAGTCAGTTATAAAATACAGAAAAAGAAACTGCATGGGCACTTATGTATACAAGTGTGGAAGTCAGAGACAACCAGTAAGAGCTGGTTCTTTTCTTCCACCCTGGGGACTGAATTCAGACCATCAGGCCTTTGCCCTCCAAAACAATCTTGTCAGTCCCAGATCATATTTTTAAAAAGAAGGCAAAGAATAAAATATGCTAATATAAACATAATATTGGTTTAAAAATTAAGAAGTACTATATTTGATCTTTCCTACTAGAATTTAAACATACTACAAATTATCAAATCTTTTTTATTTTTCCTCATTAAAAAGTAGTGACTGAGCCAGGCATGATGGCACAGGCCTTTATTCCCAGCACTTGGGAGACAGAGGCAGGCAGATCTCTGTGAGTTTGAGGCTACCCTGGCCAACAAAGTGAGTTCTAGGACAGCCAGGGCTACACAGAGAAACCCTGTGTCATAAAACCTGGAAGAAAACAAAAGCAAAAAACAAGCAAACAAACTAAAAACAGTGACTGCAACAGCATAATGAGTATTTTTTTTCTTTTAATATCAAGCTTCAACTGACACATTTTGTGGTTAATCTTGGCAGGTTTCTTGAAGTATGAGATCAATGAATAACAATTCCCAGTGATGTTAAAAATAACATAAAAGCTTTAGGTAATACTTGTAGAACTGTCTTTTTTTTTTTTTTTAATTTTCCAAACCATGTTTCTGTCAGAGTAAATGAAAGTGCATGAAAATGATGAATTTTGTAATTTAAGTTACTTCTGATTTAATATATATGTATTTTTTAATTCTTTATTAATTATACTTTATTTACTTTGTATCCCCCCTGTGGTTCCCTCCCTCCTCCCGTCCCAATCCTTCCTTTCTTCACCCTCTGCACGCATGCCCTTTCCCAAGTCCACTGATAGGGGAGGTCTTCCTCTCCTTCTGATCCTAGTCAATTAGGTCTCATGAGGAGTGGCTGCATTGTCTTCTTCTGTGGCCTGGTAAGGCTGCTCCCCACTCAGGGAGAGGTAATTAAAGAGTAGGCCAATCAGTTCATGTCAGAGACAGTCCCTGTTCCTATTACTATGGAACCCACTTGGATACTGAACTGTCAGGGGCTACATGTGTGCAGAAGTCTTAGGTTATCTCCATGCATGATCCTTGGTTGGAGTATCAGTCTCAGGAAAGACTCCTGTGCTCAGATTTTTTGGTGCTCAGATTTTTTGGTGAATATTTTTTTATGAATATTTATTTAAATGTAGTAAAACTGGAAATTAGTTACTTGGATTACAATGTTAAGTGTCTCTAAAGTTAAAAATGAATTAAAATGTTTAGGGCCTCCAGAAAGTTACAAGAATTATATATATATATATACAGCTACCATTCCAGGGCCATGCCTGTTTGTTGCAGGATAATTGCTTACACTGTGAACCCCGAAATTCTGTTATTTACTAGAAAAACCTGTTTCTAGTGGTGTGGTGTGGCTTAGCCTTGCCACACACCTTTAATTCAAGAGCTTTCTGCTTGAACACTGTGAACAGAATTAAATAAGGTCAACCACAGTAAAGAGGTGGAGCAAGCAACCAGTTGATAGGAAGTGATCATAGGATTATTAAGAAAAAACCCTGAGAGTAAGAGGTAGTCAGGTGGATGGATAGAGACGCACAGGAAGTAGAAGGGAAGGACATTTAGTTTAAAGGAGGTTGTTTGAGACCCTCGAGAGATGTCTGCTGAGAAGGAAAATCAGCTGGGTGTTTTCTCTTTCTGATCTAGCAGACTTTCACCACAACATCTGGCTCCCAAGCCTTCATTGGTAAAACCAAACGATGGAGATTTTGTTAAAAACACCTGTTGGGAGGTAGAGGCAGGCAAATCTCTGGGAGTTCAAGGTCTACAAATCGAGTTCCAGGACAACCAGCGCTACACACAGAGAAACACTGTCTCAAAGAACAAAAAACAAAAACAAAGAAGGACAAACAAACCGAAACAAAAAACAAAAATAAAACAAAACCTACCTGTCTTCTTTCTGCCATGATGATCATGGACTAATCCTCTAAAATGGTAAGCAAGCCCCCAATTAAATGGTTTCTTTTATGAGTTGCCTTGGTCATGGTGTGTCTTCCCAGCAATAGAACAGTAACTAAGACAACAGATAATACAGTCTACTGCACACTGCATTACTTGTCAAAAGAGCAGGTGGGTCTGGAGAGATGGCTCAGTGGTTAACAGCACTTACTCTTATTCTTGGAAGACCCAGGCAAGTTATAACCACCCATTTAGAACAAGTTTCATGGGATCCAACGCCCTCTTCTAGCCTCAAGGGCACCAGCCATGCACATGGAACATAAACATTCATGTACACAAAACCTCCACACACACAAAAAGTTTAACCTAAAAAGTACATGTGGATCTGGTGGCAGAATATTTGCTTACTACTTTTGTGTGAGGACCTCGCTTTAATCCCTATCACACCCCTCACCCAACACGCACACACAAGCACCCAAGCCTGACTGGGCAATGATACTGCAATTATCTTCACACTCTACACCAGATGGTAAGCCAAGTACAGTGGTGCAAAGTATAATCCTTGCACTATGGATACTGAGGCAGGCAGCTTGGAGTTCAAGGCCAGCCTAAGACTCTTTGTTTTGTCAACATAACCAAACCATCCAGCAAGTATTTGGAAGATGACACTTTGACCCCATGAGAATTTGATCATGTGGGGATAATTCAATATTTAATCTAATTTTTGGCAGACTTTAGTGGGGCTGGAGAGGACACAGCAGTTAAGAGCACTCGCTGTTCCTCTAGACTATGAGTTCCCTTCCCAGCACCATGACAAGCAGCTGACAACCACATGTAACTCAAGTTCCAGGGGATTCAACACCCACTTCTGTCAGCATGAACCAACCCCACCCCCAACACACAGGGACACACGCACATGTGAAAATCCAAAAAACCCCAAAAAAAAACAAAATCAAAAACTTTTCCTATAGTTTACATAAACATTAATTTGTAAATGTTCAAAACACTCATTTCCCACAAACTTTAAGAGTTATACAAGAAAATAACAGACTTACTGCTTAATTTGTGGGTGAGCTCTTTCCTTCCTTTTTATTTTGTCTGAAACCCTGTAAAGAATGCAAATAAAAAGTTAAAAGAACAGGGAAAACACTAGATAAATGTGTGCATAAACATTTCAGACCAAGTTGGATGCCCAGCCTGGTGATGCAGGTTTGCGAGCCAGCATCAGGAGGCTGAGGAAGTAGGACTAGGAGTTCAAAGTCATCTTCAGCTACACAGTGAGTCCAAAGCCAGCCTGGGCTACAGTAAACCCTGCCTTATGTAGGGAGTGGTAGCCCATGCCTTTAATTCCAGCACCAGGAGATAGAAGCAGACAGAACTCTGTGAGTCCAAGGCTAGCCTGGTCTCTCTTTTAAAAAAACAAAACAGAACAGAATGAAGCAAAAAAATAACCCTTAAGCTCAACTTAGTGATGTATGCCTAATGAGCCAGTGCTTAGTAGACAAAGCAAGAGGACTGTGATTTGAAAGCTAGTCTGGGCTAGTACAAGGCTGCGCTATACAGAAAGATACTATGCAAAGACAAACAAACAACAACAAAAACCCAGGAGACTGGGAACAGTTTGGTGCTAGAAAAATAGCATATTCATAGCAACATATTTTTTAAATTTAAAAAATTTTTATTTTATATGTATGGGTATTTTGCTTGCATACACAGAGTACCTGTACAGGCTAGAAGAAGACATGAGATCTAGCAAAACTTGAGTTATACACATTGGGAGCAGCCATGTGGGTAACCAGGAATCGAAATTGGGTCTTCTAGAAAAGCAGCCACCTCTTGACTGCAATGACATCTCTCTATCCCAGAAACATTTTTACAGCCCCAAATTGACAAGATAAATAGTCATTAATAGTAAACTGGAGTAGCCAGGTGTGGTAGCACATGCCTTTACTCAGGGAGGCAGAGGCTGGTGGATCACTGTGAGTTTGAGGTCTTCAAAGACCAGGACAGCCAAGGCTAGAAAGAGAAACTGTCTCAAAAACAAAACAAAAACCAAGACAAAACAACAACAACAACAACAACAAATGTTGTTGTTGTAGAATGGAGAACAGAACACTTATGTATTTTTATACAATGGAAGGTAAGAGCTACACCTACACACAAGATTTAAACACTGAACTGCAAAAAATGGCCAGGCTGAGGTACAGCTCAGTGATAGAGCTTGGGAAGCATGCGCAAGGCCAAGGATGTGATCCCAATACCCACAGATAAACCATGTCTTGAAAAAACACAAACAAACAAACAAACAACAAAACCAGACCTTTGAAATTAACTACAATCATATTCAGGAGGGCTGATGAAACCTGTCAATTTTTAAACTTTAAGGTAGTCTTAAAAGCTGCCTTAAAGTTTTAGGCTCCATAGAACAAGCCACATTTGTAGTCATTCAAGAGCTGGCTTTAGGTGCAAAGCTCAGCAGTGTACACCTTCATAGAACATGTCAGGACATTCCCAGGGAATCCTTACCATATAGTAGCCAGTATGATAGCCGCTCATGTACCAAGAGATTAGCATACTGCCCAGAGCATCAGTGTCATCCAGACAATCTGGAGATATGGGAGGGGGTGGAGGAATTATCTGGAAATGGAAAAATCCAGTTAGAAAACAATGAAATCCAGGGATTCACTCTACACAGAAAAGAGTGGATATTAACTGAATCTTTCCCACACCCCAGGGGATGCCTTCTACTTAATTTTTTGAAAATCTAGCACTGGAAGAAAGCAAACCATAATAAAAGACCAACAAATTTAATGAAGATCAGAAAAAGTTACTAAGAGTGACTTTGTTCCATTATGAAGCTATGCATGAGACAAAAACAGAGATTCAGTTTTCCCACAACACACACACACACACACACACACACACCATTTTCAAGGCCACTGAAAAAAAAAATTTGAGGTAGGACATCTGCCTAACTTCCACCCAAATACAGTCTGCCCAAAAAATATTCTTTTAACTACTGTTAATATCTTAAAAAACAACAACAAAAAAACCTACTGTTAAAATCCCACTAGCGCCAGGTGGTGGTGCCACAGACCTTTAATCCCAGCACTAGGGAGGTAGAGGCAGGTGGATCTCTGAATTCACAGCTAGTTCCAGGACAGCCAGAGCTTTTACATAAAAGAAAGCCCATCTCAAAACAAAACCAAAGCAAACCAAACAAACAAAAAACCTCCATTAGGACAAAAAATAAAAACCCAAGAGTAAAACAATGACAAAGAGATGTCCATGAGAAATGACATGCCAAGAAGCTTGCACCCATGCTGCAGGAGACGCAGCACCTATCTCCTCCATGTGCTGAGGACAGTCCTTTCTAACAGAAAGCAGCACCAGTAAACTGGATCCCAACTACTGAGGGAGGAAATATGCAAACCAGAGCTTGGAGGCGAGCCTGGAAGAGCACTGTGTCTGCGTAACAGAGGGCTTTCCAAACAAAAACCCGAGGTCTACAGTTTTACTCATTAGAATCCAAACTTGGGGTGGCTTAAGGTAATACACTGCAATTCCCTATATTCTCAAAAACTCCTGTGTGTAAGCAATCAATCTAAATTCTTTTGTACTTACTGGTGGGCCTGAAGGGAACGGAGGCATCCATGGCAAGAAGGGGGGAGGTGGAGGAGGTGGTGGTGGAGGCCCATTGAATCTTAGACCTGGCTATAAAGAATCGTTCAAAGAAGTTAATATTTTAAAGGAAAATTCCTTTCTTCACTAAAAGAGTATTCAAAACAAAAAATAATAAAATAGGAACTGGGGAGATGGTTCAGAAGCTAAAAGCACCTATATTCACATGCACACAGATATACACAGATACACATAATTAAAAATAAAGCAAATCTTAAATGGTAGCATATAGATTTTTTTTTTAATTTTTTTCTATATAAACATTTAGAAAGTAAATCACAGTAAAGAATTGTAACTGCCTAACAAATTGGAGACAATGTACTTACAAAGATAATTTAATCACAAGATTGTATTCTTCCCCTACTATCACATAATATTTTAGTAGATACCCTGTTACTGGGTCCACAAGACACTTCAGCAGGTAAAAGGTGCTTGTCACCAAGTCCGAAAGCCTGAGCTCAATTCCTGGGTCCACATGGAGGAAGAGAACCAACTCCTACACGCTGTTTTTAACTTCCATACGTAAACAGTACCCACCCCAAATAAAGAAATGTGAAAAAAGAAAACAGAGTTTAAGAGGTCCTGTTACTTATAAGTACATCATAAAAACTACCAAAAAGACAAGAAATACAGTAAAAGATTTGGTCATTTCAGATTCAAGAAACTCTGTACAATATAACCTTCAATTAGAAAATCATTATAGAAAACCTTCTGCTGTTTTTTAAACTTTCTAAAACATTAATTTACATAGTAGTGTGAGCATGCATGAGTGGCACACGTGCCCTGGTGTTCATGAGGAACCCTGAGACGCCTTTGGGAACTGTTTCTTTCCTTCTACCCAGAGGACTCCAGGAAATCAAACTCAGGTTAGCAGGCTTGGGGCAGATGCCTTACCCACTACACCACCTTGTCTCTTCAGAGTTGACAAGCTAGTCACCATGCTCATTTCTCAGGGGAAATTGTAAAGTTTTATGTCATACTTAATTTTTAAAAATTCCTATATGGTGGTTCAGCTGGTAAAGCACTTGCCACACAAGCATTAAGACTTGCCTGCCAGTCCAGCTGCATCAGTAAGCTCCAAGTTCACTGACATAAATAGCATACTCTCTGAGGAAAAATGCTGCTGCTTAGTACAAGGTTAGTTAAGGTTCTAGCCACAACCCAAGCCTATAATACAATTCTTTTTAAAGCTGACTTTTAATACTTACAACCAAAAAAACCATGAAAAGTGGTTACTTTTTGTCTTGTTTTGTTTTTTGTTTTTTCCAGAAAGGGTTTCTCTGTATTATAGCCCTTGCTGTCCTGGACTCACTTTGTAGATTAGGCTGGCCTTAAACTCACAGAGATCCTCTTGCCTCTGCCTCCTAAGTGCTGGGATTACAGTGCGCTCCACACTGCCCTGCCAAAAAGTGTTTGCATTTTAACACTGTAATACTGGAATAAAGCAGGCGTGGTGGGGGCAAAGGATCTCTAGAAGCCAGAAGTCAACCTGCAGGAATAGGCTCTTTCCTTCCACCATGGCAGCCTCATCCTCACACAATACATAATGTAATACAAAATTTTAAAACTGAGAGTACACTAGTTACTAGCCTACTACCCCACGGCAGTGTGAAGAGCCTTTTACTCCCAACACCCTCACTATTGCACTTCCTTTTAAAAGATTCTGGTCTGGAAAAAATAGTTTCATAGGAAAGCTATAAATTAATGGAAGAGTTAGGGTCCTAATATTAATCATTTCCTACACATAATTTTCTGAGCAGAACATTTACCTTTCCTGGTCCCAATCCTGACCCTGGCACTGGGGGTGGTGGAGGGAAAAACGAGTTCCACGGAGCAGCTTTGGACTTGCTGTGTGGTTTGCTTCTGAGAGATCTAGAGGAGTTTTCACTGTCATCTGTTGATGCTTGACTTTCATTCTTTAAAAAGAAAAACAAACATTTTGTTATACAAAGGTAGAGTACTTGCCTAGCATTTGCATGGCCCTGGCCTTCTTTCCTAGCAAAAAGAGAATGAGAGAACAAGAGAGAATGAGAATGTTATTTAACGTCTTGGTAGATCGCAGTGCCAACTGATTATACCACCTTTCTGGTATTCAACGTGCATGTCAGAGACAGACGATTTCATGACCTCACCTCTTGAGCGCTCTGCTCCACATTATTAGCTCCCTCACAGGTTGGGGAGAGTAGATCAGACAGATTCTGCTCCTCTCTGTTTCCATAGCCAGTATAAACCACAACACAGGTTTCTCTCTTAAGATCAACTGATGCAATGGTAGCTGGGTAAATGCAGCCATCTTCTGACCAAATGGCAGAACATTTGTCCCCAACTTTCCACTATAAAAGAAACAAAAGACACAGACATGCACGTTACTTCTTTTGAAAAGAACCATAACCCAGCTCTCCAACTGAAATTCCAATCCTCCCATCTACTCAATCACAGACACTGTTCTTAGTCATCTGTGTCTTCTTTTCCCAGTCTGATGAATGGCTGTAATGTTTTCTATCCAACAGTACACGATGCATCCAGCACTCTAGCTAAATAAGAGCAAATGCTCACCAAATACAAATATCCTTCCCTTCTGGTAATGAGTTAACTAATGAGGCATCAAACTATTCAGTTTCTGCACACACACAACAAATAAATAAGTGAGAAAAAAAATCACTCGGTCTACAGGGTTTTGTTCTGCTTCAGTGAGCTTAATGTGCGGGTGCACAGGGCTGGGCCTGTACCAGGCAGCTGCTCTACCAGTGCACTGTTCTCCCACCTCAGGTCCCTTGCTTTTGAATTAGCAGACCTAGTTATCCAGTTACCTAGTTACCTGGTTTCCCATAATACTTTTTCAATGTTGAAAGGGGGAGGGGCGACACTTCCAGATCAGCCACACAGCACATACTCAGAATGCAAGGAGCTCTGGGTGTAATACCCAGCACGTGCGTATGTATGTACACTACCCACATGTGTGAACAGACACTGCTAATTCAGTTCACAGCTCTCAGGTACTCTAAACAGCATCATCAACCCTTCCCCTCAGGCTGGGAAAGACCCTATTTAAATAAATAAACAACCTGTTTCAAGGGAGTTGTGGCATTCTTCTTTTGGTTTTTATTCTTCTTAGCAGGTTTTCTCCTAGCTGTGCCTTTTGGCTTATCTGAAGTTTCACACATGTCACCATTCTTTAGAGCATTCTATGAAGACAGTAATAGAAATGTGTTATGTAGGGACACATTTTAAGAAAAGTCAACACTTTCTAACATAACAGGTCCCATCACCTCAGTTTCTTTATTTTTTTCTAAAATGCATGACATAAAGAAATAGGAAAAGAATGATTAAATATGTCATGGCTAGTGGAAGTTTTGATTTCTTTAAAAACTCTGTTGTGTAAAAATGTTTTTGTTTTAATCCCAAGTATGGGATATGGAGCTGCTTTTAATTTATCAAGCATAATAATTGCCTCATGTGGCTCAGAGAGAGGCATGGTCTTTCCCAGCTGCAGTTTGTGGAATTCTGAGGACTTGGAGAGGGTATAAATACCAGAGCCCAAGAGAGCAAGTATGATTCAAGAAGGAAGAAGGTTGCTGCTGTGTCTGCTATTCGCTGGTTTGCTGGACATCCTGATGACTGAGATTAGTATTGCCCCAAAGAACCCAACAACTAATCAGTAGGAACTAAATCTAAAGATATCTACCTCCCCTTTCTCCTTTAGTCTTTCTCTCCTACCTAGCGTTGGAGTGTTAGAATTTATTAGAAGGGATAAAAAGTGGAGAAGGGAGGTAGAGGCATAAGAAACCCCAGGAAAGTAGATTAAAAACAAAACAAAAAAAAAAAAAAAAAAAAAGTGCTACACATACCTTAAAGGAAGCCACAGCTTTATCATAAGCTTTTATTAATGCTGTGTCATCCCAAATGTCAGAATCATCACTCTGAAGAGGGAAAAGAATACAAACAATTTATGATGTGTCTAATTAAAAATATACAATAGAAATCACTGAGGATGTAGTCCAAAGCCCCAGTTCAACTCCTAGCATATATCTATAATCCAAACACACAAAATATATGTTATAGAGGGAAACATTTTTAGAAAGTCACCACTTTCTAATATTACAGGTCCCATCACCTAAGAAAGCCTTAAGTTTACTCAGCAGTGGCAGGAAGATTGCCAAGGCAAGACTGGCCTGGGCTATACAGTGGGATCCAGGACAGCTTAGATTACAACATAAGACCTTGTCTCAAAACAAACAAAAAACCCCATGAACTACAAATTATAATGTCTCATATCTGTAATCTATAATCCCAACACAGAGCCAATAGGGTTGCCAAGAGTTCGAGGCCAGTCTAGTCTACATATTGAATTCCAGGCCAATTTAGGCAATCCTGATTCCAAAGAAAAAAAGAGCCACACAAACTTCAAAACCAGGTGTGGTGGTAGACCCCTTTAACCCCAGCAAATGGTAGGCTGATGCAGGTCAATCTCTGTGATTTTGAGGCCAGCTTAGCCTACAGGGAGAGTTCCAGCTCTGCTAGAGCTAGAGACCTGTCTCAAACAGAAGCAACAGAACAACAAACTTCAATAAATAAGATTACCCCTGGGATTACACACATGCACTGCCACCCTGGGCCTGAAGAAGATATCTAGATAACAAATAAGCACAGGAAACCCTGTGGCTTAAGGAGAGAACCACCAGGGCTATGCTGAGGCCAAAGGGCAAAGCTTTACTCAGGACAGGAGCTGCTGGGCTGTCCCCAAGAGAAAGGAATGCAGCATTATCAAATGTTGAATTCCCTTCTCCCACCTTACACTCCAAGCAGAAATCACTTACCATGCCATACTAAGACTCAGTTCCTAATGCTTTAAACTTTTTTTTTTTTTCGGATGGAGTGTGCTGTTGCTCAGGCTAGCCTCAACCTCACAATACTGCCTCTGTAGCTGGGATTGGTCACAGGCGCAGTCCAACAACTTGGCGGTGATTTCCCCTTAAAAGCGTTTGCTTTACTTTTACAGAGTCCCACTGTAGTTTAGGCCGGTCTCGAGATCACACTGAGGGTATCCTTGAACTCCTGACCCTCCTGCCTCCATCTCCCAAGTGCACCACCAAGCCTGGCTCTGATCTTCCCTCTTACGCACTTGATATCCTAGAAGTCTTTCTCGTCTTCCCCACCTACGAGTGCACTGCACTCAGCGGCAACTTTTTAGCTACTCAGGGCAACATTAGTTATCCTTCTCCCTTAAACTTTATCAACTGTTATCTGCGAAACTTGGTCCTTCTGGTTACAAAACTTTATCCGGAATCCAACATTTTACTCTACATTCGCTGATCTTGACCTAAATTTGGAGCATTTCAATGACTCCTAACAGGTTTCATTGCTTCAGCCGGCCCGTCCCCGCACACTCCCCCACGGTCACACAAGACCAAAGCGTGGCTCACAGCTTTCCAGGAGCCCAAGCTGCACGGGCAGCCGCCTGCGGACGGGGTGCCAGCCTGTGGCTCGAGCGAGTACGCACAGGTTCGGTCACGGGCAGCGCTCCGAGCGCTGGCGCCGGGCCTGCGACCTCACCTGGCCTGTGCCGCGACGGAACAGCACCGCGTCCTCCTGTTCCGAGACTGCGCCGCCGCTGCCCATCGCCATGGCGAGCTACCACGGACGCTGCCGGGCTCGCCCAGTGACGACTTCCGCCGCGCGGGGCTTCTGGGACCGGAAGAGAACGGTGGCCCGGAGGCAGCGCGGGACGTTCCGCTTCTCTAGACAATTGTACGCTCCCAGCGCACTCCTCTCACGGCTCTTCTGTCCTTCTCTTAACCCCGCTTCCCCTTCTTCTAGCGCTTTCTCGTCTCCCTCTCTTTTCCTTCCAACGTACTTTCCTCCCTCCACAGACCCCCTCCCGTCTTTGTTTGTTCTTCAAGTCAGAGTCTCACGCCATAGCTTAGCCTCCCTAGGTAGCTCAGGCTGACCTATCACCACGTTTGCTTTCTTTTTAAAAAACAATTATTTTAGCATAAAGTAGGGTAGTTATTTTAGCATAAAATAATGGTGATTAACTTGTAAAATAGAGGTACTACGCCAAGATGAAGCTATAAAACAAGGGCATCCTGTGTTTGTTGGTTCTCGACGCACATGCCAATTATTAAATGATGGGTTCGTACAGTGCCTTCCATTGCAGCGTTAGGTGTTCATTTCCCAGGTGAGGGAGGTCGACCATTTCCTTGGTCTGGCATGTCTGGTAAGTTCTTGGTCTGGTTTTCCTGATGGGATTTTGATACACCCATGTGCCGCCATAGTTTGGATTCATCCCAATAAACTTACAGATTGACTCCCTTTCTGCTCTCAGGAAAAATGTCACGTATCAGTCTGTACTAGACAGTTCTTGACAAATGGTGCTATTTCTGGTGTACCCAGAGGCCACAGTCATCTTTTCTCAAAATGGAGTCAGTGGGGTTTCCAGACATAGGACATTCTAGGCCAATCAAAGGTTCTGCATGAGATCCTGTCTCAAAATAAAATGCATTTTCTCAGGGCTGAGCACAGCCTAGCAAAAAACTACTGTTATATACAATATGGAGCAACTTAGAACAGGGCATTTCCAATAGGGCACCCCAACAGTACCCAGTGAAATTTCTGAGTTCTTGTGTCCCATAGTAAAAAAAAAAGGGGGGCGGGGCAGGGCCACACCCAAGTGATGGCAATGGAGGTCATTTGTAAAGAAAGAATGTTTCTAGCTATGGTTGTGAGCAAAATATCTGGGACTGATACCCTAGTGTTCTGCCATAATCCTCTGGATTGTGGTTCCAGACATCTTTTTAAGGAGCTGAAAGTGATCGTTCTTCTATAAATTCTTTGTTAATGAGGGAGTGGTCTGCCCAAGAAGGACCATAAACCCTCATTTATCAGTTGGCTAGAGAGGAGGTTTTGGCTTTGTGTAGTAGGAGTTGGGATCCTTATCTCATAAGGCCTTTAGTTTGAAACTGTCATAACCAAAAGGTAGAAATTTTACAAGACTGAAAATACGATGCTTAAAGCCGGGCATGGTGGCACACACCTGTAATGCCTGCACTCAGGGAGACAGAGGCAGTCGGATCTCTGTGAGTTTGCCAGCCTGGTTTACAAAGTGAGTCCAGAACTGCCAAGGCTACACAGAGAAACCCTGTCTGTAAATAAACAAACAAATAAGTTAAAATGTTTAAGCAAGAGTAACATAATACTACCAGTGGCTTCAGAAAGAACCAGAGCTAGAAAATTCGTCTCCATACTTGTCCCAGGAGAGCCATCTTTGTCTAGCTGTTCTCTGGGATATCATCCCCCCCCAATAAGGAACTGGTGGTGTAGAGCAGTGGAACCTTCCCACATTCATAGTGGAATTGAAAAATGGCTTGGCTATTAAAAAACAACTATTTTTGTGGTCCAGTAACGTGTGACTCAACACCTAACAGCAGGGATTTCTGTTCTGAGAAATGAGAAACATGACAGGCTATTTTCTCTTCGTGTAAACTTCTAGTATACTTATATGAACCAACATGCCTACATGCTTTGCTGTTGCTGCTGCTGAGGATTTAACTGGGGACTTCATGCATGTGAAGTGTATGTTCTATCACATGTACTATCTATCTCAGCAAAGTGCTGTACCGCTAGGCCTTTATAGTCCAGGTTTGTCTCAAGTTCATCATCTTCCTCAGCCTCCTCAGTACTGGGATTACAGGAATACAGCAATGAGACAATTGCTAAATATGTGGTCTGTAATTGACTTCAAAGTCATTACATGGCAACTGTACCTTCAGAAAGTATTCACACCTCACGCCTAAGACATCCTATTGCTAGGTATTACTCAATAATTATGATTGCTTATGATCACCATATTTCTAATACATAAATGTTTATATGGGTCTGTGTATTAGCAGTAAAATGTTAGTTTCGAATGCATAAGAACCTGGGGTCAATTCTCACTGTTGCATGGAGAAAAAAAAAAAAAAAACCTATGCTAGTATTATTCATAATATGCTGGGAACAATGCAAGAGTCTGTGAAAAGCAGAGTGCCCTAGCTAAGTTAGGGAATATTCACACAAGGGGACACTGTGCAACAATGTCTCAAAAAAACAAAACCCATGATTTAAAACAAACCAAAAAAAGTGTGTAAGCTGAAACCTGTATGAAGTTATTTAGAATTTCGATCTCTGCTTGTTCTTCTTCTCAGTGGTTTTGTTTATTTGAGACAGGACCATCAGCCTCCCAAGTCCCGACACTGAGCATACACCACCATGTCTGGCTTAAGTGGGGTTTTTATAGACGGGCCATCTCTAAAATGTGTCTACATTTTACATTCAACAAAACGAGCCCATTCAAGCCAAGTTAGACTATATAAATGAAGGTTTAATGCTTTGGTTAAATGTGCACCTCAGATCTGCTTGTCCCAGATCTGAATCTTCACAATTACTACGTAACAAATTTGTTAGCACATAAAGCTGTATGAGGCACTTTAATAAATGTTCTGGGTGTTTTTAATTGTGATGTTCAAGACATTTTACTTGAACTTTAATGACGTATTTTATTTTTTACTGAAGAATATAAGCTTTTCAATTTTATTTTTGATTGTGTGTGTGTGTGTGTGTGTGTGTGTGTGCGAGCATATGAGTGCAAGTGCCCAGAGAGGCCAGAAGTGTCCGATCACCCTGGAGTTGGAGTTACAGGTGGTTTGAGCTGCCTGACATGGGTTCTGGGAACTGAATTCAGGTCCTCTGTAAGAGCAGTACATGCTTTTAACTGCTGAGCCATCTATCCTGCCTCTGTTTGTTTGACACAGTGTCTCACTTTATGCCAATGATCCTGCCAAGGCCTCCTGAGTCTGAGATTACAGATATAAGACACTATACCTGGCTTGTTTTTGTTTGTTTTGTTTTTTAAAAAAGGTCATTATCATCTAAGGAAATCATCTTCCCTGTTTAAGATGCTCCTCCAAAAAATCCTGACAAAGATGGTAGTATGTACAAATCTCATAATCTGCCAAGTCTATATTAGGAGTATATTGTTTTGGGGGATCTGTTTGTTTTCATTTTATTTGTATTTGTATGTATGCAAGTGTGCTTTTCTATGTGTGCACGCTCCCCTTAGCCCATGGGAGAGTGCCCATGGAGGCCAGAGTGTTAGATCTCCTGAAGCTGGAGTTACAGTTGGGTTTGAGCTACTTGATGTAGGTGCTAGGACATGAGGAACCTGGAAGAGCACCAAGCACTCCTGTTTGGATGTAAACATGTTTTTGTTTATTCCCAGGTGTGGGATGTGGACTGATTCAGATGGTCCACAGCAGCAGACTATTTGCCTTATGTAGGCTCTTGAGAGGGGCTCCTTGCCAGCTGCAGATAGTTTAAATCTGAGGACTCTGGAGAGAGAATAATGGCCAGAGCCCAGAGAGTGGAACAGAGAGAAAGAACAATGCTTTTGCTTCCCCCTTGCTGCTCCTTGTTTCTGTTGTGAGACAAGAAGTTGAAGATCTCCTGAAACGAGGATTGACATAGCTTCAAGGATCCCAATGACCCTAACCAGCAGGAAGCAGCTAAGAGAACTGTGCCCCCTCTCCCATTAACCCTTTTTCTCTCCTGCCTGGTTTGGGGGTGTTGAAAGGGATTGGGGTGGAGAAAGGTGAAAAAGATACAAGAAATGTAAATAAAAGTTTTTTTTATAAGTATGCCAAGACCTAATCACTGAACCATCCACAACCTCTCATGTCTCAACCCTTTAATTGCTTGAAATTTGTGTACTTTCTAATTTATAACAACTATCAAATCCTACTAAACTTTTATTTAAATCCTGTTAAACTTCTATTATATTTATATAAATAAATTCTTGTAGTAAAGCCGCTGGATACAGAGCAAAAATTATATAACTGGAACTTAGTTTGTGTGTGGTGCTGGACATTGAACTAGGACAAGCACTCTGTTGCTAACCTCAGCCCTGTCACAGAAAACCTAATGATTGGGGCTCAGTAAGGTAGAAGCACAGGTGTGACAATCTTGAGTTCAGCTGCAGGAGCCCATGTCAAAAAGCTGGACGTGGCACTATGCATTTGTGCTCTCAGCACTCATGCTGCAAATGGGAGGTGGGCATACAACTGCCAGGACAACAGTGCAGAGCAGAAACGAGACCCTGCTACAAGCAGGAGGTAAGAACTGACTCCTCCAACGTGTCCTTTGATCTCCGTCAGGTGCCATCACACACACACACACACACACACACACAGAGTTAGGGGTGGGCAGTGAGATGGCCTAGTTGATAAAGGCACTTTCCACCAGGCTGAGCTCAGTTCCCGGAACCATAGGTGGAAGGTGAGAGATGATCCCCCTAAGTTGTCCTCTGACCCCTATCTGCCTTTGTAGCACACATACGCAATCCATAAATCTTTAAAATTTTAAGAAAATTTATAACAAGCAGAAACTTAAAAGAGCTACTTTAGGCCAGCACTGTGGCCACACTTACGATCCTAGAACTCAGAAGGCCAAGGCAGGAGGATTGCTATGTAGCCTAGGCTACAGAATGAGACTTTTTCAGAAAACAGCAAACAGAAACAAAAACATCAGCCAGGTGCAGTGATGCACGTCTTTAATCCCAGCACTTTGGAAGGCAGAGGCAGGCCCTTCTCTGGGAGTTTGAGGCCATCCTGGTCTACAAAGGGAGTCCACAACATCCAAGGCTACACAGAGAAACCCTGACTTGAAAAACAACCAAAAACCAAATCAAACTAGTTAACAAAGTGTATGACGAAAATTCTAGGTTTATACGCGATCCTCCTCCTGAGTCACATTGTACATTGTCGTTTGCATCTCAAGTAAGTCGCAGAGGTCACAGTTTGCGTGCTTGCTCCCCAGCTGGTGAACTGCTTTGGGAGGCTATGGAACCTTTACAGGATGGAGCCCACTGGAAGGATCAGGTCCTTAGAAATAGCACTTTGAAAGTTAGTCAGCTTCCTGTCCAGTTGCGGATTGCTGCTGTGATGTGAACAACCTCTGCCATGTGCCCCTACTACCATCAACCGAGCTGCTCTGCTTTGCTTTCTGAGAAAGAGCGAAATCCTCTGAAGCATAAGCCAATTTGTTCCTCCTTCAACTTCTTTGTCAGGTACTGTAGTCCTGGCAATTCGAACATTGCCGATTTAACAAATTGCATACATGTTTTTTTGATAAAAATAATATTCACCAATATGTTACATGCATGGTAAGTACTTTATTTTTTGAAGATGGTCTTAAAACACAACATTTAGTAAGGCTGAAAAGTACAGTTTAAAATCGACAGTTTTATAAGGGTAAGTTATAACTCAGGTAATGATTAGTCACTGAGAAGTTTTGATCTTAGAGCTTATGATGCATCCCACTGGCGACAGCACCAGGTTTTCCAAAAAGCTAGTCATCATTTTTCTCTTGTCTGCATAGATTTCTTCTCATTGGCTACCTTCTGCTTTTGTTGCATGATCTCTGAGTCCCTGCAATAGAGAAAAAGGTATGAAGTTTTCACAGGAAAACTGATACTATGCTCTCATTGTTTCCTATATATAACCCCTTCGGTACATTAGAAGAAGACATGAAGTCATGTTTTTCCATTTCTACAGATGGAGACAAATAGAAAAGCAAAGACTGGGAAGGCATTCAAGTCAGACCTTACTTTGAATGCCCTGCTACTCTGGCCTTAGGCAAATAACTTCAAAGATCTTTTATTTTGGTGGAAGGAGGGAAAGGAAGGAGACAGAATCTCATCTCTATATCTATGGCTGCCCTTGAATTCACTATGTAAACCAGACTGGCCTTACAGACAGTTATGTGGATGCTGATAATTGAACCTGAGTCCTTTGGAAGAACAGCTAGTGCTCTTAGCCTCTGAGCCATCTCTCCAGCCAAACATGTATATTCTTAAATGCCTGTTTTATAGTTAGTAGTTGGTGAATGTGGTAGTGCGCCCCCATAACCCATGCACTTGGGAAATAGAAGCAGGAGGACCAAAAGTTCAAGGACTGAGTACACAAGAAATCTCAGGGTAACCTGGGACAGATGAGTGCTTATACATCCTCTTTCTTTAAAAATCTCACAAAAAAAGAAAAACTATTTAGTGACACTGGACATCAAATTCAGGGTCTTGTACACAGGTAAAAGATTCTGTATTTTTAAACTATACTATATAGCTATGTGTTATTCAACATCCTCAGCTAGGTGTGGTGGTTCATCCAGTGATTCCAGTACACGAGAGGCTAAGATTACTACCAGTTCTAGGCTAGTCTGAGCTACATACTGAGTTTAGTCAAGACTGAGATACAGTGTGAGACCTTGTCGAAAAAAAAGAGAAATCAAGCCAAATCAAAGGTGCCTTCTATATGCCAAGCACTGTTGTTTCTCCTGTTTTTTTTTTAAGTCCAACATGTAATTCTTTTTTTTATTCACTTCTTTTTTCTTTATTCTTGTCTCATACATTATACCCTGACCACAGTTTTCCCTCCCTCCTCTCCTCAAAGCCTCCACCCCTACCTTTCATTTTCCCCAAGTATATTCCTCCTTTATTTCCCTTTAGAAAACGGCAGGCCTCTCAGGCTATCAACCAAACATGGCATATTTTTGCAGTAAGACTAGGCGCAGCCCCTTACATTAATGCTGGACAAGGCAACCCAGTAGAAAGAAACGGAACCCAAATGCGGGCAAAATGTTGAGAGACAGCTCCCATTCCCACTGTTAGAAGACCAAGCTACACAACCATAATAAATATGCAGAGATCCTAGGTCAGACAGACAGGCTCCCTGATTATCAGTTCAGTCTCTGCGAGTCCCTAAGAGTCCCTTTTCTTATGATGTCCTTGACCCCTCTGGCTGTGACAATTCTTCCTCACCTTCTTCTTCAATATTCCCTGAGCCCTGCCTAGTGTTTGTCTGTGGGTCTCTGCATCTGTTCCTGTGAGCTGCTAAAGAAATCCATTCTGATGACATTGTGCTAAACTCTGGTCTTCACAAGGACCAAATATATCTGGGCACATGGTCTTTTATGAGACTGTTTCTCCCAACAAGGACCATGTATGGATGCAACCTAGAACCTCTGCTCAGATGTAGCCCTTGGTAGCTCAGTATCCAAGTGGGTACCCTAATAAGAGGAACAGGGACTGTTTCTGACATGAACTCAATGGTGGGCTCTTTGACCTCTCCCTCCTGCCCCCACCCATCCGAGGGAGGAGCAGCCCTGCTAGGCCACAGAGGAAGACTTTGCAGCCAGTCCTGAAGATACCTGATAAACTAGTAACAGATGAAAGGGGAGGAGGTTCTCCTCTATCAGTGGACTTGGAAAGGGGCAGGGAGGAGATGAGGGTGGGAGGGTGGGATTGGAAGGGAAAGAGGGAGCGGGATACAGCAGGGATACAAAGTTAACAAACTGTAACTAATATTAAAAAAAATTAAAAAAAGAGCCCCCCCCCAAACACAAACACACACAGAGGCAAAGAAATGATTTAGACCAGAGTTCAACATGTAATCCTTAATATCAAAACACAGAAAGGGGGCAAGATGGCTTAGAAGTTAACTGCACTTGCTGCTCTTGCAGAGGACTCAAGTTTAGTCCCCAGAACCAACATGATGGCTTACAACTGTCTGTAACTTCAGTTCTAGGGGATCCAATGACTTTTCTGACTCCGTGGGCATCAGGTATGCAGGTGGCACACATACATACATACATACAGGCAAAATACTCGTATACATAAATAAATTTTTATAATCTCTATAAAAAAGCAGCACAAATACCAAGGTCTGGCCATTTCAAAATCAGGGCTCTTTCTTACATTAACACCTAAACTGAGAAGGAGACTTTAGTTCAGTATTGACTACTTCTGTGATAAGAAGACATTTCTATAAACACACTGGAAAAAGAAAGGAGTATCTACAGAGGAATGAATTCAGTGGGAAAGAACAATGAAAGTTACTTTTCTGTTTCAAATCAAGCTCTGCAGTATTTGCTGTATGACCTTAGTAATTACCCAAGTTTAGAGTCACAAACCAGATGTGGCAGCCAATTCCCAGCATAAGAATTGCAAAGCTGATGCAGAAGAATCACAAGTTCAACTGTACACTAGAGTGAAACTCTGGGTCTCAAACCAAACCAGAGCTTCACTCTCCTCTTCACACTGGTGTGAAGACACTTTAGGGTCATAATCGATAGAGATAATATGTCACATCTAGCACATTTTAAGGGAGTGGACATTTGCTAAACAAACAATGGGTGTTTCTAAACAGGTTAGAAATACCCATTTCTAACCTAGCGACAGTAAAAAGAACATTTCAGGGTCACTGATCTATACTCTCTACTCCAAGGTGAGCTAACAGAAACTTAAAGCAAGTTTATTGCTTTTTTAGTAACTGTCACTGGGGCTGGGAGGATGCCTCACTTATTAAAATTCCTGCTGTTCAAGTACTAGGACCCAGGTTTAGAGCCCCCACAAATCCATGTAAAAAGCAGGGCATGGTCATGTGTATCTAAAACTTCAGTGCTAGAGGGGCAGGGCTTAGACTTGCAGATCAGACTGTCCAGCCTAAGCCAAATCAATGAGAGACCCTGTCAAAAATTTAAGGTGGATGACTGAGGAGGTAGCTCAGAGGTTAAGAGCACTGTCTGCTCTTCCAGAGGTCCTGAGTTCAATTACCAGCAACAACATGGTGGCTCACAACTATCTAATAAGATCTGGTTCCCTCTTCTGGCCTGCAGGCACACATTCTGGCAAAAATAGATAGATAGATAGATAGATAGATAGATAGATAGATAGATAGATAGATAGATAGATAGATAGATAGATAGATAGATCGATCTTAAAAATAATTGTTTAAAAAAATTTCAGGTTGAGTGTGATGGAAGAAAGATATTTGACACTAACCTCTGGCCTCCACACTCACTCACACACTCATACACTTATAAGTACTTGAAGCACGTACACACACACACATAAACACACAGTTACTATCATAAAGGAAAAGGAAGAGATACTTAAGGTGTGGGGGTCTCTGTGACCACAAAGGCCAGCAAAATAAGAGCTGCATGGGGTAAGAAGGCACTTTAGCCAATTCTGGTTCAAAGTTTGAGAGTCTACACCTGGGTAGTTTATTTTAGGCATATTGAAGCACAGCACAATCTGGAAAAAAGATTAATTAACTTAATCTTATGTACACAATAAAGCTTAAGACATGACTTCATTAAAATTCTTAGTAAAGTACAACTGACATTTTCCATAAAGATAGGTTCTATAGATTAACCAAGGAAATGGGCTCACGATTAACAAGCTCATGATAAGGGTTTAGAGGAGGATAGACCTACAGACTGACTGAGACAAACAGGCTCAAGATAAGGGTCTGGGGGAGCCACTGTGTCCTGACCACACAGACAGCAGAAAGGTCACCAGGCTATTGTCCATTCCCAGCCTTCTGGGCAAAAAGTTTATACATCTTTCCCGCTGTAGAGACAAGCCTGTGTGTTTAACGTTCCTGTTTCCCCCAGGGTTTATCTGTGTACATCCCTCCTACATTAAGGGATTTGATCTCATTGTGGTTTAACATAAAAAAAATTGATTTAGTGCGTTTGTAGGGTGGGAGAGAAAAAGTGGGGATCAAGCTCAGAGCTTTATATATGCTGGGCAAAGGCTCTACCGGATGATGAGTTTCATCTTCAACCCTACCACACTCCCTTAACCACAGAGGGTCTCCCTAGCCTGGCCCAAAACTTGAATTTGATATAAACTGAGGATGAACTTTAACTTCTGACTTTCCTGCTTCCACCCCACAAGTGCTGGGATTACAAGCTCCTTTCACTCCAGGTTTTTTGTAGGACCGAGATTGAATTCAGGGCATTGTGTTATTTTCAATGCCCAGTCTCATCTCAAAACAAATTAAAACAGGGCTGAGAGTACTGGCTTTAGTAGCCATCCGAGTTTCCAAGGTTATCTCCATGTAAAGGATTGAGACCAGTAAGAAGGCACACTGAAGCAAACCTAACTTCTCAAGTTCTGCATGAACAATGAAATCTCATTTTAGAGTAGTGAGTATATGTAGCTCAGCGATAGAGCTAAATGAAAAGGTCCTCAGTTAAATCCCCAGCACATGAAGAACATTTTAAATTTTAGAATGAAGTTAATTTTTTTTTCAGTGCAGGAGAGTGAACCCACAACCTCAGTCACCTGAGGCATGTGACACTGAGACGTGTCCATTGCCAGCCTAGATTCTTGTCCTCATGAAGCTTGCGAGGGGGATGACATTCATGTGCCCTGGTTCCCACTGTTTGTTATAATGATACAAGTTATGACTTGAAATTAAATTTTTATTGTGTATCTGTGGCCCTGGGGATTGAACCTGCAGCTTAAGCTTGCATGTGACCTAACACTGGACTGTGTTTCCAGGTCCTCTCCTCCACTCTGAAAGATAGGAATCCGCAACCTCATTAACGATTTTCTTTGGAGGATGGCCAGCAAGACACAAATGCATGCATGCGCGCGCACAGTAACTGTAAACAAAAATGAAAGCGTTTCTCTTTTCTTGAGACAGTACCTAGTCATGTGGTGGCCTCCACCTCCTGATTCTCCTACACCATCCTCTGAGTCTTAGGACTACAACTGATCAGTACTATGCCCAGGACAGTAAAGTGCTTCTACAGCAGTTATGTACTACTTGTCACACAAAGTCATCTCAAGCGCTGGCATCGGAACTCAGGGCCTTACACATTGTGGGCAAGCTCCTCAGCACATACCTGCCACTTTTTTGAGACAAGGTCTGTAGGTTGGCCTCTGAGTAGCATAAGGTCTTATATCAATCCTTTGTTTAAACATTCTCTCCAGCCCTAATGGACCCCCAGAAGCCCATACTTTGGCTTTGATATTTTCAAACACTGATCTCTATATCAGAGTCCCTTGTGAATCTAACTCCTTGAAGCAAACGGCCTGCTTTGGAAACACTGTACCAAATGCATCTAACAGTGCTTATAGATGGAGGATATTTGTTATTTTCCATCTTCTTGTTTTTGTTTCTCAGTGTAACAGAGTCCCAGCTGTCCTGGACTTGTTTTATAGACCAGGCTGGCCTTGAACTCAACAGAGATCCACCTGCCTCTGCCTCCCGATTAAAGGGAAATAAAATTCTTACAGTTTGTAGGAGATGTAAGCTATGCTCTACAGATGACACCTTCAGGGCTTGAAATTCTTTCTCCACAGGTTGGGACAATAATTGTGCATGGTTTCAGTGTACTCAGAGCTACACAAATACACAGTGTTAACCCGTACTGTAGGTGAGGCTCAGTTCTAGCAAGGGTTTAAAAATGTTCTCCGTTCATTCTGAAAAAACAGCAGTCAAACCACAACTGATGTGAAAACTGTATTAGCACTACTCACCTCTGCTTTCTCTGAGAGGTAGTCAAGCTATCCTCTTTCCTTTTTCCTTTGCTAATTTCCTGGGTCTTTTTCATGTTTTTCTGGCGGGCAAGTTCTCTTTGATTTCCACCTACAATGATAAACAGTCATGCTCTTTTCCCATCCTCAAAATTATTATGAATATTAAAGAGTCACCTTTACATGAGCCTTAAAGTTTTGTTTTTATTTATTAGTAAGAAAGCAGAGAATCCAATAGTTATTACCAGATTGACAAGGAGGAAGCTTAAGTGAAAACACTCAAGAACTTAAGTACATTATCACCTCAGCAAAGCGTCAAGTAGGGAGGCAGAGGCCGGCAGACCTCTATCGAGGCCGGCCCGGTCTACAGAGCAAGTTCTAGGGCAGCCGGAGGCACACAGGGAAACCCTGTCTAGAAAAACCAGACCAAAATAAAATAAGAATAAATAAAATATTTTTTAAAATAGCCGTTCCAGTGTCTATGTGCATGGGCCACAGTGGAAATAAATTCTGGCTTTTGATGGGTGTGTGAAGAGAGATGGAGAGAAGACCCCCCTCCCTGGCCCCGCCTCCAGCCCCCGGATCGGTTTGCCTGTTACTAGCCAGCAGAGGCCCAAACAAAGGAGCTGGAGCCTGGGCTCTTCAGCAGGCTCCTGCTTTCAGACCTCGGGCGCCGCCACAACTCGGCAGGGCCGTCCGCTGGGCGGTCGCGCGCGCTCTCCGTGAGCGCGGACCCCACGAACACCCACACCCGGGAGGCGGGCACCTGTCCCGCCCTCCTACCCCAGCCGCGGGGCGCCGTCGCTCCCTCAAGCCCCGCGTCCCTCGGGCGGCCCGCACACTCACGAGCCATGCCGACCACCGGCCGGAGCCCAGGGGACAGCGACCTGGGGAAGCTGCTCGCCGCGGCCGCCGGGCGCCGAGGAAGGCTGAGCCCCGCAGGCGACCTCGGGGCCGCCCCGCCCCGCCCCGCTCCGGCCGCCCCGCCCACCGACCCACAACAACCGCGGCGTGGCCGGCGAGCCACTGCGCGTGCGCGCCCGAGAGTGGCTGCACCCCGCCGCGGGTTCGCGTCCCGTGCTGCCGGCATCCCCACGCTAGCAGCGCGGCATTTAATGAGCAGGAAGCGCGGTGCGCCTAACTTTCCGACAAAGAGCTCCAGCGTTTCTTCACCCCCGCCACACCCCCGGAGGTAGAAAGGGCGAGAAGGTGACTGATTCCTCCCTTTCCAGCAGCCACCCGGAGGTAGGCGGGAAAACGACCCAACGAGGACGGAAGAGGCGGATTTCACGCAAGCTCCGGAGCTTGTTCGTTGCACATTTATCCCGACGCCCTCCTCCGGAGAAGCAGAAATGTAGGAATTTGAAGCTTTGGCGTTGGGTGGGAAGTAGCTCAGAATAACTAAACAACCTACATAAGAGCCAAAATGAGTGAAAATGCGGAGATCCATCCTCTGGATTCTATTCCTTTAGCTGAGACTTAATTTTCTTACCTGTCCATTACTACAAACTGAGATGGTCAAGAATTTGCCTGTTTTTTTTTTTTTTAAGTTTTATTGTGGAATATTTTAAATACATAAAATGTATAGATGATGCAGTGGTGCACCCTAACGTACTTATTACCTAACTTTTACAGTTATTAACGTATAGCATCAACTAGTTTAGAGGAAGAGTGTCGAGAGATGGAATGACTGGATTGAAAGAGCAGCCCTAAAAGAAGAGAAAGAAAAGAAAGAAGGAAAAGAAAAAAGGCTAGTTTTAACAAGTAGTATTGTTAACTAGGGTTCATTATTTCATTGTAGAAATTCCCTTTAGCTGTAAAACGAGGAGGCGATTTTTGTTTCTTCGCTAATGGAGTACTGAGTCTGGTAAAGTGACAATGATAGGCGTTCTTCCCAGAACCCGTGTTAAAAGAGGACTGTGGTAGCTGCCTGACAGTGGCCCCAGAGCTGTGGAGGCAGTCAGGTGGATCCAGGGGGCCCAGAGGCTGGCCATCCTAGTCTGCTGGGCAAGAGAGCCTGCCTAATCAAATGTGGACAGCTCCTGAAGAATGACACCTAAGGTTGTCCTCTGACTGCCAAGTGCACTTGTGCACACATGAAAACACACGTGCACATAAGAAAAGAAATACCTGATCAAGTGCAGTATACAGTATATTACCTATTATTTATTGTTCTTTTAACCTCGGAGAGCCTCACACACTTGTTACCCTCCAAATTATACCCTAGCCTGCTCAAAACTTCTACTCAGCAAACTCTTTCTTGAGTACCAAAGGCAGGAGGAGTCTCTGACCTCATTGTACATAGAGATAAAAGATCATCTATGGATCAGGAATATAGCCCAATGGTCGATACTTGTTTAGAGTGTGCAAAACCCTGGTTTTGAGTCCCAACACCTAAAAAAAAAAAAAATCACATTAAGAAGAAAAAGGAACCCAGTATGGTGGTAGTGTGACTGTAATCTTGGAAGACTGAGGTGGTCGGACTGCACAGTGAGACTCTCATGCTCAAAAAAAGCAACTATATATATATATATATATATATATATATATATATAACTATATATATATATAGTTATAAATAAATAAAGTTTATTTTGACATGCATGGGTGTTTTAACTATCTGAAATGATATATTTTTTGAGTTGTGTTTCAGGGATGTACATTGTACATACAGAATACATTGGAAGTTTATGCTGTGAAGTCTGGGAATGGATGAAGGAAGACCGCAGGCTCAGGTGGTATGCAAATGCAAGGAGCACTTACTCTGCAGGAAATTTCCAGAATGCAGGGGCCACTATTAGGATGTCGACCCTAAAATGAGCACATAGGCTCAATTTAAAGCAATGAGGGGGATTTCCAGAAGGAGTGAGGTAACCTTTTACTTGATTGGTCAGTAGTGACTCAAGAGGTGAGGGGTGGGGGTGGATTTGGGATTGGATAAATGTTTAGGAACTTCCCAGAGTTGCTAAGGCCTTTTCCTCAGGTTTGCTGAGTCATTATACTTAGCTCAAGCCCAAGTGTTAGCCTTTAAGCTGACTGGCTGCCTATGAGCTGTGGTTTTTCCAGAAACTGTTTTTCTATGTTCTGAGAAACAGAAACTCAGGCCTAGTTATGCAAAGTTGAAAATGAAGTCTGTCATGGAGTCCGAATAGCCAAACAGATTGGGGCCTTCTGGGCATGTCTCAGAGGCTTTGGGATTTTTACACCTTTCAATGCCAGAGGGCCAGGAGTGTGCCTATAATTCCAGAGGGATAGGCAGGCAGGTCTTGGTGAGTTTGAGTTTGAGGGCAGCCTGGTCTACATACAATGCACAGTTCCAGGACAGCCAAGGCTATGCCGTGAGACCCTGACCCTGAAGAAGATGGAGAAAACTAGACTGTAATGGAAGTTGTGGTTTCTTTAAAAACTCAGTTATGTAAACAGGTTTTTGTTTTAATCCCAAGTGTTGGATATGGAGCTCTTTTAGTTTGTCCACTGCTGATAACTGCCTTGTGCAGCTCAGAGAGGGGTGTAGTCTTTGCCAGCTGCATTTAGGGAATTCTGAGGACTTGGAGAAGGTATATACCAGATCTCAGGAAAGAATGCTTCAGGAGGCTTCGAGGAGACAGAGAAGGAAGAAGGCTGCTGCATTTGCTGTTTGCTGGACTGCTAGATATCCTGATGACTGAGATTGGTATTGCTCCAAAGAACCCAACGACCCTAAGAAGCCAGAAGCAGCCTAAGAAAACTAGCCTCCTCTCCTTTCTAACCTTCTTTCTCTCCTACCTAGTGTTGGGGGTGAGGTGGGAGGGAGGTAAAGATATAAGAAACCAAAATAAAACAGAGTTAAAAAGCATCGCCAGCATTAGACTGTTTATTTGTTTGGTGTGTGTGTGTTAGCTCCCTTGGAGCTGGACTTAAGATATTTGTGAACCACCTGATATGGGTGCTAGGATGCAAACTTTGGTCCTCACAATGGAGCAGCAAGTGCTTAACTGCCGAACCGTATCTCCAGCTTCCAAATTGTAGAATTTTTAAGTGACACTAACAACCCACTTCACAAACTTGTGTAACAACTGTCTTGTGATATATGTAATAATAAAAATTGATTTGGGTCAGGCAGCCGTAGAGGTGACTGAGTGGTAAAGAGCAACCCACAGTGTCTCGCAACCATCCATCACTTCAGAACCAGGGGATCTGATCCTGTCTTCTCACCATCCCAGGGCAGCAAGCACAAGCGTGGTGCATATGCATACATGCAAGCAAACTTACTCATACATATAAAATAAATCCATTTATAAAAACCAAAAAGAAAAAGAATAACATCTTTATAAAGTTTTTCTTGCTTATCTTTACTAGTAGGAAATTAAATCTAAATCATTTTTCTTTTTTGAGATGGTTTCTCTGTGTAGCCTTGGTAGTTCTGAACTCTGTAGATCAGGCTGGCCTCAAACTCACAGAGATCCACCTGCTTCTGCCTCTCTGAATGCTGGGATTAAAGGAATGTGCCACCAAGCCCAACTTTGTTTTGACTTTCTTGTCTACACAAAGTTGTGATGATGTCTTGGGCTTTTAGGTAGAACATAGGATTTATCAAAGGCCTTGCATAAAAACTTGCTGTGGAAAGCTGTGTGTCCCATCAGAACTACAAGATTCCTGAGATAGCTCTGGATATCTCTTTCACAAGTACTTATTTATTAATGAAGCCTCAATGTGTAACTTTAGCTGCTGAAACTGGCTATTCAGAAAAGGCTATTTTCAAATTCATGCAATTCCGGTGTCTCAGCCTCTGGAGTGATGGCATTTGGAGATTTCTTGAACATCTTCATATATTTCAGTACTGCTGACTGAACCTAAGACCTTGCATATACTCAGTATTGAACCGCACTCCCAGCCTTCAGCTCTCCTGTCCTTGTGCACTCTCTCCCCCACCCCCCCGTCTTGATTTCTCTTACCCCACCCTGTGTGTGTCTCTCTCTGTATTTTTGAGTCCTGCCTAGTCTACATAGCTACAGATCAGCAGGGCTACATAGTCCCCTTCCTTTCTCAAAAATGTATCCTCTGTCAGCCTGTGGATGATCTATTTCTCCACCCAATACAGTGAGATTTTTATTTCCCTCCCCCTTTATACCTTTTATTAATCTCTCTGTCTTGGTCTCTCTGTCTCCTTTGTCTGTCTCTCTAAGAGGGTTTCATGTTAGCTCAGGCTGGCTTGGAACTTGATACAAAGCTGAGGATGTCCCTAAACTTTTGATTCTCCTGCCTCTATCTCTATCTTGCAAGTACTGGGGTCAAGATACTTTCTACCACACCCAATTAGGATGTTCTTACAGAGTCTTCCTTTCAAGAGAGAGCTTTATGTTTTTCTGTGTCATGGATCTGTATTACAGGTTCACTACTGCTTCATTACTACAGGGTAAACCTTTGGGCTGCCTATCTTTTCTCTCATCAGAAGGGCCTTGTCAAAATGCCCCACTGCCAGTACCCTGGGACTCTTTATTATATCACCATTGAAATCTCTTTCATTAAATTTAATATTCCTTTTAAAAAGATTTATTATTTATTATGTATACAATGTCCTGTCTGCAAGTACACCTGCACTAGATCTCATTATAGATGGTTGTGAACCACCATGTGGTTGCTGGGAATTGAACTCAGGACCTCTGGAAGAGCAGTCATTGCTCTTCAGCTCTGAGCCATCTCTCCAGCCGCCAATTTAATATATTCTTAATTTTCTTGTTTGTATTTTCTCCCCTGTAACATAGAATGTCTTATTTATTGCTCTGTTAAGTCTAGAAGCAGATTAAGAGTACTCACATTGCCAGGCAAGGTGACCCACACCTGTGATCCCAGTACTCTGGAAGGCGGCAGGTGGATCTCTGTAAATTCATGGTCACTGGTTTACAGAATGAGTGCAGGACAGCCAAGGCTACACAGAGAAAGAACAAAAAAAAAAATACATTAGTGTGCAAAGTTTAGAGTATAACAATTTTTGACAGGCAATATGTTCTTTATTTTAAAATGTATAAAAGCACACGAATCCTTTTCCTATGAAGTGTTCGATAGCTTCTCTTTCAATTAGGTGGCCTTTGCAATTTCTTTATACAGAATTTCAAATTGTTTTACTCAGTTTAAAATTTCTCAACGGAGGTGAGGGATTGGAGAGAATGGCTCAATAGTTAAGATCATTTCCCGCTCTTCCACAGTTTGGTTCCCAGCATCAACATCAGGAGTCCAATAGCTACCTGTAACTCTTTGGATTCCCTGTCATCCACACGTACTCACCCCTCCACACCCATAGTTAACCTTTTTTTCCCCCTTGTAGGGTATGGTAGCACATCCATGCCTGTAATCTCAGCACTTAGCTCGTGGAGGCAGGAGGATCAAGAACTCCTGACCAACAGCTGGCCATAAGACACCCTGTCTCAAAAACCTAAAACAAACAAGTCCTATGCTCTGGGGATGCACTGGCGGTAAGGCACTGCTCTCATACTCTTTCATCATGTTGTCTTTCTGAGATTAGGTATTGCTAGTTAGTCCTGGACGGCCTGGAATTTGTCGTGATCTCTCTTCTTCAGTCTCTCCAGTGCTGGGATTGCAGGCATGCACCTCCAGGCTCTGCAATCTTGCACACTTTGATTCTTCTCGGGAAGAATTCTTAATAGTCCCATAAAAGATTCAGTGAAATTCCGTGGTAGAGTGCATGCTAGTATGCTAGGGGTCCTGGCTTCAAACCCTAGCACCATGGGAACAAAAAAGCTTGAGCTGGAGGATTCAGCTGCTTCCGCCCTCTGTTTTCAACAACTCCCGAGGTCTTACAGAAGAAAGAATATCTCCCTTCGAGTCAAAAAAAAAGACATCCCCGGTTCACAGGTAACCTCAGCTATAGAGCGTTGCAGTTGCTAAGGCTCTCGGCGCCCGGGGTCTGACGTCATCAGCGGCGCGGAGTGATCACGCCATGGTTTCCGGCTCCTTTTGGGAGCCGGGACGCTGGGAGGAGAAACTTAGCTTTAGCGTGGCAGGGTCATGAAGAAGAGGCGGTGGCGGGAGAGCGGAGGCGGCGGAGGGGGCACGGAACTGCGGTAGCCAGCGCTGGGCTGTGGTTGTGGCCGCGTCGGGGGACGAGTGTCCCAGCCCTCGGGCAGCGGCCGGGGCTCTGGGCTGAGCGCGGCCGTGCAGCCGCCGCTCCCGGGCCCCTGGCTCCGCCATGTTCCGCAGGGCACGCCTTAGCGTGAAGCCGAATGTCAGGCCTGGTGTAGGCACCAGGGGCTCCGCCGCGCCCAATCCCCAGCGCGGACCGGAGGCTCCCAGGCCTCCGGAGCCTGCCGCCGAGTCCGCTCCGAAGCCAGCGGACCCCACGGATGTGTCTGCGGTGGACTCCGGGGCAGCGGAGCCCCAGAAAAAGGCTCCCGGGAGAAGGTAAGGTCCTGTAGAACGAGTCTGAAGCCAAGCTGTTGGATTTTCTCCACGGCATACCTCTCCCGCAACAAGCTTTTCCTTGGAACTGGATGAAACCACTCGTGGGTGCGACTCCTATGATTCTGTCACGATCTTAAGCTTTCTCGAGGTGACGGTGTTTTACAGGGCTGGGAATCTAGGTTTTAACAATTCTGAATTCAAGAATAGACACACCATCAATTGGAAATTTAATTATTTCTGGAGTACTTTACAACTAAAGCAGTTTGGGATTTTCGTTTTGTAAATATTTATTTTTAAAAGGAGAGCGCCAGGGTTGCTTGAATTTTCTTCTGCCACCACGCGGTGATGCGGTTGAACCCAGCGCCTCTCGCGTGTTAGGCAAACGACCCGACACCGAGCCACACCTGCAGCATTTGTCAAAGGGAAGAAGCTCGATTGCTTTATTTTGGTTTTGAGTGTGTACTCCTTTATAGTTAGTATGTTTCCCGAATTAAGACCCCTGACGTTAGCGTCAGATACCACATTTGGATTTAGGGCTTACCTAAATCCTAAAGATGCTTTAGGTAGCAACCTAAGCATCTTCAAGTAGGTTGTCCTCAGGGAAAATTTCTTCCTCTGTTAGATGGAGATAATAGTACCACCTTTGGGGCAATATTGTGAGATCAGATATGATTACATAAGCTGCTTTGCACAGGAGATAGCAGAGTAGTTCCCCGAAATTAACTAGTTTAAAAAAGGTGATGTGAACTCGGTGCTGTGTCACTCCTTTAGTCCTAGCAATCGGGAGACAGAGGCCAGCCTGGCTTACATAGTGAATTCTAGGACAACCGGAGCTACAAAGTGAGACCCTATCTGAAAAATAAAACAAACAAGAAAAGGTGATGGTACAAGTTAAAGATGTGACAGGGTCACATTAAGTGACAGGGAGCTGGTGCAAACTGTGTTTGCATAGTCACAACATTTCTTGTGTTCATCTGAGTTGGTGCTGTGCGTTATTTTGATATTTCAATGGTGCACCATAATTTCAAAGTTTCAAACCTGAATCTGTTTGAAAATTTCTACTTAGAATGAAAATACCAATATTGGTCACTGCTCAAAAGAGTTTGAGATTTTTGATAGCTATGTAGGAATGCCTGATGATTGCTGTTTTATAATTACCCATAGGGCATAGTCCTGAAACATGCTCTAGAAAAATATTTTTGTTGACAGAGTATGTCGTATACATGGATATGTATATATGCATTCATACATATATATTTGTTTGACTTTTTTTTGAGACAGGGTTTCGCTGCATAGCCTTGATTTACCTGGAACTCAAAGAGATCCAACTGCCTCTGTTTCCTGAGTTCTAGGATTAAGTATGTGCCACCATGCCCAACATTTTGTTGTTGTTATTGTTTTGTTTTTTTGTAAAGGCAGTTTCAGCTAGCTCAGGTTGGCCTAGAACTCACTGTGCTTGAAAAGACACCTTTAAATTTCTGAGGCTCCTTTTTTACCTGCTGAAAGCTGAGGTTACAGATGTGTGCCAGCCATTATGCCTGGTTTATGCCCTGCTGGATATGAAAGCCAGGGCTCTGTGCTGTCCAAGCACTCTACCAGCTTAACAACATCCCTAGTCCTTGTCTCTTATTTGATGAGATCATTTGTTTTGCTGGTTATAGAAACCAACAGAGTATGCGTTTAACACCAAATACAAGGATTCGTGTATTACATTGTTCTTAGAAACCAACAGGGTATGCATTTAACGTCAAATGCCAGTGGTTCATGTGTTAGATTGTTCTAAGAGCTACAGCTTTTGGATAGACAGTGGGTGCTAGGGACTGAATCCCTGGGTCTTGTGTGTGTTAGAGAAGCAATCTACCATTGAGCTTTATCTTCTTTAGTTTAAGAAAGACTTTAAAAAACTTTAGAGAGATTATTTCGTAGGTTAAGGCAGCGTCAATTTTTATGTAGAACTAAAGATAAAATATGATATAAGTAGACTTAAATTCTTGATTTATGCTACCTTTTTAATAATTTATTATTAGTACTGTTACCATTATTTATATGCATTGGTGTGTTGCCTGTACGAATGGCTGTGAGGGTATTGTTCTCTGGAGTTACAAACATGAAGCCATGTGGGTGCTGGAAATTGAACCTGGGCCCTCTGAAGAGCAGCCAGGGCTCTTAACCACTGAGTGTCTTTCCAATCGAAATTTTAACATTAAAATTTCAGTGGATACAAAGTAATTGTCCATAGTTATAGGGTTCAATGTGTTATTTCAGTATTATTCACAATGTGTCACAGTAATAATCTATCACCTTAAAAGTTTTTTATTTCTTTGTGTTGAGAACATTCCAGGTCTTTTTCTATAACTCTTATGATAAATGTTGCCAGCCATAGTTATCCTACCATGTTGTAGTGCATTATTAGAAACAGATGTTGATTCTAGTTAGTTCCCTTTTTTTTTCTTGTTTCTTTTCTTTTTTGAGACATGTTTCTTTTTTTCTTTTTTTGTTTTTTGTTTTTAGTTTTTTCAAGACAGGTTTTCTCTGTGTGTAGCCCTGGGTTACCTGGAATCACTGTGTAGACTAGGCTGGTTTCCAGTTCAGAGAGATCCACCTGCCTCTGTCTCCTAAGTGCTGGGATCAAAGGCATGTGCCACCGCCACCTGTCTTAGTCAAGGTTTTTCTATGTAACTCTGGCTGTTCAGGAACTCGTGTTGTAGACTAGGCTGGGCTCAAACTCAGAGATCCACCAGCCTCTCTAGTGCTGCGACCAAAGGTGTGTACTACCATGCCAGGCTATTACTTTTCCTTTTTAAAAAATTTATGTATATGGGTGGTTTGCCATCCTGTATGTCTATGTACCATGTGCATGCCTGGTGTCCATGGTAACTAGAAGAGGGCTTCGGATCCTCTGGAACCAGAGTTATAGACGGTTGTGAGCTGTTATCTGGGTGCTGGGAATTGAAGCCAGGTTTACTGGAAGAGTAGCCGGTGCTCTTAACCTTTAGTCATGGCTCCAACCCCATTTAGGAGTGATTTATATCTAATCTAGCCAATATTTGATTTAAAGTGACTGGATACTTATTTTTTCTTTTTGAGCTAGGGTCTCATGTAGTCTAAGCTAGCTTCTAATTCTGTGATGCTGAGGAAGATCTTGAACTTCTTTCTGATCCTCCTGCCTCCACCTCCTGAGTATTGGGATTATGGACAGGTAGCAGAACAACAACAAAAAATACCCAAAACCTCTCAGCTATCTAGTTATTAGAAATTGGCTAATTAAACTGTGTTCTGTGACTTAGTTTTGTTTTTTATTTATTTTTATTTTTTGGTACTTATGTGCTCAGCATATTATTAATGTTTTTGATTGTGCTTAGGAACTGAAATTTGAAAAAGATTAAACAGCCTTTATTAGAATTTACATATACTAAAAATTGATGTTTGTTTAGTTTTTATTTTGTTTTTTAAAGACTGTGTATGTTTGTGTGTTTGTGTATGTGTGAATGCCATACGTGTTCAGGTGGCTGTATAAGTTGGAAAGATCTAGGATCTTTGGAGCTAGAGTTCCGGGTGTTTGTGAGCCTCCTAATGTCAGTGCTGAGCACTTTCTTCGGTCCTCTGGAAGAATAGAAGGTCTTAACCACTAAGCCATCTCACTAGTAGTCCCTTTTCGTTTGTTTTGAGACAGTCTTACCTGTAGGCAGCTTACCAAGGTTCGAATTCACTACATAACCCAGACTGGCTCAGACTCATGGCAGTCTTCTCTACTCAGCACCCCTAGTGCTAGGAATAGAAGAACTTGCAGCCAGGAAAGTTTGAAACAATTGTTTTACTGCAACTCTGTTGTAATCAACATAAATCTGAAAAAGTCATTGGTTTTATGTTTGTATTTCTTTTTGTTTTAACAAGAACTTACTGTTTTAATACTATTGTATAAAAAAGAAGTCATGATGTCTCTCTTTTCTTTTTAATTTCAATAGTGATGAAAAGACTGGTGATGAAGATACTGTTGAAGAGTCCAGCAAATCGCCCTCTACTGTTTCACAGAGAAGAAAGCGAGTATCAAGTACTCCAAGTCTGGCTAAGCCAACTGTCAGTGCTTCTTCACAGAGTCACCCCTTATCTACAGTTAATCACGATGCTCCACAGCCAAGTCCTACTCCAGCGAAAGAGAAACAGCCATGTTCAGACAGATACCGCATATATAAAGCCCGGAAACTGAGACAAATGTTGAAGGAAGAATTGAGAAAAGAGAAGGTAAGTGAGTAAACTGTGTGGTCCAGGCCATCCTCCTGACCCAGCCTTCCACATCTTGTCGCACCACATTTGTCCAGATAGTCATCTTAAAACCTTTTACTCACTTATACTTTTCACTAGTTTTGTTTTGTTTTTCTAGGGGGCTTGTCTCTGTGTATCCCTGGCTGTCCTGGAATGTGCTCTGTAGACAAAGCCGGAGGGTCCTCAAACTCACAGAGCTCCACCTGCTCCTGCCTAAAACAGCTAATTATAGAAAGTCTTATTTTGGTACTATTGGGGTTGAACTGCAGACCTCATAGATGTGAGGTGTGCCCTCTAACTTTGAGCTACATTCCTAGCTCCAATAAACAGGAGCATACACTGAGGCTTTATCTAGTCTCAGTTTCTTGGGTTTTAAAAATCTATTAAGAGGTGACTTATTTTTGAGAAACCCATAGCCATGCTCTCTTAGGAATGTTTTATCATCTTCAAAGAGCCTTTCTTTTATATCTTCTTGTGAAGCCCACGTTAAAATATCTTTAATTAAAATAAGGGACTGGAGAGGTAGCTCGGTGGTTAAAAGTGCTTGCTTTATGATCTTTGGTACTGGAGTTTAGATTCTAGCACCTATGTGCTGTAATCTCAGCTCTGAAAGATGCTTCCACTCTAGCCAAGATGCAGGCCCCTGCCTAAAAGGAGCAAGTAGAAAGTGTTAGAGTACAACACTCAGTGCCCTTTTCTGGCCTCCATGGGCCAGTGCATAGGCACACATACCCATGCCCACATGTATGTGCATATACACGAATAAAAATACATCATAATAACACATCTTTAATAAAATCTCTGATTCACCTTCATTTAAAAAAAAAAAAAAGGTATAGGCTGTGACATGGAATCCCAGTACTCAGGAGACAGAGACAGGTGGATCTCTGTGAAATCTAGGCCAGACTGGTCTACAGAGCAAGTCTAGGACAGCCAGCACTCTGTTAACACAGAGAAACTCTGCTTCAAAAAACAACAAACAGATGAACAAAAAGCTACTTTTTGTATTCAAAATTATTTGACTATAATATTCAAGTTATAAATGGTTTCTTAAAATTAGGCATAATTATTATATTAAAGCACTTCAGGACAGTGGTTTGTATGTTTGAGTTTAGTGTGTCTGAAATTATTCTGTTTATAAAATCTCTGTATATAGAAACAATGGAAAAACAAATTCGTCACAAATGAAAGCCAGAGGCCACCAGATCGTTCAAAAATGACCATGAGAGACTTCATATATTACCTGCCAGATAACAATCCAATGACGTAAGTAAAATTTATATTTTGTTTCATTGGGTATGTATGTAGTAATATGACACTTTTAGAGTAGAGTTCTATGTTGCTCAGAAGTTTGTTGGCAAAATTCATAGCATTTGTGCTGTCTTTAAAAGATAAAATTTCTAATAAGATGAATGTAGATACATTTTTCTCCTTTAGTTCTGGGGGTCTAAGCTTATGCCTCTCACGTGTAGAACTCGTAGTCATGTTATATCGAATAACCACTTTCTGTGATGATAATATCCTTCCTCTATCTCCAAGATTAAAAGGGGCTCCTTTATTGTTTTAATCATTGGGGAATTGTGTATTTCTAGTTCTTATTTACTATAATGTGATCAAAGGAATGTGTAGTTTGTTTTTTTTTACTTTATTTCATTAGTAAATAGCAGTTTGAATAATAAGTCTTTCATGAACAAAGCTTTAATTCTTTAATTAAAGTTAGCCTGAGGTAGAGGGCAGATGTCTTATAAATCTGCTAGTTGTGGTTTTAGTGTGTAGCAGGTAGAATTAGCATATTCTTTAGGATAGGCCTGTTTTTTTGGAACTAATTCAATGTACATCTTGGTCACAGGTCCCTCCCTCCTCTCCTTCCCTCTCCCTTATTTCTTAGCTTTAATCCATGGTGATCTGATAAAGAACAATGGGTTAATTCAATTTTCATGTGCTGGTTGAGGTTTGTTTTGTGACCGACTATATGGTCAGTTTTGGAGAAGGTTCAGTGAGGTGCTGAGAAAAAGGTATATTCTTTTGTGTTTGGGTAAAAAGTTCTGTAGAAATCTAGTTCATGTGATTCATAACCTCTGTTAGCTTCATTATTTCTCTGTTTAGCTTCTGTCTTGATGATCTGTCCATTGGTGAGAGTGGGTATTGAAATCTCCCACTATTAATGTGTTGGAATCAATGTGTGATTTAAATTTTAATAATGTTTCTTTTACAAATGCAGGTACCCTTGTATTGGGGCATAGATGTTCAGGATTGTGATGTCCTCTTGGTGGATTTTTTTCTTTGATGAGAATGAAGTGTTCTTCCCCGTCTCTTTTGATGGGGAATTAATTTTGGTTGAAAGTCTATTTTATTAGATGTTTGGGTGGCTACTTCAGCTTGCTTCTTGGGTCTGTTTACTTGGAAAACCTTTTTCCAGCCCTTTACTCTGAGGTAGTGTCTATCTTTGTTGCCGAGGTATGTTTCTTGAATGCAGTAGAATGTTGGATCCTGTTTCCGTAACCATTCTGTTAGCCTGTGTCTTTTTATTGGAGAGTTGAGTCCATTGATGTTAATATATATTAGTGACCAATGATTGTTAGTTCCTTTTATTGTAGAGTTGGTGGTGATAGTGTGTTTGGTTTTGCTGTTGTGAAGTTATCTATATCCTGTGTTTTCTTGGGTGTAGTTGACCTCATTGGGTTGGAGTTTTTCTTTTAGTATCTTCTGTAGGGCTGGGTTGGTACATAGATATTTTTTAAATTTAGTTTTGCCACAGAATATCTTGTTTTCTCCATTTATGGTGATTGAAAGTTTTGCTGGGTATGGTAGTCTAGGTTGGCATCTGTGTTCTCTTAGTGTCTGCATGACATCTGCCCAGGCCCTTCATAGGCTTTCATAGTCTCTACTGAGAAATCAGGTGTGATTCTGATAGGTCTGCCATTATATTTTACTTGGCTTTTTTCCCTTGCCACTCTTAATATTTTTTTCTTTGTTCTGTAGATTTAGTGTTTTAATTATTATGTGGTGGGAGGAATTTCTCTTCTAGTCTAGTCTATTTGGTGTTCTGTAAGCCTGTGGTATGTTTAAGGGCATCTCTTGAGGTTGGGGAAATTTTCTTCTGTGATTTTCTTGAAAATATTTTCTGGACCTTGGAGTCTGGAATCTTCTTTTTCGTTTCTTCTTATTCTTCGTAGGTTTCATCTTTTTATGGTGTTCTTGATTTCTTAGATGTTTTGTGTCAGGAATTTTTCCATCTTAATATTTTCTTTGAGAGATGTAACAATTTCTTCAATTGTATTTCCAATGCCTGAGATTCTCTCCTCCACCTCTTGTATTTTGTTGGTGATACTTACCTCTGTGGTTCCTGATCTCTTTTCTAAGTTTTCCATCTCCAGAGTTTTTTCGGTTTGTGTTTTCTTTATTGATTCTAATTCTGTTTTTAGGTCTTGAACTGTTTCATTCATTTCCTTCACCTTTTTGATTGTGATCTCCTTTCTGTCCTTGATGGCCTCTGTTTGGTTGTATTTTCCTGTATTTCTTTGAGAGATTAGTTTGTTTCTTCTTTATATGTCTCTAATAACTGCATAATCATAGATTTAAGGTCATTTTCTTGTGTTCTGGCTGCTCTTTAGAATATCGGGGGGTCTTCTGGTGGAGCTATGATGTCCTGGGTTTTGTTGATTGTGTTCTTATGCTGGCCTTTAACCATCTGGTTGTCCATATACTTGGCTGTTTATTCCTTGAACCTGTGCCTAAGACTGGATCTGTCCATCTCTGGTGTCGGAAGTAGTCTTCAGGATGATGAGAGGTGTTCAGGGGAACACTGAAAGAGTGTTGGTGTTTTATATGCAGCCATGCTGCAGGGTGTTTCAGAAGGCAGGGCATGGGCACAGGTGCCTTGAATGGTAGGGACACGGGCTTCTCAGTCAGTAGTTGAGGGGCCGCAGGTGTTTTAGGTGGAAAGGGGGTGGCATCAACCTCGGGTGGTAATTGCAGAGGATCCAGTGCCTCAGAAGGCTGCTGAGCTGCAGCTCACAGGCCTATCAGACAATACACTCCTGGGACTCAGACTCACCTGCACTTTGCCCTCTTAGATCCTGGATCAGAGCCACATGGTCCACAGGGGGACCAGTAGAACTGTGGTTTGGAGGTTGGGATGCTGTCCCAGGAATCCAGACACTGTGGTTGTGGGAGTGAGAGGGATCCAATGTCTGTGTGCTGGAGCGGAGGGTCCCTGGACCTGGGGTCCTGCACTCTCTCGAGTATGTGGAGAGGACAGGGCTCACAGTTCGTGACTCTTGGACCTGGGAGACAGCCCTGGGGGGCCTGGATCCAGTCATCCCCAACTCCCTAGATAAACCTTCCACTTCAGGAAGCACCAAAGTCAGAGTTTTGGATTCAGCTGCTTGTTTACTCACTGCCCCTTAGATTCAGTACACACTGGTCGCTGCCATCTTGGAATTCCCTAGGATAGGCCTCTTTTAAGTTCACCAGGTCTTTGGCCTTCTTGAAGGAAGGTCTGGAGATGAACCACCTAGCTTGTTTTATTTCCCAGGCCTGAGAGTCTCTCTTCACTAATGAATTAGAGGGTAAAACATTTCTGATTGGGCCCAGCAGATTACTGGTACTTGATGAGTTTTTCAGTGAAAAATTCTTCCTATTATTTGTTTTTGGCTGGGAATCAAGCTCGTCCTCAGCGTTCACTGTTCTAGTTTTCTGGACACAAGTGAAAAGATGATTGCTGAACACTATTAATGAAATGCTGCAATGTATTAAAAATGGAAGCTACGGTAATTTTTTTACTTTCTATAGACTTGATAAAATATCAACTTATTAAAAAGTATTCTTTTATTTCTACTTAACAGTTCTTCAGTGGAACAAGAAAAGAAAACTGAGAAATCCTTGGCGCCCACCCCGGCGAGAGAGTGAGCATCCTGCCTTACTCTTTTCAGCGTGGTTCTTTTTTTTTTCCCTCCCTCCCTCCCTCCCTCCCTCCCTCCCTCCCTCCCTCCCTCTTTCTTTCTTTCTTTCTTTCTTTCTTTCTTTCTTTCTTGTTGCATGTGTGTACATTTGGTGTTCGTGTGTGTGTCTTGCATAGGCACATGTGTTTGTCTTCAGTTGTCCTTCTCTTTATTTAATGAGGCATGGGCTCTTCGTGATTTTGGCTTGTCTGTCTAGTCAGCTGGCCTCTGAAATCCCTTGTCTATGCTTTTTGAGTGCTAGCTGCAAGGCCTGCCCATCTTTTGGGGTTTGAGGATTCAGACTCCATTCCTCACGCTTGTGGGCAAGCAGTTTACCCACTGAAGACCTCCTACCCCTGTCCCTCAAAGGGAGCTCTCTGAACTTTTGACTGGTTCTTAAAAATACTCATTTAAAATTAGAAGCCCTTAGGACAGCTGGGGTTATATAGAATAACCCTGTCTAAAAAAGAAGAAGAAGAGGAAGCTCCAGCTGGGCATGGTAACTCATGTGTCTACTGTCAGCACTTGAGAAGCTGAGGCAGGAAGTTCAAGGCTGGCCTGGACTACTGAGATGTAACGTTATTTCTGGAGAGATGAGAATAAATGTCTACTCATCCTAGATAGGGGACTGATGACAGACCAATAAGACCAATATTACAAAAGCCCAACTTGGCAAAACAACAATAAGTTTTGTTGTTGTTTTGTTTTGTTTTGTTTTTTTCTTTGTTTTAAGTTTATTTTTTTTTGAGACAGAGTTGCTCTATGTAGTCCTGGTTGTCTTGAAATTTACTCTGTAGACCAGACTGGTCTTGAACTCATAGAGATCCATCTGCCCCTGTCTCCCAAGTGCTGGCATTAAAGATGTGCACTACCACTGTTCTGTGAAACATGCGTTTTATGGGTGTTAATTATTAGGAATATGAGTGAGAAGTTGCTTAAAGACAGCTGAATCACCAAATCCCATCCCAGTATGGGGGATGGCTTGTGAAAGATGGGTACCTGGCACTGCACAGCAAGGAGGCAGTTCAGCAGGTTGGAGAGTGTCTTTAGATAGCATAGCTCAGTTGTCTGAGACTCATCTAGGTAGCTTGGCTTGTCTGAGTGTCTCTCAGTAGTCTTTCCTGCTTATATGCATGTGGGGTGGGAAAATCTAGTGTATCTGGTCAGTTTCAGGGACTTTTGAAGTCTTTGAGTTGTTAGTTCCTGAGCTTAACAAGCTTCTCTGTAGGAACATCCAGTGTCTTAAGCTTCTCACTCAGATAGAAGGTTATATTTTAGAGGAAATTACCATACAACAACTACTTAGGGAGAACCTGTTTCTGAACTATACACGCACGCACAGTTTCATCCTTTCAGAATGAAAGGTCAATAGTATGTGTGATATATATGTAATTGATTTACTTAAGTATTATTTACATATGTAAATCATGATTCACATATGTGTATATGTGCCTGTGAGTACATTGGAGTGCCATAGTTTGTAGAGAGCATAGGACAAACAGCTCGAGAGTTAGTTCTTTTCCAACATGTGGGCTCCATGTATTGAAAACAGGTTGTCAGGCTTGACAAGTGGCTTTCTTTACCGTTGAGCCATCTCACTGGCCTTCTGAGTTTTAAATAAAAGATGTTGAAATTGAGAAGGTTTTGTTTTATTTTGAGACAAGGTCTTACTATTTAGCATTGACTGCTCTAGAACTTTGTATGTAGATCAGACTGGGCCTTGAATTTACAGAGCTCAGCCTCCTCTAGCTCTAAGTGCTAGGATTAAAAGAATGTACCACTATGCCCAGGAAATTAAGAGTTGTTTGTGGTTAAAAAAAAAAAAAAAAAAAAAAAAGTAGCTTTATGTGGTAAAAAATTCAAAAGGAATGAATATTGAAAAACTCTTTCCACTTTTGCTTCTTTGTGGTTTAAAAGTCTGTGTGGTTCCCCCCACCCAGCAACAAATGTTACCATTGAAAATAACACCTTTTTTTTATTACAGTAGATTTATTGATTATGCAGTGTGTATTTGTATGTACGTGTGTGGGCACATGCATACCATGGTGAGTGTGTGGACGTGAGTTTGTTGTAAGCGATGATTAATATTTACTATTGATATATCTTCTGGTAGAGCTGCTGTTAGTCCTAAACAGCTCTATACCCAAATCACCACATAGAGACTGGGTTTATTTAGTTAACCTGGAACACAATGCTAGGCAATAATTACTCCCTCTTAAACCTCCAAGCCCTCATAGTTTCTAACATTTAGATTTTACCCATTATACTTGCTTTTTGTGAAATCTTAGGTCTGGTTCATTCTCCAAGTCATTCCAAGATCTCTCTCCTGCCTCTGTTCCTGCCAGCTCTGTCTGCCCCTCTCCTCCTACTCTTTTCCTGTCCTCTGGCTTCTCTTTCTCTTCCTGCTTCCTTTCTATTGCTCAACATTGTGGCTAGTTGCTTTATTTTGGCATGTTTACACAAAATTGAGACAGGTGATGCTTAGAATAAGTATCACAATGCAATGTCTGGATTGAAATCAGAGAGTGGGTAGAGAAATCATCATTTGAATGAACAGGGGTAAAGTGTATACATTTCAAAAGAACATTATACCAACAGTGGTAGTCAGTGTGCACTCTGGAGATTAGACACAGGTCATCAGGCTTTGTGACAAGTGCCTTAATCCACTGAGCCATCTTTCCTGCTCACCAGTATTTAAATATATCGTTTCAGATTTATAATTTATGTATGCTTCAGTAAATATTAAGCAGACTGTGTAGTAGAAAGTAAGATTTGGATTCATTTTTGTTCTTTTTTTGAAAAACATTTATAACTGGCTGGAAGGAAGACGTTCTGATGGGCTTTTGCTCATTCGACTACTGGGTATCTGAGCGTTGGACATGGTAGTGTACCTCTGTAATCCCAGCAGCTGAGAGGTTGAGTTTGAGGTTAGCAGGGCTCCATGAAGAATACCAGACTAGTTAGGACTTCATAGCAAGAGCCTGCCTCATAGACCTAAGAAAATAAAGCAAAACTAAAAAAAAGATATGCTAGTATGTATATTTCAGAAAGCTAGAAAAATAGATTTTGCATGTTTTTATCATAAAATGAGAAACATTTGACAAGATAAAAATGTTTAGCCTGATTTAAACATCATGCTATGGTTTTTGTTTATTTCTTATTTTACTGAGACAGGGTTTCTCTGTGTAGCCTTGGCTCCTGGACTCTGTAGACCAGGCTGGCCTGGAATTCACTGAGATCCACCTCCCTCTGCCTCCCTAGTGCTGGGAGTAAAGGCTGGGATTAGAGGTGTGTGCCACCACTGCCCAGCCCATACCGTTTTCATCAGTTGAAATGTCATATAGTTTCAGTAGTCTCCACAGTTTCCTGTGTTTCTGTATAAGTTAAGAGATATGGAGCTGAAGAGGTGGCTCTGCAGTTAAGAGAGCTGGCTGCTCTTCCAGAGGACCCGGGTTCCATTGTTAACACTAAGGTGGTGTCTTATAACCATCTGTAGCTCCAGTTCTTCTGGGCTTCCCACTGCACCAGGCATGCACAGAGTGTGCAGGCATACATGCAGACAAAACACTCATACACATAAAATAACAAAAATAAAAATAGCTTTCAAAAAGATACACAAAGAAAAATTTAGCTTGCCTTTTAGTTCTGTTTTTTTCTGTTCTGCAGTCCAGAGGGATGATTCTCTTAAGTCTCAGGTGAGCATACCACTGCTAACTTTGTAGGACTGTTCAGAAACGAAGTTATCTGGAAAGTAAGCATAAAGGTTTTTGTTCATTCTGTTGTAACTGATTTATTTGGTACTCTATTAAGGTAGAATGATAATTTACTTTCTTTTATTGGCCTCAAACTTAAGGTATACTATGTACAACCAAGTTATGTCTGATACCATTGGTTTATTTTAAAAGAGAGTAAAGATTCCGTATTGTTATTTTTTAAGATTCCTTATTAAATGCTAACAAATATCCAGCTGGCGATGGCATATGCCTTTAATCCTAGCACTCAAGATGGCAGAGGCAGGAAGAGCTCTGTGAGTTCGAGGCCAACCTGGTTTATAGAGGGAGCTGCAGGACAGCCAGGGCTACACAGTGAATCCCTGTCTCGAAAACCAAACCGACCAAACAAACAGAAAGCTACCAAATAAAATTTGAAAGAAAACCTTATACCCCTCTCATGTGTCCGTCTGTCCATCTACACATCCATCCATTTATTTTGAGTCAGGGTCTTAATGTCAAGTTCACATTGACCTAGAACTCCTGGTCCTTTGCACTGATCTCCGTAGTGCCAAGAGTACATTGTGCACCACCACACCTAGCGCGTCAACCGAGTCATGTTGTATCTTCAGTCAAGCTATAGGGAAAGTTTTAAATAGTTGGGATGTTGGCTTTTTTAATAATTTGCTTTGAATTCATACCACTCAGGAAATATTATGTATTGTTGCTAAGTTACTTAACTGTTTTTATATTTAGTAGGCAAGAAAATCAGAGCACTCATGATGCTGATGATAATGAAGAAGTGGAAGAGGAGGCGGATGATGGGCCCCTGCTGGTTCCTCGAGTAAAAGTGGCAGAAGATGGTTCTATTATTTTAGATGAAGAAAGGTGAGTTAAGGAAATGGAGGGAAGGTAGGATGTGATGGTCTAGAACAGATGTGCTTTGTCTAAGGAAAGGTTCTTTTTAAATCTGTTAGTATAACTTTAACCAACCCTACTGTATATATTTGCATCGTGAGTATTTTAAACAGAGAAGTGGACTAAATTAATTGTAATTTTAGCATGTTTTACATGAGTTGGTATCACTGTCCTCTCTCTGTCTACCTAACTTTGTTTTACCCATCATTGTGCTCCTAATCCAGTCCAGCTGCTGAACCAGCTGTGTGCTGGTGTCCACTGGGGGGAGATTTCTGGGATTAACTTGAAGTTGGTATTTAGGTTTTTCATATTATTTATTAATTTTGGTTTTTGAGTCTTTTGAGATAGGGTCTCTCACTGCCAGCTAGCCCTGGCTGGCCTGGGACTTACTTTGTAGACCAGGTTGACCTAGAACTTCCAGGAATCCACCTTTCTCTGCCTCCAGAGTGCTAGGAATAAATGCTTGCATTAGCATACCTCACTCTATTTTCTAATTTTGCTCTGTATTCCTAATGGACGATCTGAAGGACCGTGAGTTATATGTGGTTGTGAGCTGTCTGCTGTGGGTGCTGAATATAGGTCTTCTGGAAGAGCAGCAAGCCCTGTTTTATATAAATATATATATAATTTCAATTAAGAGTTTTAAATTTTGTACCACATGTTTGATTCTGTTTCCAGATCCAATCCACTTCTTCCTTTGTGTCTTTTTTTTTTTTTTAAACCCTTCAAGACCAGTGAGTGCTACCCAAATATTTTTGGATATGTGATGCTTCACTGGAGCATGGTCCACTTATTAGGAGATATAATCTTGGAGAAACTGTCTCTCCTTTTCCCTCCCAGCAGCTGTCAGTTTCTATTGCTACACAGGTGCTCATCTCCCCCCTGCATGCTGAGATTTGGTCTAGCTTAGGCTTGCAAAGGTTTTATGCATGCGGTAACAGTCACTGTGAGTTCCTACGTGCAGCTGCTACCTTGCTAGTTTTCTTGTAGTCATCCAGGCTCTCACACTCTTTCCACCCTCTCTTCCATAGTGGTTCTTGGGCTTGGGCGCGGGTATGTGTTATGTATGTTCCACTTAGCGTTAATATGTTGTTGTCCTCTTCTCTGCACTTTGGCTTGTGGGTCTGTGTTAATCATCAGTTACTACAAATAGATGTTTCTCAGATGAGGGCTTCATTGATCTATAAGTCATTATAATGATCTATAGGTCAGATAATGGTTGATGTAACACTAATTAGGAACATCAAGCAATTCTTAACTGCTGACTGACTAATCTCTTCATCTTTAAATTTGACTATAATAAATATAAACGCAATGCTGATAAGTTTTTCTTTTTGATGCTAATTTGACATGTCATTGATGAAGAGCTATTAGCCCAGGAGATATTTAGAAATAAAAAAACAAAACCAGGTGGGATGCACATGGCTACAGTCTCAGCACTCAGGAAGTAGACATAGGTAATTCAAGGCTATCTTCAGCTTTGAAGAGGAAACTTAAGGCTAGCCTGGACAACAGAAAGCCTGGTCTACAAAAAGACAGACAGACAAAAAAAGGCAATACAACAGTTCTTTTTTAGGTAGGCCAAAGATATTTTAAAAATGCTGTAATATTAAAAACAGGTTGGCATTCATTTCTGCCCCTTAGGAGTCATATTGGGAAAATATACATTTCAAATTTATGTATCTTTTTTTCAAATATATGTTATATTTCTGATATTACTGTTCTGGTAAATTTTGGACTATAGACAGTTAAATCTCATCTACTATTGTTTTTCATACTTGTTTTCAGTGTGATTATATTTGAAAATGTCTTTTTTTCAGTTTAACTGTAGAAGTTTTGAGAACAAAAGGTCCCTGTGTTGTTGAGGAAAATGATCCTATATTTGAGCGTGGCTCGACAACTACTTACTCCAGCTTTAGGAAGAATTACTACTCGAAACCATGGTCAAACAAAGGTAACTAGTGCTCGTTAAAGGCTCTTCGCTGTTCTGGTGAAGTGAACTGTTTTAGGTTTCTGACTTATGTCAGACTTCTTGTAAATGAAATGTAAACTGTCATGTTGTTTTCCAGCCAGTTAATTTTCTTGGTTCCTCTCCTCCCCCTACTCTATCTTTGACTTTACCCTAGAAATTATTTTAAGAGTTAGCATTTTCACCATGTGTACTGGTGTATACCTGTAATCCCAGCACTCAGGAGGCAGAGGCAGGTGGATCTCTGTTGAGTTCAAGGCCAACCTGGTCTACAAAGCTAGTCCAGGAGAGCCAGGGCTACATAGAGAAAACCTGTCTTGAGAAACAAACAAACAAACAAAAAGAATTAGCATTTTGATCATATTGCCTGGAATCATCATCTTTCTCAAAGAAACATCATTTAAGTGAATAATTGACATTGTTTCTGTGTAAGCACTAACCATTTATGCCAGTAGATCATTCTGTTTCTAGTGTCTCTAATCATTGCAGTGTTTTCCTTGAAAAAATTGTGTAATAAACTTTGTGCAGGCATTCCCCAGCAGTAAAGGAACATGCCTATAATGCAAGCATTGAAGAGGCTTAGGCAGGAGCAAGGTGAGTTTGAGGCCAGTCTGCTATGAAAAGAATCTTAACCTAAAACAAACAAATAAATAAGCAGATGGCAACAGCAAAGCTTACACAGTACATATTTTATGATGATACTTATTCTTTTTAGTATAAAAAAACTTTTTAGGATAAAATATTTTTAGTGTATAAAAATTGAGTTTGTAAGCATGCCATGACAAAGGGCAAAGTGAACGAACATATCTGTGCTTCTCTAACTTTTACCAGTTCTGTTTTTTGAGGTAAATTCTGTTAGCCTTGTCACATCTCCCTCCCTTCCTCCTTTTCTTTCCCAATAGATTAGAAAACAGCACAGCCCCTTTGGGCTACTGAGCAGTGTTTCAAGTGCTTGTCTCTTTGTCTCTTTCTTTCTGCTACTCACTGAGTATTTTATTTCTGATAGGTGGCCAAACAAAAAAGCACCATCAGTTTATATTTTTACCAGTTGTCTATGAAAATGTTATTTTCTCACAGCTTTGCCAATAATTTTGTAAGTTTTATTAGCTTACAGAAATCTAGTATCCAGAATACTTCTTTATAGTAATATACATTTGTTTAATAGCAATAAGTCCAGCATCTATTTTCAAGTTTTTTAAAAATTTATTTATTTATTTTTTATTTTTGTTTGTCAGAATTAGACAGAGTTTGTTAGACAGAGTTTCTCTGTATAGCCTTGGCTATCCTGGACTTGCTTTGTAGACCAGGCTGGCCTTGAACCCACAGAGATTCACCTATCTTTGCCTCTGGAGTGCTAGGATTACAAGTGTGTACCATTGAGCCTGGTTGTGTTTTATTATTTAAATTTAAATATATTTTGATCGTATTCTTCCCTTTCTCCAAATTTGTCCAGATCTTCTCCTCCTTCCTCCCCTTCAACTCTGAAAAAAATAAACAAAAATCCAATATAACAAAACTCCCAAAAGTAAAATACGTCATTCAAAATGGAAAACAAAAGAAAACAGCCAACCAAATTGTAACCAAATAAAAGCACACGCAAACTTGCAGCGTCCATTACTTGTTGGTCCACTATTCCTGAACATGAGATCTGCCCTGGAAGGGTTGATATACCCCGTGGAGAAAACTGCTTGTTCCTCTCCGAGCAGTATAAATGACAGTTCTGTTGTTAACCTCTACCCTAGTAGCTATGTTTGCATTCATTCATTTTTAAATATATAACAAAATATAATAAGATAAACAAAAACTGTCACATCACAGTTGGACAAGACAGACCAACAGAAGGAAAAGAGCTCAAGAGAGGGCACCAGAGTCAGAGACCTACTTGTTTTCGTGCTCAGGCATCCCATAAAAACACAAACTGAAGCCATACTATAAGTACAGAGGATCTAGTGCAGACCTGTGCATGCTGTTTCAGTGTCTCTGAGTTCACATGAGTTTTGCTCACTTTGATTTAGAGGGCCTTATTTTCTCAGTGTCCTCCATCCACTCTGGCTTTTACACTCTTCTATGTATGGTTTTAAGCCTAGCCATTAAGGGATGAGTCATCTCTCCAGCCCTAGGCTCTTAAAATATTTCTGCCTAGTCTTTTGAGGGGTTCCCTGATCCCTGAGGGGAGGGATTTTAGGGCTGAGTGTTCCAAGATCTTTCACTCTCTGATTAATGTGTGGCTGTGGGTCTCTGTATTTGTTCCTACCTGCTGATGATGGCTGAGCAAGGAAATGATTTATGAGCATACCAGACTAAGGAGTCATTTTATCACTATTATGTTTTTTTTTTTTTTTTTTTCTTTTAGATCAGTATTTTTTTTTGCCCTAGGTCCCTGGGCTGTCTAGTCTCAGGTTCATGGTCATTGAAGCAGTGTTGGATAGGGATTCCATCTCACAGAGTGGGCCTTAAGTCAGACCACCTATTGGTTGGTTATTCCCTTCAAGTGCTTTTCATTGTGTTGCTGGTAGCTGTGGGAATCTGTCCCAGGACTTCATTTCTGGCTAACATCTACATAGTTCCATAAACTTGTTATTTTCAGAGACCCTTTTGTCTTGTTTTATTTAATACCTGGTTTGGGTGGCTCTGTGTCCGAGCAGGTGCCTATGATGAAGCTTGTAGGGCCATTTGGAATGGAGGTATGAACTTTTTAGTTGTCTCTCCTTCTTCACCTTTTAGGTGTTCCTGTGAGGTGTAGAACAAGAGTCAGGGGTGATGAGTCCAGACCAACTCAAAGGTCTTACCTGGGGCAAGGTACTACCAGGAAGTCTGTCCTGTCACAAGCTATGGCTCATGTCCCATGACTGATGCAGAACTCAGGCTTAGAATCTTGCACCACTCACATCAGAAGTCCTGGAGCTCATAGCAGTTCTTGATACCATAGCCTCCTAGTTCTGGGGTTATAGAATGTACAACCACATTTACCAGTGGGGGAGGGATGGTTTGTTTATTTTAATCTTTTACCATTTGAGTTCCTTTTCGATAAAATTAAGTACTGTATAACATATTCTAACTAATCTAAATTTTTATATATAGTTTTATATAACTAACTTAGGTTATTTTATCTGAACAGAAAATTAATTTTTGTTAATCTTTTCTTGTTACAGAAACAGATATGTTTTTTTTAGCCATCAGCATGGTAGGAACTGACTTTTCTATGATTGGACAACTTTTCCCTCATAGAGCAAGGATAGAAATTAAGGTAAAGTATACCTACCTGTAACATTTATTGGTTAGAGAAAGTAAAAAAAAAATTATTTTAGTTTTTTCTTTTAACTTAATTCACAGTCATTTGTTCTCTGTTATTATTTTTGTGTGTATGTATGTATGTGACATTAACTTTCATAATATTTCTCAATTTTTGTATAATTATTCCTGAACTTCTAAAATATATTTGAGAACTACTTATAAAGATACTGAAATTAAGAATTAGTGAAAAGAGAAGGTAAATGTATCAGAATACTTAGAGTAAATGTAGCTTTATTATTATTAAGTATTTTTTAGATTTTCTAGAATGATATGAAAAGTACTGAGTTATCTATCACTGAACTGACTATTGTTATCTTTGTCCTCATTTGCTTTGTGTGTGACCACTAACCTTGTAAACAGCTCAAGTGATGTCAGAGATGTACTGTGTCTGAGGGAATGAGCTTTGCATTGTTGCTTAGAAAGTGTATAGTTTTCCTGGTTGGAAAGTACTTAGGCTCCGTCATACTGTGTTGCCATAGTGCAATCCCAGTTAATAAAGAGAGATTTAGGATCCAACCCTATCTCTTTCCCTTTATTTCCCATATCACCATGTTTGCTATATAACTGAAAGTAACCAATCAGAAAGAATAAAGTTAGGGTGTCCTTAAGGTAGATCAGACTTGATTGCCTGTGAAGATTATGTAGTGGGCATCCTGTAGTGTAGTGATGTGGTCTTGCTGCATTGCTGCAAGAGGCTAGGAGCCTGCTTGGATTCATTCATTTATTCATCATTCATTTATTCTAGATAGAATTTCTGTGTGGAGCTCTGGCTGTCCATGAACTCATTCTTTAGACCAGGCCGCCTTCAAACTCAAGAGATTGACCTGCCTCTCAGCGCTGGGATTAAAAGCATACTCTACCTGGCCCAGTTCCTGCTTGTATTCTTTCTGTTCTAAACAATATTAAAGTTCTGTGAAGGCTAAAACTTGGTTAGAGGAAGAACTCTCTAATAATCTGATTGATTAATAATGTTTGTCACTGAAGTATTTCTCTCAGAAAACATTTGAATTCTTCCCTTGAAAGGCTAGTGTAATTCCAGCAGGTCTTTGGGTAAAGTGTAGAAAAGTGAAAATGTGCTGTTTCTAAGACTAGTGAAGTACATGTTGTTGATTTCTGCATGTTGAACTAACCTTATATTCATGGGATCAATTCCATGGGAGTATTGCAGAGCTTTGCTACCTTGTCTTTCTTTTTTTAATTTTTGAAATTATTTTTATTTGTTTTATGTGTATGGGTGTTTTGCCTGTTTGTATGTCTCTGAACTACATGTGTGCCTCGTGTTCGTGGAAACCAGAGAGGGCATTGGCTCACCTAGGACTGGAGTTACAGACAGTTAAGAGCCACCATGTGAGTTGTGGAAATTGAACCCGGGTCTTCTAGAAGGGTAGTGCTACTTTTAACCCTTGGGCCATCTCTTCAGCTTTCTTACTGTAGTTTCTTGAGGTCTTTATAAAACTTCGTTCATGAGAGATATTGTTTTACATTTTTCTGTTTTCTTTTTTCTGCATGCTGGTACTGAGTGTTTTATTGCTGAGCCGTAACTGTGGTCCCCGTAATTGTCTTTCAAAGTCCTTGTGCTGTTGACTGAAATGATCAGTGGCTGTAGCAATTTAAGATTAGCATTGTTTCTCCTTGTGACTTACCAGTGAAGCCAGAGTCTTACAATTTTTTTTTTTTGTGTGTGTGAAAGTGTTTAGATTATAAATTAAGGTTTTTTTGTTTGTTTGTTTGTTTGTTTCATACATACAGAGACATTCAGGTTTTTCGCTTTATTGATCCTGCAGTCTCTGACAAGGTTGAGGATCACTGGAGCCTAGGAATTTAAGCTAGGCTGGACAAACAGACTCTTTTTTTTTCTCCACAAATACAAATTCTTGTGTTGCTGCATGGTGGCGGCGTATACCTTTAACCCCTGCACTTAGGAGACAGAGGCAGGTGAATCTCTCTGAGTTTGAGGCTAGCCTGGTCAATGGAATGTGGAGAGAATGCCAGGACAGGTAGGGCTGTTACACAGAGAAATCATGTCTTGGTGGGGGGAGGAGAAGGGAAGAGATTCTTGTGTCAGTTTTGATGCTAAGCTGTGGAGATCATGTCTGTAACAATTTCTAACTGTTATTTTAACATTTTTAGGATCTGTAGTGATAGCTCTCTGATTTGCTTTCTTTTTTCTCCACCACTCATCTACTTTAAATTTGTTTCTATTCATGATGTTTTGAGACAGGGTTTCATTTTGTAAACTAGGATGGCTTCCAATTTGTGATCCTCCTCACTTCGCTGATTAATCTTTCTCTAGGTGCTTATTAACTCTAAAAAATAATCTTATTTAAAAATATTTAAATGTTTATACAATTTATAAAAGTAAAAAAAAAAACTTTGTGAAAATCTCGACATGGTGGTGTGCGCCTATAATTTTAGCACTCGAGATGGCAGGACAATCATGAGATTCTAGAAGACCAGCCTTGGCTGCGTGAGATCCTGCCCTACAAGCCCACAAACAAATAAGCAAAACTCACAAAACATGTCTGGGGCGATGGCTTAGCTGCTAAACCCCATGCCTTGCAAGCGTGAATATCTGGGTGTGAATCCCGAGGAGCCATGCAGAATGTGGGCCATGGTGGTGTGTGTCTGGAGAGAAAGATGAGGAATTCAGGTTATCTTTGAGTTGCAAAGTGAGTTTGAGGCCACACTGGAATACATTAGTCCTTGCTGCAAATAAATAAATAAATAAATAAATAAATAAACAAACAAGCAAACAAATAAAAATCTTATGTAACATATATATTATTAAGTATAGTGTTAGGAATTTTTTAGGTTGATAAAGTTAGTGTAAGCCTAATTGACTAGGCTTTCACTGTGTGGTGGTCAGTTGTTTTTAAGTTATAACCTATTTAGCATGTGTGTGTTTATGAGTGTGTGTGTGTAGTCCTGCTTACATCTAGTGAGTCTGTGCAAGTAGTAGGATCACTTGAGGGAGTTGGAGCTCTCCTTTTACCTTACGTCAGTTCTGCATGTTGAAATGAAGCTATCGGGCTTGGCCTTTGTACCTACATACACACTGCTTTGTGTGTGCTGTGAATCCAGCTTTCCTTTTGTTTCTGCTGTTTTTATAATAAAAATAATATCAGGTAAATTTGTGTGAAATTTTCATCTTCATTGAAGAATGTATGTGTGTGCGTATGTGTGCATTTGTGTCCACACAAGCTCATTTGAAGGCCAGAAGACAGCTGCAGGGTGTGTCAGTTCTTCCTTCCACCAAGCGTGCTCTGAGGATCAGATGCAGCTTGTCCTTTACCCGCTGAACCAGTCTTGCCAGCTCCTCAGTCCTCATTAAATTTTTTAATTATTTTGTATGTATGGGTGTTTGCCTGTGTCTATGTATGTATTTGTGTCACGTGTGTGCAGTACCTGAGGAGGCCATAATTCTCTGTAATGGAGTTATAGATGGTCATGAGCCACCATGTGGCTGCTAGGTATTGAACCCAGATCCCTGGAAGCACAGCCAGCATCCTTACTAGCCATCTCTCTAGCCTGCAATCCTCATTTGTAAGAAACTAAAGCTTTAAGTAACTTAGCCTATTGGCAAAGATACACCATTTAATAGGGAACAGTATGTTTTGTAGCATTTCACATTAATACTCAGTAATTAGAAATAATACTTGTTTAATGGAAGAACATTACTATAGATCTTTTTGTTGTTAACAGAATAAATTTAAACGTGAAGAAAAAGCAAATGGATGGAGAATAGACAAAGCATTCCGTAAGTATTAAAGCATTCCTTCACAAAGTATTATTTGTAGAGTTTGAAAAATGATCTGTACTTTGTCTTTGGCTCTAGTGTGTTTAGATTTGTCTTCATATTGCCATAAAAATATGAGTGAACACCTTTGCTCTTTTGAGTTCAAGTGGTGAGGGATATTAATAAGCAAGTTTCAGATAGTGATTAAGTTCTTAGGAGAGGAAAAAGGAAGTGGGTCTCCATGCTTATGTAAGTCCTCTGTGAAGTTCTTTATGAACAGGCAACATTTGAATTTAGATCTGTTTTAAAAGAGCAGTAGGAACCTTCTAGCTTCTAGTTAATGCCTTCATTAAAATTATTTTTTTCTTTTTGCAAGTCTACAGAAAGACTACAAATTTTCTGTTTAAAATTTTTTTGTGTGTTTTGGAAGGTACTTTTTTTTTATGAACAAATAATTATCAGCATTTTATCATTAATGTATCAGTGTTTATTAAGCCATGAAATTAGTGTTAGTGTTAAATTTAATTATTTCTAAATAAAATAAAAAAATTCCTTTTGAAACAGGGACTCACTGTCTAGCCCTGACTGTCCTAGATCTCTCTACGTATACCATGCTTGACTTAAACTCAGAGTTCCACCTGCCCCTCAAGTGCTGGGGTTAAAGATGTGCACCACCATGCCTGTCTAAAAATATGTTTTATAAGATTTATTTTTGTGTGCATGTATATGTTGAGTGCTTGCATATATGTATGTGTGCCATGGTGTCCACAGAAGACAGAAGACAGAAGAGGAACTGAATTTAATGGTGTTTGTGAGCTGCTATGTTTGGTCTGGGAACTCAGTCCATCCTTCTCCAAGGGCACTGTGTTTCAAGACAGGGGTTTCTCTGCGTAATCTTGGCTGTTGTGGAAGCACTTTGCAGACCAGGCTGGCCTTGAACTCAGAGACATCTGCCTGCCTCTGCCTCCCCAAGTGCTGTGATTGTAGATGTGTACCACCATGCCCAGCTTGCAACAAGTACTCTTAACTGCCAGAGGAAAATTTTCTCTCCCCCTCCTATCCTAGCCCTGTCTTGCTTGGAACTCGGTATATAGACTAGGAGGCCTCAAATTTGCAGAGATCCATCTGCCTCTGTTCCCGAGTTCTGAGATTAAAGTTGTACACTGCTATGCAGAGCTCAGAATAGAATGTCTTTGGTAATTTTAGGGGAAATTAGTCATGTGTAGTTTAGGGACTGTGTAGTGTGTGAGTTTACTTCATGAGTAGACACTGTGGTAGATGTATGGGGCTGATGCTCAGGGTTGTGCTGTGTTTCAGGGAAAGTATTTTTAGGAATAGCTTCTGAAAGAGCTGAAATGTTGTGACTAGAGGAACTTTTCCATTAAAAGAAAAAACAGAGAAACTTTCTACTGGGCCTAATATGTCATCAGAAAATTTCATTTTTATTTTTCTTTCTAAACTTTATCCTTTGAAGTAGAAAATTAAAGAAAAACTTCGTTTCTTTTCAAGATATATTTTATGTGTACGAATGTAAGAATACATGTATATTCACCACATGTGTGTATGGTGTCTGGAGGTCAGAAGAGGGCATGGCATCCTTTACAACTGGGGTTATGGATGGTTGTGAGCTACCATGTTGGTGCTGGAAACTGAACCTCTGTCTTCTGTAAGAGCTGTGAGTACTCTTAAGTTCTCTAAACTCTGAGCCATTTCTCCAGCTTCCTTTATGGATTTTTTTTGTTTGTTTGTTTTTGAGACGGTCCTAGATGTTTAAGTCCTCTAGAACCACCTAACGATTCTTTGTGGGCTCCCTTGAGTACTAGTTTATTGTTGTGTAGAATCAGAACAGATTAGTATTTAGTATGTACCTCTTCCTGAGGCATTTGTATCTTTCTATGCATTTATCAGAGTTTAGATGTAAACTAAGGAAAGATTTCTCTATAGATTCATTCCTGATTTCTTTACCAGTTGTTCTAATGTTAAACAGTTGACAGTGGCAGTAGTTCTGATTTCACTGCACTGTTTTGCATTTTGTATTTACCTCCTATTTTATTGATGCTTAGAAGAATACTTAGTGAAGTGGTTGTGATAAAGAGGGTGTGTTGTAATTACAAGGCATTGGAGGATGTCTTATTTATCTTCAGTTATGTTTAGGGGCTGGAAATTGCACCTGGGTTCTTGTGCCAGCTAATGTGTGCGCTCTCCCTGAATTAATTACCTCCTGGCCCAACCCTTGCCACTTAAACAATTGACACACAGAGTTCAAAGTATACTTTTAATTTTAACAAAGAATGTCCCCTTGCAACCAGCACCCTGAGTTATGCGCACAATATTTTCATCAATTTACAGGCTCCTCTGTTCCTTTGCTTTGGTAGTCCAAGGACATGGCTATGTCCATGTGAATCATTATGGACTAGCTTAGCTTTTTTCAAATCATCTGATTCATTGAATCATACAATATGTAATGCTTGCTGTCTGGTTTCTTTTACTTTCGTTTTTTAAATTCACTCATTTTATTTGTATCATTAGTTTGATCCATTTATTAGAATGGTACAAAGTTTTTCACATTGTCAAATTTTCATTTTATATTGAATACATTCTTAAATATAGTTATGTGTCATTTTTAATGCACATTTTTCCCTTTATGATCTTGTACTAATGACTTATTGCCTGTTTATCATATGGAAACCATATTAGACAAAAAGCGAATTCAAGATATTCTTTTAAAATTTTTTAAGATTTTATTTTTATGTGCATGTTGGTGCAGCCTATGCATGCAGTTCCTACAGAGAACAGAAGTGGGTGTCAGATCCCCTGAAACTGGAATTACACATAGTTGAGAACTCCTGAGGATGCTGGGAGTTTAATCTTTGAAGAGCAGTGTCTTGGTTAGGACTCCTATTGCTGTGATGAAACACCGTGACCAATGCTACGTCAGGGTTTGTTTGGCTTATGCTTTCACATTACTGTTCATCCTTGACCAAAGTCAGGACAGGCACTCACGACAGGAACAGGTGGCAGGAGCTGATGTGGAGGTCTTGGAGCAGGGCTGCTTACTGGCTTGCTCTTCATAGCTTGCTCATCCTGCTTTCCTATAGAACCCAAACCACCAGCCCAGGGGTGTCCCCGCCTGCAGTGGGCTGGGTCCTCTTCTTTTATGCACTAGGAATGCAGGCTTGCCTACAGCCTGACCATATGGAGGCAATTTCTTAGTTGAGTCTCTCTCCTTGTCTATGACCCCAGCTTGTGTCAAGTTGATGTAAAACTAGCAAGCACAGGAAGCCAGTGCTCTAACTATTGAGCCAGCTCTCCTGCCTCTCAAGTGTTTTCTTACCTGAGTTCAAAGTGGATCACGTATATGGAGAAAATTTGCAAACATAACAGTGCATTTGGTCGAGGAACTGTTAAGGAATATGCTATTGCAATAATGGTTCAAGAAGGTTTACATAGAAGAGGAGAGCCTTGAAGGCGAGGAATGTAGCAAACTCTGAGCAGTTGGTGAATCTGATCGTTTTACAGTTCAGATGTTGCTGTAGAACAGTGTAGACCATTCAGTGGTCATTTGGTATTTAAAGTAAGTTGCAAACATGAAAAAGCTCGTCATCATTTTGAACTATTGTTCTGATTCTATACACAATGTACCTTTTTTGTTGTTTTTTGTTTTTTTGAAGCAGGGTTTCTCTGTGTAGCCTTGGCTGTGCTGGAATACACTGTAGACTCAGCTGGCCTTGAACTCAACCTGCCTCTGCCTTCCTGAGTGCTGGGATTAAAGACATGCGTTGCCACCTCCCAGCTAATGTACCATTTCTTAGCTGTGTTGTGTTGTGTTGTGCCATGAAAAAGGGTGGTGTTGCAATATGTAATAAAAAGTGGATAGTGTAAGTCGACTAAGCAGTGACCAGCACAGTGGTCCGACTGAGAAGAAGCTTCAGAGCACTTCCCAAAGTCAAATTTGAGCTCCACTCCCAAAGGGAGACTGTAAATGTTATCTTTTATTTACCTGAGGTAATTGTTATCTTGGATATTTGCTGCCTCTGTCTGATAACTTTGGCCTAGTCCTGGAAGCTTCTAGCCTCTGTACAAATGTTTTCGGCCTCTGAGGCTTACTACTGAATAAACTCACCTTTTCTACTTCTTTTTGAACTCTGGCTGGGTGGTTCAACTCAGCTGTTCTGCCTCAAACTCCTCTCCTAGCTGACTGATTCAGCCTGGCTTTTCTCAGTTTTCTGACTTTTTGCTCTGCTTAGCCTCAAAGTAACCCTAGTAATCTGTTCTAATCTTCTGGCCCCTTCTCATTCTCTGTCACGCTCTGTCTTCACCTGTATCTAGCTTGCTTTCTCTTTATCCTTTCTCTGTAAAACTCTCCTGATAAAACTGCCTCCTCTCCCTAGACTCTCTCAAGTAGCCTCTCTTTTGTTCTCATGAGAGTTGGGCATATCTTACTCCATTACATCTTTCTCTGATTAGTCACTTTGTCTGCCTCTCAATTAGATGTCACATTCAAACATGGGTACTTCCATCTACAAACCAACTTTATACCTACATTGTTTGGGATTAAAGGTTTATACTAAGGACGTGTCTGTATTCCAGCCAGACTAGCTGTGTTGCTGGATTAAAATCCCCCTATAGATGGTCTCTCACTAGATGCGTAGCTTTCTGAAATTTGATGAAACTATTAACAGCTTAGAAATACGCCCATCAAATCTATGAGCTGTGGAACCAGCACTGGTCAACAGGAAGGGCCTGATTCTCCACAGAGCCTGACCTTATATCACACAACACATACTTCAGAAGTTGAAACTTAAACAAAGTGTGCTCACAGATTTGTTTTGAGTCAGGTTCTCATCTGGGAGCTTGCTATGCAGGCCAAGGTTGCCTTAAACACATAGAGATCTGCTGCCTTTGGGATCAGAAGTGTGTGTCACCATACCCAGTTCAGGCTACAAAGATTTGCTTTATGATGTTCAACTAACCCTTGCCAGTTGACTGTCACTTCAAGTATCTCAACAAGTTTTTGTTTTTTGTTTTTATTTTTTTGATTTTAAATAAGGAAAATGTTTCCCAAGAGTTCATTGAATCCTAAGCATGGATTTTACACTACAGTAATAAAAACATAATAAAACAAAACATCTTAGTTTTAATTGGCAAAAAATGTGTTCATTGGAATGGCTTCTATCTTGATTCAGAAAGATGTATTTGAACCTGTTTATAATGACATAAAACCATCTAAAACAGCAGTTCCTTTTTCACCAACCTAGTATTTTAATTTGATTTATTTTTTTGATGCTGGGCCTTGAACCAAGGCCATGCTATGTAAGTGCTGTGTCTGAGCTTTTATACACTTAGCCCTTATTTGTTAAATTACCTTTTTCTTTAATTACTTGAAAGCTTATATATTTATTTATGCTCTGTCTAATAAATAAGTCTATTTGCTTTGGATGTTGTAATACTTTGAAAACTAGAAAACTTTGTTTTTTAGAAAGCTCTTTTTAAAAAAAATAAAAAAACTTAAAAATTTTCCTTTTTTTTTTAAACAGAGGAAAAACGCCCTTTTGACTTCGATTTTTTTGCTCATTTGCTTCAGAAAGTTCTTGCTGAAGAAGAAAAAAGAAAACAAAAATCTACTAAATGTCAGAGTTTAAAGGAAAAGGCCTCCAAACCACGGAAAAACATAAAAGGTATTGATTATACAATTTCATTTAATGGTGAATTTGCAGTATTGCCTTCTTAGGAATTAACAGTTTAGGTGTTACTCAGGTAATTGAGATTATCAGAATGTACAGTTGGGGGGAATCAATAACAATTTATTATTGTTATTGCTTTGCTAGTTATCTAGGCCAAAACAACACTCCCTTTTAGTGATTTTGTTTGCTTTTTTTTTGTGTGTGTGTGTTACATGTATGAGTGTGTGTGTGCATGTATGAGTGTGTGTGTGCATGAATTTGTGCTTTGCAGAGAGGCTTGAAATGGTCTGGAGAGATGGCTCAGAGGTTAAAAGTACTTTGTTGCTCTCATATCTGACTGGAATTTCGTTTCCAACAACTGTGTTGATGTAGCTTTTATCTTCCTATAACTCCAGCTCTATGGCATTTGATGCTGTTTTCCCAGATACTCATATATTGTTTATGCATACACACACACACACACACACACACACACACACACACACACGTTTAAAAGAAAAAAAGATGTTTTCAGCCTGGGGATATAATTTAGTACTTGTGAAAAATGCGTAAGATTTCCTGAATTTGATCCCTTGCTCCACAAAATGATAAAGACCCTTGTTTCAGGCAGGAGGATCAGAAATTCATACCTAGTTACATAGTTTGAAGCAACCTGGGATGTATCAGACTTTGTCTGAAGAACAGCAAGACAACCCCAGAGTATATAAAAATACAATTCTAGAACTCTTTGTTCTATCTGACTATCAAAGTAAATTCTTCAGGCACCCCAGGAATTACTGACACCAAGCCCTTTCCTGTGCACATACTGGTCTGTGTATGTATTTTTTAAAAATGAAATGAGAATGTAAGCTCATAAATATGCATATAGTTCTGCCACTTGAAGTTTTTATATACTATACTTTGAATCCTAATACATTACTACGTAAAAGCTTGCTTTATTTTTGCTAATTGCATGTATGAATTCTTTTTTTTTGTTGGGGGAGGCATTGCTGGGAGTTTAACCCATGACTGTGTCTGTGGTAATAAGGATGCCATTTTCCACTGAGCCATACTCTGGTCCATGCACTGATGTTTTCTGTTTTAGTTTTGTCTTTAATTTTTTACACAAAAGTAACATGACAGAATATACTTCTAAGTATTTGTCATCTCTTTCAATAAGTTTTTTGTAAGTTAAAACAATTTCTCTTGTTTTTAGCAAAAAAAGTAACTAGTGAAGAAGTGACTGATGATCCAGATGAGTCTGTAAGTACTAACATTTCAGACCCAGAAAGATCTCAAAAGGATGCCCCGACAGCCGACGAAGAGCAATCACCGAGTTCATCAGGACAGCATTTGGGACAAGTTATGTTAGAGCAAGAACAAAATCATGAGAAGAGGAGGAGCCAAGATGAAGCTAATAATAAGCAGGAAACAACAAATCTTTTAGGAAATGTTCTTGTTCATTCAAGCCCTCCTGAATCAGAAATACACAAGAGTAAGTTTCAAACACATTCTTGGAACGACATGGCTGGTGATGTGTATAACAGATGCTATGTTTATGGATGATAATAGTTGCTAATGCCTAAGTGGTTGTATGCTCAGTACTATTATATCTTGTCACCTTACTTTTAGTTAAGGAAAAAAAATCACTGTAGGAAACTGAAAAAGGGAGAATGTTTTACAGATTGTTCCAAAGATGTAGTATTTCCCATGTATTCCCATTAACAATCAGTGATAATCATGCGTCTGTTAATAAAGCTCGGTTTTTTATGGTCTACCTTTATAGGATGCTTCTGAGCCTACAGTAGGTTGTTTAATTTTGAGAAGAGCTAGTAGAATTTGTTTTTAGAGTTATTTTTATAAAATTGTGTTTGTTTCTCAGTTTCTTAACATGGCTATCACCCAAATAATTGAGACTCTATTATGTAATTTGTTTAACAAGCTTCACAGGACAATAACTGAAGAGTTACTCTATTCTGAAGCTGTTATTCTATTCTTAAGCTAATCTGGCTCTCTGCCAGCGTAAATCCCAGAGATACCTGCACTTCATGGCTTTCCTTGCTCCTGATGTCTCTTGGACCTCAGTCTGTGGCTCAGTCCCCTACTCCCTCCTCTAACTCCTCCTCCTCTTCCTGGCAAGAAGTCCGGTCCTATTTTTTCCCCTGCTCATTGATTGACTGTAAGCTGCTTTATTGGCATGTAGTGGGACAATTGGGGAACAGTGTTTACACAACATTGAGACAGGAGATTCTCAGAACAAGGATTGCAAGCTGATATGAAAGGCACCAAAATCAGCATTTGAATAACCTTATGCCTACAATTTGCGTTTCTTCTTTTCCTTCTTGTACTTTTAGAATGTAAATATATTGAAGCTGTTGCTTAGAGATAAGACAGAACTCTGGAGGAGTCTAGGGTCGTAAGAGTTTGATTTAAGAATACTTAAAGCAGACAATAAGGTTGGAGATACTCCTCAGTGCAGAGCATGTGCTTAGCATGTGCAAGTCCCTGGGTTTACTCCCTGGATTTCCTCTGCCTGCCTTCTGCCACAAAAAAAGCAAACAAAGAAAAAAAACTGGAACAACCTTCAGTTAGTTTATCTAGTTTTTACCAATACTATTATTTTCTTTTAAAAATAATGCTATTTTTATTCCTTGAGAATTTTATAGATGTATAGAATATAGTTTGGTCATTTCTAACCCTCAACTCCCCCTCAGCTCCTCCCAGACCCTCCCCAGTGTATCTTCCTCCCAACTTCATGTCCTTAAAAAAACAAGCAAAACAAAACAAAACACCAAAATAAAATAAAGTAAAAATAAACAAAACAAGCTTCTGAGTCAGTGTTGCTCATAGGTGTGTCCTTATGGGCGTGGGCTAATTCATTGTAGCATAGGCAACCTACAGAGGCTACAACTGTGAAAAAACTGTTCCTTCCCTAGTAGCCATCACATGCTAGTAGTTCTTTAGGTGAGGCTGGGGGCTCTTGTCACTCCCCTCCCCATGCTGGATTGTTGGCTGGCTTGATCTTGTGTTTGTAAATATAGATTGTAAGTGGAATACTCCCGATAAGTCCAGAAGACTGATATTCATCAGTCTTCCTCAACCTTTGGTTCTTAGAAACTTTCTATGACCTCTATGATGTTTCCCAAGTTTGGGGGTGATAGGGCTGGTGATTTAGTTGTTCATTTAAGACTGAACACTCAGCAGTCACGTAACTTTCTGCGTTTCGACCACTTCTGAGTCTTACTATTGATTGTGCTAAAACTTCTCTGATGAGGACTGAGAGTTACACTAATTTTTAGCTGTGAAGATAAATACTTAGAAGGCAGTTGATACTATATCCAGTTAGGAAAGTGATAGTATAGGTTATCTCCTATGACATCCCTAGACACAGGCTCCTAGACAGTCCTTCCTCCTGGCTCATGTGGTTTCTTCTCCATGCTAACCCATCATGGCTTCCTCCTTCCTCTTCTCTTCTCATCTGCCTGTTTTCCGTGACTCTCTTGAACCCAAAGCCCGGGAACCTTAGGCACAACTACCCCATTTTGTTCTGCTTAGGTTTTACACCATTTAATCAGCTAATCAGGTGTTTCCAGGCAGTAACCAGATCTCGAGGGCCAGTAATTAGCATCAATATACAAGCATCAGACCAACCCCCAGTACTCCTGTGAATCTGACTATAAACCTAACCATTGGGCCTACCTTGTCAGTTCATTTGCTGTTGCTTGCAGGGTTCATAACTAGGAAAGACTTGTTAATGACTTTCTTCCTTGGTAGCCTATATAACACTTTCCAGCACTATGAGAATTAGCCACCAGAGAGGGAAGTCAGTAATAGTTGAATAGATCAGTCCTGGTAGTTGAAGTTATATATAATTTTTTTTTTCTTTTAGATAGGGTCTGATGTAGCCCAAGATGGAATATGATCTTGAACTTCCCCATCCCCTAAGACAGGGTTTCTCTGTGTAGCCGTGGCTGTTCTGTACTCGATTTGTAGACAAGCTGTCCTCGAACTCACAGTAATCTGCCTGTCTCTGCCTCCCAGAGTGCTGGGATTACACTGATTGTCCTGCTTCTACAGTCTAAGAGCTGGGATTACTTGCGTTTGCTTTTGCTTGCTGCTTATGGCTGTCTGCTGTTATCTATTCTGCCCATTTACCTATTCATTCATTCATTCATTCATTCATGTTTTTCAAGGTAGTGTTTCTCTGTGTAGCTGTGGCTGTCGTAGAACTAGCTCTAAACTCAAGGCTGGCCTTGAGTTTAGAGATCCACCTGCCTCTGCCTCCTGAGTGCAGGGGTTAAAAGATGGGCACCACCATACTCAGCTTATGATTGTGTCATTTATAAGTATTAGAATACTATTCTCTTGTTGTTTACCATTACAAGAAATATTACATGTAGAGGCCTGTGATACTGCCCAGGGTAAAGGTGCTTAAAGTTGATGCCAAAGAGAAAAACAACTACACACACACACACACACACACACACACACACAGTATTTGAATAAATAAGTGAAAATTATTTTTTAAAAGAGATTATATATTAAAGAAAACTGGGTAAAGTGGCAAATACCTGTAATGCCATCGCTTAGGTGGTAGATAAAGGTTGATAGATTCAGAAATTCAAGATTGCCCTTGTCTACCTAGTAAGTGTGAGGCCAGGCTGTTACATTAGGCCGTCTCAGCCAAAAGAAAAAGGTATCACGCAGAAAGCAGAGTAGCTTAGCTCTAAGTTGTAACTCTTTTTCCATCGTAACTGTCAGTGAGTCATCTGAGATGTTGGGAGCCAGGTGTTCTTCTTTATCAGGGTTAATCGTAATACTTTTTATTACATGTATTGATTTTGTGTCTTGTTTGTATGCGCAAGATAGCTTTCCTGGGAAAAGAAACCTGCCATGCACTTCTGACAACTTGTGTGTTAAATCCCCAAACCCTGAAAGGTAAAGGGAGAGAACCAGCTGCACAGAGCTGTCTTCTGACTTCCACTTGCATGTGATAGGACATGTGGACACTCATGCACACTCACATGCATGCACACAAATGATAATAATAAATAATTAAATTTTAAAAGTAAAAGAGGGCTGGAGAGACACTCAGCCATTAGACACTAAGGCTTAGAATAACAACAGAATGTCCAAGAAAAAGAAAAAAACTGAATCTTAATTGTTAAGTGGATTAATATTTTGTAGGAAAAGACAGATGTTACATGTAAATGCCTTATGTGTTAAAATATAGATATCTTTGCTAAGTTTTGGAGTATCATCTGTTTTATGTTCCTAGATACATGTCCTTCTGAGGAAAATGAAAGTGAATGCAACGTGGAATCGATACCCTCTTTTTCACAGAACACAGATGACGGTACAGGGTTAGCATCCAGTGAAAAGGCAGAGACGAGAACAGAGCCCATCTCTTCCCCATGGTATTTTCCACCTCTTAACTGACTTTATCTTCATCTTCTATTGATTCCTGAGAGAGGAGTGTTAAGTCTCCAACTGTCATTGTAGATTTATGCTTCTTTTTCTGTTGTTTTCCTTCACTTTTTTTTTTTTTTATTTTCAAACCTTTTTGTTAAGCTCTTAAATAACCGGGATTGTTGTGTGTTGATCAATATTTTGAAAGATTTGTTTTATTACTTACTTGTGTGTGTGTGTGTGTGTGTGTGTGTCTGGATATGTGCACATGATTGTGTAGGTGTGTACAGAACTCTTGAGTCCCCGGAACTGGAATTATGGCTGATGGTGACTGCCTGATAGAGATGCTGGGAGCTGAGCCTGAGACCTGCAAGAGCAGGATCTACTCCTAACTGCCAAGCTGCTTCTCCAGCCTCTTGGCTAATTTTCTTATTGTAATCATGGTATGTTATGTTCAGGCTCAGGGTGCTTGTGCAAACCTAAAATCCCATCCCCAAGGATGCCAAGGAAGGAAGATTATAAATTGAGGGTTAGCTTGGGCTAACCCAGCAGGGTCTAGGTTTCCTTGGTGTGCTCAACACAGATACGCACACAAACAGCTCCACCTTTTGTAGCCTCCCAGGTGCTGGGATTACAGGCATGGACCACCATATAAAAAGCCAGGTGGAGTGGCACATACTGATAATCCCAGTATACGAGAAGCAGAGATGAGATAGTTCCCTTGGACTTGCTCACCAGCCTTCCTAGACTAGTTGGTGAGCCTCAGGTCAATGAAGACCCTCTCTAAAAAAAACACAAGGTGGCTATTTTCTGAACAGTGAGAAGAGGTTTCACACCATATACATGTGCACACACAAACATACACACACGGTATCTTTTAGTGTTATGAAAATTTATTTCTCGGAATTCTTTTCCTCCTGATACATTTTTCCCTTTCTTAGTAAACTACAAGACATCATGTCACTAGCAAGTGAATCCTCAGAGTCGAGTGTTGCAGATTTTCCTGTGTCGGGAGCTGGAAAGGCTGCCTCTTGTGAAGGAGAAAGTGCTGAAAGTACCTGTACAGAAGGGAGAAGTCCAGACCTGAAGAACAAGTCACCGTAAGTACTCCATACAGTAAGACGTCTCACAAACAGTTGATAAGATTATGAAACTTTTTTTTTCTGGTTCTGAGATTAAACCCAGGACCTCACACATGCTGTCAAGTATTCTAGGATTAAAGGCTGAGCTGTGTCTTCAGCCTTTGATAACTTTTTCTTAAAAGATATATATTATTTTAAATTGTGTGTGTGTGTATGTGTAGGTCTGTGTGTGTATGTTTATGTGTGCATGTGTGCCAGATCCTCTTGGATTTAAGTTAGAGACAGTTATGAGCTGTCCTCTGTGGTGCTGGGAACCAAATCCAGGAGCTCTTAAAACTGCTGAGAGGCATTTCTCCATCTCCTTGAGAAAGCTCTCAAATAACATTTAGGGAGTAGAAGGGACTCTTAATGTGTAGCTCACTTAGTAATTTTACTTTGGTCTCTTAATCACTTGTCACAAAAAAAAAAAAAAAAAAATCCCTTTTTTTTTTTTCTTTTTTTCCCCTCTTGGGAGTTTTTACTTTTTGTTTTATTAGGGTAAGGAAAAAGTAGCTGTCCATGGTAGCACATGCCTTTAATTCCAGCACTTGGGAGGCAGAAGAAAGGAGGAGGATCTTTGACTTCTAGGCCCACAGCCTAGTCTTCATAGTGAAACCCTGTCTCCAAAAAAAAGGGGGGGTGGATGCTGGGTGGGCCTGACAGCCTACCCATAACTAACAAGCACTAGGTTTGATTGAGAGATCCTGCCTCAAAGAATAAGGGGGAAGAGTGATTGAGGGAGAGTCCTGACACCAGATTTGGGTTTCTTCTTAGTTACGGTTCTCCACAGGAACAGAGCTTACGGGATGAACATACATATATACATGCATGCATGAATAAATGCATAATGCATACATGAACATAATATATAGATAGACATAAAAAAGGGAATTTATTAAAATTGCTTACAGGCTGTGATCTAGCTAGTCTCCAACAATGCTGTCTATCTGTGGAAGGATCAAGAATTCAGTAGTTCTTCAGTCCACAAGGCCACATGTCTCAGCTGATTTTTAGTATATACTGGAATCCTGAAGAAGTAGACTCTAATGTCAGTGAAGGAATGGACTTGCCAGTGAGCACAAGCTCTTCATTTTTTCATGTCCTTTATATACGCTATCACAGAAAAGGTGCGGCCCTGATTTAAGGTGCCTCCCCCATCTCTAAAGATCTGGATTAAAGGTGTAGCTTCCTACCTCAAAGGTCCAAATTAAAAGTGGGCCGTTTCTTTTTGTTTAAGAAAAGACTCTGTCTAGGGTATATGCAGCCATTTGGATTTTAGTTAATTCCAAATGTAGTCAAGTTGACAACCAAGAATAGACGCCAGGCCTATTCAACCACCCACACCCACACACAAACATGAATACACATGTACACCACATGTATATGAAAGGAAAAACCTGTTCAGCTCATGCTTATTTTCAGTAAAGCATGCCATATTAAGAATAGAAAATCTAAGATTAATTTTTGAAATAAAATGTGTTTGGTTAAACATCAAAAAATACAAGACACAGAGGAAAGTCTCCTCCATCCTGTTTTCTGTATCTTAACAAGTGACTGTGTTACTTCTTTTAGACACTTCTTAAATGTATGTTGAAACAAGTACAAGTTTCTTAAAAATGTTTACAACCTAATTGTAGCATACTCATATGTGCAGGGTTCCCCCACCCCCATACATTTCTGTAAAAATTACTTTCTGTTTTCTTTTTTCCTTTTGGTTTTTTCAGACAGGGTTTTTCTGTGTAGCTTTGGCTGTCCTAGAACTCTCTCTGTATACCAGGCTGGCCTCAAATTCAGAGATCCACCTGCCTCTCCCTCCTGAGCACTGGGATTAAAGGAGTGTGCCACTACTGTTTGGCTGTAAAAGTATTATTTTTATAACTTTATAGTGTTTCATTGTGTGACTATATTCTAGTTTGTGTTGTTTGTTCTCTACAGGACCACGTACGTTGTTTATACAAACAACACTTAAGATCTTATGCCAGATTGCAAGTGTGTTTTTAAGTGAAGATTTCAAAAATGAAAGTGTTTCTGTAAAGGATGTGCATCTATGTGTGCCTGTGTGGGCGTGCGTATGTTCCATAGGGCACGTGTAAAGGTCTGAGGACAAGTTTGTGGGAGCTGGTGCTGTCCTGTCATGAGTTTAAGGGATCAGCCTCTTGATGGGAAATGGCTTAATCCATAAGCCATCTTTGTATAGCCCTGAGGTTTTGATTTTTATGTTACCAGATTTCTAATTTTTTTTTTTTTACTTTTTATGAAATCTTAGATTTATTTCATCTTAAGTTCATAAAGTAACTTTCCTTGTTTGCATTGTCTTCATTTAAATATTTGATCCACTAGAACTATATTATTAGCACAGTACAAGGGACGGAGCAAGCTCTATTTTATTCCTTACACAATTTTCCCATCAGAATTTAGTTTTTCTGTTATGGTTATTTTAGTGTTTTGAGACAGGGTCTTGGTATATAATCCTGGCTGTCCTGGAACTTGTTGTGTGTTTCAGGCTGGCCTCAGACTTGGAGAGATACACCTGCCTCTTCCTTCTGAGATCTGAGTTTAAAGGTGTGCACCGAGAAACAAATTCGGTGTTGTGTGTTTCAACTTTTCTATTTTGAGACATGATCTTTTCTGATCTGTTTTGGTATCACTTTCTATTTTGTTTCAGTTACCTGTTCATACATCCTTTGCTACCACTGTGTATCTAAATTACTAATGTTGATGCTATATTTTTAACATTAGATAGGATAAATCTATTTTTCAGGGTTTCTTTTTGTTGTTGTTCTTGTTATTCTAATCCTCAGTAAGCTTTAAGGAGCTCTTTTGAATTCCAGCTGTCTTTTTTTCCAGCTTTTTAGAGTTTCATTTAATCATGATTACATGTTGTTGCAATGTAAATAAAAGCCTTTTTTTTTTTTTTAAAGAGAGACTGAACAGGCAGAAAATGTTAAACCAGAATCAAGAAGTCGGCTCCAGAGACCTAAACCTAACCTGTCCAGAGCAGTTGGGAAGAAATCAGTTGTTTCACAAGATAAACAAGATGAAAGAAGCAAGAATTCATCTTCAGAAACTTCAGCTGAAAAGGTGTGGCTCTTATTTTCACATAATCTTTTATGTGAAATATTTTCTAAGTAATCACAAGTAAAATATTTAGCTTATAATTTCAAGCTATTGTTACCAATTGAAAACCATAAAAACTGAAAATTATATTTGTTTTTATTAGTCTTTGTATCATGTGTTTACTTTAGAATGTGGGCTATAACATTTGAAAAAAAATTCAGTGATGACAAATTTGATGTTTGTTTGCTATTAGGGAATATGCCTAGCTCATGCTAGGCAAACATCCTACCACTGACCTTCATCCCCCATCTCACTTTTTTAATTGCATAAAATGGTTATTCACAATATTTCCTGTGTGTATGAGATTTCATGTTTGTGTTGCATGCATGTGTGGGTACATAGGTGTGCACATGTGTGTAGAGGTCAAAGGTCAGCTTCAGTGTTGTTTCTCTTTAGCCATCTAGCTTGCTTTTTCAGATGGGTTTTCTTTTTTGTCTGAGGCTTTCCAGTTAAGCTAGCATGGCTGATGAGTGGTCTCCTCCTTTCCAGCACTGTCTCACTGGCCACAGGTTTTTGTTTTTTGGTTTTGTTTGTTTGTTTTTTGTAATTGTTGTTAAATTAGTAAGTAAATAATTTTGTAAATGTGGTTTTATTATTTTTGAGTCAGGGTCTCACTGTATAGCCCTGGTTGGCCTGTAAATCAAATCATTGTGAAGACTAGGCTGTCCTGGAACAGAGATCGAACTGCCTCTGCCCTCTGCCTCCTGAGTGTTGGAATTAAAGGGATGTGCCACCATTCATGGCAAGTAGGGCTTTCTTGTGGAAAAGAAAAATTGTTGTGATTATTGTTCAAAGTATTGTTCAAAGTATTTGTATGGCTCTTACTATGGATTGCTAAAAGAGTCTATGCTATGATCTGCATTAAATAAATGTTCCTAGGCTGGGGAGATGGCTCAGCAGTTGAGAGCAAGTGCTGCTCTTTAGTAAGACCTGGATTCTGTTCCTAGCCCTCACATCAGGTAGTTCCCAACCTTTTGTTCCAGGACGGTCTCACCTCTGGCCTTCTCAGGCACACGCACACACAGGCACACAAGTAGACATAGATAAATAGTAAAATAAATCTTTTTTAAAAGTAGGTCCTATTTTCCATCACAGGCAACAGATTAAAGAGAAGTAGCTGTTTACCCCCCCTGAGGGTGTGGGAAGAAAGAAAAAAATAGGTCCTGTTTATTTATATTTCTGTGAATTACAGTCTCAAAATTGTTTTAAGTATTTTCCCAATCACTTAAAATGCTGTTTAGGTTTTTTTCTTTTTTTCTTCTCATATCTGAATTATTGTATATGGGACTCAGTCTCACAAGTGCTGCTGAGTGCCACATCACTGACCTTTGTCTTGACCCTGGGGAAATACATTCTTTATTTGTATGCTTCTTTGGCAGTTCTGGGATTCAAACCCAGGGCTTTGCACATGGTAGGCAAGTGCGTTTCCATGAGCTGTGTCCTGTAACCCTTTTATTGTTAAACCACTATAATCTACTACAGTTGGAACTTTGTAAACAGTTATCTGCCCCAGCACACGCAGACGTAGGTTAGAGGACAGCTTGCTGACTTGACTCTCTGAGGTTCGTGGGGATTAACCTCAGGTCATTAGGTTTGGTGGCGTGTTCTTTGACTCACTGAGCCATCGTGCTGGCCCAGATTTTATGTAGAAAATTTGGAACTACAGATTGATTTAAGATTCAGAACAAAAATGACTTGTAATTTTATTATTTACATGCAGCCAGTCTTTTCACATCTGTCTTTCCAAGTTTCTGTTTTCTTCCCTTCGTGTCAAGCCTTGACAGATTGTGAGGCAGCCTCACTTCCCCATTGAGCTATATATTCAGTGCCTTTCAGGGTTTATTAATTTTGTGCCTTTAGGTTCTTGAAATTTATAAATTTCTTTTCAGTGTTATCTAAACATCTTTAGAAAACATCTTTTAGTAGTACTTTAGCAATGTAGTATAACTGCATTTGTTTAACCATTCTTCCATTGTTGGAAATCTTATGGTAACAATGTAGGCCATTTTATATAATACTGTGGTGAACATTCTAGTACTTACATATTTTTCAGTTTAGTTAAGTTTTCGAAAAGTACATGGTTTGTGTGGGGATGGGATCAGAGGATAGCTTGCCAGGGAGTTGGTTTCTCTTTCCGTTATGTGTATCTTAGAGATTAAAATCAGGCTGTGAGGCTTGGTGGCAAAGTTCTTTTCCTTTGGACTCCTCAGTCCTCAGTTGTTTTCCTTATCTATTTCTTTTCTTTTCTTTCTTTTTTTTTTTTTTTTGAGACAAGGTGTATAACTCTAGATTGCCTGAAACTCTCTGTGTAGCCCAGACTAGCCTCAAACCCAGAGAGATCTGCCTGCCTCTGCCTCCCAAGTGGTTGATATTAAAGATAAATGCTACCATATCTGATCTTTTCAGTTACTATTACATTCTAAAATGATGTTAGTGGTCAAAGAATATGTATGTTTTAAAGATTCTTCATATTGGCAGGGGCCTTCTAACAATGTGTTTTATAATATTTTCATCAGTAATTTAGAATTTTTAGAAAAATGCTTTATAAACATAAAACATTCAAGATTAGTTTAATTCCCATTCAGTGGAATGTTTTATTGTAATTAGCTCAAATGTGAAAAAATTACATTTACAGAATCACATGGAAAAGGAGAGAGTGAATGTATCTGAAAATTTTGGAGCAGAGATTACAGAAAGAGAGAACCCTAATGCTGAAGCTGTGTCTGAGTAAGTACTTCGCAAGAAATGGCTCTCAGGAGTGGTTGTAATTATTAGTTTTCAATTTAAGAAAGTCTGAATTTTCAAGTAGGGTCCTTTTTCTATTTTCATTGTAAATAGTAACAAGAAATTTTACCAGCACTCTGTGTGCTTGATATTATAGATAGAAATGATGCTGTGGGTAGGGCTAAGGCCGAGTCTGATTGCCTAGGATGTGCAGAACTCTGGGTTCAGTCAGGAATCCCACATAAGCTAGGTGTGGTAGCATATGCCTGCAGTGCCAGCACTGGAGGTGCAGAGGTGAGAATCAGACATTGACCTTTACCCTCATCTACAGAAGGATTTTGAGGCCGTCCTGTGACACAGGAGACCAGTCTCAAAAATGAGTAAATAAGATTTCTAAATGATCATATAAATCCATTTACTTGCCAGTTTTGTACTTTGTTCAACATACTAATCTTTGCTAATTAGTCTTGTTAAATAAATGCATGATTAAGATATGTCTATGGATGATTATATGTGTATCAAGTGATTTCTAAAGGAAACCTCCAAATGTGGTTGTGATCAGTAGATTTTGGGCTAATAGGGGTATGCTATTCTATAAGTTAGCACTAATTCCCTGGTATACATAGTGATGTCCTGAAAGAAATACTAGTATCACATGTTTGACAGTTAACAGTTTTTTTATGTGAGATTTTGATGCTTTTTAAATATTTAACAGTTTTTCCATGCAACATTTATGACTATATTGAATTACATTTTCTCACGGTTTTTTCTATGCAACATTAATGAATACATTGAATTACATTTTCTCAAATGGGAAAGGGAGCATAGGGTAACATTTTTCTTTGGTTCTCCTAAGAATGTCACTATTGGAGAATTCACTTTCTTACTGTGTCTGTTACTTATATCTGTAAAATCGACAACACTGCTTACTGAAGAACATTTTGCTAAGCTGTTTCCCAGGGTCTTAGCTCAAGGTACTCACCTAATTCTCCTCACATGGTTTTTAGCACTTGCTCCTGTGTTTCTTCATTATTATGCATACACAGGCTCTGCCTGGGCATATGTTTTATGTAGTTATAGAGTATGTCCGAAAATGGTGCTAATAGTGTATGGTTTTCTTAACATCACCTGTCAGAGTCAGTCCTGCTTTGCGGTTATATTTTCAGTTACATCATCATTGTTGATGGGGAAGGCATATTGGCAGAGGCAGATTAGTCTGTTGGCAGGGTGATGATGTGGTTTTTATAGCTAGGCTTCCGTGATTGTCCCTTTGAAAGATTAGCATGTAAAAGTGTATTGAATATCTTTCAAGATGTTCTTCAAGATACTTGGAAAATACTTTCTTTTTAATGTGATTTACTTAAGTATATAAGCAAGCAACTTTGTGACTTTGCTGTAATCATTGCTTTCATTTCTTTGTAATTATAGCTTGAGTGAAAAATCTTGTGTACAGGAAGATAGTCAACCAAAGAACTTAAGACCTGCACGACTAATGAGGAGCCGAATACAAAGACCAAGGCCAAATGTAGAGAGATCTGCAGAAAGAAAAGAAATTCTCACTCTGCAGGAAAAAACTGAGGCCCATGTAGAGAAGAGTAAAGATGAGTCCTGTGTTGACAGAGAAAAAAATGAATCTTGTGTTGCGGTTAGTATGTTGATTCTGATAACATTTATTAAGCAAGTAATGTAAGCTTTCTGCTCTTTTAAAATGTGTTTGTGTGTGTTTTATGACATTTGTGGCCAAAATCTTTAGTGAGGAGTTTTGTTTACGTTATGCCATTTTAGGTGTTTGAGCATTGTATGCTACTCTTTGCTCTGATCTTACTTCATATCTAGACTTGGTTTTTCTTATGCATGAGATTGAGCCCAGGCCCTCAGGCACACTAGACATACACTCTACTCTTGAGCCATAATCTTAGCCTCCTAAAAAAAATAGTCATATATGTGAATGTTAGCATTGGCTTAAATAAAATATTGAAAATGTTCCTTTCTGCTCTTGTGAGGTCCTGAGTTCAATTCCTAACAACCACATGGCGGCTCACAACCATTTGTAATGTGGTTTGAAGCCCTCTTCTGGTATGCAGGTCTGGTATGCAGGTATACATGAAGATACATATACTCATATACACAAAATAAATACATATTTAAAAAATTAGAGTAAAATGTTCCTTTCAAGCATAATTCCAAAAAAAGAAATAATGAACTGTGTGTATGTGTGCCTGTGATATTAAGACCAAACCCAAGGTTTCTTTCCCTAAGGAAGCACTCTTGCTACAGAGCTATATCCCTGGCTCATAGAGTTTTACATTATTTATATAGTCCCTGGAAGAAAAGAAGTTATCAGGACTTAACATTTGGTTTTCTTCTCTTATAGTTTTCTTTCTTGTATTTTATTTTATTTTATTATTTATTATATTTTATTTTAAATTATATGTGCATTGATGTTTTGCCTACATGTGTATGTATGAGGGTGTCAGATCCCCTGGAATGGGAGTTACAGATAGTTGTGCCATGTGGATGCTGGGAATTGAACCTAGGTCCTCTGAAGGAACAACCAGTGCTCTTAAACTCAGAGCCATCTCTCCAGCCCATATTTTTTATATATTAGACAGAGTCTTATGTAGCTCTGGCTGGCTTCTACCTCACTGCATAATTGAGTATAACCTTGAACTCTGATCCTCCTGCCTCCACCCAAGTGCTAAGATTGTTGGCACCTGCCACCATACCCATTTTTTATGTGGTGAATCAAGGGCTTTGTACATTCCAGGCGAGCACTCTTTCCAACTGAGCTACATCCCTAGCACTGTCTTTGGTTGTTTCTTATAGTCTCTGATATACTCATAACAGTAAAAATGTAGAAATACAAACACTGGAGGATTCTGACAAATGAGGTGGAGACAGACTGAAATAGATCAGTCTCAAACATTGCTTTCTGATCAGACAGAAGAGAATAGGACTTTGAGACGCAAAGGTGTGGCTTATAGAATTTTCTTAGATAGCTAAAGGAAAAACATTAAAAGGTGGTTTTGACTTACTTTATAATTTTGACCTTTTCTTTTTTTAACCATTTTATTTATACTCAAATGAGATGGGATCTTTTGTAATTTTGTAATTAGGTTGTTCTCAAATTCTCTATGTAGCCTAGGCTAGTTTAGGAATGTGATCTTCCTGCATTTACTTTCTAAGTGTTGAAACACAGCATGCATCATCATACTGGCTAAGGTGGATTTTTCAGTAAAAATTTTTAAAGTTTGGTGTTTTATTGTGAAATCTAAAATATGACAAACTTTGTTATTAAGATTGCTCAACAAATGGAAAAAGAGTCACATAATAACCTCCAATGTGAAGATACCCTGTCACAGCCTGAACAAAAGAATACTTCAGAAGATGTGCAGTCTGATGAGTCCAGAGCTGTTAATGAATGTCCAAGGTAAGACTTGTTTGCTCGGTTACATAATTGTGACATTTTCACGAAGGCCTTAGAGCTCAATAACTTGTTTTAAACAAATCAAATTAGTTATACTTACTTATTCTGTGATTTTGGACAGGTGGAGTGTGTGCATGCCACAGCGTGCTTGTGGGGTCACTGTAGTCGGCTCTCCCCTCCCACCCTGCTTTACCTGGGAATGGGATTCAGGTCATTAGGCTTGGAAGCACTTTAGCTCCTGCCGTCCCACTGGCCCTGCAAAATCGAGCTAGATGGCCTCTCTATCTGTGTATCAACTTTTATTATGTTTAAAAATAGTAAAGGTGCTAGAGAGAAGGCTCAACTGGTAAGATTGCTCACTGCTCTTTCCAGGAGCCAGGTTCTTTTCCCACCACTATACCATCCAGCTCACAGCTGACTGCAATTCCAGTTCTAAGGCATTCGATGCCCTCTGCCCTCTGGGCACCAGCATCTATGTGGTAAATATAAACCCACATACATATAAAAAAAAAATTTTTTTTTTTAAAAACACCTGAAGGGTTGGCAGGATGGCTACTGAGTAAAGAGGCACTGATGGCCTGAGTCCATCTCTGCATCCCTTATGGTGGAACAAGAGAACCAGTTGTCCTCTGACCTTGATGTGCGTGTGCCCACTCTACTGTTAAAGAGGTGCAAGTAAGAGTGAGTTGTCAGTATGTATAGCGTTATATTAAAATAAGAATAACTTTTCAAGGAATTTTATGTCTTAGCTTTCATGTTAGTTCCTATGTTATAGGTGATTTGAAGAAAGCTATTTAATATAAACGAGGATTTGAGTTAATAGGAATAACTTTTTCACATAACATGCATATATTATCTAGGTGTCTGTATCCAAATAGAAATGCAACTTTTTGGTAATATTTGATTTTCTAAAATTAGGTTAGTTAGATGTAGATCCCATCTTCTCATTGCCAGAGTTCCTGTTTACCACACCAGATTGATGGAATTGTTAGGATGTTTATAGTGTGATTGTCTTAGTTAGGGTTTCTATTGCTGCAACAAAACACCAGGACCTGAATGCAAGTTGGGGAGGAAAGGGTTTATTTAGCTTATACTTCCACATTGCTGTTCATAACCTAAGGAACTCAGGACAGGAACTCAGGAAGGAACCTGGAGGCAGGAGCTGATGCAGAGTCCATGCAGGGGTGCTGTTCCCTGGGTTTCTTTCCATGGATAGTTCAGCTTGCCTTTTTAAAGAGCCCAGGACCAGCAGCCCAAAGATGGCATCACCCACCATGGGTTGGGATGCCCTCCATTGACCACTAATTGAGAAAATACCTTACAGTTGGATCTCATGGAAGTATTTTCTCAACTGAGGCTCCTTCTTCTCTGATGACTCTAACTAGTACCAAGTTGATACACAAAACCAGACATTACAGTGGTATTGTTGATGTACATAGATGCTTGGATTTCTATGGATCTGTTCTCTGATTTTACATTTACAGTCTGGCCTATGATATACTAGTTTGAAGTATAGGCTAGGTTTCCTTCACTTCAAGAATTTCTGGGGCTGGAGAGATGGCTCAGTGGTTAAGAACCCTGGCTGTTCTTTCTGAGGTTCTGAGTTCAATTCCCAGCAACCACATGATGGCTCACAGCCATCTATACTGGGGTCTAATGCCCTCTTCTGGCATGCAGGTGCAGATGCAGTCAGAGCACTTCTATATATTAAATAAGTAAATCATAAATAAATAAATCTAGCCAGCCATAGTGGCACATGCCCGTAATCCCAGCGCTAGGGGAAGCAGAGGCACACGGATCACTGTGAGTTCAAGGCCAGTCTGGTCTACAAAGTGAGTCCAGGACAGCCAAGGCCACATAGAGAACCCTGTCTCAACAACAACAAAACCAAACAAAAAAAAGTTTTTTGTTGTTGTTGTTTGTACCATCTATTTCTTCTTAGTGTTTCTTTAGCTTTTTCACTACTACTGTGCCTGTAGAACTGCATTCCTTGCATATCTCTGATGATAGATTTGGAAATATCTGACAGACTGGTTTTGTATTTATATTATGTAGGTTTAAGTGAGACTCCTTTAAGTATGGTGTTTTAGATGAAAATTAAGTTTTGAGTGTTTATTATGTTTTAGAACCTTGGTTCATTTTAAAAATTTGTTTATTTATTTTTTTGAGAGGGGGTCTCATGTAGCACAGGGTGGCTTTGTACTCACGATATCGATGAGAATGATCTTGATCTTCTTTCTGATCCTTCTGCCACCACTTCCCATGCAATTGGATTGTAGGTGCATACCACCTTGACCAGTTTTCTGGATATTTGTAACTAATAACCACCATGGTTTTAGCAACTTCCCTCTGTAAGTCTGGCTGGCCTTGAACTCAGATTTGCCTGTCTCTGCCTCCTGAGTACTGGGATTAAAGGTGTGCACCACAACCACCCCTAAACTTTCCTCTCTAAAGGCAGTGTCTTTACTGCTTTACCATGTGATATTTCTGACCTTTAACATCTGGGAGCCTTGGAAACAATTCTAAGGTTCTGTTTTTTACCTGATTTTGTTCCTGAGTATAGAAAACGGACAGTTTTCCCCTTCCCCTACTCTGAACACTGTTCAAGATTCTGTTAGAGAAGGGAAGAAATCTCAATGAGGAATGTTTTAAAGATTCTCAGATAAAGTAGTATTGTTTCTCGGAAACTTGCTCTAGGATATTTAAAATCTTACATATGTCAGGTAAATATAAATGCTTCTATTTGGAGGTGATTTGAGCCAGTTTGATTGTTAGCAGCAAACTCATGGAGCTGAGGATGACCATAAACTTCAAGTCTCCCACTCTCTTCCTTCTTGGTACTGGAATTATGGATGTGTGGGCACGCACTTGACTTACTTCTGTCAGCTAGTTCATGATAAATATATGTTCAGGGGCTCAGGTCATCAGGCTTGGTGGCAAGTACCTTTAGTTACTGTGCCATCTTGGGACTTAACATTCTTTGATGGTTTCATACATGTATGCAGTATAAGTTGATCTCATCCACTCCTGCTTTTTTCTATTGCCCCTGTACTCTCCTCCCCAACTGTATACTCCCCCTTCTATTTCTCTCTTCGTGTCTATTCCTGCTTTGTTTGCTTTTGGTAACCCTGTGAGTCCAGTTAGGGCTGCCTGCTGGAATGTTAACTGCTCTTGTTAGCTTAATCTTGTGCAGGTAGCCAAAGCTACAGTGAGTTATAAGGCATTATCTCAATTAGATCAACGGAGGTGGGCCCAGCCCATTGTGGGTCTTGCCATCCCTAGGCTGTAGTCCTGGGCTCTGTATGAAGGGCTGAGTAGGCAGGCATGGTGGCACACACCTTTAATCTTAGCACTTGGGGAAGCAGAAGCTTGTGGATCTCTATGAGTTTGAGAACAGCCAAGGATATACAGAGAAACTTTGTCTTGAAAAACTAGAACTAAAAATTTAAAAAAAGAAGAAGAAAGAAACAGAAACAAAGCAAGCAAGCAGGCTGAACAAGCCATGGGGAGCAAGCAAGCAAAGCAGCTCCCTCCATGGCCTCTTCGTCAGCTCCAGGTTCCTGTCCTGCTGGATTTCCTGTCCTGGCTTTCTCCAGAGATGAACTATGAACATCTGGAAATTAAGCCAAATAAACCCTTTCCTCCCCAACTTGCCTTTTGGTCATGGTGTTTTTGTCGCAACAACAGAATCCCTAACTAAGTTATCAGGACTCACGTTATGAAAGTTAAGTTGTTTTACACAGGAAAGATTGGTAACTAATGAAATATGCACAGGCTATAGCATAGTCCTCCTCTCTCTCTCCTTTTCTCTCTCTTCTCTCTCTCTATCTCTCTGTGTGTGAGAGACATTTTTACTTTGCCTTTTGTTTTTCAGCTTTGATATAATGGTCCTAGACAGACATTTCTTGTACTGCTTAGTGGTTCCACGCTTATTTGTTGGTGGGAGGTGGTTTGGCACTTGAGTGGCCTGCTGAATTTTCCTTTACCTTCCATTGGATATCATCTTCCAGAGCAGACAACATGAGGCCTCTTAGTTACTCCAGATAGGCTTTAGCATTTCTGTTGTTGATAAGTACCATGGGAGGTTGATCTGATTACTTAACTTTTACTCAGGCATCTTTTCCAAAGGAAAGTAAATGTTGAAGTTCTTTTTCGTAAAAAGTGATGCTTGTTTTTTCATTAATACCTCTTTTCAAAAGTATATTACTCTCTCGGGTTTTTTGTTGTTGTTGTTGTTGTTGTTGTTGTTGTTGTTGTTTGATTTTTGGGTTTTTTTTTTCCTTTTTCCAAGACAGTGCTTCTTTGTATAGCCCTGGCTGTTTTGGAACTCAAACTGTAGATCAGGCTGGTCTCAGAGATTTGCTTGCCACTGCCTCCCAAGTGCTAGGATTAAAGGCATGGGCCACCACTGTCTGGTAAAAAAATATATTATTTTTAATGGGCGTAGTCATTATAATTACAGAGTACGGTGTTGACATTTTAATTCATATATACAAACATACAGTTGTCAGATTAGGGTAAGTAATACATCTGTTACCATAGACATTTTTTGTGTGTTAAGAATGTCTCAGTTCCTCTCTATTAGCCATTTTGAATTAGTGAGTATTCCTGAGCCATAGTTACTCTCCTGTGGTTTGTTGTGTGACAGATTTTTCCTGGGGAGATGTAGCACAATCAACATCTAATCACCCCAGATAGGGAGCCAACAACAGACCAGAGTAGATGTTGCACCAGGGACAGTTGGGTGAACTGATGAGTTGTGGTTGCTTATGGGTGAGGGGTTACTTACAGGAAAAGAAATGACTCAAAGACAGCTGTATCACTGAAGTCCATCCCAGCATAGCTAGAGATACAGTGCACAGACTACAGGCAACTCAGCAGGTTGCACAGAGTACATCAGCTGCTCTGAGCTCTCCTTTTTCAGGGGTGGGGAGGCTGGGCTGGATTTTTTGAGAATCTTATTTGCAGCTCACCTTGTCTGAGAGTTAAGCTGATCAGTCTTTATTATATGTATTCTCTCTCTCTGTCTCTGTATCTCTCTCTCTCTCTCTGTGTGTGTGTGTGTGTGTGTGTGTGTGTGTGTGTGTGTGTGTGTGTGTGTTTATTCATGTGCTTTGGCATGTATGGTAGTAGAGAACAGCCCAGGCAGTCCTCATGTTTGTAATCCTCCTGCCTCCACATCGTGATGCTGGGATTTCAGCTTACACAGTTCAGTGATCTTTCTTTCTTCTTTATTTCTTCCTCTTTCTCCATCTTTCTCCCACCTACCCATCCCCCATTCTTCTAGATGCCATGTAGTATTGTCTGTCCTGGAGCTGGCTGTGGAGACCAGGTGGGGGCTGAAGTCACAGAGGTCCACTTGCCTCTTCTAAAGCTGTGTTCTGTTTCACACACTGATGACCCTGCTTAATAACTCCCTTATATATTTATTGGTTTTGCAATCTATTGTGATGACTAAAATGCAAAGCAAAGAATGCAGCTGTTCTTCTGGAGAGCAAGTGCTTTGTATAAATGGTTGTATGCTCAGCATAATTCACAAAATACTGTTTTCTGTGTTTTTCTATGCTTTCTTGATAGCATGTGCTCTTAAAGATAATAAGAGTAAATAGGTAAAAGTAGCAGACACACATTGAGCTAGTACCACTGTAAATTTCTGCAGAGTTTTTCCTAGCCATTGTTTGCCTAAAATGAAGTAAGAATTGCAAATGTTCATTGTAGGTACTATTCAAGGACAATTAGCTAATGTTCTCATTGACCTCATTAAGAGTTCTCTACATGAATCTATAAATAAATAGATATAGTTAATTACTAGAAAATTCTGTTGTCATTTCAACAAACTTGATTGTTCTTTTTAAATTTTTATTTCTACCTATTTAGACATTCTTGGGACTTGGTTAATTTTCTTCTTTTTTTGATGTTGTGGGTAAACTTTGGGCCTGTATCAATATGTGTTCTACCACTGAGCTACAGCTTTAGTTCCTCCATGTGCTTCTTTTTTAAAACTAAAGAAAGAAGGAAAGACAGTCAGTCTGTCCAAGGTCTCTTTGTGTAGACCAGGCCGTCCTAGAACTCTCTATGTAAACTCACAGAGATCCATCTGCCTCTGCCTCCTGAGTGCTGGGATTAAAGATGTATGCTACCTCCCTGAGTCTTAATTGCCATTAAAGCTTTTTTGATTTTTTTTTTTTTTTTTTTTTAGCTATTTGTTTTGAGACAGTATTCCTTTACATAACCCTGGCTGCCCAGGAAATCACTCTGTAGACCAGCTGGTCACAATGTCACAGAAGATCCTCCTGCTTCTTCCTCCTGAGCTCTGGGATTGAGGCATATACCACTTTGTTTAGCCATTTTGTCTTTTTAAAAATTTTTGAGGTTTTAGTTTTCTTAACTGTTACCTGTTTAACTGGTAATCTGGATTAAAATTTGTTTGTTTGTTTCCTTTTTTTAGTATTCAAGAGGGTAATAAAGTAAATAAAGTGAAAAAACCCCCAGTTTTAAGGATTAGATTTCAGAAACCAAAACCAAATACAGGAAGAAAAAGAGGGTCTTCCAAGGAAGGGATTGCAGAGGAGATTCCGGTTTCTGTAGAAGGAATATCAACTTTGGAAGAAATTGCAAGACTAGACACATCACCAAGGGAGAAGGCACCAAATGTAGCTGTTGCTACTCTTATTGCTACTCCTTCCACTAAGGAATTGGAATCAGATTTAAAAGACAGTAGAAGAAATGACTCATCTTCTAATATGAAGATGTCAGAAATGACGGATGTCACTATGGAAATGGAGATAGGTTTGGAAACAATTGGAAGAGATACTTCCCCCAAGGAAATGGGAGCAGAAATGTTTGACACCCCTATGGAAACAGAGACAGGTGTGAAAGCCTCTTTAAATGAGATTTCTCCTATGGAGAAGAAGGTGCCAGAGCTAATTGATACCACTCGGGAAATTTGCGTAAATTTGAGAGAAACTGGAAGAAAAGAAATATTTTTACAGGAAAATGACCCCAAGGAGGTCAGTCCAGTTAGTGAAATGAAGACAGGTTTGGAAGAAACTGCTAAAGAGTTGCCCACAAAAGAGAGGATATCAGATATTGCTAATAGCACTGAAGAAAAGGAGGAATATTCAGAAGAAACTGAAAGACAAACATCCCCACTGATCAAGGATGCAGAGGAGGCCAAAGCCATGGATGAAATGGAGACACACTTGAAAGAGATGGGAGCAGAGACTTCACGAAGAGAAAAGGCAGGGGTTGCTGCAGCAGAGCAGTGGGAGAGTGAGGTGCACACATGCGACCGTGTGAGCAGAGGGGAGGTAGAAGTGGGTGAGAGCCCTGTAGAAGAAAAGAACCTGGCCCTGCAGGACACTGGAGAACTCGACGTTTCCTTGATTGTCGTGGCTTCAAGGGAAACGGCTGCCATTGAGGAAGCTAACAAAGATTTGAAAGAAACAGAAAAAGAGATTTCTGTCTCTTGGGAGAGAGGAGCTAGAGAAATCTGTATTGGTGAAGAAATGGTGGCAAACATGGAAAAAACAGAAAATATAGAGGTTTCTCCAAGAGAACATGAAGGAGAGAAACATACCTCAAGGCAGCCTAAGACAGATGTAATTCAGAGCAGGAATGACGGCAGCAGCACCGGGCCTTCCCTGGATGGAAAAGTATGTATTTCTCTGTTATTTAAAGACATAGCTCAGCAAGCATACCAAAGTAGTTTTAGTAGTATTATCCTCATGTCCAAAAATACTTAAAATCTCTTAATAAAAATCTAAAATTTTTTCCAACCCTGTTCTTTTTTGTTTGTTTGTTTGTTTTCAGTTCTTGAAGCACCTATTCACATTAAAATTTAAAAAGATTATATTTTTCTATTTGTGAAAAGTTACTAATTCTAATGGCAGTTTGAAGTTACTCATTTAGATAAAAAAATATATAGGGAATTGAACCAAAATTGTGCCAGCCTTTTTATAAATATAGGCTGAAATTATTTCCTTTGGTCATAAACACCTGTGTATGTTTTCATTGTCTCTGCCACATTACTGCCTCCACTTTTAAACATTTTGGTAAAAATTTCCTGTTGTTTATAATTCATACTCTTAACAGGATTTTTTGAGGACTTCTTAACATGTATGTATAGATAATAGCATTTATGGTTTGGAATAGTCATAATATACAATTTGAAAGGAAGCCAATCCTGAATTCTAAGTTTTAATATTTGTGGTTTTTACATTTAACACTTAAAAATGTGTCAAGTGCTTATAGAATTTCTGTTGTTGATATACTGTGATTCCTTTCTCTAGAATATTAGCAGTAAACTGTCAGTGATGCCTCCATTTGTGGAAGAACAAGAAAATGCTGAGAAGGAAGTATCAAGTCACTTATGTCATGTGGAGTCTTCCTCACAGAATTCCACTCTCCAGGAAGCAGATCAAGGGATACAACTTCCAGATGTTCAAGAGCAGTTTCCAGATACGAACTTAAGGTACAATTATGTAGGTCCATGTGCCTTTAAAGAAAAGACTGTAAAGTTCTCTTTACATATTATATTAAAGTAAGTGAGCTTTCAAGCCATAATGAGTATAGGATAATGTTACAAGTTTTAAGATAATTTATGGAAGATTGGGAGAGAGTATTAAGTTCATTCTAATAGCCAGTGGTGAGATTTATTAACAAATTACATGTAACACTCATAAGACAACATAGGTTTGACTAGTATTTTCCTTATGCAAAAAATGATAAGCTTGTACCTGGATTGTACAACTCAGTATATTTCAGAATTTAATGAATAGTTCTGGTTTTTTTTCCTTAATAATTAGAATTGAGCAGATATGATTGCATGTCCATAGTCCTCACACTTGTGAGGCAGGAAAATGAGGAAGAATTGAAGGCAAGCCTGGCCTAATAGAGCATGTTCCATGCCAGCCTAGGTTACACAGAAAGACCCTGTGTCAAAACAAAAACAGTTAAGACGCTTACTGCCAGTCTCTAAGGTTGTCCTAGGTTCCACTCACTTTCCTACCTCAGTTCATTTTAATCAAGTTTGACAATGCTTGTTCCAAAAGCAAACCTCTTCCTCAAGAACAGAAGCCACTTGAAGTTAAACCAGCTACTTTTCTAAGAAGTCGATTCAAAAAACCAAAACCAAACTTGTCAAGAGCAGCTTTAAAGAGAGCAACCACAGAAGCGGAACACTGTGTACTTGGGAAGAAATCAGAAGCAGATAAAATGGAGACCTCATTGGAACAGCAGGACAGCGAACAAGCTGATTCTCTCTCTTCTCAGCATGTGAGTGATGATTAAAGCTGAGGTTATGTTTTGGGGATTTTTTGTTTTTACTGTGTTATTAAATCATTGCAAGTTCATATAATTTTTACTGTGTATGGTGTTGTTCTATGCTTACTATCATTATTCCATTTATGTTAAAATATTGTGTGCCTATAGGCAAGTATGGGCAAATGTGTGTGTTAAAAGGCATCTAAGACATTTTAGACTCTACTTGATGTTCTGGTTTTGTCACCATAGGAAAATGATATAACAAGTTTCTTGTTAGGAAAAACAGGAATAATAGTACTTTATTTCATTCTATTATTAAAGTTAACATGAAAAATGAAATGGTACGTATGAGTTCAAGTAGATATTTCCATTAACTTAGTCCATAACAAGTTAATATTGTCAGAAACTCTAAAATGAAATGTTAATATTCAAAACATTGGTTCTTTGCTTGTGTTTTGTCCTTGTAGTCCTGGGACCCCACAAATGGTTAGGGAAGCTTTTTATCATTGAGCTAAGTCCTCAGCCTTCTTAACTTGTATTTTGAGACAAGTTTTCATAAAGATCCCTCAGGCTGGCCTTGAACTCAAACTATAACATAGGCAAATCTTGAACTTGTGATCTTCCTGTCTCTCAAGTAACTTAAAGTACCTTTTACAATTAAAATTCTTATTTTTCATTTTATAATAATTTTCTATATTTGTACTTTCTCTCACTTTATAAAAGTTAAACTGTATTTCCAGTTTATTTTATGAATGGGTGTTTAGCCATGTATGCAGTGCCGACAGAAGCCAGAAGAGGGTCTCAGATCCTCTGGGGTTAAAGTTATAGATGGCTGTGAGCCACCATGTAGGTGCTGGGAATAGATCCTGGCTGGGTCTTCTGGAAGAGCAGCCAGTGCATTTAATGGCAGAACCATCTCTGCTGTTTTCATAGTAAAACTATTTTTTTTTTATTTAATACTTTTTCATTATGAAATCTTGAGTTTGGAAAATTATTTCTGTATTCTAAAACATGAGAGCCCTGTATCTCATTCCTTTCTCTTTCTATATTTTTTGAATATATACATGTAGATGTATTACATACCACAAATGCCATCATTCCTTAGAATCTGATATTTCCACTTAACATAATATTTTAAACATCTTTTGATCTCAGGATGAAGAAAAGAGTTTTTAATGTGGTTATATACTGGAATATGTAAGGTTGAGCTTGAATGTGGTGCATTCTGTACTTTATAGACCTAGTTATTTAATAGGCTAAAGCAGGAAAGCTGCAGTTTAAGGCCAGTTTAGGAGATAGCAGAGTGATACACTGTCTCTTCTTTGTAAAGAGGCTCATGAGCCAGGTGTATTGGCACTACCTTTAATCTTAACACTGTGAGGCAGTGGGAGGTGGATCTCTTGAGTTCCAGACCAGTTAGAGCTCTACAGTGAAAGGGGGTGGGCAAGAAAGAGAGGAGAAATTTAGATTTAATTCAGTGGTAGAGTATTTGCCAGTGCATGCATGAGGACCTGATTCCCGTGCCCAACAATGTCCTTCCAGAAAACAAAATTAGAATCTACTTTCCTATTGATAAACTGTTTATCTCTAATGTTTTGTTCATCTTTCATATTGGAGGATGGCCCTGAATGCATGTCCTTGGTTACGTAAAGTTTTGTTCATCTTTCATATCGGAGGAGGGCCCTGAACTCACATCCTTGGTTATGCACATTTACGGGTTTGTTTACATAGTTCTCAGGGTGGATCTCTAGAGATAAACATGCTGGGAAGTAGCCACTGCCCCCTTGTTATTGACAAAGAATGGGTTAATTTATTCTTACACTAATAGTCTGTGGGTCGCTTATTTGTTTGTTTGTGTATTTTGTCACTTTGAACTTGTAGAATGTGCCTTCCCTAATGGCATCAAGAGAAAAGGATAAGCCGGGTCATGAGGCGGAGGAGGCTGTGACACCACTGTGGGTACAGACTGAGAAGGATCCTTCGCCAACCAATTCATGCGAACCTAAAGAGGATTCTCAGTTAGCACAAAACCAGGAGGATGTCCTTATTGGGTAAACAGTGATAGTTTTATTTCCTTGAAAGTCTAAAATAAGAACAGCTTTTCTTTGAAATGTCTCTTTATTATCTCACACACATAGACACACACACACACACACACACAAGGTGGATAGAGAATAATTGGTCTAATTGATAGGGCAGGTCACCTAAAATTGAAAATTAGATGGTATTGAACTTTTTTGTTCTGCTTTGTTTTGCTTTGAGACAGGGTTTCTGTGTGTAGCCTTGGCTGGCCTGGACTTGCTTTGTAGCGAGGTGGCCTCGATCTCCCTGCTGTGCCTAGGATTCAGGTGTGGGCCACTGCACACAACTGGTATTGAACATTTTTGAATGCTCGCCTGCTTTTATCTATTTATCTATATATCTATACATCTATATATCTGTGTATCACTAACTGTTTAAGATATATGGAAAGTAGTACACTAATAATATGTGTATATATGTGCTGTTAATTCATTGACTTTTTAAAAGTTGGGAAAATAATACATAAAATAAAATTCACCATTTTAAACTATTTTTAGTTGTACTGACCTAGTGAATTAAATCATAAAGCATCATCTCATTGTTTTACACACAATAACACCATCCATCTATCCCCAGAACAATTTTTCCTTTTTCATAAACCTTAAACATCTGCTTCTGCTTTCCTCTTTCTCTCTTTTTCCCTTTCTCCCTTTCTTTTGTTCTCAGCACCAACAACTATTGCCTGACTTTTACATGTTTGGTTATTTTAGGCACATCATGTAAGTTTATTAGCATTTGCAAATTGTAATGAGCTTATTCCTGCTCCACTCCCCCCCCCATTTATCTATCTATCTATCTATCTATCTATCTATCTATCTATCTTCTTCTTTGCTGTGCTCTGTTTAAACCTAGGGTTTTACACTTGCTATATCCTCTTTCCATTTGGCTACATCCTAAACCTGACCTAATTTCTTTTTTTCCCTTATGGCTCTCCCAACTTTTATAAAATTTCATGAGAATTTACTGGAAGAAATTCAAGTTACATATTCTCACACTTGTCAGCTTTTTGTCATTAAGCTCCCTGTCTTCCTCCTTGTTGTTTTTTAGGACTCAGAAGATGAATGTGCTCACACAGGAAACAAAACAAAGTGTTGCCCAAACAACTCTACCAGTGAGGGGTCGACTTCAGAGACCAAGACCAAATGTGCAAAAGGCCAGACAGAGGCAAATATTAGAAAAAGATGAAGCTGGAGGCGTAACTAAAAATGAAGCAACAGAACTGCAAAAAGATGAGTCTAAAACATCCCTGATGATGGTGAGAGAATTGATACGTTACTAAGTTGATCCCTAGTGCACACTAAAATACGTTCAGCTTTGGCTTGTCCTCTCACACTCCACTCAGTTAACAGGAGGTGAATACAGCTTCAGCTTTATATTTACTGGTCAGCATGTTCTGAAGAGGTTTGTAACTTTCTCGTAGTACTGCAGTATCTAATTTCTCTAAGAAGCAGCTAGAACATTTTTTGTGTACTGTTTGGAGTGACAGTTTAAACCTTTTAAGAATCTTTTTTGCTCTTTGAGAGTGTCTCATTATTTATCTGAGACTAGCTTTTATCCTCCGGCTTCACTCTCCTGAGTGCTTCAGTTACAGAAATATACCATCATTCCATTCTGTTTAACTAATTTCTTGCTTTTTCTTTTACATTCAGTATATGGCTGAGGCTACCTTTGAATTTCTGATCCACGTGCTTTTGCCTCCCAAATGCTGTGATTGTAGGGATATGCTACTGTCTAGCTTTACCTAGTATTTAAAACAAACACTTCCTTGTATGTGTGTTGAGGGAGTACGTGCATGTGTGTACATTTGTATGTACACATTGCCATAGCACACCTGCAAGGTCCATTGTGGGCATCCATTCTTTTTTGTTAATCGTGAATTTTGAGGGTTAGGGTCAGGTTGTCATATCTGGTGCTTTTATTCTCTGAGCCATTTTGCTGGTCCTTAATTTTTTTCTTTCTTTCTGTTTTTTTTTTTTTTAAATGATCCCTTAGTTTTATTTTATTTCAAGACAGGTTTTTGTGTTTTTTTTTTTTTTTTTAAGATTTGTTTATTTATTTTGTGTATATGAGTGCTCTATGCAGGCCAGAAGAGGACATAATATCACACTATAGATGGTTGTGAGCCACCATGTCATTGCTGGGACTTAAACTCAGGACCCCTGGAAGAGCAGCCAGTGCTCTTAACCTCTCCAGCCTCTTAATCAATTTCTTAATAAGTCTTTTGGTATTAGAAAAGAAAATCTAAGTCCCCCAAAGTTAATTTCAACTAGTCTTTGTGTGTTCTTTTCTCTGAGCATTAAGATAAAACTTAGATCAAAAGTGATTGTGATTCCCATTTGAACAACAACAAAATGCTCCTAAGCAGAGCTGTTAAACCTCTGGTGCTGATTACCAGACTGGAGCTTTGTGTATGCAGTGTGAAATGGGGCTGTACCTCCAGTCCTAATTAGTCCAAATGCAATGGAGCTACGCCTCCAGTTGTAATCTGTACAAAATCAGTTCTTTATTCTATAACAGAAGACTCTTGAAGCTGCTGTGTGCAGATATGATGAAGGAACATATTTACTTGAGTATGTGTACATGTGCGTGCAGGCATAGGCCAAACAGTATGGATAGAGTCTTCTTTTATATTTTGCAACCGGGGGTTTCACTGAACCTGGAGCTTATTGCTTTAGCCAAGCTGGCTAGCCAGTGAGTGCCAGGGATCCTGCTGCCCCCTTTCTCTAGTGCTCTGTTTACAGATGTGCTCTGCCACATCAGTCTCTTATGTAGGTGCTGGGGATCCAGGCTCACATCCTCCTATTTGCTGATCAGGTATTCTTACCTACTGAAGCCTGCTTCCAGCCCCTTCTTAGAGCTTTTATAGTAGTATATAAGCATGATACTGTAATAAGTCATTGTACTTCTTGCCAGACTCTGAACTAGATGACCTTATTTTAGCTGTAGAACATGGCTTAGGCATATAGCCCAATGACAGAGTGCATGCAGATCTTTCAGGCTGAATTTCCAGCATCCCAAAGAAGAGAAATAGAAATGGAATACTTATATTGATTAAAATATATTTAAATGTTATACTTTGAAAAAAAAATCACATGCCAAGGTGGTGGCTCACACCTTTAATCCCAGCACTCAAGAGGTAGAGGCAAGTGGATCTCTGTGAGTTCAAGGCCAGCCTGGTCTACAGAGACAGGACTATAAAGAGAAACCCTGTGTCAAAACAACTTCAAAAATTATACTAACCCAGTTTTGTCTTTTCAGGCAAACTCTCACATTGAAAGTGAAGTTGAAATGTCCTCCAGAATTTCAGAGTCCAGAGTGAATAAAAGTCAAGGTCATGTGGTTTCTGTAGAAAACTCAAGTATTAATAAAACCAGTGTTTCAGATGAGCAGATAAGGTGAGTCTAGTTTTTCATGAGAAACGGGTGAACTTTGTCAAAGACAAATTTCTGACTATTACATACTTGGTTTTATGTAAAGGAATTCTGAAGTTTGCGTATGTGCTTTGTGGTGCTGATTGAACCCAGGGCCTTTCACGTGCTAAGTTGCCCAGGCTGAATTTAAGCTTGCTTATAGGCCAGACAAAGCATGAATTTGTGATTCTTCTGTGATTCTGGGACAAAGCTTGTGCCAGGCCTGGTTTAACGTGACCTCAAGTCTGTTCTGTATGTGGTGACGCACGCCTCTAATCTCAGCGTTTGGGAGGCAGAGGCAGGAGGTTCTCTGAGTTCAGGGTCATCCAGGACAGCCAGGAAACTGTCGAGAAACCCTGTCTCAAAACTAACAAAACAAAAAACCCTAACTTACTCCTTATTTTTATGCCCCTCATTTTGTTGCCTCCTTTGAACTTAGTAATAATTTTATTTTTAAATATTCTTAAATATCTTCTGAACGTTATTTCACTATTTATTGGTAGGGGCACATGTGCTGCTGTTGGTGGGTAATCAAATGATAGTTTTCAGGAGCTGGTTCTCTCCCTTCACCATGTAGGTCCTGGGAACTGAACTTAGCTTTTCAGCCTTAGTGCCTTTTCAGCCAAGTGCCTTTATTCACTGAGCCACCATGGCAGTCCCTATACTTAAACATATTTTCAGAGTCGCAGGTGATGACTTTTCCTTGTAGACTGACCCTGACGACTCTCCTAGTGAGCTATATCCTCAGCACCTGTGATAGCTTTTAATTAACTTATTCTACAGCTCCCTTTTCTGATGCTGACCTGTATTAGCCAGCATCGAATTAGAACATGCTGATATCCTCCTTGTTTCCCAAATGCTTAGTAGGATTGCTGCCTCCTCTTTTATTTCGGGGATTAGGTTCTAATGGATGAGAACGCATATGTATTTGTTTGTGTTTGTTTGCTTTGTATATGTGTTGGGGATTGGACCCAGTGTCTTGCCAGTTATCTGTCGCTGAGTTGCATCCCTATCCCTGTATTATTTTTCAGCACCCTAATTCAGGTCCTAGCCAGTTACTGAGATATTTCCACAAGTCTTCAGGTATCTCAGCACCTTGGTAGCTTTGGCTTTTCTTTGAATATTTAGACCTTGTTTTTTCTGAAATGGGTTATGTTAAGAACCTTAAGGCACCACCTGTCAATAAGACCTTTCCTTGAGATTTCAGGAATGTGCTATGCTAGACTCTTACTGTCAGGCAAAACCATTGTGTATTTGTTCATGTGCTGGAGCCCAGTTAAGGCTTTTGTTTAAAGTGCTGTTGTGAAACTTGTGTTCAGCTACTGTGGCAAGTTTGGAGTGCCTGATTTTTTTCTCTGTTAATTATTTAAGTTATATGAAACCAGACTAGAATTAGTGAATGAAAGTAAAGAAAGATTAATAATGTAAACTGTTTCCCAGGCAGTACAGAAACTGGAAGTTATAAAAGCTTTATGCATACTGTTTCATATATAAAATGTGATGTTTCATTTTACGTGTTTGGTTTTATTTCCAATTTACATATAATCCTTTAAACTTAGAGTAAGTTTGAATCCAGAATTGTTGAATATTGTTATGTTGATGGAGAGTTTTTGTCTTCAGTATAATTTGTACTTCATTCTAGGCATGAAAATAAACCGTATCTTCCTAATCCAGCACCACCAATAAGAAGGCGATTCCAAAAGGCTAAACCAAATTTAGAAGGAACACACCGTAAAAAAGAGCAACTAGGTGTAGAAAAAGGAATGACAGATCAGAGCATAGCAACAAAACCAGAAGATACTATGCCTCAGGAAGGAGGTTTTGGCATCCAGCTTTCTCTAAAAGTAAGATTGGAAAAACTGTTTTTGTCAGTAAGTCTGCTGTGTCGGGGTCCTGAAGGAGAGCAACAGTGAAAGACTTCACTTTTGTGCTACATACATTTCCCTGTAAAGCGAGTGACATCGCAAGCTTACACAGATTTTAAAACTGGCTTCTTAAGTTTAGAGGAATAAGCCATATTAATATAGATTGTGTCCATAGTAACATTATTTATGTGTGTGTTTCTTTCTTTAAGGAAAAGACAGAGATTCTGATGCCCATGGAGGCTTCAGTGAGAGAAGATTGTGTAGGTCCTGAAGAGTTGGGTTCTGCCAGAAAGGATGCTCAGCAGAAAGCTGGGCCTTTGGGAGGTGCTGGGGATGAGAGTGTGGAGGACCATCCTGCATCGTCTTTGGGCCTTGAAGAACAGGGTCCCAGGAAACAAACTAGGTAATGTTTTATTTTAGAGACTCAATAGGAAATAAAAAGCACTTATATCTTAAAGAAGTTCTACCTTAATGCACTGTTCTTTATTTACAAGTGTTTTTTTTATTTATAACAATGTACACATTTAGAAAATGCTTTTGTAACAATGTATTTTTTATTTATAACAATGAAAGATAGTGTGTATTACCTTAGTAATTAGAATGCTAATTCTAGTTTGGCTGTAAACAATAACAAGGAGTACTTAAATAATTTTTAAGAAAGTGGGAAGGAACTGGGCACGGTGGTGCACGCCTGTAATCCCAGCACTCAGGGAGGCAGAGACAGGTAGATCTTTGAGAGTTTGAGGACAGCCTGGTCTAAAAGTGAGTCCAGGATAGCCAAGGCTACACAGAGAAACCTTGTCTCAAAAAACAAACCAAAAAAAAGAAAAAAGAAGAAGAAGAAGAAAAAAGTTTGAAGGAACCTAAGTTCTTGAAAAACATTGTTGTCCTATTCTACTTTCTCAGTAAGGTCTCCTATTCATTATTGATTGGTTCCATGTATTTTATTTATAGTTATTTCCAATTTTGTGTTTATTTTACCTCAGTTGCTAGATCATGGGTAGAAGGCCAGGATTAAAAACTTACTTTGCAACATTTATAAATAGATAGCTAAGAACTCACTCTGAATATGATACTAAGTAGTAATCAGTTACTTTCTTATTTTCATGGCATATGTTTTTAAAAGAATGGGTGGGGCTGGCCATGCAGTTCAGGAGCACAACACTTGCCTAGGACTTTTGAGGCCCTAGGTTCAATTCTGTCATCATAAAAGGAGATGGTGTATCCTCCTCCTCCTCCTCCTCATCTTCCTCATTGCTGGGAGTTGAATTTAGGGCTTCACATGCTGGACAAGCTATATTCTTAGCCCAGGGTCTTTATTTTAGTGGTTGGCTCTGAGATTTTACTCATAACAGTCTGGATTTCATTGAGATTTTCCTGGTGCATACACAGTGATAGCTGTTATTTTGGTTAAATATCCAGCAGTCCACAACTATTGAAAGAATCAAATTATTCCAAAACTTCTCCACACCGAAGAACAACTGTCTCTTCTGCCTCTGAGTGTGAGACAGATCATATTGGGAAAAGAACACATAGGAAGATGAAACCAAATGTGACCAGAGGGCGTGGATCAAAACGAATTCGAGGTAAGACTGCTAAGAAGGAACCTAGAGCTTCCAAGTCCATGTTGGTGACTCTTCGGGCTTCTCAGAAAGAGGATGAAGATGATGCTGAGGACTTTGATTCTGACTATGAGGAAGAAACCTGTCATCTTGCCCCAGAAGAATTAAACAAAGCACCAGTGTTTGTACCTGTTGGTCTCAGATCCCCTGAACCAGTTTCTGCTCAGATCGAGGAAACAATGGAAGAGGTAGTTTATGTTTTGTTTTGTTCGGTGTTTGGCACTTTCACCTTCTTTAATGTATGATTATTTCTTCTCTTAGTGATTATTAGTGTCTGAAGATACTTTCAATATCCACTGTCAAAGTAATTTACTTGGGTCTTAGTGAATTGCTTAAGGAAATCAGCAGAAGTGGCCTGTATGGCTGACACTCAATTGTCATAGTGCTTGTTCCACAAGGGACTCAGTTTACTATGATAAAAACTTGCTTATTCTTGTGTCTATCTGTAAGCTGCTTAATCTAGCTTTTGATTAATTTGAAAAAGGTCTTAGCAGGTATTTTTTATTCTTTATTAATTAAGGCTTTCTATGTTGTGGTTGGTGGAAAAGATAGAATCAATCTCTTTCCTCTTCTTTTTTTTGTTTTTTTTGTTTTGTTTTGAGGCAGGGTCTCATGTATCTCATTTTGCAGACTGGCCTTCAAACTTTCTATGTAGTCAAGGATGACCTTGAACTTCTGGTCCTCCCGTGTCTACCTCTTCAGTGCTGGGATTACAGTCATGTGCTACTACAACTGGTTTAAGAAATGTTGAAGATAGAACCTACAGCTTCATGTATGTGAGGCAAGCACTTACAAAAGAGCCGTACTTCAGTCCTCCTCTGTCCTCCTTCCTCTCTCACTCTCTCTTTTTTCTTTATTACTCATTATTTATCATTACCCTCCATCCAAGAGATTCCTCATCTTTCAAAACTGGAACTCTTGCTTCTCATACAGCCTGGGCTGACCTTGAGTTTCTAACCCTCCTGCCTCCTGGAATGATAATAGGTATGTGGTGCTGGAGATTGAGCCCAGGGCTGTACGTAACTTGGCATGATCCCTACCAACTGAGCCCCAGCCCCTGCTTCTTTGCTCTTAGTTCTTTTGGAGAATGTAATAGACTACATGGTAATTCTGTATTTAAATTTTGTTTGCAAAAAAAAAGATTCAATATTGCCCAATGCTTTATCTTTACCACCATCCATTTCCCTTCTCTCTGTATCAATTCCTTCTGCGTGCTTTCTCCTTCCCGCTCCCTGACCTCTCACGATAAGTGGTCATTCTGCAGCTGAGTGTGCCCTGCTCCTCTGATCTTCTTTGGTGGCACTCACCTTTAATCCCAGTACCTGGGAGGCAGAAGCAGTCAGATCTCTTGGGTTCGAGGCCAGTCTGGTCTACAGAGCAAGTTTCAGGACAGCCAGGGCCACATGGAAAAATGCTTTTATTAAAAAAATTAAAAGCAAAACAAAACAAATAAGCAAAAAAGCTGTAGGCATTCTAATGATTTGAGTATAAAGTAGAGGGACAGGCTTTGCTTCCTGTCTTATCTGTGGTCTCACATGCCATCTCTGTAGCTTTAAGGTTTTCTGTACTCTTTCAATTCTTAGTCCTGTAACTGGCTTATTGAGCAGATTATCTGAATCAGTTTTGTATAGGATTTAGAATACTTTCTGAGTCATTTGAAACACAATCAGTGGTTCGCTGAGATAGGAATAATGTAAGAAACAGTTCTAGTAGTATTATGATACATACGTTAAGAAATGGCGCAATTTTTGAATCTGTAAATTACATTTGTGAATGGAAAGGAAAATTACTTTTAATTAGGATTAATAATACCATGTTATAAAGGTAAATTAGTTAGTAGAATTTTTGAAATTAAATAATACTGAAAGTTCAAAGTAAGTACACTGATTGTAAGTTCTGTATACTCTAAGAAAATGCCAAAGAAAAGTTAGTTTACTGGAAGGACAACTGGTTAATAGTTAATGGAGTTCACCTATAGGCTCCTCCCACCATCACTTTGGGTAAAGGCAAGTGAAATTAACTTCCAGTAATCAGGCTTCTAGATATGTCTCTACAGCACATCTTCTTCAGTAGCACTGTTTTCTCTGTTCTCAAAGTCAAAGTTAGGGCCTGTCAACATGCACTCTGGGCTATACTCAGCTGCTGCCCAACTGTGAGGACCATAGTTCAGATCCCAGCAAACACTGTAACTGCAGCTCAAAGGGATCCAACAGCCCTACTGTCCTCTGCAGATGGTGTTGTCTGCACCGGCCTCTACACATGCTTAAATAAAATAAATCTTTTAAAAATTATTTTTCTTTTATTTCTCAGCTTTCAAGTGAAGAATGTGTGTGAACCCATTACCTTGCGGTGGTAGAGAGGGTTATTGCACAGGAGTGATAAGCTGATCAGTGTTTTTAAGCACATTAAGTGGTTTCTAAGTATACAGTTAGTTTTGTGTATAGTTAGCGTGTGGTTTTCTTAAATGATGAGTCTATTGAGGGCAGGGACCAACTGTATCTAATTTGACTTCGTATCCCTATGCTTATACAATTGTATTTTTGAAAACATTACATAAATGTTAGGCAAGTGGAAGGAATTGGACAAAGTGAGAGGAATGGAAAGTGAAACGCCAGCTACTCAAAATAGTAGTGTAGAAATTTTGATTACTGGTTGTAATAGACTCAGAACCCTCAGAAATGTTGTATTTTACTTTTGCTAAGTTATTAGTCATTAAGAATTACTGTAATTAGCTAAGTTGTGTAACTGGCATGTTTCTGCATTTTAATTTTGCTTATTAATGTGGAAAATGATGTATTTTAATGTTTGTAATTTGTCGAATTGAACTGATAAAACTTCTTATGACAGCTTGAGATAACCATGGATGTTGCAGACGTAGGATGTGTAACTGTTGAACATCAGCTTTCAAACATGGATGCAGCAACTCAGGATGTGCACCCAGAAAAAGACTTGCATCCATCATCATTTGTAAGTGTCTGTATTCAGGTGTTGCCTTTCCTTTGTTCACCTCCTAAAGAGTACAGGATTATTTTCATAACATGCTTTAGGTTTTTCTCTCATCTGGAGAACTATTTTTATGAGAATTATCAACGGCTTTACATTTTAGTTTTTTTGAGACAGGGGTTCTCTGTGTAGCCTTGGCTGTTCTGGACTCACTTTGTAAGCCAGGCTGGCCTCAAACAGAGATCTGCCTGCCTTGCCTCTGCCTGTTTTGAGTGCTGGGATTACAGGCATGTGCCACTGTGCCTGGCAAGGGTTTTACTTTTGATTGTAAAACTTATTTTTGTGTTTGCTTGGTAAAGCTTTCAAGGTCATCATAGACTTTCACCTCAAAATTCTGAGGCATAAGTCTATATTAAAAAAAAAATCTATACAACATTAACTACACTATCATAAATACTGTAGTAGAGTTGGATTTAAAAAAACAACAAAAATTATATTTGTTTTTATTTTGTGTATATGAGTGTATACATATATGTATGTGTTCCATATGTGTACAGCCACTTCTGCTAGGTTTTTCTAATGGATCTGAGAAAGAAAGTATTCCTTCCCTTTCTTCCCAATTTTCATAAATGTGCTAGCGCTTTGTCATTTCATGGCATTCCAACCCTGGCTTTCATTGCCTTATGACATTCTTTCTTTGTTTTTGTTTGTGTTTTTTATTGACCCATTGAATTAAGGCCAACACTGTGGTTTTGTTTCAAACTGAGCACATTTATAAAGACCTTTTCCAGGGAACATATATTTACAGTATTAGGAATTTGAAATTCAATTTCTAATACTTGCCAATTTGAGTGTGTTTTATTTCTTTTTCTTATATGATTGCCCTGGCTAGAGCCTTGGTTGTAAAAATCAATTTGTAGACATGGTAAAGAGGACATTCTTTTTGTTTTTTCAAGACAAGGTTTCTGTGTAGCACTGGCTGTCCTAAAACTCACTGTGTGGATCAGGCTGGCCTCAAACTCAAAGAGATCCACCTGCCTCTGCCTCCCAAGTGCTGGGTTTTAAAGACGTGTATCAACTCTTGTATTCCTCTACTCCTTACCCCACGGCTAACAAGTGGGCATTCTTGATTTAGTCATAGTCTTGGGGGAAAGCAGCTGATCTTACATTACTAATGTATAAATTTAGCTGTGTGGTTTCTAGGATGTTCTTTATCAGGCTGTCCTAATTTATTGTGTGTTTTGTCATGATAGGGTTTTAGACTTTGTCATACGTAATTTTTGAGGGTTTTAATCTTTCATTTTTTGCATTGATATAGATATATAATTTTTTTTGTTACTGTATTGACAAGTTGTATTAACAAGGGTTTTTGGGTGTTGAAAACTTACTTTCCTGAGGAACTTCCTCCTTGATTATCATGTGTGATTTTTATATGCTTCCACATTGTTTATTAGTATTTCAAGTGTATTTATGTCCATATATTCATAATAGCTATTATCTGTGGGTTTTTAGTTGTTGATGATGGTGTAGGTGCTGAAGTCTTGCTTCTTCGGTACCTGTGGCAGGAAGAGAGCTGGCAGCAGCTTAGGCACTATCAGCTGAAGGGAGGCAGCATCAACCAGTTGGGCTTCACAAGTGCTGTTTTAGTGACCAGTTTATATAGATCTTTTTGAGTAGCTGTTTTTCATTTGGTTTTGCTGTTACAACCAATTCTAGAGGCTATAAATGTTTGCTTTTTAAGCCATGCTTGACAATTTTGCTGGGCTGGACAGGTGTCTGCTGTGTACTCATCATTTATTAACATTTGTTATATTTTAAGCCACTCAGTGAAGAAAGTTTGTGTCCTTTCCAGACTTTAGTTTTTATTGGGTAAAAATTGGTAGCACATTTGACTCAATTTGAAGGATTATGACTGTGAAGACCTAAAAATGGTTAGATGTTGAAGAGACAGGTAAAGCAGGAGTAAGATACAAAAGAATTTGGCCTTTAAGTTATTATTTTTGTTCTTACTTGTGACCTTTATGAATAAACATAAATTAGAAAAGTTTTGCTATCATAACTAAAACACAGGAAAGACTTGTAAAATATGCTTAAAACAACAACAAAACTAGGACATTTGTTTGGGGAAACACTTAAGATGCTACTTATCTTTTTTTTTTTTTTTTTTTTTTTTTTTTTAGGAAATGGTCATAGGTGAACAGACCCAAGAAGAGCCAGGTAACTGTTAACTGATTAAAACTACTTGCTTAAACCTGGTGGTGGTGGTGGTGGCGGCGGCAGTGGCGCACAACTTTAATCCCAGTACTTAGGAGGCAGAGACAGGTGAATCTCTGTGAGTTTGAGGCTAGCCTGGTCAGAACCAGTTCCAGGACAGCCAGGGTTGTTACACAGAGCAACCCTGTCTCAAAAAAACAACCAACCAACCAAACAAATAAACCTACTTGGTTAACTGTAGCATAGTGATTAGCAGTGGTGCTAGGTAAATAGGACAGTTTGCTAAAATGTAGAACAAAGACATTAACCTGTTGTCTCGATAGGAACCTGGGCTTTTCAGAACCTAACTTTAAAAGGTGAGCCTAGAGTCAATGTTCAGTAAGAAAGTAGTGATGTTTCCTCTGGAGATGCACAGAATTAACGTGCAGGAAGTGTTTTCAGTGACTAAGTCAACATTAGTGATTTCTGAGTATGTAGTGTGTGACCTGAAGAGACTGACACTAGTACTGGGATAGTGGTGTGAAGGCTATTGAAACTGTTTGCTGGAAAGTAGTCTCTGAGGAGAATGTCTTTGTTAAGGAAAGGGGCTTACCAGGTTAATTTTTCTGTTTTAATAGGTCCCAGTGATGGAAGTACTGAAGCCGCCATAACTTTACTTACAATGGGAGATATAGTATTACAGTCAGAGGTTGTTACTGAGCAGGGTGACGGTAAGAATGGAAGATAAATCCCACCCAAAGAACATTCTTTAAAATCAGTTAAAAATTACTCCTACATGCTGAGTGACCTTTAGTGAGAAGGCTTTGATAATAGAAATTGTCGGCAGCATTGTTTTTCATAAGGAATTGTATTATTATTCATTATGTTACTTAGTCTCTTTAGGTGTAGTGACAACAATTTTAACATAAGCAGTTGACTATTAGGAATAATTTGGGGCTGGAGAGATGGTTCAGCTGTTAAAAAGTAAAGCTAATAACCAAAAATAAAAGAATAATCTGGCTGTGCTTGATGCCCTTTAGTCCCCAGCCATTGGGAAGCAGAAACAGGCAGATCTCTTTGAGTTTGTGGCCAGTCTGCTGGTCTGCATACTGAGTTCCAGGTCAGCCAAAGCTTATCTGATGTTTAAAAAAGAAAAGGGGCTTGGGGCTGGGACCTGGAGAGAGGACTCAGTGGTTAAGAGCACTGGCTGCTCTTCAAAGGTCCTGGGTTCAATTCCCAGCAACTACATGGTGGCTCACAACCATCTGTAATGGAATCTGATGCCCTCTTCTGGTGTGCATGAAAACAGAGCACTCATACAGAAAAAGTAAATAAATAAATCTAAAAAAAGGAGGGGGAAAGAGAGAGAGAGAGAGTAATTTGTAGTCACAGAATTGTTATCTAATAAAATCCTCAACCTGTAGTAGCATCACAAACTTTAGATAGTTGAGGTCATTGGCCACTGATCACTTTATGGATATTTCTTTAGCAAAGGGATTCCTGCTTGAGATGATGATCATAACAGATATAAATCTATGAAGGGGCAAATAGTTGTTACTGAGGTGATTTATTCAACTAGTAGTGGAAGAAGCCAACGGAAATGCTAACCTGATTCTTTAATACATTAAGCCAACATAGAAACTATGTAGTTGTTGATTTTAATTTTTGTGGTATAGGGTATTGAACCCAGGGCTGTGTTTGCTATCTAAGTGCTCCATAACTGAGCTAGATCTCCTACCCCAGAAACTGAGGTCTTTTCTTTATTTGTTATCTTTAGCTATAGCTAATTGTATTACTGGCAATTGTGTTGACTGTTAATGGTGATCTGCTGTTTTTCACTGTTAGACTCGTAAGTTCATAACTGCATTTTTTTATTTTTTTATTTTTTTTTTTTTTATTTTTTTAAGAGAAGTCTCTAATTTGTATTTCAGGTAGGGCTTCCTTCTCAGGCAGAATATACATTGGAGCCTGGCACAGATTTCTAGTACATAACGTACAGTTTTCAAAAACTAGTAAATAAAAGTAAATGCCCTGCCTTGAAATTCATTTATAGTTATATAGTTAATGAAAGTAACAAGCTTTTATTTAGAGTACCCCAAAACTTTACTGATAAGAAGTAAGCTTATTTGAGTCAAATTCTTGAATGAAATGTGAGATAATTAAATTAAATTTGGATCCTAATGGAACCCACTTTTAATAATGAAATTAACTTAGATAATTCTTGAATGTTGAGAAATTAATTTTATTCAGGTAGCTATTTAATATTGGGCCAATTTTAATTTCCTATTTTCTTCTGCAGTAGGAGTATGTGTATTTCCTGATGTTCATTCAAAGGATAAAAGTCATGTTCCTTTTAGCCCAGATAATGTAAATCACAAAATTGTTCATGAATATCAGGAGGTTTCTTCACCTGTTATTAGTATGTCGCCTACATCATTTGAGGAAAACAAGAAAGTATCGGAGGAACAAAGTAACAGAGAAGAAGCTGCTATGATGGAAGAAGTGGAGGCTACTCTGTCAGCCAGGTGATTGTAATGTAATATTTGGGTCACAAAGACAGCTACACCGCACCGCTAACTCAGTTAGGAGCTTCTAGAAATGCTTGTCTGTAAATTTAAAGTACACAATGCTAATTTCTCACACAGTAAGATTAGCTGATACTGATAATGGTTTATTGGTTTGCATATAAAGTCACAGCAATATGTTTTCTGTGTCTTTGAAACTTAAGTAAAATAGGTTTTTATAAATGTAGTTTGTTTTACGAGTGTGTTCTCTTTTTTTCTTAAGTCTCTTAGTAAATTTAACCACTTTTTAATTTTAGCATTCAGAATGAACATTTACCAGGTGTGATGGTACATAACTGTAACTTGAGCCTTCTTGGTGCTGAAACAGTAGGTGGTTGTCATTTTAATACTCTTGTCTATCAAAACAGACAAGCAAACAATTACTTTATATGATGTGGTACCTAAATGATAGTTTATTAACTGTATCAGTGCTAGAACAGACCACAGCAAAGGGACTCTTGCATAACTGGTAACTTTTATCTCTTTTCTCCTAGGAATACAACTTCTACAATGAGCACATATTTGAGAATGGAGAATAAGTTTGTCACACCTGTTACACCTAAACCAAATTCTGAGGCGATTTTAGACATCAGTGAGCTTGGTGGTCATCAGGAAGAAATTGCCAGTTTTTGCATAGCCAAAGGGGCAGAAGTGGAAATTCAAAGAGGTGAGTTTACTCTTACAAAATTACATTGACAAAAAGTACTTCATGGTCATGCAAGGTGGCTCAGAGGGTAAAGTAAAGGCATTTGCAACACAAGCTAGTAGACTTGAGTTTGATTTCTCTCTCTCATGCACACACAAACATATACACGCACACATGAGACAGGATTTCACTATGCATTCACTAAGACCTATACAGTGAGTTACTGGTCACTGTATAGCTCAGACTGGCCTTGAACTTAGAATCTTCCTTTTTGCAGTCTCCCAACTGCAAGGAATTTTACTTTCTGTCTCTTGCCAGACCCCTAATTTTTTAGTGGTTCAGGGGTTTGAACTCAGGGATTCAAGCCTGGCAAACAAACACTAGAGGTGAGTTATTACATCTATATCCCTCCCAGACACTACTACTTTTGTAAGCACAAGTGCCTCAGTATACATGTGGAGATCGAGAGCAGGTTTTGGTTTTCTCCTTCCACCATGAATCCCAGGACTTAAACTCCCGTCATCAGGTTTGCCCGCCAGCTGCTTTATTGTATTTTATTATTTCATGTTCATGAGTGTTTTGCCTGCATATATATCTGCGCATTCTGTGTGTGCCTGGTGCCTGCAGATGCCAGAGGGTATGTCAGATCCCCTGGAACTAGAGTGATGAATAGTTGGGAGCCACTATGTGGGAGCTGGGAATCAAACTTGGGTCCTTTGCAGGAGTAACAAGTGTTCTTAACTACTCAGCTATCTCTTAAGCTCCCTCACTTTAAAAATGGCCTTATTATGTTGTAGTATATATGTTAACTCCTAGTTTCATTTCCTTTTCCACTTCCTCTTCTTGCAAAAGGCCTGATTCCTTAAGAAAAGCAGTGGAGACTATGGCCTCCCCAGGTTATTGAATTCATGCTTACAAAATCTAGATAATTATCATCACTCTCCCTAATTTTGGGTTCCTAATATCTGAGGTTTCCTCTCAGCCATCAGTATCTGGCATAGTGTCTGTGTGCAGGTAGGTAACTCATTGAACTGGCTTAAGCAGTATCCAGAAGTATTTATGTGGCTCTCTGTCAGCTTGCCCCACCTCCACCACTCTGCCCAAGTTCACATCACTCATTTGATTTGCAAGTATTTCTCTTTCCCTTTGTGATATCATTTAAATTTTATATTACATTTAGTGTGAGTCTGTGTCATGCACCTGAACGCATGCCATGGTGCAATTGTGTGGCTAAAGGATAACTTGCTGGAATAATTTCTTTCACAATGTGAGACCCAGAGGTTGAACTGTGTTTATCAGGCTTGAATGCCGTTATCCACTGAGCCACCTCACCTGCCACACACAGTACACCTTTCCAGGACATCCAGGAGAATAGAAGTAGACTCTTATACTCACTTCTAAACCTCTTTTGGGTGTGAGTTTGTAATCACTTTATTGTTATTCCGTGTGTGTGTGTGTGTGTGTGTGTGTGTGTCATACAGGATATGAGGATATCAGATGACAACTCTTGGGATTCAGTTTTTCCCTGTGTTGGTCCTGAGGATTGAACTCAGTCTTGTTGGCAAGCACTGTAAGTGACAGAGGTATCTTGCCAGTCCTTAATTGTAGTACTGCTTTCAATTATGACACCATAGAACTGTTAACGCAAATGAGAATGCAATTGCTTTGGCAGCCAGGAGTGAAACATGTGCAGTGCAGGTTTCATTAATCACGCTTTACTTTTCAAAATCCTTCACAAATTCCATTTTTCTGCCATGTGAATTTTGGAGTATGAGTAAGCTGAATTTTGGAGTATGAGAAACTTGGAGCAGGTCACCAAATCTATCTTTGAAGACAGAATGTTTCTAGTATTGAGATTTAGATGTACTCTTTTGAACTACATCTTAAAAGTATTTTTCTTGTTTTTTTTTTCTCTTTCTTTCCCTCCCTCCCTCCCTCCCTCCCTCCCTCCCTCCCTCCCTTCCTTCCTTCCTTCCTTCCTTCTTTCCTTTTAAAGAAACTGAAGAAAATGATTCCAAAGTGGTGGAATTAGAAGATGAAAGCTTGGAGCCAGTTTCAGCAGCAGAGGCTAAGGAGCAGAACCAGTCACTGTGTGTGCATGATGTTGAAGGGAACAGTGGTTCTCAAGAAGCAATCCTTAGTGCGAGGTAAAGGAGGGAGGAGACACTGGTGTTGATTTTATATTTTGCCTATGCTTTTGCCACAGGTCATAGCTGTAAGAACTGTATTGAAAAAGAAATCCATTGTAGCTAACATTTTTAAAGCTTGAAAACATTACATTAAATGATAATATTTAGTCCTAAAAATAATTTCATGCTTGGTTGACTGATTTAAAGTAATGTACTGAAACTATTCCAGAAATGGAGGTCACGAGGAAGACTTGCAAGAGGTTCAGCTATCGGATGCTGCTGTTGCTTCCTCTGAGACAGGCTTCCCCACACTTGATTCAGACAAGAGTCTTGGTGAGAGTCCTGCTGAAGAGCCCCTCAAAGAAGACTCCAAAGGCAGCAGCATGCTCATGCTTCCTGGGCCAGAGGTGAAATGGAATATAGATGCTGTAATGAGTAATGTGGTGGTTCTCTTTCTCTACATTTAGAAAAACATAGGTCCCATATAATAAATTTAACCTTTTCAGTTCAGTTTATAAATGTGTAAGTTCACCCTGGCATGGGGCTCACAGTTGTAATCTCATCTCTCAGCTGGAGACAGGAGTACTCAAATTTGAAGGCAACCTGGGCTATATAACAAGAACTAGGTTAGCCTGAGGTACATAGCAAGAACCTGTGTCAAAAAAACAAAATCAAGCTGGGTGTGATGATGCACACATTTGATCCCAGCGCTTGGATGGGAGAGGTAAGAAGGTCTCTGTGAGTTCTGGGCCATGCTGTTCCACATAGTGAGACCCTATGTTTAAAACAAACAACCCCAAACGTGTAGGTTCATTTAACCAGTTTAACTTCTGAAAATGCTCTTTGGTTTAGCCCCTTTGTGCTTCCTGCCAGCTATTCCTCTCTGTGATCTTAGTTTTATCATGGCAAGAGTGGACTGTGGACAGGGAATGGTGACCCTGCCTGTGCTGAGGGGAGAAGGTCTCTGGAGCCCAGTTGCTTCAGGCCAGCCTCAGTTCTAGAAAAACGTGTCTCAAAACTAAATACAAACACAGGAGCAGGACAGAACTTTTGGTGTGTTTTTGGTCGCTTGACCCCTCCAAGACCATAGATCAGGGGTTTTCAACCTTCCTAATTCTGTGACCCTTAATACTGTTCCTCATGTTGTGGTGACCATAACCATACAATTATTTTGTTGCAACTTTATATCTGTAATTTTGCTACTTTTATGCATCATAATGTAAATACCTGGTTTGCAGGATATGTGATAGGTGACCCTTGTGAAAAGGTCATTTGACACCCCCCCCCCAAGTAGTTGTGACCTACAGGTTGAGAAATACTGCCATAGAGATATACAAGTGATATCCAGCTTTGTTGTAAAAGCTGGAGAATTCTTGCATCTTACCTCTGGATCTTAACAGTTCGTTGACAGAACAAATGTTTACTGAAATACTCCTACCTGCTTGACCTGAGGCACTGGGGTAGGAGCTTTGGGAAACACGAGGAAAGGGATGGTTGGGCTGGCTGATAGAGGCTGTGACAGAGACTGAAACAAGACTGGGTGGTGTCTGCGCTCCCAGCTTCATCTCTGGAGATGAGGCATCAGTGTTCTCTTCAACAGTTCCTTGGATGGGAAAGCGCTTGAGTTTTGAAGGACAGAATAAGTTAGCTTGTTTAAAGAAAAGGAACATAAAAATAGATGTAGGACACTATGATTTGTTAAAGGAAGCAGAAAGTAAGAAGTGTGTCTATTTCCAAGAGGTTTCTAGTCCATCTCCACCTTTTTTTTTTCTTTGAAATAATTTCAGACTTAGAGAAAAGTTATAAAAAATCTGTAAAGACTTACATACTTTGTTTTCTTGGAATCATTGTTAATTTCTTTCTCTGTCTTTTTTTTCCCCCCCTTTGGTATGGCTCTCCATTGTACGTACTTTAAATGTGTGCGTGTGTGTGTGTGTGTGTGAGAGAGAGAGAGAGAGAGAGGCAGAGAGAGAGAAACAGAGAGTTTACACACATAGGCAAGCACATACCATATTGCTTGTAGAGGTGTCTGGACAGTTTTTGGGAGGCCTTTACTTTCACTCTGTAGGTTCTAGGGATAAACCTGGGTTACCTGCTGAGCCATATCACCAGTCCTAATTGCAAACTTAAAAACTTGATTGGTGGCTGGCAGTATGACTTAGTGGGTAAAGTGATTCCTACCAACCCTGGCAGCCTAAGTTTAACCAAGACTTGAAAATGGACTCCTTCAAGTGGTTCTCTGACTTTTACAAATGTTTGCAACACACATCATAAATAAGGTAATAGGGGATTAGAGAGATGGCTCAGGTAAAAATATGTGTTCCTAAGGACCAAGTTTGGTTCCGAGCACCCTTATCAGTTGGCTCTGGCCTCTGAGAGCACCCACATACATGGCATATATGCACATAGACACAGAAGTACAAATAAAATCTTGTTAAAAGCAGAGTAATGGAGGGTGGGATTGGGGAGGGAATGGGGGAGCAGGATACAGCAGGGATACAGAGTTAACAAAATGTAACTAATAAGAAAAATAAAATTAAGAAAAAAAATAATCCAATAAAGTAAGAAAAAAAAAGCAGAGTAATGACTACTGATTCTCAGTTAGCTTTCTTCTTAAAAATTAATAAATATAACTTAATCTTTTTGAAAGTTACAAACATGAGTTGTTTCCATAAATAATCTTTAATAAGAAAAAGACGTCTTAGAAAGTGGTAACATGAGTGCTACATTCAGAGTCAGTATTCCCATCCCATACAGTTTGAGGACTGCATTGCTACGGAGGCAGTGGTGTGGAGATACTTCCTAATCACTTGGCTAGGATGTTGCCTGTGAGATCTTGGCTATAAGGACATTTTTTTTCCTCCTTTGTGTTAGACATTTGTTCAGTGAGACCCAGCTCTTCTTAACAATAGTAGCTCTGGTGCCCACTGCAAGCCTTACTTGAGCTAGATGTTAGCATGTTTGTTGCAAAATGAAAGCCTGAAGCTTCTAAGCATCAGAGAGTTACAATCTTTATGTTGGTGGTTTGTGGAGAACAGAAGGGACCCACAGTGGAGTCAAGCTTATCCCTACCTGGGTGTTATCTACTCAGGTACCTACTGCACCTGACAACATGGACTAAAGGGAGGAGTTTGGATCTCCACCCTGACACTTCAGAAACTGTAGAATAATCGTATTTGACAATTAAATTGGGGTACTTTAAGCTTATTTAAGATAGGCCTTTAAATTTGGAGAGGCTGTCTTTTTACCGTATGTCAAACTATCAGAAACTTTTTCAAGCTTGTTTCTTTTCAATTTTTTTTTAAATGGCAGAGTGTACCATCTCCTATTCCAGAAGTCCAACAAGAAAATATGACCAATCCTCCAAACGTAGCAGGTATGAAAAGCTGCTTCCAGCAAAGTGTCATAGATAATGTGTAGTATAATTTTTAAGTTTAACTTTTTTTAAGACAGGGTCTTTCTGTGTAGTTCTGGATATTCTGGGGCTTGCTAGGTAGTCCAGGCTGGCCTCGAACTCACAGAGATCCTCCTGCCTCTGCCTCCCTGATGCTGGTATTGCAGGTATGTTCCACCACACCTGGCTTTCACATAATTATGGTGGGAAAACACAAAACAGACTTAAAAATAAGCCAATGGCAGTCATAAAATACAAATGTGAAGCTTATCAATTTATTCAAGATTATAAATGCGTCCCACAAAATATCCTATCTAGACTTTTGGGGTTTGGAGTTGGAGGATGTACTTTAATTTTTTTTATTTAGTCTTGGCATTGTAAGTTATGAGACTTTTTAGAGATGAAGTAATGATTTTGTACTATTTCTTGGTTTAGCTTTTCATTGCTAACTTTTAACTTTGACAGTGAATCTATTTGCTGATCTACAGCAAGATGGAGAAGATGAACAAGAGTTCATTTTAACTTTGGTGGAAATCCCAACAAATGCCTCAGAAGGATTTATTGATGGCTCCATGCAGCTAATGCCAAGTTCTATGCTGCCAGCACCTATACTGGTCAGATCTGGGAATGCAGTAGAAAGAAGTGACCTGAGGTAAAAAAAAAAAAAAAAAAAAAAAAGGCAAAAAAGAGTTAAACTGGTGCTTCATGAATCAAGTATTAAACAAGTCAACTATACACTGACTTTTTTTTTTTAACATTCATTTATTTAAAAGTACATGAGTGCTTTATCTGGATGTGTACCTACAGGCCAGAAGAGGGCATTAGATCACATTATAGATGGTTGTGAGCCACCATATGGTTGCTGGGTATTGAACTCAGAACAGCCAGTGCTCTTAACCACTGAGCCATCTCTCTAGCCTCTCACTGACATTTTTTTTAAACTACAACTATTAATTTATGTTAGTAGTACAAATTAGTGCTGCTCATTTTGACATTTCCACATATGAATATGGTTGTTTGATCTTGTCTGTTCTCTGTTCTACCCCTTTTAGACTTTGTCCTACTCCCCTGTCATCTGCCCTAAAATCCTTCTGCTTTTGCAGGATTTTTTGTTTCTGGTTTTTCTTTTTTCTTTTTTTCTTTTTTTAATGTCTACATATGAGAAAAAAAAATGTTTGTTTTGTCGGTGTGTGTAGGGGGGGTGTTATTTGACATAACACATTCTTCCAGGTCTGTTCATTTTCTTGCTAGTTACAAATTTTATTTTTCCTTTTGGTTGAGTAGCAAATGCTTTGTGTGTGTGTGTGTGTTTGTATGTATGCATGTATACATACTCGTAACATTTTCTCTATCTACTCATCTTGAAGGGTTGATGAGTACTTAATCTGATGCCATAGCTTCAATAATTTGACTTATTACTTATAGTATCACAATAAACATGGGTGTTTGGGTGTTTTGTTTTCATGCTAACTTCATTTCCTTCAGATCTACATATATGTGGACCATAAGCTAGGTCTATCTTTAGATTTTTGAGGAATCTCCACTGTGTTTTCTGTAATGGCTGCCTGATTTTTATTCCCACTAGCAGTGTGTAAGGGTTCCTTTTTTCACATCATTGCCAGCATTTGTTTTTTGCTTTTTGCTTTTTTTTTTTTTTTTTCATAATAGCTATTCAGACTGTGATAAGATAGTTTTGATACTGCATTTTTTCATAAGTTTGTTGAACTGTTGTACTTTTGAGCAGTTGCAACCTATTGCAATCAGTTGTCCATTTTTAATTTAGTTTCTAAGTCAGTGTATATTGGTTGTATAAAGGATGGTGTTTGTTTATGACACTTTGATGTATCTGGGTCTGGCTTTGTGACCTGGCTTGAGTTTTTGCTCTCAGTCTTTGTGCCTTAGTCTCCTGAGCATTAGGATTCTAGATATGGAATACATACTTACCTTTTAAAAAGTTCTGTAACATAGGCTGGCAAAGATAGCACAGCAGGTAAAGCCACTTGTTTGCAAGCCTGATGACCTGAGTTTGATGCCCAGACCCCACACGGTAGAGGAAGAGAACTCCTGTGTGTTGTCCTCTGAACTTGCAACACATGCTTTGCATATATGCTTTCTTCCCTTTAGCACACAAATGAATTAAAAAAAAAAAGGTTCCAGTTTTTCTTTCATTTCAGAAGCCTATAGTTTGGTTTAATTTCATTTGTTCATTGGTACTTTTTTTTTCCTGAGCTATTGGAGCTACATGTTTCTCTTGTGTTTCCTTCTTGTATTTTCAAAGTTCCACCTCTCACATTAAGATTTTTGATCTGTTTGGAGTTGGTTTTGGGTAGGATGAGACAAAGGGTTCTAGGTTTTTTTGTTTGTTTGGTTTGGTTTTTGAGGCTTTTTATTTTGCTGTGTTTTTAGATGTGTTGTAGATGTATGTGTGAGTTTTTTTGCTTACTGTATGTATATGTACCGTGAATATGCACCTGATTCCCTTGGAGGCCAAAAGAGGGCATCAGATCCCTCTGGAGCTGGAGTTAACCAGGTGGTTGCTGGTGAAATACCATGTGCTGGGAACTGACCCCTGTTCCTCTGCATCAAGTGCTTTTAACTGCCAAGCTACCTCTCCAGCCCGAGATTGTATTTTTAAATCTCTGTGGATGTAAGTTTCCCCAGCACCGCAGGTGGAAGAAGCTCTCTATTGTACACTGTGTTGTTTTGACACCTGTGCTAAGAAGCAGCTGCAGATAATTTGCATTTATTTCTTTCTTTATTCTGTTTGGCCTGTATTTTTTTTTTTTATTGCATTGTCCTTCTGTTTTTGTTACTATTGTTCGTTATATATTTTGAAAATGGATATTTCAATAGTTGGAGCATTGATTCTTTTTCTTAGGTTTGCTTTGACTATTCAGGCTCTTGTGCTTCTATATGAATTTTTGTATTGTTTTGTTTTGTTTTTCCTTTTCCTAGTTCTGTGGAGAATGAATGGTATTCTGAAGGGAATTGCATTGGCTTGTAGATTGCTATTGTGATAAAACACTGATTAAACACTGAAGACACATCTTCTAGTGTCTTCAGTGTCTGTCATTTCAATCATTAAAGTCTTTTACCTGCTACAGTGGGTTTTGTTTGTTTGTTTGTTTGTTTTAAGGCTGTTGTGAATGGAATTCTTTTCCTGGTTTCATTGTTTCATTCTCAGTGAATTTTTTATTGGTATAATGGAAACATTATTGAAACTCTAACCCCAGCACTTGGGAGGTAGAGGCAGGTGGATCATTGTGAATTAGATGCCAGCCTTATCTACAGAGTGAGTTCCAGGATTGCCACAGCTACACAGAGAAACCCTGTCTTGAACCTCCTCCCCACAGAAAAAGAAATGTTACTGAATTTCATATATTTATTTTTATATCCTGCTTTGCTGCATTTATTTACCTGTTCTAAGAATCTTTGGGTGGAATATTTAGGATTTTCTATCTTTAGAATCTTCACACAGGGATAATTTGACATCCTTTCCCTTTTCTGTCTCTTTCATTTCTTTTAATTGTTACAGCTAGAATTTTGAGTATTATGTTAATCAGAGAGTCTAAATCTCTGTTTTGTTCTTGCTCTTAGATTAAATGCTTTCATTTTTGTTCCATTTGATAGGATTTTATCTGAATTCATCATATATGGCCTTTGTGTTGCAGTATCATCTTTGTATACATAATTATTAAAGGGTTTTTACCATGAAGGTATATTGAATTTTATCAGAGACTTAATTCTTCATCAATTGATATTATGTAATATTTATTCTTGAGTGTATTTACATGCTTTGTTATTGATTTGTATATACTAGACTATCCCTTTTGAGATGAAATCAAATAGATCATGGTATATGGTCTTTTTAAGATTTTTTTTTTTCAGCTGAGTAAATAGGTTAAGGGTTCCAAGGAGGAATTACAAGGGAGGAATGTTTATTTAATTACATCTGCAAATATTTTATTGAAGATTTCTACATTGTATTTAGCAAGGATGTTGATCTTTACTTGTGTCCTCAGGTTTTGCAAGGTACTACTGGCTTCGTAGAATGAATTTGAAAGAACGCTGTTTTATTTAGTAGATTGATGTTCTTTAAGTTTGATAAAATGTAGTAAATTCCTCTGGTTCTGAGATCTTTCATGAGTGACTTTTTGATACTACTTCAATCTCAGTGTTGGTTATTAATCTAATTAGGTTTTTTTTTTCCTCTTCAGTTTTGACAGGTCATGTGCATCAGACATTTGTGTATTTCTTCTATAGTTTTCAATTTATTAGCATATAGTTTTCAGAATATTCTGTAATGCTTTTCATTTCAGTAGTATTGTACTATCGCCCTTTTATTATTTGGGGGCAGCTTTCTCTTTTCAGGACAGGCATAGCGAACTGTCAAAGAGTCACCTGCTTTACATCATTGATCCTACCTTTCACTTTCCATTTGTCATTTTCAGATTCACTTATTGCCTTCCTAAAGCCTTGATCGTACACTCTATTTTTTTTGAATGGAGACTATGTGCATAGAGGCCTGAATACAGCTTTGGATAACAGTCCTTAGAAGGCATCTTCTTTGTTTTTGAGTCTGGTTAGTCAGTAAGCCCCAGAGATTAGCCTTTGCCCATGCCACCAGCTCTGGGAATACATTCATGCCACTGTGCTGGCTTTCTTATGTGAATTCTGAACATTGACCTCATACTTTTGACACAGCTACTTTGCCAATTGTGCTATTTATTACTCCAGCTTTATTTTTCTATATATAGATATAGAGTCTCTCTATGTAGCCCTGACTGTCCCGGAACTTGCTATGAAGTTCAGGCTGGCCTCAAACTCAACAGAGATCCATCTGCCTCTGCCTCCAGAGTGTTGCTCTTAAAAGGATGCACCATTGTATCCAGCCAAGAATCAAGTACTCTTAACTGCTGAGCCGTCTCTTCACCCCCTTACTCTGTCCTTTTTTTCCAGTTGAGTGACTGGCCACTGTCTCGCTGTACCTTCCCTCCCTAACCCCACAGCTCTGCTGGTCATAGGCCAGACCTAGTTATTTATGTGGGTTCTGAAGAGCTGCACTCAGGAGCTATCTCCAAAATTTCTTGTTTCTAGGAATTTTTTATTTTCCATCAGATTTCTTTAATCAAGTCTTTCTGCAAGGTTTATTATTAAATCTCCATATGTAAATCCATTTGATCTAGGACAACTTAATGTATTTTTTTGTAGGTGTTTTGTCTTTTTGGTGGATCTATATTGAGAGTTGGGTATGGAAAGACAGTATTACTGTATTGAGGCCTATCTTTTGTTTATGTCAGTGTTATTTATTTTATAAAAGTGAGTACTATGACATTCACTGACATTGTTGGTGATGGTTGTGGAGATCTTATTTAGTAATTATGTCATAACTTAAGACAATATGTTTTTATATTTGATGAAGATGCCATTTAAATGCATATACTTGAGACAGTTATGGTGGCATATGCCTTTAATCCCAGCACACAGGAAGCAGAGGCCAGGCTGGTCTATATAGAGTTCCAGGACATCCAGAGGTAACATGAAAAATCCTATCTCAAAAACACGAACAAAATAAAAAAATAATCTGTCGTACTACATTTCATCATGTGAAACTTGTTTGGTATGTTATTTGAGAAGTAAAGCTCTATGTGTTTCTTAGATTTAATTCAGTGTTGTTGAACTTAAATTGTGAGCCTTTAAGTATGAATGTACCCAAACTATTATTTTTATTGCTGTGGCCATTATTTGCCAGGTTGTACTTCTGATACTCATTAGGACTTTCATTGGAATAGTTATTAAGCAGCTTCTAACTCACTGGTTTTGCATTTGTTTTCTCTGCAGTGGGAGTTCACAAGCAGCTTCAGTTGTTGAAGAGGCCACATGCATCTCTCCTTCTGGAAATGGTGCTCCTCAAAAGCTTCCTGCTAACTTAGATCTCAAATCTAGGAAGAGATTTCGTTGCAGTCCTGATGAAAGCATTCACTTTCCTCCTGCCAAAAAGTCCTCAATTACTCCGGTAGTTGATCGTCAAGAATGTGCTTCTGAGGTAACATTAGATTATTAAGTAACTGCCTTCCCATCTAACTCTTAACCTTTATACATGCATGCACATACGTACATATGGATGGACAGACATATGAAAACCTCTTTCTCACAGTTCTCATCATACATAATCCAGGTCAAGGTACTTTGGCATGGTCATTTTTAACCCGTTCAAAGAGCTAATCGATGAACAGTAATCAGGAAAACTCCAGTGGCTGAACATAAAGCTGCTAGCTTCATATCTATAAAAATAACTATTCGTCTGTTTCAGTTGTTGTCTCGGAGGCTTACTGCTTCTGTCTGCTAACCTAGGCCTAGTCCTGGAAGCTTCTGGCCTCCGTATGATCTAACCTAGGCCTAGAATGTTTTCAGCCTCTGAGACTTACTGTTTAATAAGCTCACCCTTTCTTGTTCTGAGCTCATAGCTGGCTGGTTCAACTCAGCTGTTCTGGCTCAACCTCCTCTTCCAGCTGACTTACTCAATCTGGCTTCTCTCTTGTCCTCTGAATTGCTCTGCTTGGGCTCAAAGTATCTCCAGCAATCTGCTTTAATCTTCTGGCTCCTTCTCATTCTCTGGCTCATTCAGCCTTCATGTGAGCTCTCTCTGCAATCTGTCGGGGTAAAATTGCCTCCCCTTTCTCTCATTTTCTGTGTTGCTCACTTAAGTAGCTTTCCTTTCCTTAGAGGCAATATTCCTCTGAGACAACAATTGAAACAGGCGAATAAAAGTCACTTTTGCACATATCCATCTGGATCTTCACTCTGCCCACTATGTAGCAACTATGGTATGAAGATTAACAACTTCAGGGCTCTGAGTGAACTTTCTGGTGTGTTCAAACAAACAAACAGTAATAATTTCTTCATCATGTGTTGGCTTTTCCTTTGTACTATGGAGTAAAGCCAGGTCCTCCAAGGCTCGGTATAGTCTGTTCTGCCTCATGCATTTGTTCTAGTCTCCATCTCGCTTTCTAGCCATGTTGGCCCTCTTGATTCCTTGAATGCTCTGTAAATTCATTGTGTCCTGAGGCATTTCATTTGCTCCCCTCTGCATAGAGCATTTCCTTATTTATAAAGCATTACAGACTTCGCTCAGTTGTCACTACCCCGGGGAGTCCAGGCAGACTATAAAGTCCCTGTTCACTGTGTTACAAATTTCATAGTAGCCTCTTGGTTTTGTTATGTTTTTGCTACTGGTCATAATCTGTAACTTCACTGTGAATGTCAATTTAAAATTGTGTTCATAAAGGAAAAATTGAAGGCCAACAGTTCTTGGTAGCAGACAATGTATCATTTATCTGATAGGAAAAAGTTGGTATTCCAAATTTGTAATGTTTTGTTAGTTGATAAAATTAAGCATAAGTTAAAGAGCTTATTTCTGTCTCTTTCTCTGTGAAATGCCTTCTATAGTCTTTACTTGTTTTTAAAATGTATTATTGATCTTTTTTATTTTGTGTTTTACTTCTCAAGACAGTTTCCCTGGGTATCCCTGACTGTCCTGGAACATGCTCTTTAGACCAGGCTGGCCTTAAACTCAGAGATAGGTCTGCTTCTGCCTCCTGAGTGCTGGATTAAAAGCATGGGCTGCCACACCTGACCCAAATGACATTTTTTTTTTTTTTTTTTTTTTTTTTTTTAGTGGATCTAAAAGACTGAGAAACAAATATTTAGGTTCTTGTGGGTTTTTTTATTACTGTTATTATTTTTGAGATAGGGTTTCTCTTTGTATCCTTGGCTGTCCTGGACTCTATTTGTAGACAAGGCTGGCCTTGAACTCACAGTGATCGGCCTGCCTCTACCTCCCTGAGTGCTGGCATTATAGGCAGGTGCCACTGCACCCATCTATATTTAGTTTGCTTTTTTTTTTTTAACTCTATCTTTTTTACATAGATTTTTTTTTTTTAACTTTTCAGCTTTGCTTTTTTAAAATTAAGTTATTTGGCACACGCTAGGCTTCCAATTAGAAGGTAGAAAGCATGACTAGAACAGAAAAAAAAAATCTTTTATTTGCGATTGCTTATATTTTCATTGCTGGGAACTAAACCTAGTGCCTGGTTTGTGCTAGGCAGTTGCTCTACCACTGAGGGGTGTGTGTGTGTGTATGTATGTATGTGTATGTGTGCGCGCTCGGGGGGGTGCTTTTTGCTGTGATTATTTGTTTGAGATAGGGTCTCACAGTATATTCCAAACTTGGCTGAAACTTAATGAATCCCCTGCTTTTGTGTCTAGAGCAAGTTCTCGACCTTCCTGATGCTGCGACCCTTTAATACGGTTCCTCATGTTGTGGTGAACTTTAACCATACAATTATTTTAGTTGCTACTTCATAGCTGTAATTTTGCTGTCATGAATCATGATATAAATATGTGATAGGCAGGCTATCTGAGATGTGACCCCCAAAGTGGTCATAACCAGTGGGTTGAGAACCACTAGTCTAGAGTATTTAGATTACGGGTATGTGTCGCCGTTTGTGATCCAGTGGTTAAACTTTGCTTTGCTGTAAACAAAGGTTTTAATTAGTACACCGTGAGGTGACTTGGGAAGTTAATAGTAACTTTGATATTGCTTGTGGTAACTTTATTTTTTCAGTGGTAACTATGGGGACAGGTAGAACACATTCTTGAGTTAAAACATGAGAAACTGTGTTCAATTTCCAGCCCGCAAGTAAAAATTCTAGGTATGGTGGCTTATGCTTAGAACCCTAGTGCTGTGGAGACAGTCAGGAAGATCCAAGGGGTCAAGCAGCCTAGGCTCCCTGGCGAGCACCAGCTCAGTGAGTGACCCATCCTCAAACAGGCGATCAGTATTCTGAGATACCAGAGGCAGTCCTTTGACTTCGCCCACACTCACTTAAAATGTAAAATACAAATGAAAAGTGTACATTGTTATCAGTATATTAAGAAAATAAGTATAGGAGGGCTGAAGAGTTGGCTCATAAGTTAAAAGCAAGTGTTGCTCTTGCAGAGGACCTAGGTTCAATTTCTAGTGTTTAGATGATGGTTCACAACTTAGATAAACTGTGTCCCAGTGCATCCGATGCCCTCTTTTGATCTCCAAGGACATCTGATACTCATGTCATGTGCAGACACACATGCAGACAGGACAATAAAGTCTAAGAAGAGGAAAGGAACATCTGCTGGGTTTATTTGTGATTTTATTTTATAAGCTTTGTTTTAACTTTAACAACAAAATATTATATATGCGAAGTCTGTACATTGTCCTGTTTCTTCCCCCTTCCCCCCGTCTAATTTTTCTTCCTTTTGAAACAAGAAGGATCTGGTGCTTATGTAGCCTAGGTTGGGCTCAAAACTCAGGATTATGCTGCCTCTGTCTTCCAAGATGGGATTAGAGATAAATGCTACCACAGCCAGTTTTCTCCTATATTGTTTTCAACCCAAAGTAGCATACTATATATTCTGTTTGCTTGAGTCTAATAGTTTGAAATCAGTCCAGGCAACATTTGCAAAACCTGTAGTCATTAATTTTTTTTTCTTAAATTTTTTCTAAGGAATAAATAGTTCTATAAATAAATGTGATTTTTCTCCTCTTAAATTATATTAGACTTTGTAAAGTAATGAGGTAGACTTTTTCTCATGTTGGATATCTCTGCATTTTTGAAGCCATGATGCATTTGTTAATCGGCTCTTTTTAAAGGTGTTTGAGTTGAGGGATCAGCGATGTACTTCAGTGGTAGGTAGAGCCCTTGGGTGGCTTCTATCAGACCATGACTTGGATACTCAGCACCATAAATATAAACAAATTTTTCATTTCACATCTTGAGATTTCGTAGTTGGTATCAATATTAAGCCTAAGATAAAAGACATTTGACAATTTTCACCTTTCCACTCTGTTCTAGAGCAGATTAAATATCAGCAATATCTTTTTCACAAATGTTTTAACTTGTGGCATAATTCTACCTCTGCCTCTAGAGCTTTCTTGGAAATGCACTTTTTCTCTAAGGCATTGGGGAGGGGATTGAATTTTACTTTTACTTAATAAATGAATTTCTAAAACTTGTAATTTTTCTTGACACAGGTATGTTCAAAGGAATTAAATGTCTTTGAGAAAACAGGTGAGTGAGGTAAATTTAAATAAGACTATATTTTGCTAAGTATCCTTGGGTATTTCTGATAAATTTTGACCATGAGGTAAAGCCTTCCACATTTTTATCTAATATCCCAGACCACTGAACCCTCCCTTTTGTAACTTACTCTTCAATATGACACCAGCAATAATTTTAAAAGCGTTCTTAAGACCCATTATTATGGGTAAAACAGATATCTAATAAACCTTAGATTTTCAAAAGAATAGTATCATTTTAAAAGTCCTTATCTATGCTTGTATTTTGAGGTATTTTTCTTACGTTTCACTGTGAATATTTCAGACTTGCAGTAAGGCTTTTGATACATTTTAAATTGAGTTTTATACAGGATAAGAGATAGCTAACAAGCTTCATTCATTCTGCATGACAATAACTAGTTTTCTCAGCACTGTTTGAAAAGATAGGCTGTCTTTGCTCCAGTGTTCTAGTGCCTTTGTTAAAAAATCAGATAGCTGCAACTGTACATTTATTTCTATTCCTTTATTCTACCACACTGCATGGCTGTTTTTGTACTAATACATGCTATTTCTATTACTGCAGTTCAATGTTAGAATTTTATCATTATCTTTGGGAGATGAATGATCTGGACTATTGTTAGTGCTTTCCACTGTGGTTTTAATTTGATTCACTTTTTGATTTTCAACATTTTTATTTGTGTTCTGTCTCCTCTGCTTGTCCTTGCACTCCCCAAACCTCTGCTCTCATCCCCCCAAATCTCAGTCTCCATGCTTACTTTCACATCAGTGTTGCTGAGTCTTTTCTGGGTTCTAAATTGAATTCTTCATTTATTTGCTTGCTTGTGTTTTTAGATCATTTTTACTACTAGTCTTGAGCTCTTCATCATGCATTTTCCCATGATGACTTGCCTTGTAATGTTTCTTGTGTTTCTTTGTTGCAGTTTTGTAGTTTGTATGTTGCTGGGGCAGATCTTGTCTTGTCTTTTTTGTTCTGTCTGTTTTCTTTTTAGTAGACCAGGCTGGCCTCAAATTCACAGAAATCCACCTGCCTCTGCCTTCTCCAAGTGGTGGGAATACAGGTATCAGCCACTGCGCCCAGCTCAGATAATTGTTTTTTTTTAAGACAGGGTTTCACTGTCTATTCCCTGCTGTTCCTGAACTTGTGGCAAACTTTCTGCCTTTGTCTCCTACCTGCTGGGATTCTGGGCATGTATCACCACACCCATGGGCTACAATATGTAGCCCCTGCTGGTCTGGAACTCACTGTGTATACCAGGCTAGCTGGCTGGCCTCAAAAGATCTTCCTGCCTCTGCCTTCTAAGTGCTGGGATTAAAGGTGTGTTCCTTGGTTTCTTGTTTTTGCTTCTTAGCCTTTCTTTTACTGCATGCTTTTCAGCTGTTTCTGGTTTCTTCTGCTTGCTGATGCCCTTGCTCTTTTTCTCTCTTATGTAGAGTCTGTAATTTGTTTCCTGACTTGTCAATCTTGGTGTCGCCTGGAGGCTGTGTTGATACACTATCTTTGTAACCTCCCTTTCCAAATCATTTTCTTGATATAACATCTGAGATAGTGTCTACTATATATGGCAGGTTGGCCTAGAACTCTGTGTAGCCTCAGGTTGACCTCAAACTCGTGCAGCAGCTTTTTTGTTTTAGCCTTTTGAATGCTGGTATTACAGGCTCATCTCACTGGTTTTTTTTTCTTTTTTTTTTTCTTTTTTTTTTCTTTAACTGATAATTCCTAGTAGTCTACTCCATTGATCATAACATAGATTGACCTTGGTGAGCTGTTTTTGTTATAGAATACCATGGGTTTTTCCTTCAGATACTCCAGTTTAATTGACTCTTTTTTTAATATTTTAATGTGTGCACTCTCTCTCCTGTTTTTTCTCTCTCTCTCTCTTAGAAGAGGAGTCTTGCATAGGACAAGGCATTTTCCCTACCTCAGAGAACACACATACAACCTCAAAACCTCAGAAGGAACACAAAGAATCAACTTTGCAGAATACAGGATCATCTGGATCTCTTGAGGAAATAAAAGATGCATGTATAGAAAAGACCATGACTCAGTTGCCTCAGGATGAGATGGTGTCTGATAAAGAAGAGAAAACTGATCCTGCTTCCAGTTCTGAAAAAAGAGATAGCATGACATCATCTTCAAAACCCCCGCTGACCAGGTATTGTGAGAAACTTTTTAGTCAGCTGGGCACAGTGGCACACTCCTGTAATCCCAGCATTCGGGGAGACAGGCAGGCAGATCTCTCTGAGTTTGAGGCCAGCCTGGTTTACAAAGCGAGTACAGGACAGTCAAGGTTGTTACATAGAGAAACCCTGTCTCAACAAACAAAACAAAAGCATCCCTCTGTCCCCAGGTAAGTAGAAACTATATGCATTGGGCATAATAGAACACGAAACCCAGGGCCCAATCGTTTTATAGATGTGGCCTCCATCAGTTATGCAAAGAAAGGCAGACACTTTAGCACAGACCTACAGAAGTAGTCCAGGTACCTATTGTCTGTGACTGGAGCTTAGCCTCACTGAAACTAACAGTCAGGCAGCAAGTCCTTAAAACATAGTGCGCTTCTCTTCCTGCCTGTTTATGGTCATGGTTTTGATGAATACACACTGTTTTGCATGAAACCAAAGTGTAGATGAGATGTGACAACATAGAGTTGGGGCCCAGTGACTCTGGAAGTTGTTTTATTCAATTTCTAAATAGTTTCCTTGTGGCTTTTAGTATGGGATTCTATGTAGGTCCATACCCACTGCTGCCACATTGTTTTCATACATACACTAGAAAAACAGTCTTTAGGGTAATTACTATTCTCAGCTGCATCAGATAACTTTAGTTGATGATAACAGACACTAGATTTCACTAAAGGGAGAAGATATGTACGTCTTTAAAAGGCTTATTTCAAGCCAGTCATGGTGGCACTTTAATCTCAGCACTAAGCAGTTGGATCTCTCTAAGTTTGAGGCCAGTCTGGTCTACAAAGCAAGTTCCAGGACAGCCAGATTGACACAGAGAAACCCTGTCTCAAAAAACCAAGGAGAGAAAAAAAAGAGGCTTATCTTACGTATTATTATTTTTAAATACTGAAAGTAAAATTCATTAAATCTTTTCTGATCTTTAGGGTTTGTTGAAATTAGAAAAGGATAAGAGAGCATTATCAGGTTTGGTTTGAAACAAGTTGAGAAGCAGAGGGAAGCAGAGTAGTAAAACTTCCATCAGAGAAGTTCGTAGGGAACCCCCTTAAGCTTCCCGGCCACGTGGCTTCTGTTGCAGCACAGAAGTCCTGGCACAGCAACTTCCTAAAACTATCAGTGCATTTGACTCAGGCCTCACCTGTTTCAAATTTATTTATTTATTTTTTTATTAAAAAGTTTTTATTTATTACAATTTATCCACTTTGGATCCCAGCTGTACCCCCCTCTCTCATCCCCTCCCAACCCTGCCCTCCCTCATCTCCTCCCATGCCCCTTCCCCAGTCCACTGATAGGGGAGGTCCTCCTCCCCTTCCATCTGACCCTAGCCTATCAGGTCTCATCAGGACTGTCTTTCATAGTCTTCCTCTGTGGCCTGGTAAGGCTGCTCCCCCACTCTGGGGGAGGTGATCAAAGAGCCAGCCACTGAGTTTATGTCAGAGACAGTCCCTGTTGCCATTACTAGGGAATCTACTTGGAGATGGAGCTGCTATGGGTTACATCTGTGCATGGTTTCTAGGTTATCTCCATGCATGGTCCTTGGTTGGAGTATCCGTCTCAGAAAAGACCCCTGTGTTGTTGCACTCCTTGTGGAGCTCCAGTCCCCTCCAGGTCTTTTCTATCTCCCCTTTCTTTTGTAAGATTCCCTGTACTATGCCCAAAGTTTGGCTGTGAGTCTCAGCATCTGCTTTAATACCCTGCTGGGTAGAGTCTTTCAGAGGTCCTCTTTGGTTAGGCTCCTGTCTTGTTCCTTGTTTTCACCCTCTTCTGATGTCTATCTCATTTGCCTTTCTGAATGAGGATTGAGCATCTTACCCAGGGTCCTCCTTCTTGTTTAGCTTCTTTAGGTGTGCAGATTTTAGTATGTTTATCCTATATTATATGTCTAAAATCCACTTAAGTGAGTATATACCATGTGTGTTTTTCTGCTTCTGGGATACCTCACTCAGGATGATCTTTTCTAGTTCCCACCATTTGCCTGCTAGTTTCATGATTTCCTTGTTTTTAATTGCTGAGTAGTATTCCATTCTGTAAATGTACCACATTTTTTATATTCATTCCTCAATTGAGGGATATCTGGGTTGTTTGCAGATTTAGAATTCCATTTTAATAACATCCCCCACCAGCCTTGCCCCTGTCACAGATACACATTCTAGTGTAGTGTCATCAGTACTTAGTAAAATGTGCCACTTTAGCCTTTAATAGAAATAAAGTTATATTAAGGAAATGTCTTTGTTTTGTTTTGTTTTAGTTTTTTGAGGCACCATCTTCACTATGTATTCCTCCCTGGCCTGGGACTCAGATCCACCTGCCTCTGCTGCCTGAGTGCTGGAATTAAAGGCGTGTTGCCACCATGCCTGATAAAAGAATGTGCCTTGCTGAGTATGATAACACATGCCTGTTACCATAGCATATCAGTACTTATGAGTCAGGGAGATCTTAACTACATATACGCCTGTCTCCTATCAAATCAACAACAAAAACCAGTGTGTCTGTCTGTCTGTGATTCTGTCTGTATGTACCTGTTGATATTTGAATGTTTGAATATCTTTGCATTTTCATTTCTAGACCTGGAAGAAGACCTTTGGGGTTTTTATCTTTAATATGTCCAAAAAATAGTTTGGAATCTGATGAAGTGACTCAAACCCATAGCAAGAAGCGCCTAAAGCCTCAAATACCCGTATCAAGACGAAATTTGAAAAAATCTAATATACTTAATGCAAGCCAGAAAAAAATTCCAGAATCTTCTGATCCACTCCCATCTCCAAGTGTTACTGATACTCAGCCCGATAATACTGGAAACTCACCAGCTCAGGTGTGTAAGAACTTTATTCTAAGCATTTTATTGTGAATGAGATGTAGCCATCCTCTGAACTAGGAAAGATAGTGCTTATTTTCAATTGGATGTCAGAAATTATTTTAGTATAGCTTCCATTTACCACAAAAAAATGCAGCTAATTTGGTATAAGCTATTGAACTAGCCAGAAATGGGGCATTTAACTTGCTGTTCCTTCAATCCAAAGGCACTCTGACCCATAGAAGCTAAATGAAGTACTGTGTATAGTTTATTTGTCTTAGGAAAAAAGGTCCTGATATGTAAAAATTCAAAAAAAACATAAAAGTAGAATTTGTTTGAATGTCATTTTTATGCATCCCCAGGCTCTCTAATGGTAAGTACCAGGATGAAGAAAGAAAGAAAAAAATCTGACATATTGATGAATTATTATTATTTGTTGTGCAGTGCTGGGGATTTAACATGGGGCTTCTTGGAGTGTCCATATATTTAGTAAAATACCTCATCAGGGAGCTACTTTATCATATCAGCATTAGCATCACGATCAGTTATCTTACAAAGTACTCGTAGCTGTTAGCGGTGTGACAGTACCAGTGTAAACACAGCATTGCCAGTGTTAAATATAATGCCTCAAAAATAATTCTGTCATTGTTGCTAAATATGATTGAGGGGTGAAATCGCTATTTCATTGTTTGAATTTTTATTTCCTTAATTACTAGTAACTTGGGTTTTAAAAATATATTTACTAGAATTTTCTAGTTGTATTATCAGTTTATTTATTTATTGCTGTCTTAGACATTTTGATTAGGAATTTTTCTCCAACTTGCTGGGCATGGTAGCGTATACTTATATATAACAAGCACAAGGGAGGCCAACGTAGGAGGATTACAAGTTCAAGGCCAGCCTTGGCTACGTAGGGACACTCAAAATGAAGGTTTTATTAAAACTTTTTATATAAAAATTTTAATAATCAGCTTTGAAGGCTTTATTTTGTTCATGGTTATTGACTTTGTTATATGATGTGAGGCAGAATTCAAGGTTGCTGGTTTTTCCGTCAAAAGAAAAATATCAATTTTGAAAATTTTCTTTCAAAATTTACACATTGAAAAGAGTTTATTGTTGAAGTATTTTCTTTTCACAGACTTATGGTTTTGCCAGTTTGGACCATCATATCCAGATCTCTCTCCTTTTTATATAAATAATATCCTGTTTTCTATCTCCCCTTTGTCAAAACAAACAGTGCTAATATTTTAGAAACTGGTATTCCAACTTCAACATTGCTTCAGTCAGGATACAGAACAGCTCCCAAGATAGTTTGGAGTATCCATATATTTAGACCAACCTGTTTCCTTCCATTTCCACTTCCTTCTTAGCAGTCTGTTCATTAAGTGTGTTGTTTTTCAGAAATGTTATGTAAGTTGAATTACACATTTAAGATTAGCATCTCCCTGCTAACATAGTTTCCTGAATATTTATTCAGATAGTTTTGCATATTTATAATTTGTTGATTTTTTTTTCTGGTAGTTTGTTTTATTATTTTTACTTTTATTATTTTGAGGTGACATTTCATTATATAGCTTGAGCTATCTTGTAGAACTCACTGTATAGCCCAGGTTGGCCAGAAAAGGTGATCTATTTCTGACTCTAGTAGCTTGTTACTTTTTGTTGCAAAATAGTATTTTGTGGTATGGAAGTATCACAGTATGTTTTTTGTTTATAAACATATATTTTTATTTTTTTATTGATAAAAGTGCCACAGGCCATCCTGTCTAATGACTATATGACATTCCCTTATTGGGTTGTAGCACTCAGTAATGCCAAGTTTATAGTATAAGCGTGTAGGTTGTTCCTAATTATGTGCCATTTCAAACAGCACAGTAATAGCTGTCTTCTAAATAGGTCATTTTACCTGTTCATCTATAGACTTAATAGATGTCAGTAGAACAGAATAGCATACTGGGCTAAATAGGGAGTTCTACAAGTGTCTGTTCTGTTAATATATACAATTAGAAATACTTGGTCAAAGGAATGATGAATGATTGTTCTTTTGATAGGTGCTACCTGCTACCTGCTCTGCCTTCATAGGGACCATGTCATTGACCATGTTATCAATAATGGCACTGCCTCTGCAGCCTCTGTCCCTACCCTGGCACACACACACACTTTTGATCTTGTTTTGTTAGTATCAGCTGGTCTTTAGTTGGAATCCAAGGGTTTACGATTATAGAAGTGTTTTGCCCAGGAACTTCTCTGAAGGTTAGCAGGGTGACCTGAGGTCAGGCCTGCTTGTTCCCTGATCATGGGGTCCCCTCTCGACTGGGAGACCCAGACATTGGTGTTTGGGGGCCCACAGTTTGATCTGCCACAGTGAGTGCAGCACCCAGGCTTGTGGCTAGACAGTGGAGGCTAGCGGGGACCAGGGAACTTTCAAGGTCGTAGTTGAGTGGCCTACTTGTTTCCTTCATCATGGGGTTTCCTTTCACCTGGGAAACACAGACACTGGTGTTTTGGGGCTCAGAAAAAAGACAACCAGGCTGAGAAAGAAATTAGGGAAATAACACCCTTCACAATAGCCACAAAAAAAAAAGAAAGAAAGTATCTTGGTGTTACCCAAGCAAGCGAAAGACTTGCATGAAAAAAAAAAAACTTGAAGTCTCTGAAGAAAGAAATTGATGATAATAGGAGAAGGAAAGATGCTCCTGAATCGGTAGGATCAACATAGTGAAAATGGCCATCTTACCAAAAGTAATTATAGACTCAATGCGGTCCCCATCAAAACACCAACACAATTCTTTACAGACCTTGAAAGAACAATTCTCAACTTCATATTGGGGGGGGGGACAAAAACAGAATTGCTAAACCAATCCTGTACAATAAAAGATCTTCTGGAGTTATCTCCATCCCTGATCTCAAGCTGTACTATAGAGCAATAGTAATAAAAACTGCATGGTACTGGCATAGAAACAGACTGGTGGATCAATGGAATTGAATTAATGACATGAACTCCGTTGCCTGCTCTTCTATCACCTCCCCTGGGTCAGGCAGCCTTTCTAGGCCACAGAGGAAGACGATGCAGGCAGGCCTGAAGTCTGGAGTCAGTTGGCAAGGGCTCCCCCTATCTGAGGACTAGGGGACTGATAGATGAACAGGATAGGGGGAAGAGGGAGGGGTACTACAGTTGGGATGTAAAATGAATAAATTAAAAAAAAAACATATAGGGAAAAAAAAGAAGTGTCCTCTTTTGCCCATTTATTCTCTATAGCCTTTATGAACAGATAAACTTATTATTGTGAGGTTTAACTTTTATGTGAGACATTCATACCATTTTTTTTATAGAAAAACTGTCTTTTATTTTCATAGTGATTTGTAGAAAATTAAGGGAAAAGTACATTTTGTGATATGGGTTTTTTTTTCTATATGCCATATATATTTTTGTTTTTGTCTTGCAGACACTTTTTAGTTTTGTGTAGATAAAATTGTCAAAACCTTTTTTCCTTTTGATTTCTAAGTCATTTAAAGATAATCAGTTTCCTTAATCCAGGAGATGAAAGTATCATTCTATAGCTTGTTATAGTAGGTTTTAGTTGTTTCAATGCTTCACCTATTTCTTTGTTTGTTTGTTTGTTTGTTTGACAGGATTTCTTTGTGAAACAGCTCTGGCTCTCCTGAAACTGGCTCAGTGTGTAGACCAGGCTGGCCTTAAACTCACATAGATCCACCTGCCTCTGCCTCTGCCTCCGCCTCCCAAGTGCTGGGATTACCACTGCCTGGCCATATTTTTACATTTAAGCCTTTGAGTCATTAGAATATTTTTGTGTAAGGTATAGGTCTAACTTTCCTACTTGTGGGTGTATTGTCAGTAACCAAATACCCCAGCTTTCCTCATTTTTATAAAACTTTTATATTTTGGAGACAGTGTCTTGTTATGTAGCCTGTCCTGGAACTCACTATAGAGAGCAGGCTGGCCTCAAACTCAGAGACAAACCTGCCTTTGCCTTCCAACTGCTGTGATTAAAGGTGTGCACCATATTTTTAAATTATCTTAGTTCTCACACCTTCCCTCCCAAAGAGCCCCCAACGTTCTCGTTCTGTGTCCTCATTTTACTTCATAACTCACTGTTTGGCCCATATATGCATGGGTGTGAGCCAAACAAAAAACTGACTTTTGGAGGCTAGAAAGAGTGCTACAGAGGGCCCAGTTTGGTCCCCAGCATCCACAAGATGGCTCACAACTGCCTAACCCAGTTCTAACTGTGGTGCACCTAAAGTCATGCAGGCGTGATATGTGCATGAATTATTTTTTAAAAATGAAATCTCTGCATGCACACATAACACACACGTTAAAGTTTTATCTCTTCCATTGGTGTGCATATGTGTTCATGTGCTAATATTATGCTGGTTTTTATTTTTTTGTATTTTAAGATATGCTAATCTTTGATTTTTTTTTTTTTGAGCTTCTGCTCTTACTCCAGTAGTTGAAAGGTTTTAGTTGCAGATTTAACAGTGATTTAGTTTTCCATGTTTAAATTTCTTTTTTCTGAGAATCAGAATGAGGTAATCACTCTGTAATGTACTTAATAATGGGTATTAAAATTTTAGCTTGCCTCTTTTTTTTTCTCATGTGTATATTTGTTTTCACCTGTATGTGGGTATGTATGTAGAGGCCTGAGGTTGGCCTCTGGCCATCATGCCTACCTAGCATTTGTGTGGTTATGTACTTATGCAGCAGGTGCTCTAAGCACTTGTCTCCCAGCCTTTCGCTCTTCCATTATGCTGCCAGTTATCTTCGTATTAAATGGTAGAGCTCTTCCTTGCCTAGCATTGCTTTACCTTTTGTTGTTGTTGTTATTGTTGTTATTGTTCTTTTTTAACCTTTGCTAGGGATTGAGCCCCAGTCCTCATGCCAGTTAGTAAAGCAATGTACCAGGAACAAGTCCTCACTAGCAATATATAAACATTGTGTTACATTTTAGCTTTATTATCTTCCTAGGTTTCTTGTGATCAACCATTGCAAACAGAAAACGGTGAAGATGGGCCAAAACGAGCACCCGAAGAGGAGGCGACCACAGTCTCAGAGCTTGTTTTCAGTGACATCTTCATTGAGGTGGATGAAGCAGAATGAAGCACTCTTCGGGGTTTCCTTCCTTCCTTCCTTCCTTCCTTCCTTCCTTCCTTCCTTCCTTCCTTCCTTCCTTCCTTCCTTCCTTTTCTTTCTAGTTTTGAAATAAGTTTGAAATGTCCGGAGTCCCTGATGTTAACAAAGCAGTGTTTAGAAAAGTACCACTGCCCGTTTTTATTTAAGTCAATTTTGAATATATATTGAGCTTAATTTGAAGCTTTTATAATCAGCGGCAAACATTTCATTCTGATTTACTCTGCATTTTGGAAATCCGAGCAATTACGACTGTTCTCTGTGCTGACAGACGTTACAGCATGTTTACACTTGACCAGCCCCGTGCTGGACACACCTGGACTGGGGGACTAGTGAACACACATTTGCATAAATCATAGTGCTAACATATTCAAGCTTGATTGTATTTAAGGTTTAGTGACCTTCTTTTGTAAAGGTGGCTTTGTTTTGTTTTTAGGGTGTTTTTTTTTTTTCTTTTTTGAGGGTGATAAAGGTCTGTTCAGTTGCCTGTAATATGAAAGCAAATTGTGAAACTCCACTTTGGTATGGTAAAGTTAAAACTTTTCTATTATCAACTATTTGACTGGAAAAAAAATGTGTATTTTTCTAATTCTTGGTGATGTAACATTAGTCCTAATTGAAGATCTAGTATTTAAACTTGCTATTTATAGAGCTGGCACATCAAAGAGATTATTTATTTTTAATTTTTTTTTATTTAAAAGGATATTCCAATTTACTTGTTTCACGTATCAGATTTGGGTAAAGAAAGCATTAACAAATAATTTGTCTACTTTTACTCTTTGCTTTTAAAGCCATTTTAAAATGTCATAACTAAAAGTGTTAAGGTAGTGTCTGTATTTTTAATACTTTTCTCATACTTTAGTATATTGAATTTGTACTGTGAATTTTGCTTTTCTTATTTCTTCTATTATCTCAGGATTTTCATTGGAAGAAAAAATTTAACATAAGAGACAAAATGTCCTGTGAAACACACACACATGTTGAGTCCTTTAAAAAGACAAAAGAAAAGTTTAGTGAAAGATATTTTTCCTCCTAAATTCTGTTCACAGGATGTGGGGGGGGGGGCTTTCACCATAGAACATGATTCTGATGTTAAAGCAGAAAGTAAGACAGGAAGACTTAGCAAGGCCAGTGTTGTCATTTATGAACTTAGGTGTTCTTGATTTTGAGGCTTATGATTTATGTAAGAGTCTTATTTCTCTGAACAGTTTTTTGCTGGTTTAAATTAAACTCTTCAAAGAACAAATTTATTCAATTTTATTACCAAACCTCATAGACTGATACATTAGCTCAGTAGTTAGAAGTTTTTCAACAAAATATGTTTTGACCTGTAAACCGAGTCGTCCTTACAGCTGCTCCGCGGATGCTGCGTGGAGGAGGGAGGCTGGCTGGCTTTACCGGGACCCCGCGTATTAGGCCATTGTTTTCTTTCCCTGTTCCAGCCTGACCTGACGTCAGTGTGGGTGAGGGCGTTCTTCAGCCTGTGGCCCTGCAGCCTGGGATTGCAGGAGTATGCCGCCATGCCTGTTTCTGGGCTGTACTGGGGTAGAAGCCACAGTTTCCCACATGCTAGGCAAGCACCCGACCAAGTGAGCTTTCCTAGCCCTGGGCTTTGGGGGGTGATGTAGGAGCCTTTGAGACAGGGTTTCTCTGTGTACCCTGGCTGTCCTGGACCCGCTTTGTAGACCAGGCTGGACTCACAGAGACCTGTCTGCCTCTGCCTCCCCAGTGCTGGGATCACAGGCGTGCACCACCGCCCCATCTTACAGTGTTTCTTATCTGAAGGTGCTGATGTCTGTATGTGGGAGTTATTTGTAAAATGTGCCTAAGATTTAAAAACTGTATTGAGTGTAGTATGAAATGATCAGTACTTCAATTGGAAAAATATTTTTACATCTAGGTAATTTTTGTCTTTTTATATTGATAAAATGGTGACCACTTTTTATGTTTCTAAGCAAAAGAGGATAGAACTCAGTAGGTCTAGAGTGAGGCTAATTCATTGAATTTACTGTGCCCTTGCTTTTCATTCTGTGGCTTAGAGTAAAATTTATGGCTTAATGTCTTTGTTATAAAGGAAGGTCTGTAAATTAGGTGGAAATTCTCAAAAATATGAATTTATTTTGAGTGATTAATGTCATGAAATCATGGGGGCAATTTACATTGCTATTTCAATGCCATTTTGTAAATTTTTTAAAATTCGTGTTATGTAAATGTTTTTTTCTTATTGTCACTTGGGTTAGATCACTACCCCAATAGACTACACTATTATTTATCCCTGTATATTTATTTTTTTAACCTGTCTCTTGTTCATCTGTCATAGATTTTATGCAAGATGTAATTTATTGTATAAAGACTACCAAGGCATTTGTTGTATAAAGAATCAAGTTAGTCAAAACATTGTCCTGCTGTCACAGTCTCAGAACTGGTGTTGGAAAGAGAAACACAATCAGTGTGCTTAGCTTTAACACGGGAAGAATTGTGATGGTGAAAGATGTTGCAAGCAGTGTTTGTAAGTCTTCAAGGAGGTGCGGTTAAAGGTCCTCGCATCCTGGCAGGGCCCAGTCGTGGTTGAAGTCTAATTGTTAATGGATGACTAAGGCAAGGCAAAGATAAAAATATTAATATCCACTGTTCACCACCATATTATTCTAAATGCAAGTGACCATGTAATACCACCTTGCTTGAAGTTTTTGACAAAAGAAGCAATATCTTGTCATTTGTAAATTTTCTTGTTCTAAAGAAAGCAGTTCTGTAGATAACAATTATGTAAATAAAAGTTATTTTATACCATTTTGTTTCGTCTTTTTCAAACAACAAAAGATAATTATGTTTTGTTAACTGGTTTCTGTTTTCAATTGTCATCTGTACTGCTTTATGAATATATGGTATTGCCAGGTGCAGTGGGTCAAGCCTGTAATCCCAGAACACACATGCAGAGGCAGGAGGTGTGTAAGTTTGGGGCAGGCGTGGGCCTCACAGTGAGCCACTTGCCTCCAAAAAAAAGTGAGAGAGTGAAAAAATGTGCGTACTATAGGTGGACGAATTATTGATGCTCCTTATGTAGGTTTTTTTTTTTTTTGTAAGAATAAATCACAGATTTTCCTGAATAAGTTTTTTTTACTGCTTTAATTTAATTTTACATGTAAGAACTCAAGATATTTTGCTCCTTCCTCCCCAATACACACACTTTATTTTCTCTATAAGAAAAAAAAATTGGAAGCTTTACTCCCAGAGATAATAAAAAGCAGGATTTTTTGATCTATTTATTGACAATGATAAAAAGGTGTTTTTGCTGAGAGAATTACCTGTGGAAGCTTTGCTAGTATGGCCATTTCTTCAGATGCATAAGAGTTTCGTCATGGATTTTGTTCTACCATCAAGGAGATATGCCATTTTATCTGTTCACTTTTACAGACATAGTAAATTCTTAGGATGCCATAGTCATTAACTATTATTCAATATCCTACTTATGAAAACTTAACTAGGTAATGCTACTTATGTGAGGGTCATGAGTTTGAGGTCTGCCTGGATCATAGCAACATCCTGTCTGTGCTGATTAGTAGTTTTGTTTTTGCTTTGTGTTTTGTGTCATTTTTGTCAACTTGACACAAGCTATAGTTGTTTTGGAATAGAGAACCTTAGCTGAGAAAATTCTTCCCAAAGATTGGCCTGTAGCAAGTCTGTGGGGCCATCTTCTTGATTAATTATTGCTGTAGGAGGACCCAGACTATTGAGTGCGTTGGCTCCCCTGGGTAGGTGGTCCTGAGTTATGTAAAAATGCAACCTGGTATGCAGTGTTTGTCCATGGCCTCTGCTTTAATTCCTGCCTCGAGTTTCAGCTAACTTCCCTCAGTGATAGACTGTGATCAGGGAAGTTAACTAGAACATTGTCTGAAACCAAAATGAGGACGAGATTGCTCAGTGCTTAGGAGAACTGCTCATGCAGAGAACTCTCTCTGGTGAACTCACAGCCACTGATAACTTCGGCTTTAGGGGACCTATGGCCTCTTTCTGACCTCTGGGCCACTGCACTCTATGTTCATACTTTTGTACAGTCACTCATGCATACACATAATTTAAAAATAAATGTTAAAACCCTAATAGTTAATCCCAAGTATTCAGCCCTACCTACGAACATAAATGTAACATTAAACAGTCAGCAATTTGCATTATATGTTCTCACACATGTATACATTTAAATAATAAGCCATGAATTTGAGTGGAACAGTTCCTGCAAAAATCATACCAGCCTATCTGGGATCCACTTGGCTCCTTCTGTGTCCTGCAGCAAGACACAAACATGCCCTCTTTCCCATATTAATACAGGGGCAGGGCCCTGCCATAGTCCAGTAATTGGACCTTTCCATTTTACTTGGGCATAATTATATTTGGTATTAGGGTGCCACATTCGATCAGCCCCAAAACGGCCTTGTAAATCCACATTCAAAAAATTTAAAGACGGCATGATTCAGATTTGGGGATGTGACTCCCCTTTTTTTATTTTTATTTTTTGCATGCGCATGCTCCACAGTTCCTTGGACTCAAGGAATATTTGGAACACGTGTTTTATGACTTACTTTCATCTGTGCACAAAAAAATGCTGAAAAGCCTGACTAATACTTGCAGTACCATTATCAGTCTTTATAATGGAAGGAATACCAATTGTAGCAAAACATTTTAAGCAATGACTTATGACGTGTTTGGTGGGTTCTCCTACTAAGGGAGTTGCCATGATAAATCCTGAGAAAGCATCGTTATGTGAACATATTTTAGTTTTCCAAATTTGGGGATATGAGTAATGTCCATTTGTTTAGAATGGTTCCAACCATAGGTTTTAAGTAAGTTAACTGTACGTTATAGATTTTAAACATACCCAATGACCAATAATCTATAACCAAGACATATTGAACATGGTAAACTTAAACATTCAACACAGAACACATTGCTACTTGTTGAATCCAATTTTTTATGACCATAGAAGCTTTGTAGCTGAATTAACTGAGAAGCTGTATACATTTAAATAATAAGCCATGAATTACTAAAATTCACTAAGGGAGCTGGCTAGGGGTGGGAACTCATAGAAGGGGTAGGAGGGTCAAATGGTATATTTTCTTAATTAAATTAAGTACCATTTTTTCCCCCTGTCAATTTTGTATAGTCCAGACCGGCTTCAAACTCACTATGTAGCCAGGGATAACCTTGAACCGTAGTTTACCTCTTGAGTCCTGCAGTTGCTGGGAAATCATCTTCTGTGGCCCCAGTGCCAGGGATAAATGTTTCAGTCAATTCAACTGCTTCAGTTTGGCTTCTTTTCTTTTACATGGCTTATATGCTGTGTGAATGTTGTAAGATGTTTTCTTCTACATTGCAAGATCCTATTTGGGGTCAACTTGTAGCAAGATAGACTAAATTTCATACTTTATATGGTAAACTCTGATTTGACTCCTATGCCCTCATTTCCCTTAGATTTTTAAAAAGCTTGTCATTTCTGGGGCTAGAGGGCTCAGTGGGTAGGAGCACTTGCAGGTATGTGAATACCTAAGTTTGGACCCAGCACCCACATAAAAGCTGGGATTACTGCCATGCCCCTGTTAAGGCCAGCGCTGTACAGGACGGAAGGATCACAGGCTGTCTAGCTGCAAACCTGAATCTAAGTTCAGTGAAAGACTTGGGCTCAAAGGAGTAAGGCAGAATGACATGACACCTGACATTTCTAGCCTCTGTGCACACATACACACACGTATTTACATGTGTACGCACAGGAAATGTCACGCCTTCAAAATATTTAATATAGTAGGCATATTTCATTTTTTTTCCTGTGTGTGTTGCTATTGATGGAGAGTAGAGCCTTTCGCATTCTAGACAAGCATTCTACAGCTTAACTATACCCCCAAACCAACACTATTTTGTGGTGACGGTGTCTTTTTCAAAATTCATATTGAAACGTTTTGTTTCGTTCATCCAGTGTCTCCTTCTGGTGCCCAGACTAGCCTCTAACTTCCTAGGCTCACAGAAGCCCCAGGGTCAACTCCCAGAAGGCGCCACCGACCCGGTGAACTTCCAGGGCGGGATTATTTAGAAGCACGGTCTCTCAGGGAGGCTGAATCATGGGGACTCTGCTCTCACGAGGGGGACTTAGATGTCCCTATAGAGGGATAAGGAAGGGTGTTTTCCCCCGTTCCACCCCTTCCGTTGTGTGGGAAGGCAGCATCTTGCAGGTGGAGATTTGGCCCTCAGGGGACACCATACTTGCCAGCATGTTTGTCCTGGACATCACACTCTCCAGACAAGTTTCTGTTTGTATAAATTACTTAGTTTCAGATGACTTGTATCTTGTTGATGATGTTTTTGAGACGGTGTCGTGTGGTCCTCCGCATGCCTGTGCCTCCGGAATGCTGGGATCAGAGGTGTGGCTAGATGACAAGCGGCTAGTTTCAAACAGCAGCACGGATGGACTGAGTCGGAAGGATGCTAAGCTGCACGGCCTTCACATAAACCACCTTACACCGCCTTCTGTTAGATTCGAGGCGAGGGGGGCCGGTGCAAGAGTGCTGACGTCCCTGCTGTTCGCTGTGTGGTTATAAAATGTGGAGTTGTGGCAGCTTGTTCCTATTCTGAGAGCGAGCTCTTCCTCGGGTGCTGATCTGCTGGTTCTGGAACCCTTTCCTCTTCCCTCTAACCGCTGCAGTACTTTAGCTAGATGGACTCTTCACTTTGTAAGCTACCGAAACGTTGACCCGTCTCCTATCAGCTGGCTAACCATGGTTTCCTACGGGCCAGGCTTCTTCCATAAAGCTGCCGATTAGTGAAGTCCACGGTCCCCAAGAGAGAAAGAGCGGCCCACCACGCCTGGCTTCCGTCTCAGTGGTGTTGTCTTCCTACCCGAGCTGGCTTTTCCTCGGCAGTCAACTGTGCTGCTCCTCGCAAACATCTTTAAGTCTGGAACCAAGTTTCCTCCTAGGGCATAGCCGACGCTCTCTCTAGCTTGTCCATCCTGACGTTCCTGACGCTTTTACTTTGCTCCTCTAAGCAAGCATGCTGTAGTGGCATGTAGTAAGTGTTCACTAAGTATGTGAGTGGGGGCAAAAAAAAAACAACTAGCCAAGGCACTTCGTGCAGTGTTTTTAGTTTTCAGGGGTGTGTTGAAGGTCTGTTCCCGAAAATCCCAGGAACTGACGCCTATAATCCATCACATTCTTAAAAAAGCTCAGACGTGCTGAAGCTTTTCAGTGAACGGGCTGGAGGCGTCCGCTCGCGAGCGACCGACAGCATCTCGGCGTAGGACACAGTCGCCGCCGGCCAGCAGCGGCTCCTGGGCTCGCGAGGGGACCGGGCCTCGCGGAGCTGCTCTTCTCTTCCTCATTGGCCGTGTCGGGGGGCGTGGCGCGCGGTGCCGGCCAATGGGAGGCGGCCCGCGGTGGCACGTGCGCGGGGCTGGCCCGTGAGCCGGCGGACCAGGGCCCGGGCTGCTGGGGCTCCGGGCTGCAAACCTGCCGGGAGAGAAAGAGCTGCACGGATCCCCCTCGCGCTCTCGGCGATCGCTCCCGCTATGTGGGGCGCGCTGAGGTCAGCCCTGCGGCCCCGCACTCGGGCCGCCGTCTCCCGGCAACGCTCCTACCACGGGGACTCCGTGGCCCGCCTGGGCACCCAGCCCGACGCGGGCTCCTCCACCTACCAGGTAGGTTGAGCGAGCGTCCTGGCGGCCTGCTCGCCCTGCTCGCCCTGCCGCCGCCTCCGAGTCGCCAGCGGCTGCAGGGTTGGCATGCTTGGGGCTCTGCTGGTCTTTCCTCTGCAGCCCCAGGCATCATTCTGGATCCTGTGAAGGTTTCAGTAAGATTTTATTTCACTTTTAGGACTGGCACTGGATTTTATTTCACTTTTAGGACTGGCACTGGCCTTTTGTGTCATTGACATCAGTCGTTCTCAAGACCCCACAAAGCATTGTCGCTTGGGCAGCTTGTATATTCCTGAGCCTGGTTTGCAGCCTCGGAGTTACGAAGTTGGGGACCTCGTGGCAGCCACCTTTTGGAACTACCTTAGCACTGTAGTGCTGGGCTGTGTTTTCACGCTTCAGTTAAATAGTCAGGTTAACAGTAAACACACATCCGACGATGTCTTTAAATAGCTTTTCTTGGAATTGGAGGTCTTCCCTAGGCCAAAGATGCAACTCCTAACTTGTGAAATGTTAGAGCCGGAAAGTTTCAGTCTGTTCCATGGCTTCTGTCTATACAGATAACATTTAAATTGTTCGTAGAACCAGCAGTTATCTTTTCTAGAAAGAAGTTAACTCAGAAACACTAAGGCGTTTGTGCAGTATTTTAAGTATCTGGCATGGATGTATAGGAATGGAATTCATTTTGGGCGCGCAGGGCTGGGGGGGCGGGGAGGGGATGTTAATTAGAAGTCTCCTCTCCACTCTTCTGCTTGGTCCCTTTCCTCTTTCCAAATTTCCCTCTACTTTCATGTCCTTATTTTATATACATACATATATATTATATATATATATATGTTTATATATAATCTAGATTCTGCATATGAGAGAAAAAAATGTGTTTATTTCCCTGACTCTAGTTGTTTTACCTCAAATGATCTTTAGTTTGAACCATTTTCTTGAACATAGCCATATTACCATTTTTAGGACTATCTCATTTTTTGACAGTTTCATACACAAAAACAGTGTATCTTCTTGTTTGTTTGTTTTGAGACAAGGTTTTTCTGGGTTGCCCTGGCTGTCCCGGAGCTGGCTTTGTAGATCAGCTCTGCAGACCAGGCTGGAACTGGGTGCTCACCTGCCTCTGCCTCTGGTGTTTAAGGCATGTGCCACCACACCCAGTTGCTGTATATTAATTTTATCCATTCCCGATGACTTGCTACAGTGTTGACTGATCTTGTGCAGGTCTTGTTCGGGTAGCTGCAGCCAGTGAGTCCATGAGCGCAACAGCTGTGTTCGATCTGGCAGACAGCCTCCTCCCCACCCTCTGGCTCTTCCAGGCTTTCCACCCCCCTCTTACATGATGTTGCCTAAGCCTGTGTGTGTGGGTGTGATGTCTAGTTTAAGCCTGAGCACTTCACAGCCACTCCCTCTCGGTGCCTTGACAGTTGTGAGTCTTCGCATTACTGCTGCCCATAAAGAAGCTTCTCTAAGGTCGAGAGCAGTACTGGTACATGTGTGTAGACATAAATATGGCGAAGACAGTCTACAGTGTGTCCACTCAGCAGAACAATAGGCACCCCCCTGGCCACGCCAAGGGTTTTTGACCAGGTTTACAGGACCAGGTGTGAACTCCATTTTGTGAAATAGACCTCAAACTCGAACCAGAATGGGGTTGTAACTGTTGGTTACCATCTAACAGTCATGCCACTGTTGCAGATTGGTATCGCAATGTGCAGGGCCCAGCACTGGGTAAGACTATTGATTTCTTTTTATCCCCTAGTGACCTGCACAATACTTCTGGTACTATGAAAACTAACCAGTGGGTCAGTTCTAGCTGGATTTTTCTATGTCATGCAATCAAAATATTGAATGTGGGTACATTGAACTTAGATATTAAACTGCAAATTAGATTAGTGTTGTATAGTTTTAGCAGTCAAGAGGCTGGGAGCACCTCTGGAGGGTAGGAATTTGAGGTCAGCCAGGGCACCGTAATACAACCCTGTTTCAGAATTTAGTGCCAAAGCTAGGAAGATGGCTCAGTGGCTAAAGGCACCTGCCACTGAGCCTGTTGATCTGAGTTTGATACCTGGGACTCAGATGGAAGAAGACGCTCCCCTGAAAGCTGTCCTCGGACTTCCTCATGCTCTGGCAAGCATGAGCCCCCTTGCTCCCTTAAGCCACATTTAGATTTCATTTTATAATCCAACCTTAAAATCAATTAAGTGGAGAAGTGGCATGATTCTGCAGACATGGAGAGAAGAGGCCAGATTGAAGTACTGGTGTTGTCTTAACAACTGCAAATCCCAGCCATTAGATTTTACCAGTAAAGACTCGGGAGCCAGATATTGGCATGAAAACCTACTGGCCCTGAGAGGCAGAAAAAGTATGAAGCTGTCCTCCCTTCTCAGCCTCCATCCCAGAAGGAAAAAGCCAAAAGCCCCTTCTCTGTCTCCACACCGTCTTAAATACCCTTCCCTCAAAGCCCTTCCTTTCTGTTTACTCCCAGTCCACTGATTACTTGCTTCACCTCTTGATCTAGGGTTAATTTTATTTAATCCAGTTTACAGAAATCTCTTGGGGTTAAAGGTGTGTGTTGGGGCTGAACTATACCAAACAAGGAACAAGTTTTTACAGTTCACAATCTTGTGGTTCACAATGGTATCAAATATCCTGAAACACTGGTGGAAAGAATTGAGTTTTCAGGTAATGAAGGGTCAAAGTTATGTAGGACTTGGGGATTGATGTTGGAACGGAAGGACAGGAAATGAGCCATGGAGGACGTTGGAGCTTCTTACTCGAGGAAGGATACTGAGGTAAATGATAGAGCCCTTGAAACAAGTCTAACACTGAGTTTGGTGGATGAGAGAGACGGTTATTTGATAGTGTTTGTTTGAATCATCTGTGTTAAGATGTGCTTTGTGACAAATAGTGGTCATTCACAACAGCAAATGCTTCTTCCATCATCTGTTGATGACTTTGGGTCAGCTGGTATGACTTATCAAAGGGCAAAACTATGGCTATATATATATATATATATATTTTTTTTTTTTTTTTCCTCTTCAAGACAGGGTTTCTCTGTGTAGCACTGGCTGTCCTGGACTCACTTTGTAGACCAGGCTGACCTTGAACTCACAGTGATCCACCTGCCTCTGTCTCCCTGAGTCCTGGGATTATAGGCATGTGCCACCATGCCAGGCACAGTTTAAATATCTTAGTTGACTTGATTTACTTGAATCAGAGCATTTCAAATTTTTTGCCTACTTTTGCATAGACTATTTTTCCTTCTTTTTCAGTTCTAACTTTTGTATCCTTAGGTATAAAATGAGTCATGGAAAGTGTAAATTGAGATACTTTAACATTTTATTTTTTTATTTTATGTGTACACGTGTTTGCCTGCATGTATTTATATGCACTGTGTGTGTGCTTGCTGTCTGTGGAAGCCAGAAGAGGGCATTAGATCCCCTGGAACTGGAATTATAGTTGTGAGCCTCTGTTGCTTGGTTTCTGAGAATGCAACCAATGTTCCCTCAAGAGCAGCAAGCGCTCTTGACTACTGAGCCATCTCTCTAGCTCCCTATTTTTTTTTTAATGTAGCACCTCATAATATGTCTATACTTGAGCTCAAACTTTCGTTTCTCTGGCTTCAGCCTCCCGAGTTCTGAGGTTATAGACATGTGTCATCATATATTTTAAATTTTATCTATTTTGTCCCGTAACAAATTTTTGTGATTCTGAACTCTGAGGCTTATGCAGTCCTCCTGCCTCAGTTAGCCCCCTGAGCTGGAATGACAGGCCTAGCAGGTCACACATGGCGTAACAATGTATTTTGAATTGACACAAATTTGACTGATGTGCATACAGCAACTCTAATGCTTTTCTTCTTTTTTAAAATCTTGTTTTATTTTTAAATTGGGGGGTGTGTGTGTCGTGTGAGCACATGTATGAGAGTTGGTGCCTAGAGAGTCCAGAAGAGGGCACTGGATGCCCTGGAACTGGAGTGTGATGTACCATGTGGGTGCTGGGCCTTGAACCTCTGCCCTCTGCAAGAGCAGCCAGTGCTCTTAAATGCTGAGCCAGCGCTGTAGCTTCTTGTCTTCAGTTTTGAATAACAGTGTTCCTGGGTATAGGATTCTCTGACAGATTTATTAAACCTCCTTCTTCCCCCTCCAACTCTTCCCCTGCCCCTGCCTCCAACTCCCTCTCAATTTCATGACTTCCTTTAAATTTACACACACACACACACACAGCCTCTTGAGTCTGTTTTAGGGTTGTGTTGCTTGTAGGATTGAAGAACCTCTCAGGGGTTCATCTCTAGAGAAGATTGACACTCTCGTGCATCATTAATTGCCTGAGTAGACCATTGTGGGATGTCCCCCATTCATGTTTGTGTCAGCTGGTGTTGTCATTGTGTAGATCTTGTTTAGGGGACTCTCTTTTTGAGATTTTTGTGGCCACAGCTTCTAAGTCATGTATAGAAGACGGTGTCTTTGCTGCAGACATGGTCCTCTGACGCTCTGTGCCCATCCTGCTAGCCTATCCTTTTGTAGTTTTTTTTTTTCTTTTTATCTTTTTTTTTTTTTTTTTTTGAGACAGCATTTCTCTGTGTAGCCTCGACTGTGCTGGACACACTCTGTAGACTAGGCTAGCCTCGAACTCAAAGAGATCCGCCTGCCTCTGCTTCTTTAGTGCAGGGATTAAAGGTGTGCACCACCACTGCCTGGCTCCTTTGTAATTTTTATGTCTGTAGTTGTTCTCATGTAGTCCATATGTTCCTGATTCTCTTTAAATCTGTCTTTCTGTTTTTCTTTGTCTCCTAAGGCATTTTACAAATAGTTGTTTTAAATTGTTTGTCTGAGTGATCGGGATGTAAGATGAGTACATTTATTTAAAAGAAAAAAAGCGTTTGTCTGATAAGTCTGATGGTTGTCTGATAAGTCTGATGGTTGCATTTCCTCCGGGCACTTCTGCCACATTATTTCCCGTGTGGGCTGTCCTCTGGCTCCTTTGGACACTTTGTTGCTTTTATTGTTGACAGATGAACATTTGAAAGCATAGCCATCTCTGTCTTTTCAGACTTTCCTGACTCCCTAAGTCTTTGGTCATGTTTTGGAATGATCTCTTAGGTCTTTTCTTAGGATGCATCTTACCTGGGCTTGAATGCAGTTTTTCAGCTCCCCTGGATACACAGCCTTCCTTAAATGTCTTCATATCCCCAAGAATTGTCTCATTCAGATGGGCTCTGGATCTTTTCCTCCTCTTCTCTCCTCTCCTCATTAAACCCAGGGTTTCAGGTATGCTAGTAGGGTTCCCTGCCTTTGATTTAAGGCCTAGTCTCTCCCTGTTGCATTTTTGGGAAGAGCTGGTTTCTTTGTATCTGTTTAGGTTAGGCAAAACAAAGGCCAGCCATTCATGCAGCCTCTAGCCAGACTATGACATTATAAAGAAAGTCTGCTTTGAAATAAATTATATATATATATAATAATTATAAAATATATTATATATAAATATATTATATCATATATCATATCATATATTGTATATATAATATATATAATTTTTGTTTTATTTGTATTAGTGCTAGAGAAGGCCAGGAGGGGAATTGGTCTGGAGTTACAGACCATTGTGATCTGCCATGTGGGTGCTGGGAACTGAACTCAGGTCTTCTGGAAGTACAGCCATTGCTCTTAACTCCTGAACCATTTCTCCAGCTCAGAAGGTCTGTTTTTCCTCCAGGGTGGGAACAGGAACTGAGAATCCAAAGGACACTGTCTCCTTCAACCCCACACTGTGCTGTATTTGGGCAGGGGCAAAAGTGAGCAGAGGCTTCCTGAGGCTTCCTACTCTTGAGTGGCCTTATTTTATTTTATTTTATTTTGAATCACTGTCTTTCAGACCTGCCACCGTCCTTTTTCAGCCCTGTGTGCCCTATGCCATGGTTTAGCTAGTTTTCTTTCTTTCTCTCTTTAAGCTAATTTTTTCCTCTCCTCTGGTGTATGTGTTATAAGTAGAAGAATGAGAGCTTGGGGCTCCTAGACCACTGTCTTGCTGACATCAGGTGTAAACTGCTGATTGATTTATTTATTCGTGTGTGTGTGTGTGTGTGTGTGTGTGTGTGTGCGGGTCAGAGGACAGTTTGTGGCATTAGTTGTCTCCATTCAGGAGACATTAGGTGGATGCCAGGGTCAGCCCTCAGGTGGCCATGCCCCTTTAGCTGCTGGGCCCACTCATTGGCCCTCAACTGCTGTTTCTGCAGGGAGCCTGAGGGCTACTTCTTTCTCTAAGGTTTGCTTGTCTAGTCTAGGGTGTGCCGGTAATTAACAGGGCAGGGAAGCCCCTGGGATGTGGAGACAACAGTGGAGCCTAGTATGTCATCTGTGCTTAAACTGACAGAACATATTTCCATGGGGAACACTGGAGGGAAGTATGCGAAAATGGTAGCAGCTGCCCTGACAGTGCTGGGAAGAGGCAGTGTCAGAACAGTGTCTGGAATATCTTAGCTCTGCTTCCACAGGAGGCCTGTGCACCACTGCCAGGGCCACAGCTGTATGGTGATCCCCAAGAACTTCTGGCACCTTCAGGTACACAGGATCGAGAACAGGCCGGAAGCCCTGGCCTTTGGCCTTTGCTGCTACTCCTGTTGGACATGTGTCCTAGCAGTGGGAAGGAAAGCACACGTTGACCTCACCAAAGAGGCTGTGAACTCGGCAAGAATGAGATGAACTGTGTGATCATTGCTTTGCAGCATCCACTCCAGTGTAAGACTCCACACTGGTTCTTAGAGGACACAAAGGATGGAATGTGTGCCCAAGCTCTGACCAGTGGTCTGGACGCCTGCAGCAGCTGAAGGAGGGTCAGGCCTGTACAGAGCTGAGCCCAGAGATGAAGGCTGCCTAGAAAATTCCTCATGCTTGGGCTCCTTTTCTAGGTCAGCTGTAGCTACTGCCGATGTGAACCAACCCAACAGGGAGGCCCAGATAACACACTGTGGAACCTGGATTCCTCCAGGATTTAACATGGCTGCTCAAACACTGTGTTGTCTTGAGTTCCAAAGTAGAAGAAGGATAAACAGACAAGGCAACAGCCTCACATGGAACTCTAACTGCATGTGAGTGTGTGTTTGTGTGTGTGTGTGTGTGTATGTGTGTGTGTGTGTGTGTGTGTGTGTATGTGTGTGTGTGTGTGTGTGTATGCCCACACACTCCAGATACACTTGGAAGCCAAAGGTCAACTTTGGGTATCCTTCTTCAATATTCCTTAGTGTCTGTGTACTCCTGGGTCTAAATGACTTCTTTTTGCCCGGAAGCTTGCTAGTTAAGCTAGGCTAGCTGGTCATCGAGCCCACAGTTTCTATTTTTATATATGTGCATTAATGTGGGGGTGAGTGTGTGTAGAACCCAGGAAACCAAACTAGAAAGGGACCCATGAGAGGGGAGGGAAAAAGAGTTTCTTCAAGGTGTATGTGTGTGTGGGGGGGTAGTTTAGCACATATGACAAGAGAGAGGGAGGGAAAGGTTTGCAGGGGAGGAGGGCAAGAAGAGGTGGGAGAGAAGGTCAGCCCAAATGAGGTATGAAAAAGCCTTAGGGAGAGTGTTTCTTCTGTGGCATAGCCTGGTAAAGGGCCCATGCTCTGTCAATGAACCCTTAACCTGTGTGGCAAGCAGCAGACCCCCAAAGTATAAAAGGACAAGAGGGCTAGTAGGGGAGAAGAAGGGCATCCAGTAGAGGGGTATCGGAGAGACCAGCAGCTGGATAAGATGGGAGTGAGTACGATCAAAATACATGGATGTGTATGAGGAAAGCAATTATTATGTGTAATTAACATCTGGGGGCCAGCAAGATGGCTCGGTGAAGAAAGGCACTGACTCTACAAGCCTGAGGCCTGCATTTGATCCCACGTAAACAGGAGAGAACTGACCCTGACTCTGTATGTATGCCATGCCCTCTGCCCCCAGTAATAAGAGGATAAAAGAATATATATTCGTTACACAAAAATAAATAAATAGGAATCTTAGGCTGTGCGTGGAGGTGAATGCTAATCCCATCACTTCAGAAAGTGGAGTCAAGAGATCAGGAGTTCCTGATCATCACTAACTTTCATTGACTATTTGATGAGTTTGGGGATAGTCTGGGATCTCTAAAAGGGAGGCAGTAGAGGCCTGCCAAGGGAGATTGCATAATATTCTTGTGCCATGGCCTCGGGTGTCTGCTCCCTGCCCCATTTTCCTCACACAGACCTTCCGTGAGTTCTCACTGCATTCACGTCTTCTACTACAGGCTCTTCAGAAGACCTTGGCAGAGAACAGTTTTCCTTATTTTTTTTTAAACTTAGCTTTTGTTTTGTTTCATTTTTTTTTCCAGGCAAGTTTTTATGATGTAGCCCAGGCTGGCCTTGAATTCCCTATCTTGGCTCAGCATTCCCTACTGGCCACATGCACTATGCTTGGCCCCTTTCCCTATTTCCTAACAAAGGCTGGCTTTGCTAGGGTAAAAATCTAGAGCCTTGGTTCTCAACCTCCCTAATGCTGTGACCCTTCAGTACAGTTCCTCATGTGGTGGTGACCCCCAACCATAAAAGTATTTCCATTGCTACTTCCTAGCTGTGATTTTGCTACTGTTATGAGTTGTAAGGTAAGCCATCTGTGTTTTCCAGTGGTCTTAAGTGAACCCTGTGCAAGGAAGGATCAGTCCGCCTCCACAGGGTTGGCGACCCACAGGTTGAGACCACTGGTCTGGAGGCCAGCTAGCTTGGGTTTGGGTTGACTCTGCTGTAGATTTGGCAGCATGTTGGTGCAGAGATTGTACCTTGGGTCTGGGGCACTGTGACAGAGGGTACTTGGCTTTCCTGTATGTGTGTAAGCTCTTCTTACCACCTCTGCACTTTGCTGTCTGTGGCTTGCCAAAGGAGTAAGAGACTGGGAGTTACAACACAGGGGTGTGTTGGGGGGACGGGCATGGGTATATGGGGAGCAGGATGGTCAGCTAATCTCTATTTGATGGGTCAGACACTTAAAAACAACAAAAACCCACCAACCCCAAAGGTACATGAGAATCCATTTCACTGACCTCCCAATCTCTGCAGGAAGAAAAGCAAGTTCAAGGACACCATGAGGTCATGTTAGTGGAAACATCTCCAAGCAGAGCATTTGAGATGATGGGAAGAAGAGATTAAGGAAAGCATTGAGTGATTGGGCCCACAGAGATCTTACTGTGTGAGATCCTGTTTAAATCAATGTCATTGTAAAACCAAATCTGGCAGAGGGGAAATGCCGTCACTAATTGGATATTTGATTAAGTTCACAGATGAGTGGTGTGTCATTATAGTTCTTATTTTTGGGAGTGTGGAAATTTCAGGTGAAACATCAGGTCGATTTTCTGCAGAATAACTGAGAACAGCCAGATGTAATGCACAGCTGTAATCCCAGCACCCAGGAAGCCGAGGCAGGAGAATCATGTGGTTAGTTTGGGCTTAAGGGCAAGACCTTGTCTCAAAGTTTTCTTTGAAAAAGGGGATAGATTCAGTAAATACTTTGTAATGATGTCTGCTGACTTCTTTTGGAATGTAGTAGCAATGTATAAAATGAGCCGTTTGATCTTACAGAAGCCAGCACAGCATTTGTTACTTGTGGTAGGTTTTCTTCAGAATAAATAAAATGCAGAATTTGAAAACAAAAATACAAATTAAAAAAGAAAGAAGCAACTCTGGCCGTTTGGGGGCGACTCTGGTCTTTTCTGTTGGGTCTAAAGACCTTCATCAAAGTTACGTTAGCGACAGTGCAGACAAACTGCAGGGGCCGGGAAACTGCCCACGGGGCCCTGCCTGTGCGATCTGCACAGACACGCCCCTTCTTTTGCTCCTCTGGTACTGTTGGCTGAGCAGACTAGACGGGAATGTGTCCCATCGTCCTCCACCGTCCACTGATGCTTCCTCTGCAGTTTGTACCACCTGCTGTTTCCTGTTGCCCGAAACCATTGAGTGAAAAATTCCAGGAAGAAACATCTCCTAAGTTTAAAAGTAACCGTATGTCCAAACGCAGTCAAGTTGACAACCAAGAATTGCCTTCACGGCCTCACACCCGCCAGCAAATCGGCAGCACTAATCAGACTCAGTGGATTATATAAAATAAAGTTAAAAAGGGACGGTAAATGCAGGTGGCATGACTGCTCAAAATACGTTGTATATGATATTCTCAAAGAGTAAATGAAATGCTAAATTTAAAAAGTAAAAAAAAAAAAAAAAACCTTGTATGTCACATGGTTATAATTGTTCCACTTTATTGCTCTTATTGTCTTACTGTAGTACTAACTTAAAAGATCAAATTTCCTCATAGGCACGTGTGTGTAGGGGAATATTCAGCACTGTCTGGGTCTCTGCAGAAGGTCTCGGGACACAGCTCCTGAGGGGGAGGGCCCGCTGCTATGGATGTGCTTCCTGCAGAAACAATGTTGCATATGGCGGTGGCTAGGAAAACCTGTTTTTCTTTGTCTCTGTCAACTTTAATATATATTTATTTTTCTTTCTTACTGTCCCGTTTTTGGTGTGTGTGTTGTGGGGGGAGAAGAGGCCATAGCGCCGTTGGCAGTCAGAGGACACCCTGTGGAATCTGCTCTTTTCTCCTCTAGGTAGGTCCTGGGGATTGAACTTGGTTGTCAGCATGTGCTTTACTCAGGGAGCCATCTCACCCCTCAGCCCTCAGTTTCAGAGGGATGGAGGACTGTTGTGCGTGTGCCTCACCAGGAGAGTGTGTGGGTTTTAGTCAGCAGTGATGTTCCTTCTGTTGAATGTGGGGACATGGTCAACCCTTGCCTTGGAAGCACAGTGCCGGTCTTTTCCAGCATTGTATCTTTTCAGGGCGTTTTTCAACCTTGACTGTTTGAAGGTGAAAAGGCACAAGGGTCAGCAGTGCAGGTGCAGGCCTCTCTACAACTTCTTCAAATTCAGAGTGAGTGCAAGGATTGCAGAAATCGCTCTTGATAGTGGCAGAGAGGGAAAGTGGGATTTCAAACACTGGATTATTGAAGAGGCCTTACCACCTCAGTGACGCCCTTTTACAACTTCCTTCTCTTCGGTTACCTTTTGAAATTGACACAGAAATCACTGTTGATAGGTGCTACCTGGCGTTTCAATCCTTGTGTATACTGCAAGGTGTTCTATCAGAGTAGCATATTGGAGTAGCATATCTTGCTAACATTTATGTTGTTTTGGTTTGCCTGTTTGTAACAAAGTGTTGGTATGTAGCCCAGGCTGGCCTTGATCTGGCTATCCTGCTTTTGCTTCTGGAATGCTGGGATTATATGTGTGCACCATCATATATCAGCCAAATATTTAAAATTTTTGTGTGATAAAAGATATTAAATTACATCTTCTAGCTTTTTTGAAATATGCATCACAGTATTTTTTTATCTGTCATCACTTTGCTGTGCAGCAGAACTATTTCTGTCATCTAATTATAAATGACTATTGACATACCTTTCCCTATTCCTCTCTCTTCTCTTGAGAAAGAAACCTTAAAATGAAAGTGCAGTTTTTTCTTTTGTTTTGTTTTTTAATATTTAAGCATTAGTTAGGTGGTTTTAACCCTGCAGTAAGCATAGAAATGAACGATACTGGTCCTTGTGGGCCAACAAGGCAGTTCAGTGTATAAAGGTGCCTACCAAGCTTCACCACCTGATGATGCAGCATGTTGAGAAGTGAACAGGCGCCGTGCCGGGTCACGTGGGAGCAGAGGCTGGGCTGCTGCATCCATCCCCGAGCCACACTGTGAAGGATGCAGCCTGAGGTTACGAGGAGGGCTTTTGGGGACTAAGACTCAGTGATGGGTATGGGGTGTGGAGACTGCCTTTGGCTGTGTCTCCTGGAGTCCCTGTCTAGTCTATGCACATGAGGCTCATCCTGTTCCTATGCCAGGGCTCTCTCAGATGACAGGGCAGTCCAGAACAGTTCCAGGCAGTTCCACACACAGCCCTTGTTTTTAGATGGTTCCACGGAGCTTCTGAAAGGCAGCTGTGTGTACCTTCATGCATTTCAGGAGACACTGTTCTAATGCCACCTCTTGGCGATTGGCAGGACAGACATGCTCTGGGGATTCATTTCCTTGTGGGGCAGCAACTTCCACCTTGTCTCCTGGGTTTTGTAATAGCTGGGCTTCTGCCCAGATTTCCCTGCCTCATGTTACTGCCAGCGGATACTAGACAGTCTAGAAGAGTCTTGTGGGAAAGTCTTGTACTAACTGTTGGATTGCAAACCCGGGAACACTAATCCTGTTAATATACTGGCAATTCCACTGGCCTGCTCTCAGGGACCTAGCAACTGCTTACATCATCACCTGTCTCCTGTGGGTGTGTCAGCTGTGTGCTGTGGATAAAATGACCTTAAAAGACCCACCAGCCACCCTACATGTCTCTCTCTCTGTCTTTGTGTGTGTGTGCATTCCTCCTTTCTGTGCCTGCATGCTCTCTCTCTCTGCTCCCCATCTCTGTCTTCCTGTCTGTATGATTTCCCTGACTTCATTCTCTGAGACCAGTGAACCCTCCCGAGATCTGCTCCCATTAAGCCCGATTTTATAGTTTTAATTCTGCTTGAATCATCAGTGGAGAAGACCTGCGACTAACCTCCTTTCTCCTTGGTGGCCTTCCTGAGTCAAACCTCAGAATTCTGATTATTGTCAGTGCTTCTCCCATTTGAGTTGCAGGTTAGGATCACCCAAGCATCTTCAAAGCTCTGAACACTCAGGCTAAGCCTGCAGCCCTTGACAGACTGTGGGAGCAGGACCAGGCCTCAGTGTTCAGTCTCCGTCTCTGCCTCTGCCTCGCTCTGTCTCTCTGTTTCTCTCTCTCTCTGTCTCTTTCTCTCTCTCCCTCCCATCCATTTGTCAATTTTCTAGAAGCTTTCTAATAAGCCCATGGTAGGAATCAGGTGGGGAGACAGTGTTCCATACAGCTTCTTCAGGCAAGTTCCCAGCAGGCCCGTAGGGGGAGCAGGGCATGGGACTGGAAGGGAGGTGGTGTGCAGGGCGTTGGAGAGAAGGCCCAGGCTTGTGTCCTGCCTGCTGTAAAGCTGGGAAGCCAGCTAGCATTCTCACAGTTATAGGGGGCTAACTAGAGATGGTGATTACATTACGGGAAGCAAAATGCCTCAGGGGGACGAACTGAAGCTGTGAAAATAATTAGCTTTGTAAATATTGTCTTAAAGTAGTATGTTTAGTGAACACAATTTTAAAATGCAAGAGGGTGGAAAATGTTATCCCCTTACCCTGGTCTGAGCTACCCAGAAGATAACTAAGCTGCACAAGCATATAGTTATGTTCTGTACTATTAGTTAGTTAATTAGTTAGTTAGTTAGTTAGTTAGAGACAGGGCTTCTCTCTGTAGCCTTGGCTGTCCTGGACTCACTTTGAAAACCAGGTTGGATTTGAACTTACAGAGATCCCCCTGCCTCATGCCTCCCTCACAGGCGTGCACCACTGAGAATGGCTTACTTATATTCTTATCATTTATTTTTTTTCTGAGACAGGATCTCATATATCTTAGACTGCTTTCAAACTGACTGTGTAGTTGAGGATGACCTTAAACTCTAGATTCTCCTCCCAAATATTTTTTTAAAATGTAAGACATAGCACACCCTTCCCTCATGCTTCACCTGCCTCCTCCCAGTTTCTTCTTCCGTCCACCTTCCTCTTCCTCATTGGATTTTAAGTATCCTTATCAACAACTGAATATTTTGCATTGGTTAGAATCTCAGGATAGTGACTGATGACGATATAGGACAAAATAGATGTTCAACAAAGCAGACAGACAGCTTCTGACCCTTAAACAGAGAGGTTATGGTGATACCTAACTTGCATTTGGGTGGTAGATGCTAGAGGGTCAAGTTCAAGGTCATTCTCAGCTACATAATGAGTTTAGGCCAGCCTGCCCTAAGTGAGATCCTGTCCAAAACAAAAGCAAACAAAACAAAACCAACCAAACAAACAAACAAAAAACACCTTCCCACCCATGGGGGTGGGAGTGAGGGTGAGTCAGGCAATGGGTGATGTGCGCCTTTAATCAGCACACTTTGGGGACAGAGGCAGGCTCACAGAGATGGCAGGGCCAGTATTTTTCTTTTCTTTTTTGCAGTATGAGGTTGCACCCAGGGCTTCACCTGTGGTGGGCTAGTTCTCCACCTCTGGCCACATTCTCAGCCTTTTATTTTCTTTGAGATAGGGTTTTTCTGTGTAGCCTAGGCTATCCTGGAACTCGATCTGTAGACCAGGCTGGCCTCTAATTTAGAGATCCACCTGACTCTGCCTTCAAGTGCTGGGATTAAAGGTGTGCATCCCCCCCCCCAGGGTATTTATTCTTTTTATGTGTATGCATATGTGCCTGAATAAATTTATGTGCCCTGTGCTCGTAGGAGCCCACTGAGGCCAGAAGAGGGTGTCAGGTCACTCCTGAAGTTACAGGATGCTGTGAGCTGCTCCATGGATGCAGGGACCAATGCTGAGTCCTCTACAAGAGCTCTGTGTTCTAAACAGTGGCGCCATCTCCCCAGCCCCCAGATGTGTTTGCTGACTGTAACTTTGGTTAAATGATAATGACTCTGTAACGTTCTCCATCCCTCTGTGCTTCTGTTTCAGGAGAACTATGAGCAGATGAAAGCTCTAGTGCGTCAACTTCATGAGCGGGCCCAGCATGTAAGACTAGGTAAGCACCATGTCTGCCTGTCTATCTGTCTTACAGCTTGATATGTACCCCAGGCTGGTCTTGAACTCATGGTCCTCTTACTTCAATCTCCCAAACCCTGTGATTACAGTCATGGACTACTACTCCGAGTTATAAAGTAAGAGTCTTAGTATATTACAGGTATCTACTTTAGAAAGCAATGTGTATTTTATGGCAGTCATTAAATAAACATTTTCCCAAGTATCCTCACAGGCAGAATCTGTTTTACCCATGAGCTGTGCTCTGAGAATATTGTTGCAGTCTTAGGCATTACTATGTCTGGAAGACAGCAAACTATTAAAAACATCATGTGTATTTGTTTCCTTAAGGGGTTATTTAGGTAACTGACCAGTGGCGGATGAACAGGGAGGTCACGGGAAGTCGCCTATCCCCTATTAGGGAAGAAAGAGATACAAAGTTGGTCCCAGAAAATGTTTTGAGGGATGTGCCAGAGGTTAGTTTTACTGCTAATCACTTTAGTTAAATTGTTTCTTTATTTTTGAGACCATGTGTCTTTTGTTTTTTCCAGACAGGATTTGTCTGTGTAGCCCTGGCTGTCCTGGAATTCACTCTGTAGGCCACGCTGGCCTTGTACTCAGAGATCAACCTGCTCTGCCTCCCAAGTACTGGGATAAAGTTGTGCACCACTACTGCCTGGTGAGACTAGGTGTCTTATAGACCAGATTGAACTTGAATTCTCTACATAGTCAAGTCTATATAAAGAGTTATATTTTAGACTCTTGTTGCTGAGAATAAATGATACCAGACTACGAATGTTTACTGTTAGCCCTATAATTATCGTGGTGGTATTATCTAACCTGTTATTATAATCAGTAAGACACAGATACCTATTAGATTTTATAATTGCCTTATAACACCTTGTGCTGGACAGATAATTCTACCTATACTATTTCATATCTCCTAGCCTACATCCCATGCCATCTGCTTTAATCATTCCTAATGGGCCACCTCCCATCCATAATTGCATTAATACTTGCTTGTCCTTCATCTGGAGTGCTCCTTTCCGTGCCACTCTGAGAGTCCTTTCTCCTTGTCCATGTGGTTCCTTTTTCAGGCTAACCCATCGTGGCTACCTCCTTTCTCCTCTCTTTCTGTCTTTCTCCTTCCCAAGATCCTCTCTGTCCTCTAATCCCTTAGGCTTGGTTTACTTAAGGAAAGGTATTCGTGAGAATGTCCTCATCCAGGCAGTGACCAGACTTTGGGGACTAGTAATTAGAATTAAAATACATTGCCCTAGACCAACCCCAACAGACTCCTGATCCTCCTGCATCCACCTTTCAAGTGCTGAGATTACAGGCAGTCATCATCATGCCCAGTTTACAAATTGCTGGGGATGGAGCCAGCTGCATCCTGCCCCACTTAAATCATTTAGTTCTCCTCATAAACTTTCAGTTTCTACTTTATATCTAAGTTTTATACTTAAACTTAGACGTGAACCTGTGAATTTTAAGTATTTTAGATACACATTTCCATCTTCTTTTAAATCAACAGATTATACAGAGTCAGTAAAAGGGAACCAAAAATAGAAGTAAATAAAATAGATGTATTTATAAAGTATTGGTTTCTGACTTTGTACTATAGCATATACTCATGAATGAAATCTTTCTTAGAAAGACAGCTGTAATTCACACTCTTGAAGTGCTATGGGAAGGAGCAGGCTGCAACCCTCTGTGGCCAGCGACAGCCACAAATGTGGTTTATCACAGAATCTTAAACTTATTTTAAAAATGAGGGTTTTTTTTTTAATAACACAATTTTTGTATTCTTGAATACCTTTGTAGATAATAGTGTCATGTCACAGTGTCAGAAGGTTGGACAGCCCTTTAAAAGGCATTGTCTCTAGAGGGGCGGGGTTTGTGGCTCAGTGGCTTTAGCATATCTACCTCCCTACTCCAGAAAAGACTAAACAAAGACGTAGATTAATACACCATCTCTAGAAGAAGAGCCCGCATACTTGCCAGATTAAAAACCTGATCTGTTGGAAGAGGTAACTTCGTGCTTACACCCATCATCAGCTTGGTTTGATCGGCTGAGGGTTTCCTGGGCCATTAGGGCAGATGGCTGAGTGGAGATGGATCCAAAGTCCTTCAGCATGTTCCTGTTGAGAGTGGTGGGCCCTTGTGAGCTGCAGGGAAAGGCAGGTGTTTGTCAAGGACAGGACTGAGCAGGCCTGCAGGAGAGAGGGGCTAGGACTGGGGCCTGGGAGCGAGGATGACCTTGGTCTTCACAGTTTTGCCATGAAAACGATAGTGGACATTGTGTTGGCACATATTAATTTATGTTAGTCATCTACCCATATTAAACTATTCTGCTAGAAAAAAATGGAAAATAAAGAAGTATCAAGAAAAAAAATCCCCCATAAATAATCCCTCTAAACGTACATTTTTAGGGCAGCTTTGGATGGTCCCACAATCACGTTAGCAGCCAGATGTGTTAAGCTTTCGTGCTGTTTAGGGGTTTTGTGCTCCTTGGCCTGGATGTTTCTCCTGTAGTTTGGCTCTGCGTGCTGTAGACGTAGCAGGTAGCTGTTGAGAAAGAGGCAGGAAACATTACTTATTCCTTCCTTTTTTTTTTTTTTTGTTTTGTTTTTGTTTTTGTTTTCCCTCTCATTATAGAATTGAGACTTCTGACTATTTTTTAATGCCATATTTATTTTTATTTGATGTGCACTGGTGTCTGTGTGAGGGTGTCAGATCCCCTAAAACTGGAATACAGGCAATTGTGAGCTGCCATGTGGGTGCCGGGTCCTTTGGAAGAGCAGCCAGTCATCTCTCCAGCCTGACTTCTGACTTTCAAAGTAATGCAATTTCTGATACAGTTTTCAGACAGGAGGAGGGGCAGGTGTTCGGAGATGCTTCTTTGCTACTCCTTGAAGGTTTTCATTAATGAGAACCTGACAAATGCCAGATTGGGCATTAGGTGACCCTTGGCCTCTTTCCCCTTCTCTCACCTCTGTCCACATCCTCTAAGGTTTTGTCTTTGGCTTTACTGTGTTTGATCCCCCTTATTATTATTATTAACCTTTTGAACACAGAGTATTGCAGTGACTCAGTCATTCTGTAGGCAGAGACGGGATTACCCCTGTGGTGCTCTCATAATAGCCAGAACCAAGTATTTTGATAAACCCACGTTACATGAAGGGCTGTAAGTGTTTTGATAAATTTAGAAGTGCTTTGTTTTTATCCTGTTTTATCTGTATGTTCTTAATCCTAGGGAATATCTTTATGGAGGTAAACATCTATGAATGGTTTTGGTGGTTGAGGCAGGGGGCTCTTGTATTTTTTTTAAGGCATTTAAAAAGGGAAGACAAACTCCACTCATGTTGTTCAGCAGTGGGTGTCCCCTGGGAAGTGACACAGTGAGACACCAGTCAGTGCATACAGGAACAGACAGCGGGTCCTGACCGGCCCCTGGCAGTCTTCGAAAGAAGCTGGAATCCCGCTGAAATCCCACTCTAAAATGTTTCCTAGTTTCAAGGATGCCAACATGTGAACATAATGCAAATATGAGAATCAGTGTGATTTGATGAATTCCACACAGTAAGAGTTTAATAAAAGTGGCCTTAAGGGAAATGTGGTTTCTCCTGTACAATGTCTGGGACAGTGGCCTGTGTTTGTTAGTTTATATTAAAATGGAATCTTACTCTGTAGCCTAGCCTGGTCTAGAATAGTCCTGCTGCTTCAGCGCTTGAAGTACTGGGCTTACAGGTACAAACCTCGTCATCTCGCCAACACAACAGTCAGTTGTGGTCAGTTTTCCGTAAAGGAGCTAGGCATGGAGGGATATGTCTGTGATGCTAACGTGGGAGGTGGAAGCAGGAGTTCATGGGTAGTTAGCAAATCGGAGGCCTGCCGAGCTACATGAGACCCCCGTCTCGACAGGTAAAAGCAAATAAACACATACACACAAACCCAGAGGAGCTTCATACTGTGCCCATCGAGTCTGCATCAAGGATAACTCACCTCTGGCTCTTTAAAAGGCCAGAATATTACCAGCTGCTATTAACAGAGTCAAACTGGAGAGAAAACTGAGGAGTAAAGCTGTCTCAAGTATTCTTTTCACCGTCCCCTCTTTGTTGCCCCTCCCACTTTTGACTCCTCGGCTGTTGACCCCTTAATGAGTACTTACATTACCCGACTCTCCAAAGCCTTTGCCCAAGCCTTGCTTTCTTTACTTTATTTAAAAATCACATTGGCAAGCTGGGCGTGGTGGCACAGGCCTTTAAACCCAGCACTCAGGCAGGCAGAGGTGGTTGGATCGATGTGAGTTTGAGGCCAGCCTGGTCTACAAATCAAGTTCAGGACAGCCAAGGCTACACAGAGAAACCCTGTCTTGGAAAAAAAAAAATCACATTGGCAGTCCTTTCATTTGTTTTTAAATATTGAAGTAAACTAGTGTACAATAAGCTCCATTAAGGTATGAGGTTGGGATTATTTGACCCATGTACCAACCCCAGCGTTAAAATGGCTTCCCCTAAAACTTCTGCTCTTTATAACTCCCTCATTCCTCTCCTGCTGCCCCTAAGCATTAGGGACTTGGCCAGTAGTTGGGAGAAGAGAAAAAGCAATTTTAATCATACCATCTTCTAACTAACTTGTTTTGAAAGAAGAAATAATTTGTGATTATCCTGGTAGCCATCCTCCCCCGACTCTGTAGCTGTGTCTTGCTCAGAGTGGCGGGTGTACACCAAGTCACAGATTTCTTGGCCTGCAGGCTGGCTGGTAAGGCTTGCTGCTCCTTCCGTGTCAATACACCTGACTGGAGTAGCTGCACTGCTCTTTGGTTAGTGTGATTTTTGTCAAGATTTGGGCATTTTTGGGAACCACAGAAAAACATCACTGAATCAAGGTATTACCAAAGAGGACCTGCCAGTCACTATGGAAAGGCTTCAGCTTTCCCATGCGCAGACCTAATGGCCCCTTTAGGCAAGTTTTCCTGGCATGGAGGAACTCTCCAAGCTAGGCTTTTGCCTGGTCCAAGTGAAAAATAGGGATGTATACATGTACAGTGTGGTGGTGCACATACATGTGGTAGTGTTTGGTTCATGTGGGGCCATGAAGTGGTGCTGCAGTATGTGAGTTCTAATGAAAATAGCATGGCATCCCTGTAGACGGTGAATTAGGCACATGTATGGTATGTAGTCTAGGATCAGGGTGTGTGTGTGCACATGTAGTGTGTGTATGTGTTGGGGGGGTACATGCATATTTGTGTGTGGAGGCCGGAGGCTGACACTGTGTCTTTCTCTGTCACTGTCCACCGTGGTCTTTGAGACGGGGTCTCTCATGAACCTGGAGTTCATCAGTTGGGGTAGGCTATCCTGGCAGCGAGTTCCCGGTGTGCCAGCCTGATGGCCCCAGGATTAGAAGCCATGCTGCTGTGTCACTTTTACACGGTTCTGGGGCTCAGGCCTTCGAGTCTGCATGGTGGCGCCTGATTGACTGAACCACCTCCCCTGGCCTGTGTATATATTTCATGCGTATGCTGCTTAGAAAAGAAAACAGCTTATTTGCTGCAGAAGATTGACATCTGGTATATTCAGTGATTAAAAAATAATTAGCGCTTGCAGGGTACACCGAACCTTTTTTTTTTTTAACCATTAATTAATTAGAGACTGGATTTATCTATGCAGCCCTGGCTGTCTGGAACTGACTTTGTAGATCAGAGTGGCCTTGAACTCAGAGATCCACCTGCCTCTGCCTCCCAAGTGCTGGGATTAAAGGTGTGTGCCACCTGGGCCTTTTCTAAAGTGCCGTGTTTGGAGTGGAACATTGTGTGTGTTCCTATTGTTAAGTCAGACGGAGACCTATGTCAGATCCCTCTGCTCTAATCTAATCATGCTTTTATTGTAGGAGGCAATGAGAAAGCCCGGGCACGGCACACGTCAAGAGGAAAACTGTTACCCAGAGACAGAATCGACAATCTCATAGACCCAGGGTTGGTACTAGCGCCTGCTACCTCAGCGTGTCCTCTCTTCCACTGGACAGCCCCACCAACAAATGGTTTAAAATATTTGGGTTCTTACGGGATTCAAAGAGCACCACACATTTATTGAGAGCCTACTGTGTGTCAGGCACTTACAGGCAATGAAATTGGGACAAAAGAAACAGGGAGTGAAATAGACATCTCTGCTCTACTGAAATAAGCAGTATTTGTGGAATATACTAGAGTGAGACAAGTATTGTGGGGAAAGAAACAACCGCGTGAAAGCTCTTTAGTGGGAGAGTGTTCGATCCGTTTGAACAGTGGAGAGTGGGGGGGTGGGCTCTGATTCTGGAGGGCCTGTACGATATTGGTTCTGACTTTTTCAGAAAAGGAGGGGCCTCTACAGTGTGGATTAAGCAGGACTGGTTGAGTTTCTGAGTCACGTGTTACATGAGACATTTATGGTACTGGACCCATAAGACTATATGTATAGTCTGGTCGCCCTCTCAGTCTGCGTTCATGTAGTTTGTTAGTTTTGGGAGTGACAGAGTTGCCCACAGCCTCTACTCTCTGAATTATATCATGATGCATGACACAAGACTGGTTTTGAAGACGCTGTTCTTCTGGCTGCTGTGCTGGGCGTGGACTGTGAGTGGCCGGGGTGGCTCAGGTAGAAGGGTGGAGGGGTGAGGGTGCTACAGAGAGCAGGGAGTTGGCCTGTTAGATCTCCTGAAGGATGGGTCGTGGAGGACAAGGGGAAAGGGTGGTTGTATGAACAGGGCTTTTTCTTTCCATTTGGCCTGTGTGTTTGGAGATAAGGTCTCATGTAGCTGACTGCAGAATCATTGCACAGCTGAGAGTGAACTTGAACTCCCACCAACCCCCCACTTTGGAAGTATTGGGGATTAAACCTAGGTCTTCATCCAGACTAAGCAGGTCATTGGGCTCTAGCCCAGCCTAACCCTGAACTTCTGACCCGTCCTCCTCTGTCTCTCTGGGGAAGGGATTGCAGGTGTGTACCACCATACTTGGTTTCTGTGGTGCTGGCCGTTGACCCCAGGGCTTTGTGCATGCAAAGGAAGACCTCTCTGCCAACTGGGCTATATCTCTGTCCCACCAAATATTTTTTGTTATGACATCCACGTTTGGATGGGGGCATGCATGCATGAGCCCAGGTGCAGGGGTGTCATGGCACATGTGTTGCAGAGGACAGGCCTCAGGAATCATTTCTCCTCTACTCACTTATACAATCCAGGGATCAAACTCAGGTTCTGAGGCCTGTGTGAAAATGCTTCTATCTTCAGTATTTTAGTGTAGCCTGTTACATGGCTATACCATGAAATTCATGTCTTGTGAAATTCTTGTCAGGTCTTTATTTTTCTTTATTTTTACAATTTATTCACTATATATCCTGATTGAAGCCCCTTCCCTCAACTCCTCCCAGTCCCAGCCTCCCTCCCTCTTCCCTCTACCCCTTCCCCTAGTCCACTGAAAGGAGAGTTCTCCTCTGCAATCTGCCCATAGCTTATCAAGTCTCATCAGGACTGCCTGGATCCCCTTCCTCTGTGGCCTCTTGTCAATTCTTATTTTAGAAATCTTTTTTTTGTACATTTTTATTTGAAATGCATATTTGAAATACTGCTCTGTTTAAAAAAAAATCTTTCCATTCTTACGTGTAACTTTTAAAATACAAATATTTAATTTAGACAACATTCTGTCTTCTATTTAGGTCTCCCTTCCTGGAATTCTCCCAGTTTGCCGGTTACCAGTTATATGGCGATGAGGAAGTACCTGCAGGGGGCATCATTACGGGCATCGGGCGAGTGTCCGGGTGAGTATCACCTGTGCTCATTGTGAGAGGCAGAATGCAGCCCCTGGCCCTCTGCGTGGTGGCGTGTAAGCCTTGTGCACCTTAGTCTTGAGTGTCCCAGATATGTGGTAGGTTCATCTGTGGAGCTGTAGAGACAATAAAGGGAGAAAAGTAAAATTCAGCCAGAGTTTCTGGATCCAATTAGACTTCCCCACTTCTTCCAGATATTAAAAAGTTATTTTTTCCACTATATATATACTATATATATATATAATAGTTTATATTTATATAAACTATATTTAATATTTATAGTATATATAATATACTATAAATTATATTATAATATATTATACTATAATTATAATATATAATTTATAGTATATAAATTATATACTATATTTATTATAAATAAATACATTATATGAATATATTATAAATATAAATATATTATAATATAAATATAATGTAAATATATAATATAAATTATATATAATATATATATTATACTATAAAATCATAGTTGCATTTTATTTGGTACTGTTGGATATGCCAGAACAAGAAAACCATTAAATTTTCTAATTTTTATAAAATCCTTCAATCATATCACTGGTATTTTTTTTATTAATTTATTCTCTCATATATTATATCCCAACTGAAGTTTCCCTTCCCTCCTCTCCTCCTATCTGTCCCCATCTATTCTTCCTCCTTTTCCTTCAGAAAAGGGCAGGACTCCCAGGAATATCAACCAAACATGGCATATTAAGTTGCAATAAGACTAGGCACCTCCTTCATATTAAGGCTAGACAAGGCAACAGAAACTAGAGGCCAGTTGGCCTAGAAGGTTCAAGGACACCACCAGAAAACCCAGGATCAACAAACCTGGATGAATAGGAGTCCACAATGTATCTTGATCTGTTTTGAAACTATTTGCAATATTTTTTCCCCTTCCCTAGTACCTCCCAGGTCCTCCTCACTTCCCTACCCACACAACTCCATGGCTTTTTCTCTCAGAGAAAGAGAGAGAGAGAAGGAAGGAAGGAAGGAAAAAGGAAGGCTGACAAAGTAAAAAAAAAAAAAAATTATTAAAGCCAGATGGCTCACACCTTTAATCCCAGCACACAGGAGACAGAGGCAGGTAGATCTCTTGGGTTCAAGTCCAGCAAGGTCTGCATAGTGAGCTCCAGGATGGCCAGGGCTATGTAAAGAAACTCTTGTCTCAAAAATGTTTAAAAAGGAAAGAAAAAAAAAAAACAGTAAGACAAAATCTGTGTTAAAGAGGAAGCAGAAAGACTGTAAGAGCCAGAGGTGGTGGATAACTTCGAGGAAACAGTGTCTTCTACACTCAACAGGACCTATACACTTCCAAGCCCACAGACCCGGACAGGGCACACAAGTCCTACGCGTGTCTAAGCCAAACAAGATCTCATCACCAAAGGGGAAGTGGGCCCAAATTCTCACCCCTCACAAAGAGGCTGTTGAATTGAAACCTGCTGGGGAAGGGCAAACACACCTTCTCTGCTGGCACGCTGAGGTCTTAGAAGTTCCCCGTGTAGTCTCCTGTGCAGCTGGTGACTACAGCTGTTTCAGAGGAGCAGCTGTGCACTGTGGTCCCCAGGCCTCATCGCCATGACCTAGGACTTTCAGAACACCAGGTTCTTGGGCCTTCTTCAGAAGCATGGAACTGTCACTGTAATCTGTGTTTTACTAAGCCGTGTAGGTTTTCTGATGCTGATATTAGAACCAGTTAGACTTTGTGAATCTAGTCTGCCCAGTGTTACGCTTATTTCTGTGCCCATGTATGACGTGGAAGTTACCATTGTCAGCACTGCACCAGGGACTACGTGAGCGCCTCTTGTTCCTCACTACAGCTGAGTGAGGCAGGGGCTATGATTGTCATCACATCATGCAGAGAGGAACACAGGCGTAGAGAGAGGCAAATACCTTGCCTAAAATCAAGGGGGCTGGGAAGCCTGGCTTTGATCTCTCCGGCCTCGCCTGGTGCAGTTGTCATCATCTCAAATGCTGGCGTAGGGCACGTGTTCCTCAACCCCATGACCTATGGCTTCAGAAGAACACAGAGTAGGAAGGCGCGGTTCGTGTGCCCTCTTAAGCTCTGGGGTGTGCTGCTTGAACCATGACTCAGAAATAGAAGCACTTTCAAGAAGAAAGTTTAGTTCTAGTATCAAGAAATGGACGATGGATGGGCAAGGCCACGGCAGATGTGCATTTTTTTTTTTTTGAGCTGACTTTATTTCTCCTGTAACATGTCTATGTTGGGGTCGATAGAGACGTGAGCCGCCATTCCAGCTGTTTCTGGAACTGGGATTCGAACCTAGGCCTTCAAGTGTATCATGCAATACTCTATCAGCTAATCCATATACCAGAACCTTTGTGTTACACTGTTTAAAATTTGTGTCTTTCATAGTAATAGTAAAGAATAGTAAAGAATATTGTTTTTCTTGCCATGCTAGACTCAGTGCTGTTTACATTGAGGGCAAACGGGCACCGAGTTATATCCTCAGACTTGTTTTTTAAAGACAGGGTCTTACTTTTTAGCCCAGGCTGGACTTGAACTCACTGTAATTGATCTCAATCTTTAAATCCTTCTGCCCCTACTTCTCAAGTGCTAGGATGACAAATACTACTACATACAGCTGTTAGGTCACTTTTGAAAATATAAAAATACATATCTTAGAACTCCTAACAGTCTATTTTCATTTTCCTACTTTCTTTTTTAATTAAAAGGCTGTGTAGGAGTGTTTCGCCTGAATGTGTGCCTGTGCACTATGTGTTTGCCTGGTGCCTAGGGAGGCCAGACAAGGACGTCGGAGCCTGTGCAACTGGAGTTACAGATGTGTGTGAGGTACCATGTGGGTGCTGGGAGTCAAAGCTGGGTCCTCTTGAAAAGCAGGCAGTGTTCTTAGCGGCTGAGCCATCTCTCTCTCCCCATTTAGTTTCTTTTTGAAAAGGACACTTTAAAGATCAGTTGTAAGAAAGTTCCTTGCCCTAGAAAATTGGATTTTTAAAAACACTTCATCATCATCATCATCATTTTGTTAGGATCTTTTCATTTCAAGAACCATAGTGTAGGTGGGAGAGATGGCTCAGTGGTTAGGAATACTGCCCACTCTTACAGAGGACTGTGATTCAGTTTCCAGCACCTACATGCAGCTAACAACTGTTTGTAACTCCAGTTTCAGAGTTGAACATTCTCTCTGGCCTCCACAGGCACTGTATGTATGTGGTGCACGTGAAAGCAAAACAGCCTGGTTCATAAAATACAAATAAATACAACTTAAAGAAAAGAAGGCCAAAAAAGAACCGTACTGAACAGTGGCTAGGTTAATGCCTCGGTACTGATGGAGGGCTAACTGCTCTTTAGAAATCAAAGTGAATGTGTAACTGTGTTACAGGGAGTGATTTTCTACTTGGTTTTACAGCATGAGGCTGCCATCTAGGGAGATGTGCACTAGAAGGTGAAAGCTGCATGGCATGCCTTATTAAAAGCTTAATTGCCTTTGATTCTGCAGACATCTTAGGTTCTTTCAATGGAATTTATGCCTTTCAGAGTAGAGTGCATGATCGTGGCCAACGATGCCACCGTCAAAGGAGGCACCTACTACCCAGTGACTGTGAAAAAACACGTACGGGCACAAGAGATCGCGCTGCAGAACAGGCTCCCGTGCATCTATCTGGGCAAGTCACAAGTGCACTGTCAACTGTTACAGCTGGTAAAATGGAAGGCTGTGTAGAAGGCTGGGTGGATGACGTCATTATAGCTGGTAAAGCGGAAGACTGTAGGACGCTAGGTGGATGACATCGTTACTGGGTGTTTTAAATCCTGCTGGCTCCTCCTGCAGGTAGATAGAAATATGGTGTTTGCTGAGATCCACGGTGGAAGGCGACTGAGGGCTGTCACGCCACAGAGCGCGTTAACAGATCAGTGTGTGCTAGCTTTGGATATTTTATTTTCCTGTTAACTATAATTAACTCAAATTGCTAAGTACTTGAGTATTACATAATTTGAGTAGATTGTAGTTTAAGGTACAGTTAGTTTCCAGAGAGAGTAAGACACATTTGCATTAAAGACTATTATGAACAGAATCTAAAAGCAAAGCAATTTAGAATTGGCAGCCTCTGGGTACTGGTTTAGTGTGCTAAAGCCCTAGCACATATTATTCATTTGTGTAAACATTTGGACAGGTCATAGTGTAGATTTTTTTTCTTTTTCTGGGAAAGTGAATTTAGTGGTTGACTCATAATGTGAATTTCTTTGCGCACATAGGAAATAGCAAATGAAGCTGAGCTGTTTGCAGGCCCCTGCCAGTCCCTAAAGGGGTAGCTACGCTGAAGAGCATTAACACTGTCTCCGTCTTCATGGAGACAGGATGCAAAGTACTAAATAATAAAAGACAACTATTGTAGGCAACAATAATAGGTATAGGACTAGTTAATTTCTAATTCTTTTGTTTCTTTTTTTGAGACAGAGTCTATGTAGCCTTGGCTAGCTTAGAACTGACAGAAATCCTCCGGCCTCTGAGCACTAGGATTAGAAAGGTTTGCACCACCACATCCAGCTCTTGCTTTGCTTTTTAACATTTATTCTGTACACTTACAGTGGATGGTGGACTAAAGGCTTTTTCCATACATGAGTCCACCTCCTCTTGAAAGCCATATGAAATGGTTACTATTGTTTATTTCGTGGCTAAGGAAGTTAGAGGTGTTTAGAATGGCCAGGAAACACGCCTTTGATCTCATAGTCACACAGTTATGAAATAATGAGTTCTGTTTTGAGATACAACTTGGATAGCCCAAGTTGGCTTCACGTGCCTGATCACACTGAATGATGCCAGGAGTTGTTGTCCTTCACTGCAGTTAGTAGTAAAAACAACCTCAAAACCTAGGAAGCTGAGGCAGGAGGATTGCCATTTGAGACCAGCATGAGACATACAGCTAAACCACTAAAAAACAAACAAAAAACCAAAACCAAAACAAAACAAACAAACAAAAAAAAAAAACAAAGCTCAAACAAATAAAAATAACAGAAAAAGTACAAGAGAGCGGCATGCAAATTATCCATGAATCCTTTAGCGGTTTTTTTATTGATCTAGGAAGATTCATTTTCAGTTCCACTGGCAAGGTTATGATGTTGGTAGGTCTTTTGCTGTTCTGTAAGGGACAGAGTGTCCCGAACAGTTGATGTGGAGTTTTGAACAAAGGTTGGAAAGCCTTGTGGGCTGAGGGGAAACCTTTTGGTTGAGTTGGGGGAATCTGAGACAGCAGAGCACTGTGGAGAGGGGCAGGCTTTTGTGACTGTGATTAAGATGGACTCAGTACTGTTGCAAGAGCTATACTCATTTCTCTCTTTTCCCTCGTTCAGTTGACTCAGGAGGAGCCAACTTACCTCGGCAAGCAGACACCTTTCCAGACCGGGACCACTTTGGCCGAATATTCTATAATCAGGCAATTATGTCTTCTAAAAATATCACACAGGTAAGTTCTCATTAGTGAAATATAATTTTGTTTGTTTATTTGCGTGTGTGTGTGTGTGTGTGTGTGTGAAATTTCTAATGTCATTGCTATCACCCAGTCCAGATGAATTAAAGGACAAAGAGAATTTGGTCATGTGAAACAGCTCAGAGAAGTCGACCTCTGCCAAGCCTGATGACTTGAGTTCAAGCTCATCTTCCACAGGTGGAAGGAAGACCAGGCTGTCTCTTGAGGGTTTGCCTCTGACCTGCGCATGCATAGCCTGGCACTGTATTCCCTGCCACACACAGAATCAATAAATAACTGAAAGCAGAATTTAAAAAAAAAAAAAAAAAGAAAGAAAGAAACAGAATTTAACATGTAATGTAAGAAAGTTTTGTAAGGTTGTCTTCAGTGTGAACTCTTACTAACTGCAGGCATGTTCCTGAATTATAATGAATATTTATTACCCAAGGAAATGAGTTTGAAAAGAAAGTCATTTTTTCTTTTTAGATTGTGATCTATTAGTACAGGAAAAACTTTAATGTGTGGATAAAGAGATATATAGATATAAGTTCATACTAACATTGCTTATTAGAGCAAAAGATAATTCATGGACATCAATAGAAGACTCATAGTGGTGTTTAGCTGTTAAAACAAATGAACTAAAATGCATACACCAACATAAATAAACCTCAAAGCTGCGTTGAGAGAAAGCAGTAAGCTAAATGGAGAGCCAGTACCCATGGGTGGGACAAAAGCATGCATGAAACCTCACTGTGTCATGCTTGTGTGTAAGCATGTATTGGGGACTAGCACACACAGCTATGAACAGTGTGGCTGATGAGGCAGGGAGGAGAAAAGAAGTCTTTCAGGAGGAATGTGGGGACTTAAGTTATATCTGAAATATTTTGTTTAACTGAAATTCCCAGAGGATGTGAATACGAATTCATTATAAAGGGTCTTGCTATATGTAATTACAGTAAGGACCATGGGATGAACTGAGATGCTTCTAGATACCCTAGAATCTAACGTGTGTAGCATTGGTTGTCCTGGACTCTATTTGTAGACCAGGCTGGCCTGGAACTCACAGCCATAGTCCTGCCTCTGCCTCCCTGAGTGCTGGCATTAGAAGTGTGCACCACCGTGCCTTGCTTGATTACAGCCTTCTTAAGGGTGGCCAGAGACGGGTGTTTTCATCCCAGACCCTCACTCCTTCACCTTCCAGCCCCAGTTGCCTCTCACTCTGCAGCTTGTTTGTATTGTCCTTCCTTTCTTTCCCACAATTCTTCAGCTTCACACTGAGTCCCCTTATTTTCCCACCTTTTTTATCTTATCCCCCCAATCCTACCAAGAACTTGTCCTCAGCAATTGAATACAATGTTGAGTTGCTGCTTGTCACCTCGAGCAGACCCTTGGTCCTTCACAGCTCTGACTCTAAATGTCAGGAGTTCTGCCGTCTCTGGAGGCTTTCTGCTAATGCCTCAGTGTAAACAGAAACATGCATGTTTCTGCCCCTAGCTCCTGATTAGGGAAAGCTTGGGTTTCCATGTTTGGTCTCTGTCCTGTTCTTCAGACAGAACTCCGCAGACTGTTGGAGATGAGATGGCCAGGAACATCTTTTGTTTTAGTGTTTGGTCTTTGGTTCCTGGTGCAAAGCTCCTAGGTCCCTTGGGCTTGCCTGGGCAGCTGGAGCATGCTTTCTTCTAATGAGGCAAGTCCTGGAGGAGGGAGGCAATGAGAAAGACCAAGCCATGATCAGAAGCTTGGAGCCTTCAGGCCCCTTTCCCTTAGCATTCTGGAGGAGCTTGTCCCTTATGCGTGCAAGGTGAAGCCACCGCACAGGCTCCTCCTGCAAACCCCTGTGGGGTTTTGGTAGACAACATCTGAGTGCGGGGAGGCCGTCAAACCTCAGCATGGAGACAGGCGCTTCTGTGCTCTGCTTCCGGGCTCTGCCTTGCACCACCATCCAGCTGTTTTCTGTGGCTTTATTAATTTATTACAGCATTTGCTTGACTTCTGCAGGCCGTTCTAGCACAGCAAATGCAAGGAGAAGGAGTAGTGGGGGCTCTAGTCTGAGGCCTCAGTCTGACTGGCGTTTAAAGCGGGGTCAGTCTGGCGGGACCTAGTGCTGTCTCCAGATAGTGCAAACTGAGCTGGATAGGGAACCCCCCAGCTAGTGTCAACTGATTACTTGGTGTGGGAAGAACTCCTGCCCTCATTTAATGACAGAAGTGTTCGGCTGAAACACAATTTTCTAGGCTCTCTTAGCACAACCAGACCTGAGCATATCGCCATCCCTTGCTTCTCTGCTTGGTGCTGTCTTCTGATGAGAGAGAGAGAGAGAGAGAGAGAGAGAGAGAGAGAGAGAGAGTTTGTGTGTGTGTGAGAGAGAGAGAGAGAGCCTGCATGTATGTGTGTGTCCACCTGCACGCCTGGTACCAGCGCAGGCTAGAGAAGGGTGTCAGATCCCTGGGAACTAGAATTACAGGTGGTTATGAGCTTCCACGCGAGTACCAGGAAGCGAACACAGGTTCTCAGAGCAGTGCGTGCCCTTCGCCGTGGAGTCATCGTCCAAGTTTCCTGGAAGTCTGCTGTGAGATTAGTGGTTTGATGCCAAGAATCAAGAAACCTTGATTCTTTGCTTTTCCTTTTTTTCTCTCCCCGGCCCCCAAGTCAGGGTTTCTCTGTGTAGCTTGGCTGTCCTGGGCTCTCATTGTAGACCAGGCTGGCCTTGAACTCACAGAGATCGTCTGCCTCTGTCTCCCAGAGTGCTGGGATTAAAGCGTGCACCACCACGCCCAGCTTCTGTTTACTTTGTTAGTTATCTTTTTTGTCCTTTGACTCTCCAGCAGCTGTTCTTAAGTCTTCTCTCTAGATAGGTCCTGGCTGGTTTCTCATACTTTATTGTTGGTTCTGTGTGATTGGAGCACTATCAGATGAACTTTTATATCTTCACAAATTTTATATTTTATATTTTGTACTGGTAAAGTGTGAGCGTGGTCCCTCTCTGGTCACTCACGTCCTTTCTTGTCATATGACCTTTCTTCCTGTCACATGTTTCTGCCATGATGCCAACTGCCATACTGTGATGTAGGTAGAAAGTCCGCATAAGAGACGGTGGAGTTGCCTGACCTTTCACCCTCCAAAACCTTGAACCATTTTTCTTCCTGTACAAAATATCCAGCTTCAGGCATTGTATTACGACAACACAGAACACATGAGACATAACTCTGGTTATCTTATTTATGCATTTTGACAATGATGAATGGTTACCTCACTCCAGTTCTATTTTCTATCCCAAGATTGTTTTTTATTTAACGTTGTTAACCTCGACCACTGTAGATCTATTTATCCATTTACCTCTAAGAATATATCTCTTACACTCTTATCTACGTCATTTCCTGTATATTCTCAGATATAAAAATAATGTTGACAGATATCTAGACCTTTCAGGATAACATTGGAATTTTGCTTTGAAAGAGAAGAGACTTTTTTTTTTTTTTTTGGTCAGAATATTTCTGTCTTTCACTGTTTTTAGCAGCTATTCTTAATTCTTTTCTCTAGATAGGTCCTGGTTAATTTCTCGTATTTTATTGTTGGTTCTTTGTGATTAGCGCAATATCAGGGCTATTTTTATCTCCCCACATTTCCCTGAGATGAGACATGTTGATATTATTAAGAGATGATCAGTATGTTAAAGCAGATGCTGACACACTGGCAGGCTGTGGTATGTACTTGCCTTTGTAGTCTCTTGTTTCCTGACTGCACTGTGGGCTGTGTGACCCCCAAGTCTCCTGGAGTTTAATGACCTCAGAGGTTGTGGGGTCTAAGCTTTCTGAGCTTCTACCCTAAAGCTACTCTGCAGCCTGTGTACACTGAGGCTGAGCCCTGCTGGTCCTTGCAGTCTGCTGTTTCCACGTCGCTGGCTTCTTATGTTTGGGCTTATAATCAATTAGCAGAAGTCTCACTTTGCTGTTACTTTTTATTGCCAGCCATAGTCCACTTGCTGTAGCTTGATCTTTGACATAGAAAGTCTTTTTCTTTTGCCTGTGCCTGGATATATCAGGAGCAAGGTGTTCTAACTTTGATTAGAAGTCCTTTTCTGTTATCTAGCAGTATGAAATTGCAGTTTCTCTCTTTTTTTCCCTTTGTGCTTTTTCCTATTTGCTGTAAATTTTGGAGATTTTAGATGGTTGTCAGGGGTCTCTCCCTGTGTGTCACCACTCCCCTTCCTTCTTGGTGTAACTCATTGTTTGTGAAGGTGACCTCAATGACTGCTTTTGCTTCAAGCATCTGTGATCACCCTGAAGGGCTTACATATGCTGACATGATTATTTTTTAAAATGCTTTCTATAAAGATGAGTAGAGGCTGGGAGAGAGAAATGAAATCCTTGTCTCTGGTTACATCAAAGCTCTCTGATAAAAAAAAAAAAAGATTGAGGAAGAGGTATTGTGGATAAGATGGACTTCCTCCATTCTGTGTTCATTTCATACCTATTGGCATGGGTGAGCGTGAGAACCTCAGAGTGAGCAGAGTGTTAATCTATCAGTGTGGGTGACAATGACCTGAACTTCTGGCCATCTATTCAGCTCAGATGCACACCTTGTGACTTTTATTTTTAATGGTGGCTCTCCAGGTGAAAATGGGAACAACATGATACAGACAGTGTCTGCTCTTCACAATTACTTTGAAGGAAAGAGGCAGCAAGATGGGTGGTTTTCCACCCAGAACCAGTACTCTTCCCCTCTCTGTTGCCTTTATCTCAGTATGTGTGGGAGTGTAAAATGCTCTCCAGCTCTACAGTGGGACACTGGGGGTCTAGAGTTCACATGGCTTTTTAGAATGAGCCATAAGACCTCCCTGGCAAGCCTTCCTGTTGATTCCCTGGCAAGCTCCTTTTCTGAGCAGCCTGCTGGGCTACATTGTGTAGCTTATTTTGTTATAATGAGACCCAGTCTCTGTTGCCCTGAAAAGACCTGGAGGGTAATGGATTTGTCTAAAGAGGTCTCATGAGATTGCCTGTGGTTTGCAGCAACCTGCTTCTGTTACTCAGAAACCATGTGGAAATGACGACAAGGCTTGTTTCTGTGGGTTATGAGTCATCCATGGTTGCAGTCTACTTTCTTGCTCACGGTTTAAGTCCCATATTTCTGCTGTGCCTTCTTCTTTCCTTGAACTCTGTTTCATGGCATGCTCCCTCTCTGGTGATGGGAGAATTGTTGCCCCTCAAGAGCTCTTGGTGTTCATCTTTGTCCATGATGCCGGTCCCCTTGATGTCCCTTTTGGTGCACTACTGATGATGTGCCTGCCAGCCAAGCTGGCTGCACACTGAATAGTGTAGCCATGCGCTTTGGGGCATTTTAGTTCTTAGTGGAGAGTGGAGCAGAATCTTGTCTACAGTTCCAGATACTTCGTGGCCTTGCACAGGACAGGCACAAGGACACACTTGGGGCTGGGAGCAGCACTGCTGGACTTTTGGATCCCTGGATCCTAAGAGCAGAAGATGGAGTGACAGGATATCCTGTACCTGTCCTCCCTGTCCCCTGTGGTGGGCGATGAGCAGCTTAAACAACGAGGCGAGACTGTGTAATGCCGACTGGCGGAGCTAGCGACTTATCTGTGTGTGTTCTTCTCATCTTTATTGCTATCATCAGCATCTGTCTGCATAGTAATAAAGTTTTACTTATTTAAATACTTGGAATCATGGGGCTGGATAGATGGGTAAGCCATCAGTAACTGCCGGTAACTCCTGTTCCAGGAGATCTAATCCTCTTCCCTGGTCTCCGTAGGCTCTTGCATGCGCACAGCACACACATACATAAAAATAAATGAGTATGCTGGGCATGGTGGCTCACACCTTTAATCACAGCCTTTAATTCAGAGGTAGAGGCAGGTGGATCCTCGTGAGTTTGAGGCTAGCCTAGTCTATATAGTAAATTCTAACCCAGCCAGGACTCCATAGTAAGATCTCATCTCAGTCAGTCAGTCAATCAACCAACCAGTCAATCAGTCAGTCAACCAACCAATTAATCAAGCAATCAGTATCTTTTAAAAATAAATGCTTAGGACTAGAAAGGCTTTCTTTGTTCTTGATAAAACATTTGAGAGTTCTGGCTCCTGTGGGCATAGTTAGTATAGCTCCTGCAGGTATTTCTTATGCTTTTTAAAAATGTTTTGTGATTTTGAAGATTTTATTTATTTACTTATTTTATGTGTTGAATATTTTGCCTGCATATTTGTGTAGTGTGTGTGTGTGTGTGTGTGTGTGTGTGTGTGTGTTGCTCCTGGAGGCCAGAAGCTGGTGTCTGGTATCCCTCCCATGCCCATGTTTCTAAAATCATGTAACAGCATTGTGAAAACACCACACAACTCATTCATTAACTGTGACATTTTAGTTGTATTTTTGTCTTAGCCACAGATCTCCTCTGCCTCTGTGGGTGTGTCTGTTGTGAACACTTCGTGTAACTTTGTATCTGGTCTCCTTCATTCAATAGGAAGGCTGCACCCCTCTCTGGGAGAGCGCAGAATTCTAGTTGTTCATCATCTCCCACATCTATGGGAGAATAGTTTACAGGTGGAGTCTTTGAAACACTCAGCTACACTGGAATCAGATCTGCGTCCGTTATATTCACTTGAGACAGAGTTTTTTTATTCTGTGCTTGGGATGGAAACTAGGGCCACTTTCGTAGTAAAGAAGGCACTCTGTCACAGAGGCGTGTACCTAGACCAAGGTAAATGTTTGTCTATTGATCTAGAACATACGATGTAGAACAGTGCACATTTATTATCCTGTTCCTGTGGGTTGGACTCTAGCCTAGATCGGGGTCTCACGAGATACAGTCCCCTGAGAATTTGATGCAAGCCCCACTTCCTGGCTTCCTCGTGTGGTTGTTGACTAAATTGGTTCTCTCCAGGCCTCTCCAGTTCATCTAGGCTATTGGCTGAAGGGCCGTTCTTGGTCTCTTAGCATATGGCCTTCCCAGAGTATTTCACAGTTTGCTAATTGGCATCATCAAAGCAAGAAAGGGAGAAGGTAAGAGAGGCTGCAGGTGAAAGGGCAACAAGGGGTGGCTTCAGTCTGTTGCACTCACAGAGGTCACACCGGATGGGAACACCAAGAGCAGAAGTTTGCCACACTCACCTGCCCTTTGCTGAACATGCGGCACTGGTGTCAGAAGACCACCTTGGTTGCCGAGGGTCTGTGGAGAGCATGCATCTGACATGCCCCAGGCAGTATGACAGGAGTCCCTGACGTTAGGTGCTCATACTTGGTCTCACTTAACTCTAACTCGTTTAACTGTGAGAACTTCTGCTACCTTGGCAGCTCTCCACTCTCACCTACCGTTCCACCAAGGCAGTATAGACTAGGTAGTGTAAACATTTCCTCCTCATGACCCTGGAGGCTGGAAGGCCCTGCCGATGTGGTTCGTTCTGGTTCAGGACTTGGTAACAGCCTCCTCCTGGTTTTGTCTTCACCTGACAGGCAGAGAGCTTTTTCTGTCTCTTATTTGAAAGGACCTTGACAATAACATCACAACCTCTACCATCCTGACCGTCTAACCTCAGCTGCCTTCCTGAGGCTTCACCTCCAAATCACCCTGGGGGGGGGCTTTAATGTGAATTTGGGAGAGGACACACTCAGTGTATAGCAGATGACATCCCGACAGAATCAGCCCTCCTGTCTCCTCCCTGTGGCCTCCCCCACTCCCCCGTCCAGCTCGTGCTGACAGTTGCTGTCCTTACCTCTCCTTTGCTCTCTACTCGTCATGGAACTACACTCTGCCTGTTGATGGTTTTTTAGTCTTTTGAAAACTGTTCTCTTTTAGACTCTGATGTCACTGCAGTTCTGCTCTAAGTTCCTTGAGCCTTTTCCGTTCGGAAGCACTGAGTTAGTTTGAGGTGAACCAGTTTACCTGAAGTAAAACTGTCCCTTGTCTCCTTAGAGCAGTGGCTCTCCCCCTTCCTAACGCTGCGACCCTTTAATACAGTTGCTCATGACTCTCAACCATAAAGCTATTTTCATTGCCGTTTCATAACTATAATTTTGCTACTGTTATGACTCATAGTCTAAATACATATGTTTTGGATGGCCTTAGGTGACCCCTGAAAAAGGGTTGTTCGCCCCCGCAAAGGATTGTGAACCACAGATTGAGAACCACTGCCTTAGAACCTTACAAAAGGCTCAGAATGGTTCAGATATAAAGTATAGAGATAGTTAAAACACTCAGGCACACCACACAGATTTATTGTTTGGGCATTTCATTTTATTATTTTGCTACACTTTAAAGAACGTATTTAGATATTAACAGTTAATTCATCCATAATTCATTTATTCCTCAGGCATGGTGGGCTTTTGATGTGTGTTATTGTAAACTTGGCTACAATGAGTGTTGCTGCCTTGTGCATGCAGGGAGAGATTCTGTAGTTGTAAATGTCTTGAAAGCACACTTCTGAGTCTTTGATGACCCAAACAATAAGAGAAAAACACTGCTATGTTGTAGTAAAAATAAAAATAGCTGTATAATATTATATAGTGTTTATTATTATTAGCCCTAAGGTTATCATGGTGGTATTATTTAACCCACTATCACAAATAATAAGACACAGACACCTGCTAGATTTTATAATTGCCTTATTTACCTTGGGCCAGGCAGATGGTCCTACCTATGGTATCTGAATATCCTCCATTTATCTCCCAGCCCCCATCCAATGCCATCCACCTTAATCCTTTCTATCTGGACCACCTTTTATTCATAATCCCATGGTACTTGCTTGTATTCTTCATCTTTCCATGCCATTATTGGAGTCCTTCCTCCAGGCCCACTTGGTTTCTTCTCCGTGCTAACCTATCATGGCATTCCTTCCTCCTCTCTTCCTGTCTGTCTGTCTCCTGTCCTCTCCAAGCCTGGGAACCTTAGCCACGCCTACCCCATTCTGCCCTGCCGAGGTATAGGCCATTTAATGAACCAATCATGTATAAAATGTTTTAGACAGGTTTACACAAGCAAGGATGGGTGTATCCAGCGGGCAACAACCAGATCTTGACTGAGCATTAGACCAACCTCCAACACTGGTATATTATGTTAACAATTAAATGTTGTAGATAATTTAATAACAAACACAAATTCTTTAGTTAAGGGAAAAGGCTTTTTATGATGGCTATGTAGTTAGAAAATTGTTACCTCACAGTACTCTCCTTTGAACTTGTGTGGCATGCTGTTATCAAAGCAGATTCTTGCATGAATATAAGACAAGTTGATGGAATATTGGGATTAGAAACATAAATTGTTTTCATGTGCTACTTTAAAAAAAATCCTTTATATACTTAGTTTTATTTGGTGATATTTTTATTCCTGTCGAGAGGTATTTAGCCAAACTCTTATGTATTATTCTTTGTGCCAATACACATCTTTGAGTAAGGATTTTCTTAAGCTTTTTCTAAAATGGAAAGCTTTTGAACGCCTGAGAGTAAACATTACTGACTCCTTATATGTATCACCCTGCTTCACAGAATTCAGTTTCTTTCATTTTTTTAAATGGTATTTAATATTAGCGTGTGTTATTAGTTTGTGTGTGTATGCACACGTGTGCATGCCACTGTGTACCTGTGGAAGTCAGAAGAGAACATTTTAATATAATATATATGTTTCTAAGTTTTCTGTGTATGAGTGTTTGGCCAGCATGTATGTATGTGTTTCATGTGTATGCCTAGTATCTGTGGAGGTCAGAAGAGAGTGTTGGGCCCCCTGGAACTGGACCTGCAGACAATCGTGAGCTGCCTTGTGGGTTCTGGGAAGCAAATCTGGGTCCTCTGGAAAAAGAGCAAGTGCTCTTAGCCACTGGTCGCCTCTCCAGCCCCCCAGTAGACAACTTTTGGGAGTTGATTTTCTTCTTCCACCATGGGCTCTAGGGATTGAACTTGGGTTGTCAGACTTGGTAGCAAGTGCCTTGACCTACTGAGCCATCTTTCCTGCCTAACGTAGGTGATCGTCTTCTGACCAACAGTATGTTTGTGCATGTGTGCCAATGCTGTTGTCTTATATGTAGGTGTGTGCCCACTCATGTGCACGTGAGCCTGGATGTGTGGAGGCGTGGCGTCAATACGGGGCAGTTATCTACCTTATTTATTTATCTGTGTCTGTTTGTCTGTCTGTCTGAGCTCATGCCCACATATTCAGAGGGCAGAGCAAGGACATCAGCTCATTTTCTGTTATATCCTTTGCTTATTACCTTGAGACAGGATCTCTCACTAAGTGGGAAGCTTACAAACTCCCCATTTCAGCTAAGCTACCTGACCAGCAAGTTCATGGGCATCCGTAGCGATGCCTGGCTTTGTTCCTGGGTGCGGGGACTTCAGACTCAGCTTGAGCAGGAAGCACTTTCACCCAGTGGACCATCTCCCTCTTCCACCTTACTTTCTGAAGCAAGGTCTTTTACTTTCACTGAATTCACCAATTTGACTAGGCTAGCTAAGCAGTGAAGGCCAGAGGTCCAACTGTCCCTGCCTCTGCTGCACTGGGATTCTGGGTACACACCCTATACCAAAATTCTTCACTTGAGCATTGGCATCGCTTTGCCAGCTGGGTGGCCTCGTCAGCTTCAAATGGAGCCAACTTTTAAGATGCAAATGCTACCATTAGTTTTATATTTAGAAGATGTCATATTTGTGCTAGCATAAAATATTAACAACATTCGTTCAAAACGCTATCTCAGTGTCCCCGTGAGCTCAGGAATTATCTGGGTACACTGTTAGTATTAGTTCCCCTCTGAGTTCTGTTGACACAGGTGTGTGGCAGGTTTTTTTCTTCTTTAGCTGCTCAGCTAGTAGTTTCTTAGGCCAACATTCTCCTGATAGGCTCTTCATGTATACATTTTGTGAGAGTGACATAAGCCCTTCAGAATGGTTTATATAAGAACTCAAAACATTATTCTAAGATGCTGGAGAGATGGCTCAGTGGTTAAGAGTACTTGCTGCTCTTCTCCAGGACCTGAGTTCAGTCCCTAGCTCCCACACCAGGGTGCTCACAAACTTGTAACTCCAGCTCCGAGGGAACAGATCAGATGGCCTCTTCTGCATTCTTTGGGTACCTGCTCACATACTCTGGACACACACACACACAGACACATATGCATACACATAAATTAAAACAAGAACAAAGAAGATACTTTCCTAGTCAGGGTGGCTTGTGCCTGGAGTCTCTGTTCAGGAGACAGGAGGATTGTGAGTTCTAGGCTAGCCTAGGCAACTTAATAAGAACCATCTCAGGTCTCCATTTCTAAAGTGAAGTCCGTGGATCAGCTGTTTGTAGCACCAAGGCACTGCAGTGTTTGTAGGGGCTCCCCACCAATGTCACTGTGCTATTGGGGGTCACCTCATGGTTTGTCTTCCCTGCAGATAGCTGTGGTCATGGGCTCCTGTACGGCAGGAGGGGCATATGTGCCTGCAATGGCTGATGAAAACATCATCGTGCGAAAGCAGGGCACCATCTTCCTGGCTGGACCACCTTTGGTAAGAATATTATCTCAATCAATTGATTATTGATTTATGCAACTTAAAAAATGGCACATAAACTATTCAATGCTTTTAAAATGTGATAGGTATAATACATTGCATAAATTTACTGGGTAATGAATTTTAATTGTTTGCTTCATTTTGCTTCATATTTGCATTATCATGCAGTTATACAGTTGTTACCATATTCAGCTCTTGAACTTTGTTATTTTCTACAATGTAAAACCATTAAATGCTGCTATGGGAACCACCGTTTTTTTTTTAATTATTTTATTTTATTTTATGTTGAAACAGGGACACACTGTATAGCCCTGGCTGGCCTAGACTGTATAGACCAGGCAAGCCTTGAGCTCAGAGATTTACCTGTCTCTGCTGGTATTAAAGGTATGTGCTATGTCTGGCCCCACCATTCTCTTTTTTGATTCTTAAGAATTTGACTGCCAGGCATGGTGGTGCACACCTTTAATCCCAGCACTCAGGAGGCAGAGGCAGGCAGATCTCTGAGTTCCAGGCTAGCCTGGTCTACAGAGTGAGTCCAGGACAGCCAGAGCTGCACAGAGAAACCCTGTCTCAAAAAAAAAAAAAAGACTACTTTGTATATGGTATGTTAATTTTGGGTAATATATATATATATATATATATATGTATATATATATTAACTTGGGGTAAAATGTTGGGAAATAGGCATCTGCATGCCTCCAGTACATAATGAAATTCTGGAAAAGTTAACGTTGAGTGAAAGAAACATAGTGGGAGAAATATCTTTATCTTTTTGAGACTTTTGACTGCCTGGTTTATTCTAGAAGGTGTTTTGATCTGGATATTGCAGCACACAACTGTATTCCTGGCAGCTGGCAGTTAGGAAGTAAAGGCAGGAGTATCAGAAAGTCAAGGTCATCCTGAGCTATATAGTAAGGATAGCCTTGGCTACATGAGACCTTTCAATCTCTCCCCTATAAAGGTTTTTTTTTTAATGTATATGTAAAAACAAAATAAACAAACCAGATGTTGTGGCCCCACAGCAAACAGAATTCGTACAAGTATGTGGCTTCTATGCCAGGGTATCCTTGGCACCCAGATCTGGAATGAATAGAGGCTACTTTCCAGCCCCTACTTCCCTGCCTCCTCAGCTGGAGCACATGCCTCACAGTGCCACCCCAAGCAGTGCCAGCCTTGCTTCGATTCTCCCTGCCTGGAAATCCTCCCCGGGCTAGCTCTGACCCCACTGGGGTCATATCTGACAACAGTTGTTAGGCAGGGCTGGGGAGGCGGTCCTAGGCAAAGGCCACACACACATTGGTGGAAGACTGGGCGGTTGTAGGAGACAGAACAGGAAATGGCTGAGGTCCCACAGTCCTAAGAATGTGCTCTCTGGTTCCATTAGATATCATTTTAAAAGCTCATATTCAAAGTTAGAACATTTCAGAGATTAGGAGTTCAGCCAGGTATGGTGATGGGCTCCAGCAGTTCTAGCACTTGGGAGGCAGAGCAGGAAATTGTTGAGTTAGAGGCCTATGTGGGCTCCGTAAACCCTGGCTCAGATCTAGCTGTACTGCTGCTGGAATGCAGTTGAAGGAATCTAAGCAAGCAGGCTGGAGGGATACCTATATGACACCATGTTCATCATAGCACTACTCCCAGGGCTGAGTCATGGAATCGGCGTAGAAGTCCATCTGCAGAAGAACAGATGAAGAAGATGTGGTTCGGGATGTGTGTGTCATAGTTTTATTCAGCAGGGTGGGGAGATGGCGGGCTGTGGGAGCATGAGAACTTGAGTTCAGTCCCCCAGCACCCACAGCCAATCCAGATATATGTGATATCAAAGTAGAAGTTGCGGTGTGGTTATTTGAGAAGAGGAAGAAAATTAAGGGAAAGGAAAGAGGGTCAGGAATGGGTAATGGGTTGTAGATAGGATCAAAGTACATGGCACACTTGAGTGAAAATACTATCACTGTGCAGAGTATATGCCAAAATACTGACAAAAACACCTAAGAATTCAGATTAAGCTGGACTGTAGCTTGGTGGTAGAACATTTGCTTAGCATGTGTAAGTATTCAGCGTACACACACATAATGGTGGGGAAGAGAGAGGGAAGAAGGAAAGAAGGAAATATGAATGAATATGAATTCAGAGTAATTTGAAGTCCTACTAGACTGGTTCCAAATTCTGCACTTGAGTGGTCCCTCTGCCTCCATCTTCCCCATGCTAGGATTACAGCAGGTAACACCAGCCCTGGTTCAAAGGTTAGAAAGTCTATGGGGCTGGGAGATAATGCAGCTGGTAAAGTGCTTGCTGCACAAGCATGAGGCCCTGAGTTTTTTCATCCCTAACTCACGTGTAGAAAGCATGGTGTGGTGGCATGTGTGCCATGTGCTTGTATTCCTAGTGCTGGCAAGGTGGAGACCCCAGGATCCCACAAGCCTGTTTGCCAATCAGACTAGCCTGATTGATGAGCTCCAGGCCCCACCAAAAGACCATATCTCAAAAAACCCAAATGGATGTCTCCTAAGGAATTATACTTGAGTTTGACCTCTGACCTCAACTACATGTACAAACGCATGTAGGCACACCTGCATACTCACGAACATTCACGCACAGACTTTACTAGGGTAGCCATAGAGAATTAAACTCCAAGCCTGGAGTCCCTCTGAGAACAAGGCTCACTGGTCTTTACTTCCCCATGGTTGACTCCATGGTGGAGATTTTCAGTTGTTCGCATACTTATGACATACTGTCATCCTAGTGCTCCAGGCAGAAATAAAATAGGCAATCATATGCCTTACATATAAATATACCACATAGAAGAAAACCCCAAAAATATTTAATATGTTAGAAGAAAGTGAAAGGAATTATACAATATAATATTCATGCGATAAAACATTCAGACACAGACAGGAATGAGTTCTTCACAACATGGATGGGAAACCAGTAAGACACATGCAAAAATATGATTCCACTTTTGTGACTATTTAAAGAAGCCAGATTCACTGAGATAGAAAGTAGACTATTGGCTGTCAGGGTCTAGGAGGAGAGAGGAAGGGGGAATGACTACTGTTGAAAGGAGCTGCTTCTAAGAGTGATGGAATGTTCTGGAGTTAGGTAGTGGTGATGGTTGCACAACCTTATGATTGCAAGAACAGCCTCTGAAATGTTTTGCTTCAAATAGTGAACCTCAAGGAATCTAGGTAACTAGTAAAATCTCATTTTCATGCAAACTACGTATTTCCCAAGTTACTTCTAATAACAGTTATGGAAGATGGGGTAGACCAGAAGGAGCCACCACTTTAACTGTGAAAATGTCATTGTTGTTCGTACCTGTTAACATTTCCCATACTGTTTGTGAGAGTTCTCATTGTCTCATGAGAGGAAGGTGTACTCAGCATTTACCCTTGTGCTGTGAGGGGTACAGACATTTAACAAGGAAAGGTAGGAGTGACATTTGAAAACTTCTGTTGGGAGGAGTCATGGCATACAGTGCTGAAATACACACAGTGTGTTCATCCAGGTCTACCCATGGGTTCAGATTTAACTTGACTCAGTGGCATGGAAGCCCGAGATTCTCCAGATAATAACCTCTTTCAGATTTCTATGAAAGGCTGTGTTTGGGGGACCAGGGGAATCTGAAGCCCTGCACACAGATTTCAGTACGCTGACACTTGTTTGTAGTCAGATGAGAAGGGCTTGAAGCGTGGAGTTCAGGTGGTATCAGTTGAACCAAATGCCTAATAAGAAGAGGGTTTGGGAGAACTTTTTGTTCTCGTGGCCTTTTTAACTCTCTACCTTGTTGTTTACTAGAATGAACCCCTTTTCTATTGTTTCTCACTTTTGTCATCTTTGTACCTTTCACAGCATCAAACATATTGTGGGTGTTCAATAAATATTAACTGATGACAACTCTATTTTTTCCCACTGGAAATTAGTCAGATTCCTGAGAATAAATATAGTGTAGCTGTTGTTTTTTCATGACTTTAAATACTCAGACACCTCTTATAATTAGTTATTGTCTGGACTGAACGCTGTTTAGCACTGACTTTTTTGAAAAGAGAACCAACAATTGACTTCTGAGGGCGGAATAATTGGAGGTGGAAATTTTAATTGCCTCTATCAAAAGCTCTGTTTTAAATAAAATAACTGTCCTTGTGCTTATCTTAAATTAATTCTCATTACTTTAATACGTTTTTTTATTTTTATCTCAAGAAACAGATTAGTCACCCCAATAAGTAGGAATTAAACAGTTCCCACCAGATGAAGTTAGCGTTTAATTCTAAATGATTTTTCTTTCATTTTCTTGTTGTAGTCAGACATAGTTAAGTCAATTTTTAATTTATTGTTTGATTTTCTTTTTGGGGGGCCTCCATTCTGTTGGGTAGCTTAGATCGTTTTTTCTTTTTTTTCTTTTTTGTTTTCCACCTTAAAGATAAAATAACTGGACTGAATAGCCCTGGCTATTGAGTGTTTGAAGATGAAAGAATCTCCTGAGGACCTCACACTATAGAGCTGGTAACAGAAATATAGAAATATTTTCTGGTAACAGAAAGTAGAATGTAGACATGTAAGTGGGGCTCTCTTCTTGGACCGTGGATAGACAGGCCAGCATTACCTGGTTAATACTAGAGGGTACCATCACCATGAGGACTGCTGCAGGCCAAGTGGGAGCTCACCAGGCACGTGGAAGAAGGGATCCAGGCAGTAAGGGAGTAAACTCACACAACTCAAAGGCCATAAGGTGTGTTGGGTAGCATCCCGAAGCCTGGAGAGCTCCCAGGCACCATCATTTTCACAGGAGCTGTGTGCAGCTCTTGTTAGGTCTGGGCTTAGGTTTCCCATCTGTAGACTGGGGAAGGTGGGTTGGGAAAGCACTTCAGCTCTGAGAAAGGAAGAATGTAGGTGCAGTCAGGCTGGGCGATGTTAGTATGGAGAGTAATGTCAGGGGATAGTACTGCATTTTGTATCTTTGGTGGGCCAGTCTCACCGTGGCTTTTATCGTTGTAGGTGAAGGCAGCTACTGGCGAGGAGGTGTCTGCTGAGGATCTCGGAGGTGCCGATCTTCATTGCAGGTAAGGCAGGAGCAGGTATTTCCTTCTAGGATCCATGGTCCTTTTTGGCTTTAAGGAAGTTTTACATTATTTTTCCCTCGGTGCCTGTCTTACCAGATCAGACCATAGTTTGTTCCCAGTGGGCTGTTCTGGGTTCAGGTCTCTGGACTATAGAATTGTGTTTCAAGTGAGAGGGTCAGCTGTTTAAAAAAACAAATAAAAAACTTCATCATGTGTTTGTGTACATGCAGATGTGGGTACTCTCATGTATGTGGGTGTGCACTTGCCATGTGGAGATCAGAGGACAATGCGTGAGAATCAAGTCTCCCCCTGTAGTGTGTGGGTTCCGGGAATTGGTTCAGCTTGTCAGGCTCAGGAAGCATGGCTATCCTCTGAGCCATTTCAGCAGCCCTGGGGCCAGCACAGGGGCGTGCTAACCTTCTCTGCTTCATTCCATGTGCATGCTGCTAGTGCAAGCACACTACCTTAGCTCTTCACGGAAGCCTGAGAGGCAGCTTCTCAGTGACTCAGCAAACTTTCTTTGAATGCTTGCTATATATCAGCCATGGTTTCAGTTTTCCAGGTGGCATTGAGGGACTTTATAGATCACCTACAAAGGATTCAGGAGAAGATGATGAAGACAATGGACAGGAAATTATTTCACCCCCTGACATTTGAGACATTGGGGTAGGGGTGGGGAGCAGATTTTAAGCTGAAGCAGGGGTTCAAACATTCTTGTAAGCTTGAGAAGTTTGGGTGTTTGAGAGCCCGCGTAGTAGGCATTTGTTCTGAGAAATCAAGATCTTGTGAGGAAATATCTACATAGAGGGGGCACTTCATTCAGACTGTGTAAGTGCAGAGAAGGGAGGGGCCCAGTACTGTGTCCTAAAGGACAGGTAGATCTGACCATCAAGGTACAGGAAGGCCTGTGTTCTATGTTGTCAAAACCCCAAGGAGCACAGTGACGATGGGAGGAATCCAGGGTGAGAACGGCTGGATTCTTTGCTGTCAAAATGCCATGCTTTTTGACTAGCCTAAGGGCCTTTGTTTCAGTCTTTGCCTCATTCCTTACTCGTTTAGCTGTTAAAGTTATTTTTATAAAAAACTGTGTTTGTTTCTCAGTTTCTCTCTCTTTTTTTTAATGATTTATTTATTTATTATATATACGATGTTTTGTCTACATGTACACCTGAATGCCAGAAGAGGGTGCCAGATCTCATTATAGATGGTTGTGAGCCACCATGTGGTTGCTGGGAATTGAACTCAGGACCTCTAGAAGAGCAAGCAGCGTGCTCTTAACCTCTGAGCCATCTCTCCAGCCCTCAGTTTTTCTCTTAACCTGGCTATCACACAAATAATTGAGACTTATCTTTGTTTACTAATACGCTTCACAGCACAGAAACTGAGCAGTTATTATTTTATTCTTTATTACTTTATTCTTTATTCTCTATTACTTTATTCCTAACCCTCTAAGCTCATCTGCTTTCCTCCCAGCATACCTCCCAGAGATACGTGCATTTTGTAGCTTGCTTGCTGAGCTCTCTCCTGGTGTCTCGTGGGCCTCTGCCCTGGCTGAACCCCTGCTTCCTCCTCTAACTCCTCCTCCCCTGGCTGGCAGGAAGTTCAGGCCGATTTACTCCCCAGCTCAGTGATATAAGCTGCTTTATTGGCATATCAGGGGACAGTTGGGGACCAGTGTTTACACAGCATTGACTTCACATATTTAACTCTTCTTTCTCTCCCCTGAATGTACATTTTCCCACATTTATGTGTGTGAATGTGGTCATGTGTGCAGGACAACTTTGGGTGTTGATCCTTGCCTTCTGACTTGTGTAAGGCAAGGCTTTTGCGTGGGTTCTGGGATTTATTTTTGTGCGTTCTGGATGTGGGAGCTCAGGTCCTCATGGCAACACAAGTGCTTTTACTTGCTGAGCCGCCCCTTTAGCCTGAAACTGTCTTTTGGGAAGCCCACACCCACACTGGAGGAGTGTCCTGTCCCTTCATGTCTGTATTATAAATCTTAAGCTAAAACCCTTTCTTTCATTTAAAAAATGATTTTATGTATATGAATGTTTTGCCTACATGTGTGTCTGTGTACTGTATGCATACTTGCTGTTCATGGAGGGCAGAAGATGACATCAGGTTCTCCTTGAAACTGGAGTTAGACCATTGTGAACTGCCCTGTGAGTGCTGGGAACTAAACCTGGGTCCTCTGGAAGGTCCTCATCCAGTGTTCCTTACTGCTGAGCTATCTCTCTAGTCCTCAACTGTATGAGATAGGAGAGAGAGAGGAGAGCAAGCCCTATTGCATTTGTATCTTAAATAGAAAGCCACTGATTGGGACAGAACTGATCCCCAGAGCCAAGCTCATGCCTCATGTGTTACCCTCGAAATTGACTGAGAACTCCCAAGGCTTTCGCACAGAGCTACTTTATTAATTCCCACTTTAACCTATTGTCCAAGGGTCAATGTATTCAAGCCTTTTTGTTTACCACAAGTGAGAGCCGACCCTCACGTTTGACTTTGAAGGAAGGCAGCCCAGCAGCCGAGAGAGGAGAGACCGCTGCACCAAAGCCTTAGCTGGCTACTGCTGTGTCATGTGACGGCCATGTTTGAATGCATGCCAGCTGTAGTTGAGCGTCACGCATGATTCTGTTCAAGTTATGTAGAATGAGCCTGAGCAGATATCCCATGAACAAGCCTGCAGAAGGTCAGGGTGAGAAATCCAAGGTATGCACTCCGATGTAGCTGCTGTCGGTCCTAGAAGAGGACACTTAGTGTCTGTCCCTCGGGCTTTCCTCCTTGTAAGATGGGGGTGACGCTCCTTTGCCAGGGTCATTACAAAAATAAGATGGTATTTATTAGGTGTTTAGGAAGCAAAGGTGCCACCATCCTTAGGTTAGGGAGGGTATTTGGGACTGAAGATATTTAATTACTTTGCTTTTCTAGGTTCTGATTATCAGAGTGTGCTTTACTCTGCAGAAAGTCTGGGGTCACTGACCACTATGCTTTGGATGACCATCATGCCCTCCACTTAGCAAGGAAAGTTGTGAGGAGTCTCAATTATCAGAAGAAACTGGATGTGAGTAGGAAAGCTTGTGCCTCTCCTTTTCGTGTGGAGCACTTTGGCCCGTGCTACCTGAACCCTGTCCTCGAACACAGTGCGTTTGTTTTAAATTTCTGTAGGTTACAGTCGAACCTTCTGAAGAGCCTTTGTTCCCCGCAGATGAGTTGTATGGGATAGTTGGAGCAAACCTTAAGAGGAGCTTTGATGTCCGAGAGGTATGTGGGAGACAGGACCTAAGCCTCGAATCAAGCTGCCATCTCTAAAGTTTGTGTCCGTGCAGAGGGAGGAGTGTGGGTCTCAGCAAGGAGCAGTGACACCCAGGAGCACTGTCTTGGCATGGTCGCTGGTGTTGCTGGTGTGCAGTCAGCAGCAAGTGAGGAAAGGCTCTCGCAATGGGGGAGTCTGCACCGTTCCACGAGGAAGCTTGCTTTGTTCACAGCTGGGGCTTGATGTTTCTGTGGGCAGTGAGAATGATCAAGGGCAGTCACACCATTTTCAACTGTTTTTCCTCAGTGCTCTTATTTTGCCAAATAGACATAATGTCAGTAAGTTGTTGGAAGAGAAAAACATACCTTTTTAGATCAGTATGACATTAGCAAAGAGTAGACAATTATAGTTGGAGAGGTTGCCATGGTTACAGATTGTGACACAGCCTTCTGTAATCTAGAGTGACAGTTTTCAGTGTTTGCTTAGAGTGTGTAGGCCTTGACTTTCTTCAGTTCTCCATAGCTGGCAGAATACATTTTAAATTAGGAAATCATCTTAATGTGATTCTATGCTAGAGGCTTTAATATCTTAAGGTATTTTCCCCTTTGACTATAAGACTATTTTGGTTTGGTTATGGGAGGGTGGGGCAGAAAACACAGAAAAGAAAATAAAATTGTCTCTTTAGTCATTCAAAAAAACAACATATTTTGACATTTTTGACTTAATTTGTATATGCAGTTAGCTCTCCATATCTGGGGAATTCTGTGTACATGGGTTCCACCAACCACGCCTCAGAAATCCTTGAAAAGGGTATTTTTCTGTACTGAAAATGTTCAGATTTTTTTTTGTCATTGTTCCCTAAACAACGTAGTACAGCAGCTGTTCATGGGGTGCCGTTATCTTCCGTTGCTTATTGTAGGTAACCGAAAGATGATTCAAGGTTTATAGGCACATGTACATTAAAATGTATGCAAACATTAAGGGGTTCTGGACAAGGGACTTGAGCATCTGGATTTGGATATGGGACATAGAACAAGTTCTCATAGATGACGACTACATACAATTCTACATAGTCTAAATGATTTATGTTTTATGTATGTCTGTATACATGTAGGTGTGATTTCCTCCCTGAATTTTTTAAAATTCTACTTTTTCTGGTGCAAATTACATATATTACTCCTTATCATAAAAAAAAAAAATCTCCAACTGATTCTCTGTGGCGAGCTCTCAGTTCCCACAGGGGTGTCTGGCAACATGGTAAGCAGACATTTCTTTTCTTTTCTTTTCTTTTCTTTTCTTTTCTCTTCTCTTCTCTTCTCTTCTCTTCTCTTCTCTTCTCTTTTCTCTTTTCTTTCTTTCTTTCTTTCTTTCTTTTTCTTTTTCTTTTTCTTTTTCTTTTTCTTTTTCTTTTTCTTTTTCTTTTTTTCCCCCATGAATTGGTGAGGGTGTTACTGCACTGTGGAGATACCTACAACTATTTAAGAAGTACTTTGTTACTACTGTTAAATCTTGTATGTCATGGAAATTCCACTGGTACTTCACTTGAGCAACGTGACTCAGTACAAAGTTTAGAATTGGTTTTTATGGAGCTTATAATCTGCCGAGATGGCTGGGAACTGTCTTTTAGATTAGCCACTTCTTCACTTAACCCACAGTTCTGCGGTCCAGAACTGAACAACAGCACCAATCCCTGCCCTCCTCTGCTTTTTATTGTGTTTTAATGGAAATCTTCTAGCTTTTGCTGCTTGTTGCTGGTCATTTATTATGCTTCCATTTTTCCTGTAATAAATAAGCCTCACCTACAGGCCTCGATAGCACATAGAGCTGGAATCTGAGTTGGAAAAGCTGGCCTCTGGGGCTTATTCTCTCAGTCAGGTGCAGTGGGACCCAGCTTTCCCAAGTATTGGTTTCTGCTGCTAGAATTGAGAATATTATCCTATTACTTGTCTGTTCCTAAAGTTTGAGTTCTTCTGAAGGTAATTAATATACTTTATATATAAGAGTGGTATTAATTATAAAGCCAGTCCAAGACTGTTTCATACTAAGTGGCCCTGGATTTCTGGGTCTCTGGGAAGCTTCATCTTCATGTAGAAGAATGAAGCTGTGATGTGTTGGGTGTTCATCAAAAGGTTCGCGTTATGAAGCCTGCAGCACCAAAATGGCTTTGCTTCCATGTTTAGAAAAATAACTAAAAAGTAACTTAAGGTAAGCTTTTACTTTTCACAGAGATAGATGCCTGGGATGAGCCGCTTACTTTTCAGCTAAGGGAGCATGAGCTCCATAGAGTAATAACAACCCTCTCAAATGGGCTCTGGAGAGGCTCGGAACAGGCTTTATATGTGGGAGTCTTCTCTTCTGGTGCTCGGATTGAGTTCGGGCCTCAAGCATGCTGAGCACAAGTCTACTGAAAGACCTGTGTGACAGAGTCTCAAGGATTGACTCTCTAGATTCAACCTCTAGATTCAATCTCTAGATTCTCAGTCTCATACTGAGAATCAATGAAGATTCATTGAGGCTTAGTAGTAAAAATAGCTACTTTTTAATCAGATGGTGTACTTTAATTAGCGCTTTTTATATGTTATCTTCTTTTGAGGGTGGGGTCACAAACAGGCTTAGAGGACCTTATGGGCTGTCTGGGAGAGGGAGCCATGCTGGCGATGGCACCCAGGGCTTTGCACGTGCTCACCAGGTAACTCTGCCACTAAGCGGCACCCCAGAACTTGAAGGGTTTTGAGATTAGTAGAGCTGAGGTCAGAGCCAGCTATTTGTCTCAGCATCATTTTCACAGGCTTCTTTGCTACCAGCTCATCTATTTTTCCAGCCGTCAAAACCCCTTCTTTATCTACGCAGTGACATTGGGTTCACAAAGTGTTTTCTAATAAAGTGACCTAACCTGAAACATCAGGTCACGAGTAGAGCCAACCAGCATTCTTCACTCCAGGCCCTTTGAGCCCCTGCCAAGGCACCAAACCAACCCCTGGAGCTCTAGGCCTAGCTACCAGCCCCCTGATTCTCTGCTGCTTCTCTTGTGTGCAGTATCACCTTGGAGTTTACTCTCCATCACAGCTTGGGGTGACTTGGAACACTAACCATGCATGTCAAAGGAAATTCTGAAGAGAATTTTTATGTAGCCTGTGACTGAAAGTGACATCACTGTGAATTGCCTTCCTTATAAATAACCTCAATCAATGTAGAAATGCTTCTGTGATGTAATTTCTCAGGAGCATTGTTCCTTTTTCCTCTTAGGTCATTGCTAGAATTGTGGATGGAAGCAGATTCAATGAGTTCAAGGCCTTATATGGAGACACACTAGTTACAGGTACAAAGAGCGAAGAGTTGAAAAAAAAAAGAACATTTTCTGTTGGTTTGAAAATAAGTCATCACTTGTCTGAAGGCTCCATGCGCCTGCCATGGGCTTTGTTATCCAGAGGGGCACAAGTGTGCGTGAGTCAGCTCTCAGGAGCGGCTGCTTCCTGAAGATGGCTCACACCCGACCGGTTTCCCGGATCCGAAGAGCTTAAAATGATGACGACCTGATGCTGTGGTGTGGGCTCTTATCTGAGACTTTGTGGCCTGTATTCCTTATGCCTTTTGTTCTCTGGGTAGCAATTATTTTCAGGACTTCAGCCTTGTCTCCTCGCTGTTTAGCTTCAGTTCACCTGAAGTCTTGTGGAACGGGTGGTCTCACAGAAGGCTGTTGTGAGTTCAGTCTTCCCACAGCCTCCCTGTAGATGTTTTCGTTTTTAAGCTTTGCTTATTGTTTATATACATGGTGTTTGCTCAGTGACCATGGAAGCTCCACTAGGGCATTGGATGCCCTATGAGCCAGCCACCGGATGTGGGTGCTTGCAGTTGAACCCATGTCCTCTGCAAGGACAACAAGGGTTCTTAACCTCAGAGGCATCTCTCCATTCAAACACCACATTGAGAATGCAGGGCAGGACAGCATGAAGGGAAACAGAGCGTATATACAAGGTCATTCTTTGGTCTAAGGTGTTGTCGTTGTCAGCCTCTGAAGGAAACCGTTTCAAACAGATAACAGACTCATAGTAACTACCAGGGTTACTATGGCAGAACAAATTTTGTGAATTTTATTAGACTGTAAAAAGCCCCAAAATACAGTATTTATTCAGAATAAAACTTAATAGAACAGGGAAAGAGAAGCTACAAAAAATCCAAATTGCAGCTGTACATGGAGGCTTAGGAGTGAATCTTGGCAATTTCTCCTGGCTCAATTTATAAGCGAGAAAATGGTTCATGCTGGACGGGAATTTACTGCTTTCTCTTTAAGTGATTAAGAGCTTTTTGTTTGATATGTAGACAGGATTTGTCTGCCAGTGGTGCAGGGTGTAGTCCTTCTTGTGCAGCGTTGAAAACCAGCAAGCATGTCTCCGCTTCCTCTAAGATGGATGGGCTGTGCCTGTCATCTTCTTCTATGTGCTTGCCTGGTCCCTGCTAAAAGACTGTGCCACTCTTGCATCCCTGCCTCAGAGACACAGCCAGTTCCCCCATCTCTTCTCCATTGTACTGGGTTTTATGTAAGGCTGGGGTCAGGGGAGGGAGAGGTGAGGCCTGAAGGAGGAGAGTGCAGACCAGATGTCAGCAAGATGTTTCTGCAAGCGCTTTAAGCTCTTTAAGGTTTCCTCTAGGCTCTGCAATCACATGTAGGCCTAGGAGGTTTCTGTGACCTGCTGCTATCCTGTTTGGGTCAGATAATTTAGTCAAGACCCTTGAGAGGCTGACACAAGTTGCAGCATGTTCCTACTCAGCCCATCTGACTGTGCGTCAACCCCCACTCCCATCCCCAAAGGACATAGGGAGTGCTGAGCACGTAAGCGGTTAAGAGAATCCTTAGGGGGAGTATCATGTGTTAGGATGGGGCAGAACTGAGGGTGGATCACTGCGTAGACCTCCCGAAAGCCCTTCAGCCACTTCTCAAGAGTCAGCACACGTAGGGTGTTCATCATACATTGGCCTCTGGCTGGGACCTGATGCCTGAAAAAACACAGAGACTCCTATGTGGCCATCAAAGCGTGTTCTATCGCAATTAAAAAACAAACAAATAAAAAACATGGCAACAAAGCAAAAAAATCCAGACAAGGCTAAAGAACAAAAGCATGTCCTTTAAAACTCAGCGTTTTGGCTCAGTCGATATGTTGACACACCCTTTATTCGTTTTCTTTGTGTGATGCTCGAGGGCTTGTGGTGGGCAGCCTAGCTGTGCCCTGGAGCCTAGAGGCTGAGTCCAGGTGTGGGGACCTGGGGGTGGTGGAAGGCCTATGGCGGAAGGTGCCTTTGACTCCCTGTCCAAGCATAGCCAGTAAGTTCTTGGGCTCTGAGCACTTGACACCAGTTTCTAGTTGGACCCAGGCTTGTTGAAGGGGAAAGAATTTTTCTCTAATCAGGTTCTTCTGGTTTGCAAAATAATTGGCCTCCTCTGAAAATCACGTGAAACACCTGCCTCTCAAAATGAGAGGCAGTGTTTTCCCCTTTCTTGTATGTGTGTGTGTGAGAGATGGGTGTTTGGAGGGGTATGTGTGTAGCGGGTGGATGTTTGGAGGGATGGGGGCCGGTAAGTGGGTGTTTGGAGCCCTAATAGAAATGTTGTTGATAGAGATAAAGCACCTAGGGACAAAGGTAGAAGAAAAAAATCAGAATTTTTTTTTAAAGAATCTCTCTTAAGTTTGACATATTTTAAACTTTAAAAAGAGATATTTCAGGACACCCTGGCCTGTACATGCACATGTGTGCTGAGTGCATATTGTGAACCAGTGCTCAAACTATGTAGACATGGATAACCTTCCAGAGAGCATGGGCTTTCGAGAAACAAACAGAACAAAAAACCTAGTACCGTTAAGAATCAAAGCCACAAGCTGTAGTATGCCACAGATAACCTCTGTTCACATTTTAACCGTTGGCCTCAAGTTAAAGAATGTGTACTATGACTTGGTTGTGAACAAATAGATCTCTGAAAGAAACAAATAAACAAACAAACAAACAAACTCTTTTTTGCATTTTCTCCTGAGGATTTGCTAGAATATTTGGATACCCTGTGGGCATCATTGGAAACAACGGAGTTTTGTTTTCTGAATCTGCAAAAAAGGCAAGTATTGTTAAATGCATTAAGATTTTCTGCTTTAGCCGAATTAATTCTAAAGGTCATGGAAAAGATTAAGATGTATTGCATGACAGATTTCTACCCGGATCTCTTAGCAAGCAGAACACCCGCCCCTGAGAGTGTCTCCTTCTACAGGCCCCGCATGCTGGAAAGGTTCTGAGATGTGATCTCTTCATCATCCTTCAGATTTTATTTTTACTTTTGGGGAATGGCAGATGGTGGGTCGTTGTCACTGCTGATGCAGCATGGATGGGGGATTCCCCAGTGCAGGGGGCTTAGGGCATCATGTCGCATTGGCTCTCTCAGGTCTGCCTCCTTTCTGGAAATGTAACTCGTGTTCTTTGATAAAATACTGTAGCAAAAAGTGTTCCTTTTTCCTTTTCAGCATAGTGGTGCCCGTTACTGATAGAGAACAGGCTGTTAGAGCTCTTGGGCTAATTGAGGATAATAAATTTGTCTTTAAAGAAATGGATTAGCAATAAAACTAATTTTTGTATTCTGCTATTCATATAATTCCCTCAACTCAATTATTAAATGAAAACAAACTTAAAGAAAATGAAAGTTAGCCAGGCATGTAGTTTACTCCTGTAGGCACAGCAGTTGGGAGGCTGAGATGGGAGAGTAGTTCAAGAGCAGCCTGAGCTGTATAGAGAGATCATGTCTCAAAACAAATTACCCATAATCATGTTCAAAAGATCTTTAATATTCTTAAAACAATATACTGTTTTCTTTATATACACTGTTTTTTCCTTCTAAAAAATTTATTTTTCCCATATATAGGAGTTTGACCAATTTTTATTTAATAGTTTATGGTGTTTTAAAACATATTAAAATACTCTTGAAATAACGGTTTAAAGAATACATTTACATAAGAATATATATATTTGAAGCTGGGTGTGGTGGCGCACACTTTTAATCCCACTACTTGGGTGGCAGAAGCAAGAGGAGGCCTGTGAGTTCAAGGCCTTGAGACTTCCAGGAGAGCCATAACTACATAGAAATACTCTGTCTTAAAATAAGAAAACACACACACACACTGAATATATAGGGTAGTCATTCCTGTAGAGTAAATATCAGGTCAGGCCAGAGCTAGACAGTCTGGATTTGTCTGCCAGCTTGGCACAGGTAAGCCCTAGAGAAGTTATATTTGGCCCCAGTCTGACATTTCATTTATTGAAATAAGCCCCAAAGGTCCCTGTGATTTCCTCACTTCTATAAACAGTCACACCGAGGATGAGCAATTACCTTGCAATTTTGTACCTGCCAAAGCCTTTTTAAAAGACGTAAAGGGATTTATAAAAACAAAAGAAAACACAAGAGAATGGTTAATAAGATGGGGAAAGAATACATTTTGTGATTATCAAATAGTTTCTTAAACCTCAAGGCCAGAAGTCTCTTAACACTGACATAATCTAAAAATTCTGTTTGAATCATGTTGGTCAGAATGATGTCTGTTTTAACAGTCTTGAGGTCTGAAGGAATTTCAGATGGTCCCCAACGTAAATGGCAGCCACGATACCACAAAGGGCTTGCATTCCTCCTTTTCAAGTGGAGAGACAACTAGAGAACAAAAGCTGATCCTGCCATTTGTATTGGCAGCGTCTAGTCTTTCTGTTACCTGAGCTTCACTTGCTGTTTGGGTGTGGCATTAACTTCATTCCTGCTACAGCAGCTGCCTCACAGCCACATGCCTGGGACCTCATAGGCAGTTAGGTAAAGGGAGGGGAGGGCAGACTCACAGTGCCTTGTGTCCTGTTGGCGACAGGGCAAGGCCAAGCTGTAAACGAGGTCAGACTAGCCAGACCAGGGCTACGCTCTTTCCTGCCTCTAACTGGAGGATTGGGCATGGCAGGAGTTCGTTTGTTTTTAAAGAAGAGGTGTTCTTATGTTGTTACAGGGTGCTCACTTCGTCCAGCTGTGCTGCCAAAGAAATGTCCCCCTGCTGTTCCTCCAGAATATCACCGGTGAGGCAGTCGGTCTTGCGTGCGTTGGTCCAGGGCTTCGCTGTCCCCTGTGGCCCAAGTGTTCATGCAGAGAGTTTTCTTCATGAATGCTGAGTGGTCTGAGATCTTATGTGTTCTAGGTGAAGCAGTGTCTGGATTTTGTGTATCACGGATTTTCAGAAAGCTTCTCCTGACTCCTGCTTTTGTCTGCCACTCACCCGGGGAGCAGGAGGATGTCCCTGCCTTACTGCTGCCGGAGAGGGAGAATATCAGACTCACTGTGTCAGCATCCCAATGATTCTAAGCACATGCTATGGGCATCCCTTTACCTTTGCCATCAGTTCATTCTATATGAAATAATATCAATTATCAATCTATCCTTTGGTCTCTCTCTCTGTTTTTCTCTCTCTGGCGCTCTCTCTCTCTCTCTCTCTCTCTCTCTCTCTCTCTCTCTCTCGGCTACCTTGTTTTTTGAGATAGGTCTCTTACTGGGGTGGAGCTCATCTCTTAGACTAGACTGGCTAGCCAGTTATCTCGAAGGATCTTTCTGTCTCTGTCTTCCCAGCATGGGGATTCCATGTGTACAGCATACCTCCCGGCATTGTGGGAGGGTGCGAGGGGTGAAAATCAGGCAGGCTAAGCCATCTCCCCAGTAATGGCTTTTAAAAATGTATGTTTGTACTGAAGCCTGGGGCTTTGCATTTTTAACCCCAAAGAACTTCATGCCCCTCAATGTCATGATTCATAAACGACCCTAAGCTGGAGCAGGTTGATTTTGAAGATCTTGCTGTAGTGTGTAGAGGTGCTCTGCTCTATCATTGTCATGTTGTATTGTGTTGATGTAGATACATAGCTCCTATACATTGGCTGCCAAGAAACTTCTTTTCCTTGGGAGAGACCTTTTTTTCAGTCTGGGTTCCACTGTGTAGCCTTGGCTGGCCTTGAACACACTAACTAGAACAAGCTAACCTTGAACTCAAAAATACTGCCTTCTTCCTCTCCCTTCTATATTCTAGGATTAAGACATGTACCACCACACATACCAACAGAGAAGCTTTTGATTAGTTGTTGAGACCAGGCAGGCTTCTCTGAGGAGGAGATTCATTATGTAAACCAGCCAGGCCTCCTTGCCTTGAGCAGGAATTTATCAAAAGCTTTTTCATTCTGTGTTATGCTCAGGTTCAAGGTAGGTTAGATGGTGAGCATGTACACGTGTGGGTGGGGTTGGGGGGAGAGAAAGAGATTAATGGTATCTCACTGACCACAACCCTCATCCCTTGAATTTTGAGAAGAATTGGTTCCAGATAGTGCCCTGAGAGGTCCCTACACGGTAACCCATATCAGAACCGATGGAAAGGTCTCTGAAGTTTATCGATTCTTGGAACCTCCTTTCTGACTGTGACTCACCACCAGGAAGTGAAACATTTCTTAGACAGTTCTCCCATTTTCATTTGGCTTTGCTTTGTTTGGGCTGTTTTGGAGCAGAGGCTGAGTTTTATTTTGCTACATGTACAGCATTGGTGTGTGAATGTGTGATATGCTGCTGGATAAACCTCGGGCTGGGAGAGGTATCTTAGCTGGGGATGAAAGTGTAAATTTCGTCAGAATGAGGAGAGGGTGGTTAAGGCTGTAGACATTGAGAAGAGCACCTCAGAAAGAAGAGATGGGTCAGCATAGGCTTCATGCCACTCTGGTTTTCTCCCCCGCCCCTTCCTTTTCTTGTACTGCAAACATTTTCTTTTTTAAGGAAATTAAGAACTCCCAAGAGTGGGAAGGATGCTCAGGGAAGATTAATGCCCCACTCAGGATTTTTTTTTTTTTTTACAGAGTTGAGAGTATAGGGAAATAGGGAGCATGACTCTACAGGGTTTTTTGTTTTGGGTTTTGTGTGTGTGTGTGTGTGTGTGTGTGTGTGTGTGTGTGTGTGTTTACATGTTAGGAAGGAGGACTTAAGAAAACCTTATGAAGTACTTCTCTTCCTTTGGAGGCAGGTGGTCTGTGGAGTTGGCCAGGTGAGGGCTTGAGGAGAGCTGAGTCTTAGGGGTCAGCTGTGATAGAGTGTTCTGGAGAGTCAGATGATTGGCTGAAGAAGTTCTGAGCTGCTCTGAAGGCTGCTTAGAATGGTGGCTGGGGTGACAGACCTCACCAGCAAAGGCTGTGGTCCCTCAGTGTCGCGTCTCGTCCAGCTCCTCCCTCAGGATTGCTGCACGCAATTGGATGACATGATACTGGAGATTTTCCAACCAAGAGCAGAGAGTCAATCAGACAAACAAGTCTACGTACGCCTCCCCCAGAGCCTCAGGTCGGGAGGGAGACACTGAAGCCAGGCTTTGTGGTTACAGCTGCAGAGCGCTTCCCTCAGAGTCGGGGCTTGAAAAAGCAGAGGAATCCTGTAATTACAGAGAACTTCCCCCCCTCCCTTTAAAATCTTGCTGTTGAGCCCCTGGCAGCGACTCAGCATCCCCAACCATGAAACATTAATCTTTATTCCATCAAAGTTTTAAGCAGTGCTGTGAAAGTAACTGTCTCTATTTTAAACCAGGTCAGTGGATATGGAAACCTTCCAGGTTGGCTTGCCTGGCAGTACCTTCCCTATTGTAATGTCAGTCTCTCCCCATCAGGCCTTTGCTTGAGATGCTCTCTTAAGACAGACTGCTTCCTTCTGTTGCTCAAAGATCTGTGTGTGTTGAAACAAAGTGTTTTAAGGACATCTAAAAAGCGAAAAGAGAGCCAGGCAGTGGTGGCGTACAGCTTTAATCCCAGCACTTGGGAAGCAGAGGCAGGCAGATCTCTGTGAGTTTGAGGCCAGCCTGGTCTATAGAGTGAGTTCCAGGACAGCCAGGGCTACACAGAGAAACCCTGTCTCAGAAAACCAAAAACCAAAACAAGACAAACAAAACAAAACTGAGGAGAGATTTTTATTTTGTGCTTTGAAGCGTCCTTTGTGCTGTGCACTCCCTGTGGGGCTGTTCTGTTGTGACAGAGAAGCTTTATAGTCAAGTTAGTGTGAGCCAGGACTTGACAGTCCCTTGGCAGAATTTACTTCTGTACGTGCTCAAGGCTGTGTTTCTGTTCTCTCTCCTAGGATTCATGGTTGGTAGAGACTACGAAGCCGAGGGGATTGCCAAGGATGGTGCCAAGATGGTAGCTGCTGTAGCCTGTGCCAAAGTGCCTAAGATAACTGTCATTATTGGGGGATCATATGGGGCTGGAAACTACGGGATGTGCGGCAGAGCGTATAGGTGGGTGGTCACCGTCGCTTTCTTTGGAAGAAAGAAATGTGTTTCAAGTGTAATTACAAATGGTCATGTTAAATCCTGGCAGTGGTGGCACATGCCTGTAATCCTAGCTCTTAGTGGGTGGGGGAGGAGAATCAGGAGTTCAAAGCCAACCTTGCTACACAACAAATTTGAGGCCAATTTGGGTGAAAGAGGACTCTGTCTTCCAACAAAACACAAATTATCCCTTTATTCCAGGATTGGCATAGAAAATGACCCTGGGCATACTTTGTCATGTACGCTTTAATCTGGAGAGTTCGGCTCATAGGCCTTTCCCACAGTGCCTAATTGTAGCGCACGAGCTTGATGATTCTTTTCTTTTCTCCCAGCCCAAGGTTTCTCTACATGTGGCCCAATGCCCGCATCTCAGTCATGGGAGGAGAGCAGGCGGCCACCGTGTTAGCCACAGTGGCAAGAGACCAGAAGGCACGGGAGGGGAAACAGGTAAGTGACATTTTTCTCTTCCTGTGGGTTTGACCGTCATCAGCAAACCACTGCAGCATAGGAGCAGAAAACCAAGCTACCTGTGTGTCCATGGGAGGGCGGTGAGGCTCCAGTCCTCGGCCTTCAGCATGCCAGGCAAGCACTGTATGCTGACCTGCACCTTCGGTCCCAGAGATTCCTGAGTGCCAGACAGACACCCTAGATTCTTACTCTTTTGCAGTTAGTGGATCTAAGGAAATCCAATTTATTCCTTTCTGGCCCAAAGTGGCAGACCTTTGTTTTCTGTTTTTGTTTTATATTGTTGTTAAGAGTCCCTTGAGAGAGAGGCAGTCACCTACTGAGAACTGAGTAGCATTAGTATTCTGTGAAAGTATAACTATGGGAAAATGGAAGGAAAAAAAATGCAAATGTGATGGAGGCCAAACCAGGATGGCTGCTCTTGATGGATGCTCTGTTATGTCTCTGTTAAAGATTCCTTAGAAATTTTATGTGAATGTTTAGTTATGAGTTTTTTAGTTTTTCATTTCTTTGTTTTTCAAGACAGGGTTTCTCTGTGTAACAGCCTTAGCTGTCCTGAACTCACTTTGTAGACCAGCTGGCTTTGAACTTAGAGAGATCTGCCTGCTTCTCTCTCCTGAGTTCTGGGAACAAAGGTCTGCATCACCACACCCAGCCCCAGTTATGACTTTTAAGGGCTTTGTTTAAGCACCAGGTCCTGAAATGTCAGCTGGGTGTTCCCCTATAGCTTATGTGCACCACTGTCTCGTCATAGGAAAGATAATGTGGACACCTCCTTGCTGTAATACAGGCTTTGCCCTGCCAGCAGGGATCATGTGGTCAACCATGGGGTCTATAAAGCAGGGATGATGTCTCTGTGTGTACACTTATGTGTGAGAATGCCAGTGCATGGGTGCCCTGTGGAGGTCAGAGGACAGATCTGGTATTGATCTGGTATTGTGCCTCATCTTTCACACTGTTTGAGGCAAGGTCTCTGTTTTTCTTCTGTGTACACGAGGCTAGCTCTCTTGTGACAATTCTTCTGGGGTTCTTCTATTTCCATCTCCCATCTCCCCATACAGTGCTGGGATTACAGCTTTTGCCATCTGGCATCAGTGTGTTGTCTTCAGTGACAACCAAACCTGTGTTTCAGGCAAGGCCATGTATGTGAAAACATCATTTGCAATCAGTTTATCACTGTGCAAATGTTAGTTGCACTGTAATTGCTCCCAGGGTATGTCTTTCTGAGGCTAGCTAAAGGAATCAGTCCTGGCAAAGCTGTCTCTGTTTTTTGGGGTTTTTTTTGTTTGTTTGTTTGGTTTTTGTTGTTTTTTTTTTGTTGTTGTTTTGGTTTTTTTCAGTTTTCCAGTGCTGAAGAAGCAGCTTTGAAAGAGCCCATCATTAAGAGGTTCGAAGAGGAAGGAAACCCTTACTACTCCAGTGCAAGGTGGGTATGGGGCTTCTCTCTCCCTCAGTCACAGCTTCACAGAAACCTGAGCTCTTGGGGTGGGTAACCTCCATGGGAGACAAATGTTGTGTCTGGCTGAGCATGATGGTGCAAGCCTGATGTCCTGCCATTTGCACATCTGTGGCAGGAGAGTTGAGGTTTGAAGCCAGCCTGGGCTGCATAGAAAGACCTTGTTTAAAACGCAAAAGTGCCACGTTGGACAAATGGCTACTTTTATCTTGTCTTTTGTTTATACTGAGCTGCTATCCTCCTCAAAGGCTTCCACCTCCATTGTTCCCACTTCCCACCCCAGGTAGTATATCCGTAGCCAGAGGTGGGCCATGTCAGCAGCTGAGATGGGGAGTTCTAATCCTGGTGATACCCATTTAGGAGTTGATCCTACCCTTTGCGAAACACAGGGATTTCTGTGATCCTCCTTCTAACTGTTTGGTTGCTACCCTCTTTTAAGCATGATATTGGTTGATCATGTATTGGCACTGGTTAACAAGTGTGCTTGCATACTCCTGAGGTGATTAGTCACAGCCAGGGTCCACAGTCAGTGCCAAGTAATTACCTCAGACACCATTGCCGCTGTTGGCTGTTTGTTTTCTGCAAAGCATAATCATCACGAGGCAATAAATTCTCCCTGCCTGTCCCGGCTGGAGACCGCTGGTACGTGTTTTCAAATGGTTTTTCCAATAGCTGAAATGTTCAGTATTATGAAGACAAATCTAAGCCATGCCTTCTTTCTTCCCTTGGGCAGATGGAGAGAAGAATAAATACTACTGTCTTCCAAAATTACATTATGCCTTGAATCATGCTCTTTACCGGTGAAGGCAAGTGGGAGAGAAAGGAGGAAGAAAATAAGAAAGTTAGAATTCACTTCAGTCATAGGAGTTTATCACCCCATGGCCAGCTTTGCTCTTGGCAGTAGGGTACGAAGATGAAAGAGTATTGATAATCAGATTGAGTTCAAATATTAACATTTGAGATTTTTGCTGTTTAGCAGCAGTGTTTCATTATAGCCCAGACTAGCTAAGCACTGGCTAAGTCTAAGGATGATCTTGACCTCCTGATCCCCCCAGAGTGCTGGGATTCAGGTCCATGTATCACCACAGTTTATGCTCTGCTGGTGGGGTTGAACCCAGCCTGGTAGATCAGCACCACCACCATCCCCGCCCCATCTGAGCTACATCCTGAACACATTTGTGACTTTTTAAAACTCCTGCTTGTCTTCAAGCTAACTGTGGCCCCCCAGACAGATTTACGGTTATATTGTGGTAGGTCATTGGTTCATTTAATTAGCAACAAGTACTTTATAGTCTTTGGTTTGAGCAACAAAGTTGTACCTCACTTTGCCATAATGCAAGTAGAGAGTCAATAGTAGCTGTCAGTAGAGGCAGAGGAAAGCCATGGAAAAGATTTGGAGTAAATACAAAGCTAATATGTAAGCTCACTGACAGTTCTTCACACGAATTACATTTTAGCTGAAATGCTCAGGGAAAGTTGAGATACTCAACTTTGAAAAACAGAATTTTATATAAGTCATGAATTTTGTGTGTGTGTGTGTGTGTGACTAAGATGAGCCATCTCTTGGAAACATCAAATCCTTTATTGTTGTCATGCTAACATTAATACTTGTTAATGGATTGCATTCAAGGCCTCAGTGAGCTCAGCTGGATAGATACATCTTTGCAAATAAATGTTGAAAGACAGGAGGGTTTCTCTGTTATTCTGTACATGCTTCATTCTACTGTTGAAACAGTTGTCAGCCTAGAGACGGCAACCTTCTCATAAAGATGTGAAGATTCTCAAGCTGGCTTGGGGTGCTGGTCTTGGGTTCGGTAAATCTCAGCTTAGCAGTGGCTCTCTGGCTTGCTGGGGCTAGAACCTGGTAGAAGCCAGCTTTCTGGAGTATCTCCTGTTCCTGGAACCTCTGTTTTGTTGCCTGTTCTAGGGCTCAAACCTCACACCTGCTAGGCCAGTGCTTTCACTTCTTAGGCCCAGCTCGTGCTCCCTAAATCCTTTATGGCCTACATGTACATCTATCTGCTCAAGTGTTGGGCTCCAACTTTCTCAGGCATTTGATTGACCCTCTTCATTGGACAGCCTTTAATGGCTGTCACTAGCAAGCTCTTCCATTCTTGCTTGGGGGGTTCCCTTGCTCATGGTTTCCCAGAGGATAATCAGTCCACCCGCTCACAGTTCCAAGAACAATCTGCTGACTGGCCATTGGTGCTTTTGGGTCCCAGTGAGGAATGTTTTATGAGCAAAGATGTAATTCCTGTCCATCAGTGTGAAAACCATTTAATAATTGATGTGGTGTCCAGATGCCAGAAGCAGTTTGTGTAGAGAAGGCAAAACTGCCATTTAGTAATAACCCCAAAAGAATGGCATTCCTTATTTGGCAAGGTGGTTGACATTGGCAGAAGGCTGAGGCAGGAGGATTACCACAAGTTCCAGGTAAACCGGACATAAAGAGTGAGACCTATATTTAAAAAAAAAAAAAAACAAAAAAACTCAAACAAGCAACCAAAAAAAGTGTTATTTCTTATTCACTTTAAAGCAGTTTGTTATTTTTTCTATTGTAACAAAAAATAAAGAGTGACATTTAAGTTAATTATTTTATTCATAAAATGTAGCAAGGCTTTTTCTGAGATTGCTGATTTTTGCTAAGGCCTTTAGCAGTGAATTGCCGGTTGAGACTATTGCCTGGGTCTGTGGAACTCCATGTTAGCGACAGAAGCAGATCAATGTGATTGCTCCATGAGTAGCAGAAGGGCATGAAGTCGCTCCTAAAGACTGAAGCTCCGTGTGGCAGCCCCAGGCAGGTTTTGACTTCCTCTTTGTTACACTGCCAACCATGCCTTCTGATGGTGACTCGGTACAGTCAGGCTCTGTACTCTGAGGGACTCCTGGGTGATTCTGAGCATTGTATGGAGGGATGGCGGCTTGATGGCACGTTCATAGTGACCGTGTTCGTCTTTCCACAGGCTATGGGATGATGGGATTATTGATCCCATGGACACCAGGCTGGTCCTGGGCCTCAGCATCAGTGCAGCCCTCAACGCGCCCATTCCCAAGACTGACTTTGGCATCTTCAGGATGTAACCCAGATACGGAGCATGTTGCCACACCCGTACAAAAATCAACACGTGCAACTAGCCTTAAAACGTGAGGTTTACTGGACACGTAGCTGTCACAGAAATTCTTTTCTTAACAATATGATGTACTTTTTTACTGTAAAAATCAATGAGAATATCTGCCTGATGAGCTTTGATTTAAAAAAAATTTTCTTGGAGACATTTTTCATGGCTCATTTTTACCACCCCTGAAATGAAGAGAGTAATTTGTAATTATCCTTCAAGTACCACTAACAGTATGAAAAATAAAACTCTTTATACATTGTAGCATTGTTGAGATGATTAATATAAAATTGTATTATCCCTAAAGTGATTAGTTTTGACTACATTTAATATTTCAGTGTCTTTCTTTCTCTCTTTTTCTCTGTGTGTGTGTGTGTGTGTGTGTGTGTGTGTGTGTGTGTGTGTGTGTCTCTGTGTGTGTGTCTCTGTGTGTGTCTCTCTCTCTCTGTGTCTGTGATGGGAGTGGACAACAGCATAGGCTGTCCTGGAGCTGCACTTACAGGCAGTTGTGAACCACCATGTGTGTGCTGAGAACTAAGCCCAGGTCCTCTGAAAGAGCAGCAAGTGCTCTTAACCACCAAGCTATCTCTCCAGACCCAGATGACTTGTTTTTTGAGGCAGAGTTTTTCACTGAGCTTGGAGAACACTGATTCCACCAGGCTGGCTTGCAGAGAGCCCATGGAATCCTTCTGTCTCTGCCCCCAGAACTACAGGTGCACCATCACACCTGGCATTTGGGATTCTGGAAATCAAAATTGAGTCCTCATTCTTGTATGGCAAGCACACTACTGGTTGAACCATTTCCTCAGCCTTCAACACACTTATTTTTAAGAAGCACCTTTTGACTTCCTCCGTCCACCATTTTAGCTCCCACTGTAGCAGTCAGAAGTGCCACTGTTTGCACTCTGGGCTGTATTCCATCCCATTCTCCCCTCACTCTGTCATTGTCAAGCTTCACTGTTGCTGATGCCAGTGGGTTCTTTCTCTGACCTCACCAGATGATGTAGCATCGTCAGTGGTTGAACACTGCCCACTGAAATGCTGTCCTTCACTTCCATGGCATAACACTGGATTTTCTAACATCCTTAGTTCCCTTTGTAAACTCTTTCCCCTTGACATCCATTCTCCTTCGTTTTCATTATTTATCTGGATCTTTATTAGTAAATACAACGATCTTCTGCTAAACTCTACAAGTAACAACTGTTCTTTTTTAATGGTGATGAGACAAAGTGTATAACTCTAGCTGCTTTTAGATGAATAGTTCAGTGACATTAAATCCCTCACTTCACTGTGCATAAGCGCCATCCATCTCTAGGGCCTTTTCATCTCTGGGTGACTCTGTAGTGAGTAAACAGTAGCTCTGCATTTCCCTTTCCCCTCATCCTCCCGCTGTTGTTACTGTTGTTGTTTTATGGTTTTTGGAGACAGAGTTTCTCTGTGTAGCCCTGGCTGTCCTGGAACTAGTTCTATAGATCAGACTGGCCTTGAGCCCAAAGAGCTCCACCTGTCTCTGCCTCCCGAGTGCTCGGCTCATTGTGTTTTTAAGTGGATATGTTTCTTGTGTCAATATGATTCTTCTTCGGCTTTTCCTACCCAGCTCGTGGCTTTCAGTTCCTATGTAAGAATCACCTGCAATTCTTAACCCACCTCTCCCCTGAGCTTCAGAGCTGCACATTCCCAACAGTCTACTGAGTATCAAGGGGAAGCCTGACACTCATCATTAAGTCCTGGGATGTTTTTCCTCCTTCTCTGTCTCTTAGATCTCCTACTCAGTTCTGACTTGCACTACCATCAGCCTTAGAAGTGGTCTGCTGCACCTGCTCCTCGCTAGTCCAGCCTGTCTGCTGTAGAGTGAGAATGGCCATCCTGACCTGGCCATGTGGAAGATCCTGCAGTGGCTAAGGAGCAGCCCACACTCCAGTGGTCTCCATGCTCATTAGCCTTCAGCCTCATCTTTCAGACTCCGCTTTCATGAGAGAATGGCTACCCCTATTTCAGACTTCCGGTTCTTTGAATCCTCCTAGTCTTTCCCACCTGCGGTCTACAAGACTGCATCTGACTGCCGTTCTACTGTCTTCTCCAGCACTTAGCCATTCAACACAAGCTCTTGATTCTTCCTCAGTGTCTGTGACTTCCCCAGGCTAGCCCGGCATCCCACTGTATGTGCTTGTGAAATATAATCTAGTTCCTTTCCCACACATTCATCCTTCAGCCATCAGCATTCCTTATTTCGTCTACCTGCTAGAATATAAGCATCAGAACAAGGATCCCATTAACTTGTGTCTTCAGCGCCTTGAAAGTGCTCAGTATTTGTTCAGTGAATGAAAAAAAAATTTCCTGTATGTGATGTCATCAGGCCAAATAGTTTTAATTCAAGGGATCGATTATATAATCAACT